>NC_083691.1:73410000-74675714 GCF_033118175.1 Dama dama
ATGCAATCAGTTTCATACCTAGAACCAGTGGCAAGAAGCATGAGAAGTGTGAAATTTTTTTGTTAGCACAAATAATCATTAATTATTATTGTTGTATGCATCACAGGGACTTCCCTGGTGGCTCAGATGGTAAAGAATCTGCATTTATTGCAGGAGAACTGAGTTTGATCCCTGGTTTGGTAAGACTCCCTGGAGGAGGAAATGGCAACCCACTCCAGTATTCTTGCCTGGGAAATCCCATGCACAGAAGAGCCTGGTGGGTTACAGTCCATAGGGTCACAAAGAATTGGACACAACTTAGTGACTAACACACACTAAGCATCACAAAGGAAAAGGACAGAATATAAAGATAACCTACAATGATGTAGGTTATGTGATGTAGGTCAAGTGTGATGTACACACTTGAGTTGTGGGAGTCAGACAATTTTCTGCTGTATTTTTATAACAAATTATACACTTTCTTCTATGCCTTGCCTTTTTGCTTAATAGAATATCTTGGCTATTATTCTATATCAATACGTAATGAGCTTTTACATTCTTTTTTTTAATGATTGCCAAGCATTCATCAACATAGATGTATGTAATTTATCTTACTGTTTCCCTCTCAGTGGACAGGTAGGCAATATCCAGTCCTTTACTATCACAAATAATGCTGCAATAAGTGGCCTTGTATTTATATACCTTGACATGTGTACAAGTATATTCATAGAATAAATTCCTAAGAGTAGAAATGCTCAGTCAGTGGGCATGTTGTTTGTAAGTTTTAAAAGAGAATATATTTTGTTTTATTCATTAGCTCATTTTATGAATAGCCAGTACATGCACAAAGGGTAGAAAGATAAATTAAAAAGGAACAAAAGCTGGAGAGTGGAAAGTAGATTTCATTTACAATCCATCCAGAGATAGCCTATGTATGTATAAGTATACGGGCTTCCCTGGTGGCTCAGATGGGAAAGAATCTGCTTGCAAAGTGGGAGACCTAGGTTACATCCCTGGTTTAGGAAGCTCCCCTGGAGAAGGGAATGGCAACCCACTCCAGTATTCTTGCCTGGGGAATCCCATGGACGAGGAGCCTGGAAGGCTACAGTCCATGGGGTCACAAAGAGTTGGACACGACTGAGCTACTAAACACTTACAAGTACATAGATATACATAGACACCCACACAGAACATATGAACATATAGATGAACATGTAGGATTTCTCTTCTTTGGGCAGATGCTTTATTATTTTCTGCATTATAGTCTATGGGAGCCAGGAGAGCTTTGCCGAGACATGGAGAGGCCCCAGGCTTCAGTGTACTGTTGTGTTAGAAAGATCTTTGTTACAGTTATCATTATCATGCACAGGCTTCACTATGCCTATACCTTCACTCTGGAGGCAAGGACAGCTATGCATCTGGGCCCTCTACAGTTCTGAGCATCAGATTTTCTAATAAGATCTGTGCTTTGTGTAGCACAGGCATGTGGGGTCCATCATCTCCATCATTTGACAGTTTCCCTTTGCCTCACTGTGTTGAATCTCCTGTTTCATGTGGTCTATATGTTCTTTCTTGCTTTACTCTCTTCGTTTAATGGGGTATATTTTCTAGCAGTTTTCTGAAAAAGGTCATGTGGAGGGTAAATTTTTTGAGGTTCTGAATGTGTGAAAATGTTTTTATTCTACTTTTCTGCTTGATTGATAAAGTAACTGGACATAGAATTCAAGATTAGGAATATTTTTTTCTTCAGTTTTGAAGGCTTTACTCCATTGACTTCTGGTTTTACATGCTGCTGTTGAAAAATCAGAAGCTCTTCTGATTCCAGCTATGTGGCCAGTTTTTTCAAGTAGGATTTTCTCTTTGTTCCCAGTGAAATTTCATAATGACATGCCTCTGGGTGAGTCTCATTTCCATTCATTCTCTTGGGCATCCAGTAGGCCCTTTCAGTCTGAATACCCTAGGTATTCTCTTGATTTCTTCATTGCTACTTTCTTCCCCTCTGTTATCTAGATGTTGGATCTCTGGACTAGGCTCCTCTTTTCTCATCATTCCTCTCTGATTTTCTTTCTTTTGGTCTTTTTGTTCTATTTTTTTTCTGAGAAAAATTTTCCAACTATATCTTCCAAAATTTCTACTGTTTTTTTTTTTTTTAATCTTATCATACTTTCAGTTTCTAAGAGCTCTTTTTTTATTGTTGTTCTTTGAATTTTTTTCATAGTATTCAATGTGCACTCTTTCATCTGCTTAAGGATATTAATATAGATTAGTTTTATTTTTCCTAAAAGAACTCTTTCCTCTAAGTTCCTTTTTTCCTATTTGCTTGTTTTGGTCTTTATCTTCTATGTTGGAGTTTTTCCTCAGATGTCTGTTAATTCTTAGTTGTCTGTTCATGATTAGAGTTAGGAACTGATTTTCTGGGGAACAGAAAATGTTCCATATGGTGTTAGGGGTATGAGTTACACAGATGTGAGAATTTACCAAAACTGCTCAAGCACATTTAAAATCTGTGCATTTCAATACTATATATAAATTATACCTCTCCCACAAAATACCTATTTAAAAAAAACAAAACTAAGTGAGGAATAAAACTACTGGAAGCTCTGAGTAAATGATTAAGACTTAACAATTAGAGAGTTATCTTTGGGACATCTGGGTGGACCATTTGTTGGTATAGGATCTAGCGTTCAG
Organism: Dama dama; assembly: GCF_033118175.1. Classification (NCBI taxonomy): domain Eukaryota; kingdom Metazoa; phylum Chordata; class Mammalia; order Artiodactyla; family Cervidae; genus Dama; species Dama dama. Next base: position 73,412,668 of record NC_083691.1, read on the forward strand.
AGGAACCTAGCATTCCCCAGTCCTGACACCTTCTTTTACCTCTATAGGTAATAAGCCCCCAGGATCTGCTAGGATAAAGGAGGGCAGTTACCAGCACTGTGGAACAGGGGTGGGGTTCAAAGGATCTAACTGTTGCTCAAACACTTTCACCCAGTCCTCCTTACTTCAGCCTGATGCCCCTTCACCCCAGTTCCAGCATTACCCAGTACCATGAGTTCCTGAACATTGTGAGAATCCTACAGCATAAATTGTTTGTTTCTTTGCTTCCTCATTTCCACTATTCAGCTTCCAAAATATTACTGTTCTTGCCTCTTGTTTTCCCAGCTCCAGAGGGTTTATGTCTTAAAAAAAAAAAAGTCTTTAATTGTACTTTTTGTGTTGTTTCAAGATGAAGCAATTTTACATGTGTATATTTAATCAGCTAGTTTAACTCTGGAGTCAGGAAATCAAAAATATGCTTTTTAATTCTCTAGCTTCTGCAGTAGAGGAAGGCTCCTTCTAAAGAGTTTGGAATAGATACTGAAAGCCACTCACCAAAGCCATCACGGTTCACCCTTTGACCATTCAGCATTTATATATACCCTTCTTCCTGTACTTTAATTTCTAAACAACAGTAACAATCTGGACATGTTTTCACCTAACAAAATGTTATGATCCTTTGTACAAACAAAAACATGCTTTGTATCTCTCTGAAGGGGAAATTTTGAAATCCCCTTCCTTGGACCTCTCTCTGGGTAATGTTTATTCGTCTTGTTTAGGAATAATCTCTCCTAGATATCCTGTTACCTAAGAATTAAATTATAAAATTAACCACTACCAGTGCACCTATACAATTTAGTAAGGAAGAAGGGGTACTGGTTGTTATCTATAATTTGTTAGGAAGAACATAAGGGAGTTGTTATAGTCCTTGTTTCTGAAACTGCTCATAAAACCACAGTTGGTATTTATAACTTCCTTCCCTTGTAACCAGCAATTCAGCTATTTGGGGTTCAGTTTGTCTGTTAATTCCACTGGTGGCAGGGCTAGATATTTTGGACTGCCAACAAGAAAATTTTAGATGGGTCTTCCCTTATCGTTTCTTACTTTCAAAATGCTGATCTCCAGCCTTCTGCCATTGCAGGGATAGTTTGATATTATTGATTCCTATGAAAAGAGAAAAGCAAAAAAAGGTCATGTGTTGTACTTTCTGTGTAGATAAGCGTCTCAGTTTGATAGCCGATCACTTTTAGAAAGTCAAGGAAAAATGAATTCATTTACCAATGGAAGGAAGGTGAACATTCATTAGATTGAAGGCTAGCAAGTATCAAGGTTGCCACTGTTCATAATCCAAATTGTGAAGCCTGACCTTGTGTTCAGAAAAACCACCAGCCTCAAGGAAGAGATGGTCAGCAGGGGAGAATGAAGGTAGTCCTCAAAGGGCAGCTTTGGAAGGGTAATAAAATTTGCTTTGGTGCCTCCTTCCTCACTTTTCAGCCTCAACTTTTCTTCTCTCCTGCCCTGTATTGCATTTGTCCCAATTTATGCTAAAATATTAACTATTTATGTCATTTGGTAAAAGATTGGTATGATCCCTTCAAAAGATATTTGCATTTCAATAGAATATTCATCAAAATCAAAAAGTTTTAGAAATTAAAGAGCATAACTTTACTGATAGAATAATAGATGATGGTATTAATTTGCTCTACTGCCATCTGATTTTGAGCAGAAGGTTCTACTAGCCTATAAAACCATTTCACTGAATTGATCCTTGATATAGCTTATAGTTAATGCTGTGGACAGGGTTATATCCATATCTTCTGGTATCTGGCTCACATTCCAACCCTATTGTCATTGAGCTAGAAAGTGACACATTAATTTATAGTTTTATCATTTTCAAGCTCAGAGTATGTAGGTAGTGATTAGCTTGGATGCTTAGAACATATTATAGAACTCTAGTCTGTCAACACAGTTTACAGATCAAACTATCCAACCATCTTCCAAATTCATACCTGGTCACTAGGAGCATTAGCTTGGGAACCAATGGTAGTGTTTTCAGATCCCATTTACTTGGCAACTTAAGAACACTTCTTGGTGCTGTTTGCCTACTGGGAACCTCTTCAGCAAGATTGAGTTGAGAAATCAGTGTATTTTAGGTATGAAGTAGCCTGCATTAAATTGGGGATTTTCCAGAGGAGAAACAAGCAAATATTAAGTAATGTCTCAGACTTCAGTGCCCAGAGAAGGGAGTGGTAAAGTGTAAAAGGACTACTTTAGGATTGCTTTAGGAGAAAGGAAGCCTTTGCTACTTCTCAGAACTAAAATATGTACACACCAACCTTTATCTCCAGGAGGTCAAAGGAGGCCTCTTGCCCTGAGATTAGTACCCACTAATTTAAAGTATGTAATCTTTTGACTCTGTCTTTGTGATATCTATGAGAATAAGATTTATTAAACAACTGACAAAAAGAGAGGTTTTCAGAGGGAAGTAGTGAAATCATTTTAGAGAATGAACTCTTTCTATGCAGGAACAGTTGATATACTACTTAAAATGAATGCTGTTTACCTGTCAATTATAGGAAGGACCTAGAAGGCCCTTACCTTGAAAAGCTTTATGAGTTTTAAATGTAGTTACTCTAGGCACTCACAATTAACTATATTACACCTCTATGACTGAGTCTATAATTCGTACCTACCCCTGTTCCCCAATAAGCAGTTCAAAAAGTGGAATTCTACTAAAAGTTATGAAATGAGACCATGTGCTGCAGGGCTGGACTGAAGAAAACACTGATCTTTGCTCAGGAAGAAAGGGACTGGTGGTAGCAGTAAAAAGCCTTCAGTAGGAAGGAAGCAAATGACTTAGGTAAAGTACTTGGATGGTCTGTCAAATAACAAACCAGAGGAAATGGTGGGGTGGGTCAGGAAAAAGGCTAACTGAAAAGCCCTTCAAAGTGACGTCAACAACCCATAGAAGTGAGTGTACTTGTGTGTTTGGGTTGCTGTGAGGTGGATATCTGATAAATGTGAGAAATGGACATTTTAAGAATTTAAAACACCAAGGAAATCCATGCTGTTGAAAGAAGTTCACTGTTTGGTAATCTTTAAACCTTGCAGGGAAGGTTGGCCTCAGAGAAAATGAATATAGTAGAAGTTCACTCTGAAACTTGCCATTAAAATGGAGATGCATCAGTATTAGCCTATCTGCATAGTGGGATGGAAGCCTTGTTTTACTGTAATGTGATTTCACCAGTAAACACTCCCTGTTATCTTGGTCTAAACACAGTCTCAGTTTGGTAGCTGTTAGCTCAACTTAAATGTTATTAGCACCTTTAAATAAACATTTTATTAAAAGAGGTGAAATCAAAGAAAAATGAAACAAAAGCCATTGTGATTACTGTTTGTATCTATGTGGATGCTTTGCTCATAGTTCATGTGCATGTAGGTTCAGCACAAGCCCTGTGCCAAGGAGATGGGGCAGAGAAGAGACTGAGGGAAACCAGGGCATTTGCTTGTTAAAAAGTTTACTCAAGAAATAAGTTTAATAAACAAATCAGGGGAAGGGGAGGCAGAAAAGAATCCCTTCTTTTTTGCTCACGTTTCAGATCCATGAGTCTTTATTCATTTCTGTTATAGAAATGCCTGTTGATAATATTGGGAATTAATTATGTTCACTGCATTTTAAAAATATTTAAAATGTGTGATTTTTCCATTTGAAACACTTTATTTTTGGCCCTGAAATTTTTTTCATACCAGCTGGTGTGTTTGGTTCACAAATATCTCTTTACCTGCTAGACTGGACATTCCTTGGGGGTAAATTTCCATCCTCTCAACCCTTAAGGTGCTTTGCTTTTTCCCTTCCCTGTAAATCAGCCACGGATATCTCTGGATAGTGCTCTATCTTTGGATAGCCTCCAGTTTTGGAGGCATTGTTTGGTACTAGGAATTGCTGGAAGTTAGACAATTTCCCAAAGAGCAAAAATAAGCCAACATCTGAAATTGTCACTCAGATATTATTCTCATCATACTAGAATGCTTAAACACTTTGCAAGGAAATATAAGAAAAGTGCAAGGTAACCCAGTCTCTAGGGGCGTGTGCAAAGGTGCAGATGCAAAGGAGGCTCTCTCTGTTTGCCACCCCAACACCACTGCATATGATATCCACTAACAGGTGCCTCAAACCTGGAAACTAGCACCCCCCACAGGCTGTGTGTCTGGAAAACACTCTAGTAACACCATTGTCTCTAGAACATCCAGGAAATAAATGTATTTCAAAAACAGTCCATGAATAAATACAACTATGCACTCTGTTTCAACTTGGAAATAGAGACAACGAATGCCAATGGGGAGAATCGCACTCAGTGTTCTGAAATCATGTAAATTAGATCAAGCGCAAATCTGAAGGGTCTGAATGGCTTTCAGGGTCCCCAGCTGATGATCCTAGAGGAAGTAAGGGCCATCTGGAAACCCAAAGACAATTCTATCAGGTAAATAGAAGGGGGTGGAGTTAATTACAGCAGTAAACAGAATTCAGAGCGCCTGATTCGTAGGAGCCATGCTGAATGGAACTTCATGTCTCTCTTGGGAAGCCAGGTGAACTTGGCTGTGTGGCTGTTTCATTAGTAATGACAGCAATTTTATTTTCTCCCTCTGTAGCTAGACTGACTGTTTTGGAGGAGAATTAATGAAGTCAGCTCAGACCATAAAGAATCCGCCTGCAATGTGGGAGACCTGGGTTCAATCCCTGGGTTGGGAAGATCCCCTGGAGGAGGGCATGGCAACCCACTCCAGTATTTTTGCCTGGAGAATCCCCATGGACAGAGGAGCCTGGTGGGCTACAGTCCATGTGATCACAAAGAGTTGGACACATCTGAGTGACTAAGCACACATGATGAAGTCAGCAAGCTCCTCTAATATTCCCCTTTTTACTTCCCTCTGCTGTGAAACTCCTTGCTCCCTAATACCAGCACTTTAGCATCTCAACAAGAGCCTCACTGTTGCTACAAGTTTGGGCTCTTCAGCCTTGCTCTTTCTCTAATCCACTAGGAGTTGTCTGGGAGAACTATTCTCATGTTACTCCTTCCAATAGGAAACTACAGAAACTCTTGCCTATTGCAGTGGTTTTCAAAGTGTGGTCCCGGAACCAGCACCAGCAACATCTCCTGAGAACTTCTTAGAAATAGATCCCTGGTCCTTACCTCAATCATACAGAATCACAAACTCTGACAGTGGACCCTACGGTCTATGGCTTAACAAGCCCTAGGTGATTCTGATTCCTGTAAAGGGTTGAGAAGCTCTGGCCAGTTGGATCCAGAGGGAGTTCTTTTTCTTTCCTCCAAGGCTCAGCCATCTACTCTGGCTATTGATTCAGTTTTGTTGGTATTCAGTAAACATGGATTCTGCATTGGGGATTTGCATTTGCTCTCCAGCTAGCTGGAACCCTAATTTGTCGTACTTCACATTGCCTGGTAAGTTGTTTTTTTTTAATTTATTGACAATACTAAGGAATAAGATGTTCCATATGTATGAAAGAGAATCCCATACGACCAAGACATATTCTTTTATGTGCCAAAATGTTAAAAGCTGGTAAATATTTTTTGCTTTTCTATACTAATTATACTTAGCTAGGTACCAAATTACTCCCCAAATTAGAGGCTTAAAACAACAAGTGCTTATCATACAGTTTCTGCAGATCAGGGGTCTGGGTGTAGTTTAGCCGAGCACCTCAGTCTCAAGGTCAAGCACAAGGCCCCAGTCCCAGTCAAGAAGTCAACAGGGCTGTTGACTCATCTGGTAACATGCTTACTCATGGGTTGTTGGCAAAATCCAGTTCCTTGTGGGTTGTTGGCCTGAGGACCTCAGTTCCTCATTGCATGATCAGAGGCCTCTCTAAGTTTCTTGCCCTGTGAACCTCTCTACAGGCAGCTCACAACATGGCAGCTGGCTTCCTTGGAGCCAGCAAACTAGAGAGTTAGAGTGGGCGAGCAGGACAGAAGTCACACTTTGTCTGTACCCTAATCTCGAATGTGACATCCCATTATCTTCGCGGTACCCACACTTCTCACTTTCTGATCCAGAGCTTCTCTGAACACCAGGGTGAGGGAGGCCGGAAGGAACCATTGGGCCTTCACCTACAACGATATAGTTGATGTACACCTTTGGGTTCATTATAGCTGATTTTTTATTTGGATAGTAAACTTTGGAAAACATTTTCACCTAATTTTTTTCTTTTTCTTGGTTTTTAGTTTTAGTTGCACTGTATCTTCATTGGTGCGTGCAGGCTGTCTCTAGTTGCCATGAGCAGGGGTAGGGATGCCTACTCACTAGTTGTGGTGCACCAGCTTCTCATTGAAGTGGCTTCTCTTGCTGTTAAACAAAGTCTCTAGAGTGTGGGGTCAGTAGTTGTGACACACAGGGTCATGTGGGATCTTCCCGAACCAGGGATTGAACCCATGCCCCTGCATTGGCAGGCAGATTCGTAACCATTGAACCACCAGAGAAGTCCCATTTTAACCTGATTTTATACACGTATTTTTAAACTAATTAATCAATTAAAACTTTTTGGTTGCATTGGGTCTCTTTTGCTGCACATGGATTTTCTCTAGTTGCAGTGCACAGGCTTCTCTTTGTGGCGGCTTTTTTTGTTTTGGAGCACAGGCTCTAGGTGCATGGGCTCCAATAGTCGTGACTTGCGGGCTTTAGTTGCTCTGGGGCATGTGGAATCTTCCCGGACAAGAGATCGAAACTGTGACCTCTGCATTGGCAGGCAGATTCCTATCCACTGTACTTAGATTGCTAGAATTCAGATGGTAAGGAACTCCCACACTTATGGAACCCTCCCATAATCCCAGGGACCTCTGCATCTTCTTAGATTTTGTTTTCTTTATTTTTTTTCAAACGTGACCCCCTTAGTTATTTAATAGTTCAGCACTTGAATTTGTTTATAAGTCTTCTTAAATGTTATGTAGAAGGAAGAAAACAGAAAATCATTTAAGATAAATGGAGTGCTTGCCTATTTATTCAAATCAAGTCCTCAGTTTAGTATTACAGATGGGCACACTTTAGTAAATAACAAAAAGTAAAACTTACTTTTACTTACAGACCCATGAGAGGTAGAGCTTCAAGAAAGCACCTGAAAATCATTTATATGCCAAACAATATTTGCTACACAAGAAGATTCCTGTTGAAGTTTCCTTTTTGTAATGATTTTTTTCGTTTTTGGTATATGTTTGTTTCACAGATGTTCAGAATCATATTAGTGAAGTTTGGTACATCCCTCTGGTAGATACTGTCAGTTCTCTAGCCAGTATTCATCTGAACACTCCTCATTATTAACATTTTGTTTAGGGTAGCCATGTGCCTAACTGAAAATTTAAGTGTAATCCAATTCCTGCTAATGAATTGTAAGTGGGAATTGCTAGGTGAGGCTTCTGGGAAAACTCCTTAAAAGTAGGCAGATCTAAGCTGGTAGTTAAGTTTTACCCTTTGATCTTTACTTTCTTCCTGCTATATTGGTTCAGTGTTGCAGAACGAATTTTTATCTGCCATAATGCAACCATGAAGCAACACAGGTGAAGAAAGAAGGCTAAGAGCAACTACCCTATATGCATTGTGGTGCATTGTTAGCTTCTGAGCAACTGGATTTGGACATCCTGATTCCTAAAGGGAAAAAAAAAGACCCTTTTTCTTTAAGCCACTATTATTTGGCATTTCTCACTGTTCAGTTCAGTTCAGTCGCTCAGTCGTGTCCGACTCTTTGCGACCCCATGAATCGTAGCATGCCAGGCCTCCCTGTCCATCACAAACTCCCAGAGTTTACTCAAACTCATTCCCGTCGAGTCGGTGACGCCATCCAGCCATCTCGTCCTCTGTCGTCCCCTTCTCCTCCTGCCCCCAATACCTCCCAGCATCAGGGTCTTTTCCAATGAGTCAACTCTTTGCATGAGGTGGCCAAAGTACTGGAGTTTCACCTTCAGCATCAGTCCTTCCAATGAACACCCAGCACTTGTCTCCTTCAGGATGGACTGGTTGGATCTCCTTGCAGTCCAAGGAACTCTCAAGAGTTTTCTCCAACACCATAGTTCAAAAGCATCAATTTTTCGGCACTCAGCTTTCTTCACAGTCCAACTGTCACATCCATACACGACCACTGGAAAAACCATAGCCTTGACCAAACGGACCTTTGTTGGCAAAGTAATGTCTCTGCTTTTTAATATGCTATCTGGGTTGGTCATCACTTTCCTTCCAAGGAGTAAGCATCTTTTAATTTCATGGCTGCAGTCACCATCTGCAGTGATTTTGGAGCCCCAAAAAATTAAGTCTGACACTGTTTCCACTGTCTCCCCATCTATTTCCCATGAGGTAATGGGACCAGATGCCATGATCTTAGTTTTCTGAGTGTTAAGCTTTAAGCCAACTTTTTCACTCTCCTCTTTCACTTTCATCAAGAGGCTTTTTAGTTCGTCTTCACTTTCTGCCATAAGGGTGGTATCATCTGCATATCTGAGGTTATTGATATTTCTCCTGGCAATCTTGATTCCCACTTGTGTTTCTTCCAGCCCAGTGTTTCTCATGATGTACTCTGCATGTAAATTAAATAAGCAGGGTGACAATATACAGCCTTGATGTACTCCTTTTCCTATTTGGAACCAGTCTGTTGTTCCATGTCCAGTTCTAACTGTTGCTTCCTGACCTGCATATAGGTTTCTCAAGAGGCAGGTCAGGTGGTGTGGTATTCCCATCTCTTTCAGAATTTTCCACAGTTTATTGTGGTCCACACAGTCGAAGACTTTGGCATAGTCAATAAAGCAGAAATAGATGTTTTCCTGGAACTCTCTTGCTTTTTCGATGATCCAGCAGATGTTGGAAATTTGATCTCTGGTTCCTCTGCCTTTTCTAAATCCAGCTTGAACATCTGGAAGTTCTCAGTTCATGTATTGCTGAAGCCTGGCTTGGAGAATTTTGAGCATTACTTTGCTAGCCTGTGAGATAAGTGCAATTACGCAGTAGTTTGAACATTCTTTGGCATTGCCTTTCTTTGGAATTGGAATGAAAACTGACCTTTTCAGTCCTGTGGCCACTGCTGAGTTTTCCAAATTTGCTGGCATGTTGAGTGTAGCACTTTCACAGCATCATCTTTCAGGATTTGAAATAGCTCAACTGGAATTCCATCACATCCACTAGCTCTGTTTGCAGTGATGCTTTCTAAGGCCCACTTGACTTCAGATTCCAGGATGTCTGGCTCTAGATGAGTGATCACACTATCATGATTATCTGGGTCATGAAGATCTTTTTTGTACAGTTCTTCTGTGTATTCTTGCCACCTCTGCTTAATATCTTCTGCTTCTGTTAGGTCCATGCCATTTCTGTCCTTTATTGAGCCCATTTTTGCATGAAATGTTCCCTTGGTAACTCTGATTTTCTTGAAGAGATCTCTAGTCTTTCCCATTTTGTTGTTTTCCTCTATTTCTTTGCATTGATCGCTGAGGAAGGCTTTCTTATCTCTCCTGGCTATTCTTTGGAACTCTGCATTCAAATGGGAATATCTTTCCTTTTCTCCTTTGCTTTTCACTTCTCTTAATTTCACAGCTATTTGTAAGGCCTCCTCAGACAACCATTTTGCCTTTTTGCATTTCTTTTCCATGGGGATGGTCTTGATCCCTGTCTCCTGTACAATGTCACAAACCTCCGTCCATAGTTCATCAGGTCTCTGTCTATCAGATCTAGTCCCTTAAATCTATTTCTCACTTCCACTGTATAGTCATAAGGGATTTGATTTAGGTCATACCTGAATGGTCTAGTGGTTATCCCTACTTTCTTCAGTTTAAGTCTGAATTTGGCAATAAGGAGTTCATGATCTGAACCACAGTCAGCTCCTGGTCTTGTTTTTGCTGACTGTATAGAGCTTCTCCATCTTTGGCTGCAAAGAATATAATCAATCTGATTTCGCTGTTGACCATCTGGTGATGTCCCTGTGTAGAGTCTTCTCTTGTGTTGTTGGAAGAGTGTGTTTGCTATGACCAGTGTGTTCTCTTGGCAAAACTCTATTAGCCTTTGCTCTGCTTCATTCTGTACGCCAAGGCCAAATTTGCCTGTTACTCCAGGTGTTTCTTGACTTCTTACTTTTGCATTCCAGTCCCCTATAATGAAAAGGACATCTTTTTTGGGTGTTAGTTCTAAAAGGTCTTGTAGGTCTTCACAGAACCGTTCAACTTCAGCTTCTTCAGTGTTACTGGTTGAGGCATAGGCTTGGATTACCGTGATATTGAATGATTTGCCTTGGAAACGAACAGAGATCATTCTGTCATTTTTGAGATTGCATCCAAGTACTGCATTCTGGACTCTTTTGTTGACTATGATGGCTACTCCATTTCTTCTTAGGGATTCCTGCCCAGAGTAGTAGATATAATGGTCATCTGAGTTAAATTCACCCATTCCAGTCCATTTTAGTTCGCTGATTCATAGAATGTCAATATTCACTCTTGCCATCTCCTGTTTGACCACTTCCAATTTGCCTTGATTCATGGACCTAACATTCCAGGTTCCTATGCAATATTGCTCTTTATAGCATCAGACCTTGCTTTTATCACCAGTCCCATCCACAGTTGCGTATTGTTTTTGCTTTGGCTCCATCCCTTCATTCTTTCTGGAGTTATTCCTCCACTGATCTCCAGTAGCATATTGGGCACCTACTGACCTGGGGAGTTCCTCTTTCAGTGTCCTATCATTTTGCCTTCTCATACTGTTCATGGGGTTCTCAAGGCAAGAATCCTGAAGTGGTTTGCCATTCCCTTCTCCAGTGGACCACATTCTGTCAGACCTCTCCACCATGACCCGACCGTCTTGGGTGGCCCCACATGGCATGGCTTAGTTTCATTGAGTTAGACAGGGATGTTGTCCATGTGATCAGATTGGCTAGTTTTCTGTGATTATGGTTTTAGTGTGTCTGCCCTCTGATGCCCTCTCGCAACACCTACCGTCTTACTTGGGTTTCTCTTACCTTGGATGTGGGGTATCTCTTCACAGCTGCTCCAGCAAAGCGCAGCTGCTGCTCCTTACCTTGGACGAGGGTATCTTCTCACGGCCGCTCCTCCTGACCTTGAAGTGGAGTAGTTCCTCTTGTCCCTCTTGGCCCACACAGCAGCCTCTCCTTGGAGGTGGAGTAGCTGTTACATGCAGCCAAACTTATTTCCTAATGTAACACCCTAAATCCTTTTATTTGAGGTTTTCTAAAGATTCTCTTTCAGCAGCATAACTTTTTCTACAGATATATCTTCTATTAAACTACTAGAAGTATAATTTATTACAAAAATGACCTGGTATTTTACAACTTTCAAGCTGAAGCAACCTTAGTGATCACCTAGCTATTGAATATTTTATCATTATCTGAAAAATTTATATGATGTGTAAGCTTCTTTGCTTGTTAATTATGTCTCTCTTAATGAACAGAGTACCAAAAGGAAAGGGACATTGTCATATTCCTCACTATATTGTCATAAGCCAAAGCAATGTCTGCCTTGTAATAGGCAAATGATAAATGCTTAATCAATGAACGTAAATAGTTATCTAAATTCATCTAATGAAGAAACAATCTTAGATTATCATTTCTCCAGCACACATTTATTCAACCACTTGTGACCTGTAAAAATGGTCATTTTATATGAATTTGACCTAAAAGTGGCAGAATGGAGATAAGAACTGTAGTCTTCTGATTATCGACCTGGGCTTCCCTGGTGGCTCAGATGGTAAGGCATCTGCCTGCAATGTGGAGACTGCAATGGGGGAGACTTGGGTTCAGATCCCTTAGTCGGGAAGGTCCCCTGGAGGAGGGCATGGCAACCCACTGGGGTTGCAAAGAGTCAGACATGACTGAGTGACGAAGCACAGCACAGGTTATTGACCCAGTGCTCTTTTCATTGCAATATACTGTCTACTAGTTATGATTCAGATTGCAAAATTATTCTTTATCAAAATAATTTTTCATATATTACAACTTGTACTCCTATTTAATATTTAAAAGAGGGTCCAATTAATAAAAATGTCATTTATATTCAACATTCCAGGAAAGAGGAAGAGAGGAAATTAAAGTTACTTGGGGAAGCGTCAGGTACTCAGTGTGTGTCATTGCACTTCATCCTCACTTTGGTTCCATTTCACAGGTGGTAAAACCAAACATTATTTCAGTTAGTAGACTAGCCTGGGGTTTCCCAGCTACTAAGTGGTGAAATGAGTTTGAGGCTGTGTATGTCTCATTCTAAAGCTTGTGCTCTTCCTAGGGTACCAAATACTATTTTACTGATTATAATCTATAAATCACTTGATAAATGTAAATTATTAAATTACCTACATCTTCCAGTTGATTTTACCAACCTCAGAAGCATAGTCATATTTTTATATAGTAAAGAACATTCCTACTACCTTTAAAATGGATCCATATTTTTAACTGCAGATCATTGCTTCTGGTTAGACAATTTTCAAAGGTAAACTGTGGAACATTACAAGGCAAGACACTTGACATTTTTCTCCAGTTCTTGTTCATGCATCAAATCTATAATTTCTTGACCACAGAAGATTTGTACGGTATGTACACTTGGTTTAACTAGTGGCTTAGAAAAAAAAAAGTGTCAATTCAGAGAAGTAGCTGCTTCTAAATGGAATGATGTCAGACAGGCTCAAAATAAGCTTGGTCCAAGATTGCTTATTCTCCTGTGAACTCCTTAGCACTTCTTAAAACTTCCTCACTTTGCAATGATTATATTAAATCACCTCTCTATTTCTGTAAGATTAGGCTGGGTGGTCAAATCTAATCTTTTAGTGGTCTAAAATCTATTTGTAGAAACCAGCCTCTTTTTCAAATGGAATCTTATATGAAACGTTAATATGTAAATCAGATGAGATTAAAAAAAAGGGTGAGGTCTGAAATGGGAGCCCAGAGGTCCATTAGCAGCACTCCAGCTTGGGCCTAGAAAGGAGGATTGCCAAGGCCTTCTGCTGATACCTGTGTAAGATTTCTAATATCCCTTGCAAGTTGATAAATCTCTGAACCAATGGCTCTGTTGAGTATGTGTTGGTTATCTTATTGCTATGAAAATCCGTTGTATTCAACGAGGGGGAAATAACAGTAACTGTCTTTCCCTGGGAACAGCTGGTCTGGAAATTAGAACACTTTAGTTCTAATTCCAGCTCTGCCACTATTAAGGTTTGTTTCATTTGAATGCTGTTGCTCATCTATAAAATGAGGATAAAACATTCTCTTCCTACTTTATTTTAAAATATATTTTCTTGTGAAGTTAAAAATTCCTTTTGATAAAAATACGGCACAATTGTAAAGTATTGCCTTCAGGAAGACTTATGACAAGAGGTATGGGTATAGATTTTTTTTATGCCAAAGTCACTGCTATTCAGTTACTGCCTCTGTTTATAATTATAATAAAATTAAAAGCTTAAAATATAAGTTCTATTAGTGCCTGGTATAGGGGTAAGTATTCATTTTCATTTGTGGATGGTTATGATTTTTCCAGAAGAAAGTGAAAGAATTACTTTGTTAAAAAAAAATAACTTGGTTTCTGTAGAGTTGATAGTTTATCAGAATAAGACATAATCCTTATTAAAATACAAGAACAAAAAAGAAATTCCCCCATTTAAACCTACAACAAATGACATTTCAAGACATTCAATATACGTCTAAGATACAGACAGAAAGATAGTAGGTAGGTGAATAGGTAAATATAAGTAGAATAAAAATGAGACTGATTGGTAGACAAAAATGGGAATCATACACTACATGTTATTTTAAAACAAAAAATAACTTTATACTTTTATTTAATGGAGTTAAAGGAAATTGAAGTGAAGCTGCAGAATTGCTGAACTTCAGACAAACGTTTATTTGCCATGAAAGTTATTAGTTCCTGAATATTTTTAAGTTATGAAAAAACTGAGTTTTCAATCATTATGTAAAAGGTTTTTTTAAAAATTTTCTTCTAGACTATATCTATGAATTCTATGTGATGCAAGATGAGAAAATCAGCACATTTATTCTTCCAGCCCACTCTTGATTTTTGTGCTAGATCACTTACATTCTGTTCTGTAATCATAATTCTCTGTTGTTTAATCTCAGTTTTTTATTTGAGTGAATTAAGTTTTCCTTAATCCTTTTACAGTGGCTTCCATATTCCCTATTCCTGTATTATTTTGATTTGATTTTTGTTGGCTGAGTTTCATCATCTAATTTTCTTTCCAAGCTTCATAAGTTCTATTCATTTTCTTTATATCTGAGGGGCATCTGCCTGGTGTAATCATTTTGAGTTAAGTCCAACAGATTATGTCAATGTACGGCAAAAACCACCACAATATTGTAATTAGCCTCCAAATAAAATAAATTAATTAATTAAAAAAAACTTTGTCCTCCCAATATACATACACATCAGAGAAGTTTAACAAGTTGGAATTTATTGCTTTCTCACATAACAGAAACCCAACATTGGTACCATAAACTTGTCAGGGACCCATAGTTTTTCCAAGTTACTGTTCTATCATTTCTTAAAGGATTGTCCTTGTCCTCATGATCCAAAAAAGGCTGTTTGAGTGCCAGCCATCTTCAGATTTCAGGCAGCAGAATGAAGGAGTCAAGAAGGATAGGCCCCCACCTTTAAGGAGGTTTCTCTGAAGTAGCACACAACATTCCTACTTATATTTCACTAGATAAAACTTAATTACATGACTATGTAATTATAACTATGTAATATATAGTATTTTACCTGATGGCTATTATCACACTCAAAATCTGGGTTCTTAGTGTTAAGAAGGAAGAAAATGAATATGGAGAAATAGTGAGTGACCTTTGCCTGCCATACCTGAATATAGTGTTTGTGATTATGCTTTCATGCTCCTAAAACTGTGTAAACATGGACCATTCATTATCTTCAAGCATTTGAGTATCACTGAGGAGATGCCTGAAGTCGATCTAATTCTTTCCTCCTTCTAAGTAACCTGTCTTTTCTGCTTGTATTCTCATATGATTAATTCTTTATCCCTGAAGATGAGTGGTTTCTGCAAAGTATCTTGGATTCATCTTTCTACATAATTTCCCCCAAATTTATGCTGAATCTTTTTGATCTACAGGTTAGTCTTTATCTTTGGAAACATTTCTTCCATTATTTCTTTAAATATTATCTCTATCACATCTCTTTTTTAAGAAGTTTAATCTCCTTTTTACACCTTCTCTATAAAATTTTATATTTTTGCTCTTTTAATTTGCCTTTCACTCTAGGTTGTCTCTCAGGTCTTAACATGCTTTTATCACACTTTCCCCCTATTTTTGGCTGTTTATAATGTGGCATTCATTTCTGAGATGTTTTTCTCTTTTATTTATTTCTCTACCAACCTATTTTTATCTTTTTCTTTTATTTTTTTAAACCCCTGTAATATTCTTTGAGACCTATCTTTAGAGCAATAATTTACATTTAATACATTTTGTTCTTCTGATTGCTTATGTTTTTGTTTATTTGATTAGTTTATTTTAAATATTGTAGTAGACACCTGAACATCTAACATGAAAATGCTGCTCCATATCCAAAGTAAGCATTGTCCTGAGTCCTATATTCATGGTTTCTTTGATTTATTTTTATATTATGATCTTGTGTCAATATGTGTTCCTTCAAAGGATTATATATGTATGATAATTATATATATTATACATATAATACAATATATTTTATGTTGGTTGCTTGTAGCTTTATAAATAGGATAACATGCTGTATGTAAGGGACTTTTTAACTTATATTACTGCTATCCATCCATATTATGGTGTGTCCCTGCAGTTCATCTGTTTTGGTTATTGTGTAACATTACAGGGCATGACTATACCTCAATTCATTTATCTACTTTAATATTCATGGGCATTTGAATTATTTTCAGGTTATTGTTATGTAAGCAATGTTTCAATGAACATTCTTCCACATGTATCTTGTATAGGTCCAAGGGTTTCTTTGGGGTTTACACTTTTAGGAGTGAAATTGTTGAGTTATAAAGTATGTCTAAAACAGAATTCTTTATGTAACCTGCAAAACCAGCCTCCTCTCTTCCCCTCTATTTCTGTTAGTGACATCCCAGTCACCAGCTCCTTTGACAAGTCATCACTTGTTCCCTATATCCAATTGTTTACCAGGCTGGAAGGTTTTTGCCTTCCCATGATAAACCCATTTCTCCTGTTCAAGCTTTGTTAATTCTCTCCTGGACTCCCTATTCCTAAGCATCACTGTTAATAAATTCCAATCACATTAATTTCCCTGTCTATGAGATTAATAATAATAATCCAGCATTCAAAGCTCTCACATTAAAACTCCAGACTACCTTTTCTGCTTTAATGTCTCCCTATTTTGTTAGTGGAGAATAGTAGAGTGAGCAGGGACCTTAGAGATCATCTGGTCAGACTCACTTACCTACAGATAAGAAAATAGAGGCTCAGAAAGGGGAAAAAGGGTTTTGTTTTAATTTTGTTTGTTGATTTGCTTATTTATCGCTGCGTTGGGGTTTGCTGCTGTGCATTGGGGCTGTTCTCTAGTTGAGGTGCACAGGCTTCTCACTGTGATGGCTTCTCTTGTTGCAGAGCACAGGCTCTATGGCATTTGGGCTTCACTAGCTGTAGCACGTGGGCTTAGTAATTGTGGAGTATTGACGTAGTTGCCCTTCTGGCGTGTGGAATCTTCCCGGACCAGGGATTGAACCCATGTCCCCTGCTTTGGTAGGCAGATTTTAAACCACTGGACCACCAGGGAAGTCCAAAAAAGGGTTTTTTATCAAGGTCATATATGTGATCTGTTTGAACAATTCTGTGGTTATTACAAGCACTTTGGGAGGAGGGCAAAGAGATGCCTATAATCTTTCATCTTGAGTTAAGGACAGTAGAGTGAAATAGTTGTAGGCAAGGGAGAATGAGCATGATTCCATCACACTGAGAACACATTGAGATCATTGGGAAGGTAGAAAACAACCACACAGAGTAGACTCTTCTGTTACTAGCTGAGTGTAAATATTATTGCACTGTATTAAGATATAATTGTTGTTGGACCTGGAAGAGTGAAACTGCCTGAGAGGCATGGCTTCCTCAGAAGAAACCAGAAAGAAGAGATGGAGGAACCCTAGATGGGGGTTTGGATAGTAGGGTTGAAACTGAAATCTCTCGCTTTCCCCTTGCTCTCCCAATCCACCCCCTTTTATCTCACCTAATCTTTCAGTCTTGCTTGTCAAATAATAACATTGACTGAGTGCTTTGCATTTTCTAAATGCTTTTTCTAGATTATTTCATTCAATCCCCACATCAACTTTATGATTAATTTTCTTTAGTATTATTATCCTCATTTTACAGAAGAGTACATTGAGCAAAGAAAGAATACAGTCAACAAGTGAGAAGAAGGTTATAAAATCTCATTCTTCAGCTTTAGACAATTTGAGGAATAGGAAACAAGAACTCAAGTATTTACGCTTAAAATTTGCTGTCTCTATCTGGGGATAAAGTGTAGACTCTGTAGATGCCTTGTGAAATGAAACAGGTCTTGAGCACCTCAGGACTGAGTTCATGTTAAAATGGTTGAAAATTTATAATGTATAAATCTTTCACATTTTCTTCTTGTGTTTGTTTTCCTTTTGGCCTCCCTTTCCTTTTGGTTAACAAAGCAGGTCCATCTTGTGCTAGGTGACCCAAGAGAAGATATTTTTGGTTTGTTCATCTTGGTTCAGAGTGCTTAAGAGGCAGCAGTGTGCTCACAAAGGTAGAAACCTCTTTGACCAAAAAAAAAAAAGTGAAAATCATGGAGGTGGCCCTCCTACTCTTTGAAGACCTCCCCTGTTTTTTTCTGGAAAGTTTCCCTTCCAGGAAATCCCTTCCCTGGAATTTTAGGCAGATTCTAACCAGAAAGAATATGTTGGCCTTTTGAAACTGGAATGGTTCACGATAAAAAGCAAGTAGGGAGTGTTATGGGAAAAGATGAAAGCAAAGACTTGTCATCTTTTAACTGTCAATCAGTTAAAATTGGTAAATCTTGTTGGTGAGTCCACTGTGTGCTAATCTAATCTAGATACAATCTTTGCCCTTGAAGTCAAGCATAAAAGATGAAAAGGTAAATATGTACATGAGTGGATTTGAAAAACAAATTGAAAATACAAGGCCTGTTGTAAAACAACATGACAAGTGAAGGGAACAGGTAGTAAACAGGTTCTTTAGATGTGACAAGAAGGGAGAACTCACTGGGCTAGGTGGTCTTCCACCATGAAAGAGGAAGGACACTTCAGCTAGATATTTTAAAAACTGGAAATGTAGGATAAGTGGAAAGGAACAGAAAATGTCAGCAATGGAGATGAGGTAACAGGAATATGTAAGATATTTAATAGCAGCGCTGAGCGAATCTTTCTGGCTTGAATTAAAATTTTCTTTAAGCGACTAATAGAAGATAAAGCCTAATGGAAAACTTTGAATGCCAGGGTAAGAAGCTCAACTTCACCCTGTAGAATATGCATGTGTGTGTGTGCTCAGTTGTGTCCAGCTCTTTGTGACCCTAGGGACTGTAGCCTGCCAGGCTCCTCTGTCCATGGGATTCTCAAGCAAGAATACTAGAGAGGTTGCTGTTTCCTCCTCCAGGAGATCTTCCCAACCCAGGGATTGGATCTGCATCTCCTACATTAGCAGGTGGATTATTTTACCACTGAGCCACCTGGGAAGCATGGAACCTGAGATATTCTCAAAGATGTTTAAGACAAGCAGTGAGACAATGAAAATTACTTTTTTGGATGGCTGGTCAGTAGGGAGACAGGTTAAGATATTGTGGTAGAAAACCCTCAACATTTCAACAGTAAATGAGTCTTCAAGGGACTTAACGTGTCAAAATGTTTAGGAAATGAAGAATTCTCTTTCCTTTATACTAACTGTTGACTTATGTCCAGGGAAACGAGCAGGCAGAATTTTATTTAAAGCAGAAAAGAATTACTTTGCTAACATTTACTTGCATTCCTGACATTTTGGGGACAACTGTGGCAGAGGCCACTTCCTGACCTGTTCTCAGTCCACAGGTTGAACGTGGGAAGATGGAGGACCTTCAAAATTGAAGACAGATAAAGTGTTCAAAGCCCGGTGTTATGTTTCTTCCTCTTTTAAAGTGTTTCTGCTTCACTAAAAAAAAAAATCTGGTTTTTTTTTGTTTTGGTTAAAAATCTCTCTTTGTACTAAAAGGATCAGGACATTTCATGTAAAGAGAACTGATTCCCTCTGCTTAGCTAGAATTTTCTGCAAGCCCAACATTTCCTTTGGAAATTAAGCACTCCATAGACAGGGTCTTCTGCTGATAAGGACACAGGCTGTCACACTCAGGGATCGAAGTGTTGCCAAGATTGCTGACAGTGATGGCTCTTACTGGGAATGCTCTGTTACCAAACAGACATAAAGGGCCAAATATCTGCTCTAGGCCATCAGACTCAGGTGGAGGATGAAGAACAATTCACTGAAACCAGGGATGTTGAATTGAAAACAAGGAGGCCCCTCTGAGCAGGATATGGGGTCAGGGTGAAGATCCCTGGAGCAAGAAGCACAAAGAGGACTCAGGAGCAGGACTCAGGACTACAGTGCTCTCCTCGCTACACCAAGCTGCATATTTACCTGTATGTGGTTTAGAACCTTCTGCCACTCTCTTACTCCCGCCTTGATTGTTTACCAAAGTGAGAAGTTTTGAGCACACTCCCACATACCACACCTGTCTTGGCGAAGAGTGGTTTGAGGCAGACTTTGCTTCAGAATCATATTTATATGTCACAGGACTCTCTGACTACTTGACCTGACATATGTTTAATCGGTCCTAACCTCTGCTATCCCTTATCCATTAACCTACCTGCCCTTCTATTTTTTTTGACATCTGATGACTAAGGGCCTGTGCAAGTCAGAGACTAGCGAAATCTTTGTTCCTTTGGTGTCCATCACCTAGAATCTGTGTCAATGTGATTATTCATTTTTCAGGTGGTTGCGTGTAGTTGTGGTCACAGACCAAGTCATTCAAGGCAGAGCTCCTATCTAACTTGTGATGTGAATTTCAACCAGTAACTAGGCTATGGGAACCCCATGGGGCTTGATTTCCTTTGGGATAACAGTGCTGACCTAGAGAGCTGGAATCTAGGAATCAGATCAGACCACTGGAGGAAGGGATACTGGAGAACAGATACAGGGGGAGGTCCTAGAAGCAAGTTCAGTCCTAAAACTGTATCCAGAGAGATTGAATGTACAAACACATACTCTATGATTGGTGGGAACAGGAGCTGTTTAGAAATTCAGGCAGGTGGGCAAGCAGCTCTGGGAAGTCTGGAACTGGATAACAGAGGCCCAGCCACATGCTCAGTTTGAGGGTAAGTGTTGGGGATGGCAGTAGTACTTAGAAAGAGAAGGTAGAGCTTTGGTTCAGGAAGAACAAGGGGTCTGAAATTGTTCCCTACCTTTTCCCCAACCTTTTTCTTTGTAAAGGCTTCTTCAGTTCTGAGGAGATATTTATAGTTCTTCCTCTTGGCCTGTTCCTCTCTTATTTCTGCCTTCTGCTATCAACCCAAATCTAGGGCCCTGGTTTTCCTCTCTGCTTACTCCTTTGCACTAACCATTGAGTTTTCTCTTTTCCCACAAGATCCATATAAATAGTAAGGAAGAAGCTGTTGTCAGCTTTGTGCATGTTTAGGTTGATCCTAGTTTTGGCTATGGTGACCCTAGTCAGTGGGCCAGGACCACTGGAAGAAAAGGTTTGACATGATGGATTTAAGTAGTTTACGGATTGCTTCTCAGCCTTTTGGCTAAGATCAAGTGTAGTAGTTTACGGAAACAGGAGTGAGGTCATAGGGATAGGAAGCCAGTTATTAGAACTGAGCTCCTCAGAGAAAATGGACTGGATTTGAGAAATGACAAAATTCTACCTGTTGGAACAGCGCCAGCAGTTTTTCTTAATTATTCTTAAATTTTTCTTAAATTATTTTTAAATTTTTCTTAAATTTTTCCTCTCTAAGGTCAGAGTTTATCAACCTTCAGTAAGCTTTAGAATCAATGCTTGCACAGATTCTGCCTCCATAAGTCTAGGATAGAGATTACAGTCTAAGGAAATCCACAGTTTTTCTCTTTTGTCTTTCCAGAAATATTTCATGCATATTAAATAAAAAGTAAGTATAAATTTTATTCTTTTCATTCATGTGGTAGCACGCGATACACACTTTTCTGAACCTTGCTTGTTTATTTTTTTCACTTAATGTTTCTTTGAGAGCCTCCTATTCTGATATATAAAGTTTCCTCATTCTTTTGATAACTACATAGTATTTCACTGTGGGAGTATACCATAGTTCATTTAGCAATCTGCTGCCAATGGACATGCAGATTGTTTCTAATCTTTTGCAACTGTGAACAATGTAGCAATAAGTGCCATATACATATATCATTTCACACACAATTACTTCTGTATAAATTCTTTTTTTTTTTTTTTTTTCTACATTTCAGTGGGTTTTGTCATACATTGATATGAATCAGCCATGGATTTACACGTAAATTCTTATAAGTGGAATTACTGGGCCAAATAAGTGATTTTGTGATTTTTCATAGATACTGCCCTTCACAGATATTATATCAGTTTACACTCTTACCACCATGAGCACCATTGTTTTCACAACCTCTAGCCAACGAAGTGTATTAGCAAACTTTTTGACTTTGCCAATATGGTACCTCAAAATAAGATCTCATTGGTGTTTAAGTTTGCAATTCTTTTACCATAAGAGAGGAGAATGAGAATATTTTAATATGTTTGAATCATTTGTATTTTCTTTTTGTGAAGTCTGTTCATTTCCTTTCACCATTTTTCTACTGTATCTTTTGATCTTTATTTTATTAGTTTGTAGAAATTCTTTACATATTAGGGAAATAAACCTTTAGGCTAAGATATGACTTGCAAATATTTTTCTCAGTTTGTCATTTATCTTTGACTGCCTTTTGGTAGCTTCTGTGAGACAGCTTTGTATCAAATTGTAACTGTTACTAAATTCATTTTTATTTTATTTAGTGACTTCTGGGTTTTAAGTCATACATTGAAACACTTTTCCCACTCTGAGACTTTAAAAAATCATTCCATAAATTCACCTAGTACTTTTATAGGTTTTTAAAAAATATTTAAATCTTTAATCCACATAGACTTTATTCTAGAAAAATATGTAGAATTTGGTTGCAATTTATTTTTTTTCCACATGACTATGCAGTTTCCCCAATAACATTTATTGATTAATATATTCCTTATTTCATCACTACCCGTAATTTTAATTGCCCCTTTTATCATTTTCTGGGTTTCTGTATGAATTTGTGTTTAATTCTCAATATTCTCTTCTGTGACACTACTACAGTTGACTCTTGAACAACATGAGTCCAAACTGTACAGGGCTACTTATGCATAGATTTTAGTGGAATCCTCAGATATGGAAATGTGGACCTGGAGGAACTGTGGATATGAAGGAACTGAGTGTATGTAGCACCAGCTATAATTTATATGTAGATTTTCAACCCTATGGAGGGTCAACACCCCTAATACACATGTTTTTCAAGGGTCAACTGTATTTTGGGCTCTTGATGCACCAATATGACACTCTTTAATTATTCTGTCTTTATAAGGTAGTTCTAAGGCAGGTGGTCCATGAAATGCATTTTATAAAACACTGGCCTAGGGGCTGGTTCACTACTAGCCCTGTGCAGAATAGGATAATGAGTTGATTTCAACAACCAGGAGAATAAGACTACTAAGAATGGCATTTGGGGGAAAAAATGAAGATTTCTTGATTTAAGCTAAATTCATCTGTTTTCATGTTTTCCTATTTTTCTATTAACAAATGTAACTTCACTTTGACTTTTTTTGGTAAGAATTCTTGCCAGTTGTTAGTTTTGTATATTTGTATGGCTGTTAAGTTAAAATAAGTACATTATATGACTGGCATTATTTATTCAGTCTACATGCATGGATTTATAGATTCATGGCTCATTGCAGTAGTAAAGCAACTGAGGTAGATCAGAAAATATATCGGTATGGTTCTGCATACACATTGTACACATACAATCAATTCTTGTTCCCTCAACATGCATTCACTGAGCTCTTATCATATTGCAAAGAACTTTGATAAGTGCTGGGGATACAATAGGTAATAAAAAAAGAGTGATATGAGCGAAAGAACTTATGTTAATTTCCTAAGACTGTTATAACAACATACTATGGACTGGGTGGCTTTAAAAAGCAGAAACTTATTCTCTTGTAGTTATGGAGGCTGGGGCTTCCCACGTGACTCAGTGGTAAAGAATTCACCTGCCAAGCAGGAAACACAGGTTTGATCCCTAGGTCCGGAAGATCCCCTAGCGAAGTAAATGGCAACCCACTCCACTATTCTTGCCTGGGAAATTCTATGGACAGAGGAGCCTGGCAGGCTATAGTCCATAGGGTTGCAAAGAGTTGGATACAACTTAGTGACTAAACAACAAGTTATGGAGGCTAGAATTAGAAAATCCAGGTATCAGCAGGGCCATGCTCCCTCTGAGGGCTTCAATGGAAAAATCTCCTTCCTTGCCTGTCCCTAGTTTCTGCAATTCTTGACATTCCTTAGCTTACAGCTGTGTCACTCCAGTCTCCCTGTATATGTCTATGTCTCTTTACAGCTTTCTTTCAAAGACACTAGTCATTGGCTCTAGGGCCCACTTTAATCTAGTAAGTTCTCTTATTGTAAATGCAATAACCCTATTTCCAAATACAGTCACATTCACAATTATCAAGAGTTAGGACTTTAACATCTTTTGGGGAACATAAGAGCATTTATCAGAATACAAAGCAGAAATAATATCTATGTTAATCAGAACCCACTTAACTGATCAATTTAGTTTTAAAACAATTTCCCAACTAAACTATTTAATTCAACAAAATGGAAATGAAGACAATGGTAGTTAGAGGTAGTGGCGTGGTCAAATTTATTGGACCTGACATCAATCCAGACCATCTTACTGTATACAGAAGCTACATTAAGCAAACTGGTGGCTTGGTTTGTCAGGAATAGGGATTTGTCAGGCTTTGGGATACCCAGTGGAGAGAGGTCCTTTGGAAGGGGAACTGGAACGGGGCCAACAAGAAACTCCTCCACAATTTCATGGAGGGTCTGTTGTCTGCCCTTGTTAAAGCAAACTACCCCAAGTTCTGTGAAGGACAAATCTGGGCTTCTTTTTCCCTTGGAAGAGGGAGTAGAAACCAAAAAACACCCTCCTTGACCACCTTGTTCCACTGAGACTGCAGAAAAATAAGCTTCTCCCCCTTCTTGACCTCAGGAACCTTGGCCTCAGCCAACCTTCCTTACTGTGAGACCTGTTTCAGGCCAAGAATATGATTCTCAAAACATATTTCTACGTCTTTGGTTTCCTACCAGGCTGTCCATTTTCCAGAACCAATATTTTCATGCAAGCAGCAAAGTGACTGTGGTTACGATTCCATTTTATTATCTCTATTAACATTATTTTTTAGAAGGGTAGTAACAGATTCAGAATCAAGAGCTCTAGAAGGAGCCCATGTTTTCCTACTGGTGACATGAAGCACTGTAACAGAAGTTCTATCATCTGGTAGGAGATATAAAAATACATTTTAGTTGCTATGCAGAGTACTAGCCCTCAGCTAACAAATTTGTTTTCATTTGCCTTCAGCTGCCCATGGCTAGTTTCTTCCCTCACCCCTACTGAAGGACTCAACCTTTCTCTTTCCCTTCCAGGTGAAAACCCACCCTCAAAAAGCATTTGTTAATCCCACTTGCACAGTTGTGTTAATAGCTGATCAATGGTAAACGGAAATTAGTGAAGTGTGGCTGAAAGCACATGTGAATAGCAATCCAAGATCTAGCTCGTTTGGATTCTATTATATGTTGGCATTGAGGGAAAATGGTCCCAGATCTTTGCAGGCAGGCATGCCTGGGTTTAAATCCTGTCTCCATCACATATTAGCTGCATGACCAAAGACACTTACTCAATCTTGATGCTCCTAAGCTTCTTTTCTTTAAAATAGCTATTGTAACTTGTACTTTACCAGGTTATTTTGAGGTCTATTTGTCAGGTAGCATAGTATGTGACATATAGAAAGGCATTGAAATGACAATCATAGTAATTTGCTATGGAAGGGGATTGAGGATGCTCTACTCTTAGAAAAATTTCTTTGTCTTCTTATCCAGCCAGTTAGTGAGTGTTTGCTTCTTACAGTAAACATCAAGCAGCATTGTGATTCTGACAGCCAGTGACAACTTTCCACAGTACTAGCTCATATCAAGCTTGCCTGTGGGCAGATCTAAGGAGGCAGTGATGCCCTGGAAGAAAGACAGGATTTGTTCTATCTAGAAAATTTTGCCAGCCCCTAGCCAGGGAACAGGCTCCTTCTCTTTGACCAGTTGCCACACTGTTGGTTCTCCTGTGCCCCCACCTTTGTTCCAAGGGCCTTAGACTTGCCTAAGAGACAGAGAAAAACCTGGAAACAGAAAGGAGACAAGAAACATCACCTGGAATGTTCCTTTATAGGTTCTTCTCTATTATCAGGTTCTCACTTATCTCTGAAGAATCCATTTTTTCAAGGATTTAGTCAGGCCTTTGGAAGATGCTACTTCCCATCTTCCATCCAACTTCTCCTATGGGTCAGTGGCATGCAATCATAAATATTTTTCAAGGTTATCTGGTCATCCTCCACTAGATTGGACTTTCTCCCCACCCAAAAAAGGGGACTGTGTATTTCAGGTATTCACTTATGTGTTTATTCACTCATCTCACTATAAGATTGATAATAATAGTCAATATTGATTGAGCTCTTCCTATATACCAGATAATTTGTTAAAGTTTTCTCATATTATCTAATTTAATTACCTGAACAACCCTGTGATATAGATACTATTTACATCTTTTCTTTCTTTCTTTTTTTTTTTTTTTTTGCTTCACTGGGTCTTTGTTGTATCCCACAGGCTCTTCCTTGGGGTGCATGGGCTTTCTTGTAAGCTGTGACACATGGGAGCTTCTCTAGTTGTGGCATGTAGACTTTTCTTGTTGCAGTAAGCGAGCTTAGTTTCCCCACAGCCTATGGGATCTTAGCTCCCCAACCAGGGATTGAACCCACATCTCCTGCGTTGGAAGGTGGATTCTTAACCCCTGGACCATGAGGAAAGTCCCTATACCTCATTTTTTAAGTAAGGACACTGAGGTGTAGATGCTACCCTTCTAATCACATAGCTATTAATAGCAAGTGGGAGAGTCAGACTTCTATAGTTTGCCCAAGTCAGTGCTGAGTAGACGCTGAGTGGTATAAAAGGTATATAGCACTTCTTCTCCAGGAACTTAAAACTTATGTGAGTACCTAAGACAATCAAGCAGTCACATGGGACAGAATGAAGCTAACTATTAAAATAAGTATAACTGGACAAAAGCAATGAGTATAGACTGGACCAGTTAAAGAACTTCTAGGCCCGGAGGGATGAAGTGGTTTTACAAAGGTACAGGATTCAGAACTCTGAGGAATGGGGAAGGGTGGGGAGGTAGCCCAGGCCTGGGCAGGTTTGGCAAGTAGGGAGGAGAGGCAATATGCCTGTGCGGCCAAAGCAGAGTGGTGGGAGACAAGGCCCGGGTCAGCATGCGTAGGCCTTGAGTGTCTGGGAGAGACAGCTGTATTGAACAGGCCATGGGAAACTGCTGAAACTTTAAAAATAAGAGTGCGATAGGATCAAAACTGTGCCTTAAGGGAATTAAGAGGTATCAACAAGGAGAGTAGGAATCTAGAAAATTAGTGAGGACATTTCTTGACCATTCTAGGGATGAAAATAACATTCCTAACTAGGTTAATGACAGCATAAATGGCCAGGAAGAGAAGAGGGTGAGATTGAGATATTTCGAAGGAAGAGATGGGCAGGGATAGATCCAGAGATTGTCATATTGAGTGAAGTAAGTTGGACATAGAAAGAGAAATACCATATGACATCCCTTATGTGTGGAATCTAAAAAGAAATGATACAGATGAACTTATTGACAAAACAGAAACAGACTAGCAGATTTAGAGAACAAATTCATGGTTACCAAGGGGCAAGGAGGGGGAGGGATAGTTAGGGATTTTGAGATAGACATGCACACGTTGCTATATTTAAAGTGGATAACCAACAGGATCCTACTTTATAGCACAGGGAACCCTACTCAGTGCTCTATGCTGCAGACTGGATGGGAGGGGAGTTGGGGGAGAATGGATACATGTTTGTGTATGACTGAGTTGCTCTGCTGTGCATCTGAAACTATCTCAACATGGTTAATCGGCTCTACTCCAATATAAAATAAAAAGTTAAAAAAACAAAAAAAAACTAAAGAAGAGATGATAAAACTTTATGATTGATTGATGATTAGGGATAAGGAAGAAGATGGAATTTTAAAATGACTCCTAATGTTGGAACCGGTGACACAGGGAAAATGGTGGTAATAAAGTTGGAAGTTTAATATATATACACATTTTAAATTTAATTATTGAAATTCTCTGGATGAAATTCACTTGGAGCAGAAAATTTGTGATTAGACCTTAGGAGAGGGTTTAGGGTTGGAAAAGTAAAGTTCCCATCACTCGAGGAATAAACCTCTGTCAGTGTCAGTACGCAGATGGATGAGAGCTGCTAGTTAGAGTTTTAAGACAATGCCACATGAGTTTCTCACATTTCTACACATCTTGTAAGTGAGGTACTTATTACCCTTCATTCAAAATATCTTTTCAAGAATGTTTCATATAACAAATGGCCACGGAAGATAGAGATAGTGTCTCCATCTAGAGAAAAGGCCACACCATGCTTACTGCTCAGTGTAATAATGTCTTTCTCCAGAACAAAGAGCAAGCATATTTACTGCCCATTATAAAATATTTAGGTTCCCTAAGCTACAGTGGAGTTCCTCTACTGAAACACAACCCACAGCTTACACAAGCATCCATTTAGTCCCATGCACATTGTTCCTGTGGGACTAGCGACTGCTGTAAGAGGAACTGATGTAAATATGCTAACGGTCATCTATAATAATTTCTGTGTTGTGAGTGATAAAGTCCTTTGTTGTTCACACCTAAGTTTCTTGCCTTCTGCAGGCATCAATGAAACTGTGTCAAGATTATTTGTTAGTCAGTAAGTTTAGTAAAATCTTAGACCCCTTCACAGTTCTTCGAAGTTAGGTGAGGAACTCTTATAGAAGGAGCAACTGCACAGGGTTCTGGGTTTCCCTTCAGGTGACTCTAGTCAGGAGTGGACAACACTGAGAGTAGAAAAAACTTAGGAAGGTCGAGATTGGAGCAGTGTACTCCAGGGCTCAAACATAATGCCTACCCAGTCAACAATTCCTTTCTAAAAGAAACAACCCCACCTACAGTTCTTCTGCTGAGGGAAGGCTCCTTGAAGTGATTTTCTTCACTACTTGATCTGTCAGTCTGATTGGCCCATAAAATCCCTGCTCTAGACTGAATGTTTGTGTTCCCCTCAAATTCATGTTGAAATCCTCAATCCCAAGATGACAGTATTAGGAAGGCCTTTGGGAGGTAATTAGGTCATGGGTGGAACTCTCATGGACAGGATTAGTGCCCTTATGAAAGAGACCTCAGAATACTCCCTTGACATTTCCACCAAGAGTGGAACTAGTAAGAAAATGACCACTATGAATCAGAGCTCCTCCACGCTAGCACCCTGATGTCAGACTTCCAGCCTCCAGAACTGTGAGAAATAAACTTCTACTGTTTAAAAGCTTCTTAGTCTATGATACTTTTTATTATAGCAGCCCAAACTGACTAAGACAATCACTTTGGTTAAAGCTTTTCCCACTGGGCTACCTTACAGATACGGTCTAGCCCATGAATTGGCTGCTTTTGGAGTAAATATCCCCTTCTTATCCAGACAGCACAACCAGAAGGGTCACAAAGCATCTTCACCTCAGAGATGGGCTAGGAAGAAATGAAGACTGAACAAGGACTGGCCGGAAGAAATCAGGCCCATCTGTAGGAGGTACCCAGGAAAGATATGGAATTGGGAGGAGTGTGTGGTGGATTCAGGCTTGATTCTGGGTGAATAGCAGTTCAACCCATTGAATGGAGGCCTTGAAGCTGGAAGTACAGACAGTGGGAGATATGAAAACTCACATAGGCCAGGATACTGTGATCCTTAGAAGGCAGGCACAGCCAGACCCTGGCCGAATTATTACTGTGCTGTATTATCAATATTTTAAAAGGAGAGGAGTGAATTCATTTCAAGTCTATTGACCCACATTCATTAAGTGTCTATTATCTACTAAGGAGTGTGTGAGCTACTAGGGAAATAGTATAAGGCATAGTTCCCAACCTCAAAGATAAACAAATAAATATTATAGAGCACAATACATACAATAATAAAGATACATGGAAGATACAGAGGTGGTGAGAGAGTCACTGAATTTAGGGGTGATGGTGGGAGGTAGCCAGAGAAGGATCACTGAGGAGCAGACCCATGCAAAGGGCTTCAAATGATGAACATTTGAACATTTCAAAGGATGAACAGATGAACAGGGGTTTTCCTAGGAGGATGGAGTGGGTGGAATACACGGCTCAGCCCCAGGTTTGCAGGACCAGAAAGAGCGTGGCAGAAATTAAGCAGGTAACAGAGCCCTGGCCAAGCAGTCCAGCAGAGAACTGAACCATTACAGTGAACACTGTGGCAGAACTTAGGTATGTGACAGGGCAGGGCAGGAACGAGGAATGACAAGACCTCGGTGGGCCTGAGAGTGCAATGACTGACCACTTGTGTGCCTGTGTGGTCACAGGCTCTGGTCACGTGACTAATCCAAGACCTTTCCGGGTGGAGAATCTAATTTTGAAAGCATCTGCTACCTGTTCAGGAAGGGCTCAGGAACAGAAGGACCAGGCCTCCTGTGTGACTATCCACCAGTGACTTTGCTGAATGATGCTGGGTTAATTTCTTCTCCATGAATTCAGCCACGTTCAGACTCTTGGCTCTCTGGATTATTAAAATAGCTTTCTAATTGGTTTCCCAACTGTCTAACACAAGCTCCTCTGATCCATCTTCCAGACAGCCCTTGGGGTGCTTTCTCTAAAAGTCCAATCTGATGATGTCACTTTCCTGCTTAAGATCCTTCAGTAGCTGTCCATTGTCTACCCCCTGCTCTTTAACAAGGACCCTCAGAGTGTGGCCCTGCCCAGGGCAGATGCTTGGAGAAAGATAACAAAACTGAAATGTCAAGACTTCTCACTTTCAGGTCCTGGGAGCCACTAGAGGTATGTTGACATGGCGGTTTTGTAAAGCGGTTTCCCCCAACTTGGAAAATCTCTAGGCCTCACAAAACCTAACTGTATACTGTGGGCCCTGCCCGTCTATCCAACCTCACTTTACAGGTCTCTCTCTCTCTGTCTCTCTGTCTCTTTCTCTCTCTCTCTAACCTGAAGTTCTCTGAGCAGCCAACCTGGAACATTCCCCACCAGGCTGTCTGTTCTGCAGCATCCTGATGAGGCATCTTCCCTGAGGAAAGGCTGCTCTCATCTCCCCATTTCCCCCAAAGTTCATCCCTGTCCTACCATCCTACCCTTTCTCATGGGTATATTGCTACATTCCTGCATGCATCGTGCCAACTATCTGCCCCCACAGAATCCAGGTATTCCCAACACAAAAGCAGTGTCTGGGATAAAGAAAGTGAAAGTCGTTCAATAGCGTCTGACTCTTTGTGACCCCATGGACTATACAGTGCATGGAATTCTCCAGGCCAGAATACTAGAGTGGGTAGCCTTTCCCTTCTCCAGGGGAATCTTCCCAACCCAGAGATTGAACCCAGGTCTCCTGCATTCAAGGTGGATTCTTTACCAGCTGAGCCACAAGGGAAGCCTCCTGGGATAAAGAGGAGGGATAGGGCTTGTTCAACTGACTTGAAATAAAATGCCCTTGCTGTTGCTTGCAATTCATATTAGTCACCATGTATTGTGCACATACCGAAAGCCAAGGAATAAATAAAACATTTAAAATACATCATCCATAGTCCTCACAATAACCCGCAGGCTGAGCACTGAAAAGATGATATTGGGTCGACCCCCATGAAATTGCCATTTTTTGACCATCTTTGGTATATATAAACAGCAAATTCCTGTGATTCAGCCTAATAGATTTAAACCAGGTCAGTCTGACTTCAAGGTCCATCTTTCCTCCAAAGAAAAAGAGCCACAGTGGTTGGTTGAGATAAAGAGGTGACACTGTAGAGTTGTGGCTGCAGGTTAAACCCTGAAAGCTCACAACTCATTATGTGAGGTGAAGTGCATGAGATAATTTTTTTCAATTCTGTTTTTCCTATAGGCCACATTTTAACAACCATAGTCAAAACAATAAAAAAAAATTTATTCATTTGTTTGGTTTTCTCCCTTTTCAGTTAAAAATATCCTAAAGGAAAAAAAAAAAATATCCTAAAGGGTTATATTTTGGGGGGAAGGAGAAAAGAACAAAAAAAGGAAAACAGAGTGGACAGCATAGTTTTTTCTATTAAGATTTTTAATAACAGCTCCTTGCTGGTCTTATGAATAGAAGAGCTCCCCTTTATTTATTTTACAAGAATTTATTTTAAGTAGCAGCAGCTTTCACATGACACTCCTTGCATAATGATTTCAAAAGAGGAAATTGTGTTTATGTTTTGGGATAGCACATAATTGCAAGGAACGTAAGTAAAGAACTTGAGGCAGCATTACTATTGAAATCTGAAAGAAACAGAAAGCTTGCAGTCCCATTAGTGCAGTGCAAGGTGATTCATAATTAATATAATTAATAAAGAGGTTAATATCAAAGAAGTTATGTCACAAGCCCCATCAGCCTAAATTGTTGATCTAATTTAGCTAATAACCACTTTTCCATAACCACTCCTATTACAGGCAGAAAAAAATTGATAGATTCACACGGCCCACACCACATACCTTCATCAGCTCTGTAAAGGCATTTTGTATAGTGCCTGAGGAAGGACTTTGAATTGATTGTCTAGAACAGAATGGGAGAGAGAAAGAACCTAAAATGGAAATCTGCAATTACAGCTCAAAATATCTTTATGGAAGCAGAATGATTTCAAAGCACAAAGCATGGGTCAGCCACCCTGGATGACAAATGAAAATGGAAAAAGACTTCTGACTGCTGGCACCTCTCACAATTCACAGAACAACTCTCATTTCCCCCTGGTCCCTTTCTCGTCTCTCTTTCATCCTATTCCCTAAAAGCCATCTAACTGGGAGGTATTCATTTCATCTTCAGAGGCATATATCCAGTAAACCTTCCAAAAATAGAATCACTCCCAGGTCTCACATCCACATGGTTACAGGAATTCCTCCTATCTCTATCAACTCCCAGACATATCTGAACACTGCTCTAGTCACAACCAAGGTAGGGATCTGCCACCCCTGCCTCCACACTAATATGAAGCTGAGGAACAACAGGTTTGGTCCTATGAACAAAGGTTTACTCTTTTTCTCTTTGTTGTCAGTCTAACTCCTTTTGTTCTTTTATTTCTTTACAGATTTCTAGTCCCAAGCAATGTTCCATATAGATCAGAAGGGAAAATCTTGGTTAACAAATAAAATTTAAACTCTTGATGACCAGCAGTGATGGCACTAAGATTTGGCAGCTAATGGGCCACCTATAGGTGAGGACACTAAATCAAGATACTCAATAATTTGCTTAAGGTCTTCAGGGTTTGCATCTTCCAGGAAGCTTGAGTGGAGAAACTTTGTGGTGCAATGGATTTGGTTCTGCATTGGGCATTGGAAGATATGGATTCTAATTCCCTCACTGTTACTAAGTAGCTCAGTAGCCTTGAACAATTCAGGTTGTTTCTTGGAACTTCCATTTCTGTACCAGTGAGGTGCCCGGGTCAGACTAGATCAATAATCCTGAAGCTTTCTTCCCCCAGTGACACATGACATTCCCACAGCAGCCCCATGGTCTTACCTCAGAATCTGAGGTTACTCCTATGGGTTGTGGCTGTGTTTCCCAGCATTTTTTTATTTTTAAACCCATGACATTTTTTGAAGACCAAAACAATGCAAAGGAAGATCTGAGACCCTGCCAACTGTAACATCCTCCAATTCCAAGCAGAAAAGGTAGATTTTTTTATTTGTGTGTTTGTTTCTGTACCTGGGTATGTCTCAGCCTGCTCCTAGAAAGTATTCAAACACTTGTTGAACAAAATTGACTGGGTGGCTTTAATGTCATTCTCCCATTTGGGTCAGTGCAAGGTCCTCTCTTTTATCTCCCTTTTTTACTGCCTTTTATCTCCCTTCTCCTTCTATCTTTTCTATAGTCTGAGAGGTGCTTGGGCAGAGGAACATGTGCAGTTGGCAGAGAACCTACACTCATCACATTCATCGCTAGCCTGTGAATCACATCTAAACCCCAGGAGATCTAGGCTTTGCTTAGTCAGAGAACCAAATGTCAGTTTTCCTTTCCCCTTTCAGCAAGCAGCAAGCAAGAATGTCCTGCAGAGGGCCAAGGCCAGATAGACTTACAAGGAGCACACTGGACTCTTTTTGTTCCCTTCCTCCCTATATTTTGGAAGCTGCAGCGGGAATGTGGTCTGAATTTAAACACTCGATGCCGTGACCACTAACAGTGAACACTTTTGTAGATTCATGCAGCCTTTCCTCTCCCATGGCCTTGAATGATCTGTTGTTTGTGGACAATTCGCTTGTTGTACTCCAGAGAGCAGGCTGATCCTGGCTCTCCCTTTGTCTCTTATATGGGCAAACAAAAGCAGTCTTCTTAGGCCAGAACACCAAGCTGATAAAAGACTGATTAAAGCCTCTTTTTGTGATGAAATTTAATAGATCTGGGTTGGGCATTATATTTGATTAACCCCAACCAGTCATTACATGGCATTATATATACAGGACATCTATACCCAACAGCTCTCAGCTGGGCAGAGCCTATCTTTGAACTCCTGAGTGATGCCAACACACCACAGGCAGAGCTGGCAGTCATCTAAATGGAAGTCAATAAACTTATCTCTGAGGCCTGTGATTTCCCTTTCAGTATCTTTCCTTCCCCACCCATATTTTATGTTCACTCTTTCCCAAGCACCCAGTGCTCTCAAATTATTAGGTTCTTTCCAACAGGTTGGAAGACATCTGATAAACTCATTCACACAGAGGGATTTAATGGGTTACCCTTTCCAAAAGTAGTTGCCGTTCAAAAGAGGAGTTTAGATTGGGAACTTGGAGGGATAAAACGCTCATGGTAGTGTCAGAACCTCCTGGTTCCTCAGCTCAGAGTCTCCGTTCTCCCCATAGTTGGACCAAGGGGCTTCTCCTTGCAAGCTCTGCAGGACCAAGCTGGCTTCAGGTTGGAGAAATTAAAGAAACTCTATTTGGACCCTCAGGTGACCCTCAACCCTTCCCTACCTGTCCTGCTTTCTTCAGTGCCCTCCTTTATTGACTGGATAGTCATTGTGTTAGAGCAACGAGTTTCCTTGCCATTGACGCCTGGCCCCCCCAGGATCTCAGGCCTTCTAACAATGAGTCCATGTCTTAATGTTGCCAGTTCTGCCTCTGAACTCTCTATAACCCTCCCCTTCCCACCACAGATATGAACTATGATTTTTCTAGCCATATTCCTGTGTTTCCAAGTATTCCTTACTCTCCTTTTCCTTCTCTTTTTATCCTTCATCTCTTGCTGGCCCTCCCTGAAGCTGGCCTGGGCATGGTCTATGACATACCACCCTTCCAACTGGATTTCCTCCTGCTCCCAATCCAGTAAGAATGATGATTCTAGGTCCTAGACCCACCTCACTTCCCTCTACAGACATACCTTGGATATACTGTGGGTTTGGTTCCAGATCACTGCTATAAAGCAAATATCACAATAAAGTGAGTCACATGAATTTGGTGGTTAATTAGGTACATGTGAAAGCTATGTTTGCACTGTTCTACTGTAGTTTATTAAATGTGCAATAGCATTATGTCTAAGAAAAACAACATGCATAGCTTAATTAATTAATTATTTTTCCTTAATTTAAAAAACTTTATTGCTAAGAAATAATAATCATCATTTGACAATGCAGGGTTGCTACAAACATTCAATTTGTAAGAAAATGCAATATCTGTGAAACACAATAAAGCAAAGAACAATAAGATGAGGTATGCCTGTGGTTTACTTTTTTCTCCCACTCAATGTCACAAGATTACTGGAGCTAAATGTCAGCAATCAATAGCAAGAGGCCAGTCTGGATTATCAGGGAAATTTATCCAATAGGTGAATCAAAACTCCACTCACAGGCACCTCCCTCCCTGTCAGTGCGTTCTCAAAGCTCTGTATGCATGCGCATATCACAGCACTGACCACATGACACTTCAGTTGTTGGTGTGGTTTTTTAACTGTGCCCCCTACCAGACTGTAAATTTGAGAGCAAGGACCACACTTGATTTTGATAGCTTAACACATGATCAACTTTTTAAGTTGTTCTTTTTTAATTAGCTGAGTGAATTGAATGAGTGATGAGAGAAGAAAGAACCACACGCTGAATCGTGGAATGTCCTCTATTCACCATGTGAGGCCCTGCCTGACACCTTTTAGTTCTAGCATCCCTTTTATAGGTAACAAGCCTTTTACACTGATACCAATATAGCTACATAGAGCTATATATTTGTCTCATTTCATTTTTTTCCTGACCTTTCGTTTTCAATCTTTTAGTGTCTCTATGTTTTAGGTTTCTGTCTTGTAAAAAGCATAAAGCCAGGTTTTCTTGTATAGTCTGATAATCTCTGTCTTCTGACTTCACTAAACTAGACTCACTTAGCAAGCTAAGTTAGACCATATGCTTTGCTTGCAATGACTGATTTCGGAATTATATCTATCATTTAATTTTGTGCTGTTTGGCGCACCTTTTAAATTTCCTTTTCTTTTTCCTGCTTCCTTTAAGATTGATTTTTTAAATCAGTTTTTGTTTCTCTAACTACTTTTCAGTTAAACACATTCTCTTCAGTATTCAATTCCACTTGTTATTAGAATGAAGATATTTTCTGGCTAATTATTATGTAATAGGTCAATGGATTAGGCTTTCCTTGGATGCAAATAGCTAAATATGCAAGTGGTTGATAATCTAGCACATGATTTAATCATTTATTTTTCTATTAAAACTGAACTTGTAATGAAAATAACAGCATGAATATATATCGACTATTTTTAAATTTTGGACATTTACAAAATGAAAAAATAAACAGAGAACAAAGTTCAAACAACTAGAGCAACCACATTTTATTTAAGAAAATTAAAATCTTGCAAATCATACTAGTTAGAGCTCTTTGGATTACACATGATGGAAGATCCAACCCAAACTGACTTAAGCTAAAAGGGAAAGCTTTGGCTCATGTGACTGAAGAATTCTGCTGTATTCTGGCACTGGGGGTGGCTCAGTGCAGGGGCTCAATGTGTCACCAAGACCTGGTTTTTCCTTTACTCTATCTCTTGAGTCAGCTCTCTTCCAGATTGGCTTCAATTTCAACCACATGCTTTTTTTATAGTCATTAAAGGGCTGACCCAACTCCAGATCATACCCTTTCTCAGATTCAAGTCCCAGCAGAGAGAGTGAGATTTTGTTTTCCAAAAGTCCTAGCAAAAGCCTTATTTTTTTTCCAACGGGCCCTGACTGAGTCATGTGACCACAGCTGGATCTATCATCCAAGGCAGCTCATATGATATACTTACTGGTTCTACTCTGGTCATTGGAAGGGGCTAAGGAGAGGTCTTGAAGTCCATGACTCAAGAATGGGGAAAATTCGATACACAAAGAACTATGATCAGGACTTGGCTAAAATGATGTCAGAAGTAGTGTCCACTGAAATCACTAAGGTACTCCCCCTTATCCACAGGGGATATGTTTTAAGACCCCCACTGGATGCCTGGAACCTCAGATAGAGCCGCATGTTCTATGTGTTGTGTTTTTCTCATATTCAGTTCAGTCGCTCAGTTGTATCCGACTCTTTGTGACCCCATGGACTGCAGCACTCCAGGCATCCCTGTCCATCACCAACTCCCAGAACTTGCTCAAATGCAGGTCCATCGAGTTGGTGATGCCATCCAACCATCTCATCCTCTGTCAACCCCTTCTTCTCCCACCTTCAATCTTTCCCAGCATCAGGGTCTTTTCCAATAAGTCAGTTCTTTACATCAGGTGGCCAAAGTATTGGAGTTTCAGCTTCAGCATCAGTCCTTCCAATGAATATTCAGGACTGATTTCCTTTAGGATTGACTGGTTTGATCTCCTTGCCATCCAAGGGACTCTCAAGAGTCTTCTCCAACACCACAATTCAAAAGCATCAATTCTTCAGTGCTCAGCTTTCTTTATGGTCCAACTCTCACATCCATACTTGACTACTGGAAAAACCATAGCTTTGACTAGACAGACCTTTGTTGGCAAAGTAATGTCTCTGCTTTTTAAAATGTTGTCTAAGTTGCTCATAGCTTTTCTTCCAAGGAGCAAGCATCTTTTAATTTCATGGCTGCAGTCACTATCTGCAGTGATTTTTTTTCACTGTGTATATATATACACACACACACACACACACACACACCTATAAAAAAGTTTAACTTATAAATGAGGCATAGTAAGAGATTAAAAATAATAACTAATGATAAATAGGACAATTTAAATGAAATATTGTGATGAAAATTGTAGTCATGTGGTCTCTCTCAAAATATCTTATTGTGCACCACTCACCCTTTTCCTTGTGATGACATGAAATGATAAAATGCCTGTGTAATGAGATGAAGTGATGTGAATAAGGCAGGCATCATGTCATAGCATTAGGCTACTACTGATCTTCTGATACATGTCAGAAGGAGGATCATCTGCTCTGGGTAACCCTGGATCATGGAGCCATAATGATGTTGATGATTGGATGCCGGAGCAGATGATGTCCATGATTGGGGGTCCCAGGCAGGACATGTAGGATGGTGGGAGACTTCACCATGGTGTGTAATTTAAAACTTAAGAATTTTTTATTTCTGAACTTTTCCATTTAATATTTTCAGACTGAAGTTGACCATGGGTAACTGAAATCAAGGAAAGCAAAACTGTGAATAAGGCGGTTGCTACCATCTTCAACACGGGAGACCTGGTTTTGATACCTGGGTTGGGAAGATCCCCTGGAAGAGGGCATGGAAACCCACTCCAGTCTTCTTGCCTGGAGAATCCCCATGGACAGAGGAGCCTGGCAGGCTACAGTCCCTGGGGTTGCAAAGAGTCGGACATGACTGAGTGACTAAGCACAGCACAGCACACAGTACTTCATTTAACTCTGCTTCCCCTTATGAGGGTTAAACAAAAAGCAGCACTTTTTAATACCTTTTCTTAGGGTCAAAAGATCTTCCAGTGACATGTGTTCTCTGAATTGGGCATTGGCTTCTGAGTCACAGCTCTGATACTAAAATATCTGCAGAGTTGTCTTTTACTTCAGTGGTGAGGGTGAGTGGGATGAGTGAGAGTGCAGAGGATTGAAATACTGTTAGTTATGGTTACTCTTGTACAGGAATATTGTTTTTCACAAGTTTTGCTCATCTCAGTTAGGATACGTGCATTCTAGTTCTAGCTTTCCCTTTAACTTCCTTTGTGACCATGTGACTTTTTAACCTA
The DNA here is from genome assembly GCF_033118175.1 of Dama dama. Taxonomy (NCBI): domain Eukaryota; kingdom Metazoa; phylum Chordata; class Mammalia; order Artiodactyla; family Cervidae; genus Dama; species Dama dama. The sequence goes on from NC_083691.1 coordinate 73,451,321, forward strand.
TCAATGAGAGAGTTGAGCTGGAATCCTTAGTTTTTAAACTTTTTTTCTAAACTCTTAGATTCTCTTTGTTAATGAACTCTTACTTGGAACCCCAGTAATCGTGTGACAGAGAAAGATTTTATTAATGTGTATCCAGACTCTCTTCCCTCCTCACTGCCAGTCTGCTTGAAAAATACTTTTCCTACTTAATTCCCCAGCTCAACTCTGAATGGTTCATTTTTACCAGAGCAGATCCTGGACTTTTGTGATTCAGAGCCAGAACTAGAGTGAGGAAAATAAAGTACTTGCTTCTGGTGTTCCTAAAACTAAATAATCAAAATAAATAATATTTTAATGCAATATTTTAAAAGATCAAAATTAGTGCAAAAACAATTCCTCATAGTAAAACATGAAAATGTTTGAGAAGACAGGATCCAACAGTAATGAGTCAATTTATATTGCTTGAGGCAAGAGGAAAATTGTGCACCTCTATATTACTTCTTATGTATTTATTTTAATGGTTATTTTTTTCCCTGAAATACTAAAGGAGTTGGAAAAATGTTGAAAAGTTCAAAGTAGGTATCATTAAATAAGTGTAGTAAATTTTTACAATTGAAAATTGAGTAAAAAAAAAAAAAATCACTCCAAATCCCATAACCCAAAAATTATTGTTTTGGGGTATTTTCTTGTAGTCGTTTTTGTATACCTTTGAAAAAAATAATTGTAATTATCACTTATAAATAATTTGGGTCTTTTTTTTTTTTTTCTTAACTGCTTCCCCCTGTTGCTAAATGGCTTTTATAATTACCACTTAGAATGATTGCAAAATATACTAGTGAATAAATTTCATAAGTTATCTATTACCCCATTATTAGACATTTGAGTGGTTTCCAAGTTTGCACTGCTATAAATAGTGCTATTGCTTTATGCTTGTTGCTTTCACCATATTTTTTTTTTCTTTAAGTAGTTTAAAATATAATTGAATAGACTTCAAATGAAAAATGCTGGGCTGAGCTAATGCCAAAAGTCCATCTTCTCCAATCCAAATATGAGAAATCCTAGTCAACTGTGTAGCCAACTCTAAAAGCAAGAAAGAAACGTCTCTATAGACCAGAAATAAAGGAGGAGCTCTCAAGGATTCTCAAGGGTGATGAGGCTGAAGACATGGGGTAAAAGTTGAACACAGGTTGTTTGCATTTGAACTGTAGACTCTATGTGCAATAATATAGGTTCCCTGCTAGAAAAACCTTCACTCCAGTTCATAAATGAGTTTCCCAAGTGTTAGAGACAAGTTTTAGGAAAACTATGACTCTCATAAAGATATAAAGGTCATCTGGTAGCAGGACCTGACCTGGAAAGAGCAAGGGAGGTTCCTGGGTAGAGAGGATCAGGGTGTTAGATGGGTCACCAAAGACAACATACTTTTTTTTTTTTTTAAAGATTTGTACTTTTCAATGTGTCAAATACTTATTATATATTTTAGAAAGACATACTTTTTAATATCTAGCTATAAACACGTATACTATAACTGGAGTCACCCTGCCCTGTAGAGCTTCACAAGATTGACTCACTCCTCAATTTGTTTAAATTTCAGTGTCTTCCTCAAATTTTCTGCAAAAGTCCCAAGGGCAAGTTCCTAGTCAACTTTAGTTCTCATCTCCTGCTTCTGAAAAATTAACAGTTGGGGATCATTTTGCCACCATAGCTCAGTTGGTAAAGAATCCGCCTGCAATGCAGGAGACCCCGATTTGATTCCTGGGTCAGGAAGATCCCCTGGAAAAGGCATAGGCTACCCACTCCAGTATTCTGGCCTGTACAGTCCATGGGGTCACAAAAAGTCGGACACAACTGAACACCTTTCACTTTCACTTTTGCTGTGCCCTGCGTGCTGCCTATATGATTATATAGACCCAGACTTGGAATCATGCCCTCTCCTTGGTTCCTATCACCCCTTCGCCCCTCACTACCACTCACCACTGAATCACACAAAGCCATTCTGTGTACGGCAGACTTTTAGTGACAGTTTGGGGTGGCCATGAGCTTATATTACAGCAGTGCAAAAAACTTACAGTAAAAAAGGATCATGCCTATTTTTATTTTTTTTTTTAAAGTTTTCTTTTTTGATGTGGATCATTTTTAAAGTCTTTATTGAATTTGTTACAATATTGCTTCTGTTTCATGTTTTGGTTTTTTGGCCATTAGGCAATTGAGATCTTAGCTCCCCAACAGAGAACCCATAGCCCCTGCATTGGAAGTGAAGAGTCTTAACCACTGGACCACCAGAGAAGTCCCTCACCCCTGTTTTTAAAAAGTTCTCCACTGCGTTGGCACATGGTTCAATCCCTTTCCTTCCCTTCTCTAATCTCTGACACCTAAATTGCCATTAATTTTTCATGCCCTCAGAGGATAAGATACTTTCTCACCGCAAGAGGACATCCAGAAGTGACTGCTCTTAAATCCAGATAAGTGGGATCCCAGCTATTTAGAGGAGCCTGTGCCCTGACCTAGAGTCTGAGGTACCCAGTTGGCCAAGGGTTTATATACCCTCAGACTTTGCCCTCCTTTCTTCCTTCTGGATGATATAGTGAATATTTCAGGCTTTATGGCCACATGGTCACTATGTCAGCTATAGGCAGCAGTGTGTTCAGAGCTTGGCTGTGAAGGCAGGGGCATCCTCACTTGTGTGCCAAGGGCTCCCTCCATGTGGAGTAAAATAGGATTAAGAAGAAAGAGCAGGAGAGGCGGTAGCTCAGGAGCTAGCAGTGGAGGCTGGGGACCAGCCTCTCCTCAGGATTCTGGAGAACATTCTGGCTTAGAACTCTGAGGAGTCCATAAAGTCCACATTAAACCTGGCCTTCCAGGTTAAGAAGGACAACTTGTCAAATTAGAAGAGTAGAACACGTTCTACTTGGCAATTCGTTAAATTAATTTATAACTTTAAATCTTTAAATATATAGTATATGGGCCTCCTTTGTCATTTTACCCAACCCCCACCCCATGCTCATGTCAAGGGCTTTTCCTAAGCAAAAATTTTGTTCTGTCTTGAAGAAGAATCCTGGTTTTAAAAATTTTGTTTCACTCTGCTACAATAATATATTTATTATATGACTCTAAACATTCAAGGTCAACACCAGATGAATGCGTGTGTGTGTGTTAGTTGCTCAGTTGTGTCTGACTCTTTGAGACCCTGTGGACTGTAGCCCACCAGGCTCCTCTATCCATGGGATTTTCCAGGCAAGAGTACTGGAGTGGATTGCCATTTCCTTCTCCAGGGTATCTTCCTGACCCAGAGATTGAACCCAGGTCTCCTGCATTGCAGACAGATTCTTTATCATCTGAGCTACCAGGGAAGCCCCCAGATGAGTAACTAGTATGATTTGATGTTAAATCATGAGTTTGGGCAAGAGCTTCTTAATATCCCTCCAAGTTCAGGATTGGTTCTAGTCACCAGGGAGAGCTAAATCAGCTGGTGGGGGGTCCTGCACCTCACCTGTAGAGAATGATGCTTGCCAAGGGTAGAAATCAGGCAGGGACTGACAGACCTAGACTGCCACATGCATCATTTGGTTTAGAAACCACATCTCCCAATAACTAGGACTGCTAAACATGGGACCATCAGGGTTTGTGCTTGTCCTGAGAATAAATACCATGAGAGAAAGACACAATGGGGATAATGAGCTTCATGTCAGCTCAGATCTGTTAGGATAGGAAACTGGAAAAGGGACACTACAGCTGGTTGGGAGGGCTTTTCCCTTGTGTTTCTCTTGGCCATCTGTTCCAAGCTGAGCCATCAGCTTCCCATTGGAAAGGTCAGAACGGGTGTGTGGGTAAAGCTTAATGTTGGCTCCACATGCCGCAGTAGATGCAGCTGCTCTTGGCTTGGTCACACCTGGGTTTGCACCCAGGACCCTCAAAAGCTCTGCGCATTATGGTAATTAGCCATCTGCCACAGCCTTTGCAGGACCGGCTGATCACAAAAGGAAGCCAGGAAGCTCTCTGACAACAGCAGAAATGGAGGTGTAAGGAGGTGCCTCAGGCTGCTGGGCCCCACCCCACTCCTCTCCTGGATACTGACGCCTGAAGGGAACTGACCCAGTGCTCTGCACAGCCCCCGAGCTCGAGGTCTCCCCACTGATCCATGGCTGTCTCCCATTCAGTGGGGAACTGGACAGGGAACAGGAGTCTGCTGAAACAACGACATTCTGCGTGTCAATAGGGAGACAGACACACCATTTGTCTGAGAAGTGACTTTCCTTTGGAGACTAGGTGAATAGAAATAGCATGATTGGCAATTTTTAGATTATCAGTTTTTATGAAACTCTAAATGAATCTAGATAGCTACTAAGACCCTAAAGTTATTTATGGTATGTACATATAGCAATAAATACAGTTATGTATGTAAGCAATGATATCATGTCTGTAAATCCCTGTTGAAAGAAATCCTGTCATGTATAAACAAGCTTTGAAGGATAGAACTTTTGTTTTGTATGTGTGGGTATATATATGTATAAACTGTAAAATAGCTCTGGGATACATAAGTGTGTATTTATACACATCTATGCAGCATATGGGGCTTCCCTGGTGGCTCAGCGGTAAAGAATCCACCTGCAATGCTGGAGACATGGGTTTGATCCCTGGGTCAAGAAGGTCCCCTGGAGGAGAAACTGGCAACTCATTCCAGTATTCTTGCCTGAAGAATCCCATGGACAGAAGAGCCTGGTGAGCTACAGTTCATTGGGTCACAAAGAGTCAGACACAACTGAGCAACTGAGCACACACACACAGGCAGTATATATAGTCTGAGGGCTTTTTGAACAATTCTGAAAATGTATATATATGGAATGTATGTACACATACATATATACATGGGATGAGGGATAGCATCTAGAACTCAGGATTTGGGAATTGGTTCAAGTCCCAGTTCTGCCACTCCACATGTACCTGGTCATACGCATAGGAAGATGGTACACATTATAGTATGAAAGGTGGAATAAAACAATCCTCAGACCTTATTGACATTGGCTGGACTTGACTCCCCTGGGGAGAACCAGAATTATGGGTGTGGTGTGGTAGGAACATGAAGGGAGCTTGCAGGAAGCTGGAGGCCTGAGCTAGCGGATGAGAACACGTGGGGGGAGGAGGAGGAAAGCAGTTGCATGCACAGTTGTAAGGGCAAGGCCAGAGTGTATGTCAGTTTGCCTGGGGCTCAGAGGGAAAGAGCCTAACTAACCGGGAAAGTCAGGGAGAAGGAGTCATGGTGGAGTTCTCTTGACCTGATCTTGAAGGATGCACATGTGACCACAGGGGTGAGGGAAAACAGTTCAAGATTTAGAAATAGCATCTACAAAGGCATGAAAATGCAAGGTGTGTGCTAATGATGGTGAGATGTCTGGGATGGCCTGAGGTTAAGGTGATGGAGATGAGACTGGAAAAGAGGATGGGAGTCTGATGGAGAAGGGCTGATGTACAGCACCCATAAGTGAGCATTTTATCCTACTGGTGAGGGGACACTGAAAGTTTTAAGGGAGTTATGAAATCAAACTGAGTTTTGAGAGCAGTCAATCTGACAGCCAAGCGAGTTCAGTCTGCAAGGGGAGTGCTGGAAGAAGGTTGTTGTAGGAGGCCAAGCAGGAGATGATGGTGGCTGAGGCAGTGGAAATGGAAAAAAGGAGACAAAGTGAATTCTGGAGCCTGTGTGGCTAGAATTGGTAGGACTTTGGGGCAAGAGCAAGAAGGAAGAAACAGACGACTCGGGTTTCTAGCTTAACTGGCTAGGCAGAAGTTTATGTTCCCGACAGAGACAGAAAATGCAGAAGAAGAGGTAACTCTGAGTGGTGAGAGTCCTGTTTTGGACATATTGCTTGGAGGTGATTGCAGGACAGCCAGATAAATAGCTCTAGTCTAAGCCGGAGTAAAAGGAATTTATACTGCCCCACCACCCCCGCCACCTCCACACACACACACACAAATGAACAGGGCCTCTACTAACTAGATAAGAAGTACTAGGAACCCATACCAGAGAAATACTGACAAACCCTCATACATAGTTCCTGGTCCCACTCAGATCTCTCCTGCTCCACCCTTGCAGCTCTCCCTGCTGCAGTCACACTGGCCTCTTTGCTGTCTCTTGAGCATGCCAAGCATTCTCCCATCTCAGGGCCTCAGCTGCTTAGCTGTTCTGCCTCATTCTCTGTTTTCTTATTTTATGTGTTTTGCTTTTTCCCTGTGAGAACATACATACTCTGTAGGAGCAGGGTTCCTTGTTCACTGATAAGTTTCAAGTACTTAGAACCATGTCAAGCACATGATAAGTTTATAATAAATATTTGTTAAATGAATTTTAAAGCGAGGCTACTTAAAATGAGGACCAAAATTTCATGGTGAATTTATCTTTAAATACAGAAACAAAATATTAGAGTATTTTAATGTATATTTCATAAAATATGGTTTATAATTACAGCTATTTTAATCTTAGAGCAAAGAAGGATCCAACTGTTTCTTATTTGGGAGGGTGTAGGCTTTTTCTGTGGAGAAGGCAATGGCACCCTACTCCAGTACTCTTGCCTGGAAAATCCCATGGATGGAGGAGCCTGGTAGGCTGCAGTCCATGGGGTCGCTGAGGGTCAGACATGACTGAGCGACTTCACTTTCACTTTTCACTTTCATGCATTGGAGAAGGAAATGGCAACCCACTCCAGTGATCTTGCCTGGAGAATCCCGGGGACGGGAGAGCCTGGTGGGCTGCCATCCATGGGGTCGCACAGAGTCAGACACGACTGAAGTGACTTAGCAGCAGTAGCAGCAGCAGACTTTTTCTGACAAAATTATTTGATAGTGTGATATAACTTTAACCAATTCTTACTTGACTTTAAAAGAGGGTTATCTTTTGCAAAACTATTTGAGGCATTATCAATTTTTCCCAAGAACTTCTGTTAGTTTATAATAAATAAATAAAATTTTAATAGAGATATAATGTATGTATAGTGAAAGACTCAAGTCTTAAGTGTACCATTCCATTAGTTGTAGGAATTCATATCAAGACAGAAAATTAACCTCACCCCAGAAAACTCCTTCATACACCTTTCTACTCCCTCCATAAGCAATCACTGATCTGATTTCTACCACCACAGTTTACTTTTTCTACTCTAGAAGTGCAAATAATTGGGTTCATGCAGTGTATAGTTTTTGTGTGTTGGCCTCCTTTCATTGAGAATATGTATTTTGAGATCCATCCATGTCATTGCACATATCTGCAACTCATTTCTTTTTATTCTTTAGTAGTATTCCAAGGACTTCTCTTATATTTTGAAAGACTCATTCTCTTATTGACTTTGAGGATTTTCTGAATTGATACTTGCTCTAACCAACGATGACTCTGCATGTAGTTCAAGTAGTTCTTTTTCACTCTGAAAAAGATGAAGTTCTGTATTTCTATAAGACTTATAGCTTTACTTTGCAGTTAATTTCCATTGTACTTGTAATGATTATCAAATATATATCAAACAATGCATGAGAAACTGACCAAAAAATTGTTAAGTAGTTAGACATTACCAGTAAAAAAAGAAGGTTTGAAGTAGAATCTAATTTTTTTTTATTAGTTCTACCAGTTTATTGCTACCAACCCATCTCCCTCGACCCTCGTGCACACATGCTCAGTCATGTAACCCCATGGACTGCAGCCCGCAAGGCTTCTCTGTCCATGGACTTTTCCAGGCAAGAATACTGGAGTGGGTAGCCAGAATCTAATTTTTTAAATGCTCGCTTTATTAGTGAATATTTTCATGTTTTGATAACTTTTGCTTCACAAAGCATTCATGTAAACATAGACATCAGAATAATAACACTCGTACCAAAGGCCCTCCTTCCCTGTGTGTGTGTGTGTGTGTGTGTGTGTATACACAAGTCCATGAGTGTGAATTGTGGAATCACTTATGTATACACATTTACTAGTTGGTTGTAATTGTCCATCTGAGACTATAAATGTAAACAAAGCAAGTATTAATAATTTGATTCATAAATAGTTATTTGATTCAATTATATGAAACCGCCAACATTTGAGCATTGCTCAAATTGCTCTAAAACCAGCAATTTCATGTGGTTCAACTTTGTGGTTTTTATACTGTAAGTTGCCACCCATTAATGAGTAATGAAATCAGTTTAATAGATTGGGATCAATATTTTTAAAAAGTGATAGACCAGAAAATATCAGAGGGCATCTCACTGTGAGAATAGATATTATTTTGTGAACCTTTTCTTTCAGTAATGGGTGCACGTATCATGTCATTTAGAATATTGATTTGGATGCTTCAACAGAGACAAAATAGTGAAGACTTCCACAAGAAAGGCTGATTTTAGTTTCCTGTTAAGTGTGGGTTTGCAGTTTGTCCAGAGCAGTCAGCAGACAGTTCTGTTGCACAGAACACGCAGGCATTCAGGTCCGTTCTCTATGGTGGTTGCGCTGTCTCCTTGGTCTCGTCCTCATCCACTTGGCTGAAGCTGGTTGATGGCTACATCTTCATTCCAGTCTGCTTGAAAGGATAAAAAGCAAAGTGATGGCTAATATCCTTTTAGAGATATGAGGAAATTATCACTTCTGCTCAAAATCCAATGATTTCAACTTAGTCTAGCAGTTCCATCTAAGCACGCCTTTCTGTGGATAGATGAGGGCCTGGGGGTCCTAAGCACTCTTCTCCTTCTCTCTGTGTAAGTTTGCCCCTCAATAAACCCTATTTTATATCTTTACTACAAAGCACTGCATAGATAAATCCTAAGCCCTGATATTGCTATGGCTTATGATTTTTTAAAAGGATGAAAATCTCTAGATAGTCTAGTTGATCTTAGTGTTCAAGTGACAGAATTATTAATGCTTCATCCCAATATTTCTGCCTGGCTTACTCTAATAATGTGGAATCAAATAAAAATTAACTAATCCCTAGATCAGTTCTACAAATTATAAAAATTGAGCAACTATAAACATACTGCCTGGCAACGCACTGCAATACTCTTGCCTAGAAAATTCCATGAATGGAGGAGCCTGGTGGGCTACAGTCCATGGGGTTGCAAAGAGTCAGACACGACTGAGCAACTTCACTTTCTTTCACTTAAACATATTGCCACATTTGCTTCATTATTCTCTATTGTATGCATTTATTTTCCTGAATCATTTGACAATTACAGACATAAAGTTCTTTTACCTCCAACTGTTTCAGCGTTTATTTCCTAAGAATGAGGACATTCCCTTAAATAAGCACAGTAACACTGATGCAATACCATTTAAATGCACAACTCAGCTTGGGACTTGAATCCAGGGGCTAGAACTTGAACCCAGCCAAAACCCAGACTGGGTCTTAAATCCATGGTCTTTTAATTGAGATCATATACCTGGTCTCAGGATTTAATGAAGCTTAGGTTCTTCATGTTTCATTGCAGAAAGAATTCAGTGAGAGACAAAGTGATAGGTAAGAAGTAGACTTATTTAGAGAGAAACACACTCCACAGACAGATGCATTCTGTCTCAAAAGGTGAGACTGGGGTTGGAAGGAACACACTTCACAGACAAGTATAGGTTATCTTGGAAGGTGACAGGCCCCAAAATGTGGGGTGATTAGTTTTTATGGGCTGGATAATTTCATAGGCTAATGAATGGGAGGATTATTCCAACTGTTTTGGGGAAGGGGCAGACAGTTCCTAGAACTGGGGAACCACCCACTTTTTGGCCTTTTATGGTTGGCCTCAGAACTGTCATGGCACCTGTGGGTGTGCCACTTAGCATATGCTAATGTATTACAACTTATGACCAACCTAGACAGCATATTAAAAAGCAGAGACATTACTTTGCCAACAAAGGTCCATCTAGTGAATGCTATGGTTTTTCCAGTAGTCATATATGGATGTGAGGGTTGGACTGTAAAGAAAGCTGAACACTGAAGAATGGATGCTTTTGAACTGTGGAGTTGAAGAAGACTCTTGAGAGTCCCTTGGGTTGCAAGGAGATCCACCAGTCCATCCTAAAGGAAATCAGTCCTGAATATTCATTGGAAGGACTTATGTTGAAGCTGAAACTCCAATACTTTAGCCACCTGATTTGAAGAACTGACTCATTTGGAAAGACCCTGATGCTGGGAAAGATTGAAGGCAAGAGGAGAAGGGGATGACAGAGGATGAGATGGTTAGATGGCATCACCAACTCAATGGACATGAGTTTGAGTAAACTCCGGGAGTTGGTGATGGACAGGGAGGCCTGGCATACTGCAGTCCACGGGGTGGCAAACAGTCAGACACGACTGAGCAACTGAATTGTACTGAACTGAATGTATTACAATGAGGCTCAAGGTCAACTGGAAGTCAAATCTTCCGTCATTGTTGGCCTAATCGGTTCTAACCAGTTTTTGTTGTGTCCTCAATGGCTCTGTCATTCTTTTAAAGGCTCTGCCCTGCCCATTCCTCCCCTGTTCTATAGTTATCTAATAAACAGTGTATATTAAAATTTTGCCAAGTATCCTGATAAAATTTGTGGTGCCAATCTCTCCTATCTCTTCTCTCCCACATCTCATTCCAATCCAGAATCCAACGCAAGGTCACGAATTAGTTATCATGTTTGCCAAAAATTAAACCAAAATTTTAGATCCCACATTGTTCCATATAGCCTCTAGACTCCTCTCTTTCCTGATGATGTCTTATACTGTACTTGGGCTGTTTGTTTTCTTTTCATAGAGATGGTGAAGAAGGACCTTAGAAGTTGTAACCAGGCAGCCAGATCAAGCCTTGAGTTAAAGCCAGAATTCAAACAAATTTTAATATCTGTATAATGTGTGGCTCCATGAGGTAAGAAATTTAGGAGAATTCCATAGAATCCAGAGGTCCTTAGACTTACTAGAAAGACATTTATATTTCTAAAGAGCCAAAGGAATACAAAATACAATAGACTTTCCCAGATAGGCTGGAGAATTAGGAGAAGGAAATGGCAACCCACTCCATTGTTCTTGCCTGGAGAATCCCACGGATAGAGGAGCCTGGTGGGCTACAGTCCACAGGGTCGCAAAGAGTCAGACATGACTGAGCGACTACACTTACCCTCTTAACTTGACCACACCTTTCTTTAAACTGTGTAGACAAAAACTAAGTAAACAGGCTCAGGATGGCAATTAAGGCCATAACAAAAATTCCCCTGGAACCTGTGGCGCCAGCCCTCAAACCTCACCAATATCTCCAGTCCGTGAACAACTCTGTCAAAATTTGCAAGGAAGGGAGGCCAAAATTTTAAAGATGACATATTTCCTTAGTGAGTTGGAAAGAGAGATTTATATATATAGATAGGAAATGTATGTGTGTTAGTTGCTCAGTCATGTCCGACTCTCTGTGTCCCCATGGACTGTAGCCTGCCAGGCTCCTCTGTCCATGAAATTCTCCATGCAAGAGTACTGGAGTGGGTGGCCAGTTCCTGCTCCAGAGTAGATATGAAATATATCAAACTAAAATGTTAGAAATAATCTGTAAGTTTTAGTATGTTAAGAATGTCGTATTTAAGAGAATTGGGGGCTTTAAACTATCTCATAGATTAACCCTATAGGTCTAGAGTAAAATGAATGTAGACGTGATTTTAGGTTGAAATTTTACTAAGGTTGTTAACAATATTAGAATACTCAAAAGAATGTAAGATTCACCGTATTTACAAGTTTAATTTATTATTAGCTTTATAAGGCTTAAGGTCTCATTTATAAAACTTAAGGCTTATTTGTTAGTCAGAGAATTGTAGCTCTTTAAAGGAAGTAGAATACATTAAATCTATCAATGCATTTGAGATATTTATAGGAATTTAATTTACTATGTTTGTGAATAATACAAAACGTTTTAATTAAAGGCCACTTCAGAGTGATTATTAAAGTTTGTCAGAGGAATACACAGACTATTACAATTTGTATTTTAAACTTAAAGTTTAGTAACTGGGTTTTAAATTTTGTAACCTTAGTAACTTGAATATTAATTTTTAAAAGTAAAGTAACTTGTGTAATGTTTTTGGTGCTCAAAAGCCATCCTTAAAGACCCTGAAATCCCACATTTACAGAAGTGATCTCCTTGCTGGTAACAAGTTGGTGCTGCCAATGGGAGGCTTCACATGTGACTGGCGGCCCCTCCCTGGAGGCCCATTTGGCTCACCAGTGGCAGAAACTGCTCTCTGCTCGCTTACCAAAGAGCCACACTGTGAAGAGCCCACAGGTTTCTGCATCATGATCATGGTCAACTACGGCCTTCATTATTACAGGAATCTAGCCTTAGGAAATATTTTTACTTTCACCCTTCCTGAGTGCCTTCTGGCTTGCCAAGTGAAACATGTTTCATAATTTTAGTTATTTCTGATTGAGATAAAACTAACTGAGACCTTGCTTGGTCTTCTATAGTATTTTTCATTCAGACACATGTTTATTAAAAGGAGCCACCTACTTTTATCCGTTTAGCGTTGCCTCCATAAAATGAGGGGCTTCCCAGGTGTTGCAATTAGTAAAGAATCCACCTGCCAATGCAGGAGACACAAGTTTGATTCCTGGGTCAGGAAGATCCTCCAGAGAAGGAAATGGCACCCCACTCTAGTACTCTTGACTGGGAAATCCCATGGACAGTTCATGGGGTCACAAAGAGTTGGACATGACTATGCACTCACACACACACACACACACCATAAAATGATGCATATTTACTACTGCCCTACTTCACGGAAACTCTTGCCTGATTCTGTTCACTCTCACTTTGGCCTGCTCTTGTTTCATCCATCCCACAGAAAGTATCCAGTCCCTCACTCTAGGTCTAGGCTGTTGGATGCAGGTTACATAGCCCCAGGGGATAGGTTGGTAGTGAGAGAAGAGCCTGGTCCTAAGACTCTTGCACATGCTGATTCTTGGGGTGCTTCTTCCCATCTTCTGAGTTTCCCATCTTCCTCCTGTACTTCATCCTCCATCATCCTCCACTTCCCAGTCTATAGGAAGACCCATCTGATCAAACTGTGTCCAAATCTTTGTTTCTCCACTTTGATAGATGGCATCTGTGAGTCTTTGTTTCTGTCTCTGTGTGACTCAACGAGGGAAAACCGCCCCTTGGGCAATAGTGAGAGGGCAAACTCAAAGGGAAATAAGCAGAAATATATAGAGAGCTATGATCCTGCCACATTGGAAATGATTCATATTATTTCATCTTATTTTTTCCTTTTAATGGAGAAAGGGAGTATAAGTTTGAGGAAGATGGACAGGAAGACCAATTTTTTCCCAAAGTGCAAGCTATGCATTTGAATTCTGTTATTAACTGTGTAACCACAAGTAAGTCATCAATGTGTCTAAGCCTCAATGTCCTCATCAGTAAAATGGGGTTAAAAAAATCATCCTTGCTTCATAGAGTTGCTATGAAGACTAAGGAGAAATTTCTTGTAAAGTACTTAGAGTATTACCTGGCACTTCAATAAGCCTTAACTATTGTTATCATTATCATTGTCAGCAATGTGATTATTTCCATGCTAGCCTAGTGGGCTAGAAAAGACTGGTGATAACCATGTAAAAACTTCATCCAGAAAATTCAAGAAACCTGCAAGTCAAATTATCCCACTACAGTACAGTCACAGCCTGATCTCAAATAACTGCCCAGGGGAATTTTGTGAGCTGTGCCCTCATTGTGATTCCAGGAAAACTAAGAACAGAGTGTCTGATGCACACTTTGTACTGTCTCTCCATTTTTCATAGCAAACTCACAAAGTGTAGGACAAAAAGCATCTTACTTTATGAAATGAGTGTGCTTCTGAAAAGTTAAAAACTTAAAAAAAATTCAACTCAATAGCAAATGCCTGATATATCTGCTTCCACTTCTGAGATCATTAGCTTTAACTCCCTTAGTGGCAGAAACCTGTCCATTATTTAAAGATCCAATGATAAGTCCTTTTGTGAAGTGAAGAACTCTATCCCTGATCTTCGTCATCTTATTTTCCTAAAGAGAAGTCTTTCCTCTCCAATAAACAGTTAACTCCAAGTAACAGTTGTGCTTTTTATTCATTCTCCTTAGGAGAATGAGATTAATTCAGTTACCAGAGATTGCATTTTCACATTTTTCCTAGAGCCATAGGGTATGTTTTTGGCTTTGCAGATAGTTAAGAGTAGATCCTTTTTGCTTTCTTTCTTTTTGTTAAAAGATGATCCCCTTTTCAACAACCCCCAACCCCCAGTCAAACACCCAACAACAGATTGTGTCACTTGAAAAACGTTAAATGCCTCTGTTACTCTTTTTTTCTCCTGAACCCCATTTCTACTACATCAGCATATTACATTATTTGAGAAGATGCAGTTCAGTGTCATTCTGTACCAAACCAGGGGGAAGTGCTTACACACTAGAGGAGTGTGAACTGCTGCATCAAAAATACCGGTGCTTACAAAGCCAGGTTCCTGCAGGCCCAGTGCCTGGAGCTGACAGTGTAAATTCTTGCCAGTATAACGCATCTCTGCAAAGGGATTAACCTCAGCAGAGGCTGGGGGTGCTAGAGGAGCATTTGTTTGCTGAGACAAAAATCCTTCAAGTTAATTAGTGTTTTGGAAAAGTCAACATTAAACAATACCAATCATGGTCAACAGGATGGCTTGACTTACGTTTCTCATGGATCAGAAGGGAGGGAACAAAAGTCTGGATGAAGGAGAAGTCTCATTGTCTCGTTAGATCTGTTAATACTACAGTACAGAGGCACTTTGTCAGTAGTCATGATAATAAGCTCCTCTAAAGATCTCAGTAGACTAGCTAATCTTTCTTTGCAGCAAATCACTTAAAGCTAATATTTACTGAGCGCCAGGTACAAAGTCCTGTGCTTAACAAATTACATTGCAGTTCCAGAGATGTATTTTTGTCATTCTTCATATACATTTAATGGAAGGTATGTCTTAATACTTCAAATTAATCTACTTTGTGTATACCTTCTGCCATATGTGTCAAGTGGTTGTTCTTAAACACTTCTACAACTCAGTATATTTGGGCTGTCCTAGATTTTGGGACATTGAACTTTTATACAACCTTCCCTTTGATTTTTTTTTTAACATTGATACCCCTAAACCATCTGTATTACACATTCAATTTAAAACTTCCTTCATTAGCTAGTGAATGAGCATTTAAATTTCTGCCTGCACTGCTAGCCTATTAATAGCTTAATTCTGGTGGAGTATCTGTCTTTGTGTGTCCAGTGCTGTTTTTGCTTCTTTTGCATTTTGCTCTTATTTTATAAATTAAGTGCTAAGTGGAGGGAAAAAAAGAGTGAAAAGAAAAGTAGAGCTCAAAAACAACATAATGGAGAAAGATGGAAATTATTAGGAATACTAAAAGCAGAACATTTTTAGCTTCAATCTCATGTGCATTGATTTTAAGCCAATATTTTGTGTGTTTGAATGGGAAGAACAAAATTAAACAACATGCATGAAAGCTGGAAATAATTTGAAGAGTGTATCTGACAGAAAAGATATAATTAAATATTTTGTCATTTTTCTGGCTTTCTGCAAGTAAACCTTCCCTTATAACATATAAGATGATTATGCTTTCAAATATTCAACTGTGTATAAACATTATAGGCATGCTCTCTGTACACGAGGAAGACTGCCTACAAGGAACCTGGCCTGTAAATCTTTTGTAAAGGAGTCATTTTAACAAATAAAAATTCTTGTTGGTGGAATCAGTACCAAGTTTGCTTCTTGTCCCTTTCAAAACTCAAGTCAAATGTGCTCTTACAAAAAGGAAAAAAAAAAAAAGTAAGAGCAAAAAGAGTGGGAGGGGTAGGTCACCCACAGATGAGAGTTTTCAAGAGATTTCTCAAAGGGGAGAAGAGAACCAACACAGGAAATGTGTAGAGAAAGGAGAGTGGAAAGTAGTCGCTGCTCCAAGACAAGGCCCTTCCTGTCTTTTGTAAAAGCTTAAATGAATTGAAGAGACTTTGGAAAGTGCCTTTAATAGCAATAAAACAAGGGGGGATGGGGTGGCGAGTGATTTCTTCCTGAATAAGATGAGGTCAAGAGATCAAAGATTAGATGCTTCAGGGATAGAGAACAAAAAATCCCTCTGGCCTTGAGGAGGGAGCAAGGCCAGAAAGGCAGAGGGTTACTGAATGGTGCTCCTAGATCGACTGGCCCCCCTCCCCCCAACCCAGTACCAGAGTTCCAACATTGAGCAACGAGTCTTTGACTCCTGGCATAGAGGCAGAAAGCCACTGAACCTCATAGGGCCACATATTCCAACCAGAACAGAGGTCTCTGATGCTGACTCCAATTGCTATACAAACCCACTGTGAGCCATGCCCAGAATCTGATATAATTGTATTGGGGGAAAAAAAAAGACATTTTTTTAACACATGAGTCTTTTGTTAAGATCACAATTTCTACATTAAGAGGAGCAAGATGAGTTGTGCTTGTACCTTGAAAAATAGTAATTTTGGGTATCCTATAAACCCACAAGAGATTTTTTAGTCAAAGGGTCCTTTGACCAAAAGGCCTAAAATTTAAAGAAGTTAGTAGTTATCTGCTTAGAATGAACTTGCCTTCCAGGAACTCGTCCTCTCCCTCTAAGCACCACCCATGCCTACTAGGTATTGTGGGCTTCTCCCTAAGTTTCTCTACCGTGTATCAAATACATTTGTCAAGGAGGAAGATATTTTCCCTATCCTTCTAAGTTCTGGCTGGTCTAGAATTAAATTGACATGAGACAGATTAACAGGAGAAAATCAAACAAAAGTTTAATAATATGTATAAATGGGAAAAATCCAGGAAAACTGAGTAATTCACCAAAATGGCAAAACCTTTACCTTAAACACCATCTTCAGTTAAAGGCAAAAGAGAATGTTGGGGATAGTGGCTAGGGACTAGAAAGGAGAGAAAGACAATTCACATGAAGATGGAAAAGCAAATATATTTTTTACTACAACACACTATCGTTTCAATATCATGATCCTTTGGAAAATTTTCCTAGCAAGAAGTCCACTTAGAAGAGACACGTGCACCCCAATGTTCATCGCAGCACTGTTTATAATAGCCAGGACATGGAAGCAACCTAGATGCCCATCAGCAGATGAATGGATAAGGAAGCTGTGGTACATATACACCATGGAATATTACTCAGCCATTAAAAAGAATTCATTTGAACCAGTCCTAATGAGATGGATGAAGCTGGAGCCCATTATACAGAGTGAAGTAAGCCAGAAAGATAAAGAACATTACAGCATACTGACACATGTATATGGAATTTAGAAAGGTGATAACGATAACCCTATATGCAGAACAGAAAAAGAGACACAGAAATACAGAACAGACTTTTGAACTTTGTGGGAGAATGTGAGGGTGGGATATTTCAAAAGAACAGCATGTATACTATCTATGGTGAAACAGATCACCAGCCCAGGTGGGATGCACGAGACAAGTGCTCCGGCCTGGTACACTGGGAAGACCCAGAGGAATCGGGTGGAGAGGGAGGTGGGAGGGGGGATCGGGATTGGGAATACATGTAAATCCATGGCTGATTCATATCAATGTATGACAAAACCCACTGGAAAAAAAAAATAATAATAATAAAGAAAAAAGAAAAAAAAAAAAAAGAAGTCCACTTAGATTCTTCTTTCTCAAACCCATGCAACCTTTTAATTTGTTTCAGATTGTTTTTGCATAGCTAACTTATTCATATGATTCAAAAACAAAAATGATGTAACAGTTGTGTGGAGAAAAGTCTCTCACTCACACCTATCCCATCTGCTTCATACTGAGACCATATTTTTTGTTTTGTTTTGTTGGTGCAGTTGTTTTTTAATCTGCATTTTTGCCCCTGAAGTTTCTGAATTGCCTTTCTTTTTGTGGCAAGAAGGAATACGTACATTCTTCACACTATATCATGCATTTCACAGTTTCTTATTCCTTTTTTCTGTTGCTTAGAATAGCTCTACTTATATGAGGTCCTAAAGTGGTCAAATTCATAGAAACAGAAAATGGAATGGTGTTTTCCAGGGGCTGGAGGAGTGGGGAGGGAAAGAGGGAGCTGTGGTTTAATAGATACTCAGTTTCTGAGTTGGCAAGAGGAGAAAATTCTGGGGATTGGTTGCACAACAATGTGAACACACTTCAAACTACCGGACTATACACTTGGAAATGGTTAAGATGGTAAATTTTATGTTATGTGTACTTTACTACAATTAAAAATAGAATTTTGTAAAAGGTTGAAAAGCAAAACAAATGTTTTACTAGCCTTCACTAAATTCTATGGAAGTTAGGACTCTAGGTTTGAATAATAACTACAAGAATTAGGATTTAATTGCAGCTATTAATTATTAAACTAAGCATTTACTTAGTTACAGTATCTCATTCAATCCTTAAAGTAACATCCTAAAGTAGGCATCACTATCTGCATTTTAAGATAAGAGGATTCACAAATGTGCCAGGGTCATCAAATTATCTCCCCACGCTTTAGGGTTGCTAGTTGATTGGAGTGGCGGTAAGGAGCAGAAGACAACATCACTCATTATTAGAGAAATGCAAATCAAAACCATAATGAGGTACCATTTCACGCCAGTCAGAATGGCTGCTATCCAAAAGTCTACAAGCAATAAATGCTGGAGAGGGTGTGGAGAAAAGGGAACCCTCTTACATTGTTGGTGGGAATGCAAACTAGCACAGCCACTATGGAGAACAGTGTGGAGATTCCTTAAAAAACTGGAAATAGAACTGCCATATGACCCAGCAATCCCACTCCTGGGCATACACACCGAGGAAACCAGAATTGAAAGAGACACGTGTACCCCAATATTTATCGCAACACTGTTTATAATAGCCAGGACATGGAAGCAACCTAGATGCCCATCAGCAGACGAATAGATAAGAAAGCTGTGGTACATATACACAATGGAATATTACTCAGCCATTAAAAAGAATTCATTTGAATCAGTTCTAATGAGGTGGATGAAACTGGAGCCCATTATGCAGAGTGGAGTAAGCCAGAAAGAAAAACACCAATACAGTATACTAACACATATATATGGAATTTAGAAAGATGGTAACGATAATCCTATATGCAAGACAGAAAAAGAGACACAGATGTATAGAACAGACTTTTGGACTCTGTGGGAGAAGGCAAGGGGGGGATGATCTGAGAGAATAGCATTGAAACATGTATATTATCAACTGTGAAACAGGTCGCCAGTCCAGGTTTGATGCATGAGACAAGTGCTCAGGGCTGGTGCACTGGGAAGACCCAGAGGGATGGGATGGGGAGGGAGGTGGGAGGGGGGTTCAGGATGGGGAACACATGTAACTCCATGGTTGATTCATATCAATGTATGGCAAAAACCACTACAATATTGTAAAGTAATTAACCTCCAACTAATATAAATAAATGAAAAAAAAAGTAAGGAGCAGAAGAAAGAGGGTTAGATTGGCAATCAGGAGCTTGGACATGTCACTTAATTTCAGTGAGGCTCACTGAAGTTAATTTCAGCTATCAGAGATTTCCTCACTGTGCCTTGAGGAACCCTAGGGGTTTCACAGAGACCCCTTCATTCCCACTCAAAAAGCCACCTAGGGATGTGTCTCCTGACCTTGGAGAGGTCAAGTGGACAGGGCTAAAGCCTGCCATACTTCCCCACCAAAATGTTTTCCATTTTGGATTTGCACTCTGAAAAACGGTTTCACTGCTAAAAGAAATTTGAAAATTACTAGATAAGATTATCTCTAAGGTCCCTTTGAGCTCACTCTATGCATAGCACTCATTTATTCATTCCAACTTCCTATACATTTTCCCTCTGGGACTTGTGGGTGAGAGGATCAGCTACATAATTTGCAGGGCTCAGGGCAAAATGAAAATGCAGTGTCTCTTGTTTATAAAGCATCCCCCCACCCCCCCCACCCAACACCATTAAAGGCATAGAACTTCTTCCTTTCTTCTGTGGTCTTTCTCTTGACTTGTTATGGTGTTTTTTTTATTTACTATTTTATGTCATCCTAAATAAAGAGAAAGTGAATTTTTAAGTTACTAGCATAAAATTTACCATTCATTTACACTGGGCAATGCCAGTTTCAGATGCAAATACAAGAGCATCTAACTCATACACACAAACATGTATATTTTGTTCTGGCCAGAACATGGGAACACTGCATAGAACTAAATCAACTGTTTTTTATTTCACATCTTAATGTGAAATAAAATGAATAATGAACACATTCTACCAAACTCTCTATGTTCTACTGATAAATAAGAAAGTACCGGGGAAAAAGAAGCTGTGGGTTACCCTATCTTTTCCTTTCCTTCTATGTCATAATTTTTATCAGTAATGGTTAGCTAAAACAGGGAACTAACAGGAATAAGAAAGTCTATGACTGGATTCCTCAGTGGTTGGTGTTTCTAAGAACACCATTACTTTCTGTGTTGAGATCAAGTTCCAATAACCTCTTGGGGCTGTCTGTGCCCCTGCTCACTCAGTTGTAGACATAACACCTTGTACTTATTTTGACTCTCACTGAATTCTCCCCAGATATGCAGAGGACACCACCCTTATGGCAGAAAGTGAAGAGGAACTAAAAAGCCTCTTGATGAAAGTGAGAGGAGAGTGAAAAAGTTGGCTTAAAGCTCAACATTCAGAAAACTAAGATCATGGCATCTAGTCCCACCACCTCATGGGAAATAGATGGGGAGACAGTGGAAACAGTGTCAGACTTTATTTTTTGGGCTCCAAAATCACTGCAGATGGTGACTGCAGCCATGAAATTAAAAGACGCTTACTCCTTGGAAGGAAAGTTATGACCAACCTAGATAGCATATTAAAAAGCAGAGACATTACTTTGCCAACAAAGTCCATCTAGTCAAGGCTATGGTTTTTCCAGTTGTCATGTATGGATGTGAGAGTTGGACTGTGAAGAAAGCTGAGTGCCGAAAAATTGATGCTTTTGAACTATGGTGTTGGAGAAGACTCTTGAGAGTTCCTTGGACTGCAAGGAGATCCAACCAGTCCATCCTAAAGGAGATAAGTCCTGGGTGTTCATTGGAAGGACTGATGCTGAAGCTGAAACTCCAATACTTAGGCCACCTCATGTGAAGAGTTGACTCACTGGAAAATACCCTGATGCTGGGAGGGTTGGGGGCAGGAGGAGAAGGGGATGACAGAGGATGAGATGGCTGGATGGCATCACCGACTCGATGGGCATGAGTTTGAGTAAACTCCAGGAGTTTGTGATGGACAGGGACTGGTGTGCTGCGATTCATGGGGCTGCAAAGAGTTGGACACAACTGAGCGACTGAACTGAAATGAACTGAACTCCCCCCATGCATGTGGGTCCCCTGCAATGCTGTGCTCATGAGGCATTATGAATGCTAATGAGACATGTGAATGCCTTAGGAGGAGGTGGTAAGAGACAGAAGTGGACATGCACACTATATGTATTTCCTCTGTTCAAACACATGCTCCATTGTCCTATTGGATTTCATTTTAGAATACAAATTGAAGGATAAAATTATTAAGATTTTCAAAAGAACAACAGCAAAGCAGGAAAACCCAAGTGTGGAGTCCTTCTGAGCAGGAACCCTGTACAAAAACACATCACATATCCAGAATCAGATCCTGTGGGTGGGGGTAGAGCATGAATATTTTGATAAGCAAGTACTTTCTTCTTTGGGCATGTTAGTGGAAGCAGTTACAGTGGGCCTTACTACCATTCGCTAATATTCAGTTCTCTTCTTCTCATCCATCTTGAACAATGTCCATGAGACTCTGGTTCATAAGGTGTGTGTAAAACAACATATCTCTTCTGGGCAGAAGTATGTATGAGCTGGTGAGCTAATTAATAATTAATTAATTATCTCAGTTTCCTCCACAGTGGCCAACACTGTCCAGATGGTGGAAGTTCCACCAACCTGGGTCCCAGAGTGGGAACAATGTGAAGCAGAATCCCTAGCCACCCACTTCCCTTTTGCCAAACCAGAGTGGAAATATAGGTAGAGCAAGAAATAAACATTTATCATAAACAATGAGGGACTGCTTAGTATTGCCCAGACTAATAGTGGATTTTTTGTTTGTTTGTTTTTCCTTCTATTAGTAGAATGTAGCACATATCACTATGCATGCATGCATTGGTTGCTCAGTTGCTCAGTCGTGTCCAGCTCTTTGCAACCCATGGACTATAGCCTGCCAGGCTCCTCTGTCCATGGGGTTCTCCAGGCAAAAATACTGGAGTGGATTTGCCATGCCCTCCTCCAGGGGATCTTCCCAGGGACCCAGGGATCAAACCTGTATCTCTTGCATTGGCAGGCAAATTCTTTACCACTGCACCACTTGGGAAGCCCCATGCCTCACCATACCATAACTTAAAATTATCTTTGAAATAACCACAAAATGTATAGTTAAAACATAAAATCTATAGCTTTTTTAAAAAGTGTATGCATGTAAGTCGCTTCAGTCTTGTCTGACTTTTTGGATCCCATGGACTGTATCTTACCAGGCTCCTTCATCTATAGGATTCTCCAGGCAAGAAGACTGGAGTGGATTGCCATTTCCTCCTCTAGGGGATCTTCCCCAACCAGGGATCCAATCTTCATCTCTTACATCTCCTGCACTGGCAGGCGGGTGACTCCGTTTTTTTTTTTCCTTGAAGTAGTAGAAATTACCCTTGATACATTTTGTGGGTATTTGTTGAGTATTTAATCATCATTAATTTTCATATGTGCATTATTTAAAGGGTAAAACACATAGGTAAAGTTCTGAAGGTTGAACCTAATTTTCCTTTGTATACTGGGAGCTCCACTCCCAGAATAGCCCAGAGTCCCTGTAATATCTCAAAGTCTATAATTCATGCTACTGGCAAAGTCTTTTCTCTCTTTAGCAAACTTTGACAAATGGAAAAGATAATAACTCTACTGAATCTTGTCTCTTGCATCACCTCCTATAGTGGCGTGATCAGAATAGGCATTTCCTCAAAAAGGATACAAAAAAACCCAAAAATTTGGACAACCAGGACCTGAGTAACAATAAATACCTGAAATTTTCCCAAAGATATCACACGTGTGGTGATTTTATATTTCACATTAAGTTCCTCATCTTTCTCTGATCTCTGGAGGTTAACATACTCCATTATTGGAGAGAGCTATTTATAAGAAAGATAGATTATGGAAAACTCATTTTTAAAGCAACTATAAAAACTGGCATCAGAAATTTGTGGTGGATTCAGAATGAATGCTCTGAGCAGAGTAAAAGCCAATGAGTACAAAGGTCTGAGCAGCAAATTAATAATATTTATGTTGGTCTTGATATTTCATGTCAGATAAATTTCAATGAACTAAGTCTGCAATTTCTTTCTTAGAGCCAATATGAAATCTACTCTCTATTGAATTTCACAGGGGGAAAAGAAATATACTGCATTATTTAAAATGCTAATTCTGAGATTCAGTTATTTGAAGGCTTGGAGAATTCCAAGTAAACTCAGTATGTTTGGAAATACCTGGTCATTAGCATTTGGAAACAATGTTTTCTGGCTTGACTATCTTTAAGTGACCCTGAAGTTTTATTGTGGGCAGAACTGTGCAATTTTGTGGGAGTACAAATGTAAATAGATGGCTACAAGTTTGGAGTATCTGAAGTTCTTGTATGAATCTAGGATGTGTGCCCAGCCTATTGCCCAGCAGCCTCAGTTCAGTCTAACCTTGCTGTTCTTCATCAACTGCATAAACAGTAAATCCCAAGAGGTACAAAAATTCTCTTTTTGTGTCTGTGAAAAGAGCCCTGCAAAGACAAATAGTCTTTAGTCCTAATGTTGTTGGAGAAATGGTGACAAATCTAAGGAAGTGAGTGATCTTAGACTGAAAATAATTTGGGATTAATTATAGCCCATTGTCAAAATCTCTAGTTTTTTTCAGGTTGATAAATGATGTGATGAGTCTCCCATATACCTCCAAAGAGAGAGAGGAGACAGAAAATAAATTCAGTTTATGAGAGTATTTTAGCAAATTCCAAGGCAAAGCACAACTACTTTTCTTTTCTTTTTTTAAAAAATTAATTTATTTATTTTAATTGGAGGCTAATTACTTTACAATATTGTAGAGGTTTTTGCGATACATTGACATGAATCGGCCATGGGTGTACCTGTTCCCCATCCTGAACCCCCCTCCCACCTCCCTCCCCATCCCATCCCTCTGGGTCATCTCAGTGCACCAGCCCTGAACACCCTGTCTCATGCATCGAACCTGGACTGGTGATCCATTGCACATGTGATAATATACATGTTTCAATGATATTCTCTTAAATCATCCCACCCCTCGCCTTCTTCCACAGAGTCCAAAAGTCTGTTCTCTGTGTCTCTTTTGCTGTCTTGCATATAGATCATCCTTACCATCTTTCTAAATTCCATATATGTGTATTAATATACTGTACTGGTGTTTTCCTTTCCAACTTACTTCACTCTGTATGATGGGCTTCAGTTTCATCCATCTCATTAGAACTGATTCAAATGAATTCTTTTTAATTGCTGAGTAATATTCCATAGTGTATATGTACCATAGCTTCCTTATCTATTCGTCTGCTGGTGGGCATCTAGGTTGTTTCCCTGTCCTGGCTATTATAAACAGTGCTGTGATGAACATTGGGGCACAGGTGTCTCTTTCAGATCTGGTTTCCTTGGTGTGTATGCCCAGGAGTGGGATTGCTGGGTCATATGGCAGTTCTATTTCCAGTTTTTTAAGGAATCTCCACACTGTTCTCCATAGTGGCTGTACTAGTTTGCATTCCCACCAACAGTGTAAGAGGGTTCCCTTTTCTCCACACCCTCTCCAGCATTTATTGCTTGTAGACTTTTGGATAGCAGCCATCCTGACTGATGTAAGATGGTACCTCATTATGGTTTTGATTTGCATTTCTCTGATAATGAGTGATGTTGAGCATCTTTTCATGTGTTTGTTAGCCATCTGTATGTCTTCTTTGGAGAAATGTCTGTTTAGTTCTTTGGCCTATTTTTTGATTGGGTCATTAATTTTTCTGGAATTGAGCTGCAGGAACTGCTTGTATATTTTTGAGATTAATTCTTTGTCAGTTGCTTCATTTGCTATTATTTTCTCCCATTCTGAAGGCTGTCTTTTCATCTTGCTTATAGTTTCCTTCGTTGTGCAAAAGCTTTTATGTTTAATTAGGTCCCATTTGTCTATTTCCATTACTCTGGGAGGCGAGTCATAGAGGATCCTGCTCTGATTTATGTCAGAGAGTGTTTTGCCTGTGTTTTCCTCTAGGAGTTTTATAGTTTCTGGTCTTACATTTAGATCTTTAATCCACTTTAAGTTTATTTTTGTGTATGGTGTTAGAAAGTGTTCTAGTTTCATTCTTTTACAGCTGGTTGACCAGTTTTCCCAGTACCACTTGTTAAAGAGATTGTCTTTTTTCCATTGTATATTCTTGCCTCCTTTGGCAAAGATAAGGTATCCATAGGTGTGTGGATTTATCTCTGGGCTTTCTATTCTGTTCCATTGATCTACATTTCTGTTTTTGTGCCAGTACCATACTGTCTTGATGACTGTGCCTTTGTAGTAGAGCCTGAAGGTAGGCAGGTTGACTCCTCTAGCTCCATTCTTCTTTCTCAATATTGCTTTGGCTATTCAAGGTTTTTTGTGTTTCCATACAAATTGTGAAATTATTTTTTCTAGTTCTCTGAAAAATACCATTGGTAGCTTGATAGGGATTGCTTTGAATCTTTAGATTGTTTTGGGTCATATACTCATTTTCACTACACTGATTCTTCTGATCCATGAACATGGTATATTTCTCCACCATTTGTGTCCTCTTTGATTTCTTTCAACAGTGTTTTATAGTTTTCTATATATAGGTCTTTTGTTTCCTCAGGTAGATTTATTCCTAAGTATTTTATTCTTTTCGCTGCAAAGGTGAATGAAATTGTTTCCTTAATTTCTCTTTCTGTTTTCTCATTGTTAGTGTATAGGAATGCAAGGGCTTTCTGTGTGTTAATTTTATATCCTGCAACTTTGCTATATTCATTGATTAGCTCTAGTAATTTTCTGGTGGTGTCTTTAGGGTTTTCTATGTAGAGGATCATGTCATCTGCAAACAGTGCGAGTTTTACTTCTTCTTTTCCAATCTGGATTCCTTTTATTTCTTTTTCTTCTCTGATTGCTGTGGCTAAGACTTCCAAAGCTATGTTGAATAGTAGTGGTGAGAGTGGGCACCCTTGTCTTGCACAACTACTTTTCAGGTGAGAAATAAAACAATAAAACTTCAATGACATATGAAAAGCCCTTAACTAGTATTTGAGGAAATGCATAGAAAATAATTTCCTTTTACAGAAATGGAACTCAGGAGAAGGTTTGGAGGTCTGTAGGGGCATCTCTATGAAGCAATAATGCTATAGTTTCTACTGCTGTAATTGAAGCACCAAAAGGAAAATTTGGTTCAACAACCTGCATAATGTAATAATAATAGGAAGGCAGCTTCAGCTCCTTCCCTTTAGCTCCTCTCAAGCTTAAGAAATTCATATAGGGACCTTCCCTGGACTCCACACTCCCAATGCAGGGTGGAGCAGGGTTTCGATCCCTGGTCCTGCATGCAGCACAGTGCAGCCAAAAAAAAAAAAAAAAAATCATACAAGAAACATGTCCTAGCACAGCAATGTTCAACTCACAGAGAACCTGCCTATATTCAAAGACAACTACTTTGTTTCAGAAATGCATTTAGTGTTATCATTATGCCAGGAAATGAATAGAGTTGCAAAGGAGACAAAAAGTAGTTGCCAGTCATACTGTTCTTTTTTTTTTTAAAAAAAAGTACTTATTTGGCTCCACAGGGTCTTAGTATTAGTTGCAGCATGCAAATTCTTAGTTGTAGCATGTGGGATATAGTTCCCTGACCAGGGATGGAATCTGGGCCCCTTGTATAAGCAGTGCAGACTCTTAGCCACTGGACTAGAAGGGAAGTCAATCATACTGTTCTTAAAGGAAGCACAAAGTTATGAATGCCTTCGGAGATTGGTCCTTGGTTTTCTGCTTTCATACTGTATCTTCCTCTATAATCCCCTTTCCACATCTCTCCCAACCCTGATGCTAGATAATCACTAAGAAGGACAGAAGGACCCTGCTGATCTGTGACTTGTCATTCTCTATACACAACAGTTTTGAGGAGCCACAATTGCATCAGCAAAGACTGAATTTTGCAGTTTCAGACTATGTTTATAGTTAATGTTCCTTCAGTCATTATGTTGGCCTTCCAAGGTGGCATTAGTGGTAAAGAATTTGCCCGCAATGCTGGAGACCTGGGTTCTATTGCTGGGTTGGGAAGACCCCCTGGAGCAAGGCATGGCAACCCACTCCAGTATTCTTGCCTGGAGAATCCCATGGACAGAGGAGCCTGGTGGGCTACAGTTCATGGGGTTGCAGAGTTGGACACAACTGAAGGGATTTAGCATGTATGCCCAGTCATTATGTAAGGTAGGATAGGTTTATTTATTTTAATAGGTTTATAAAAGACTAGTGGTATATTTAGAAACTCTTCAAAGGTTTGAAAGAACTTAAAACTGCAGTAACAACTGACTACAATTCATGGGAGAATTATATGTTGTGGTTATATTTGGAAATTTGGTTATTTATGGCAAAGTAATGACTTTAGGTGTCCTAACAGATATCAAGGGCCTGTGTTTTCTGTGTATACAATTAACCATTTACACATTGGTACTTTGCTTCACTATATATTTTAAAAACCATTCTGTTTGTTTAATGTGTAATTTTCCAGGTAAAAAAAGATTTACAAAGATGCAAGGAGAGAAAGAATCAATATAGGTCAACTGTAATTCAGCTCTGCTGTTGTGTGCCCCTAAGCCTAACAGAACATGAGGGACTTAGAAATTAAGCCACTATTTGAGAGTTTATCTGTAAAGAAAATACACATCAGGTTGAAGTTCTGAAGAAGCTGGCTTCAAAGACAGTTTCCCCAGTCAAAACGAAGAATTAACTCGAAATCTAATAAATATTTTCCCCAAAGTCAAAGAAGTTGCAGCTTAATCATCAATGTTAATATACTTACAGATAAAAAGTCAATTTCCAGCAGTATGGCAAACTAGTAAACTGGCCAACCCTTCCGGTAAAAATGAATAAAACAGTAAAATTTACAACCATCTTTTAAAATGTAGAGTGATCTAGCAAGAAAATAAGGAATACATAGGCCAAAAACTAACTGAATGAGGGGTGAGGTGGAACCCAAAGCTGAGCAATATTGAGTTTTTCCTTGAGGGCATTTGCTCAATTGGGTAAATTTGAATTTTGGTTGTTACAACTTCCTAGGTACTGGAGATATGAGGCAAAGTCCATGGACCCCAAGGGTTGATAGGAGTGGGAGCATCTGAGACCTAATGAAACTGGGATTTTAAAAGCCTCAACTTACTGTAGTAAAAGAGGAGTAAGAAGAAACCTGTTACCCTCTCCCCTAACCCAGGAGACTGCAAGAAGAATTCTCTGCCTCAAATTTCACTACTAAGTTAAAAAAAAGACAAACACTCACATAAGAGTTTGTAACCAAATTCTTGTAGCAACTAGACTCATAACCAGAGTTCACTTAGATGTTAAAGAATCTGCCTGCAATGCAGGAGACCCGGGTTCAGTCTTGGGTTGGGAAGATCTCCTGGAGAAGGGAATGGCAACCCATTCCAGTATTCTTGCCTGGAGAATAACATGGACAGAGGAGCCTGGTGGGCTACTGTTCATGGGGTTGCAAAGAGTTGGACACGACTAAGCGACTAACACTTAACTTAGAAGGTAAAGCTGAGAACTTATTTAGCATTAATTATTCTTAGAATGTGCCCTTGGGTACCTTACAGAAGGAAATGTATCTTCACTCCAACCTCAAAATATTCCCAGAGATAAAATTTTGTAAAATATAATATGTAATCAAAAATTGCAAAATACAAAAGAAAGCAAGATACTTTGATCGAGAGCCAGCTGAAACTAGAGTTAGTACAATCAAACCATCAAAGACTTCAGATAGAGGATTTATCAAAAATGGAATGTGAAATTTTAAAAAGGTAAGGAGGAAAATGAGTAAAGAACAATAATATGAGGAATTACCAAACATATCAGAGAAATAAACCTTATAGAAATGAAATTTGGAAAGTGAAATTATAAGTCAAATGAATGGCTTTAACAAGCAGATTAGATACAAATAAAGAGAGAGTGAAGCAAAAGGCAGGTAACAAAAATTATGCAAAATTTTGCATAAAGGAACAAAGATATAGAAAATATAAAAGAGAAGGATTTTTCTGGAAAACTCAGTGGGATTTGAACACATGAAGCTTGAGTACAGAAGTTTTAACCACTATGCAGTGGTTCAACAAGACTAAACCCTGGTGCTCTTACTTTCTGCACCAAAGTAAGCATCCTTGTTAAACCTCCTAGGCCAAAAGAAATGCTGAACTCTTCTATGTATTTTTATGTCCATACAACTTAACAAGCATTTATTGGGCTTCCCTGGTGGCTCAGTGGTAAAGAATCTGCCTGCCAATGCAGGAAACATGGTTTTGATCCCTGATCCAGGAAGACCCCACATGCTGAGAAGCAAGTAAGCCTGTATGTCACAACTATAGTGCTCTAGAGCTATGGAACTGTAACTATTGAGCAGCAACTATTGAAGCCTGCATCATAAAGGAAATTCTAAGGGTGTATTTCAACGAGAAAGTGATCCTTTCTTCCATGTAAAGAGAGACCCCAAACAGGTAGATGCCTGAAATGGGTGTGCTATGTGAGAAGAATGAAAAGCAATGGAAGTAATAAATATGTAGGCAAATATAAACAAGCACTGACTGAATAAAACAGTAATAATAACACGTGTGCTTGTGTGCTCAGTCATGTCCAACTCTTTGTGACACTATGGACTGTAGCCCGCCAGGCTCCTCTGTCTATAGGATTCTCCAGGCGAGAACATGCATAGGTTGCCATTTCCTCCTCCAGAGGATCTTCCCGACCCAGGGATCAAACCTGCATCTCTTGCATCTCCTTGCATTGGCAGGAAGATTCTTTACCATTGAGCCACCTGGGAAAGCCCCGATAATAACATGATAGGATTCAAAACAAGAAGACTACAAATGAACAAAAACAACATATCTTCCCTCTCCTGGGTTCATAAAGACACGCTTCCCATATCATCTTCTTAAATGTTTATTGGTTTCCCTCAATATTTACATGTTTAATCCACCTGGAATTTATTTTTATGTAAGGTATGACATAAAGTCTGTATTAGTCAGCTTTGCTGCAGTAACAAAAAACCCACACCTCAACATTTTAGTGACAGCATACATGTTTCTTGCTCATATTAATGAGCAAGAATAAAGCAGCAACTGCAGGTCTGCTCCTTCAACTCCCCCTCGGGTGTCTTCTCATTCCAAGCCCTATGTGTATTCTTATTCTGGAACCCAGTCTTGAAAGAATAGCCCCTTTATGGGATATACCATTCTTGTGGGCTTCTCTCATAGATGAGTTGGTAAAGAGTCTGCCTGCAATGCAGGAGACCTGGATTTGATCCCTGGGTCGGGAAGATCCCCTGGAGAAGGGAATAGCAACCCACTCTAGTATTCTTGCCTGGAGAATCCCATGGACAGAGGAGCCTGGCATGCTACAGTTCTTGGGGTCACAAGAGTTGGACACAACTTAGCGACTAAACCACCACCACCACTATTCTTGTGGCAGAAGGAAAGAGCAAGACCCTGCTACACTTAATCTGAGTAGACGTGACAAACTCAATGAGATAGAGAACCATATTTCTCCTACAGGAAGGCACTATAAATCACATGGCAAAGGGTAGGAGTATATAATCCTCTAGCAGAAAAGGATTCAATTATAACTTACAAAGTTCCTCATTCAATTTTTTCCCCATATTATGTCGAGGTGCCCCATTCTGAAGTACGGAAAAACCCTTCTTTCCTCAAGGATTGCAATGCAGGGTTTGTCCAAAAGCCAAGATTCTGCATATTCTATGGATCTGTTTCTCTGTCCTCTCATTTACTTTGATTTCTTTCTCCCTGTTTCCAAACCAGATTATCTTATTACTATAATAAATCTTCATAGCTGATAAATCAAACCTATTGTCTTTTTTCAAGAATGTCTTGGCTAGTTTTGGTTCCTTGCACTTCCATAAACATTAGTTGATTTCTGTAAAAACCTGTTGGATTCTTGAATTCATTTACATTGCGTGTATAGATGGGCAGGGAATGTATAGAACAGTTTGGAAATGATTTACATGTTTACAATATCGAGTCTACCAATTCATTAACATAGTCATTTCAATCTTCTTTAATAGTACTGTTTTATATTTTTCTGGGTAGAGGTCATCATATCTTTTTAGATTTATTCCTAAGTATGTGGTGCTTTTGATACTTTTGCAAATGATATATTTCCTTAATTTTGTTTTCATTACTGCTTTTATGGCTTTATTTATTAATTTTTAATTTATGTTTTAGATCCTCTGGATTTTATTTTGGTGTAAAAAAATGAATAGTCATTTTAACTTTACATTTTTTGAAATATTAAGCCATTTGTATCAAGAGTACATCTTGATACATCTCCCCTTTGAATGCCATCTTTGTCATATACTGTTTCCATAAATGCCTGAGGTTTTTTTCCCTACTTAGTTTCATGTATCTGGCTCATCCATCAATGAATGATCTTTAGTTATGTTATTTTCTAGGCTCTACTTCTTTGCTGGTACATAGGTTTTTCCTTTCTTACCCTTTTTAAGTTTTTTCCTACCTCACTATATTTTAACTCATTGCTGATGCACAAACATGTCATTGTTTTGTTTTTTATATTGATTTATTTAGCAACCTTGCTAAATTCTTTTATTAATTTTAATAATTTATTAAGATATTATTTTGGATTCTCTGCTGTACAACAATATTCAGTTCAGTTCAATTCAGTAGCTCATTCGTGTCCGACTCTTTGTGACCCTATGAACCGCAGCTCGCCAGGCCCCCTGTGTATCACCAGCTCCTGGAGTTCACCCAAGCTCATGTCCATTGAGTCGGTTATGCCATCCAACAATCTCATCCTCTGTCGTCCCCTTCTCCTCCTGCCCTCAATCTTTCCCAGCATCAGGGTCTTTTCAAATGAGTCAGCTCTTTGTATCAGGTGGCCAAAGTCTTGGAGTTTCAGCTTCAACATCAGTCCCTCCAGTGAACACCCAGGACTGATCTCCTTTAGAACGGACTGGTTGGATCTCCTGGCAGTCCAAGGGACTCTCAAGAGTCTTCTCTAAAACCACAGTTCAAAAGCAACAATTCTTCAGTGCTCAGCTTTCTTTATAGTCTAACTCTCACATCCATACATGACTACTTGAAAAACCATAGCCTTGGCTAGATGGACCTTTGTTGGCAAAGTAATGTCTCTGTTTTTGAATAAACTGCCTAGGTTGGTCGTAACTTTTCTTCCAAGAAGCAAGCATCTTTTAATTTCATGGCTGCAATTACCATCTGCAGTTATTCTGGAACCCAAAAAATAAAATCTGTCACTGTTTCCACT
Organism: Dama dama; assembly: GCF_033118175.1. NCBI lineage: Eukaryota > Metazoa > Chordata > Mammalia > Artiodactyla > Cervidae > Dama > Dama dama. The sequence goes on from NC_083691.1 coordinate 73,483,814, forward strand.
GTTTCCCCATCTATTTGTCATGAAGTGACATGGACAGAGGAGCTTGACAGGCTACAGACCATGAGGTCACAAAGAGTCAGACATGACTGTGTGACTGTTTTACTTTTCACTTTATACAATTCTTAATTGTGAAGCGAATAGGTTCAGGGTCTCAAAATTATGCATCATGTTTGTTGGAGGGATTTGGGGTAGGATCTGTGTCATCACGGAGAATAGAATTTTCCAAACATGACTGCAATAGTATTTCCAGTTCCACTCGTTCTTCTAGAACCTTGCCACTAAGGAACCCACAAAATATATGAGAGAAGCAGGCTTTGAGAGGAACACAGCCTCAGTTACCAACTAACTGAGCTAGAACCACACCTAAATTCCTGACCACAGATGGCGCACAAGATTTGTTATGCATCATAGAGATTACCAAACCTTCAGATTAAGAAAATTGCTTTCAAAAAAAAAAAAAAAGAAAATTGCTTTCTCGGGCTGAGAGGTTTTTATTTTTACTTTTAGTCATAAGTGGATATTTAATTTTGTCAATTATCATTTGTTGTCATTCTTTCATAAGATAATAAAGACATTTAAGTTTATAAAATTTGTTTATAATACAACCTTAGCCATTTCCTGTAGACTTTATCAGAAATTTCTATTCTATTGTTAATGTCTAAATAAATTGTGATCTCAGGTTTTATTTCCTCTTTGATTCAGAGGCTATTTTGGAAAATATTCTTGAATTCTGAAATGGTTAAGTGTTTCTTTTTTGTTATGTTTCTATATTCTTCTGTTGATTTCTAGCTTAACTGAATTGTGGGCAGAGAATTTGGCCTGTAAAATCTTTATGCTCTGGAATCTATTAAGATTTTCTTTGTGCCAAGTACATGATCAATTTTTATGGATATTCTTTAAGCAGTTGAAAAGAATGTTTTTTTTTTCTGTTTATAGAAACTCTTATGTAAATAAGGATAACATTTATGCTTTAAATGAATGTTCTTTTTATATTTCCATTTGCATATGTTTCTCCCACTCCTCAGAGTAATCTGTTGCCTTAGGTGGGAATTTGGACAGTTACAGCAGGGATAAAAAGAAAAAGTGGTTGTCAATGTCCACTTTTTGATCACCAAAATAAGATTTTTAAAAATCTAAAGTAAAACAGTATTCTTTAGAAATCAGGCTTTTACTGGAGAGAAAACAATTTTCTAAATATCTTATGCTTCATTAGCACATCTGAACCAAGGTCTCAGATATATATACATGCTGAGTTTAAAGTAAACTATGGGTAAATAGAGCTGAGTCTGTGAATTCCTTGCAAGGAGATTGCATTTCTTTGTCTTGGTCTTGTTCTCTATTGGAAAGGGATAAAGATCCAAGTCTTGACCATCCTTCTCCAGGGTGAAGTCTCAGACAGAGTGGTTTAGAGGTTGATGCTGGTATTGGTGTTGGAGCAGAGTGGCTCCAAGTAATAGGATGTCAGAAAAGCTGCAGTCAGAGTGAACTTGTGCCTGTCACTCCATTTAGAACTCTTAGGACTGTCTCCTACAGACTGGCCTTTTCACTATCATGTGAGGAAGAGCCTGACTCTGGGAACATAAGTTGCATGATAAAGCCAGGCAGAGGAAGGGCAACTGTGGATCCATGGGCTCCCTCGCCGTCTATGTGCTCTGGGAGGGAGTCAGAAGTTTCCCCACACTCCTGTAGGGTGGGTGACTGGCTTCTAGAGTGAGGGTTGAGCTGACCCCTCCACAGAGACTGCCAGTGGACAGCCAAAGCCAGAGTGAGAGGTCTGATGCTAGCTTGATCAGAGGGGTGCTCACACACCGACTGCCAGCTCCCAAGCAGGGCCACTACAGCCTACCTAGGCCTAGTGAAGGGTAATGAGGCCACCAGCCATAGACGTAAGTGATGGTTCCACCTAACCAGGAACACCACTGCAGAAACCCAGCGACTCTGAAGACAGCTCCAGGTCCTGCCCACACAGATCTAAACCCTCTTCTGCTATATAACAGACACCTTCTTAGGAGTGACAGGGAGTGGAGAAGAAGTCTGAAACTTGGATATAGAACCAAAAAAAGAAAAAAAGATCCCAGAAAGACTGAGATACCATTAATTAATAAGGGCAAGTATTGCTACTAACCCTTTTAGTGCCCAGTCAGGAACAGCTTGTGAGGACGATTTGTTTGTTCAGTCACTCAGTCGTGTTCGACTCTTCGCAACCCCGTGGACTACAGCACACCAGGCTTCTCATGTTCTTCACCATCTCCTGGAGCTTGCTCGAACTCATGTCCATTGAGTTAGTGATGCCATCCAACCATCTCTCCTTCTGTCATCCTCTTATCCTGCCTTCAAACTTTTGCAACATCTAGGTCTTTTCCAACGAGTTGGCTCTTCACGTCAGGCGGCCAAAGTATTGGAGCTTCAGCATCAGCCTCAGCATCATTGAATACTCAATGAATGAGTATTCAAGGTTGTTTTCCTTTAGGATTGACTGGTTGGATCTCCTTGCAGTCCAAGGGACTCTTAAGAGTCTTCTCTAGCATCACAGTTCGAAATCATCAATTCTTAGTGCTCAGCCTTCTTTATAGTCCAGCTCTCACATCCATATGTGGCTACTGGGAAAACCATAGCTTTGACTGTATGGACCTTTGTCAGCAAAGTAATGTCTCTGTTTTTTACTACACAGGGTGTCTTTACATGTCCAAATATCTGTGGGTGCAAATGTGTGACTTCCTTAGCAACCTATCTGTCTCTTTCACATCAAATTTTTTGCTTGTCTTATTCAAGTTCTGTTCATCCCTTATCTACTTCTTGTCAATTTGAGCATCCAAATTCTTAAGGGAAATATTACATCCTTCCCAAATGATAGTATTTTATCAAGTCCTTTACTTTCTGAGCAATTTTTTCATACATTTTCTGTTGTGCTGATGTTTGGCTTAAGTAATGCTATATTTTCTGTGATGGATTCTATTGTTTATCCTCATAAGTTTATTCTATTACAGTTAATGTTTTTGACTTTGAAATCTTTATTATTGGATGATAACTTAGGCATTCCTGCTTACTTTGTGTGTGAGTTTCTTACGGCAGCCAAAAAAACAAAAACTTGATGACTCAAGACCACAGAAATTTATTGTCTCGCAGTTCTAGAAGGTAGAAGCCTGAAATCAGGGTGTGATCAGGGCCTTGTTTCTTCAGATGTTTCTTTGGCAGTGTTCATTGGCAGTCCTTGGCATTCTGTGTCTTCTAAATGCATCACTCTGATCACATGGCCATCTTCTTCTTGTGCATCTTCATACTGTCTTCCCTCTGTGAAATCTCAGTTTGTGTCCAAATTTTAGCTTTGTATAAGACACCAATCACATTGGATTAGAGCCCACTCTAATGACCACATTTTAATTTGACTATCTCTGATGTCAATCAGTCAATCAATAAGTACCCAAAATAGGCATAATAACTTTCTTCCCCCCCCCCAAACTTTAAAGTTTTTATTTTGTATTGGGGTATATCCAGTTAACAATGTTGTGGTAGTTTCAGGCGAACGGTGAAGGGACTCAGCCATACATATACATATACATGTATTCATTCTCCCCCAAACCACCCTCCCATCCAGGCTGGGACATAACATCGAATAGAGTTCTATGTGCTATACAGTGAGTCCTCGTTGGTTATCCATTTTGAATACAGCAATATATACATGACCTTCCCAAACTCCCTATCTGTCACTTCTCCACCAGGCAACAATAACTTCATTTTCAAAGTTGGTGAGTTTCTGTTTTGTAAGTTCATTTCTTTTTAGATTCTACCTATAAGGGATGTCATATGATATTTTTCCTTCTCTATCTGACTTACTTCACTCAGTATGACACTCTCTGGGTCCACCCATGTTGCTTCAAATGGCATTATTTCATTCTTTTTAATGGGTGAGTAATATTCCATTGTATATATGTACCACATCTTCGTTATCCAGTGATCTATCAATCGACATTTCGATTGCTTCCATGTCTTGGCTATTGTAAACAGTGCTTCAGTGAACATTGGGGTACACGGATCCTGTGGATCATATTTTTCTCTGGCTATATGCCCAGGAGTAGGAGTGCAGTATCATACGGTAGCCCTAGTTTTAGTTCTTCACAAGGAACCTCGATAGTCTTCTCCATAGTGGCTGTACCAATTTACATTCCCACCAACAGTGTAGGAGGGTTCCCTTCTCTCCAGACCCTCTCCAGCATTTGTGTTTGTGGATTTTTTTTTTTTATAATAGCAAATAAGGCATAATAACATTCTGAAGTACCTAATAAGGTATGTGCTGTGGATTAGGACTTCAACATAACTTTTTCTGGGGGGAGAGTCACAATATAAACCATGACACTTCATTTGTGTTTGTGTGATCTATTTGGCTAGTTCCTTTATTTTCAACCTTGATCATTTTGTTTCTGGTACATTTGTTTTAGAAGGAAAACATCTGTCTTCATACTTAAAGAGAATTTAACTCATTTATGCAAGTTTTAATACTTTTCACACCTACTGAGATACTTTATTATGATTCCTCTTTTTCCCTTTCCTTAATTTTGCTGAGGTGACCAGACCTATGTTTCCCACCACTAAGATGAAACTATTTGAACACTTTTATCTTTTTACTTCTTTAATTCTCTCCCTCAACCTCCCCCATTTTGAGATCTCTGTTCTGAATTTAACTTTCATTTGGTTGGCATACTTCCCAAGCAGTTTCTTTAGAAAGATCATATGGCTGTTTATTTTCTGTGCCATTGTACATCTGAAAAAAAAATCTGTTGTTGCTTTCATGTATAGTGATACCTTGACTCAGAATAGGAATCTTGACTTGTGGTCCTTTCTTTCAAATGTCCATGGATGTTGTTTCACTATATATAGAGTCAAGAAATGCAGATCAGAATCTGAACTTGGCCTGATTATCTTCTCGTTTAGGTACCACGTCTCTGCCTGAAAACTTGCTAAGACTTCCTCTTTATGCCTCAGGTGTAGAAATTTCACTAGGATGTGATCAGGTTTGTTCCTTTTTTCCTGACTCCTTCCTGCCACTTCGTGAGCCTTTTCAATCTGAAAACTTGTAGTTCAGGAACTTTTCTAAACTTATTCTTTCATAATTTCATCTTTTCCATCTATTCTTTTTTAATCTGGAGCTTCCATGATTCCCATTTTGGGGCTTTCAAATATGCCTTTCATTGATCATCTTTTTACTCCTAATGTCCCCCTCTTTTTTTTTTTTTTTGGATAATTTTCCTTAGGGATGTGAGATAGTATCTCCATTTATATGTTCAGAATACTCATTTCCCTTTCAGCATTGTCCATTTTCTTTTTCACTTCTCTTGAACTTGGGGGTAACCTTTCATTTTGATACAGTTTTTACAGTACAGAAAGATTGCAATAGTGTAAGATATTCCTTTACCAATGATCTACATTTTGCCCCATTTTCTGTGAAATTTTTCAATGGGGAATCATATTTTGAATTTATTTATTCATTTATTCATGAGTAGTTTATAGTATTTCTATAAACTACATTTTATGTTATTATTATGAGTAATTATGTTATGAACGGATTTTTTTCTTTCCATTTTCTAATTGGTCATGTTTGGCATATGTGATAGTTGACAGAGGGATAGCCATCTAGTGGGCTTCCCAGGTGGTGCTGGGAGTAAATAACCGCCTGCCAGTGCAAGAGACATAGAAACGTGGGTTTGATCCCTGGATTAGGAAGATCCCCTAGAGGAGGAAATGACAACCCACTTCAGTATTCTTGCCTGGGGAACCCCATGGACAGAGGAGCCTGGAAGTCAATCGTCCATAGGATCACAAAGAGTCAGACACAACTGAAGCGACTTAGCATGCACACACAGCTATCTAGTAATCTGACTTTTTATTAAACTTTCCTATTAATCCCAAGTTTTTCAGCATATTCTTTTGTATTTTTTCATATCAGCAGCAAATAATGACAATTTTATATGTTTCTTTTCTAAAATTAAATCTTCTGCTTCCTCTTCTTATGTTATTATTTCGACAAGGGCCTTCAGAATAACATTGAATTATATATGTGTTATCTTCCTGGTCTGTTCCTGATCTTAATGGGCTTTCCAAAGAAATTGGGAAATGTCACTTGTAGTTCACCAAAAGCATGATATTTGCTGTTAGTTTTTGAAAAATATCTCTTCTCAAAAATTGAAGGCATTTCCCCTGAAATCAGGAACAAGACAAGGGTGCCCACTCTCACCACTACTATTCAACATAGTGTTGGAAGTTCTGGCCACAGCAATCAGAGCAGAAAAAGAAGTAAAAGGAATCCAGATAGGAGAAGAAGAAGTAAAACTCTCACTGTTTGCAGATGACATGATCCTCTACATAGAAAACCCTAAAGACTCTACCAGAAAATTACTAGAGCTAATCAATGAATATAGTAAAGTTGCAGGATATAAAATTAACACACAGAAATCCCTTGCATTCCTATATACTAACAATGAAAAAACAGACAGAGAAATTAAGGAAACAATACCATTCACCATTGCAACAAAAAGAATAAAATACTTAGGAGTATATCTACCTAAAGAAACAAAGGACCTATACATAGAAAACTATAAAACACTGATGAAAGAAATCAAAGAGGACACAAACAGATGGAGAAACATACCGTGTTCATGGATTGGAAGAATTAATATTGTCAAAATGGCTATTCTACCCAAAGCAGTCTATAGATTCAATGCAAAACCTATCAAGCTACCAACGGTATTTTTCACAGAACTAGACCAAAGAATTTCGCAATTTGTATGGAAATACAAAAAACCTCGAATAGCCAAAGTAATCTTGAGAAAGAAGAATGGAGCTGGAGGAATCAACCTGCCTGACTTCAGACTCTACTACAAAGCCACAGTCATCAAGACAGTATGGTACTGGCACAAAGACAGAAATATAGATCAATGGAACAGAAGAGAAAGCCCAGAGATAAATCCACGAACCTATGGACACCTTATCTTTGACAAAGGAGGCAAGGATATACAATGGAAAAAAGACAACCTCTTTAACAAGTGGTGCTGGGAAAACTGGTCAACCACTTGTAAAAGAATGAAACTAGAACACTTTCTAACACCATACACAAAAATAAACTCAAAATGGATTAAAGATCTAAATGTAAGACGAGAAACTATAAAACTCCTAGAGGAGAACATAGGCAAAACACTCTCCGACATAAATCAAAGCAAGATCCTCTATGACCCACCTCCCAGAATATTGGAAATAAAAGCAAAACTAAACAAATGGGACCTAATGAAACTTAAAAGCTTTTGCACTGCAAAGGAAACTATAAGTAAGGTGAAAAGACAGCCCTCAGATTGGGAGAAAATAATAGCAAATGAAGAAACAGACAAAGGATTAATCTCAAAAATATACAAGCAACTCCTGCAGCTCAATTCCAGAAAAATAAATGACCCAATCAAAAAATGGGCCAAAGAACTAAACAGACATTTCTCCAAAGAAGACATACAGATGGCTAACAAACACATGAAAAGATGCTCAACATCACTTATTATCAGAGAAATGCAAATCAAAACCACAATGAGGTACCATTACACGCCAGTCAGGATGGCTGCTATCCAAAAGTCTACAAGCAATAAATGCTGGAGAGGGTGTGGAGAAAAGGGAACCCTCTTACACTGTTGGTGGGAATGCCAACTAGTACAGCCGCTATGGAAAACAGTGTGGAGATTTCTTAAAAAACTGGAAATAGAACTGCCATATGACCCAGCAATCCCACTTCTGGGCATACACACTGAGGAAACCAGATCTGAAAGAGACACGTGCACCCCAATGTTCATCACAGCACTGTTTATAATAGCCAGGACATGGAAGCAACCTAGATGCCCATCAGCAGATGAATGGATAAGGAAGCTGTGGTACATATACACCATGGAATATTACTCAGCCATTAGAAAGAATTCATTTGAACCAGTCCTAATGAGATGGATGAAGCTGGAGCCCATTATACAGAGTGAAGTAAGCCAGAAAGTTAAAGAACATTACAGCATACTGACACATGTATATGGAATTTAGAAAGGTGATAACGATAACCCTATATGCAGAACAGAAAAAGAGACACAGAAATACAGAACAGACTTTTGAACTTTGTGGGAGAATGTGAGGGTGGGATATTTCAAAAGAACAGCATGTATGCTATCTATGGTGAAACAGATCACCAGCCCAGGTGGGATGCACGAGACAAGTGCTCCGGCCTGGTGCACTGGGAAGACCCAGAGGAATCGGGTGGAGAGGGAGGTGGGAGGGGGGATCGGGATTGGGAATACATGTAAATCCATGGCTGATTCATATCAATGTATGACAAAACCCACTGGAAAAAAAAAAGAAAAATATCTCTTCTCAAGTTCCATGTAGTTTTATTTCAGGAATTTTAATTAATAATAGATGTTAAATTTTATCAAACCTCTTTCCTGTATCGATCATAAGGAGCACATAGTGTTTCTCATTGTAACCTATTAATGTAGTGAATTACATTAATTAGTTTCCTAATTTTTAAAATAGAAATATACTTGGTATACAACATCAGTTTCAAGTGTACACATTGGGATTCATAATTTTTAAAGGTTATTCCCCATTTATATTTATTATAAAATATTGGCTATGTTCCTGGGTTGTACAATATATTACTGTAACTTACTTTATACATGATAGTTTGTATCTCTTAGTCTCCTACCCCTTTATTGCCCCTCTTTCCTTCCCTCTCCCCACTGGTAACATATGGTTTGTTTTCTATATCTGTCTGTCTCTTTTTTGTTATATTCACTAGCTTTATTTTTTAGATTCCACATAATAGTGATATCATATAGTATTTGTCTTTATCTGTCTGACTTATTTTACTAAGCTTAATACTCTGTAGGTCCATACATGTTGCAAATGCCAAATTTACACTCTCATTTTATGGTTGAGTAGTAGTCCATTGTATATATGTATATACCACATCTTCTTATCCTTTCATCTGTTGATGGACACTTAGGTTTCTTCCATAGCTTAGCAATTGTAAATAATGCTGATATAAACATTGGGATGCATGTATCTTTTCAAGTTATTGTTTTCATTTTCTTCAGATATATATCCAGAAATGAAATTGCTGAGTCCTATGGTAGTTCTATTTTTAGTTTTTTGAGAAACCTCCATACTGTTTTCCACAGTGGCTGTACTAATTTGCATTCCTACCAAAAATGTACCCTTTTCTCCCTTTTCTCCACATTCTTGTCAACATTTGTTATTTGTGTTCTTTTTGATGGTAGCCATTCTGACAGGTGTGAGGTAATATCTCATTGCAGTTTTAATTTGCATTTCTCTGATGCTTAATGATGTTGAGCATGTTTTCAGGTGTCTCTTTTTCTTTTTTTTTTTTAACCTTCTATATTAATAGTTTTCTTTTCTTTTTTTTTTTTCATTTATTTTTATTAGTTGGAGGCTAATTACTTTACAATATTGTAGTGGTTTTTGTCATACATTGACATGAATCAGCCATGGATTTACTTGTATTCCCCATCCCGATCCCCCCTCCCAGGTGTCTCTTTCTTCATGAGCATCTTTTCATTGGCCATAACTTCTTTTTTTTTTGGCCATTACTTCTTTGGAAAAATGTCTCTTAAGGTCTTCTGCCCATTAAAAAAATTTTTTTAATGTTGCATTATAAATTTCCTAATTTTTAGCCAACTTTACATTCTGAGAATAATGTTAATTGCTCAAAACATATTTATCTTTTTAGCATACTATTATTATATTTAATTTGCTGTAATGAGATATGATTTTTATATTTCATGTGAGATTGAGCTTTGGCCTCCCCCCACCCCTGGTTTCAGTGTTACAGTTGTATAAACTTCCCAGCTTTTACTGTGTTTACTTAAACAGATTTTAAATAAAAGAAGAATATAAGATGATAAAGTTCTGAGGCATTAATGAACCTTTTCAAGGTTAAATCTAGAAAGTGAAATGAAAAGTAATGATAATAAAAGACTTACATTTCCTCTACTCATCTCATTTTTTTTGTGTGTGTGTTACTTTTTTTTTAAATTATTTTTATTATTATTATTATTATTTATTTATTTATTTATTTTTTGGTCATACATTGATATGAATCAGCCATAGATTTACACGTATTCCCCATCCTGATCTTTAAACATATCCACTGATTTTAAGACATCAATTTCCCCAGGCCTCATAGACACTGAACTATGATTGAAATATTGTCATTTTGGAAGTGTGAAAACCTTAGATTTGCGGAGTACTTGAAAATTTATGTAAGATATAAACTCAAATGTTAGTAACAGTGATATAATAAAGAAAATATTAATCACTATCCTGCCAGCCCAGCCCCCAAAGGAATCCATTTGATGTTTCTTCTGTTGTTCATCACTGTATCTCCAAATAATGAATGTATACTTCTCTCTCTTGTTTTGTCAATTTATGTATAATCCATTGATTTCCTATATTGGTAGCTGAAGATTTTAACTTTCAAACACTTTCTATTCTTTTACCCATTCTCCTAAAACAGTTACATCTTCTAAAAAAAATCCATACTCATTTTTGTGCTAATAAATCTTGCACACTGCTGAAACGAGTGGCATACTCTTATTATTTTCCTTTCTTGAAAGATACTTTGATTTTCTTTACTATTCATTGACTGTCTTTTCATTTGCTTTGTTTTCCCTGAACCTACTGCTAGGTCTCCCAATATACCCCAATAGCTCTGTAGAAGGCCTTTCAGCACAATTTCCCACACAGTTTAACCTGTTAGATAACCTCCTTTCTATGTCTCCCCTGTCATATGCTCTGGTGTCCTCCCGGCTGGCAGTATAGGTCTCAACATGGGAATTCCTTTACTTCTTCCCTGCCCTGAGTGTTGTGTTTCATGTTTCCATGGCTTCTTCTTGATTTAGTCCCTCTTTTCTTTTTTTAAATATATATATTTATTTTTATTTATTTATTTGGCTGCACCAGGTCTTAGTTGCAGCACATGGAATTTTCCATCTTCCTTGCATCATGTGGAATCTTTACTTTGAGTATATCTTCATGCAGAGTCACTCAGTCATATCCAACTCTTTGTGACCCCCTGGGACTGTAGCCTGCCAGGTTTCTCTGTCCATGGGATTAGCCCAGTGAGAATACCAGAATAGGTTGCCATTTTTTCTTCCAGGGCATCTTCCCAACCGAGGGCTTGAACCCAGTCTCCTGTGGTTCCTGCATTGGCGGGGGGCGGGGAGGGGGCTGTTCTTTACCACTAAACCACCTGGGAAGTCTGGGATCTTTAGTTGCAGCATGCTAACTCTTAGTCGCAGCACGTGGGATCTAGATCCCTGACCAGAGACTGAACCTGGGCCTCTTGCATTGAGAGTGAAGAATCACTGGACCACCAGGGAAGTCCCAGTCCCTCTTTTTGATGAAACATATATACCAGCAGCTGTCTGAGAAAGACCAGTTGAGAGTGAAAAGTTCTGAGGCTTTGCATGTCTAGAAATGCTGTTATCATGTCCTCATGCTCAATTTGCCAGGCATGACATTCTCAGTGTAAATTAATTTTGTGGGCATCATTCCTTTTCTTCTTCACTATCATTATTTTCTTATTCCCAATGTGTTGTGTGTGATTCTTTTTTTCTTTCTTGAAACCTGTTGTTAGGACATTCTTGTTATCTCTAGTGAGAACGAGTAATATTGTGAATAACTACTCTGTGTTCTTTCTGCTTTGCATGTGACTCAGCCTTTGAGGATCAGTCGATCCTCAGACAACTCTGTGATGTTGTTGATAGTAATTATTCCCGTTTGACAGAAGTGGAAACCGTGACACAGAGAGTTTAGGTGATTTTCCCAAGGACACACAGCTAGCATTTAATGCACCCAGGATTTATATCTAGTTCAACTCTACAGTCTGTGTTCCTAATCATTATTCTTAGCTTCTCCAGGAAGGTAAAAGGAACCAAAGGAAATTCCCACTAGTGCAGAGTTTCAGGCACTATGTCCAATGGTAGGGATTAACACGACATGAAGTTGGGTTCTTGACTGATACACAAGGTCAACACTAATTATGAAACAGTTCCTCTCTGTACTACAGGACCTTGGACATTTCTTAACAGAAACCAGCCAGCAGCGCTTTTTACAGCCAGCGGGCTGGGAATTCCTAATGGCAGAACAGGTATAATTTCCGTCACAGTCTTGTACCACTTATAGCCGGAGGAGCCTTGCAGTGGGTGAGTCATTGTTAAGGCTGGCCCAGTGCCACTCTTCTCAGTAGCAAACACTCCTCATTGTGACATCTTGGGGTGTCCTGTACCCAGATGCTGCCAAATCCCCATACCTTTATCTTCTATACTTACTGTAGTCACAGTAACTTTCCTCCTCTTTACTTTCTAGGATATCATTGGTACATAATCAATTCCATTGTGTGATATTCTTTGTATTTTCTGTTAATTTTTTGTCTTCCTAACTATATACTATGGGCAGAACTATCTTATATATCTTCTATTTCTTTATATGGCAAAGAGATGATCTATGTATGAAAATGTACATAGTGCATGTGTGTATTTAACGACTTTTTATCATAAAACATGTCTTCATGTTTTAAAAAATTTAAACAGTGCCAAAGCGTAGAAAACAAAAGTTAAATTTTCTCAATTCTTCTGAATCTCTCTACTCACTACTGACTCCTTTTATCTCCTGCCTTCTCATCATCTATTTCCTTTCCACAGAAACAAGGATTACTTATGTGACTCCAGAAATTTTCTGTATATATAATAGCATGTATATACATATACATATTAACATAAATGGGATCATGTTATATGTACAGTTCAAAAACTTGTCAATTTATAGCTGCAAATTTTTCCCTTTTTAAACAGCTGTGTAGGATGAATTAATCAATTTTATTAACCAGTCATCTATTTATGGGCATTTAAGTCCTAAGTGGGTCGGGATTTTTCATTGTTTTTGTTTGCTAATACAGTGTTGGGCTTCCCTGATGGCTCAGTGGTCAAGAACCTGCCTGCCAATACAGGAGACATGGATTTGATCCCTGGGTTGGGAAGATCCCTGGAGAAGGAAATGGCAACCCACTCCAGTAGTCTTGCCTGGGGAATTCTTGCCTGGGAAATCCCATGGACGAAGGAACCTGGCAGGCTACAGTCCACAGGGTGACAAAAGAGTTAGACATGACTTAGCAGCTAAACAACAATAATCAATATTGCAATGAATGTTGTAAAAACATTTTAATTCATTATGTAAGTATATTTATAAATAAATTCATTGAAGTGGGACTTCTGGGTCAAAGAGTAAATTAATTTAAAATTATGATAAGTGCAGCTACATTTATTTCTATGAAAGTTATGCCAAATTATACTACTATAAACAGTGTCTAAAAGGGTCTGTTTCCTCTCATCATATCCATTGCCAAGTCATGGAGCTTTTCAATATTCCCTCATCTAACACAGAGGAAAATTTGCACATCTTTGCTATTTTAATGTCTCTAATAATTATTGAAATTAAGCAAATTTTCATATATTTATTGGTTTCTCTTTTGCGATTAACTGATTTTCATATCCTTTGCCCATTTTCTAGTGGGTTGTCCATTCATTTGTTGTTATGATTCAACTTTCTGTTTAATTTTTAAGATGTCTGTTTGTTGTTTTAGTTTTTGGCATGTTAATGAAATTAATCTGTTATATGTGATAGGTTATATATAACCTGTTATATGTGTTGCCAATATTTCCCCCCTTTGTTATCTATCAGCCTAAATTTTTGTCTCTTAACTTTGTTACTTTTGGTGTGAGTATGGATATGGGAGTGTGTGTGAATTAAAGCATCTGAAAAGAGTACAGGATTGTTGAAAGCCCCGAAGCACACAGAAGTGAAGAAGATTAAAGAGCAGGAAAAGAAACAAGGGAACTTTCTCAGCTCTGTTGCACGTGTGCATTTTCTCCTTCCACAAGAGGCATAAGGCTTATGGGAATAGCCAGGAAGCAACCATTAGCTTAACCTGAGACTCCTGTTTACATAGTTTTTAGAGAAAAAAAGACAATAAAGATAAGGTTTAAAAATATATTGTTAGCTAAAAGGCAGCTTTCTCCTTGGGAAAAAAAAAAAGAGAGAGAAACAAGGGCTATCCAGGATTGGACAACAAATTAATATGCAACTTGCCCATGCCAGTCAGCTTAATTCTCATCAGCCACTATAATTTATTAACAGTGAGGTGGGAAAAGACATGAATCAGCTTAATGTGATATAAGTAGGGCGTTGCCATAGCAACAAGATGCAGTCTGTTTTCTACTATTTATGTATGGTTTATTTTCTCCAGAGCCTCTTGAGTTATTGCTTGAAACAAATGGAATGAGAAACATCTTGTTCTGAACACCTCCCCCCCACCGCCCTTCAGTGTGTATGTATATATAAAACCACATATTTTTTTAATGAGAGAAAAAACAAAAACACTTGAAATTTTTCAAAAATTGTTTGTAGCATAAAAAGCTAACTACATAGTTTCCAAGCCACTGTGATTTTTAAGAACTCATATTTTTTTTTATTTTCACCTCTGAGACATGTGATTCCTCACTGAAACCTCTGGGAAAAAACCCAAAACACATGCTGGAAGCAAACCTAAGGCTAATATTGCTTCTCAAAGGAAACATTCACATTCTCTACCCAGACTTCTTAGCTGGCTGGAACCAACCCTCCACTCCTAAAAGGAGTGAGCAGTCTAAGCCTGGTGACAATTTGTTATTTCACTGGATCTCAAAAATTCAGCAGTCCAGTCTAAGGAGGAAGCCAAGACCAAGTCTGTGAGCCTGTTGCCCTGAGGAGAACACCATGGATCCTTAAGAAATCTTACCAGCCAGTAAATCATCCCATCCTTGCCTAAAGTACCCTGTATGGAATAGACACATTTCATGATGGATCCTCATAATTCTCTGCTTTTCCTTGAAAGTATAGAATTTAGAGCTTTTAGAACAGAGACGGAGTGGTCATCTCTGGACCATAGAAAACATCTGGGTTTCAGGTAAGCAGAAAGGGAAACAGTAACAGAATCTCTCCATTGTCTTTCTTCATTCCAACTCTTGATTCCTATCATAAAAGCCCCTATGGTCTATAAAGACAGAAGGTGAAATAAAACATAGGGGAAATTTAACTCTCAGTATCTTCACTCTGCATTAAATATGAATTGATGTTTCTTTATTTGTCTGTTTCATTTAACTCTTTGAATCACTTCACGTGCTTAGTTGCTCAGTTGTGTCTGACTCTTTGTGACCCCATGGACTGTAGTCCACCAGGCTTCTCTGTCCATGGAATTTTCCAGTCAAAAATACTGGAGTGGGTTGCCATGCCCTCCTCCAGGGAATCTTCCCAACCCAGGGATCCAACCCAGGTCTTCTGCATTGCAGGCAGATTCTTTACCACTGAGCTATCAGGGAAGCCTCCAAATCAATTTAAATGTTTAACAAATCTTGCTAATCAGAGGCTCATAGCTGCCATCAGCTTCCTAGCACATATTTGGGGACTTGAGCTCAAGAAGCCCAGAAATGACCAGTAGCACTTGCCTGTCATGAAAACGGTTCCCAGAGCTCAAATTTTAACATGCTCACATTCAGAATCCCTTAATCCCATGCCTCTTTAGACACTTCTGGTCCTCAAGTCTGGGAAGAAGGGAAATTATGGGAGAGTATTATAACTGCTTCTGGGAAACATTTTGGTGTCTGGGAAAGACCTTTACCCCATCCCATCTTCTGCTGGAAGGAGGAGACAGGATTTGGGATGTCATATAGCAAGTGAGTTCAAGCAATTTCTTGTTACCCAACCTCCTGGTTCCATAGGACCTGGATATTACCTTGTGATGCCCCATCATCAATAACCACTGTGACTTAGCAATTAGTTAGTGTTAGTCACTCAGTTGTGTCCGACTCTTTGTGACCCCATGGACTGTAACCCACCAGACTCTTCTGTCCATGCAATTCTCCAGGCAAGAATACTGGAGTGAGTTGTCATTTCTTTCTCCAGGGGATCTTCCCGACCCAGGGATCGAATCTGGGTCTCCTGCATTGCAGGCAGATCCTTTACTGTCTGAGCCATCAGAGAAGCCCCGATTTAGCAATGAGGGCATCTAATTTAACCCATATCAAATATTCCTTTGATATTTATTTTCTTTCAAGGGTTAAAGCACTTCCAACTGTTTTGAGCAGTAGGTTATCTTCTTTTATTTACGTTTAAGGTATAATTTATATACAATAAAGAATATAAATGTTAAATGTCCAGCTTGAAGGATTTTTACTTTTGTGTGTGTATACTCGTAACCACCTACCAGACCAAAATATAGAACATTTTCAAGTTTGGAAGCTTCCTTTATGCCCCTTTAAAGTCTATACCCCTCCAAAGTACACACTATTCTGATTCCTATTATCAGTTAGTCTTGCTTGTGCTGAAACTTCATATAAATGAAATCATATAGTGTGAACTTTTCTTATCTGGTTTCTTTTGCTTAATGTAATATCTGTGAGAATCATCCATAAATAATATTTTATGACTGGTTCATTTATTTTTAGCTGTATATTACTCTATGAATATTCCATATTATATTTATCCATATATATCACATACATTGTTCCCTACCCTATTATATATATACACATATATACTGCATATCCATATTATATATATATATCTCTCTCCATATATATATATTGTTATCCATTATCTTTTTGATGAACATTTGAGAGTTTCAAGTTTTATCTTCTGTGAATAAAGATTTGTGAATATTCTTATACATTTCTGTTGATGAGCATGTGCAGTTATATAGAGCTGAATTCTGGAATCATAAAGTAGGTCTATGTTTAGTAATTATTGTCAACGTTCCCAAAATGATTGAGTCTATTTACATCTAAATACATCCTAGGTAACTCTTGGAATGGTCAGTTCTTTTTTTTTCTTTTAATTGAAGTATAGTTGATTTACAATGTTGTATTAGTTTAAGGTATATAGCAAAGTGATTTATGTAGATATATATTCTTCAGATTATTTTTCATTATAGATTAATACAAGATATTGAATATAGTCCCTGTGCTATACAGTACGTCCTTGTTGTTTTTCTATTATACATATATTAGTAGTACTGTGTGATTTGTTAATCCCAAACTCCTAATTTATCTGCCGCAACCCCCACCTCTCCCCACAACTTTTCCCTTTGGTAACAGTAAATTTGCTTTCTATGTCTGTGACTCTGCTTCTGTTTTTTAAATAAATTCATTTGTGTCATATTTTAGATTCCACATATAAGTGATAACACATGGTATTTGTCTTTCTCTGACTTACTTCACTTGACGTGATAATCTTTAGATCCATCCACATTGCTGCAAATGGCATTATTTCATTATTTTCTGTGGTTGAATAACATTCCATTATATATATACAATATATAATAAGTATATATTATATATACCATGTCTTCCTTATCCATTCACTTGTTGATGGACACTTAGGTTTTTTCCACGTTTTGGCTATTGTCAATAGTGTTGCTATGAATACTGAAAAACAGTATCTTTTCAAATTAGAGTTTTGATCTATTCTGGATATGTGCCCAAGAGTGGCATTTCTGGATCATATGCAACTGTCTTTTTAGTTTAGTTTTTCTTTTTTTCTGGGACAGGGAAGGATTTAATATTACTTGCAGCAAGTAAGGAGAGCACTGGGGATCTTTCCGAAAGCAGTGTCTCCACAAATAGCAAAATTGGGAAAATTTTAAGCTAAGGGGACACACATATCCATGAGGTGGCTTGAACAGCGGAAAAATTCAGCATAGAATTGGGGCAAATGTCGACAGTCTAATCCATAGTTAATTGAAGTCAGGAGAGTCAACATCATCATTCCATTGAAGGTTTAATTCTTGAAGGTTTATAGCCAGCCTCAGAGCATTTCATCACAAATGCAGGGTAAGGATTCTACAGCAGAGTTCTGGAGGTCAGAGTCCAAAATGAGTCTACCCAATGAAAACTGAAGGCTTGTTCTTTTGGGGAGAGCACGTTTCCCAGCCTTTTCCAGCTTCTAGAGGCCTCCCATATTCCTTGGCTCCTGACCTTGTATCACTCCAACCTCCACTTGCATCCTAACATCATTTTCCTCTGTTTTTAGTTTTTTAAGGAACCTCCATATGGTTCTCTGTAGTGGCTGCACTAATCTACATTTCCACCAAAAGTGTGGGAGAGTTCCCTTTTCTCCACACCCTCTCTAGCATTTATTATTTGTAGATTTTTTTTATGATGGCCATTCTGACAGGTGTGAGATGATACCTCACTGTAGTTTTGATTTGCATTTCTTTAATAATTAGCAATGGTGAGTATCCTTTTTTTTTTTTCTTTTTTAAGTAACATGGTGAGTATCCTTTCATGTGCCTGTTGGCCATCTGTAGATCTTTCAAATTTCAGTCATTCTGTTGAGTGAGTAGTTGTATCTTTCGGTGGCCTTAATTTGCATTTTCCTGGTAAGGCACTGTTTCAAGCACTTTTCAGGGGCAGGGCTCCAGTGTTTGAGGTGTTATAAGGCCTGCAGCTGCCCAGCAAGTATCTTTATGCCTAAGGGAGTGAAACATTAAATTACGACTAAAAACACAGTGACAGATGAGAGAGCATAAAAGAAAAAAAAATCATTTTTCCCGTTTTATAAACAAGAGGGGCCTATATTTTCATTTTGTATTGGACCCCACAGATGATGAGCTTGGACCCCACCATTAGCCTGCTGAATGCAGATCTTCAGGGAAGGCTCTGGAATCCTGTTTCTACTGCCTCTAGGTTAGTTTAGGTCACACTCTTTCTCTGTAACTTGGTCATCTACTTCCACTGTTGCCTTCATTCTCTCCAGTAACCCCCAATCACTCTCTGCTTTAAAGACAGAATGATCTCTCTAAAACAAAAATTGGATGCACTATTCCTTGCTTCCCGTGTCCCCATTTTCCAAGGGTTAAATCCGAGACACTTGAACACCATATACATGGCCCTGCGTGATTTGCCCCTGCTTGTTCTGCAGCAACCTCAGCTCTCTCCATTCACAGCCTCCAATCACAGAAAACTACTTTCAGTTCCTCCAAAGTACACGCTCTCTCAGTCTTCTGTGCCTTTGCGTGTACTGTTCCATCTCTCTTCTCCTTACAACCTCCCTACTCTCTTCTTGGTGTGGTTAACTCTAACTCATCACTCAAGTCGTAGCTCTAAAGCCTCCTCTCTGGAAGTCTTCCTAGACCCTTACATGCTGTTTGCTCCATAATAGTACCATACTATGTTATAATTGCCTGTTTACTCATTTGCTTACCTCTCTTATGAGATAATAGGCTGCATGAAGGCTTGTACCCTTACCTTCTACAACAGTAGGTTTCTGTGTACTCTGTTGCTCAGTTGTGTCTGACCCCTCTTGACCTCATGAACTGTAGCCTGTCAGGCTCCTCTGTCCATGGGATTTCCCAGGCAAGAATACTGGAATGGGTTGCCATTTCCTTTTCCAGGGGATCTTCCCGACCCAGGGATCAAACCTGCATCTCTTGTGTCTCCTCCACTGGCAGCCAGATTCTTTACCATTGAGCTCCCAGAGAAGCCCTCTAGCACAGGGCCTGGCACATAGTAGGGACTTAAGTTTGTGGAAAGAACAAATACATGTTGGAGCACTTCAAGTTCCTTAATATCGAAGACAAGTTCACGGCGGGAGGGGAAATGAGACCAAAGGATAAACAGGGCCCTGGTGTGGAGGCGATCATATTTCAGGCAAAAGTTCAGTTTTGGTTCCATCAGCGAGAAGGAGACTGACAGATTTTACTCTCCAAATTCACATTCCCTCAAGACGGCCTGTCTCTCTTCCCGATCCATATCACCTCTGTACTTTGGCTTATCTCATCATGGATATACTCCCCAACTGTACAGTTTAGAGTTCCATCTTTCCTCTGGAATTTCAGCCTTCTGGCCTTTCACCAATTCTATCACATTTGCAAGCCCTTTCTTGTTATATGGCATATGCCCATGTCAGCTTCTGTGTTTTAACTCTTTCAAAAGGCCTTCTACTTTAACATTGACAGTTATGGATGATCCTATTCTTGTCACCCTAGGCAAATCCAGAAGCCAGCAAAAATGGTCTATGGATATAAAAAACCTAAATAACAAATGGTGTGGTTAATGAATTACACTTCTGTCAGCTTGATCTCAGTTTCTTTATTTCTTAATGCCTAGAGGCTTATGATCCCTAATGTATCCACCATCTTGGCCACTGCTGCTAATTTTTTAAAATCGTGTTAAAATATACAACCATGGAGGATTCTCTGGTAGTCAGTGGTTAGGGCTCCATGCTTCTACGGCAGGGAGCATGGGTTCGAATCCTAGTCAGGGAACTATGATTCTCCAAGCAGTGCAGCACAGCTGAGTAGAAAAGAAAAAACCACACATACAAACAAAAACACAAAATTTATTATCCTAACAACTTTGGGGTGTACAGTTCAGTAGCGTAAAGTACATTTACAGTGGTGTGTGATCAATCTCCAGAACACTTTTCGTCTTGCAAAACTGAGACTCTGCAACCATTAAACAACTCACGTGCCCCTTCTTCTAGCTGCTGGAAATGACCATTCTACTTTCTGTCTCTGAATCTGACAACTCTAAGTACCCCATATAAGTAGAAGCCCTAAAGTATTTGTATTTCTGTGAGTGACTTTCTTCACTGAGTATAATGCCCTTAAAGTCTGTGCATGTTGTAGCATGTTGTTGACATTTCCTTCCTTTTTAATGGTAATACTGAATACTGACTAATACTCCATTGGATGTATATACAACATTTTGTTTATCCGTTCATCCATCAGTGGACACTTGGGTTGCTTCCACCTTTTTTGCAATTGTGAATAATACTGTGATGAACAAGGGTGTAAGTATTTCTTTGATATCTTACTTTCAATTTGGAACCTAAAAGTGTAACTGTTGGGTCATATGGTAATGTTATTTTTAATTTCTTGAGGAACTTCTATAGCAGTTGCACTGTTTTGCATTCTTACCAATAGTGCACAAGGGTTTCAATTTCTTCACATCCTCATCAACACTTGTTATTTTCTGTTTTTTTTTTTTTAAATTTAAATGGTAACCATCCTAATGGGTGTGAGTTGATATCTCATTATGGTTTTGTTTTGCATTTCCTTAATAATTAGTGATGTTGAATATCTTTTCATGTGTTTGCTGTCCATTTGTGTATCTTCCTTAGAGAAATGTCAGTAACTCAATTCTTTTTATCAATAAATCATAGTCCACTGTATTGATGTATATACAGTTTATTTATCCTTTTGTACATTAAAAGACATGTTAGTTGCTCTCAAGTTTTAGCAATTATGAATAATGCCTTCATAACAATATGTGCGAGTTTTTGCATTATATGATGAGAGTACTTTTAGTTTTGTAAGAAAGAGCCACACTATCTTCCAAAGGGGCTTTTGCATTTCTACCAGTTCCTGTGGCTCCACATTCTTGTCAGCATTTGGTGTCAAAGAATGGAAGAGGGAGGAGATAGAGACAAGATTATGCCCACTCCTCCCCCAAGCCATCCTCTGGAGCTTCCACTGCTGCAAAGAAATATGTGTTTGTCTGTTTCTCTTTAAGGCAATTCATCTTTATGTGGTAAGAAGTATAGGGTCTGGCACAGAGTAGATGCTCACTATGTGTGGAATAAATAAGTAAAACAGTCACAAGTGATAGTACCATGTTCTGGAGAAATCTCTATGCCAGTGATTCTCAACCTTGTCTGTACATTGGAACCACTGGGGAAACAGCAGAAAAATGCACAAGCCTGGGTCTCACTCTCAGAATTTCTAATTTGGATGTTCTTGGGTAGGGACTGAATATGAATATTTTTAAAATATTCCCAAGTGATAGTAATACAGGTATCCCACAATTTTTAAAAGTTCCCTTTCCCTTTATGCTATTTCATTTTTATGAACGACCTATGTTAGTACCTATTTTTGTTAACAACAACAAGAATCCAGAGAGGATTTTTGATTTTACAGAAAATGGTGAAAAGCTAAAATAGCCTTAAGCGTTTGTTTCACAGGGAGCAGTTAAAGAGGTGGAGTTTCACCCTGAGTAGTGACACCAAGCCCCCTCCCCAGGAACCACATTCAGCATCTCAGCCTCAAGCTTTGAAGCCATAGCTTTGAACTGCATCTGTGAGTATCTGTGCTTTATCTTGATGTATTTTTTTCATCCGTGAGCAAGATGTGTCCTAAGGTAATTGCTTCTTTGATTTACACAATATTGGCTTCAAAAGGTTTCATAGGAACATTCTATTTCCCAAAAGCAGGGGAAATGTGTATACAGTCCAGACTAAGAATGTCTTGAGGGTGCAGCAGAAACACTTGGAAGGCTTGTTAAAGCACAGATTGCTGGGCTTTACCCCCAGAATATCTGACTCAGTAGGTTTGTGACCCAGGAATTTGCATTTTTTAACCAGCTCTCAGGTGATGCTAATGTTGCTGGTCCAGAATAGAACAGAACAGAAACAGAGATCTCATTCAGCTGTGAGAAACCCGCTCTTTCTTTCTCTTATTAAGTTCATAATTGACCCCAGGGATGGACTTACAAGTAGTGTACTACTACTAGATATTTTAAATATTTTAACACGTACTCTCATACTACCCCACAAAGAATTTGCAGAGGTAGTAATATTTGAAGAGAAATCAAAAAAGTTCTCTGGTAATTACTAATCCATTTTTTTTTTTGGCTATTAAAAGCTTATCAAGGCCTTTATTACAAATGTTATATATAATGCAGTTTTACTCCTTGGAGGAAATAGAATCCTGAGCTTGATGGGGGAGAGAAGATAGTGAAGGAAGACTGCAATAAGGACATGCAAAATTACTGACTTAGTATTTACTGAGAACTGCCTGGGTTCTGACCCTCAGGGTTTTGATTCCTGAGAGCCCAGGAATGCTGGGATGTCTTTAGTTATTGGTGGTTCTGTTCCCCATCTCCACTTGCACCAATTATACCCTGATCCTCCGAACTGAGCATGTACTGTAACCTCTTCTGTTCCCCTGTTCAAGTTCCTCTTTGATCCACACTCTGCCTCCCTGGGTTTCAGCTGTGTCATCTGTAAAGTGGGAGAGAAGGATGGGGGAAAACACAAAAGCCAACTTGGATATTTGGTCACTGGGACTTCTACACTAATCCCCTGACTTTGGGGCAGAGCAGCACAAACGCTGGTAAACCTCAGCTCTGCTCTGGAACACCCAGCCTCCAAAAGGGACCAAAGGAAAGCTAGTTGGCTCTTCCTCATTTGCCTTATGGGGTCAACCTGGTGCAGAGAAAAAGAGACCTGGAACTGAGAATTAGCCGTCGTAGGTATTAACTGAGAATAACTCAAAAAAACACTGCACAGCCTAAAAGTTCAGTCATGTTTTATTCTGGGACCATACAGAGGACTGTAGTTTGGGAGATAACCTCTCAGGTAGCTTTTCTGGACTGTTCAAAAAGGTAAGAAAGGAGCCAGGGTAAGTTGTTTTTGCTGGGGAAAAAAAAGAACAAAATGTAGTGAAACATCAAAAGATTATTGCTAGTCACACACACTAAAACAGACATCTCGAGTTTATGATTTCAATGCAAGAGTCTGAGCTCACCTAAATTATTCCTTTGATATACATCTTAACTGTCTAAGGCTAGCATGCTATTTTTCTTCATCCTGAGTTCCCCTCAGGGTATGCTGAGGGGCGGCTGCAGTGGCTGATGGCTTGATGGTGTGCAATGTTCCTTGTGCACATTGCTGTGGTCCCAGTTCTATTTTCTACCTTCTATGAGACTGGAGGCAATCAGTTCACCTACTGGGGACTTCTTGCTGCCTCATCTGTTACACAGTGTTAGCTACTGCAAGGTGCTGTTTGGAGGATAAAAAGGGAGAATGGAAGTGACAGCACATGGTACTTATCAGAGTATTTGCATTATATTGGGACCCATCAGCCCATCATACTTCCAGAATATTGTCACTGAGAAGGAACACTCCTACCCCACTATATAAATGTCATCAAACACTGTAAAACACACCCAAATAAACTAGGATGCATTTGTGCTCATAAAGAAAGATATAGCAGAAGCTCAGTTGGAAATCCAATCCAGGTTGGTTCCAGAAACACATTTATTTGGAATTTTGTATCCACGATTCCCCTACGCCTCATATATATCCCACCATCCAGTTCAGCCCCTGGGTCATATTCCTATTCTCAAGCTCATAATCCCCAAACTCAAGGGAAAATATCCTTGCTGGGTTCCAACTCTCAAAAGGAAGAGAGATTTCCAGTTGTAAGGACAATGCCCCTAGACCCTGGCACCTTCTAAAGGAGAAATCTCTTGTAAGCTGTACTTTTCTGTGAGCAGCAGTCCTTGGCCAATCCAGAACTAAGGAACTCTCCTGCCCTCACTGTACATTTAGAAATGTATTTTGGGTTGTTTTGTTGGTTTTACAATAAGCATGCATGACTTTAGTAAGCAGAGGAGCCAAGGATCTTTTTTTTTTAGCTATGAAAATACTATCGGTAGAACATTAGTCAAAATTGTTACTGTATTCTACTTTTGTTGATCTTCTGCTTTGAAGTATTCATATATAATGGGGACTACTTCATATATATGAAGTATTCATATACAATATTTTGAGAGTACTAAACCTATGTATTTTCATCCTCTGTAACTCATAGATCTTAGAGTTACTGAGGCTTCACCATCAACCCAGACCGAGGTAAAGATACTCCTTTAGCCATTTTTCATGAGGCCTGGTGTCCCCCAGGATAGGAGGCTATGGTGAGGATCGTTCAATCTGAAGAGGTATAAGTGTGGGAAAGGAAGGACAGTAGATCCAGAGGGAGACGGAGATGCTCAGATGCCAATGCCAGAGTTCCAGTCCCTCCTTCCTGGCTGAACTTCAAGGTGAGGAGACTATCGAGACATCTGGTTGGGCAGTGGGGAGCCCAAGTTAATTGAATTTGGTGACTCCATTCCCAGGGCTTGATTTGGAGAGGCTGCAGGCCTCTGGAAGCCCAGCCTTTAGCTTCTCTATATCCGGCCTAGGAAAATGATGGTGTGGTCTCAGAGAAGGCAGGAGAGCAGAGGCAGTTCTCTATAGCCTGTGTGTGGCGTAGAGAGATATGGAGTTCCCAACTGCCTTAGTGAGGTACCAGAAAGGGGCTTAGGTCTGAATGAACAGCCAATCTGGAGTCAGGATGGAAAAAACCTACGTAGGTAGTACTTTTTCAAATCAGAAGGAAGTGTCTGAGAACTCAGACTCCATGTGTGTGTGCCAGTGAGCGACAAAAGACTGGGTAAGACCAGTCCAGCAGCCAGGCTAGGAAGCAGGAGACATGTGGATCTGAGTCCTCCTCTCTCCTGGTGCCATGAAGTCATGTAAGCTCCCACTTTCCCCAAATGCAGCAACAGTAACCTAAATGAGAGTGGGAGAGGAAATGGAGAGAACTGAGGTTTTTTTTTTATCTTTTGAGTACTCCCTATGACTTTACTTTTTTCTTTAATGTAAAATTTTAATTTGTTTTCAGTTATGCCAAACTCTTTTTTTTTTTTTTTTTAACCTACATAGGTGTCTTTTTATTTTATTGGGATAATACAATATTATGTTGGTTTCTGCCACATATCAACATGAGTCAGCCAGAGGTATGCATATGTCCCCTCCCTCATGAAACTCCCTCCCACCTCCAAGCCCATCCCACCACTCTAGGTTGTCACAGAGTACCAGATTTGGGTTTCCTGAATCAAACAGCAAATTCCCACTGGCTATCTATTTAGAACTGAGCATTTTACAAATTCAGAGTCATTCAAAAGAGATTATTTAAGTGGCATAAATGGAGATACTGGTGATTTGAAAATGTAAAGTTTATTTTCTTCTCTCATTACTCATGGGTTGAAAATCTGAAGACAAGATTAGATCAGTTATGGAAAAATAAAGAAGTGTTATTTTGTACAACTGAGTAGTGCAAAGTGTAAAAGCTCAATGCTGCTCAACATTTGTGCTATTAGTTGAATGATATCAATCGTTTGTCCCTTGGTTTTGCGTGTTTTCTTGATTTGCACAATATCCAGTCCTAGAGTCCTTGAAAAACTAATCAATACACATAGTAACATCATAGCCCAGTTACTGCTATGACCACAGTTCTGATTCTGAGTCACCAGGCTCCACACCTGGTCTGAAGTCACCCTGAGTTCTAAAGGTACTTGGAACACCTCTGTGAGCTGTCATTAAAATATTTTGCCCAGTTTTATCGTCTCGGCTTTATATCCTTCCAGCAGAAATGCCCCCAAATTGTAAGAGTCCCCAATTTTAAAAAGTAGTTTGCAGAGTGTTTTATATGTGTTATGTCCTATCATCCCAACAACTGTCAGTTAAGGTGGAAGAAATTGTAGTAGTTCCATTTTATAGTAAAAATAAAAATCAATTCTCAGAAGCTTAAGTGTTGTCAGGACCCAGTCATGAAAAGAGGAAGCAAACTAGGTCCTTCAACAGAACGAATTCATTTTAGGGGACTGGTTGCAGGCATCTATGTACACAAACTGTTCACATCAACTTGTGAAATTCAGCGATGCCATGTAGGCAGTTAAAAATTATACATGGTGAATGATCTATATTACAAAAATCAGTACACATTACAAATCAAGTTTCTTATTGTTTTCCTGGAGCATTGGTTATTAAATATTTACCAGTCCATCACCCATTATATGTACTAGAGGACTGGGGAAAAAGGGAACAATGATGTAACAGAGACAGGATTAAGCAGTTACCATCCCAGGGCCAGGAAACAAAGGAAAGAGACTGGATTATAAAAACCTAGGATGTCAGAGGAGGGGCCCCCAGAGTCCAGGCTCAGTCTGCAGAGGGGTGGCTGCACCCTTGGTACGCATACAGCTGAGGGGCACAATGATACTCTATAGAGATACTAAAGGAACATGGGGGCCACAACCTACCACTGATGCTGGGGTGAAACTGATAGGGATAGCAAGCCAACAGAAAGCCTTCCTTCTCCTGCCTTGAATCTCCCTCCAGCACCCCTACTGACAGAGCTTAACAGAGGGCAGCAGCAAAGAGTTTGCAGAGTCCCCAGCTGCAGTATTTTAAAGTCACATATAGAAGATGGTTTGGGGTGAGAGACAATAGCTTAAAAACTAGAATATTAAGGGACTTACCAAAGGTTACGTAGTGTCATCTGCCTCATTCCCTGTGATATTTCAGTGCCTAGGCAATCGTTGGTGTATAATATGCACTCAATAAGCAATTACAGGGGCATCCCTGCTGGCTCAGAAGGTATAGAATCTGCCTTCAAAGCAGGAGACCTTGGTTCAATCCCTGGGTCTGGAAGATCCCCTGAAGAAAAGTGAAAGTCAAAGTCCTTCAGTCATGTCTGGCTCTTTGTGACCCCATGGACTGTAGCCGGCCAGACTCCTCCGTCCATGGAATTCTCCAGGCCAGAATACTGCAGTGGGAAGCCATTCCCTTCTCCAGGGGATCTTCCCAACCCAGGGATCGAACCCAGGTCTCCCGCATTGCAGGCAGATTCTTTACTATCTGAATTTACCTGGAGAAGGGAATGGCAACCAATTCCAGTATTCTTGCCTGGAGAAGCACATGAACAGAGAAGCCTGGTGGGCTACATTCCACGGGTAAAGAGTCAGTCACAACTGAGCGACTAAGCGACACGCACAAGCAATTGTGGAAGGAAGGAAAGAAGACAGGCCAGACTAGCCCAGCACACATCAAAAGGCAGGAAGAGGTAAGCACCATCACAGCATCACGTATGTCCTTAGACTTGACCCTGTTGTCTCCCAGTGGTGCTGTGGGCACTACCCGAAGGAGGCACTACAACCTGGTGCTTAGCAGAAATTATCTGTATTCAAATCCCAGCCCCACTCTTTAAGACTTGTGTGGCCTTGGGCAAACAAATTACTCAACATCTCTAAACCTTGGTTTCTTCTTCTGTAAAATGCAGATAATAATAGTGTGTAAGGCTTAAATGGGCTTCCCTGGTGGCTCAGAATGTAAAGAATCTGCCTGAAATGCAGGAGGAAACCCAGGTTTGATCCCTGGGTCTGGAAGATCTCTTGGAGAAGGGAATGGCTACCTACTCCAATATTCTTGCCTGGAGAATTCTATGGACAGAGGAGTACACAACCTTGGTTTAAACGAGGTAAATGGGCTTAAATAAGGCAATCAATTGTTTGTGGCACAAATTCAATCAAAGCTCTCTGTTACTCTCACCCCAGACCCCAGAAGGGTGGGCAGATAAATGGCCAACTGAAGCCAGTGACCCCATTGTTCTGGGCTTCCCCTTCTGCTTCCCCGCGCTGGCCAACACCCGGACTGGAGGAATACAGATCTGCCAGGGGCTGCCACAGTCAGGCTAGAGGCTGGAAATGGAAGCCAGGCTTAGCCAGGTCCAGTTTCGGCAGCCCCCATACACAGCATACCTCAGGGCGATTAGGAGATGACAATCTGTGTGTTTTCTAACAGCTCTACGTTTCAAAGCAAGTTCACTCCCGACTGAGACAAACGCGGGTGTGGCGGTTCCTTGCATTGAAAACAAAAGAAAAGAAAAGAAAACAAAGAGAACCCCCGCTGCCAACCCCCGGAAGGCCCGCAGACCTTTTCCCAGGCAAAATGTGCCGCGAAAGAAGCGGGGCGGGGGGCGCCTTTTGTGGCTGCTGCCCGGGTTTGGAGCCTAGGAGCACGTCTAAACAAGCAGCAACAACAAGCGCATCCCTCTCGGGGGCTCAAGTCAGAAGTCTCACGCCGCAAAGCTCCGGGGCCTAGGGACGGGGCGGGCCGGGTCCCAGCCTCTCTCCCTGCGGGTCCCGGGCCAGGCTGAACGCGCCCCGCCCGGGGAAGCACCCGCTCCCCGTGCCGGAATCCCGGGAATGTCGCCGGCACGGGAAGCATCTGGACGGTCCTCTAGGCAGAGGGAGGGGGTCAAACCTGGAATTTCTCGGGTGCTTTTGCACAAATTCCCCTCGAGCTTTTCAAGTCCTTTTAAAGTTGAAACCTATGTGAGTAAGAAGGTAGCCGCCCTACTTCCCCCGGCCTACTTTCTCGCGGCAAAGGCTCCCAATCCCCGCTCTGCGAGCACTCAAACTCCCTTTTCCCTGGCTCGAAGGATCCCTTTGTGTCTGAGGGAGGAAGCCCTTCCCCGCCTGGAAACCCACAGGGCCGGCCCGGGCAGGTGTTTCCAGCTGGATTGTCGCCATCTTGTGGCAGGATTGGGTGGCCACACTGGCCCATCGGCCAGACCAGCCTGCCTGTAACTTTTTTAGGTCTCAAAAGTACTGTTCTTTCTTTCCCCCAACCACCTAGGAATGGAAAATTTTAAATCCGTGGACAAGGAGTTGAGCCCTGAGGCGCCTGTCCCCTCCTCGCTGACCTGCATGCCCGGTGTCTTTCTAAAGGCATTCAAGTGTTAGCTGGAGAGACCAGCTTTCCTAAGAGCTCTGCCTCCTGAGGCGCCAAAACCAACCTGAAGAAGATGCCAATCCCCCACCAATTTCCCATGATGCGAACTAATGATTAACAAGACAGAGTCCTGTTCCTACTGGTTAGTAATGTCATTATGCTTGATGAGTATTATTAAAGGACCCCTGTTATTAAAGACTCCCTGTTATTATTATTCAGCATTTGTATTCTGTTTTTTTTCAAAACACTCAGGTTATTATCTCCTTGGGTTTTCCAAACACTCCAGAGAATCAGGCAGGTGACAACTTCATTTTATAAAATAGGGAAACTGAGGCACTGTAATTAGTGGCAAGTTCATGGATTGATGAGTCAACAGTAGTCATTTCTTCCTAGATGATTACTGTCTTACTCTAAAGTGTCATAGATTCCAGTAGATGGTAAATAGACACCCTAACCTGGAAAACTAGTTTCTCTCACCCACTTTTATGACCTATTGTAATCACATTAGAAATCCATCCCAGAAGTTTTAAAACTTACTAGTCGTATGCTCATTGCATTGAGCATATGGGTGTTGTTAATTGCATTTTATTTTATTTTTACAAGGCAAACACAACCCATTTTAAAAAAAAAAAAAAAAAGGCAAGGATGTTACAATCAGTAAACCAGATGTATCTTGATTTGGAGAATAAACTGGTTTTCAAGACACTCGTTCATTATGAAAATACCCTATTCAGTAGACGTTAGCAAGCATAAAAAAGACCAATAAAAAACTGACCATCTTATTTTAAACTCTGTTATCTTCTCAGAGACATGAAGAGCTGTTTTCTGCTTTCAGACTTTACTTCTTTTCAAAAAAGTCTTCAGTCTTATTAGTAGGTGCACTCATATTACCAGAGAGCCTTAAGTTTCTTCAATAACTTTTTTCTTTCCAAAAGAGACAACAAAAGAAATTACTTTGCTCTGCTCATAGAAAGCCACCATATAATACAGTCCCCTTTCCCCCTCTTTATTCCCCCTCCCTCACCAATGAAATGGATTCTGTCATTCTGGAAGCCTCCAGTGGGAAGCCCTGGTTGGGTTTGAATTCAGAGCTGAGTCAGCAAGGAAACAGGAGGATGTGAGAGGCATGTCCTCTCCCCAGTTGCTGAGTTAGCCTAACCCCCAGTAGAGCTATAAAGTTGAAGAAGTTTGTCCTTGGAGCTCTCCCAAACAACCTTTAGTGCTCTCTTTTTACCCAGTTCTCACCCAAAATAACACATTTCTAAATGTACATGTTTAAAGAAGCTAAGGAAGCTGTTGGCTGGTCTGGGGGAAATCAGGCTAGACTTCTCAGCCAACCTTCCATTATATTCATTCAACTCATTCACTCACTCACAAGGGATATATTTATAAACTGCATTAATAAATACTCTTGATGGGCCTATGATAAGCAAAGCACTTTAAATTCACCTTTCCTATGCAGCAAAGCTTTGAGACAGATTCTCATTATCCCCACTTTACAGGTGAGGAAACAAAAGTTTAAAAAAAGCTCAAATAACCTGCTCTCAGTCACACAAGTAGAGGTAGAACTAGGATAGGACTGACTATAAGGTCACGACTTCTGTGTACTCAGAAGTATGAAGCTCCCTTCACCATCTGAATTCCTGCGAGTAGGAAAACAAGACTTGGGAGAGTGGTAGGTAAATAGGAAATGAGTTGAAAAACAACAGAGTGACAAAATATTCCCTGTCGGTGGGGAAAGGGTCCTGTGCACACACCTGACATTTACTGTGTCTATAGAGTGGACTCCTGCAGGCCAGCCAGCCTCATCCTTTTGTCTCTGTCTTAGGCCAGCTGGACAAGGTGGGATAGGATGACGAATCAAGAGAGAAGTATGCATGGGAAATTGCTTCCTTCGTGTCCAACTCTTTGCAACCCGAAGGACCGTAGCCCACCAGTCTCATCTGTCCATGGGAGTCTCCAGGCAAGAATACTGGAGTGGATTGCCATGCCCTCCTCCAGGGGATCTTCCAGAGCCAGGGATCGAATCTGAGTTTCTTGTCTCTTGCATTGGCAGGTGGTTTCTTTCCCACTAGTGCTATCTGGGGAGCATATGACTCCCCAAACTCTTTCTGGCTCTTTCAACTTCCAACCAGTAGGGAAAAGGGTTCTCCAAGGAAATCCCAGCCTTCATCATATACAAAGAGGGTCCAAAGCCCTAGACAATCCTAGCTGAAAAAAATATGTAAGTCCTTCCTAGTGTGGTAAGTGGGAATTTTTCCATGCAGTACAGTATACAGTGAATAATAAAAGGGTGACATAACAATGGGGGCTGTGACTTCCACTCAATTGTGAGATTTAAGAAATTGATAGGAAATTGACAGGCAATAGCAGCATTATTTGAGACTCTGGAGTCAAGCTGCCTGAATTGATATCCCAGCACCATCACTTATTAGCTGTATGAACCTGGGCAAGAAATTTGGCCTATCTGTGCCTCTGTTTCTTCATCTGTAAAATGGGAGTAATTATAGTTACCTGCCTCATAAGTTGATGTGAAGATTATATGAGTTAATGTATGTGCTTAGTATAGTGTCTGGTCCATGGTTTAACACAATGCAAATATTAGTATTTACTATCATTATAATAAAAAGAAACTTTTCAATCAAATTTATCTGGGCTTCTATGACTGCTAGGTGGTCCTGGGTAAGTTATCCAACCTCCTTGAGACTCAGTGTCCTCATCTATAAAATAGAGTGATAACCCCTGTGCAAGCAGGGGCATTGTGAGGAGTGAGATAATGTGCATGAAAATACTCACCACAGTGTTGGTATTAACAGTATATAGCATTAATAGTAGCTCAGTAAATTCCAATTTCCTTTCTTTCTTTAACATTAATGAATTTTTTGGAGTGTGTTTAGTGGTAGCAAAAGAATAGTAAAAGTGAAAATATATGTAATCTATAATATATATTTTATAATTAAGCTATGTAAATTAAAGTATCTTTTATATTAAAAAGAGAACTCTGTTCTCTGTTAATTTAATTGCAGGGATGTCATAGCACCCAGACATAAAATGGCAGCCAAGCAGGCCTGTTCCTCAGGAAAACTGTGAGGCATGTCAGCAGCAGGTCTGCCCCCAGCTTTCTGTTCAATGTTTTGCTGTGGTTCAACCTTGCCTTCCTCTTCAGATTGTCTGAAGGCAGGGTCTTTGGGAGGAGTGGGGAATGGGATGAGGAAAGGGACTTGAAACGACTCACCCAGGGGTCCCGGAGCTCACAATTGCTTCAACCCCTTTCCTTTTTCCTTGAAGTCAGGGTCTGAAGTCTGAGGGACTGCATCAGGGCTGAGTGGAAGGAGAGGCTCAGCTTGGGCTTCTGGCACTCTAAGACACCCTGGACCAGATGGGGGTCCAGAGCATCCTTGCTCCCTGCTCCTCAAAGGTCAGCATCAACAACATCTAGGGTCTTGTTAGAAATGCAGAATCTCGGCTTCCACTCAAGACCTAGAGAATCAGAGTATATGTTTTAACAAGATTCCTGGAAGATTTGGATGCACATCAAAGTTTGGGAAGCATTGAGTTAGAACCCACGAAGCCTGTGTGGTCTGAATGGATGTGGGATTGGGACATCTGCTTTAAAGTGTGTGTTTCCTCTTCATGTCTTTTTCCCTTGAACCCACACTGTGTGCCTTATATGGAAAAGGCAGTGGCTTGCTATGGGGAGAGTGACCACTTTAATTGATCAGAACTCTCAAGAAGCACAAAGCTGGGCGGTGGCCCAGATGACAAGTGAAAACTCACTTCGTTTTTCAAATAGGGTTGTGAGAACAACAATCAGTCAGGCAGGATCTGTGGAGCACCTATTTGTGCCAGGTGCCTACTATATGCAAGCCCTATGAATGACACAAAGAAATACCATAGTACTGATCTGGGACTCTTCAGGACATCTGGGCTCTGGTCCAAACCTCATTTTTAAGTTGCTGGGCAATTCCTTTCAACCCTCAACATCTTCCTTTCCTGTCTGAAAACCGTGTGGGTCAGATGAGAGGATACTAAATTCCCATCCAAATCTAAAGCGATCTGATTCAAAGAGCCCTAGCCTCAAAACCTTAGTCTAATTGAATGGACAAAATGATTTAAAATGATTACACATGAAACAGAGGGCAACTCAGGACAGGATGTGATTAAGGGCTGAGTTGTTCAGAACTGGCAGCGCAGCGATCAAGGGCTCCTGGAAGCTGTGTTTGCAAAGGGCAGTATTTGGAACCTTTCCAAACTCCTCCCCTCGCTCCCAGAGCCAATAGGGAGCGGGGCGGGCTGGACTTCCACGAGAAGCCACTAGGTGGCGCCGTCATGATGTGAAATCCAGGACTGGTAGGGAGGCTCCAAGGGAAAAACCTTTGCTACTCCTCTGACTAAAGGAATAATGTGTGCGTGAGTGCCTGAGCGTATTCGCGTGTGTGTTTGCGCGCGCGCTCAGTTGTGTCCTGCTCCTTGCGATCCCACGGTCTGTAACCCACCGTGCTCCTCTGGCTGTGGGATTTTCCCGCAAGAATACTGGAGTGAGTTGCCATTTTCTCCTCCAGGTGGATCTTCCTGACCCAGGGATTAAACCTGCGTCTCCTCTGATTGGCAGGCAAATCCCTTAACTCTGAACCACCTGGGAATCACAAAAGGAACAATACTGGTTTCCAGACCTTAGAAACACAGGTTTCTAAGAGTGATGAGGAACTCAGAGCGCAGGGTCGTCTTGTGTCTAAGCAGGAGTGTTTATTCTGCCCTGCTCAGATGACATGAAACATGAAAAAAGCAACCAGCAAGAACGGCAGCAGAGAGCACATGGAAGGGCCCACCTTCTTACACACACACACACACACACACACACACACACTTTTGGCCATTGAGGTGTTGGGAATTCCCCTTCCCAAACTGGGTCTCTACCCCCACTTCCTGATCTTCTCACTTGCCCTACACACAGCAGGGAATTTGAGCCTAAATCTGAAGCCCTCCTTCCACATACCCACCTGCAGCAGAGCTTGGTTCTCCCACGGACAGGGAGAGGCCCCAGTCTGGTCACTTCGTCCTGAGGTGAGCCCTGTCCGCTCCAGAGCCAGCAGCACTCCTGACATCCTCTCCATTTCTTCACCCTGCAAAGGCAAGGGGGCGGGGGGAGGACACAGCGTTTATAAAGGTTCTTCTATGTGCCAGGCTCTAGGCTAGGTGCTTTACATGTATTGCTCGGGAGTCTACTTCCTCTGCCCTGGTTCCCACTCCCCACTCCCCCCTCTGCCCTTGAAAAACAGCACAAACTGAAACTGGTGAAATCTGCTAGGGAAATAACAAGCAATCACGCTGAGGTGTAGGCGAAAGTGTGCAAAACTTGCAGCCCCCACACCATGGTCATTTTCATTTCTGTTTCTTGACAACCGTGTGACCGTGTGACTTCATTTAAACTTTATGAACCTCAATTTCCACATCTGTAAAATAAAGTAGGGGTTATATAGGAACTGACTTTTTATTTTAAAGTTTCTTACTATATTAACTTTTTCTTGAGGTGTAATTGACATCCTACAAAGTGGACATCAGTGTACAGCCCATTGAATTTTCAGGCCAACATCCAACACCCAGACTGAGACCCAAATACAACCAGTATCCTACAGCCCTCCTCCCTCCTCAAGAGACCAACCTCCCCCACTCCCACCAGGGTGCACACCAGCCCCACTTGTAAGAGAACAAGTTAGTTTTTGCCTATTTTTATATTACACTTAAAATAAATGAAATCATATAATATGTACTCTTTCTGGCTTCTGGCTTCTCTCATTAAACATCATGTTTCACAGTAGCAATAATAGTTTGTTTATTCTATTTACTGTAAGGAATTCCACTGTGTGACTATACAACAATTCATCCATTCTACAATTGTTGGCCATTTGGGGGCAAGTATTATAAATAGTACTTCTCTGAACTTCCTAGTAGTTATCTTTTCCCCAGTATTTTTTATTGTGGTAAAATACATATAAAATTTACCACCTTAACCATTTCTCAAAATTAGGATGTAATTGACATATAGCATTATATTAGTTTCAGATGGACAACATAATGATCCAATATTTGTATTTATTGCAAAATGATTACCACACTAAGTCTAATTAACACCCATCATCTTGACCATTTTTTAGCATGTAGTTCAGTAGTTAATAAATACATAATTTTGTGCAACCATCACCACCATCTATCTCCATAATTTTTTTCATCATATAATACTGAAATTCTATACTATGAATTCTCCATCCCCTCCTCCAGCTCCTAGCAACCATCATTCTATTTTATGTCCCTGGGTGATTTTGATTACTCTAAGTACTTCATGTAAGTGGTCTAGCATATATTACTATCTTTTGGTGAATGTTTATACTCATTTCTATTTGACACAAGACTGATTTCTAATGTTTCCCTTTTTGTGCCACTTTCGAGTAAATCTGAATTTGCACATGTTAAGACATCTGTATCTTGGTGACAAGGGGTGTGCTCACCCCTTTCCTGGTAGGCTGGCTCTGAAGGAATCTGAGAAGGTCGGGGCTGACAGAATTTTGCCAGCTCCTAAATTGGCTTCCTTTAACAGATGTGTAGCTAACTTTCGGTCCTGCACAACCTGTATTCATCACATTTCATGTGTTTTTATTGTTTCCAAAATTAGGTTGTCAGATCATTGAACAAAAAGGACCTTATCTTTCCCTTGTATTATATCTCCCACAGAGCTGACCAGAAATTTGGAACAAAGTGGATGGATGTTCAATTGATTGTTTTCATATTAAGCCCATTGGGTTGGCCCACACTAGATTAGATTAAACTAGACCAGCCAGTGGAGGAAGAGTTGCCACCGTAGGAAGTCCAAATTATTCTGGAGTAGGAAAGGGCCCTGAAAAAGGGCAAAAGTCTCTTTTCTCTAATTCTCATCAAAAGATGCACTTGTGTTTGATTGGCTCTGATTTGGTCCCATGCAGTGTCTGAAAAAATTAATCCAATCAGGGTCTTGCAATACATATATGTCTGCTTTTAAAAACTATATGCATATATGCATTTCATTAACTTTTGAGATCATGAAACAAAGAAAAGCACATAAAACATGTGGGTGCTATATACTGAGTAACTAGTGTACAATTATGTAATCACTATGCAGATCCAGAGGGAAAACATGGCTGGCATCCCCAAAGCCCGTTTGCCATGTGTCTCCTCCTGATCACAACTCCCCCCTTCCTTCCCTCCAGAGACGACTATTATCCTGACTTTTATAGCAATCATTTCCTTGTCTTTTAGTTCTGACAAATAAGCATCTTTTAAAAATATAGTTTTGACTGTTTTGAATTTCATGTAAATACCATGTGTGTATTCCTTTCCATCTTGTTCTTTTACTCAATATTGCTTTATGATTGCTATCTCATGTGGCTATAGTTCGTTTGTTTTCATTGGAGTATAGTATTTCAATTTAAAAATATACCACGATTTATTTATTCAATTGTTGTTGGATATTTGCGGTTGACTCCAGTTTAGGCTGTTTGGGAATAATGTTGCCAGAATAGCTATTCCTATACACATTTCCTGATGTTTATGTTTATACATGTCTCTAGCATATACATTTAGAAGTGAAATGACTGGTTCATAATATTTGCATATATTCAGCTTTACTGTACTCTACCAAACTGTTTTTTAAAATTCTACCAATTTACACACCCATAAGCAATAGGAAAAAGTTCCCATTACTTCACATCCTTGCAAATATTTTGTATTGTCAGGCCTCTTAATTTTTGCCAAACTGGTGCCTCTGTGGTAGATTTTCATTGTGGTTTTAATTTGTATCTCCTTGTATATCAAGTGATGGCTGCTTTTTAATATATTTATTAACTATGTGTTTTTTCCACTTTTGAGAGGTGCTAAAGTCCTTTCTTCCTTTTATTGTCCATTTCTTATTGGTCCTTGGAATAAGTTACTTATGTATTCTGGATCCAGGGCCTTTGTCAATAGAACATGTTGGGAATATCTTCTCCTGTTTTATGAACTATGGTTTCTCTTTCTTTATAGTATCTTGCAGTAAGCAGAAAGTTCCTAATTTAAATATAGTCAAGGGACTTCTCTGGTGGTCCAGTGGGTAAGACTCTGCACTTCCACTGCAGGGGGCACAGGTTCAATCCCTAATCATGGCAGCTAAGATCCCTGAAGGCTGTGTGGTTTGGCCAAAACAATGTGGTCACAAGTTTCAATCCTTGTATGATTGGTGCTTCTGTTTCATATTCAAGATGCATTGTTTAAGATATTTTCAAGGTCATGAAGATATTTTTTGATATTGTTGTTGTTCAATCACTAAGTTGTGTCTGACTCTTTGCAACCCCATGGACTGCAGCACTCCAGGCTTCCCTGTCCTTCACCATCTCCCAGAGCTTGCTCAAACTCAGGTCCATTGAGTTAGTGGACCTTCAATCTTTCACAGCCTCAGGGCCTTTTCTAATAATATTTTTCTAAATATATTTTATATTTTATAATATTATTGTATATTATCTCCTACAATTTTATTGGTTTTCCTTTCACATATTGGTGTATAATCCATGTGAAACTAGCTTTTGTGTATGGTGTGAGGTAGGGATCCAATTTAAAATGTTTCCACATGAATACCCAACTAGCCAGTGCTAAAAAGACTGTCCTATTACCAATATTCTGCATAGAACTCTTTTAAATAAATGACAAAATAATACATGTGTGGATTGGTGTCCAGCCTGTCTGTTTCTTCCGATGGTCTGTCTATCTCCACACAAATACCACACTGTCATATTTATTATAACTTAAATTATTATATCAGAAAGAGCAGTTTTTCCCACCCGGTTCTTCTTTTTCAAGAATATATTGATGATTTATCTTTTGTATTTTTATATAAATGTAGAATTCCCTTGGACAGCAAGGAGAGCCAATCAGTCCATCCTAAAGGAAATCAGTCCTGAATATTCATTGGAAGGACTGATACTGAAGCTGAAACTCCAATACTTTGGTCATCTGATGCGAAGAACTGACTCATTGGAAAAGACCCTGATGCTGGGAAAGATTGAAGGCAGGAGGAGAAGGGGATGACAGAGGATGAGATGGTTGGATGGCATCACTGACTCAGTGGACATGAATTTGAGTAAACTCCAGGAGTTGGTGATGGATAGGGAGGCCTGGTGTGCTGCAGTCCACCGGGTCACAAAGAGTTGGACACAACTGAGCGACTGAACTGAACTGAACTGAGAATTGGCTTATGAGTTTTCAAGAAAGGATAAAGATTTTTAAAGAGATTGTTATTAATTTCTAGTGTAATATCATTGTAGTCAGAATAGTATTCTATATGATGACAGTCTTTCCATATGTGTGGATATTTTCTTTATGGAAAAGTATAATACTGATCTTTGAAATAGTTCTTATGCACTTGAAAAACATGTATTATACAGTTGTTGGTGTAATATTCTGTATGTAGCCATTAAATAAATTTCTTGTTCAAATCTTTTTTTATCCTTTACATATATTTGTCCTATCAATAACTGGGAGAAGAGATTTTAAAAGCTCCCTTAAATTTTGAACTTTCTTATTTCTCCTTGTGTAGGTCTGGGAAAGTGAAAGTCACTTAGTCATGTCCAGCTCTTTGCGACTCCATGGATTATACAGTCCATGGAATTCTCCAGGCCAAAATACTGGAGTGGGTAGCCTTTCCCTTCTCCAGGGGATCTTCCCAACCCAGGGATTGAACCTAGGTCTCCAGCATTGCAGGCGGGTTCTTTAACCAACTGAGCCACAAGCTCTACCAAAAAGTGAGAGGAGAGTGTTTAAAAGCTCCCTTAAGTTGTGAATTTTTAAGTTTCTCCTTGTGGTAGGTCTATGATTCAACTAAAGTTAGTTTTTGTGTGTGCTCTGTGTTAGGGGTTGAATATATGGTTTCTTAATTTCAATAAGTGCTGACAGATTGCTTATCAGACTAAGTGTACTCATTTCAGTCATATCAGCAGTGTACAGAACTCTTTTCTCCCCACATTCTCTTTAACATTTGATATTACCTACCTTTCTAGTTTTTACCAAAGCAAGATGTATCTTGTTTTAATGAAAATTTCTACAATTAATTGAATTTGAGTCACCATTGATTTTTGTGATGCTATCCAGTGATCCTATTAAGAAATCTACTGTTATTCTATAGCTTGCTTCTTTTTTGTCATCTAATTTTCTCTTGAAGCTTTTCTAATATCTTTTCTTTATCTATGGTACTGAAATTTCAAAATGATGCATCTTCTTCCACTTGAAGGGCTGTTAAATATGGAAAACTATGTCCTTTGGTTGTGGGATAAATTCTCCCCTTCTGTTTCCTCTGTTCTTTCTTTTTGTGAACTCTCATTCATAAATTAGACATTCCAGGTTGACCCTCCAAGTTTCTTTCATGGTCTTTACTTTTTAATAGCTTA
Source organism: Dama dama (assembly GCF_033118175.1). NCBI lineage: Eukaryota > Metazoa > Chordata > Mammalia > Artiodactyla > Cervidae > Dama > Dama dama. Next base: position 73,523,722 of record NC_083691.1, read on the forward strand.
CTTTACTTGGGTGGAGATACCAATGATCTTATATAACAAATCTCAGCTTCCTAAAACTTCAGCTGTTCTCTGCTGTTTCTATTTCATAACATGCCGTCATAACTTTTTTAAAAAGTATGAGATTTTCTTATCTCTCTAAGCATATTAATTGAAGTTTATCTTTTAAAAATTTCTTCTGTTTCCTGAGTTTTTTCAGGTAATTTTAAGAACTTTTGTGCAGCAATATGGATGGACCTAGAGAATATCAGACTGAATATAGTAAGCCAGAGAAAGACAAATATTATATGATAGTGCTTATATTTGGAATCTAAAAAATGATACATATGAACTTATTTACAAAACAGAAAGAGAGTCACAGACATAGAAAACAAACTTATGGTTACCAAAGGGAAGAGGAGTAAGGGGAGAAATAAATTTAGGAGGTTGGGATTAGCAGTTGTGTCCGACTCTTTGTGACCCCATGGGCTATACAGTCCATGGAATTCTTCAGGCCAGAATACTGGAGTGGGTAACCATTTGATTCTCCTGGCCAGAATACTGGAGTGGGTAGCCTATCCCTTCTCCAGCGGATCTTCCCAACCCAGGAATCAAACTGGGGTCTCCTGCATTGCAGACAGATTCTTTACCAGCCGAGCTACCAGGGAAGCCATCATATATATATATAATACAATACAAAAACTAGATAACCAACAAAGACCTACTGTATAGCACAGGGAACTATACATTTTGTAATAACCTGTAAGGGAAAGGAATCACTGTGCTATACACCTGAAATAAGCACGATATCGTAAATTAACTATATTTCAATGTTTTTTTAAAAAGTAATAAAAAGACCTTTCTTCTTGTTTTCCCTCTTTCATTTTAGAGGCTTTCTTCAAATGTCAGCTTATCCTTGATTATTTATTCATATTTATAGTTTAAAAGTCATGAAATTATGAAAGCAATTGTATGTAGAAAACTTAATGACTGAGGGCTTTCAGTCCAGCATATGTATGAAGCTTGGAAGACACCACTTCATCCTACTAAGTAAAAAGTTGAAAAAACTGAAAAATTACCAATTCTTCTTAGATCCATAGACGAAGTGAGATCACAGGGCAAACTGCTACTGCTGCTGCTAAGTCACTTCTGTCGTGTCCGACTCTGTGCGACCCCATAGACGGCAGCCCACCAGGCTCCCCCAGTCCCTGGGATTCTCCAGGCAAGAACAATGGAGTGGGTTGTCATTTCCTTCTCCAATGCATGAAAGTGAAAAGTGAAAGTGAAGTCGCCCAGTTGTGTCCGACTCTTCGCGACCCCATGGACTGCAGCCCACCAGGCTCCTCCGTCCATGGGATTTTCCAGGCAAGAGACTGGAGTGGGGTGCCATTGCCTTCTCCGACAGGGCAAACTGCTGCCCTCCAAATTGGAGACACCAACAGACAAACATCGAGGATCACAACTTAGCTGAGCAGAAACCCATAAGCAGCAGTCTCCACAGGAATCAGTGCTGAGTGGAGAAACCTGAGCTGTAATTGACAAATTGTTGGAGGCTCCATGTGGGCAAGTCTGAGAGATTAAAAAAAAAAAAAAATCCAAGGGGAGCCAGTCACTGCAGAACCCCCATTCTTCTTTTACCTCCAGATCCTCAAAGTGAACATTGGAGGAAAAATTCCCTCATGCTTCCAGCAGGGAGTGGGGAAATGAACCATTTTTAAATATGCTTGAGCATTCTATTTTTCTTTAATTCTTCTCTAAGGAGAAACTAGTTAACCAGAGGCCAATATATTGGGTTTTATTAGAGCCTAACTGACCTGGGGGAAGGGAAATATGCAACTTCATTCTACCTAAGGGGTGGGAAGCATTGAAAAGCACAGGCCAAGTACAACAATCCAGATAGAGACTCAGCCAACTACTGAGATCTAATTAAGACCTAAGAACACTTTCACTGCCCTCCCCGCCCCCCACTTAACCAACTCATTATTAAAGCCTTATTTGCAACAGTTTCTTTAGCATGGTAGATTATTTCCAACTATCAAAAAATTACAAAACATACTAAAAAGCAAAAAATTGTTGAAGAGACAGAGCAAGCTTCAGAAGCAGACTCAGATATGGCAGGGATGTTAGTATTATTGACCTCGGCATTTAAAATAGCTGATTAATATACTAAGGGTCTAATGGATAAAATAGATAGTATGCCGGGACAAATGGGCAGTGTAATCAGAGAGATGGGAATCCTAAGAAAGAAACTAAAAGAAATTCTAGACCAAAAAATTATAACAGAAGAACGATTCAAGCTACTCCCTCAACTTGTTGAAAAATATCTACAAAAAATCTTTAGCTAGCATCACACTTACTGGCAAAAAAAAAAAAAAAAAAAAAACCTGACAAGAAACTTTCCCACAAAGATCAGGAACAAATCAATGACATTCTCTCTCACTCATTTTTCAACATCACTCTAGAAGTTCTGGGCAATGCAGTATGGCAAGAAAAGAAAAGGTATATAGATTAAGAAGGAAGAAGTAAAACACTGTCTGCAGATGACATGATCATCTAGGTAGAAAATCTGAAAGAATCAACAAAAACATCTGGAACTAATAAGCAGTTATAGCAAGATTTTAGGATATAAGGTTAATTTACAACAGTCAATAGCTTTCCTATGTACCAGCAATGAACAAGTGGAATTTGAAATTAAAAGTGTATTGCCATTTATATTAACACATGAAAATGAAATATTTATGTATAAAAGTAACAAAATATATGTAAGACCTATATGAAGAAAACTATAGAAACTTAAAGAAATCAAAGAAGAACTAAATAAATGGAGAAATATTCATGGGTAAGAAGACTCAATATTGTCATCATTTCTTCCCCATTTGATCTATAGATTCAATGCAATCCCAATAAAAACCCCAGAAAGTGTGTTTAAAGTGGATAACCATCAAGGACCTACTGTATAGTACATAGAACTCTGCTCAGTGTTATGTGGCAGCCTGGATAGAATGGAAGTTTGGGGGAGAATGGATACATGTATATGTATGACTGAGTCCCTTTGCTGTTTACCTGAAACTATTACAACATTATTTGCTAATCACCTATACCCCAATAAAAAGTTTAAAAGAAAAACAGCAAGTTATTTTGTGGGTATTAACTAACACATTCTAAAGTCTATATGGAAAGACAAAAGACTTAAAATAGTCAACACGATATTGAAGTAGAAAAACAAAGCTAGAAGACTGCCACAGCCCAACTTGAAGACTAAATACAAAGCTATAATAATCAAGACACTATGGTACTGGTGAAAAAATTGACAAGTTCCTCAATGAAACAGAATAAACAGTCCAGAAATAGACCCACACAAACATAGTCAATTGATCTTTGACAAGGAGCAAAGACAATACAATGGAGCAAAGACAGTCTCCTCATAAACAGGGTAGGGGAATAAGAAATCCACATGGAGAAAAATGAACGTAGATGCACATTTTACACAATTCATAAAAATTGACTCAATATGAATCACCGCCCTAAATGTAAAACATGAAACTATAAAACTTCTGGGAAATAGCACAGGAACAAACCTCAATGACCTAGGGTTTGGCAATAACTTCTTCAATACAACTCCAAAAAATGTAGTCCATGAGAGAAAGAAGTGATGGATTTTATTGGTGGTCATGATGGAGTAGGAAGACCCTGAACTCACCTCCTTTCACAAGACATCAAAATTACAACTATCTACAGAACAACTATCTATGAGAACAACCTAAAAACTAGCACAAGTGAAAATATAATGAAGGAAACACACTGAGATGGGTAGAAGGGGTAGAGATAGGGTGTAGTCAAGACCCACACCTCTGGGTAGGCAACTCACAGAGAGAGAGTAATCAAAATACAGAGGTTCTTGCCAAGGAGCAAAGGATCCAAACCCCAGAATGGGCTCCCCAGGTTGGGAGTCATGCACTGAAAAGATGAGCCCCCAGAAGGGCTGGTTTTGAAGGCCACTGGGGGCTTGTATTGCAAAAATCAAGAGCTAATTTGTTGTAGGAAACAGAACCCCTGCTCTTTTTTAAAAAAAATTAATTTATTCTTTTAATTGGAGGCTAATTACTTTACAATATTGTAGTGGTTTTTGCCCTACATACGTGAGTCATACATGGGGGTACATATGTTCCCCATCCTGAACCCCCTCCCACCTCCCTCCCCACCCCATCCCTCAGGTTCATCCCAGTGCACCAGCCCTGAGCACCCTGTCTCATGCATCGAACCTGGACTGGCGATCTATTTCACATTATGGTAATATACAGGTTTCAATGCTATTCTCTCAGATCATCCCACCCTCACCTTCTCCCACAGAGTCCAAAAGTCTGTTCTTTACATCCACACAAGGCATGAGATGTTCAACCCTTTACTACAAAATAGGCTTTGTTGGATGACTTTGCACAACTGTAGGATAATGTAATGTAAGTGTTCTAAGCATGTTTAAGTTAGATTAGGCTAAGCTATGATGCTGAGTATGTTAAGTAGTTAAATGCATTTTTGACCAACAATGGCTCATCAAGACATAACCCCATTGTAAGTCAAGGAAGATCTGTGTACGAAGTATTGTCTCTACAGCCAGCTTCTCCAGAAAAGAATTCCCCAGCGGTGGCACCAGCTATCAGAGTTTTGAAAGTGGGAAGGAGTGGAACTGAGGATTCAGATACTCTTTCAACCTGTCTTTTTGTTTTCGTTGCCACACCTCATCCTTGCTCTTCATGGCCCTTGTAGATTTCCAAGTTTTTATCCACTTCTCACTGATGCATTCTGTGGTTCCTAACTTTCACTACTCTGGTCAGTTGTCTCTCCCTCACTAGCTTTCTAACCTGAAAAAAGTTGTTGGAATCTGTAGTGTGTTAATGTCTCCTTTCCTCTGTCTTTGAGTCCTTATATAATTTCCATCTCAATTATTTCCATCTTTTCATCTGCCGTAAATCAATATGTCACTCTAAATTCTCATCCAGTTGTTCATCTAGTCTAACTGATATTCTAAATATCTCCTGGATACATACTCACAAATACTACTTTATATGTGGCCTTCCTGGGATCACTAAAAACAGAGATTATAATCTCAGGAGTAGTGAAGAAAGTGTTAGTTGTTCAGTCGTGTCCAACTCTTTGCGAACCCATGGACTGTAGCCAATCAGGGTCCTCTGTCCATGGGATTCTCCAGACAAGAATATGGAGTAGGTAGCCATTCCCTTCTCCAGGGGAACTTCCCAACTGAGGGACTGAACCCAGGTCTCCTGTATTCCAGGCAGTTCTTTACTGTCTGAGCCAACAGGGAAGCCTATCTAAGGGGGAGGGGAATCTCAAAGTGAGCATTTGCCTCTGTGTCTCAGTACTAACCAAGAGCAAAGATGTCCCAGTATGAATGCTTCTGGCCATTTGGCTGGTGTCTTTTAATAGGGAGATGGTTGTTATACCAAAACACCAGTATTTCTTGGGATAACTCATATCCTTTTATCCTGTGCTTATCAAAGAATTTCCTGGAATTAATGTTAGTTCTCACTTTCCTTCTTTCCAGGAAGAGCCTTGGTTGTATTGTTGCAACTGTCATTGAAAAATAACCAATAAGTCTGGAAATTGGGAACCTCAGAGCCTAATTACTCTTGAGAGTGTTATATCTAATTGACCTGATAAGCTAAAGCCCAGGTCCTAGGTTCATGATGGCCCTGGGACGTTCTGATACTTCGGGGAAATTCATCTATCCAGCAAACAACACTCTCCTTCTTCCTCTACTACACTGACTACAGTACCAAATTCTGAAACAGTATTCACCATATTTTCAGTTTTATCCAATATATCCTCAAAGGGTAGGCTGCATGGTTACAATACAGTCAGTCAGGAAATAACCTGAAAAAAATCCCTTTATGTCAAACTGATAGCTTCCTTTTTAGTATAAAAATAAGTAGAGCCAAGCACATGAACAAAATGTACACACAGCATTATCTCTGTGTACACACATACACTTACAGAAGTCGTATTTGTGTTCATACTCCAAGCTGCCCCATCATAACACACTCCTAAAATCTTAAGACTCCTTTGGCTCTGCTGGTTGCCAAGGTGACTCTTACTGGAGTAAACACAGTTTTGCTGGTTGACTCAGACAGAGAGAGCTTCATTTAGGACATTTCAAGTCCTCTGTTGAGGAGCCCTCCCCTTTCCTGAGGTCTTTATTTCTGCCCACTCCCTCACCAACACCAGGCAGACATGTGCACTTGCCAGCTTCAGAGCTGGCTCATGGAACTCTATGTGGGAATCCTCAGTTAACACAGGGAGACCAAAGAGAAACAGGGGGAAAAAAATCTCAAAGCTCAGCTGAATTCCAGGAGCCTACTCATTCCAATACTAACAGATGAGTAGAACAGGAAAGCAAGTGTCATGACCCCCCTGCCCCCCATTTTCCCTGACTCCCTCTTCTGATCATTCCAGCCTCCTACTCTCCCCACTATTCCTGCATCTGAAGCAGCTCTAACACTTAAGTCTGGAGACCCAACGTCATTCACTCCTAGTTATATTCAGTGTTACAGTCCTTGAGTCAACTAAGGCTGTACTAAAACTGAAAGAGTTTTTTTTAAGGATGAGATAAAAGGACTCTGGAAAAGCACAGTACTTCTTCTCAGGAAGACAGTGGTGCCTTAAAACGGCACAATCTACAAAGCCAGGGCCTCCCTTTGAGCCCTTCTGGTTTGGCTCAGGTGGTCGGTAAAAGAGGGTAGGCCAATAGGCTCACAATTTTTCTAAACTCCAAATTTTTTATTTGTTCTTTTTAAAAAAAATATTTTCTCTGCCTTGTTCCCTAATATGAAATGGAGCAGAAGGACTTATATTTTGAGCCTCTGGCTGGGCCTTTGAATGCACTGTATGTTTCTCCCCAGATTTCCCTTGAGGCAAAACTCAGTCTCTTTGATAGTTTTTCTAAGAAATCCACTCATGTCAAATTTTGGTGACCTTAGTCAAATTTACTTAAGCTTTGGAGGATCTCATCACAAGAAGAGGATCTCATCACAAAATGAAGAACCTTTTCCTGCCTCCCCAGCCCTTCTCCCCTCTGCTCTCCTTCCACTCTACCCAACCCCCACAACCTCTAAATTTTTCTCACTTGATTGGGCATAGTCATTTCCCTCTCTCTCTGAAACTGTAGTGTTTATATCAAGACTCTAATGGGAAAGAGTGGTTGGGGAGAAGGCAGGAAGGGAGTAGGGCTTCTCTCCTAAGTTTGTATTAGCATATTGATCAGAATGCTGAGGAAAACAAAAGCTTCTTCATTAACCTAATTCACTTTCTTTAGAAGACAATCACACTACAGGCACCAATGCCTTTTCTCCGATATCTGGAGATGTATAGATGTGATATAGATTTCTACTGTTCATTTCAGTTCAGTTCAGTTGTTCAATCATGTCCAACTCTTTGTGACCTCATGGACTGCAGCATGCCAAGCTCCCCTGTCCATCACCAACTCCCGGAGCTTGCTCAAACTCATGTCCATCAAGTCGGTGATGCCACCCAACCATCTCATCTTCTAATGTCCCCTTTTCCTCCTGCCTTCAATCTTTTCCAGCATCAGGATCTTTCCAAATGAGTCATTCTTCACATCAGGTGGCCAAAGTTTTGGAGTTTCAGCTTCAACATCAGTCCTTCCAATGAATATTCAGAACTGATTTCCTTTAGGATGGACTGGTTGGATCTCCTTGCTGTCCAAGGGATTCTCAAGAGTATTCTCTAAAACCACAGTTCAAAATCATCAATTCCTCAGTGCTCAGCTTTTTTTATAGTCCAACTCTAACATCCATACATGACTACTGGAAAAAACATAGACGGATCTTTGTTGGCAAAGTAATGTCTCTGCTCTTTAATATTCTGTCTAGGTTGGTCATAGCTTTTCTTCCAAGGAGCAAGCGTCTTTTAATTTCATGGCTGCAGTCACCATCTGCAGTGATTTTGAAGCCCTCAAAAATAGTCTCTCACTGTTTCCATTGTTTCCCTGTCTATTTGCCATCAAGTCTAAGCCAGGCTTCAGCAACACATGAACCGTGAACTTCCAGATGTTCAAGCTGGTTTTAGAAAAGGCAGAGGAATCAGAGATCAAAAATTGCCAACATCCACTGGATCATCAAAAAAGCAAGAGAGTTCCAGAAAAACATCTATTTCTGCTTTATTGACTATGCCAAAGCCATTGACTGTGTGGATCACAACAAACCGTGGAAAATCTGAAAGAGATGGGACTACCAGACCACCTGACCTGCCGCTTGAGAAACTTATATGCAGGTCAGGAAGCAACAGCTAGAACTGGACATGGAACAACAGACTGGTTCCAAATAGGAAAAGGAGTACGTCAAGGCTCTATACTGTTACCCTGCTTATTTAACTTATATGCAGAGTACATCATGAGAAACGCTGGGCTGGAAGAAGCACAAGCTGGAATCAAGATTGCTGGGAGAAATATCAATAATCTCAGGTATGCAGATGACAGCACCCTTGTGGCAGAAAATGAAGAGGAACTAAAAAACCTCTTGTTGAAAGTGAAAGAGGAGAGTGAAAAAGTTGGCTTAAAGCTCAACATTCAGAAAACTAAGATCATGGCGTCTGGTCCCATCACTTCATGGGAAATAGATGGGGAAACAGTGGAAACAGTGTCAGACTTTATGTTTTGGGGCTCCAAAATCACTGCAGATGGTGATTGCAGCCATGAAATTAAAAGACACTTACTCCTTGGAAGGAAAGTTATGAGCAACCTAGATAGCATATTAAAAAGCAAAGACATTACTTTGCCAACAAAGGTCTGTCTAGTCAAGGTTATGGTTATTCCAGTGGTCATGTATGGCTGTGAGAGTTGGACTGTGAAGAAAGCTGAGTGCCGAAAAATTGATGCTTTTGAAATGTGGTGTTGGAGAAGACTCTTGAGAGTCCCTTGGACTGCAAGGAGATCCAACCAGTCCATCCTAAAGGAGATAAGTCCTGGGTGTTCATTGGAGGGACTGATGCTGAAGCTGAAACTCCAAGACTTTGGCCACCTCACGCGAAGAGTTGACTCATTGGAAAAGACCCTGATGCTGGGAGGGATTGGAGGCAGGAGGAGAAGTGGATGACAGAGGATGAGATGGCTGGATGGCATCACCGACTCGATGGACATGAGTTTGAGTAAACTCCGGGAGTTGGTGACGGACAGGGAGGCCTGGCGTGCTGCGATTCATGGGGTCACAAAGAGTTGGACACAACTGAGTGACTGAACTGAACTGAACTGAACTGATGGAATTGGATACCATGATCTTAGTTTTTTGAATGTTGAGTTTTAAGCCAACTTTTTTTACTCTCCTCTTCCACTTTCATCAACAGGCTCTTTTGTTCTTCTTCGATTTCTGCCATAGGGTGGTGTCATCAGCATATCTGAGGTTATTGATATTTCTTCCGGCAATCTTGATTCCAGCTTGTGCTTCATCCAGTCCAGCATTTTGCATGATGTATTCTGCATAAAAGTTAAATAAGCAGATTGACAATATGCAGCCTTGACGTACTCCTTTTCCTATTTGGAACCAGTCTGTTGTTCCATGTCCAGTTCTAACTGTTCCTTCTTGACCTGCATACAGATTTCTCAGGAGGCAGGGTCAGGTGGTCTGGTATTCCCATCTCTTGAAGAATTTTCCACAGTTTATGGTGATCCACACAGTCAAAGGCTTTGGCATAGTCAATAAAGCAGAAATAGATGTTTTTCTGGAACTCTCTTGCTTTTTCGATGATCCAAAGGATGTTGGCAATTTGATCTCTGGTTCCTCTGCCTTTTCTAAATCCAGCTTGACATGTTTATAGGTAGATAGATAGATAGAATGATAGATATAACCGTGTAGGTATCTATCTATCTAACAATAGAAATCGCTTCTGACTCTGAGCCTAAACAAGAAAACTGTTGGAAACCTCTCTCTTTCCTGGCTGAATCACTTGGGATCTTGCTCATTCTCCATGGGTAAAACTGATGTTTTTGGCCATAGCTGTTGCTCATCACTCTGCACCTGGTACCTGGAGCCACTTCTGCCCCTCTCTCTTCTCATCTGTCCTACTATCCAGACCTTGCCCAGTGGTAGAGAATGGTCCCATGTGGCCGTCTGTGATGTTTTCCTAAGTTAGGGGAGTTCTCCGCTCTGGTCTTTAAATGTAAGTCCACCTGTTACAACTCTTCTGTGTTACTTGCTCTCGCAGTTTCTCAATGGGTCTTCTCCTTGAAGGATACCCCTCAGTATTGCACATAAAAATATCCCTTAAAACCAAACTTTATGAACTATTTCAGGGGCAAGTCCCACTTCCTTGCCTCTCTCCTACTTCAATGTGCACCCTTGGCTCTCCCTGATGTGTACAGGGTGATGGGAAGACGCAATATTGTTAATTCTGGCTTTCTGGGCATCTCCCCTATCATCTACCTCAAAACTTCCCTATTTCTCCCAAGATTTCTGTGTCTGTTGGCTCTACATGCAAATAAGACTCTTTATAAAATCCTGATATTCTAACAGTGCTATCTAGTAGAAATGTAATGCAGCTTCTATGAAGACTGAAAGTGAAAGTGTTAGTCGCTCAGTCATGTCCGACTCGTTGTCACCCCATAGACCGTAGCCTACTAGGTTCCTCTGTCCATGGGATTCTCCAGGCAAGAATACTGGAGTGGCTTGCCATTCCCTTCTCCAGGGGATCTTCCTGACCCAGAATTCAGCTCCGCTACATAACCTTAAATTTGTAAGGTTACATCAAGTTATCAATGCAGCTGCCATTGTTGTTGCTATTGTTCAGTTGCTCCGTCATGCGCGACTCTTTGCAACCCCTTGGAGCGCAGCACACCAAGTTTCCCTGCCCTTCACTATCTCCTGGAGCTTGCTCGAACTCATGTTCACTGGGTTGGTGATGCCATCCAACCACCTCATCCTCTGTCACCCTCTGTGTAACTTTAAATCTAGCAGCCACATTTTTTTCTTTTAAAAAGAAAGGAAACAAATGAAATTAATCCTAATAATACTTAACTCTATATTTAAAATAGTATTATTTCAACAGGTAGTCAATATAAAACATTTAAGTGAAATTAGTTTTGATACTAAATCTTTGAAAACTAGTGTACATTTTACACTTACAGCATATCTCAAATCAGAATAGCCACATTTCAAGTGCTCTATAGCTTTATGTGGCTAGCTGCTGTCACATTGGACCCCACAGTCCTAGAGTTTCAAATGTAGGTTTGTAAACAGGCCCCTCTCATGTGTACAAAATATGCACAGATGTATCAAGTACACACTTCTCAGCTGAACTTTTAAGGCCCTCGGTGATGTGCCGCACCGTTGCAATCCGTCTCCTCTTATCAGTATTCATTACTCCGCGTTCATTCCTGCCTCTGTGCTCAAACTGTGCCATTTATCCTCAATAACTCTCTTTTTCCTTTTGTTTCTAACTCCCAGTCCAGCTACAGTTCTGTCTCTTCCTGGACTGCGGCAGTTTCTACTGCTCTTTCTTCAGAGCTTCTTACAGTAACGACATACAGGAAGAAAATAGTTAACTTCTAAAATTTAGAAGTTACATTGATTATATTGTCTTGGTATTATGTGCTGTTTTAGCAGAAATTCTCTCAATCAAAACCGGAAGCACTTTCAGAAAAATGTCTGTATTTTATCTTTGTACCTTTTGGTCACCCACATGACCTACCCTAACACAGATCCCGCAATATATACTAAAATGCTTTTAATATGTTATTAGATGTAGTTTTTGTGTGATTTCATTTGTACCTCATCTCTCCAGTTAGATCGAAAATTTCTCCCAAAATATATGGTGATTCTTTTTTTTTAATGTCCCAAATCACTTAGCACAAATTCCACTAGGATTTAAATATCTAAGTTTTGCCAAAATTGCAAAGTTACCTAGACTTATTTGATTCTTAAGACAATCCTTTGACCCAGGACTTACTGATATCATCATCACCTTATAAATGATCAATGTGAGGCTCAGAGAAGTTGGTTGATTTTCTAGAAGTCACATGTCAGTAAAATGCTTTAGAGCCGAAACATCTAACTACAAATGAGAGACCTTACTTTATAAATCAGTACTTGCCACCTGCACTTCTGTTACACCCCAGCCTTACTCCCTCCAAATTAGAGTAGAACAAGTGATTTTATTATGCTTGATTTTTACAATTAATGTTCTCCAGGAGATTATTGGGCATCTGGCCCTGTCATGTCCAAGAACTAGCATTTGGGAGTTACTATTTGACAGTGCTGTTAAAAGGCAGCTCTCTGCTCTGCTCCCGTGCGGAGAATTTCCAGGTCAAATCGCCTTTGTAAGGGATCCTTTCCACCTGCTTTTCTGCTCTGTCCTGAAAAGAGAAAGGAACAAAAAAAACTGTTAAATATGTGTGAATGAATGCTATTCAGTATTAGTACTATCTAAATGTAAGTACTCATGTTTATTACTCAAAAAATCCAGTGATAATAGTTCAGAACTTTGAGCCACACATTCTCCCTCCACCCAGAGTGCCCCACACCCATTAAGAGCAGCATTATTAAAAACAGCAGCTACTGGGCGTGCTTAGAAACAGCTCTTCTTGAGTAAATAACTTGGAATGTTTTTATTTTAGAATATCAAAGGGAGTCTGGACCACATTATGGCTAATTGACTACATATTTCCATGAGCAGAAATGAAGCTATATTTTAGCTGTAAGGATACCGACCACATCGTCTTTAATGCTGGTTACCAGCTTTTAAAAAAGAGATGCGAGAGAGAGAAGAAACAAAAAGTGAATTATACACTGGACTTCAGCCTGACTTAAATCTTAGCTCTAATTCTAGAACAAGGAAGTTATGGGGAATGTAGCACATATATTTTGGCCTAATTACATCAACTGCAACCATGCTACCCAGCCCTATCTTTGTAGAGATCTGTTCTGATAAAGGAATGTTCTTTTTATTTTTTTTAATTGGAAACTAATTACTTTACAATATTGTGGTGGTTTTTGCCATACACTGACATGTGTCAGCCATGGGTGTACATGTGTCCCCCATCCTGAGCCCCCTCCCACCTCCCTCCCCATCCCTCCCTCAGGGTCATCCCAGTGCACCCTGAGCACCCTGTCTCATGCATCAAACTTGGACTGGTGATCTATTTCACATACGGTAATGTACATGTCTCAGTGCTATTCTCTCAAATCACCCCCTTCTTATGGACAATGTTCTCTCTCTCTCTTTCTCTCTCTCCTCCATGGGGAGAGGTGGTTAAAGCAGCCTAGATAGCTAGAAAACAAGGAGTTCTGAAAGCTGAGCAGACTAGAGAGCCACTTCTGAAGTTAAGAAACACTTGTAGCAAAGTTGATCTCTCAACAATTTGAAATAATTGTTTCTGTGCTACATGAGAGTTAGGCTTAATAAGCATTATTTATTTTATAACCTAACAAGTCATTTCTGGGTTTAACTAGGGGAGGAGATTTCTGAGAGTAGGGTGGAGAATTCCCAGTGTGCACCCCAACTCCTGCGGCCCCCTCACTGCCCATTATCTCAGGGAAGGGGCTCTAAGTGAAGCCGCACCTGGCACCCCATCCTTCCAGTCTCCTCCCTTGTTTACACTGCTGGTGAGAAAATGGCTCAACTGGAGACTTCTAAAACCTCTAAGCTGTGGGTGGCCTTGATTAAATGCTCTAGGAAGAAAAGAGAGGAAAATTTTGATTATCCAGAACCCTTGGATAATAAGTCTTTCTGGGTGGTAGAAACTTCCCAGATAACTAAACATTTGCTTCCTTAAGCCCCAGACTTTTTATTTTAACCAATTAAATGGGAATCTACACAAAATATATAGTACTATTCCTTGAGTTCTTAAACAATGGACATAATTTAACATTTTCTTAACTGAGTCACAAAATTATAATCTGTTACATTGACTTGTGATAGAAATTCAATAGAAAGATGACCTCAGAGGTTTCTGAGACAACCTCTGGTTGATTCCTATATTAAATGACCCAGATTTATATCATGTAAGTCCTTGTAATGGCTTTTTATAGTTTTTTTGAAAACCTCCTTCTCAGTGTACTTAACACTAGCAGTCCCTCTCTCTCTTTTAAACTGCTACCTTCTAGAAATTAGAATACCTAGGATGTAAAGTAAAGGTTAAAAGGCTCTCATGGAGGACATAAGGGACAGCAAATGGGACTTTATTGAGTCTTACCAATTTCTTCATTCAGGCCAACTTTCTGTATAGCACTTGCTATATTGGGAGGTTGTCAGCTGAATTCTGGAAAGGTGAGGGATCACTGTAACTGCTCCAAGGAGGTTGATTTGAAAACTCAGAAGGATGCTAAGGTGAAACAAATTTTCCCACACAGAATTTATAATAACATGATTTTTAAAGATGAAAACAATACATGCCGATTTTAAAATATTTAAATCTTATGGTGGTGGTTTGGTCACTAAGTTGTGTCTGACTCTTGTGACCCCGTGGACTGTAACCTACCAGGCTCCTCTGTCCATGAGATTTCTCAGGCAAGAATACTGGAGTGGGTTGCCATTTCCTTTTCCAGAGGATCTTCCAGACCCAGGGATCAAACCCATGTCTCCTGCACTGCAGGCAGATTCTTTGCCACTGAACCACCAGGGAGTCCCCTTAAATCTTACAGAGATATATGCAACATGGAAAATGAGAGTCCCTCCTATGATTTCCACCTCCACCATGAAATAACTACTTGAAAAGTACATCAATGTTTTTTCTATCCATGCACTATCCTGTTAAGTCTTTTTAAAAGATAAATTTAGTATCATACACTACTTGTGCCTTACCACTTGATCTTGCAACTTACCAATTAATCTTAAATGTCTCAAGAATTCATTCATTTTTGGTTACTTTATTGCTTTTAACCACAGCTTAGAATTCCATTAAAGAAGCATCATAATTTATTTAAACAGTCCTCTACTGATGGCTATTTGGATATTATCTAGTTTTTCAACATTACAATTAACAATGAAATGGACATCTTCGATTGGGTATAACTGAGTATCAGGGTAGAATAAATTCTTAGATGTAGACTGTGTATTAGTTTCCTAAGGTTGATGTAACAAAGTACCACAAAGTGGCTGACTTCAAACAACAGAAATGTATTGTCTCACAACTCTAAGGATAGAAATCCAAAATCAAGATGTCAGGGCCACGCTCCCTCTGAAACCTTCCTCGCCTCCCTCCTCCTAGCCTCTGGTAGTCTGCTGGCAATCTTTGGCGTTCTTGGCCTCGCAGCTGCATAACTCCAATCTCCGCCTTCAGCATCACATGGTGTTCTCCCTGTGTGTCTGTCTTCACATGCCTATCTTCTTACAAGACTCTAGTCATATCAGATAGGGACTGACCCCACCCCAGTGTGACCTAATCTTAGCTGATTACATCAGCAACCACCTTATTTCCAAGAAAGATCACATTCTGAGGTGCTGGGTTTGGGACTTTAACATATCTCCTTTGGAGGGAGTGTGGAGAATGACAGTTTAACCCATAACATCCTATGTATATGTGTGATCTCTACGAAGTTTTGGTATCAACAGTGTATTAGCTTCATAAAATAAGGAGTAGGTTTCTTTCCTTTTAATAGCATCAGAATCATCTCTCCCTCAAAGTTTTAAAATAACTAACTTGTTAAATGATATGGGCCTGGGTAGTTTTTGATAGCATTACCCATTTCTTCCATGGTTTAGGTTTTGAAAAATCTTTTTGAGTCAATTTTGACAAGAATTTCTTTGAAAATCATTGATTCATTCTCTTTTAAGATAGAATAATAAATAGGAACAACTGTTTTCAATATGATGTCAAATAATAATCCAGTATATA
Organism: Dama dama; assembly: GCF_033118175.1. NCBI lineage: Eukaryota > Metazoa > Chordata > Mammalia > Artiodactyla > Cervidae > Dama > Dama dama. Next base: position 73,539,554 of record NC_083691.1, read on the forward strand.
ATTAAAATGCCTAGCATGAAGGCCAAGAATAAGGATAGCTGAGAGGTGATTTTGGTACCAAGAGCACTACAAGGATTGTCAAGCAGGGAAGATGGACTCTCTTTGAGACTGAAATATCTTTTAGTAATAAAAATGGGGAAGTAGTAAACAAATACCTACAAAATAAACGTGGTTAGTAGATTCATTCATTCCAAATACAGTGGCCTTTGAGAAATATATCAGAAGGATTCCTTAGGGATGAGAATGCTAGGAAGCTGGGGTCAGACTGGAGCTCAGCCTAGTATTTTGCCGGCTGCCAGCTGGTAGAGCAGGGAGGACTTCCTGGAGGAGAAGGTCTAATACCAAGTTGAGAAAGGAGAAAAAGTTCAGAAAGGCCAAGAACATTTCAGTAGGAACTGTAGTCATGGGATCAGAACACCAGAGTCAGGGTTATGCCTGCTGATGTGGGAAGTACAAGTACCGGGACTCATGAGACATGTGGTAGTTGGAGGGTGGGCACTGAGTATCAGGCTAAGGAGATCTGGCATGACTCATGTGTCTTTCAGAAGAGCTGACCTCTCGTCTTCACTTGAAGGCTTATATTCATGTTTTGACCAGCTTTCCTTCTTCTCCCTCACACTTAAAGAGAGGGTGCTAATTTAGTATGCACAGTTCAGTTCAGTTCAGTCACTCAGTCATGTCCGACTCTTTGCCACCCCATGAACTGCAGCATGCCAGGCCTCCCTGCCCATCACCAACTCCTGGAGTTTACTCAAACTCATGTCCATTGAGTTGGTGATGCCATCCAACCATCTCATCTTCTGTTGTCCCCTTCTCCTCCCACCTTCAATCTTTCCCAGCATCAGGATCTTTTCCAATGAGTCAGTTCTTCACATCAGGTGGCCTGATTATTGGAGTTTCAGCTTCAACATCAGTCCTTCCAATGAATATTCAGAACTGATTTCCTTTAGGATGGACTGGTTGGATCTCCTTGCAGTTGAAGGGACTCATGAGAGTCTTCTCCAACACCACAGTTCAAAAGCATCAATTCTTTGGTGCTCAGCTTTCTTTCTTTCTTTTTTTTTTTTCATTTATTTTTATTAGTTGGAGGCTAATTACTTTACAATATTGTAGTGATTTTTGTCATACATTGACATGAATCAGCCATGGATTTACATGTATTCCCCATCCCAATCCCCTCTCCCACCTCCCTCTCCACCCGATCCCTCTGGGTCTTCCCAGTGCACCAGGCCCAAGCACTTATCTCATGCATCCAACCTGGGCTGGTGATCTGTTTCACCCTAGATAATATACATGTTTCAATGCTGTTCTCTCAAAACATCCCACCCTCACCTTCTCCCACAGAGTCCAAAAGTCTGTTATGTACATCTGTGTCTCTTTTTTGCATATAGGGTTATTGTTACCATCTTTCTAAATTCCATATATATGTGTTAGTGTACTGTAATGGTCTTTATCTTTCTGGCTTACTTCACTCTGTATAATAGGCTCCAGTTTCATCTATCTCATTAGAACTGATTCAAATGAATTCTTTTTAATGGCTGAGTAATATTCCATGGTGTATATGTACCACAGCTTCCTTATCTATTCGTCTGCTGTTGGGTATCTAGGTTGCTTCCATGTCCTGGCTATTATAAACAGTGCTGAGATGAACATTGGGGTGCACGTGTCTCTTTCAGATCTGGTTTCCTCAGTGTGTATACCCAGAAGTAGGATTGCTGGGCCATATGGCAGTTCTATTTCCAGTTTTTTAAGAAATCTCCACACTGTTCTCCATAGCGGCTGTACTAGTTTGCATTCCCACCAACAGTGTAAGAGGGCGGCTCTATGCCAATAAAATGGACAACTTGGAAGAAATGGACAAATTCTTAGAAAAGTATAACTTTCCAAAACTGAACCAGGAAGAAATAGAAGATCTTAACAGACCCATCACAAGCAAGGAAATCGAAACTGTAATCAGAAATCTTCCAGCAAACAAAAGCCCAGGACCAGATGGCTTCACAGCTGAATTCTACCAAAAATTTAGAGAAGAGCTAACACCTATCTCACTCAAACTCTTCCAGAAAATTGCAGAAGAAGGTAAACTTCCAAACTCATTCTACAAGGCCACCATCACCCTAATTCCAAAACCAGACAAAGATGCCACAAAAAGAGAAAACTACAGGTCAATATCACTGACAAACATAGATGCAAAAATCCTTAACAAAATTCTAGCAAACAGAATCCAACAGCATATTTAAAAAAATCATACACCATGACCAAGTAGGCTTTATCCCAGGAATGCAAGGATTCTTTAATATCCACAAATCAATCAATGTAATACACCACATTAACAAATTGAAAGATAAAAACCATATGATTATCTCAATAGATGCAGAAAAAGCCTTTGACAAATTCAACATCCATTTATGATTAAAACTCTCCAGAAGGCAGGAATAGGAGGAACATACCTCAACATAATAAAAGCTATATATGACAAACCCACAGCAAGCATTACCCTCAATGGTGAAAAATTGAAAGCATTTCCCCTAAAATCAGGAACAAGACAAGGGTGCCCACTCTCACCACTACTATTCAACATAGTTTTGGAAGTTTTGGCCACAGCAATCAAAGCAGAAAAAGAAGTAAAAGGAATCTAGATAGGAAAAGAAGAAATGAAACTCTTGCTGTTTGCAGATGACATGATCCTCTACATAGAAAACCCTAAAGACTCTACCAGAAAATTACTAGAGCTAATCAACGAATATAGTAAAGTTGCAGGATATAAAATTAACACAGAGAAATCCCTTGCATTCCTATACGCTAACAATGAGAAAACTCAGCTTTCTTTATAGTCCAACTCTCACATCCATACATGACTACTGGAAAAAACATAGACGGACCTGTTGGCAAAGTAACGTCTCTGCTCTTTAATATGCTGTCTAAGTTGATCATAGCTTTCCTTCCAAGGAGCAAGCATCTTTTAATTTCATGGCTGCAGTCACCATCTGCAGTGATTTTGGAGTCCCCCAAAATAATGGTCTCTCGCTGTTTCCGTTGTTTCCCATGAAATGATGGGTCCAGATGCCATGACCTTAGTTGTTTGAATGTTGAGTTTTAAGCCAACTTTTTTACTCTCCTCTTTCACTTTCAACAAGAGGCTCTTTAGTTCTTCATTGTTTTCTGCCATAAGGGTGGTGTCATCAGCATATCTAAGGTTATTGATATTTCTTCTGGCAATCTTGATTCCAGCTTGTGCTTCATCCAGTCCAGAATTTCGCATGATATACTCTGCATATAAGTTACATAAGCAGGGTGATGATATGCATCCTTGATGTACTCCTTTCCCAATTTGGAACCAGTCTGTATTCCATGTCCAGTTCTAACTGTTGCTTCTTGACCTGCATACAGATTTCTCAGGAGGCAGGTCAGGTGGTCTGGTAGTCCCATCTCTTTCAGATTTTCCACGGTTTGTTGTGATCCACATAGTCAAAGGCTTTGGCATAATCAATAAAGCAGAAATAGATGTTTTTCTTGAACTCTCTTGCTTTTTCAATGATTCAACAGATGTTGGCAATTTGATCTCTGGTTCCTCTGCCTTTTCTAAATCCAGCTTGAACATCTGGAAGTTCATAGTTCACGTATTGCTGAAGCTTGGCTTGGAGAATTTTGACCATTACTTTGCTAGCATGTGAGATGAGTACAATTGTGTGGTAGTTTGAGCATTCTTTGGCATTGCCTTTCTTTGGGATTGGAATGAAAACTGATGTTTTCCAGTCCTTTGGCTACTGATGAGTGTTCCAAATTTGCTGGCATGTTGGGTGCAGCACTTTCACAACATCATCTTTTAAGATTTGAAATAGTCCTAAAAGGATTTGTAATTCCATCACGTCCACTAGTTTTGTTCATAGTGATGCTTCTTAAGGCCCACTTGACCTTGCATTCCAGGATGTCTGGCTCTAGCTGAGTGATCACACCATCATGGTTATCTGGGTCATGAAGATCTTTTCTTGTATGGTTCTTCTGTGTATTCTTGCCATCTCTTCTTAATATCTTCTGCTTCTGTTAGGTTCATGCCATTTCTGTCCTTTATTGAGCCCATCTTTGCATGAAATGTTCCCTGGGTATTTCTAATTTTCTTGAAGAGATCTCTAGTCTTTCCCATTCTATTGTTTTCCTCTATTTCTTTGCATTGATCACTGAGGAAGGCTTTCTTATCTCTCCTCGCTATTCTTTGGAACTCTGCATTCAAATGGGTATATCTTTCCTTTTCTCCTTTGCCTTTAGCTTCTCTTCTTTTCTCAGAGGAGGGGAGCCACAAGACCAAAACCAGGGTCTCTGCAACCAAGCTCACAAGGCCCTCTATTCTTCCTTCTATTGCAGGATCCAAAGACTGTCCCAAGAATGGTCTTACCAGAGTCTGAAGGCCCATCAGTTGCCAGATTAGACTTGCTGCTTTTATTATGTCCTCCTAACAAGACTCCACAATCTCTTTAGTGTTAAGGCTTGAACTTTAAGATAGATTATCTGAGAATCCCTCCAGAGAGTGAATAGCACCTGCTGAACACTAAATGCCTCCTGCAATGTTTCTCAAAATGTGACCTGTGGACCAAACACCTGTCCACCTGTCTCATTATTACCCAAGATGCTATTACAAATGTATATTCCTAGGTCCCACCCAGATCTTTTGAATCAGCATCTCTGGGAGTGTGGCCAGCAGTCTACATTTTAAATTATGTCCCAGATGACTCTTATTTATACACACTGACATTTGAGCTCCACCATGTGTGACTGAAACACACAAAAGTTCCCTGGAAGTGGCTAAATAGTGACAATAAATATGGCCCATATTCATCCCTTTGTCCATTTATTCATTCAAAAAATATTTTAAAATACTTACATTCAAGGCATTATGTTAGGTGCTATGGAAAGTTAATAACTGGGCTTCACTGGTGAGTCACACAGGAAAGAATCTGCCTGCAGGGAAGGAGACCTGAGTTTGTTCCCTGGGTCGGAAAAACCCCCTGGAGAAGGGAATGGTTACCGACCCCAGTATTCTTTCCTGGAGAATTCCATGGACAGAGGAGCCCATCCGGCTACAGTCCATGGGGTCACAAAGAGTCAGACATGACTGAGCAACTAACACTTTCACTTAAACTTAACTAGTTAGTGCCTATTTTCATTCAATTCAACAACTAATAGATGCTCACTGTGCTTCAGGCAAGGTGTTGCAGATAAATAAAAGTAAGCAGTTCCTGAACCTGGAAAGTGGGCTCAGGGGTCCTCATGGAATCGGGGTGACACAGCATGAGACGGGCTCCTGACTTTATATACAAAAACACAGCAGCTGAGATGGGGAAATAATTCTATTACAGTGTCAAATGCTACTAATATTAGAGAGGTGAAGATCCAAAAAGTTTTCAGAGAGAAGATGGTATTTGAAATGGACCCTGAAGAATGAATAGACTTTTGCCAAAGGGAATAGGCAAGGGTAAGAGGAGCATGCTGAATTCCAGGAAAAGCACAGAGACACAGGATGCAAGGCAGGGCACACTTGGGTCCAACGAGTGGTTTGGTGTGATCTGCCTCTGGGGTGCCTGCATAGAGGAAGTCAACTGAAAGTGAAGCCAGAAACGGCAGATACCAGGTTGGGAGGGACTATGAATGTTATTCCAAGAACCTGGACTTGGTGTTATGAGCCAGTGACACCCAATCATGGCTGTGTGGACTCCTGAGCCCTGTCTACTAGCAGTCTGGTTCAATCTGGGGTCAAAGGTCTGCAGGTAGTGCATAGCCGTGTCTGGAATACACCGCGATGAAGGTTACTAGGACTTTCAGTGAAATCAAGTCATTACCACAGCTGGACTCTGGGCAGGCCTGAGACTAGGGGAGAGGAGTGAGGCACCTACAGAGCAAAACGGAAAGAGGCCTTCACTCTGATCTCAGCACTTGAAGGAGTCATGTCTCCACCTCACTCACCACACCCTAATCCCAGCCCTGACTCAAGGGACAATGCAGAGGCTCCCAGAAGGGAGGGCAGATAACAGAACAGGCAAGTAGGAAGCCAGGACAGCAGGTGAGAGAGGATGGAGGCTTCAAGGACAGAGAGGAAATCGGACAGACCTTTCCAAAGCAGCCCCGTAATAGTGGACATAACCCAGCGTGCAGCCCAGAGGGTGCTGAGGTTTCCTGGCTTAGGGCCTGGAGCATAAGTGCTGTGTGCTGAAATAGCAGACATGGGTACCTAGAAGAAGAATTCCTAAGACTGATTCTGAAGTCTTAGGGGGCATTGGAGAAGGCTTTTTGGAGGTGAGATCTGAGCTGGCTCCTGAATGTGAATATGGAAAGCAAAGCAAGCAAAGTAGAAGAAAACTTGAGTTAAGCACAGAAGTAGGAAGTACAGAGTATCAAAAGACTGCTTTGGAGACCACGTTCCCACAGTGCTTATTTATTCAGTCAGTTCGGTCGCTCAGTCCTATCCAACTCTTTGCAACACTGTGAACCTCAGCACACCACTCCTCCCTGTCCATCACCAACTCCTGGAGTCCACCCAAACCCATGTCCATTGAGACAGTGATGCCATCCAACCATCTCGTCCTCTGTCATCCCCTTCTCGTCCTGCCCTCAATCTTTCCCAGCATTAGGGTCTTATTTATTATGCATCATCTTATGTATGCTCAGTACAGTGTGAGTGTGGCAGCCATGAGAAATGAACAGTATATGCATCCAGTTATGGGGAACTCAATTGACCAAGGACCCAACTGCCACATGCTGAAATCCATCAATACCTTGACATGGAGGTCACACGTTCCCCAGGCTGCTCCTCATAGCCAGGGACTGGATCTCAGGGATTCTGAGAGAAGCCCATTTCTAGAAGGTACAGGCTCATCTGATGGCCAATTTGGGCTTGAGAACTCCCCAGCAGCCATGCCAAACCTTTCTAAGACAATATAAACATCTAGGACACATCCACCACCCATCCCACCTTCACTTAAGGTCAGATAGCACTGGAGCCTAGCAACTCTCCCAGCTTTACAAGCAACCTTCCTATTTCCTTTCACACCAGCTTTTCCAAGATCAGACTAAGCCAGATAGGTACTGTAAGGGGGGATAATATCAAGGTGAATTCTTTTCCATAGTTTTTTGCATACTGAATTATTCCTTAAATAACCCTAGGAGGCCTCTCTGTACAAAGTTATTTAGTGCAGAGATATTTTATAAAAACATTTCTGAAAAAGGATAAATCACTCTGTACCTTGATGCTTTTGTGTATATTGAGATTTCTTCAAGAAGGGAGCAGCTGGAATGAAAACACCTTGGTAGCCCAGCAGTAGGCTCATTGGAGTGGCTACTGAGCTGCGGAATTTGCTGGCTGTTCAGTCTGGTCTCACTGACTCTGTGCTTTCTCGGGCAGTACATGATGGATGTTTTATAAGGTGCTCTGATTTTCCAAAAATCACACAGAGTAGGGGAAAGAGGCTTTGGAGCCAAGCAGGCCTTGGTTTAAACAGCAAATATACCGCTCTCTATATAACCTCAAACTGGTTCCATGAACTTTCTAAGCTGCTTCTCCCTCATCTGCAAAATGGGGCTGTCATGTGGAACACGCACAGTTACTTGGAGGACTGGAGATAAAATCTAGCGTGCTAGGTACTCTATAATTGGGGGTTCTTATGTCTACTGTTTTTATCAAAAAGTGGGTTTGAGTTTAGCTGTGTAGAACGAAACGAAGGAGTTGAGGTAACACTGGATATTGTTTCAGGCTAAGGATCCACATTTCTCTCTATTACTGCCAACAAGAGGAAACACAGCTCAGAGGTCAAAATGGAAATCATCCAACACCCTAATACTAGAGATTGTCCTTTTAAAATTCTTAATTTTGGCTATTAGCGCCAGAACATTTTCAGACACTAGTGCTTCATCCCATCAGGGTAGCCACAGTGTTGATTCAGTGGACTTAGATATTTTCATGCCAGGTGTCTCTTGGCATATAGAATTGTAGATTCATTCTTCTGATTCCCAGAAGAGGGCAATTCCAATTGTGTGTGGTGGGTCAAAGATGGCTGCAAATTCTTTGGCACTTCTTCCAAAGAGAGGCAGGCTCCATTCTTCTCCCCTTGATACTGAGTTGGCACAGATGTATTAATCAGGGTTCTCAGAGAAATAGAACCAATAGGATACACATACACAAACACACACACACATATATTTGTGTGTGTGTATGTGTGTGTGTATATATATATATATCAGGAAGAAAAGCTATGACCAACCTAGACAGCATATTAAAAAGCAGAGACAATACCTTTCCAACGAAGGTCCATCTAGTCAAAGCTATGATTTTTCCAGGAGTCATGATGGATGTGAGAGTTGGACTATAAAGAAAGCTGAGCAGCAAAGAATTGATCCTTTTGAACTGTGGTGTTGGAGAAGACTCTTGAGAGTCTCTTGGACTGCAAGGAGATCCAACTAGTCAATCCTAAAGGAAATCAGTCCTGAATATTCATCAGAAGGACTGATGCTGAAGCTGAAACTCCACTACTTTGGTCACCTGATGCGAAGAACTGACTCATTGGAAAAGACTCTGATGCTGGGAAAGATTGAAGGCAGGAGAAGAAGGGGATGACAGAGGATGAGATGCTTGGATGGCATCACTGACTCAATGGACATGAGTTTGAGTAAACTCCAGGAGTTGGTGCTGGACAGGGAACCCTGACATGCTGAAGTCCATGGGGTCGCAAAGAGTCAGACACAACCAAGCCACTGAACAGACTGATATGAATTTGGGAGCTTCCTTGGTAGCTCAGTTGGTAGAATCCACCTACAATGTAGGAGACCCCGATTCGATTCCTGGGTCAGGAAGATCCCCTGGAGAAGGGATAGGCTTAGCCACTCCAGTATTCTTGGGCTTCCCTTGTGGCTCAGCTGGTAAAGAATCTGCCTGCAGTGTGGGAGACTGGGCCTCGATCCCTGGGTTCAGAAGATCCCCTGGAGAAGAGAAAGTCTACCCACTCCAGTATTCTGGCCTGGAGAATTCCATGGACTGTCTATAGTCCATGGGGTTGTAAAGAGTTGGACATGACCAAACAACTGAACTGAACTGATGAGGCAGGAGAGAGATTATAAAGAATTGGCTCACATGATTATGGAAATTGAGAAATCTCAGTATCTGTCATCTGTAAGCTGGAGACCCAGGAAAGCCAGTGATGTAAGTTCCAATCTGAATCCAAAGACCAGAGGACCAGAAGCACTAATGACGTAAGTCACCATTCCAAGAGCAGGGGAAGACCAATGTCCCAGCTGAAGGACTTAGGCAGAGTTACTTGGCTGTGCTGGGTCTTAGTTGAGGTGTGTGGGATCTTGAGTTGCACCTTGTGGATCTTTTAGTTGCAGCATACGAACTCTTCATTGTGGCATGTGAGATCTAGTGGTATCTAGATCCCTGACAAGGAATCGAACCTGGGCCCCCTAGACTGGCAGCTTGAAGTCTTAGCCACTGGACCACCAGGGATGTCTGTTCTTCTGCCTTTTTGATCTATTCAGGCCACTGGGAAGGGTTGTCTGCTTGATTCAGTCAACTGATACAAATGCTCATCCAGAAACACCTTCACAGACTAGGTGGAGCAGAAGAATCACCTGACTGAGAATTGCCAAATTTCTGACCAACAAAATACCGAAATATAATAAAATGGTTGTTGTTTCAAACCACCAAATATTTTAGTTTGTTATACAGAAAATAGATGCCCTGAGAAAAGTGTCCATTGGAACTCCCTTGGTATGGCGACCGTGCCACCCTAAGGGGTTGAAATGACTCAGGGCCCTGAACATACCAGATAGAGATTTCAAGTGTCTTTGAATCTGTTGACTGCTCACCATCTCAGGGCCATAGGTGTATATAGGGCGGATATGCAAAGGAATGCTCCCAGCTCAGTCTAGAAATTGATTCCATTTCCTCCAACCCTAACCTTCTCTTCTCTAGATCATTGTTTTTAAAAGCGGAAGACGAAGACAGAAGAGAAGAGAATGAGAAAGAATGGAGTAGAGAAATGGAGAAAATGGAAAGAAAAAGAAGAGGAATTCTCAGATCGAATGACATCTGCTAAGGAATAAAATCAAAACCTCTGAAGGAAAAATTGGGCCACTTTTCACCCCATTTATTGTTCAAAACCGGCCACACTTTAGATGACAAATCAAGACCAACAACTCTCCTCTGTTTCTATTTAACATCAGTTTCATTCATTCATTCAGTCGGTCCACATTTATTGAATAATTGTTATCTGTAGAAGAAAGTGAAAAAATATGGTATAATTGAAATCTCCTACTTCACCCATTTGAAGCTCAAAATAAGATGGTATCTCTTTTCAAATCAATAAAATTATGCACTCCCAGAATGGCAGGAAATCCATTCTCCTCTCCTAGCACTTTCTGTCTGTAATACATTGAAGAAACCCAGAGGTGCTTACACAAATCACATCAGAGAAAATCCATTTGACTGCCAGAAGAAACTGTTCACCACTGTTACTCCATCCATAGCTTCACTGTAGAACTGCTGAAAACAGGGAATCCATCAAATTCTTCTGCCAAAAGAAGTGCTACAGAGCGTGAGTCCATGGCCGAAAAAGTTGAAGTTAGTGTGGCCACCTTGCATCAAAGTCAGTGGTTCAATTCCAACCCTGTGCCTTGAAGAATCACCAATGAATCTGAGGTTCACTACCACCTTGGCAGCAGATTCTCAGAGTGCAGCATGAATGAGAACATTTCTCTCTCCCAATGCCTTGTCCACACTGGGTGCATTAAGGACCAGTGTTACAGATCTGCAGAGAAACATCCACATACCCAGAATCCTTCCCTGCTGAGGAATGCTGTGAAAACTGTTACCATGTCAGTAGAGGTTCCAAAGAAACCACAAGATATATCCAGAATCAGACCTCTTCCAAGACCCATCAGATCAGATTTCCAAAGAGGAGAGGAAGTCCTTCCCTCCCCAGTCTAAGTCCAGTTCTTTTCCAGTCCCAGCAATAAACACTTGTCATTCCCCATGGCCTCAACAAAGAGACAAGCATTGTCTAATAACACATTCCTGTTGTCCCTGGCCTCTTCATAACAATAAAATATTGTCCCCCTCCTTTGGAGAGGGTATACACATAGAAAAAGAAAAGGGTATACATGGGAAAAATAAAGGAGAATAATACATCAAATCATAGACTATAGGACTAGAACAGACTCCAAAAAAGGCTATAGTTCAACCTCTTCATTGTATCAACAAGGAAACAGAGGCTCAGAGGCTTAATCAAACTGTGGAAAGCCAGCTACAACTTTTGATAGTTAAGTCCAAATCCTCAACCCAAACTCATTCCTCTGGATTTTCACATAACAGCCTTTCTCGGCCTCTAAATGAAACTAAAAGATGCTTAAATAGTTTAGGGGCTTTACTTTTTTTTCTTTGCCTAAGGAAAACAGAAGCATTCTTCGTTAAGCCAAGGCAGGGCCTGACAGAGCTTGGCAACTGGAACTGTCTTTCTAAATCTGGAAACACCATAACTCCTTTGAAAAGTGGAAGCAACAATTTGTGCCTCTTAAATGTGAAGAAACGTGTTTCTTTGTGAGAAAAAAAAATAACTGCAGTGAAATTACTGAAGACAAATATTGGGCAAGGCAGTCAACAAAACAAGAGATACTGAGTTTGTCAGAACATTCAGTTTATTCATGTGCCAAAAAGGGGAAAAAATACCAGCAAATTATTTTCCATTTGTAAATATATTCTGTGAATTTTCCCAGAAGATGAATTCGTGAGTTTCAAGAATCGAATGCCCAAGTACTTGATAAAGAGGACAAGCTGAAACAGGGCTAAAGAGGAAAAAATAATCTTTATTCTCTCTATAACAAAATCGTTCCACCATCACCATCCAGGATTGTTGATGTGCTGAATCAAACACATGAGGCCACTGCTTTGCGGGAAGTCTCCGTTTAAGACACACACTCTATTTATTCAGATATATGAACAACGTGAAGGAAATGGCAATAATGCCTTTCATTCTATACTCAATTTTTGAAGTCTTGTTCATTTTTGTTTTAACACCAGATTTCTAGTCTGGATGGCTGGTTTGTACAGCCAATCACATGAGGAAACTTGGAGAAAGGCTTATGAATTCCGATTTTGACTTTGTGTTTCAAGCATTCATGAGACCAAAATTCTTCCAATCAGTGGGTGAAATTATCTTTTTTGCTTGTTGGAATGTGGTGCACAGTTCGTGAAATGCTGTGTTTTGGGATCTTTATCTGAATTCCTCAGCTTTTTGCTGTTCTTCCTCCCTCTTTTTCTTACCTTACTGTTGCATCTTGAGAAATAATATCCCTTTGCGACCGAATGATGAACTCTTCTACTGGCAGAGTTCCTCCTATTGGCATGTCTGATCCAGCGGAATAGGCACTATTTTGTTTTCTTTTTTCTTACTCCTTTCCTCTTGACATACTTCAAGATACAGTTGCACATCTATGATTAACTGAAATGGGGTAGGGCTAATTATTAAGGGAGAAAAATACTAGAATTATGTCTGTTCACTAGAACTGGGGACAGAAGGGAAGCTACATATATTGGAGGTCTAGACGCAGCTACAGATGTGGGAAGTTCAGTCTGCAGGCAAAGCAGGAGTGTGACAAATAGGGTGGGCCAGGTCAACATTGGCACAATAGGATGTAATGTGTGTTGGGGCAGTTCATACCAGAATAGTATGGGGGAGATGATGACATTGCTCTTGACAAGGAGAAATCAGAGGCATGCCTTGCAGATACTATGCAGAGTTCAAGGCAGTACTGAGGCATGGAGGAGATGGTGGCAGCATCTGGTTACCAGAGCTGGGCTTAGGCAGGAAGCCGACCAGCAGCCAGAGTGAGCCTGAGGCCCCCTGGAGCTTCTTCAGCAGATCTATCTCAAGTCCAGGGGCTAGAGGAGAGCGAGCAGTTGGAAAGAGAGGAGTGAGGGAGATGGGAGAACTGTGTCACCAGAGAGGAGTCATCATTTGAGTCTGACATCTCACACCTAGACTGAGACAAGCCCCCTTGAGGGCAAGGACTATTTTGCTTCTAGGGCCTCCAGTCAGAGTGCACATTCTGGGTGCTTAATAGCTGCAAATACTGTTGATTTGAATTAAAGGGCCAGTTTCAGTTAATTACTCGGCACCCCATTGTAGCAAATAGCTTCATGGATTTAATGCACTGCAAAGGGTATAGATGGTCTCCAGAATAGGAGCAGTTACATATGGTAAAATTGTAATTGTGCAGATGGTCTTCAGAAGCTCCCTTTCCATTTTCATAGGAGAGGAACAGGGCTCATTTCTTTCTTACTTCTCTCTTCTGTTCTGGAGTCTGTAGCTCAGGACCTGCCTGCCTACCAGATACAAGTAACCTAAGAATCCAGGACATTCTTGAGTGTCTCCTGGGTAGGTGAAGAAGAGGTCAGTTTTTCAGAATCAGCTCCCGGTTTCACAATTCTTAGAAGACCAGCACTAATGATCCCCACAGTGGTTCAACGCAGTAACCCCTGGGTCCACTCCACACCACCGGCACCCTAAATTAGGCAAGGCTGGGAATCTGTTCTATTTGAAGTCTAGACATTATTAGATCACCTACAGCTGCCAGAGAAGAAAACAGGGAAAATGCATAGTTTCTGCTAAGTTAAGGGCTGACACTAAGTTGAAGGACAGATATTTGCATGAAAGTTGTATTCTTTCTGGACAGATGTGAAGATAAACAAGAGTCTGAAGCAAAATCATGACACTGAGAAATCGGTGAAATTTGCCTTGAGTGTCTCTCACTTTTTCCCTTCAGGGACCAAGCCCTCTCTCCTACACTGCACCTGGTTCTAGGTGCCTTCCCGAAGTTTCCAAAAGGAAAAGAATTTGATAACATAATTATACTTAACTGTCTCCTTCACATTACTGTGGTAACTGCCCCCAGTATTTGCATTTTAAAACTTCTTATTATAGATTAAATGGTTTCTAGGTCTTCCCTGGAAGGGATTTTTTTTTTTTTTTTTTCTGGAAGGGATTTTTAAGCAATATTAAGCAGGTGGAGAAATTTTTTATAGCAAGGGAGTTTTCTCTGGTTTCCAAACTTACACTGCACAATGTCAAAGACTGGCTGTCTCCAAATGTCAATAATTATAACTTTGCTTTAGATACATTAGGTGATGGGAAGTTACTTCAGAAGGAACACCCTGGCCCTTTTCTCCCAGCCCTTCCCCTGTACACTCCCATTCCTCTGCTAAAGAGAATACCCAACATTGGCAAGCGTCTATGAATTACTAAAATATTTTTTGTGTATGTTATCTCATTCAATCCTTACAAGAGTCTTATGAGATAAGGATTATAATTATCTTAATTAAAACCGTAATTCCATTTAATGCTTCTTCTAGAAACATGATCTCTTTGGCTCACCGATGCTATACTCTCTGGGGTTTGTTCTTTCCCAACTCCCATTGCTTCTCCTCAGGGACCTTTGCTGCCTTCATTTCTTCCTGGTCCTTAAATGTTGGGGTTCCCTGGACTTTTGCTCCTCACTAACACTGGCCATCATATTCATTCAGGAATTTCAGTTACAGCACATATGTCTAGCCTCTCATGGCTCCTGTCAGAGAGCAGTCCACTCTCTGAGCTCCAGGACTTTTCAACACTTCTGCTTGAATATCTCACAAGCCCCTAAAACTCCACGTGTCTAAAACGGAATGCCTAATCTACTCAACAACCACCCAGCTCCCACCATCACCACTGGAAAATCTGCCCCTTGGACAGTGTGTGTTGACTCCTCCATCTGCAGCCTAAGGTCATTGGCCAAGTCCTATTACTCTCCTAATGGTCTCTCACCTCCATTTCCATCATCACCTCTCCACTTAGACTCCTACAGTGCTCCCACAAGTAAGCCCCCCCATCCACTTTGTCCCTCTTTCACCATTCTCCATAGGGTACCCTGAGAAGTTCCTATAAAATACAAATTTCACCAAGACATATCTCTGCTGAAAACAGTTGCAGTTGGCTTGACTTTTTTGAGAACTTATAGATATGGGTCCTCATTCTTAACGTGGCCTTTGAAACCCAGGGCAATGTAGTCTCTACTCAGCTTTCCAACCTTGTCTCATCCCACTGTCCTCTTACCATCAACATTCCAGCCACTCTAGTTTTCTTTTGTCTCCTTGAAAGCTCAGGGGTCTTGATACTTCAGAACCTTTGAACATCTGTTCTCTCACTTGGTTAACTTTTTTTATTATTATTATTTGACTTCACTAGGTCTTGGTTGCTGCATGCAGGCTTTCTCTAGTTGAGACAAGTGGGGGCTACTCTTTGTTGCAGTGTGCAGGCTTCTCACTGTGGTTGCTTCTCTTGTTGCAGAGCATGGGCTCTAGGCACATGGACTTCAGTAGCTGTAGCATGCAGGCTCAGTATTGTGGCTCATGGCCTCTGGAGTTCAAGCTTAGTAGTTGTGGCACACAGGCTTAGTGGCTGTGAGGCATGTGGGATCTTCCCAGACCAGGGATTAAACCCGTGTCTCTTGCATTGGCAGGTGAATTCTTAACCACTGTACCACCAGAGAAGTCTTCATTTGGTTAACTCTTAACCATCTTCCAAATCTCAACTTAAAAATGTTACTTCCCCAAGGAAGACTTCCCCTTTAGAAGAGGCTAAGTCCCCTTGGGATGTGCTCTGATAGCACAAGACTCTCATCGCAATTTAAATGTCTTAGTTAATGTCTGTCTTCTTGGCTAGACTGTAAGTACCACAAGAGTGAATTTTTTAAGCACTCTGTCCCCAATACCTAGCACAGTGTTTAACATGCAATTAATACTCAAAAAAACAAAAACAAAAAACAAACAAACCACATTTATTGGCTTGAATTAAGTGACTTTCCTAAGCCAGATTAGAAATGTCAAAGTGAAGGCATGAACCCTAATTTCTCTGATCTCAGCGCCCGTTTTCTCTTATCTTCTTTCACTGTGTATCCCTCTCCTCCCACCACATTCTTAGAGGCCTGGGAATGGTGATCATATGACCATCCCTTAAGGGAGGTAAATCTCAGAATCTTCTTGGTTCAGAATCTTCTATCCCAGTCCTGCAAGTATCCCAGGTAGGTGAGGACCACAAAGCAGCTGCTCAGGGAACCTACTAGTGTGATGAGATATGTGTTGGTTTTAAATATGTCTACAAATTATTTAATACTCTTTCTTTTAAGAAATAGAGCTCAATTCCCTCCCCTTTGATTGTGGACTGTACTTAGCAATTCAGTTCAAACAAATAATTTTGGCAAAAGTGATCATCTACAACCTCTGAGACTAGATCATAAAAGACACTGCAGCTTCCATTTTGCATTCTTTTGGATCACTTGCTTAGGAAAGTCAGTGGCCGTGTCATGAGGACACTTGAGTAGCACTATGGAAAAGTCCATATGGTGAGAAATTAAGGCCTCCCACCAAGAGCCAGCAAGGAGCCAAATCCTTCTGCCAACTAAACTGTCTGCCTGAGTCTTCTTGGGATTAGCTCTTCTAGCTGAGTCAAGCCTTCAGCTGACTTCAGTCATGGTTAATATCTTGACTACCTTTTGAGACCCTGTGAACCACAAGCACCAATCTAGGCTGCTCCCAAATTCCCAACCCATAGAAACTGTGAGGTAATGTTTGTTATTTTCAGATATTTCACTTGGGCATCACTTGTTATGCAGCAAAAAATAACTAACACAAAGTTAAAAAGAGAGAGAGATTGGAATCCAAGCAAATAAGCCAACCATAGAGGCAGTTCTTGGGAATGAGAAAAGAACAGGGACTGTGTAGAAACCCTTTGTCTCGAATGGATATAATTATGTTTTGTTGCACACAACAATGCTGAGGTGGGAGGTGAGGTACTAGAGAAGAAGGGACTCTGAGAACCCTGCTGGGCAGCAAAATAGAAGTGGGTATCTAAACAGAGCCCCAGACAACCTAGATCCAGTGACACAAGAAAGGAGCTAGGAACTATGAGGCAAACTGGGGCAACGGTAGCATCTATAACCAAGCACTGAGCCACAGAGGGATAACTAGACATGGGAGCCAGGACACCAAACTGCTCAGAATTAGTGACATCTCTGAGGTCACAACAAAGGCAGGTGGGAGAAACAGAGAAGTCTGCCATGTAACCTCTGCTCCTATTTCTGAGTCCCCACATACTCCATATATAGAAGTTTCTGCTTCTAAAGTACCTTGGAGTGAATGCTGTTGGGCCCCACCCCATTTGCTTTGCTGACTAAGTGTTGGCTGATAATACTCACAGCTGCCTGCTCTCTGGAAAACTGCCTTCAGCCAAATGCTTTGTTCTCACCCATCCCCTTCCATCCCAACCCTCAACCAATGCCTAACTGTCATGGGGTTCAAAATGTCAGAGCCCTTGTCCTGAAAAGAGACTAACTCTCTGGTGCAATTTATGCTCCAGCGCTTCTCCATGAGATCAGACATAAGGTAACATCCCGTTGAGACCACATTATTTTCCTACCTCTTCTGCTTCCCTCACTCTCCTTTCCTGAGATTACTCCTACATAAATCACTTGAATAAGAAGTAGGATCTGCTTCTAGGGAACCCAATCTATAACACATCTTAAAGGATCTGGTATTTCATAAGGTGTGTATGTGTGTGTTTGTGGTGTGCATGCCCATGCACTCCAGTTCAGTTCAGTTCAGTTCAGTCGCTCAGTCGTGTCTGACTCTTTGCGACCCCATGAACCGCATCACGCCAGGCCTCCCTGTCCATCACCAACTCCTGGAGTCCACCCAAACCCATGTCCATTGTGTCAGTGATGCCATCCAACCATCTCATCCTCTGTCGTCCCCTTCTCCTCCTGCCCTCAATCTTTCCCAGCATCAGGGTCTTTTCCAGTGAGTCAGCTCTTCACATCAGGTGGCCAAAGTATTGGAGTTTCAGCTTCAACATCAGTCCCTTCAATGAACTCCCAAGACTGATCTCCTTTAGGATGGACTGGTTGGATCTCCTTGCAGTCCAAGGGATTCTCAAGAGTCTTCTCCAACACCACAGTTCAAAAGCATCAATTCTTCAGTGCTCAGCTTTCTTTATAGTCCAGCTCTCACATCCATACATGACTACTGGAAAAACCATAGCCTTGGCAGGACGGACCTTTGTTGGCAAAGTAATGTCTCTGCTTTTTAATATGCTGTCTAGCTTGGTTATAACTTTCCTTTCAAGGAGTAAGCGTCTTTTAGTTTCATGGCTGCAATCACCACCTGCAGTGATTCTGGAGCCCAGAAAAATAAAGTCAGCCACTGTTTCCACTGTTTCCCCACCTATTTACCATGGAGTGATGGGACCGGATGCCATGATCTTAGTTTTCTGAATGTTGAGCTTGAAGCCAACTTTTTCACTCTCCTCTTTCACTTTCATCAAGAAGCTCTTTAGTTCTTCTTCACTTTCTGCCATAAGGGTGCTGTCATCTGCATATCTGAGGTTATTGATATTTCTCCCAGCAATCTTGATTCCAGCTTGTGCTTCATCCAGCCCAGCATTTCGCATGATGTACTCTGCATAGAAGTCAAATAAGCAGGGTGACAATATACAACCTTGACATACTCCTTTTCCTATTCGGAACCAGTCTGTTGTTCCATGTTCAGTTCTAACTGTTGCTTCCTGACCTGCATACAGGTTTCTCAAGAGGCAGGCCAGGTGGTCTGGTATTCCCATCTCTTTCAGAATTTTCCACAGTTTATGGTGATCCACACAGTCAAAGGCTTTGGCATAGTCAATAAAACAGAAATAGATTTTTTTGGAACTCTCTTGCTTTTTTGATGATCCACTGGTTGTTGGCAATGTGATCTCTGGTTCCTCTGCCTTTCCAAAACCAGCTTGAACATCTGGAAGTTCATGGTTCATGTATTGCTGAAGCCTGACTTGGAGAATTTTGAGCATTACTTTACTAGCGTGTGAGATGAGTGCAACTGTGTGATAGTTTGAGCATTCTTTGGCATTGCCTTTCTTTGGGATTGGAATGAAAACTGACCTTTTCCAGTCCTGTGGCCACTGCACTATGGACTGAATATTTGTGTACACCTAAAATTCATACTGAAACCCTGATCCACAGTATGATGATATCTGGAACTGGATCCTTCAAGAGGTAATTAGGCTCAATGAGGGTAGAGCCCCTCTTTATAAAAAGAGAAAGAGATCAGAGTCCCCCTGCTTTCCACTGTGTAGGATAGAGCAAAAAGGTGGACATCTACAAACCAGGAAGAGAGCCCTCATCAGACACCAGTCTGCCAACACTTCCCCACCTCCAGACTGTGTGAAGTAAATGTTGTTTAAGCTACCTGAAAGCAAAAGAAAGTGTTAGTGGCTCAGTCGTGTCCATCTCTTTGCAATCCCATAGACTGTAGCCCGCCAGGCTCCTCTGTCCATGGAATTCTCCAGGCAAGAATACTGGAGTGGGTAGTCATTCCCTTCTTTGGGAGATTTTCCAGACCCGGGGATCAAATCCAGGTCTCTTGCAGTACAGGCAGATTATTTTACCACCTGGAGCTGCCAGGGAAGCCCTTAAGCCACCTAGATTAGGATATTTTGTTTTAGTAGCTTGAGCCAAGTATGTGTGAGTGTGACTGTGGTGATAATGAAGAAATATTTTATTTATTTATTTTTTCATGTATTTTTATTAGTTGGAGGCTAATTACTTTACAATATTGTAGTGGATTTTGCCATACTGAAGAAATATTTTAAATAAGAGAAAACAATAAAAAGTTTCCTGCTTAAATTGTCCATGAATCAACAGATGGAGAGTACAAAACCTAGCAATTTGGTTAAATCATTTAAAAGAAATATAATTTAGTAATTTATCTAAATGTTTATTAAGTGGGATGAGTTTGCACTGTCTACAGCTAGCAAAACTGGAACAACTGTTTCCGCAATCTCTTTCCCTGATGGTTCTGTGTTAAAGTTTCCCCCCACCCCGAATTTTTATTTAAGCATGATTTAGAAGGCAGGAATGAAGCAGCAGTGCTCTCTGAAAGTTGTTGTGGTTGGATGCAACATGCAATATAGAGGTGCCGATGCATTCTAGGTTAGTCTACCCCCTTCCAACCTCTAGCTCTCCTTTCTAGCTGCTGACCCTCCTGGCCGCCAATAGTGCCAGGCTCACTATTAGATGCCAAGTCCATAACTTACCACAGATTCCTCCTCCAGCTCTCTCTGGTCCCACTCCAGCAGCTGGGTATACCTGGCTTCCAAAGTTCCCTAGCAGGCTGTAATTTGTCCAGTCATGCCGATGTATCAAGAGGGTTGATTAGTTATTTTCTTTCATCTTTCAACTCCCCATCTTCAGTTTTAGTTCCCCAAGTTTCTCCATAATCATAAAAGCTCATATTCCTAGAATATGTTATTTATTCCATAACATTCAAGGTGGTCTGCTTTCCTGATTGAGCCCTGGTATCCTGATACACTCATAAGTGAGTGAGTGCTCAGTCATGTCCAACCCTTTGCAACCTCATGCACTATAGCTCACCAGGTTCCTCCATCCATGTAATTTTCCAGGCAAGAATACTGGAGTAGGTTGCTATTTCCTATTCCAAGGGAACTTCCTGACCCAGGGATCGAACCCACATCTCTTGTGTCTCCTGCATTGGCAGGCAGTACCACTGTACCACACTCATACACTGATTATATGTAATTGCCAAACTGCACAGAAACAAGTATATATTTCATTAAATGCATATCAGATCGATTTTGTTGATGTTGTTTTTCAGTAGGAACAGTACAGTCTCTAGAGATATGTTCAATATTTGTAGCATGCTACTTACTCTCTTAACACAGTCACCTGAAGAGAACTCTACAAAATGAAAGGGCTCATTGAAAAAAACACTGAGATGTTGGCAGGCATCAGTAATGGAGAAATGATGAGGATTTTCATTTAGGAGAATAACACAGTTAGATTTTCAATTTCATTGTACTAGAATGGTTGCAATGTGAAAAATGAGTTGTAGGGAGGTTAAGAGTGGAAGTAGGGGACAAACTGGTAGGATACTGCAGTTGTCTAGCCAAGAGAGGGATAGTAGGTTGGGCTAAGATGGTAGCAGTAGAGTTGGAAGCTTTGTCTGCCAGGTGAAGGCAATCTAGGGCAGGGACAATCATTTCAAAGGGAGTCAGTGTATCTCTGGCTCTGAATCATCATCATAAATAGAATGATCATAGAATGACTGGGATAGTTAACCTCCCAAATACCTTATTAACATTTGATAAGCCTCAGCTGTTATCTTTTATACTACTAATTAACTAAGGGTGGTTAACCTGATCCAGGATAGAAGGAAAATTTTTCTCAAGTCCTTGCAAAAAGCTGTCATAATACTGTTAAGAAAAAGCTTTCCCCCAATTCCTCATCAAATGAATACCTCTCTGCAAAGTAGGCCACATAACTCTTTTTTTCTTTTTCTGTTATACTGAAGTATAGCCAATTAACAAAGATGTGATAGTTTTAGGTGCACAGCAAAGTTAATCAACAATACATGTACATGTATCCATTCTCCCTCAAACTCCCCTCCCATCCAGGCTGCCACATATGCAAATCAAAACTACAGTGAGATATCACCTCACACCAGTTAAAATGGCTATCATCAAAAAATTGACAAATAATAAATGCTGGAGAGGATGTGTAAAAAAGAGAACCCTCCTACACCATTGGTGGGAATGTAAATTGGTACAGCCACTATGGAGAACAGTAAGAAGGTTCCTCAGAAACTAAAAATAAAGGTACCATATGACCCTTCAATCCCACTCATGGACATATATCCAGAGAAAAAACATGATCCAAAAGGATATATGCCCCCCAATGACAGCATGGCTTACAACAGCCAAGGCAGGGAACCAACCTAAATGTCCATCAGCAGAGGAATGGGTAAAGAATATGTGGTACATATAAACAATGGAATATTACTCAGCCATTAAAAAGAATGAAATAATGCCATTTGTAGCAACATGGATGACCTAGGGATTGTCATACTGAATGAAGTAAGTCAGACAGAGAAAGAATACCACATAAATCTTTAACATTCTTCCAATGCAACTATTAAGGCAGAGATTTGCTTTGGACTTAAGTCAACATCTTCAAATGAAGCTCTAAAGAGCAGTCTGGAACATTTTGTAACACTCTATTTGGACTAGGAAGGAGTTTTTGAGACCTAAGTTTTTGCAAACATCATTCTCATTTTATTGTTTGAGTGAGTGTGCCTGAGACAAACTCCCCTAGTCAAAAAAAATCCTCTAGCAGATCTCCAGAGCCAGTTTTTCTACAGCAGGAGTCCATTTTTCAGAATGATATTCATCACTCTGCCTCATCTTTACAATGTGCTCGGTATTGGTCTTCCCTGAGAAACATCTTACTCAGCATTTACTGCTTCTTCCCATTTCAGTGGTGGGGAGAGGTACTGGCTGTATGAAAACAGAAATCAATAATTTCTGGCACTTAATGTATAGCACATTTGAGAGGGAGCTCAAGATTTAAAGGAATGAGCCAAGTTGGGGTTAATAACTATGGAGTCAAAAGTGATTTCATCAGATGCCATTTGAATTTCTAATTCCACCTCTTCTCTTCTTCCCTGCTTCTCCATTCTCAAATGGCAGGGCTAAAAGAATCCAATGTGTATTCCATCTTCTCAGACCTGTAAAGCTAATACTCAGAGGAAAGAACACTCAACCTCCTATTATAATTCTGTCCATTTGGAAAAGAGCATGGAGTTCAGGGCACAGCTTCAGTATGGGTCTGAGTCCTTCTCCAACATTTCCAAACACTTCCATTTCTTTTGTGGCACCCTTTTTTATTGGAGTATAGTTGATTTAAAATGTTGTGTTAGTTTCTGCTGTACATCAAAGTGGATCAGTTATACATATACATATATCCACTCTTTAAAATTCTTTTCCCATATAGTTCATTACACAGTATTTGAGAAGAGTTCCCTGTTTTATACAGTAGATCCTTTTTAACTATCTATTTTATATATAGTAATGTGTATATGTCAATCCCAATCACCCAGTGTATATGGCACACTTTCTCTTTTGAACACTTTTCCCCTTTGCTCTTATTTAAGGTTGCTTCTGACCCTGTATTCACTGCCTCCCACCAAGATGATTCACTAGAAGATGCTCTTGGAAGCTGCATGGTAGAATGGAAAGATGGTATGTTCTGGATTTAGACCTGGGTTTAAATCCAAGCTCTGCAGTTACAGCGTGTATAACTTTAGCCACATCATGTATATTCTGTGAACACCAGTTTCCTCATCTGGAAATGAAGAGAAGTGATCCTAATTCAGGGGGTTATTATCAGAATTAGAGAAAATATGGGCTTCCCTGGTGGCTCAGTGGTAAAGAATCTGCTTGCAATGCAGGAGACCCAAGTTCAATCCCTGGGTTCAATCCCTGGGGTTGGGAAGATCTGAAGAAAGAAATGGCATCCCAACTCCAGTATTCTTGCCTGGAGAACCCCATGGACAGAGGAGCCTGGTGGGCTAGTGTCCATGGAGAAAATATATGTAAAGAACTTACTCATATACTTGGCACATGACAGTTAATATATTAATAAATATCCCAGAACCACATTAGTATATATTATTAATAATAATTAGGTCTCTTTGAATTACTCATTCTACTCTTCACAATAAAAATATTGTTTTGACTCTCTACCATATAGACACATTTCTAAACTCCTTACATATGTTATTTAATCCTCTCAACAACTCCATAATGTAGGTACTATTACTGCCCTGTACTGTAATTGAGGACATAGAGGCACAGGAAACTAATTAACTTACCTAAGGTCACATACTGGGAGGTGAATACAGTCTGGCTCAAAACTGACACCCTTTAGAGACCACACAGGAATGCTGGCTCTAACAGTATCTTTAAAAGATCCATAAGAAAAACATACCATATTTTTCTCGGCTTTTCATATTGTACTTTATATTTATTGAAGAAGGGGATGTTTAGATGAATGAAAAAAACCAGCAGAGTCACTCTCTACAGAAGAAAACTCAATTTATTCTCAGCCGTGGGGTTCATCCCCTCCTTGTCCCTGCTGGAGGAAGCTTTCAGCTACGGGTAGTATAAAATTCCTCCAAGTTGATCTCTAAAGGAGCACCGGCTCACCTAACTGCCAGACCAAAAGGAAGGCAAGCTCTCAGGTTGGTTGCTCTAGCAACTCAACGAGATCCTAAAAGACTCAGATTATTTCTACTTTTGTGGCTTGCTGTCTTCTGCCCACTCCATCCTGAAGCTCGCTTGCCTCCTGGACGTGTAGCATTTGGAACTGCATGATTCTGCATTCCCATCTAGTGGGAAAGGAAAAGAGGTTACATTGCTCTCCCAGAAGAGTGAAGAAAGGCTTTCCTGAACACTCTGTGCTGTGCTTAGTTATATCTGACTCTTTGCGACCCCATGGACTGTAGCCCACCAGGCTCCTCTGTCCCTGGAATTCTCCAGGCAAGAATACTGAAATGGGTTGCCATTTCCTACTCTGTTCCTGAATGCTACACCCCACTCCCCAGCCCCACACATAAACTCTCCTCACATCTCAGTGGCCAGTTAGCATCTCATGTGCATTCCCAAGCCAGTCACTAGATACAAAGATGGAATTACTCTTAAGCCAGTCAAGCTCATCTCTAAAACTAGGGGATGTGGTTCTTTTCCCCAAGATACATGGATGTGTGGGTAACAGAGGAACCAGAACAAAATTGAAGTCCTCTTAGGAAGGAGAAAGGAGAGGAGTTGTGATGGACAGACAACCAACATAATCAGCCCACACCCAAGGGTACATTATCTATTTCCATGCATTTTCCTACTTTTCTGGACCCTGATTTTATCTTTCCTACATTAGGAATAATACTAATAGCTGCTTACATGAGGTGATGAGTATGGAAGAATTTATAATACCATACAAATGAAAGTTGTAATTATTGTTGCAGTGCTGCTATTGTAGCTGAGATTTACTCTCCAAGGTATGCTGTGCTGTGAGTAGCAGGGCCAGAGGAACAGAGATTGTGTGTCTTTGGTGCCTGCCAACCTCTATTTCATTCATTCATTCCCACCTCCTAGAACTCGCTCTTTCCCACCCTCATGCTGCCCAAAGTAACCTCGTCCTGAATGTTCTACACAAGCTTATCCTGACATCTAGCATCTTGGGTTCCCATATAACTTCCCCTTTGCAACCATTTCCATCAAATCTCATTTCCTAGCGTGGTCACTCTGAACTCGGCTCTCTCTCGTCTCTTTGCCTTTCACTAATTTTGCGATTTGGTACAAAGTTCTTCACCTCTCTGGACTCCACTTCCCTCTTTAGTGAAATGAGATGCTTGGAGTAATTAATCTCTAAGGCACCTTCAAGCTTTAACTTTTATGATTCTATGAATTTCAAACAGTGAGGCAAAAAAACATGAAGAAATTCACATGGAGGAAGAGATCTGGGGTTGGGGGATTTTAAGAAAAAAGTGGCCAGTGAGCAAAGCTACCTTGATTTGAGGGTTCCAAAGACAGACACACAAACACACACATATGCACACACAGACATTTACAAGCACACACACACACTGAGGATCTGTTAGCAATCAATAGTGAATGTTACAACAGGAATGAGGGGATCTAGTAAAACAGAGATGGACTCAACTACAGAGCAGACCTGAAGGATACAGGTGTAAGGAGTAGGACAGTGAGACCGCATCCTTAAACACATCCAAGTTCAGCAGAGCTGAGAATTTCACTGAGGGTGGAAAATCACCTCTGCTGTGGGCATTACATTCATAGGCTGAGATGAACCGAAATTCGAAGGGATCTCTGCAGGGACCATTCTGACCTTCCAAACACAGGAACACATCTACTACTAGATCTGACCTTGTTTTGCCTTTTTCCCTCCCTAGTTTCAGCTGGGCCTCAAAAACAGAAAGGCCAAAATCCAACTAGAAAATCTGTTTCTGTTATATTCTCTTGGCAGCTTAGGAGATCTCTCTTGGCAGGCTTTCTGGTGATTTGTCCAAGCCTGGGGCCTCTCTTCCCTGGAGTTTCCATCACCTTGTTCAGGGCAGAAGAAGCTCTAAGTGTCGCTATGCAGTGCCTAAAAGGCGGTGCTCTCTTTTCTTGCAGTCCTTTCTTTGTCCCCCCCACACACAGAAGGACACAGAATAATAATAATTATAATGAAATAATAATAGTAGGAACTACTATTTTTGACTGCTTACTGTTACTCAGGTATGAGACTAAGCACTTTATATATATGTATCATCCCAATAACTAATTTGGTAGGATTGCAAATATTAGTATAGTATAAAAACATTAAAAGTGAGAGAAATGGGTATTTCATACTGACAAAAAGTACATCCTCCAGAAGCTATACCAGCCATGAACTTTTTACACACCTAACAGTGTAGTTTCAAAAATGTGTAAAGCAAAACTGCTAGAATACAAGAAGAAATTGATAGAACCTTGTATATTAGAAGATATTAATATATACTTCCCTCTCAGAGAGATTAAATAGGCAAAATTAAGTATATAAGAATTCATATGGCATAGTATATAGTATAGTAAGAAATTATATAGAACTTGGCACTCAAGGGAGATTGCACATTGTTCTGAAACATATGTGGAAGCAGTTACAATAATTGAACATGTATTAGATCATGAAGAAAATCTTCACAAACTCCAAGAGGCAGTATTCACACAAGCATATTTGTGGATTAAAATACAAATAAGACTTAGAAATTAACAGCAGAAGGATAGCAAAAGTAAAAATCTACCCACTTGAAATGGTATATTTTTTCTTTTCCCTTTGCTTTTTGCTTCTCTTCTTTTCTCAGCTATTTGTAAGGCCTCCTCAGCCAACCAGTTTGTCTTTTTGCATTTCTTTTTCTTGGGGAGGGTCTTGATCACTGCCTCCTTTACAATGTCACCAACCTCTGTCCATAGTTCTTCAGGAACTCTGTCTATCAGATCTCAGATCTAATCCCTTGAATCTATTTGTCACTTCCTCTGTATAATTGTAATGGATTTGATTTAGGTCATACGTGAATGGTCTAGTGGTTTTCCCTACTTTCTTCAATTTAAGTCTGAATTTGGCAAAAAGGAGTTCATGATCTGAGCCACAGTCAGCTCCCAGTCTTGTTTTTGCTGACTGTTTAGAGTTTCTCCATCTTTGGCTGCAAAGAATATAATCAATCTGATTTCAGTGTTGACCATCTGGTAATATCCATGTGTAGAGCAGTCTCTTGTGTTGATGGAAGAAGGTGTTTGCTATGATCAGTGCATTCTCTTGGCAAAACTCTTTTAGGCTTTGCCCTGCTTAATTCTGTACTCCAAGGCCAAATTTGCCTATTACTCCAGGTATTTCTTGACTTCCCACTTTTGCATCCCAGTCCTCTATGTTGAAAAGAACATCTTTTTTGGGTGTTAGTTCTAGAAGGTCTTGTAGCTCTTCACAGAATCATTCAACTTCAGCTTCTTCAGCGTTATTGGTTGGGGCATAGACTTGGATTACTGTGATATTGAATGGATTGCCTTG
Source organism: Dama dama (assembly GCF_033118175.1). NCBI lineage: Eukaryota > Metazoa > Chordata > Mammalia > Artiodactyla > Cervidae > Dama > Dama dama. The sequence continues at coordinate 73,567,067 of NC_083691.1, forward strand.
GAAACGAACAGAGATCATTCTGTCATTTTTGAGACTGCACCCAAGTACTGCAATTCAGACTCTCTTGTTGACTATGAAGGCTACTCCATTTCTTTTAAGGGATTCTTGCCCACAGTAGTAGATATAATGGTCATCTGAAATAAATTCACCCATTCCAGTCTGTTTTAGTTCACTGATTCCTAAAATGTCAATGTTCACTCTTGACATCTCCTGTTTGACCACTTTCAATTTACCTTGTTTCATGGACCTAACATTCCAGGTTCCCGTGCAATACTGTTCTTTACTGCATCGGACTTTACTTCCATCACTAGTCATATCCACAACTGGGCTTTGTTTTAGCTTTGGCTCCCTCTCTTTATTCTTTCTGGAGTTATTTCTCCACTCTTCTTCAGTAGCATATTGGGCACCTACAAACCTGGAGAGATCATCTTTCAGTGTCATATATTTTTGCCTTTTTATACTGTTCATGGGGTTCTCAAGGCAAGAATACTGAAGTGGTTTGCCATTCCCTTCTCCAGTGGACCACGTTTTGTCAGAAGTCTCCACCATGACCTGTCCCTCTTGGATGGCCCTACGTGGCATGGCTCATAGTTTCATTGAGTTAGACAAGGCTGTGTTCCATGTGATCAGTTTGATTAGTTTCCTGTGATTGTGATTTTCATTCTGTCTTCCCTCTGACAGATAAGGATAAGAGGTTTATGGAAGCTTCCTGATGGGAGAGATTGACTGTGGGGGAAACTGAGTCTTGTTCTGATGGGCGGGGCCATGCTCAGTAAATCTTTAATCCAATTTTCTGTTGATGGGCAGGGCTATGTTTCCTCCCTGTTGTTTGACCTGAGACCAAACTATGGTGGAGGTAATGAAGATAATGGCAGTGTCCTTCAAAAGGTCCCATGCACTCACTGCCACACTCAGTGCCCCTGACCCTGCAGCAGGCGACTGCTGACCCACACCTCTGCCGGAGACTTCAGGACACTCACAGGCAAATCTGGGTCAGTCTCTTGTGGAGTAACTGTTCCTTTCTTCTGGGTCCTGGTGTGCACAAGGTTTTGTTTGTGCCCTTCAAGACTCAGTTTCCCCAGTCTTGTGTAAGCTTTGTAATCAAATCCCACTGGCCTCCAAAGTAAAATTCTCAGGGGGTTCTCAGTCCCTTTGCCAAATCCCCAGGTTGGGAAATTTGTTGTGGGTCCTAGGATTTTCCTAAGAACGTGATCAGTGATCAATGCAAAGAAATAGAGGAAAACAATAGAATGGGAAAAACTAGCGGTCTCTTCAAGAAAATTAGAGGTACCAAGGGAACATTTCATGCAAAGATGGGCAAAATAAATGACAGAAATGGTATGGACCTAACAGAAGCAGAAGATATTAAGAAGATGTGGCAAGAATACATAGAAGAAAAAAAAAATCTTCAACCCAGATAACCACAATGGTGTGATCACTCATTTAGAGCCAGACACCCTGGAATGCGAAGTCAAGTGGACCTTAGGAAGCGTCACTATGAAGAAAACTAGTGGAGGTGATGGAATTCCAGTTGAGCTATTTCAAATCCTAAAAGATGATGCTATGAAAGTGCTGCACTCAATATGCCAGCAAATTTGGAAAACTCAGCAGTGGCCACAGTACTGAAAACCGTCAGCGTTCATTCCAATCCCAAAGAAAGGCAATGTTAAAGAATGTTCAAACTACCACACAATTGCACTCATCTCACACGCTAGTAAAGTAATGCTCAAAATCCTCCAAGCCGGGCTTCAGCAATACGTGAACCGAGAACTTCCAGATGTTCAAGCTTAATTTAGAAAAGGCAGAGGAACCAGAGATCAAATTGTCAACAACTGTTGTATCATCGAAAAAGCAAGAGAGTTCCAGAAAAACATCTATTTCTGCTTTATTGACTATGCCAAAGCCTTTGACTATGTGGATCACAACTGTGGAAAATTCTGAAAGAGATGGGAATACCAGACCACCTGATCTGCCTCTTGAGAAATCTGTATGCAGGTCAAGAAGCAACAGTTAGAACTGGACGTGGAAAAATGGACTGGCTTCAAATTGGGAAAGGAGTACATCAAGGCTGCATATTATCACCCTTCTTATTTAACTTCTTTGCAGAGTACATCATGCAAAATGCCCGGCTCGATGAAGTACAAGCTGGAATCAAGATTGCTGGGAGAAATATCAATAACCTCAGATATACAGATGATACCATCATTAGGGCAGAAAGTGAAGAAGAACTGAAGAGCTTCTTGATGAAAGTGAAAGAGGAGAGTGAAAAGGTGGCTTAAAACTCAACATTCAGAAAACTAAGATCATGGCATCCGGTCCCATCACTTTATGGCAAATAGGTGGGGAAACAATGGAAAGAGTAACAGACTTTATTTTCTAGTGCTCCAAAATCACTGCAGATGGTGATAGCAGCCATAAAAGTAAAAGACAGTTGCTCCTTGGAAGGAAAGCTATGACCAACCTAGACAGCATATTAAAGAACAGAGAAATTACTTTGCCAACAAAAGTTTCTGTCTAGTCAAGGCTATGGTTTTTCCTGTAGTCATGTATGGATGTGAGAGTTGGACTATAAGGTGAAGAATTGATGCTTTCGAATTGTGGTGTTGGAGAAGACTCTTGAGAGTCCCTTGGACTGCTAGGAGATCCAATCAGTCCATCCTAAAGGAAATCAGTCCTGAATATTCATTGGAAGGACTGATGCTGAAGCTGAACCTCCACTACTTTGGCCACCTGATTCAAAGAACTGACTCACTGGAAAAGACCATGATGCTATGAAAGATTGAAGGTGGGAGGAGAAGGGGATGACAGAGGATGAGATGGTTGGATGGCATCACCGATTCAATGGACATGAGTTTGAGCATGCTCTAGGAGTTAGTGACAGACAGGGAAGCCACCATGCTGCAGTCCATGGGCTTGCAAGGAGTCGGACCTGATTGAGCAACTGAACTGACTGACCCATGTTAATTCCTTTATAACAGATTATTGGGTGTGTCTGTCAGGGTTTAGCAAAGGACTGATCCCCTAAGAAATATCTTAGTTTGACTTTATGCAGTCGTGGGGCTGTTAAACAGTCTCTGTAAGCTTGTATAATGGCATCTAATATTGGAGATTGAAGTTCTCAAGGGCAGGCAGTCAGGATGTAAAGTGGGAAAAACAAGAACAGGCTGGAAGACTTCCCTGGTGGCTCAGTAGTAAAGATCCGCCTGCTAATGCAGGAGACATGGCTTTGATCCCTGATCTAGAAGATCCCATATGCCCAACTAAGCCCGTGCACCACAACTATGGTGTGCTCTACAGCCTGGGAACTACAACTGCTGAAGGCCTCAAGCCTTAGACCCTGTGCTCAGCAACAAGAGAAGCCACTGCAATGAGAAGCATCCACTCACCTCAACTGGAGAAAAGCCATGCAGCAACAAAGACCCAATACAACCAAATAAATAAATAAATGAAAGAACAGTCTGGAACTCATAAGCACAGGCTGGAACACATGAGGAGAGTTCCTGCCTTTGACCTTGGTCGTGGAGGAGTCTGGGCCCTTTGTCACAGAGCTACAAACACACACACATAGTGCGTGTTCAATAGTGAACATCACAACAGGAATGAGGACATCTTAATAACTCCTCCAAATGAGGAGTCAGAGAACCTGAAGGAGGATCCAGGAGAAGATGAAGCAGTTCCAGTCTTGACTGCTGTCCCATACCAACCAGGATAGCCAGCAGACCATGTATGTTAACTATACAATGACTATGACTTCACTTACATTCTCCAAATTGCCTATGAGAATCTCTCTTGTCCCCTCTAAAAGGAAATATATAGGAAGGGGAATTCTGGGAAATGTAGTTCAGCCTAGCTAAGCTGATACTTTACAAAACCACCACAATCTATCTCTTGCCAACTTGGCACCCAAACATATCTCCATACTTAATCTCCAAATAAAGATAACAACAAAGTCATGCTTCTGCCTGACATAATACAATTATCCTCAGACAATGAAAGACATGCTAACACAGGGGTCAGAAAACATTTTTCTTAAGGGCTAAATAGTAAATATTTTAGGTTTTGCAGGCCACATGGTTTTCGTTGTAACTATTCAATGTTTGCCTTATAGCATGAAAGCAGCCACAAATATGTAACCAAATGAATGTGGCTGTGTTCCAACAAAACATTATTTATAAAAACAGATGGCCAGCCCTTGGGCTATAGTTATTGCTAACCCCTGTGTTAATCCTTTCACCAAGGGAGAATTAAAAATCCTTTTTTGGATTTAAATGATCTTTATTTTCCTCATATTTAATTCACGTGTAACCTTTTGATATCCCATAGCTTAAATATTGAGATATAATGTTAACTGCACTTAGCACATCTTATATTAGATAAGGAGATAAGAGAGAAGGAAGAAAACAAAAATGTTTTGTTACTATATATAAAGCATATCTGTATCAAAATAAGGGAAGATACTTACAACTATTATAGAACTCCTTTATGCAACTGATTGAGGTTCCTTGTCTGGTTCCAAATCTTATTCTCGAGGAGTTGAGGCCATAAGCAGTTCTACCTGAATTGGAGGTAGTTGTAGTTTTCCACTGACTTAATAATCACAAAACACAGGTGGATTAAAAGTTGCCTTAGAGGACCTCCTGAATTCCAGAAATACTCATTGTGTAACAACTGAATTTCCCCTTGATAGTTAAGCACAATCACGACAGCCAGTGTATTAAATTCCTTCTTTGGGAGACCAAAGCTAGACAGTTAGGTGGCTATCTCTACATCCAATTCAACAGAATCATTGTTGTGTCCCAAGGAAGACCATTCCTCCCTGTGGAACTAAGACTTATAAAGCAACAGAACCTAAAATTGTGGGGATGGGAAACATGACTTGTACTAGTGGATCACTAGGAGTAATAATAAGACCAACAACTTCCATTTCAACCCTCTCAATTTCTAGACTTGTGAATCCTGCCACAGGAAAAAAATAGCAACATAATGAGTATTAATTTAGAGCAGTTAGCATAATCTGGAGGATTATGTTGAGCCTTCACAAGTTGATTACATCATTCTGTCATGTTGCTTCAGAACTGCAGGTAACATGGTAAGTAAGACCAGTGAATTCTATGAGGATGAGCCCTTTGCCTCACTTCATTTGTTATGAAGTAAGTTCCTTGGTCAAAAGTGATGCTGTGTAGAATACCACATTTTTGGATAAAGTAATTGGTTGGCTCACAAATAGTAGTTTTGGCATAAGCATTGCAAACAGACAAGCAAAAAAGACAAGTCCATATCCAATAAAGACAAAGCTATCGCTTCCATGATGGAAGCTGACCAATGTAATCAACCTGTCATCAGGCAATTGGCTGATTCACCCAGGTAATAGTATCATATTGGGGATTTAGTGTTATCTCTGCTATTAGCACATTGGGCACTCAACAGTGGCTATACCCAAATAGGCCCTAATAATGAAATTTCATAATGCTGATTCCAACATAACCTCCATCTTGACTCCATGGCCACTGGTTTATGAACTCTTGGGCAATAACAGGAGTTGCTGGAAGGGAAAGCTGACTGACATTCATAGAACAGGTCATTCTGTTCACCTGGTTTTTAAAGTCCTCCTTTGGTGAGCACTCATATGTGACACAATATCTTTACATTCTGTGCCCAGTTAGAAAGCCTTATCTACATAGCTCTTCTTCAGTCTCCTTTCTCCCTAATTTTCCAATTTTGTTCCTTCTAAATCCTTGACCATCCAGCCAAATCATTAGCTCCAGCCTGTGAATTGATGTGGAGTCATTTGTATGGCCATTTGTCATTCTAGGAAAAATGGATAACTACATGATCTGTTCAAAGTCCTGTCCACAGAAAGAATTTCCCTTTACCATGTCCCAAAGCGGGGTTGCAGTGCTGCACCTATCCACTTTTTGGTGGTTTCCGCACATCATGAAGAATTACCTGTAAACAGACTTCAGGTATTTTTATCTTCAATCAGCTAATCATAAGGAACTCCCTGTGAAGCCATAGATGCAGTTAAAGAAAGACGGAAATGGAGCTGGAGGAGGGGTCATTGACATCTGGGCTACTTCATCTTGCAATTTATCTGTGCCTTCAAGACCTCCTTAAATCCAATATCATAGATAGTTCTTTCTTTTGATGAGGGAGTGATGCGGTGCATGCCCAACTTTATGGTTTGGTGGGTCAGACATACCCAGTTCATGATGAACATCTCAGGCCATATGGTAAGTTGGTAGCTCATGGGCAAGCATTTAGTCTCTACTAAGGCCCAGTAACAAGTTGTAAATTGTCTCTCAAAAGGGGAAAGTATGGCTTTTCTAAAAATCCTAAGTGTTTGTGTTGTGATTCACCTACAGGATGGGGCCTGCCAATGGCTCCAAACAGCATCCTGGGTACCACCAATACTTCAAGTACTATCATATCTTCTGAGTCATATGGCCCAGTTAGCAGAACAGCTTGCATAGCAGCTTGACCTGTTGCAGAGCCTACTCTTATTCTGGGATTCATTCAAAACAGGCAGCTTTTCAGGTCACTCAGTAAATGGGTCAGAGTAGCACACCCAGATGAGATATATGTTGCCTCTAAAATCCAAAGAAGCCCAATAGGCATTGTGCCTCTTTCCCAACGGTAAGGGAAACCAAATGCAGCAACTTGCCCTTTCATCTTAGAAGAGAAATCTCTTCATATCTCAGATAACTGGACCCCTAGAACTTTCACTAAAGTGGCAGGTCTCCTTGAATTTCTTTGGGATTTATCTCCCACCTTCTAGCACACAAATATCAGTATGTCTAGAATAGTTGCTACTTTCTGCTCATCACGTCCCCATAGGCTTACTATCATCCATGTAATGAAACAAGGTGATGTTCTATGGAGGGGAAGGGCAATCAAGGTCCTTGCAGACCAGATTATGACATAGGGCTGGAGAGTTGATATACCCCTGTGGTAAGACAATAAGGGTATATTGCTACTTTGTCAGATGAAAGCATATGATGGTCTTTACCAACAGGTACAACAGTAAAAGCATTTGCCAGATCAGTAGCTGCATGCCAGAGACGTGTTGATTTGCTCTAAGAACAAAACCACCTTTGGAAACACAACTATATTTGGTATCACCACCAATTAAGTTTATGATAGTTCATTGTCTTTCTGGTTGAATCACAACCCCTTCATCTTTCAAGTTCTTTCAAGTGGAACTAATTTCTGCAATTCCTCCATGAATCCGGTACTGTATTTGGTTTACTGTGGTTTACTGTTTTTGTAAGTAGAGACAGTTCTAGTGGCTTCTACTTGGTCTTTCCTACCATAATAGCTCTCATTCCATGTGTCAGAGAACCACTGTGGAGACTCTGCCCGTTTATGGGTGTGTCTATTCTAATTATACATTCTGCAACTCTAAAAATGACCATACAGTGCATTTGGGTACACACTGGGCCCACTAAGATGGACCTGAGTCATATATTAGTTATACATTGCTGCCTAACAAATCATTTCAAAACTTAGAGGCTGAAAACAAATACTTATTACCTCACAGTCTCTATGTCTCAGGAACCTGGGAGCAGCTTAGCTGGATGCCTCTAGTTTAAGGCCTCTCAGGAGACTGCAGCCAAGCTGTTGCCTGGGGCTGCAGTCATCTCAAGACTTGATTGGGCATGAGGGACTCATTCCCAAGATCACTTATCTGGTTGTTGACAGGCCTCAGTTTCTCTCTGTTGTTGCACTGGGGGCCTCAGTTCCTCACCATGTCACACAGACGTGTCCATAGAATTGCTTACAATAGGACAGTATGCATCCCACAGTGCAAACAATCTGAGAGAAAGAGAATGAACCAAAGACAGAAACCATAGTTATTTTATACCCAATATAGGAAGTGTTATCCTATTATTTCTTCCATATTCTATTCATGAGAAACAAGTCACTAGGCCCAACCCATACTCAAGTGTGTGAATACCAGGAAATGGGGATCATCAGGCACCATATTAGAGGCTGCCAACCACATTGGATTATTGAAATAAAATGAAATTGACAAACAATTGATTTAGAAATAAACATGAAGAGACCAAACAGAAAAATTCCTCAGATCTTCACACAACATATCCCATCTTACAGGTTTGAAATTCAAGGCATAGAGTGGTTAAAAATACATATCCAAGATTATTTAGTCAGTGGCAAAACTGACGCTCAAATATCAGTGCAATTCCAAAGACTCATTCTGACTCTGAACTCTTCTCAATAATGTCCTTTAATGAGGTCATTTACTCCAAATGGCTTCTCCTCTTTTCCTTCTCTTCTCTTTCCTCCTACTTTTTTCTCCACTTCTAGAAAAAAGACGATTCAGAGACGGGCATATTTATTCAATACTTTATTGGACCTACTGAGGCAACCTCAAATGTGAGGTCATATTTTTTTTTTCCCAGAAAAGTGACCATTTTAAATGATAATCCAAGGCATTCTCACACTGAACTGTCTCTTTCCCTCTGATGATTTTACATCTTTCCTGTACTTTTTGCCTTCTAAACAGGAGCTGGTAATACTGATACCACAAATTCAGCATACTTGTTCCTTAGCAACAACAGCTGAATTGTCTTTGCCAGTACCTCAAGTTTCAGAGCTGCTCAGAAATCCCCCTCCAAAAGGGCCAGAGTCACTCTCAGAACAGTGAATCCAAAGTTTAAAATATAATTTGAGGGGTATAAGCATACACCCCCATCCCCACCTACTCCTTCCACTTCCCTTTTCCTCCTTTCTGGAGGCACAACCAGTGAAATTTCAGCAATAATTTCTGTAGTCCAGGAAAATGCCAAGGTCACACTAGGGGATACTGGGCTGCCCAAAGGACTGTTTCAGTTCCCACTGCCTACTTACAAGTAAAAAGCAGCTTGCATCCTTAGAATGATCATTTTCTTCATGTAGCTGAAAAAAGTCTCAGATCACAAATTAAAAGTTGAAAGAATGTTTTGTTGTTTAATAATCAAACCGTTTATTTTATCAACCTCATTCCACATAGGAGTAGAAGCCTAGTGCATCATTCAGGATCCCATCCTCAGAGCTGATCTGAGGTGTGGTGTGGGTTGAGGGGAGGGTGAGTGGAGAAGACAGGGGAAGGGGACTCTGGCCTTCAGCTGTCATCTGTCTGTATCCGTACCTGTTGAGACGTCTCTCATTTGGTTGGTCTCTAGTCTTAAAGCCATTTTCAGCCCCTTGTGCCTGACCACAGGCTCCTCCAGGCTGGCTTTCTCTAAGGTACCACTGTGCCCCTCTCAGAGGTACAAAAACATTCAGCTGTACTTCTATCTCATCTGGATGGGAGAATCCTACAAGTCTTGTGACCTCCCTGGAAGAAAGATACAGCCTTCATCTTCTAAATCCCTATACCTATCTGCGGAAGATTCTACTTCCTTCACTGCCCCCCAAAATTGGCCCAAGGATTGGGGGTGAGCCACAGGACTCTTGCTCAGACACAAATAATATCTTGCTTCCTCTTAGACACTCTTCTTTTTCCATCTCCACTTCTCTAGACTAATGTCAGGTGGAAAGGAGGTAGGGGGACAAATTGGCTTTGGAAATTCTTCAAGAGATAGGAATACTGGACCACCTTACCTGTCTCCTGAGGTCAAGAAGCAATGGTTAGAACCAGACTTTGAACAACAGACTGGTTCCAAATTAAGAAAGGAGTACATCAAGGCTGTATTTTGTCACCCTGCTTATTTAACTTCTATGCAGAGTACATCATGAGAAACACTGGGCTGGATGAAAGCACAAATGGAATCAAGATTGCTGGGAGAAATATCAATAACCTCAGATATGCAGATGACACCACCCTTATGGCAGAAAGTGAAGAGGAACTAAAAAGCCTCTTGATGAAAGTGAAAGAGGAGAGTGAAAAGGTGGCTTAAAGCTCAACATTCAGAAAACTAAGATCATGATATCGGGACCCATCACTTCATGGCAAATAGGTGGGGAAACAATGGAAAGAGTGACAGACTTAATTTCTTGGGCTCCAAAATCAGTGCAGATGATGACAGCAGCCATGAAATTAAAAGACACTTGCTCCTTGGAAGAAAAGCTATTACCAACCTAGACAGCATATTAAAAAGCAGAGACATTACTTTGCCAACAAAGGTCCGTCTAGTCAAAGCTATGGTTTTTCCAGTAGTCATGTATGGATGTTGGGCTATAAAGTTGGACTATAAAGAAAGCTGAGCTCTGAAGATTGATGCTTTTGAACTGTGGTGTTGGAGCAGACTCTTGAGCGTCCCTTGGACTGCAAGGAGATCCAACCAGTCCATCCTAAAGGAGATCAGTCCTGGGAGTTCATTGAAGGGACTGATGTTGAAGCTGAAACTCCACTATTTTGGCCACCTGATTCAAAGAACTGACTCATTGGAAAAGACCATGATGCTGTGAAAGATTGAAGGCAGGAGGAAAAGGGGACAACGGAGGATGAGATGGTTGGATGGCATCACTGATTCAATGGACATGAGTTTGAGCAAGCTCCGGGAGTTGGTGATGGACAGGAAGCCTGGCGTACTACAGTCCATGGGGTCACAAAGAGTCGGATACAACTGAGCGACTGAACCAAACTGAACCAAATATAATTCTAAGCCCTTTTGTCTTCTTCCTAGACCTAAAGTTTTTAAACCGAAAAGGAACTATTTCATTCTTGTTCTTTAATTTTCCTGTACAACTTTCCAGAAGACAATTTGTACCTCCAGAATAGGGGGAAAGCCATAGAATAAACAAGAATTATGAGAGAATACATATTAATTAATGCCAAAATATTGTTTCATTACAACTAAACACATTTTCCTGCCTTAAAAAAAATCTGTGTCCTTTCTTTTAAAATCATAGTCCTTTATTTTCTTTCAAATCTACCAAAAGCAGAAAACTCACTGAATATCCTGAGTTAAGTGTCCTTAGATTGAAAAAAAAAGGAGACAAAGTCCCTTTCCTTAAGAGTGGTTGTTACGGGTTGAATTGTTGTTGTTGTTGTTCAGTCACCCATTCATGTCTGACTCTTTGTGACCCCAGGGAAGGCAGCACGCCAGGCTTCCCTGTCCCTCACCATCACATCCTCTGATGCCTTCTTCTCCTTCTGCCCCCAGTCTTTCCCAGCATCAGGGACTTTTCCAGTGAGTTGGTTGTTCGCATCAGGTGACCAAAATACTAGAGCTTCAGCTTCAGCATCAGTCCTTCCAATGAGTATTCAGGGTTAATTTCCTTAAAGGATTTAATTGTGGCCCCCCAACCCCTGATGGCCCTGCAAGTATATGTTGAAGTCCAAACTCCCAGCCCTTCAGAATGATGATTTTATTTGGAAATAAACTGTTGACAATGCAGTTAGTTAAGAACAGGACATACTAATGTTCTTATAAGAAGAGAAAAGATACAAAGATCGGGACATACAGATGGTCATGTTATGACAAAGGCAGAGATTGGAGTGGTACAACGACAAGCAAGGAACACCCAGGATTGCCAGCAAACCCCAGAAGCTAAAAGAGGCAAAGAAGGATACTTCTCTACAGATTTCATGAGAAAACATGGCCTTATATTTGAGGTTGTCTCATAATTGGTTCTCTAAGGTAGACATGCCAGTCCCTAAATAGTCTTTCCTCGTGTGATGAAGCATGGGGCATAGCCCTGTCAGCACCTTGATTTTGAATTTGGCCTCCAAAATTATGGGAAAATAAATGTCCATTGTTAAATCACCCAGTTTGTTATACTTTGTAACAGCAGCACTGGGAAACGAACACAGTGGCCAATTAAAGATTCAAAAACTCAGATATCACAAAGAGTTTAAGAATAATGCAGTGTTAAACTGTGTGGCACTGAGGAGAATTGCAAAAGGAGTTCTCACTGTGTTACTTCATTAACAACGCTAACACAAAGAGGTTTACCTCTCCTTGGTCTTCTGGGTCCCATGCTTCAAGATCCTATAAAAGAAAGCCTCCAGCTAAAGGTCAGTCTTCACAGAGGAAGAAGAGATGCTTCTTTTGAACACAAATGCCATAGGCTCCAAAGATAAATAGGACAAGCCCTCACATCTAGGAAAGTTTTGCTTGCTGTGACTGCCATGTGACTCTGAACTTCTGCCAACCAGAGCCTCAACCAATAGGAGAATTCTGTCTTAGGAGGCCTGTTTTGAATCTTCATTTCTTTGCCCGAAATCTTAAGAATTGGATAATAGCAGTGGTTCCTATACAACCTGCCTGATATTTTTCTGCCAAGTTCTCCTCTACTTGTAGGACCTCTTCGTTATGGCCCACTAAATAAGTTGTCTCTACTGGGGCTTCAGTGGCCACCAGGTGTATGAGAAATTCTCTTTCCCATAGCCACAGGACTGACCATTACAATTTTCTGTTTTCAGGGAAGGAAGTAAGAAGTGTAGAAAGAGATTGGTCTTAAAGGACAAAGTGGTAAGGGCAAAATGAGAACCCAAGTTATGGATTTAGAAAAGGACCAAGGGCTCGATCTAAACATGGCAACTTTGGCAGTGAGGGACACTATGGCACTGTGGATGAATAATGGTCTGCTGGTTGTGTTTGTCAGAAGGATTCCCTGGACTGTGACCTTGAGTGAGCTGAGAGAACACTTTGCACAATTTGGCCATGTACAAAAGTGCACTGTTCCTTTTGACAAACAGACTGGCTTTCACAGAGGTATGGGTGGATTCAGTTTTCTTCAGAAGAACTTCACAATGCACTATAACAGGAAATTCATGTTATTGATGGAGTAAAGCTCCTTGTTTAAGCTCAAAAACCCAAAGCTTTGCAAGTACATCAAACATCTGATTGAAGAGAAAGATTTTTGAGACCATCACCACCTATTAAACAAAGTAAACAAAACTGCGGTGGGGGGTGGGGCAGGGGGGAGAGAAGGACCAAGGATAACTGAAGCATCCCAATAATTGTTAGACAAGGAATATATTTTTAAAAAATGAAAGTTTGGTATTCTATAAAGAATAAATAAACTGAATATTGACCATATGAAAAATATAGTATGATTTGTTTCAGAGAACTATGTTTTCAGTTTACTTAATTACTTAAATATCTACAGATGTTTCTGGAGATATGAGATTAAATATCTACAGACTAACATATAAACATGCTGCTTGGAACTAAAGAAAAAAGTTTAAAAAAGAAAGAAAAGGACAAAGGAAATGAAAATTGGCTGGGCTTGCAAGCCAGGAGTCATCCTTGATTCTTCACTTTCTCTTGTCTCCCACATCCAAGTAATCAGTAGATTTTATCCATTTTATGTCCGAAATATATCTCATATCTGTTCTTTCAGATTTCATCAACCACAAGTTCTTTACACCAGAAAAACATCATCGGTGTCCTAGACAACGGCTAAACCTCTTAACTGATCTCTCTTTTTCCAATTCTATTCTCATATAATACAAAGCAACCATAATAATCTTAAATCATTAATAAAACCATGTCTTCTGATTAAAGATCCTTCAGCTTTCACTTTCAGCCAAGATGGAATAAGACTACATCTATCCTCTTTCCCTAAGCAATTAGAAAAATGGACTATTTTCAGACAATTTTCAGTCTGTGGCTTTCTTCCCTAGGTCCATTCCCACCTTACTGCCTCCAGGTTAGTTACTGAGAAGAGTAGTTTTTAAAAGATAAAGTGATAGTGAAAATGTTAGTTGCTCAGTCATGTCCAATTGTTTGTGACGCTATGGATTGTAGCCTCCTATAGAATTCTGTCCACAGAATTTTCCAGGCAAGAATACTGGAGTGGGTAGCCATTCCCTTCTCCAGGCAATCTTCTCGACCCAGGGATCAAATCCAGGTCTCCTGCACTGTGGGCAGATTCTTTACCAACTGAATCACTACTGAAGCCCCTTTAAAAGATAAGGCTAGTTGTAAAAACCAGCAGCTTTGCTACTTATATGAACTTACTGTCTAGAGGTAGTTTTTAGTCCACATCACTACGAAGTGTTAACCAAACAGATCACATGAGTTGCAGAGAAAGAGATCTAGATAGAGCAGGTTAGAAAGTGAAAGTGAAAGTTGCTCAGTCTTTTCCGACTCTTTGCGACCCCATGGACTGAATTAATCAGGCCAGAATACTGGAATGGATAGCCTTTCCCTTCTCCAGGGGATCTTTCAACACTGGGATCGAATCCAGGTCTCCCACATTGCAGGTGGATTCTTTACCAGCTGAGCTAATCAGGGAAGCCCAAGAATACTGGAGTGGGTAGCCTATTGCTTCTCCAGCAGATCTTCCTGACTCAGGAATTGAACCAGGGTCCCCTGTATTGCAGGCAGATTCTTTACCAACTGAGCTATCAGGGAAGCCCAGGGTGGTTAGGGTGGCTAGAATTTCTGGAGTAGAGTACTGGAAAAGAGTGAAAATCACAGAGAGAGAGATGGAGATGGGAGGGAGGGGTGGATATTCAGAAGACTAGAGGGATTCCATTAAGTCTCTGGCTGAGTACTAATCTGTGCATGCATAAGAGGAATCTACCACAGGCCAGGGAAGGAAACACCTGAATGGAGTAGGCAGAACAGTTCACAGATCTGGAGATAGATTGTATTCCTACCAGCCAGAGTAGAAAGACCTCATATCATAACACACCTGGGCATTGGGTGGATTCCTTTTTTTAAGTCTTAATAATAGCCCTGAATTAGCTCTAAGTTGAAGGCTACTCTGGACCCACTCTGATAAAGCTTAAAAACAAGCCCCCAAATAAGCCAAATGACCTCATGTCACTTAACTGGACATCAGAACAAAATCCAACATTAGTTAAGGAAATAGAAGAAAATCCAGCAAAACAATATAAAATTCACAATGTATGGCATCCAATAAAAAAGTAATAAGTGTACAGATAGGACTTAGGGTTATGACAGGGTGAAGAGGTATGTGAATCCTCTCTTCAAAAAACAAGTATAAACTGGATAAAATTGTCAAAAATAACCATTTCAGGCCCCAGGAAAAATTACCAAAAGTACACACCACATTGATAAGCAATTGTTAATTTTTTAAAAATTGAATCTTCAGGCAAGATCAGCAGGAGTGTGGGGCCTTCTTGCCTGGGTCCATTCCTCTCATCTGCCCCCAGGTTAGTTACTGAGATCAGTAGTTTTAAAAAGGTGAAGCTAGTTGTAAAAACCAGTAGTTTGCCGCCAAGGAGAAGACTAAACCTGGGACAGGAATCAAAAAACCATAACAATCTTGTCAGTTAAAAAAAGAAAAAATGGTAGAAAATAAAACTCACAACTTTGCTAGACTGAGTTTGTGATCACAGCTGAGACAAACAGCCAGACCAGGCAGAAATTTAACAAGGAGGTCTTGAAAATAACAGAGCCATAGATGAGCTAGATTAGCTCTTCATCTATCCCCAACTGACTGGCAAACTACACACATCACAGGAGAATCCAAAAGAACTCAGTGGAAAGTGAAATTCTCGGGGGCTTCCCTGGTGGCTCAGTGGTAAAGAATATGCCTCCCAGTGCAGGAGACACGGGTTCAGTCCCTGATCTGGGAAGATCCCACATGCCGTGAAGCAACTATGCCCTTGCACCACAATTATTGAGCCTGTGCCCTAGAGCCCACGAGCTGCAACTACTGAAGCCTGCGTGTCCTAGAGCCTGTGCTTCACAAGAGAAGCCACTACAATGAGAAGCCTGCACACCACAATTATAGAGTAACCTCCGTTCTCCACAACTAGAGAAAAGCCTGTGGTGCAACAAAGACCCAGCACAGCCAAAAGTAAATAAATAAAAAATAATAAATGCCAACTTAAAAAAAAAGTGAAATCCTAGGCATACTTGAGAATCAGCTAAACTTTGAATGAACTCACTCCTCAGTCTACACTTGGATAGGCCAACAGAGGGATGGGTCAAAGCCCAAGGTGTCTGAGCAAATCTCTCCTCAAATTACTGACTGATGACTAGGCTATGCTGATATAGAGATTGACCTCTAGTAAGCTAGGATAAAAAATAAAAACAAGAATAAGAATCTGGCAGATACTTTACCAGTGGCCTGCAACCCTTAGGGGAGAAAGATTCCACCATTTAAGTCCAGACAAATTTTTTTAAAAATCAGGGGGCAAAAATCAGACTACAGACTTGCTAACATATTACTAAAAATGCTTGTCAACCAAATATTATGAAAAATGCAAAGAAACAGTAAATTATGATTCACATTCAGGAAAAAAATCAGTAATAGAAACTAATGATGAGCAGACAAGACTTCAAAGCAGCTATTATAAATATATTTAAATAACTAAAGAAACAATGGTCAAAAATTAAAAGAAAATATGAACATAGCTAATAAATAAGAAATTTCAGCAAAGAAATAGAAAGTATTTTAAAAGACCCAAATGGAAATTCCAGAGTTATAAAGTACAATAACTAAAATAAAATATTCCTTTAATGGGCTCAGCATCAGATTTAAGTTGGCAAAAGACCAAATCAGTGAATTAGATAATACATTATTAGAAAATTGCCAATCTTAATAATAGGAAAAAATGAAGAAAAATCAAAATAATCAGAGCTTCAAAGACCTGTGGGACAGCATCAAGTCCCACATACCCATAATAGGAGCTCCCAAAGGTTAGAGGAGAAAGAGAGAAAACACTTGAAGAAATAATAGCTAAAAATTCTCCAAATTTGAGGACAAATATTAATCTTCAAATCCAAGAAATTCAACAAACCCCAAGTGTGATAAACTTAAGGAAATCTATTCCTAGACATATCGTAGTCAAAAAGTTGAAAGCCAAAGAAAAAAGAAATTCTTGAAATTGGTAAGAGAAAAATGATTCATACAAAGGAACAAAAACGTGAATAACAACTGGTTTTACATCAGAAATAATAGAGGCCAGAAAGAAGTAGAGTGATATATTTAAAATGCTGCAAGAAAAGCTTTCTAATTAAGAATTCTATATCAATCAAAAGTAAAAATAGAGACATTTCCAATGACCAACAATTCAGAGAATGTGTTACTAGTCAACGTGTCATTTAAGAAATACTAAAGGAAATCCTCTGTGCCTCAGTTTGCTTTTCTGTAAAATGGGAATAATAGTAATATCTAATTATAAACTTATGACAAAAATAAACAAGATTATATGTAAAAATTCCTAGAGCACATCTTGGCATATGGTAAGTGCCCAGTAAATACAAATGAATTGCAAGTATAAGAGCTATGTGCATACACCCAATAAGTCAAATGGCCCTCTGTGCAGGCACCCCTCAGCACTTTGCCATTTGCCATTTGCAGTGAAGCTATAGGTCTCGATGATCTCTGAATTTCTTGTATCTCAAAAAACTCTAAGACTCTGAGTTTACCTTAGTTCTCTTCTTTTACATCTCAATCACCTCCCTTGACTCACCTCAGAGCTGTTCCACGATCCATTTTCCACTCTGTACCTTTTTCACAGAAGACAGTTGTTTTAAATATGCTCCATTTACCCAAGAAGGAAGGAAAGAAAATTAACAAAATAAGAAGAAGAGTGGAAAATATAAAAACACATACATGAAAAGTCTAGAGATGAAAAGCAAAATGCACTGGAAAATACTACACCTTGTAGTTTTTTCATCATCCAGTTGGCAAACCCTTTCCCATATTGTAAAGCAACTCCTGAAACATCATTTCCTTTAGGCAGATTTCCCAGATTGGTTCCCAGAAGGAGTTCCACTTATGACACCCCTATAGCTACTTCCTCTAGTGCATGTTTAACTTGGTTCAACCTGTCCTAAAAGGCAATCATCCTCAATCGGTATTAACAAGCATGTTTACCTGTTTAGTGGCTTAACTTAATGTGATAAATTGTTCTTTGAAGCCTCTATATGTGTATCAGTGTCAGTGAATCTGTCTTTGACCTTAAAGGGACTGTAGTCTCATAGTTAGAAAGGACTAGACTGACTATCAAAAAGATAAATCTAAATAAAATCCTGATGCCCTGAATTACTTTTTCAGACTTCATGCCTAAATCCCTTAGAAAAGTAAATCTAGTACTCCTGCTTTGAGGAAGATAGAATATATATACTTTTCCCTATTCTTCCTACTAAGTGCAACTAAAAACTTTGAACACTATGTATAAAATAAATACATATAAATCATATATTAAAAAATATAACATATATTATATGTAAAATAAATAGATATAAATAAAATTAAAATATAAGAAATCTGAATAGTAGGAATAAGAAAGCAGACTGGGTAGGGCCTTCAGGGCTCAAGGAATGACAAGGTGGTGAGTTCTCTGACTTTTTCTTTGTGCCACATATGCTCCAGACTGGGAACTAAAGAAGAAGGCAACACGGAAACGCCAATAAGTACGGACATTAAAAAAAAATCCAACAAAAGCTTGCTCTCTCCAAAGACCAAAGAAATAAAGAACTTCTAGACAATGTTGCTCTACTATAGCCAAATACAAAAAGAAAAAAAAAAAAAAAAAAGGCCCTACCCTAGGACCCTCAAAAGTACTATCCATAAAAAGAAAAGTTGGTAAGTAGGACTTCATAAAAATGTATAACTTTTGTTCAAAGACCCTGTTAAGAGGATAAAATGACAAACTATAGTGTGGGAGAAATTATTTGCAAAATATACATCCAAAAAGGATTAGTATCTAAAATATATAAAGAACATTTTTTAGTACAGCCACTATGGAAAACAGTGTGGAGATTTCTTAAAAAACTGGAAATAGAACTGCCATATGACCCAGCAATCCCACTTCTGGGCATACACACTGAGGAAACCAGATCTGAAAGAGACACGTGCACCCCAGTGTTCATCGCAGCACTGTTTATAATAGCCAGGACATGGAAGCAACCTAGATGCCCATCAGCAGATGAATGGATAAGGAAGCTGTGGTACATATACACCATGGAATATTACTCAGACATTAAAAAGAATTCATTTGAACCAGTCCTAATGAGATGGATGAAGCTGGAGCCCCTTATACAGAGTGAAGTAAGCCAGAAAGATAAAGAACATTACAGCATACTAACACATATATATGGAATTTAGAAAGATGGTAACGACAACCCTATATGCAAAACAGAAAAAGAGACACAGAAATACAGAACAGACTTTTGAACTCTGTGGGTAAAGGTGAGGGTGGGATGTTTCGAAAGAACAGCATGTATACTATCTATGGTGAAACAGATCACCAGCCCAGGTGGGATGCATGAGACAAGTGCTCCAGCCTGGTGCACTGGGAAGACCCAGAGGAATCGGGTGGAGAGGGAGGTGGGAGGGGGGATCGGGATGGGGAATACGTGTAAATCCATGGCTGATTCATATCAATGTATGACAAAAAAATAAATAAATAAATCAGGAACTTGTACCTGCAAAAAAAAAGAAAAAAAAAAGAACATTTTTTTCATGTATATAAATATATAAAGATTTTTCAAAATGCAATGGTAAAAAACAAACAATCCGGTTATAAAATAAGCAAAAGACATAAAAAGACATTTTACTGTAAAGAATATACAGATAGCATATAAAATATGAAAAAAAATGTTCTACTTCATTAGCCATTGAGAGTGGAAGCAAAGTCATTCAGTCATGTCTGACTCTTTGTGATCCCATGGACTGTAGCATACCATACTCCTCCACCCATGGGATTTTCCAGGCAATAGTATTGGAGTGGGTTGCCATTTCATTAGCCATTCAGTAAGTCAGTCAGTTTAGTCACTCAGCTGTGTCCAACTCTTTGCGACCTCATGAATCGCAGCACGCCAGACCTCCCTGTCCATCACCAACTCCCGGAGCTTACTCAAACTCATGCCCATCGAGTCAGTGATGCCATCCAGCCATCTCATCCTTTGTTGTCCCTTTCTCCTCCTGCCCTCAGTCCCTCCCAGCATCAGGGTCTTTTCCAATGAGTCAACTCTTCCCATGAGGTGGCCAAAGTATTGGAGTTTCAGCTTCATCATCAGTCCTTCCAATGAACACCCAGGACTGATCTCCTTTACGATGGACTGGTTGGATCTCCTTGCAGTCCAAGGGACTCTCAAGAGTCTTCTCCAACACCACAGTTCAAAAACATCAAATCTTCGGTGCTCAGCTTTCTTCACAGTTCAACTCTCACATCCATACATGACCACTGGAAAAACCATAGCCTTGACTAAACGGACCTTTGTTGGCAAAGTAATGTCTCTGCTTTTTAATGTGCTGCCTAGGTTGGTCATAACTTTCCTTCCAAGGAGTAAGTGTCTTTTAATTTCATGGCTGCAATCACCATCTGCAGTGATTTTGGAGCCCCAAAACGTAAAGTCTGACACTGTTTCCACTGTTTCCCCATCTATTTGCCAAGAAGTGATGGGACCAGATGCCATGATCTTAGTTTTCTGAATGTTGAACTTTAAGCCAATTTTTCACTCTCCTCTTTCACTTTCATCAAGAAACTCTTTAGTTCTTCACTTTCTGCCATAAGGGTGGTGTCATCTGCATATCTGAGGTTATTGATATTTCTCCCAGCAATCTTGATTCCAGCTTGTGCTTCTTCCAGCCCAGCGTTTCTCATGATGTACTCTGCATATAAGTTAAAAAAGCAGAGTGACAATATACAGCCTTGACGTACTCCTTTTCCTATTTGGAACCAGTCTGTTGTTCCATGTCCAGTTCTAACTGTTGCTTCCTGACCTGCATATAGGTTTCTCAAGAGGCAGGTCAGGTGGCCTGGTATTCCCATCTCTTGAAGAATTTTCCACAGTTTATTGTGATCCACACAGTCAAAGGCTTTGGCATAGTCAATAAAGCAGAAATAGATGTTTTTCTGGAACTCTCTTGCTTTTTCAATGATCCAGCGGATGTTGGCAATTTGATCTTTGGTTCCTCTGCCTTTTCTAAAACCAGCTTGAACATCTGGAAGTTCTCGGTTCACGTATTGCTGAAGCCCGGCTTGGAGAATTTTGAGCATTACTTTACTAGCGTGTGAGATGAGTGCAATTGTGTGGTAGTTTGAGCATTCTTTGGCATTGCCTTTCTTTGGGATTGGAATGAAAACTGATCTTTTCCAGTCCTGTGGCCACTGCTGAGTTTTCCAAATTTGTTGGCATATTGAGTGCAGCACTTTCACAGCATCATCTTTCAGGATTTGAAATAGCTCAACTGGAATTCCATCACCTCCACTAGCTTTGTTCATAGTGATGCTTTCTAAGGCCCACTTGACTTCATTAGCCATTAGGGAGATACAAATTAAAACCATAAGGAGGTATCATTACACACCTATCAGAATGGCTAAAACAGAAAATAATGACACCACCAAATGCTGGTGAGGATATGGAGAAACTGGATTCATCACACATTGCTGGTAAGAATGCAAAATGGGATTGCCACTGTAGAAAATAACTTTGCAATTTCTTTAAAAAAAAAAAACAAAAAAACCTATGCAACTGCCATACCACCAAGCAGTTGAACTCTTCGGCATTTATCTCAAAATATGAAAATTTACACACACACAAAAACTTGCACATGGATGTTTATAGTAATGATAGCCAAAAACTGGGAGAACAATTGTCCTTCAATGTTTAAATGGTTAAGCAAACTGGTACATTCATCCCATGGAATACTATTCAGCAATAAAAAGGAGTGAACTATTGATATATGAAACAACTTGGATAAATCCCCACAGAAGCACACTGAATGAAAAAGGCCAGTCCCTAAATTGATGCTTTTGAACTGTGGTGTTGGAGAAGACTCTTGAGAGTCCCTTGGACTGCAAGGAGATCCAACCAGTCCATCGTAAAGGAGATCAGTCCTGGGTGTTCATTGGGAAGACTGATGATGAAGCTGAAACTCTAATACTTTGGCCACCTCATGGGAAGAGTTGACTCATTGGAAAAGACCCTGATGCTGGGAGGGATTGGGGGCAGGAGGAGAAAGGGATGACAGAGGATGAGATGGCTGGATGGCATCACCGACTCGATGGACATGAGTTTGAGTAAACTCCGGGAGTTGGTGATGGACAGGGAGGCCTAGCGTGCTGAGATTCATGGGGTCGCAAAGAGTTTGACACGACTGAGCGACTGAACTGAACTGAACTGAACTGAAAGTTTACCTACTGTATGACTTTATTTATCTAACATTCATGAAATGACAAAATTTTAGAAATGGAGAGTAGATTTGTAGTTTCCCGGAGTTAAGGAAGTGGTGGGAGTGGGAGAAAAGTAGATAGGGCTATCATGAGGCAATGTAAGAAATATCTGTAGTGATGGAAACCTTCTGTATATTGAATATCACTTTTATGACCTTGTTTTGTTATTGTACTCTAATTTTGCAATAAATTGTTATTAAAGAGCCTCTTGATGAAAGAGGAGAGTGAAAAAGTTGGCTTAAAGCTCAACATTCAGAAAACTAAGATCATGGCATCCAGTCCCATCAATTCATGGGAAATAGATGGGGAAACAGTGGCAGACTTTATTTTTCTGGGCTCCTCAATCACTGCAGATGGTGATTGAAGCCCTGAAATTAAAAGACACTTGCTCCTTTGAAGGAAAGTTATGACCAACCTAGACAGCATATTAAAAAGCAGACATTACTTTGCCAACAAAGGTCCATCTAGTCAAAGCTGTGGTTTTTCCAGTAGTCATGTATGGATGTGAGAGTTGGATTATAAAGAAAGCTGAGCGCCGAAGAATTGATGCTTTTGAACTGTAGTGTTAGAGAAGACTCTTGAGAGTCCCTTGACTGCAAGATCCAACCAGTCCATTCTACAGGAGATCAGTCCTGAATATTCATTGGAAGGACTGATGCTGAAGCTGAACCTCCAGTGCTTTGGCCACCTGATACAGAGAGCTGACTCAATTGGAAAGACCCTGATGCTGGGAAAGATTGAGGACAGGAGGAGAAGGGGATGACAGAGGATGAGATGGTTGGATGGCATCACCAACACAAAGGACATAGGTTTGGATGGACTCCGGGAGTTGGTGATAGACAGGGAGACCTGGCGTGCTGCGGTTCACGGGGTCGCAAAGAGTCGGACAGGACTGAGCGGCTGAACTGAACTGAACTGAGGAGAAACTAGGTAAATGATATTAGGATTTCTGTTTTGTTTCTTACAACTGTAAAGGAATCCACAATCACCTCAACTACACTGGGAGTGAGTCAAATCACATTTGACTGTTTTTTAGTCTTTTAGATGTTAGTGTGAAAAAACATTTTATTTAGAGGATCCTTCAGGGAGAACAGGATGACCCTGGGTGCCTATGAAAAGAAGGTAGACATACACTCGAGGTTTAAAGGACAAGAAGGAAGCCAGATACAGAAATTGAAGTTTATCAACTTCTTAATTTAGACCAGGTCTGGTAGTAGTATAATTTTCTTTTCTTTTTTTTAAGGTATATACACACACTGCTAAACACAATATATCATTCATGCTACTGTTATTTAAAGTTTAGTGATTTATATCAAGGGACTTCACTCAGGGAGGACTATTTTCAAGCCAAGGCAAGCTATGTCTACTGGAACCATGTCAGTTTAGTGGCAATTATAGGCTTAAACGACAAGTGAAATAATTGGATTCTGATTCCTCTCCATGCTTCCATGTCTCCTCCCTTCCAGAAATCATAGATGACTTTCTGTTATTCTTCTACACCATGTCTAGATTTAGATTTGCTTTTGTTTATTGTATTTAGTGCATTCCTACAATTTCTACCTGTGGACTCAGGTCTTTCTTCAATTCTGGAAATTTTTCAACAATTATCTCTTCATATATTTGATCCCCTTCTTTTTCTATTTTCTTTCTCTGCAATCCCTAATAGATGTTTGATTCAAACTCTTATTTCAGTCTCCATGTCTCATAATTTCTCTATTTTTCCTCTCTGTGCTGTGCATTCTGTATGATTTCTTCACATATACCTTCTAATTCTGTAATTTTCTCTTCAGCTAATCTATTTAATACAGTTTTCTTATTACTTTTACTTTTAGAATTTCTGTTTTATTCCAATTATTTATTGCTACGTAAATTATCTCTAAACATAGCATCATAAACCAGTCATTTATTCTGCTCATGATTTTGTAGATTAGGAATTCAGATAGAGCTTGGTTAGAGGTTCTGGCTTAGTATCTCTTATGCAATTGCATTCAGACAGTGGTTAAAGCTTGAAGAGCAGAGGACTAGAGAAGTGATGGATACCCAGATAGCTCTCCTTATTTATGTAGCCTCAGGACCTCTGCATATAGGCATTTTGCATGGGCCTGACAACTCCTGGGCAGTTCAACTCCTTGCATGGCAGCTCAGGACTTTAGCACAAGTGATCCAGTCAACAAAACAAAAACTGCCTCACATTTCTGACGTAGCCTCAAGAAGTCACATGGCATTACTTATACCAGATTCTATTAATTACAAATGAATCACAACCATATCGCTCAAGGAAAGAGGCACAGACCCCACCTCTCAATGGAAGGAGTATAAAAGACATGTTTTAAGAGAACAGCATGTGGGATGGAAAATGTTGACACCATCTATAAGCAATGATTTTGAAAGGTACAATCTACTGTACTGCATGATTTTTTTTCAAATCCCTTCTTTTTAAAAAATGATATCCTGTTCCTACCTACAAGTTTTGTCCTTCCTGTCTTTTTTTAAACATCTGAAAGAATATTAAAGTCTCTTTTGCATTGTGTCCTGGATTGTGGTTAAGACCCCATCAAGCTTTTCCATGGCTATGTTTGCTAGGGTGTCAATGGGATTCACTGATTAGACATAAATATTTAGTTTAAATTCTTGGCACAGGGCTTCTACACAATGAGGTTATTGTAAGAATTTGAGCCTGCATAGGCAGCACAGGATAAGGATCTTTATTTCTCTTAGCTGACTCTTTTGATATTCATGGCCAAGATGCGAGCCTGGTCCATGCTCTTTAAGGAGCCAAGCTATAGCTTATGCTATGTGCAGACCTAAAGAGTTGACTGCCACCCTTTCCAACTGTTAAAATCTATACTCCAAGGTGCTGGGATTGCTCATAGGACTAAAGTAGCACTCACCTCTGTGAATTCACTCTTAATTTCTGACACCTGGAAATTTCTGTTTCTTACAAGGTCAGCTATGGACTAAGAAAAATATTTTTCATGTCTAGAGATTTTATGTTAGGAGTGGAAAGGGGATTTCCCGTGTTTCCTTGGTCCTATTTTTGACCACAAGTCAACTGTGTTTCTAAATATAGAGCTTTTGATTGTTGAATGCTTCCATTTAATGAAAAAATAAGCTCCTCTTTATGGATCTTCTAGCTTCATTACAGAAGATAATAAGAGATTGAGGTTTTTGTGCAAAGGAATAAAAACGGTAAGTGTGTATTTGCAAACCTATAAGGGAATGGACAGGCTCAGAACTTGCTAGGTTCAGGTCACAGATGCCAAGGACTTATTTTATTTAAAAATTTTACTGCAGTATAGTTGATTTACAATATTGTATCAGTTTCAAGTGTATAACAAAGTGATTCAGAGATAGATATTTTTCATGTTCTTTTCCATTATAGGTTCAGTCAGTTCAGTCACTCAGTCATGTCTGATTCTTTTTGACCCCATGGACTGCACCACGCCAAGTTTCCCTGTCCATCACCAACTCCCGGAGCTTGCTCAAACTCATGTCCATGGAGTTGGTGATGCCATCCAACCATCTCATCCTCTGTCATCCCCTTCTCCTCCTGCCCTCAATCTTTCCCAGCATCAGGGTCTTTTCCAATGAGTCAGTTCTTCACATCATTATAGGTTACTACATGGTATTGAATATAGTTCCTTATGCCATAAGGACCCATTCTTAAAGAGTTGCTCCAATGTGAGTCTGCTCCCTGGAAGGTGCCCTGTAAGAATTCAGAGGACTCTAGTGATGGCCACTATTCAGTGACCTTTCTATATCAATTGACCACCCAGTCTTAGATGAGTGGGAACTCAACTGTATTCTCAGAACACTTGACCACCAGCTTTCTAACTGAGAGGTGAAGAGTAGTAGCACCTTGCTCTGCTGTGAGTCTATCCAGGCCACAGTGTTTTGCCAACCCAAGGAGGAGTTCTCTTACTTTTTCTTCATGAAGGAACAGAGCATAATAGAACATCAAAAACTAAGGCACTTGCAGAGTTCACCCATGTATGTCACAGGTGCAGAGATTTTAGGCACAGGTCAAGTATGAGGTAGTAAGAATCATAAGGGAACTCAAACTAACCTAGCAAAGCCAGTTTCCAGGACAGGAAAGGGAAACGAGATTTTAGTAAAGTTAGTCTTCAGTGCCTTTTCTCCCATCGCCTCCTCCTCTTGCCACTTACTCAAAAGGAACTCTTTTCAGACTTCTGTCTGAAAGTGTCCTTTCAAGAGGAGACTCGTGATGGTTCATATTTATACAACTGCTTTTTTATAAGCAAGATGATAATGATGACCCTCAGGGTCCAGTTAAATTCCCACCCCTACCCCATAGTATGCCAACTCTAGCCCATTCTGACCTCTCCTTTTCCCTTCCCTTCGATTTATTGTCTATCTCACTCACTGGTCGCCTCACACGTGCCTCGGGACTTTTCCTGTCATTGTCTCAAATTGTTATTTATTGCAATATTCTTTGCAAACTTTTAGTATGTTGAGTTTCAGTCTCTCTAACCAGATTATAGGAGTTTTAAGTTCAGGAATGTACATCACACATCTTCATTTCAATAATTTATAGCACTCACCATAGGCTATAGCATGACACAGGGGCTCCATAAATATTAATAAACAATAGCTTATTTATTCACTGCTCTTGTTTGTAAGTTTATATGATATACCACATATTCAGAAACTGGCATGCTCTGGAATACAAAGGACCCTTGAAGAAATGGTTCAGTCTTACCCTGCTTCAGTTTCCCACCGGCAATATGGAGATGACAATGCTTGCTGATCTCCACTTCACTGGTAGATGAAAGTGAAAGTCGCTCAGTTGTGTCCGACTCTTTGCCACCCCATGGACTATACAGTCCATGGAATTCTCCAGGCCAGAATACTAGAGTGGGTAGCTTTTCCCTTCTCCGGGGGATCTTCCCAGCCCAGGGATTGAAATCAGGTCTCCTGCATTGCAGCCAGATTCTTTACCAGCTGAGCCACGAGGGGTTTGTTATTGCTATTTTTTTTTTTTTTTAATTTGGTGACACAACGTCTTTACAAGCTTTCTGTGAAGCCTGGGCACAGGTGTCCCTCACTTTGCACAAATCACTTAGTTATGAAAAATTAGACAAAAATGAGATTTTACTGACTTACGGTTTGAATTCATCATTTAAAGTTTGATATGAGTTTGTCAGTTGTGAAATTAAATATGTAGTAGAGACTTAAAAGGGCTTCCCTGGTGGCTCAGACAGTTTGGAATCCTCCTGTAATGCAGGAGAAGAGAAAGGCTACCCACTCTAGTTTTCTTGCCTGGAGAATCCCATGGACAGAGGAGCCTGGCGGGCTATGATCCTTGGAGTTGAAGAGTCAGATTTGACTGAACAACTAAACACACACACACACACACATACACACACAACCGGACTTAAAAAACACTTGGTCAGATAAACTTGACTTGAAATAAGGAACCTACCCTAATTTATATATTTATAAATCCAGATTTTCCTTTGCACACTCCCCCAACAATATGGAAAATGTCCATCAGTGATCCATAAATTAAATCCCTCTTTTTCTGATTTGCACCATCCCCATTCTTGCTTATTCTCTGCTAAACCCACCTGGTGAAGCTCCAAGTGGGGTAAGCCAACTCTTGGCCTCCAAGGCCCCTGCACCTTAAATATGGAGCTCCTCTGAAGATGATTAATCACACAGCACCATAGATCTCACCACCACTGGTCTCCTCAAAGCCTCAATGCTTCCACCATCACCCCCAAACTCTTAGTGAATACCTTTGCATCCTACTTAGCTGGAAAAAAATATATAAATATATATAAATATATATATATATATACACACATACATATATATATATATACACATACATGTGCACATGCTCAGTCACTAATTCATGTCTGACTCTTTGTGACCCCATGGACTGTAGCCTGACAGGCTCCTCTGTCCATGGGATTTCCCAGGAGTGGGCTGCCATTTCCTTCTCCAGGGGATCTTCTCAGATCAGGAATCGAACCTGCATCTTCTGCAATGGCAGGCAGATACTTTACTGCTGAGCTACCAGGGAAGCACACACACATACACATATATATAAATATGTGTGTGTGAGTGTGTGTGTCATAAGATGGAAATAACCTCAACAAAATTGCTGCTCTGTTCAACCTCACCCAAACGCCATCCACAACAAACTTACGTAATTGAGTTGTGACTTTGGGTGTCCCTCTGACCATCAGAGACTTAAATAACTTGACCTAAGCCCTAAACCCTCAATTTCTCTACCTAATGAGCCTAGAGACCATCCTTAAGGATTATGCAAATGCAACACTTAATTGCTTTGGCCATATCTATTCCTTTTGCACTCTGTATTTTGTCTCTAAGGAGTCTCTGACAGCCAGGATACTCACCTTGGCCCTTTCACTATTTTCACACAATACTGTTTACCAGTTCAGTGATCTCACAACCCATCTCCTAACTCAGAGTCATCCAAAGCCCCTGTTCTCGTCCTATGACCTTCAACACTATGGACCAGTGAAGTGTAGCTCACTTCCTAATGCTTCTCTCTTGAGGTGACTCTGACCAGTCTGCCCAGTCTCTGGCTCTTTGGGATTCTGGGAAAAAAAATTTTCAACATCTCATTGTACTCATCTTTTTTGAAACTTTTCCTTACTTCCATTTTCAGTGGAAAGGCTCAT
This sequence comes from Dama dama, assembly GCF_033118175.1. Classification (NCBI taxonomy): domain Eukaryota; kingdom Metazoa; phylum Chordata; class Mammalia; order Artiodactyla; family Cervidae; genus Dama; species Dama dama. The sequence goes on from NC_083691.1 coordinate 73,595,801, forward strand.
TCTGGGTTGTAGCTCTTCAGTTGCTCAGTCATGTCCAATTCTTTGTAACTCCGTGAACTGTAGCATGCCAGGCTTCCCTGTCCTTCACCATCTCCTGGAGCTTGCTCAAACTCATGTCTATTGGATTAGGGGCCGGTATTCATTTTCATTAATTGAAGGCTTCTTCCATCACCCATTCTTGGAGTTCTGTTTGTATCTTCTTGGACATAATGTGGACACACAAATTCAATATATTTTAAATGCACCTACATGTGTGCCTCTGCTGCTATCTCACCCTGAAAAGATGCTTTTTCTTCTGAATGAAGGATAGTTTCACCTATCCCCCTTGACCAAGCAAATCATCCTTAACTTTCCTCTCCTCTAATTCTCATGTTCAAACAATCACCAGAACCAATCAATTCCACCACGTAAGTCACTCTCTCTCTCCTTTACTGTTACTTCCCAAGTTCAAGTCTACATGATTGCAACAATCTTCTTGTTGATTTCTCTGAGTCTAGTCTTGCTACCTTTAATCCATTCTTTAGGCTTCAAGCTATAGTTAATTCAGATATGCTCTACTTGGCTCTCCTTATCTTTAGACCAGTAGCTACTTAAGGCTTGGTTACTGCTCAAAATGCTTCATTCTGCTGCCCAAGTTGAAGGAGAAATGGCCACCCTTGAATCTATTATAGCCAGAGAGATCATTCTAATATCCAAAGGTTACCAATCTCTCCCTTGATTAAAATTCTTCAGTGGCTCCCTATTGTTCTTAAAAGACAACCCAAACTTATTATGATATATTAATTAGCTATTGTTACAATGATACCATGTAACAAACTATCCCCCAAATCAGAGGCTTACAATAACACTCCCTATTTTCATACTCACAAGGCTACAGGTTGGCTACAGCTAAGCTTAGCTAGGCTAGAATTCAGGTTTCTGAGCTCCAGGATCTAACCTATAGGAGGTATATTGGGCTCAGAACCCTATACAATATAAAGGATCTTCCAATAAAGGCCCTGCCTTGTCATCCAAATTCCCAGTACAGAACCTACTTTATAGTAAATGCTCACTAAATATTTGTTGAAAGATTGAATGAATCCAGATAAGGTTCACATTGGGAAAACCAAGAAGTTAATTTCTGGGTCTGCAGTCTCCCCATTATACATGTCATTTTCTCATTTATAACATGTCTTGTTTAGGAATCTGGTTCCCTTGTGATCACCTCCTTCTGATCACTACTAGACCTCACTCATGCACTCAGCAATTTACACATTTATAGAAATATCAGTCTGTTAACCCTTCCAGATTTATTTGGCATCTGAGCTCTTACTAAGGAATCTGTAGCAAGACTTTGACCTTTGCTAAAGGAATTTAAATCATGTAGCTAAAGATAAAGAAAAAATTAACACTAAATAAAAGATGAGTTATATTCTCCTCGAGGTAAGGGTCACATAAAAATCAGACTCACCTCCCATTAGTTTATCATACAGATATCAGCTCAGCCCTTCACAACCATGACACAAAATGTTTCACTCAGTTAGGTGTTTTATTTTAAGCCCTCCAGGATGGAAGCTTTCTTTGAATGCACTAAGGATAAAGACAGCTGCCGCAGACAACAATCTTCCCATAACACACCAACATCCATGCCAGCTTTCCCCATGATTAATTCTTCAGCCAGTGGTGTACACATAGCTTCTTCCAGTGAGATCCGAGAATGCACCTAGAAATAGGTCATCTGAAATAAACATCAGCTTCACTTCAAAAAGATTCTATGCCAATGTGGTCATAACCCAAAAAAAAGAGTCTTTTGGGAAACAGGACATGTAAACAGCAGAGCCCAGGCATCCTTGCATCCTGTTCCTGCCTTCTCAGTGGCAGCTTCATAACTGACCTCTCTAAAATCAACAGCTCTTATTCTCAAAATGGAGTATGGGCAACATCGTTTGCTCCTTTCCTGATTTTCTCTGTCTTAGCCCTGCAACACAATACTCATTTGCAAGAACATGAATTAATCTGGGTAAGCAGCTGGCTTGCTCCATCTTTCTGGTAAATTTATAAAACAGCAAACATAACTAGGATGCATCTTGAAGCCAGATTACTGGGGGAGGAATCTGGAAGGTAATGTGTGGGTACAGAGGAAACTAATATTTATTGAACAATTTCCATGCACCACTGTTCTATTGTTTTATATACAGGATGTAGTTTAACCTTTATAACACATATCTGAGATATCTGTTATCATCTCTCTTTGTAAATATAAAAGTCAAGGCTCAGAGAGGTTAATTAACTCACCCATGGGTCCCAGAGCTAATACTCAGCAAAGACAGAATTAGAACCCAAGCCTGACTAATCTCCAAAATCCATGTCCCCAGCACCTGCTACACACCTCCTTGACTGAGTCTCCTTAATGAGAGAATGAAAAGACACATTTCCAGAACTGTATAGCAAACAAGGAATTTTTTTTTTATTGAAGGATAATTGCTTTACAGAATTTTGCTGTTTTCTGTCAAACCTCAACATGAATCAGCTATAGGTATACATATATCTCCTCCCTTTTGAATCTCCCTCCCATTTCCCTCCCCATCCCACCCTTCTAGGTTGATACACAGCCCCTGTTTGAGTTTCCTGAGACATATAGCAAATTCCCGTTGGCTATCTATTTTATATATGGTAAGGTAAGCTTCCATGTTACTCTTTCCATATATCTCACCCTCTCCTCCCCTCTCCCCATGTCCACAAGTCTATTCTCTATGTCTGTTTCTCCACTGCTGCCCTGTAAGTAAATTCTTCAGTACCATTTTTCTAGATTCTGCATAAATGTGTTAGAATATGATATTTATCTTTCTCTTTCTGACTTGCTTCACTCTGTATAATAGGTTCTAAGTTCATCCACATCAGTAGAACTGACTCAAAGGCGCTCCTTTTTATGGCTGAATAATATTCCATTGTGTACATGTACCACAACTTCTTTATCCATTCATTGGTTGGTGGACATCTAGGTTGCTTCTATGTTCTAGCTATTGTAAACAGTGTTGCAATGAAGAGTGGGATACATGCTTCTTTTCTAATTTTGGTTCCCTCAGGGTATATGCCTAGGAGTGGGATTGCTGGGTCATATGGTCCTTTATTCCTAGTTTTTTAAGGAATCTCCATACCATCTTCCACAGTGGCTGTATCAGTTTACATTCCCACCAACAGTGCAAGAGCATTCCCTTTTCTCCACACCCTCTCCAGCATTTATTGTTTGTTGACTTTTTGATGATGGCCATTCTAACTGGTGTGAGGTGATATCTCATTGTAATTTTGATTTGCATATCTATAATAATGAGCGATGTGTTTTAATGTGTTTGTTAGCCATTGGTATGTCTTCTTCGGAGAAATGTCTGTTTAGGTCTTTTCACCACTTTTTGAGTGGGTTGTTTGCTTTTCTGGTATTGAGTTGCATGAGCTGCCTGTATATTTTGGAAAGTAATCCTTTGTCAGTTGTTTCATTTGCTATTATTCTCTCCCACTCTGAGGGATGTCTTTTCACTTTGCTTATAGTTTCCTTTACTGTGCAAAAGCTTTTCAGTTGAATCAGGTCCCACTTGTTTACTTTGTTTTTATTTCCATTACTCTAGGAGGTGGGTCATAGAGGATCTTGCTTTGATTTATATCATCGAGTGTTCTGCCTATGTTTTCCTCTAAGATTTTTATAGTTTCTGGTCTTACATTTAGGTCTCTAATCTATTTTGAGTTTATCTTCCATGTATGGTGTTAGGAAGTGTTCTAATTTCATTCTTTTACATGTAGCTGTCCAGTTTTCCCAGCACCATTTATTGAAGAGGCTGTCTTTGCCCCAATGTACATTTTTGCCTCCTTTGTCAAATATAAGGTACCCATATGTGCATGGGTTTATTTCTGGGCTTTCTATCTTGTTCCATTGGTCTATATTTCTGTTTTTGTGCCAGTACCATACTGTCTTGATGACTGTAACTTTGTAGTATAATCTGAAGACAGGAAGGTTGATTCCTCCAGCTCCATTCTTCTTTCATTGGACTGCTTTGGCTATTCGGGGTCTTATATGTTTCCATATGAATTCTGAAATTTTTTGCTCTAGTTCCGTGAAAAATGTCATTGGCAATTTGATAGGGATCTCACTGAATCTGTAATTGCCTTTGGTAGTATAGTCAGTTTTGCAATATTGATTCTTCCTACCCAGGAACATGGAATATCTCTCCATGTATTTATGCCATCTTTGATTTCTTTCATTAGTGTCTTCTAATTTTCTGTGTACAGTTCTTTTGTCACCTTAGGTAGCTTTATTCCTAGATATTTAATTCTTTTTGCTACAATGATGAATGAGATTGATTCCTTAATTTCTGATTTTTTATTGTTAGCATATAGAAATGCAAGTGATTTCTGTGTATTGATTTTGTATCCTGCAACTTTGCTAAATTCACCGATTACCTCTAGTAATTTTCTGATGTCTTTAGATTTTCTATGTACAGTATCATGTCATCTGCAAGCAGTGAGAGATTTACTTCTTCTTTTCTGATCTGGATTCCTTTTATTTCTTTTCCTTCTCTGATTGCTATAGCTAGGACTTTCAGAACTATGTTGAATAATAGTGGCAAAAGTGGACACCTTTTTCTTGTTCCTGATCTTAGGGGGAATGCTTTCAGTTTTTCACCATTGAGAATAATGTTTGCTGTAGGCTTATCATATAAGGCCTTTACCATGTTGAGGTAGGTTCCTTCTATGCCCATTTTTTGAAGAGTTTTAATCATAAATGGGTGCTGAATTTTGTCAAAAGCTTTTTCTGCATCTATTGTGATTATAATATGGTTTTTTATCTTTCAGTTTGTTAATATGGTGTATCACCTTGATTGATTTTTGCATATTGAAGAATCCTTGCATCCCTGGAATAAACCCAACTTGGTCATGGTGTATGAGCTTTTTGATGTGTGGCTGAATTCTGTTTGCTAAATTTTGTTGAGGATTTTTGCATCTATGTTCATCAGTGATATTGGCCTGTAGTCTTCATTTTTGTGTTTTCTTTGTCTGGTTTTGGTATCAGGGTGATGGTGGCCTTGTAGAATGAGTTCCTTCTTCTGAAATTTTTTGAAAGAGTCTTATAAGGATAGGCATTAGTTCTTCTCTAAATGTTTGATAGAATTCTCCTGTGAAGCCATCTGGTCCTGGGCTTTTGTTTTTTGGGAGATTTTTTATCACAGCTTCAATTTCAGGGCTTGTAATTGGGTTGTTCATAATTTCTCTTTCTTTCTGGTTCAGTCTTAGAAGATTGAACTTTTCTAAGGATCTGTCCATTTTTATTGCCATATAGCTGTTCATAATAGTCTCTCATAATCCTTTGTATTTCTGCATTGTCTGTTGTAACTTCTGTTTCACTTCTAATTTTGTTGAGTTGATTCTACTCTTTTTTTCTTGATGGGTCTGGCTAAAGGTTTGTCAATTTTGTTTATCTTCTCAAAGAACCAGCTTTTAGTTTTGTTAATCTTTACTATTGTTTCTTTAATTTCTTTTTCATTTATTTCTGCTCGGATCTTTATGATTTCTTTCCTTCTATTAATTTTGGTGTTTTTTCTTCTTTTTTCCAATTGTTTTAGGTGTACAGTTAGGTTGTCTATTCGATGTTTTTCTTGTTTCTTAAGGTAGGATTGTCTTGCTATAAACTTCCCTCTTAGAACTGCTTTTGCTGAATCTTATAGGTTTTGACTTGTCATATTTTCATTGTCATTTGTTTCTAGAAATTTTTTTATTTTCCTTTTGATTTCTTCAGTAACCTGTTGGCTATTTAGAAACGTGTTGCTTAATCTCCATATGTTTGTGTTTCTTACAGTTTTTTTCTTATAATTGATATCTAGTCTCATAGCATTGTGGTTGAATAAGATGCTTGATATGATTTCAATTTTCTTAAATTTACTGAGGTTTGATTTGTGATCCAAGATGTGGTCTATCCTGGAGAATGTTCCATGTGCACTTCAGAAGGTGTATTCTTCTTCATTTGGAATGTCCTGAAGATATCAATGAGATCCATTTCATCTAAAGTATCATTTAAGACTTGTGTTTCCTTATTAATTTTCTGTTTTGATGATCTCTCCATTGGTGTGAGGAGAAAGAAATGGCAACCCACTCTAGTATTCCTGCCTAGAGAATCCCATGGACAGAGGAGCCTGGTGGGCTGCTGTCCATAGGGTCGCACAGAGTTGGACATGACTGAAACAACTTAGCATGCATGTATGCATCAGAGAAGGAAATGGCAACCCACTCCAGTGTTCTTGCCTGGAGAATCCCAGGGACAGAGGAGCCTGGTGGGCTGCCATCTCTGGGGTTGCACAGAGTCAGATACAACAGCAGCAACTTAGCAGCAGCAGCAGCCATTGGTGTGGGTGGGGTATTAAAGTTTCCTACTATATTGTGTTACTGTCAATTTCTCCTTTTAAGTCTGTTAGTGTTTATCTTATGTATTGAGGTGCTCCTATGTTGGGTACATAGATATTTACCATTGTTATGTCTTCCTCTTTGATTTATCCCTTGATCATTATGCAGTGTCCTTCCTTATCTCTTGTAATCATCTCTATTTTAAGGTCTATCTTGTCTGATATGAGGATTGCTACTCCAGCTTTCTTTTGGTTCCCATTTGCATGGAATATGTTTTTCCATCCTCTCACTTTCAGTCTATATGTGTCTTTAGGTCTGAAGTGGGTTTCTTGTAGACAGCACATATACAGGTCTTGTTTTTGTATCCATTCAGCCAGTCTGTGTCTTTTGATTGGAGCATTTAATCCATTTACATTTAAAGTAATTATTGATAGGTATGTTCTTATTGCCATTTTCTTAATTGTTTGGGGTTGATTGTGTAGATCTTTTTCCTTCTCTTGTATTTCTTGACTATTTAAGTCCCTTTAACGTTTGTTGTAAAGCTGGTTTGGTGGTGCTGAATTCTCTTCACTTTTGCTTGTCTGAAAAGCTTTTTATTTCTCCATCAAATTTTGAATGAGATCCTTGCTGGGTAGAGTAATCTTAGTTGTAGATTTTTCCCTTTAGTACTTTAAATATATCCTGCCATTCCTTTCTGGCCTGCAGAGTTTCTGTTGAAAGATCAGTTAAGTGTATGGGGTTTCCCTGGTATGTTACTTGTTGCTTCTACCTTGCTGCTTTTAATATTCTTTCTTCGCATTTAGTCTTTGTTAGTTTGATTAGTATGTATGTTGGCATGTTTCTCCTTGGGTTTATCCTTATGGGACTCTTTGTGCCTCTTGAACTTGATTGACTATTTCTTTTTCCATGTTGGGGAAATTTCAACTATAATCTCTTCAAAAAATTTCTCATACCCTTTCTTTTTCTCTTCTTCTTCTGGGATCTCTATAATTCGAATGTTGGTGCATTTGATATTGTCCCAGAGGTCTCTGAGACTATCCTCAGTTCTTTTCATTGTTTTTACTTTATTTTGCTCTTCAGAAGTTATTTCTACCATTTTGTCTTCCAGCTCACTGATTCATTCTTCTGCTTCAGATATTCTGCTGTTGATTCCTTCCAGAGTATTTTTAATTTCAGTAATTGTGTTGTTTGTATGTTTATTCTTTAATTCTTCTAGGTCTTTGTTAATTGATTCTTGCATTTTCTCCATTTTGTTTTCAAGGTTTTTGATCATCTTTACTATCATTATTCTGAATTCTTTTTCAGGTAGTTTGCTTATTTCCTCTTCATTTATTTGGACTTCTGTGTTTCTAGTTTGTTCCTTTATTTGTGTAGTACTTCTCTGCCTTTTTATTATTATTTTTTAACTTTTTGTGTTTGAGGTCTCCTTTTCTCAGGCTTCAAGGAAAGTTGAATTCTTTCCTTGAAGAAGGTTGAATTCTTTCTTGTTTTTGGTTTCTGCCCTCCTAAGGTTGGTCCAGTGGATTGTGTGAGCTTCGTATAGGATGAAATTTTTTCTGAGTTTTTGTTTGTTTGTTTGTTTGTTTGCTTTTCCTCTGATGGGCAAGGCTGAGTGAGGTGGTAATCCTCTCTGCTGATGACTGGGCTTGTAGTTTTGTTTTGTTTGTTGTTTAGATGAGGTGTCCTGCACAGGGTGCTACTGGTGTTTCAGTGATGGTGGGTCTTGTATTCAAGTGGTTTTGTTTGTGCGGGTTCTCACTATTTGATACTCCCTAGGGTTGAAAAGACCCTGGTGCTGGGAAAGATTGAGGGCAGGAGAAGAAGGGGATGACAGAGGATGAGATGGTTGGATGGCATCACCGACTCAATGGACATGAGTTTGGGTAGACTCCAGGGGTTGATGATGGACAGGGAGGCCTGGTGTGCTGCAGTCCATGGGGTCCTAAGGAGTAGGACATGACTGACTGACTGAACTGAACTGAACTGAACTGAGGGTTAGTTCTCTGGTAGTCTAGGGTCTTGGAGTCAGTGCTCCCACTCCAAAGTTCAGGGCTTGATCTCTGGTCAGAAACAGAGATTCCACAAGTGGTTTGTTATGGCATTAAGTGAGATTAAAACAAATATCCAAAAATGAGAAACCAAAGATGAACCTCAGACAAATGGCAGTTATAAAATCAGGCAAATAATAATTAAAATAATGGAATACACCCATAAGCAAAGTCAAAACAGTCCAACAAAAACACAGTAGATTGACCTGGTGAACAAAGGAAATAAAAAATTATATTTACCAGAACAAAACTAACTAAAGCAAGAACTGGGAAACAAAACTAAAGTAAGGTGCCAATTGGGGAATAAAGCAATGAAAATAAGACTAACAAATATGTTGAGAGGAAAGGAGAAAAAGAAAACAAAGAAATAATAGATATGCAAAGTTAAACAGAGGTAGATAAAGAAGATTTATATATGTTAAAGATTAACTGCAAGGGGAAAAGAACAGCAAGAAAAGCAAACAAAGGAATAAATGTAGAAAAAATAATAATAGGTTTAAAAAATTAAAATTAAAAAAAGAGAAAAGAAAAAAAAAAAATGGAAAACTCCACAGACCTGCAAAAGCCCAATGTAAAAGCAGAGGTTTATAACAACAATAAAAAATGTGACTGAGAAAAAAAAAGCTCAAAAGCTTAACTGGATTTCATAGTGCCAGTAAAATGAACAACTACAACAAAGGGGCAGAAAAGGGGGGGAAAAAGAAAAAAATCCAAAAGGTTCTACAGGTCAAGTCAAAAAATAAGAACAATAAATGTTTTTCTTGAGTCACTGCTGTCAGAGTCCTTTCCCTCACTGGGAGTCACTGTCCACCTCACCTCCCGAGGATGCCCTCCAACACTGTACCAATCTCTGGACCTGCTGTGGGGGCAGCTCAGATTCTAATCTGGTCCTACACCTGTGTGTTCTTGCCACCAATGTCCACAGCTATCAGAACTAGTGTGTTTTCTTTTGTGGAAGCTCTCAATGACCTTTTATATATTCCATAGACACAGAGTCTGCCTAGCTGATCATGTGGATTAATCTGCAGTTTGTACAGCGGGTGGGAAGGTTTGGGGTCTTCTTCCTTAGCCACACTGCCCCTGGGTTTCAACTGTGGCTTTATTTCCACCTGTGCATGTGGGTTTCTACTGGGCTTTGTTCCTGAGGCTGCCCTGGAGGACTTGGGTTTGCCCCTGTGAGGGCCAGGTGTGGAGTTCGTGCAGGTGCTTGGGCCGCAGGGGTTCTGGAAGCACCAGGTACTCAGGGGAGTTGGCAGCTAGTGAAGCAGGAAATTCAGAGCTCTAGAAGGGCATGGCAAGCAGTATTGGCCAATACGCTCCAGTATTCTTGCCTGGAGAACCCCCCTCCCTGACAGAGAAGCCTGGAAGGCCACAGTCTAAAGGGTCACAACGAATCGGACACGACTGAAGCGACCCCGTGCACATAGATGCAAGACTTTTTTTTGCCTGTAGCAGCTCTGCCCCGGGGAGAGGTGAGTGTGAAGTTTGCAAAGCTGCTTGGCTTACGGGGACCCTGGCAGTGCCAAGTGCAGGGACATCCTCCACCAGGAGTCATGTCCCTATCAGAGTCTTTTTTCAAGCCTCTTGCAGCTGGCGATCAGAAGGCCTCTTTGGCCAGTCCTTCTCGGGAGCTCCGCCCGTTCAGGCACTTAGAGGGCTCCCTTGCCTGGGGTGCTTCTCTGCTGTTCAGGGTGTCAGGCACTTAAAGGAGCCCCTGGGTGGGGTCCTGCCCTGTAATTCCGCATGCCAGGCGTTTGATGGGCCAGCCTCTCTATTTTCAGCTGCCAGTGCTGGCATGTAGGGAGAGAGAGGCTATGGTGATGGCTCCACCCCCTACGCGTGACTCAGCAGTATCGCCTTGCTTCCATGGCTGCCTGGCTTTCCTCCACCGGCATTTCCCACCACAGTCTCCTCCCTCACATCCCCTTGATCCGTCTCTCTGCAGTCAACAGCAGCCCTCGCCCTGGGGTTGCTCCACAATCCCTAAACCCCAGCTCCCAGCCACTGCACCTTCCAGGTGACCAGTGCTCCTGTCTTGTGTGGCTGCGGCAAGGACTATCTGATTCTCATTCTATTTTGGCTGCCACAGATCATCTATTTCACTCTCAGCCTTAAATGTTTCTCCTCTGACTCAGACAACTGCCCCAATGTGGGGATCGGACCCCTACTTCAGTTCCCTCACCTGCCGAGGGCAGGTCTCATCCTAACACTCCTGTTCTTCCCCCTAGTTCCTTCATCCTGAGTTTTGCGTGGTTCTATATACTCTTTTCCACTGGTCAGGTCCTCCTGTCTGCTCTCAGCTGCTGTTCTGCATGCACTTCTGTGTCTGAAGGTGTATTCCTGATGTATCCGTGGGGAGAGATGTACTCCACGTCCACCTACTCCTCTACCATCTTGTTCTCTCTCCTAAACAAGAAACTTTTAATGAACCAATCAACAATCTTCCAGTTAACAAGTATATGCTTAAAGCATCACAAGAGCTGAGCCCTAGGACAGTCACCACAGGAAAGACACAGAAGTGGGTGATGGACTCTGACCCCCAGTAGATTACAACCTAGGAGAGAAGAAAAGGATCTTGTCCAGAAAATGGACAAATGCTCAACTGTGTAGTACAGCTCAGAGATAGGACAGGCCAGTGTGGGCTGAATAAGGAATGGATCATTCAGGGTTCTACTTGCAAGAAACCAGATTTAAGCAAAAGAATTTAGTTAATAGCTAGCGGGCAAAACTGGCTTCCGAGTGGTGCTAGTGGTAAGGAACATGACTACCAATGAAGGAGACATAAGAGACACAGTTTCAATCCCTGGGTCAGAAATATTCTCTGGAGGAGGGCATGGCAACCCTCTCCAGTATTCTTTCCTGGAGAATCCCACGGACAGAGGAGCCTGGTAAGCTACAATCCATAGAGTCGCAAAGAGTCAGACATGACTTAACATGCATGGACAAAACCACAGTGAGGTATCATTTTACATTTAATAGAATGGCTATGATCAAAAAGACATAATAACAAATATTACTTGACAAAGATGTGGAGCAATTGGAACTTTCACATATTGCAAAATGGTGCAGGCACTCTAGAAAACAGTTTAGCAATTCCTCAAAAGCTTAATCATAGTTACCATAGTTACTGTACCTGCAATTCCACTCCCAAGTTTATACCCAAGAAAAGTGAAGATATAACATCTACACAAAAACTTGCACATAAATGTTTATAGAGACATTATTCACAATATCCAGAAAGTAGAAACAATCCAAATATCCATTAAAACATTAAATATCCATTAATATACAAATAAAATGTGGGATATCCATACAATGGATTCAACAGTAAAAAGGAAAGAATTACCAATACCTGCTACAACATGGATGAATCTTGAAAATGTAATACCAAGTAAAAAAAACCAATCCTTAAAAACCATGTTGTATGATTCCATTATATGAAATGCCCAGAATAGAGAAATCTATAAACAAATAAAACAGATTAGTATTTGCCTACCTCTTGAAGTAGGGGGAGGAATAGAAAGTGACTGATAATGGATATGAGCTTTATTTTTGAAGGACAAGAATATTCTAAAATTAGATTGTGGTAATCATTTCACAGTCCTGTGAATTTACTTTAAAACATTGAACTGTACACTTTAAATGGGTATATTATATCTCAATAAAACTTAAAAAAAAAAAAAAAAAACTAGTTGGGGAGGTGGTCCCTAGTGGCCTCTTGGTTAGGAATCTGGGCTTTCACTGCCATGGCCTAAGTTCAGTCTGTGATGGGGGAACTGAGATCCTGCAAGCTGCCTGATGCTACCAAAAATAAATACACACGCACAAAATATACCTTTTTTAATTAAGAAAAAACTAGTGGGTAGCTTACAGAATCTCTGGGAGATTGAAGAACTAGGCTTAGAGGTTGTAGAGGTGGGGAAAAAATGCTCCAAATTATTCAGGCAACTGTGATGTCAAATGCATCATAGTCATTGCTTTTGGGCACAGACTGTGTTCCTTGCCCAGAATTCATGACCAACACAGAAGTCAGCTACAGGACCACAGCCGTTCCTGCTTTTGGAATCCAGATTATCTTCCGCTGCTACAGACCCCACTGGCTGTCAGAATGTGTTCTTCATGCTCCCTGCTTCTTCTCCTAGATGGTTTAGGGTAGGGGGCATTTCACTGGGAGAGCCTAGGTCCCATAACCATACCACAGGTACAAAGGCCAGGAAAGTGAGCACCCAGTGGACAGTGGACAGTGCCTTTAAAGGGTGATTCTCCAACATAGGAAGAAGGTGGCCACTAAGAATGACTAATGCTGCTACAGAAAGTTTCTCCAATTGGAAATAGCTTTAGCCAGTCTTTGAGGGATAGACAGGATTTGATCCAGAAAAAATGAGAAAAACATTGCAGTTGAGGAAATTGCATTAGGTAGATAGGAATAAAAAACTAGGTTTTTCAGGAATTCACAAGGTCTTCCAACTTGATGGAAAGTTAAGACATGCAGGCATCTAAAAGATGATACAAGGAGACACAGAGACATCAAGCTCTGGGCTGTGCAGTTGCAGGAACTTTAAAAGAAAAGTCACTCAAGGTGGGTTATTAGAGGAAACCCTCAAGGTCCGAATCACTGGTCAGGATTTCTTTGTAGTCTGGCCACCAAGGGCTTCAGTGACAACTTAAAAGTTAGAACCAACCAATTCCCTAGGCACCCAGGTGGTTTCTTCACTTCCTTTGTTTAGTTCCTTGCAAGCCTGGGCAGGAAACTGAGCAATGGAAACAAGGGCTACTTTTGAGGTGTATTCAAATGGGGACCATGGTGGCAGTTTGAGGGGGAGATATGTTATTTCTGGTTTAGGCTGTTGAGACTTTTTTTGCTAAATGATTTCTTTTTCTCCCTGTGTCTCCTCTGAACACAGGATAGATTGATCCCTCTCTCAGGCCATCCCACATCATTTCTTTCTATTCTTGATTTCTGTTTAGAACTCTAAATCTTTGTTCCGTCTATGTGGCTGAGATGATGTAGAGCAGTCTGGAAGAGGGTCTGGCCCTTTCACCATAGTGCATTTTATTTTTATGCTCCCTTTCTATCTGGTTTTTCTTAATAGCTTTGAGATGAATTTCCTTTCAGCCTTGCTCTGGCCTTGTGAAAGCAAAGAGTTGAGTTATTAGGCACAATAGGAGCATTTATTTATCTGGCTTTCGTCAAGATAAATAACAAATTTATATAAAATCTTAGCACATCAAAAAATCCCAGTCTATTAGAAATAAGTGTGCTTTACTTAATGGTTTTGCAAAACTTTGCTGTAAAATCTCACCATGGTAAATTAATTTGCTAAATAGTAGCTTAGCCTGAAGTCCCTTTTAGCACTATGGGGCAGACGGAAAAGGTGAATTTTAAGAAAATCTCACCATGGAGTTTAAAAAAAAACAAAAACCACCACATCAGCAACATCATACATAAAAAGCAGGGATGATGGATTCACCATCAATAAATTTAATAGCAGCCAGAGCACCATTTGCTAGAAATCCACTTTGAGTCTGAATTATTTTAAATAAGGTATCACACATAAAAGTAAGAAAGAAAAAATTCCCAGCTCAGTTTCCATTAATTTCTCAGCCAGTAAATTTGAAATAGGGTAGAATTTACAGGTCAACAGCAAAAACTCACTCAACCAGGGAAAAAATGGGCCATTTCTCTTTGGTATCCAACTGAAGACCCCAGTTAGGAATTATTCCTGCTTCTTGAAAAGTATTTTAACTGTATCATTTCTTGATTTTAACTGGACCGAAGCAACTCCCCATAATACAGGGAAAGGGGAGTGAATGAATTGAGTTTCCCCTGAGTTACAAGGGTATTATCCGGGCCTCCAAGAGGCAGCCTACCCAAATTAGCACTAAAGACTGTCACACCAACTAAGATGAAGACACAAGATACAAATGCTGGCTTTTGTCATTGGCAAGTTAGAAATGCTGAGCAATTGGAAGAGAGAAGTGTATCTGTCTTTGGCAGCCCAGTAGAGGGGTTTGCCTGCTTATTGGGCCTAACTCTTTAGAACAGGGCCTTTCACTGAGCTGGGGATTCAGGACAGCCATTTGACTGGTCCTCACATTCACGAAGAGCTTCAACTATAGACGTTTAATGTTCTCATCTCAGGAGGTCATCCATCCAGTCCCAGAGATGCACAGTGACTAAAAGAGGAAGACATTCATTGTAAAACTTTCATCTACCACATGTCTGCCTGTGTTGCACCATACATTAATGTTTCAAATGTTTTTATGTGAATAACACAAATACACTTCACGACACTTGACATAAACAGTATTTTTTCCCAATTATTTTTATTAGTTGCATAAACAGCATTTAAAACAATTTTTTAAACCTAGTTTTGGAGATATATATATATATATATATATATATATATATATATATATATATATATATATATATGTATGTATATATACATATGAGAGAGAACCTCCAAAATAAATAAAGGAGAGAGTGAAAATGGTATGGAGCCTCTCTCAAGTTCTGAGAGACCCTACGTAGAAGGCTGGGTCTTGTTAATGACACTATACTACACATTTGACTCAATTTTGTTTCCATTGTTAATCGATTTTTAGAACCTTAAGTTTCAGAGATAATAAAAGCAGGTAAATGAAAATAATATTATTATTCAGTGAGTACCAACTACATACTGGCCTCTGTACTGGGCTTTTTCTGTTATTTTCTTTAATCCACAGCAGCATTTAGGTAAAAAATTATTATCGCCATTTTAATGTAATGGAGTGTTAGTTGCTCAGTTGTATCCAACTCTTTGAGACCCTATGGACTGTAGCCCACCAGATTTCTCTGTCCATAGAATTCTCCAGGCAAGAATACTGGAGTGGATAGCCATTCCCTTCTCCAGGACATCTTCCCAACTCAGGGATCAAACCCAGATCTTCTGCACTGCAGGCAGATCTTTTACAGTCAGAGCCACTAGGGAGAATGTAAACTGAGGCTCAGAGAATTGGCATTCACTTAAGATCACCTAGATGTAAAGAATGACCATATTTGAACCCAGGTCTGTTTATATTCAAAGGCCATGTTTTTAACCACAACTTGGAGATCATGGTAGTAATTAGTTTTATAGGAAAACTAAGAGAGAACATCATCTTCTTTAACCAGTACTAGATGAATTTTATCAAATTCTACCCTTTAGCCTCCCTTTTTGAGAGCTAATGCTGGCCAGGTCCCACGGGTACCATGTATCAGCTTAGTCTTCTTTTGGATAGATAACTGCAATACAACTAACTAGACTTTGATTTTAGATTTTTGTGTTCTCTTGAAGTTAGACCCTGGGTGGGATTGGATCATTTGGAAACTTCTCAGCAACCATTCATAGATCACTGTTAGAGTGAGAATCTTATTACCAGAGGATAATCTTATATTTAAGCCTTGAACCACCTTGCTTTTCCTCTGTGTACCCAATAACATGCCTTTTAGAGAAAGAACTACCAATTCTCTGATATTCACTAGCCTAGTTATAGGACATCTCTTACTTTTAATAAATAAATGTATTATTTTAAGAGGTAAGAGCATTCAAAAATGGCAATAGGATTTGTAATAAAAGTAAGTCTTCCCACCCACATTCTAAGTCTCTCCTTAAAGGCAACTACTATCTTTAAGAGATATTCCATGAAAACATAAGCATTGAATAAATGAGTGTTAGTCGCTCAGTCATGTCTGACTCTTTGTGACCCTGTGGACTGTGGCCGGCCAGGCTCCTCTGTCCATGGAAATCTCCAGGCAAGAATCCTGGAGTGGGTTGCCATTCCCTTCTCCAGGGGATCTTCTTCCCAACTCAGGGATTGAACCTGGGTCTCCTGCATAATACGCAGATTCTTTACTGTCTAAGCCATCAGGGAAGCCCAAGCATTGATTGTATCCATTTAAAAGTCAGTGTTCTCCCCGAATATTACACTTTTAATGATGTGTCTCTAAGATGGTTTCATATATACATAGAGCTACTTTCTTCTTGTTTATGGCTACATAGTGTTTCAGTTTAGTTCAGTTCAGTTGCTCAGTCCTGTCCAATTCTTTGCGACCCCATGAATTGCAGCACACCAGGCCTCCCTGTCCATCACCAACTCCCGGAGTTTACTCAAACTCATGTCCATCAAGTTGGTGATGCCATCCAGCCATCTCATCCTCTGTCGTCTTCATTTCCTCTTTGCTTTCTCCCATAAGGGTGGTGTCACCTGCGTATCTGAGGTTATTGATATTTCTCCCGGCAGTCTTGATTCCAGCTTGTGCTTTATCCAGCCCTGCATTTCACAAGATGTACTCTGCATATAGGGCTTCCCTCATGGCTCAGATGTTAAAGAATCTACCTGCAATGTAGGAGACCTGGGTTCAATCCCTGGGTTGGGAAGATGCCCTAGAGAAGGGAAATGCTACCCACTCCCGTATTCTGGCCTGGAGAATTCCATGAGCTGTATAGTCCATGGGGTCACAAAGAGTCAGACATTACTGAGTGACTTTCACTTTCACTTTCTTCACTCTGCATATAAGTTAAATAAGCAGGGTGATAATATACAGCCTTGACGTACTCCTTTCCCAATTTGGAACCAGTCCATTGTTCCATGTCCAGTTCTAATTGTTGCTTCTTGAGCATACAGATTTCTCAGGAGACAGGTAATGTGGTCTGGTATTTCCATCTCTTGAAGAATTTTCCACAGTTTGTTGTGATCCACACAGTCAAACTAGTAATCCACATAGAATACTTTTGGCGTAGTCACTAAAGCAGAAGTAGATGTTTACCTGGAACTCTCTTGCTTTTTCAACGATCCAATGGATGTTGGCAGTTTGATCTCTGGTTCCTCTGCCTTTTCTAAATCCAGTTTGAACATCTGGAAGTTCACAGTTCACGTACTGTTAAAGCCTGGCTTGGAGAATTTTGAGCATTACTTTGCTAACGTGTACTTTTCTACTTGTAGCAATTTACAAATGTAGACCTATCTATGCAATTAATTTTTAGAAATGACATTTCTGTGTCCAGCTTTTTTGTGTGTGGTACCCTATGGCACATGGGATCTTAGTTCTGTGACCAGGGATGGAACCCCCTTCCCCCTCCACAGTGAAAACGTGGAGTCTTAACCACCAGAGTGCAGGGAAGTCTCTGCTGTGTCTAATTTAATCTGCCTTTTCTGGAAGGTGTACTGATTTACTCTTGCACCAACAATTTCCTACTTCCTAATATCTTCACCTACACAGTGTGTTACAAACTTTTGGATCTTTGCCAATCTTTCCAGTTTTAATTTATGTTTGTCTTATTTAAGCCTTATTTAAGGCTAACTGAACAACTTTTTATATGTTCACAAATCATCTATATTTCTTTTTCTATAAACTATCTGTTAATACACTTTGCCTATTTTTCTGTTAGCCTATTGATCCTTTTACTTATTAATGTGTAGGAACTCTTTTTATTAAGGAAATAAACTCTATGGGATATGTGTTATAAACAGGTTTTTCCTCAATTTGTTAGTTGTCTTTTCACTTTATTAGTTCTTTGCAAGCAATTTTTGTTTTCATTTTTATTCACTAAAATTTATCAGTTCTTTGTTCTACATTCTCTGGGATTTGTATCAAATTTAAAAAGTCTTCTTCCACATTGATATCGTATAATAATTCTCCTACATATCTTATAACTTTGCTTTTTATATTTCAATCTTTGATCCATCTGGAGTGTATTTCATGCAAGGAGCAAGGCAGTGATTCGATTTGATTGCAGTGTTCCAAATGGCTCTCAAACAATTTTGCATTTCATCTTTTCTAAGTTATGCTTGGGGGCACCCTAAGAAACCTGGGAATTGGTGTTACTTTCAGCCTTAGATCCCTTAGAAAACCCACCCCACACAGCACATGGGCAGCACAATCACTACTACTCTTAAGGAATCAGCTGGCATAAGTAGAATGTGTCAGAGTGAGAAGCCAGACAACTGAAATTAGTCCAGTTCTGAGCAAGTGAGTTTCGTGAATCCTAGAGCATATGAATTTGTGAAGGGGAGGAGAAAGGATATTCTTTAAATGTGTATATATATATATTTAAAATATATTATAATCTTATATTATAAATATATAATTAGATATAACATCAATATTTATTTAGAATAGAAGAAATGTTTAAAAGTGAATACAGTCTACAAACTTCAAGTAATTCAGAAAATTATTATAATAATATGTTTAAGTCCTGACATTTATCTATAATAATTTGGCTGCATATTCTTTGATTGCCTCTTCATATGACAATAATTTTATAATATTATTTTCCATAGAGAAAATAGATAACTCAGTTCTTCTTCTAGCCTGGTTGATCAAAACTTGTTTTTATTAATGATGACTTAAAAAATTTCCTTCAGCAGTAAATGTTAGTGGTATTGTCATGTTATTTTATAAGATTGCTTTCAAATTTGAGGAAATCTCTACAAAGATTTCAGGTCATTTCAGTTTTCTTGTTCAATGGCTAACTTTAAATTCTATTTGAATTGATGATGATCATTAACCCATTTGTCATCAGTACTATCATTGTAAACCTTACGTGAATTTAGGTGATTTTCTTTTGTCCAGTATTTTCTGCCAAATCACAAAGTAACATAAACTCTTTTGCAGTGTTTGTATAATTTTTTCATCTTCATTAATGGAATTGACAAACAATCCAAAAGTTTATTTCTTCTCTTCAAAATTTATCTCTTCCTTTTACAGAATTATTGCTTCAGGTATGATATAAAATTTGGGGGTTCAAATTCACTTCTTCTTGTCTTTGCTTATCTCCATGACTATTATTTCATATTCCATTAATTTTATATAAAATTTTATTGATTAAAGAGGAAATTAAACCTAAAATTACAAATTATATAGAAAATATTTTTTAAAAGATTACTTTATAAGAAAACCAATGGGTCACAGCTAAAACTGTACTCTGAGGAAAATACATAGCCTGAGGAGGTAAAATAAGTGGATTTACTTTTTTTTAACTTTCTATTTTATATTGAACTATAGCTGATTAACAATGCTATGATAATTTCAGGTGGACAGCAAAGGGACTCAGAATGGATATACTTGTATCCAATCTCCCCTGGGGGCTCAGCAGTAAAGAATTTCCCTGCCAATGCAGGAGACATAGGTTGCATTCCTGGATCAGGAAGATCCCCTGGAGGAGGAAATTGCAGCCCACTCCAGTATTCTTGCCTGAGAAATCCCATGGACAGAGGAGCCTGGTGGGCTACAGTCCATGGGGTGGCAAAGAGTTGAACACAACTTAGCTACTAAACAACAGTAACAGTTCTCCCCCAAGCTCCCCTCCCATCCAGGCTGGCACATAGTATTGAGCAGAGTTCCCTGTGCCGTACAGTAGGACCCTATTGGTTATCCACTTTAAATACAGCAGTATGTGCACGTTCATCCCAAACTCTGTAATTCTCTCTTCCCCTATTCTTCCCCCTGGCAACTGTATGTCCATTGTCTAAGTCTGTGAGACTATTTCTGTTTTGTAAATAAGTTTATTTGTATTATTTCTGTTTAGACTCCACATATAAATGATGTCATACAATATTCCTCCTTCTCTGTCTGACTTACTTCTCTCAGCATGACAATCTCTAGGTCTATTCATGTTGCTGCAAATGGCATTATTTCATTCATTTTAATGGCTGAGTAATATTCCATTGTATATATGTACCACATTTTCTTTATCCATTCCCCTGTTGATGGGCATTTAGGTTGCTTTCATGTCTTGGCTATTGTTAACAGCATTGCAATGGACATTGGGGTGCATGTACCCTTTTGGACCATTTTTTCCATTGGGTATATGCCTAGCAGTGGGGTTTTAGGATCACATAGTAGCTCTATAAATGGATTTACTTTTTTAAAAAGTAGTAAAAGAACAAGAAGGAAACCAAAAGAAAATAGTAAAAAGTAATTAATAAAGAAAATGTTGGTTTTTTATTTCAGACTATACTACAAAGCTACAGTCATCAAGATGGTATGGTACTGGCACAAACAGAAATATAGACCAATGGAACAAGATAGAAATCCCAGAGATAAATCCATGCACCTATGGGTACCTTATCATTGACAAAGGTGGCAAGAGTATACAATGGAGAAAAGATAGTCTCTTCAATAAGTGATGCTGGGGAAATGGGACAGCTATGTGTAAAAGAATGAAATTAGAACACTTCCTAACACCATACACAAAGATAAACTCAAAATGGATTAAAGACCTAAATATAAAGACCAAAAATCATAAAACTCTTAGAGAAAAACATAGGCAGAATACTCTGTGACATAAATCACAGCAAGATCCTCTATGACCCATCTCCTAGAGTAATGGAAATAAAAATAAACAAGTGGGACCTAGTTGAAAGCTTTTGCAAGGGGACTATAAGCAAGGTGAAAAGACAACCATCATAATTGGAGAAAATAATAGCAAATGAACCAACTGACAAAGGAATAATCTCCAAAAATATACAAGCAGCTCATGAAACTCATTACCAGAGAAACAAACAACCCGATCAAAAAATGGGAAAAATACCTGAACAGACACTTCTCCAAAGAAGACATACAGATGGCTTATAAACACATGAACAGATGCTCAACATTGCTCATTATTAGAGAAATGCAAATCAAACCTACAATGAGATATCACCTCACACTGGTCAGAATGGCCATCATCAAAAAAGCTACAAACATTAAATCCTGGAGAGAGTGTGAAGAAAAGGGAACCCTCTTGTACTGTTGGTAGGAATGTAAATTGATACAGCCACTATGGAGGACAGTATGAAGAGCCGACTCATTAGAAAACACTCTGATGGTGGGAGAGATTAAGGGCAGGAGGAGAAGGGGAGGACAGAGGATGAGATGATTGGATGGCATCACCGACTCAATGGACATGAGTTTGAGCTAACTCCAGGAGATAGTGAAGGACAGGGAAGCCTGGTGTTCTTTAATCCATGGTGTTGCAAAGAGTCAGACATGACTAAAAGACTGAACAACAACAACAACAATGGAGATACCTTAACAGAACAACAACCAGGGATAAAAACTACCATATGACCCAACAACCCCATTATGGGCACGTATCCTCGGAAAGCCATAACTGAAAAGGACACATGTACCCCAATGTTCACTGCAACACTATTTAGGGTAGCTAGGACATGGAAGCAACCTAGAGTCCATCAACAGATGAATGGACAAAGAAGCTGTGGTATGTGTGTGTGTATACACACACACACACACACACACACACACACACACACACACTGGAATATTACTCAGCCATAAAAAGGAACACATTTGAGTCTGTTGTAATGAGGTGGATGAACCTACAGCCTATTATACAGAGTGAAGCAAATATAGTTTATTAACTCATATATATGGAATCTAGAAAGATGGTACTGATGAACCTATTAGCAGGGCAGCACTGGAGACACAGACATAGAGAATAGATCTGTGAACACAGTGGGAGAAGGAGAGGGTGGGACTAATGGAGAGAGTAGCATGGAAACATATGCTACCATATGTAAAATAGCTAGCCAGTGGGAATTTGCTATATGGCTCAAGAAACTCAAATCAGTAATCTGTGACAATATAGAGGGATGGGATGGGGTAGAAGGTGGGAGGGAGGTTCAAGAGGGAGGGAAAATATGTATACCTATGACTGATTCATGTTGATACGTGGCAGAAGCCAATACAATATTGTAAAGCAATTATCCTTCAATTGAAAATAACAAATTTTAAAAAAGAAAAGGTCGAGATTATTGAAAAGTTATAAAAATATAAGTAAACTCTCAAAATTTAATATTTGAAGAGAATCAATAAAATGGGTAAGTCTCTGTCAAACCTAATATAAAAAAGAGAACCACAAGATTGGGAATAAGAAAGAATATACTATGAGAATAAGAAAGGATATACTATTGATCCAACCAGTCAATCTTAAAGGAAATCAGTCCTGAATATTCACTGGAAGGACTAATGCTGAAGCTGAACCTCCAATAATTTGGCCACCTGATGCGAAGAGCTGACTCATTAGAAGAGACCCTGATGCTGGGAAAGATTGAAGTCAGGAGGAGAAGGGGACGACAGAGGATGAGATGGTTAGATGGCATCACTGACTCAATGGACATGAGTTTGAGCAAGCTCCGGGAGTTGGTGATGGACAGGGAAGCCTGGCGTGCTGAAGTCCATGGGGTCGCAAAGAGTTAGACACGACGGAGCGGTTGAACAGCAATAACAAATACTATGAGAAAATATTGTCAGTGAATATTAAATTGACCTCTATAGCTATAACTTAGAATATAGAGGAAATGAATGTTTTCCTATTAAAATGCAACTTAAGATTTAAGTTTAACACTACTTGAGTTTCAACTCAAGCCACAAGATGATCAGACTCTACATTCTGTATTTCACAGGAAGGACTAAAGTCTGTGCAGAATTTACAAAGGTAAAAAGCATTAGATTGATAACTTTTAAAGTTTTCATCGACTTTGAGAGCACAAAATTTGGAAAACTAAATAGATCTTTGTCAGGAGGTTTTTTTAAAAAATAGCTAAACTGTGATTACTTCTCTCTAGCTCCACCAAAGGAGAGAGGAATGTTACCTCCTAATCCAAAATCTAGTTCTAGAGATTTCAGTCAGATGACCCAAAGAGCTTGATTTGTGTTCCCTGTTATTGCTGGGAGGGATTGAGAATGAGGGAGAAAGGCACAACTGTCTGGGGTCTTAGTCTTATCTAAGAAACCTCACGGGCGACTTCCCTGATTGTCCAGTGGTTAAGAATCTGCCTGCCAATGCTCGGGACATAGGTTCGATCCCTGGTTCAGGAAGATTCCACATGCCAGGGGGCAACTGAGCCCCTATGTCACATATCCTGAGCCCACCCGCTGCAACTACTGAAGGCCACACAGCTAGAGCCTGTGCTCCGCAACAAAAGGAGTCACTGCAATGAGAAGCTCACAACTAGAGAGTAGTTCACTGCAACTAGAAGAAGCCTGCACAGCAACAAAACCCAACACAGCCAATAAATAAATAGATAAGCACATGACCTCCATGAAATCATAGACCTTGCACAGGAGAGAGCAGCAGGAAATAAAGGAGCATCTGATAGATATGAAGACAGATGACCTTAAAATGGCCAGGAAAGCATGGAAGAACAGTTACAGAGGAGCAGGTGAAACTGAGAGGAGTTTTGCCTAACCAAAAAAGAAGGGGAGTGCCATGGACTCATGGAAGGAACTTTAGAAGCTGGAGCAATCTGGCCCCTGGGAACCTATTAGGGCTTCCTTCAATGAGAAGACAGTCCTTACATTAAGGAAAAACTGCTGAAACTAGAATCAAAACTTAGCAAGATGGAGTCAATAGAGGAGGAAGGAAAAAGGTCCAGAGCAAGTGCAGGTAAGGCAACAGAGCCAGGAAATCTCAGAAAATAAGCTGCCGAATTTTTTAAGGCTACCTGAAAACAGAAAAGAGAGCTCTATGAAGTTACCCTGAAACTTGCTTCCTTCCAAAAGTTCAGGAAAACTGGTTTCACATTAAAAAATGAATAATATAAAAGGTCTGAGGTCAAATCCCACACAAAGTTACTATACGGTAAAAGAGAGTAAGACACGGAATACCATTGCCCTGATCCAATGCTTCTCAAACATTTGTTCTCAGCATCCCCTTATACTTTCAAAAAATGGTGAGGTCACCCCCAAAATTTTGTTCATGTGAGTTATATCATTTTATATTTATCTTATTCAAAATTAAAACTAAGCAATATTTAAAATGTTTATTAGTTTATTTAAAAATAATGATGCACCCATTATTTTTAAATTGGAGAATAATTGCTTTACAATGTTGTATTGGTTTTTGCCATACTATAACACCAATTAGCCACAACTTGCTTCCCTAGTGACTCAGATGGTAAAGCGTCTGCCTGCAATGTGGGAGACCCGGGTTCAATCCCTGGGTCGGGAAGATCCCCTGGAGAAGGAAATGGCAACCCACTCCAGTACTCTTGCCTGGAAAATTCCATGGACGGAGGAGCCTGGTACGCTACAGTCCATGGGGTCACAAAGAGTCGGACATGACTGGGAGACGTCACTAAGTCACTAATATATATATATATCCACACCTCCCTCCCAACCTACCCCCAACCCCACCCCCTAGGTCAACACAGAGCACTGGGCTGGGCACCCTATGTTATACACCAGCTTCCCACTAGCTATCTATTTTATAAATGGTAGTGTATATTTTTATGCATGATAGTATATATATGTCAATGCCACTTTCTCAACTTGTCCCACCTTCTCCTTCCCCCACTGTGTCCACATGTCCATTCTCTACATCTGCATCTCTATTCCTGCACTGCAGATAGGTTCATCAGTACCATTTTTCTAGATTCCATGTACATGCATTAATACACAGTATTTATTTTTCTCTTTCCGGTTTACTTCACTCTGTATAACAAGCTCTAGGTTTATCCACCTCAGTTCAACTGACTCACACTTGTTCCTTTTTGTGACTGACTAATATCCCATTGTATTTATCTACCACAACTTCTTCATCCATTCATCTGTTGATGGATATCTAGGTTGCTTCCATGTCCTGGCTATTGGAAACAGTGCTTCAATGAACATTGGAGTACATGTGTCCTTTTCAATTATGGTTTTCTGAGGGTACATGCCCAGTAGTGAAATTACTGGGTCATACCATAGTTTTATGTCAGAATTTTTTCAGGAATCTCCATACTGTTCTCCATAGTGGCTGTATCAATTTACATTCCCACCAACAGTAATGTACCCATTATATGTTAACATTAATGATATTTAATGAAAAATCACTGTATTTTCCCAAACAACAAGTAATTTAATAAGAAGAATAGCACTATTTTACATGTATATAGATCTCTTAATTGTTGGGTTTAATAGAAAACAGCCAGATTCTACTAACTGCTTCTGCACTCCATCTGTTGTGATGTGCTATTCTAGTCGAAATAAATGAAAAAAAAAAATCTGGTCTGAAACATTCAGTTCAGTCACTCAGTCACGTCTGACTCTTTTTCGACCCCATGGACTGCAGCACACCAGGCTTCCCTGTCCATGACCAGCTCCTGGAGCTTGCTCAAACTCATGTCCATCAAGTCAGTGATTCCATCCAACTATCTCATCCTCTGTTGTCCCCTTCTCCTCCTGCCTTCAATTTTCCCCAGCTTCAGGGTCTTTTCCATTGAGTCTGTTATTTGCATCAGGTGGCCAAGGAATTGGAGCTTCAGCAACAGCATCAGTCCTTCCAATGAATATTCAGGACTGATTTCCTTTAGGATTGACTGGTTTGATCTCCGTGCTGTCCAAGGGGCTCTCAAGAATCTTCTCTGATACCACAGTTCAAAGCATCGATTCCTTGGCACTCAGCTTTCATCATGGTCCAACTCTCACATCCATACATGACTACTGGAACAACCAAAGCTTTGACGAGATGGACCTTTGTTGGCAAAGTAATGTCTCTGCTTTTTAATGTGCTGCCTATGTTTGTCATAGCTCTTCTTCAAAGGAGCAAGCATCTTTTAATTTCATGGCTGCAGTCACCATCTGTGGTGATTTTGGAGCCCAAGAAAATAAAGTCTATCACTGTTTCCATTGTTCGCCTGTCTATTTGCCATGAAGTGATGGGCTTGGATGCCATGATCTTCGTTTTCTGAATGTTGAATTTTAAGCCAGCTTTTTCACTCTACTCTTAAACATATATGTAGTTGTAGAAGAGAAAGTGAAAGTGAAGTCATTTCCGACTCTTTGCGACCCCATGGACTGTAGGCCACCAGGCTCCTCTGTCCATGGGATTTCCCAGGCAAGAATACTGGAGTGGGTTGCCATTTCCTTCTCCAGGGGATCTTCCCGACCCAGGGATCGAACCTGGGTCTCCCGCTTTGCGAGCAGATGCTTTAACCTCTGAGTCACCAGGGAAGCCCTGTAAAAGAGAGAGGTATATTAATAACTTTTTCAGATAGTTGTGAATGCTCCTTTTTGATATTACACCAAACCTTTACAAATGGTAATTGCTAAGAGGTTAGTTGCTAACTCAGAATATGAAACCCTGTTAATGAACTTTACAAATTCTGTTCTATTAAATCTATTGGTTTATTTTTGTGTTTTGTTTCTAATTTTTATTAGAGTTGATTTACAATATTATATTGATTTCAGGTATACAACATAGTAGTTCAATATTTTTATAGATTATACTCCATTAAAAGTTATTACAAAATAATAGTTATGTTTCCCTTCACTGTACAATATATCCTTGTTACTTATTTACTTTATATATAGTAGTTTATATGTCTTTTTTTATTGGCATATAATTACTTTAAAATGTTGTGTTGGTTTCTATTGTACAACGAAGTGAATCAGCTCTATGTATACAAATATCCCCTCTCTCTTGAGTCTCCCTCTCACTCCCTCAATAGTAGTTTATATCTCTTAATCTAATGCCCCTATCTTGTCCCTCCTCACTTCACTCTCCCCACTGGTAACCACTAGTTTGTTCTCTATATCTGTGAGTTTGCTTGTTTCTGTTTTGTTCCATACATTGATTTCTTTTATTTTTCAGATCCCACATATAAATGATAACATAGAGTAGTTTTTTCCCCTGTCTGATTTATTTCACTAAGCATAACACCCTCTAGGTCCATCCATGTTATTTTAAATGACACTTTTTAATTCTTTTTTATGGTTGAGTAGTATTCCATTGTATGTACATATGTATACACATCATATCTTCTTTATCCATTCATCTGTTGATGGACACTTATATTGCTTCCATATTTCTGCTATTATAAATAATGCTGCTATGAAAGCTGGAGTTTATAAATATTTTCAAAGTAAGTGCTATCATTTTCTTTAAATATATACCCAGGAGTGGATTGATGGATCATATGGTAGTTCTATTTTTACTTTTTTAAGGAACCTCCATGCTGTTTTCCATAATGGCTGCACCAATTTACATTCCCACCAACAATGTAGGATGGTTCCCCTTCCTCTACATTCTTGACAATGTTCATTATTTGTAGACTTGATGATAGCCATTTCGACAGATGTGAAGTAATATCTCATTGTGGTTTTGATTTACATTCCTCTCATGATTAGTGATGCTGAGCATTTTTTCATGTGCCTATTGAGCATCTGTATATCTTCTTGGGAAAAATATTTAAGCCTTCTGCCCATTTTTTAAAATCAGTATGTTTGCTTTTTTGATGTTGAGTTGTTGAACTGTTTGTGTATTTTAGATATTAACCCATTATTGGTCTTATTATTTGCAGATATTTTCTCCCATTCAATAGGTGTCTTTCCATTTTGTCAATGGTTTCCTTTGCTGTGCAAAAGCTTTTATGTTCAATTAGTTCTCATTTGTTATTTTTGTTTTTGTTTCTTTTGCCTTAGGAAACAGATCCAAAAAAATATTGCTACATCAAAAAGTGTTCTGCTTATGTTCCCTTCTAGGAGTTTTATGTTTTCAGGTCTTACAGTTTGTCTTTTATCTAAATTTTGAGAGTTTTTTGTATATGGTGTGAAAAAAGTTATTTTCCATGTAGCTATTCAGTTTTCATAGCACCGCTTATTGAAGAAGCTGTCTTTTCTCTACTGTATATTCTTGCTTCCTTTGTTGTAGATTAACTGACAAGTGAATGGGTTTATTTCTGGACTCTGCAGTCTGTTTCCATTGATCTATGTATCTGTGCTTGTGCCAGTACCTTGATGTTTTGATTACTGTACCTTTATAGTATAGACTGAAGTCAGTGTGTTGCCTCTAACTTTGTTCTTTTATCTCAAGATTGCTTTGACGTGATTTATTTTTGCACGAATCTTTTATCCATGCATAATTTTGTAACAATACATTGATCATTTTGGGTACTATTGGTTCACTGAATTATGTGGATCTTTCAAATGTTGACACATTCACTAAACAATTGCAAAAAGTCGCACTTGTAAATCTCACCACAATGTCACCTGAATAGTATTTAAGTATTAGGAAATTGCAATATCATAGTGAAACTGTGTAGTCTCTCAGTCATGTCCAACTCTTTGGGATCTCATGGACTGTAACCTGTCAGTCTCCTCTGTCCGTGGAATTTTCCAGGCAAGAATACTGGTGTGGGTAGCCACGTCCTTCTCCAGGGGATCTTCCCGACCCAGGGGTCAAACCTGGGTCTCCCACATTGCAGGCAGATTCTTTACCATATGAGCCACAAGGGAAGCCAGTGGCAAATATGTTTTCCAAAATTCAGGTGCTCACTTGAAAACTTACATTTTATCACTGGCAATAAGTACTGTCAGTTATTTCTCATGATGTTTCAGGCATATGTTAGTTCATATTCAAAATATGTCTATGAAACACTCAATTCTGAATAACCGTGGCTTACCTGTTAGTCATTCTTTCAAGTAAAGATGGTGTTCTACTTAAAAAATTATTGATTAGTTCAGTTAGCAATTCAAACATTGCAATACTTTTCCTGGAAAGAACCATCACAGTTTAGTATGCCTTTAGTGTTTCATACTACACTTGATCTTAGCCAAAATGCCAAGAAACAACTTTATTTTGTGGGGCTCCAAAATCACTACAGATGGTGACTGTAGCCATGAAATTAAAAGACACTTGCTCCTTGGAAGAAAAGTTATAACAAACCTAGACAGCATGTTAAAAAGCAGAGACATTACTTTGCCAACAAAGGCCTATCTAGTCAAAGCTTTGGTTGTTCCAGTAGTCATGTATGGATGTGAAGGCTGGACTATAAAGAGAGCTGAGTGCCAAAGAATTGGTGCTTTTGAACTGTGGTGTTGGAGAAGACTCTTGAGAGTCCCTTGGACTGCAAGGAGATCCAACCAGTTCATCCTAAAGGAAATCAGTCCTGACTTTTCATTAGAAGGACTGATGCTGAAGCTGAAGCTCCAATACTTTGGCCACGTGATGCAAATAACTGACTCACTGGAAAAGACTCTGATGCTGGGAATGATTGAAGGCGGGAGGAGAAGGAGATGACAGAGGCTGAGATGGTAGGATGGCATCACCGACTCAACAGACATGAGCTTGTGTAAGCCAGGAGTTGTGGATGAACAGGGAAGCCCGGCATAACTGCAGTCCATGGGGTCGCAAACAGCTGGACACAACTGAGAGACTGAATTGAACTGAACTATTTCATATGTACTTCCCGTTTTGTCACTCAGAACATTAAAAAATGTGTACTCAAGGGAAAAACTTTAATAAAATTAACAATTTTTCCTATTTCATCAAGGACATTCTTAAGTAAAACTGGCTTTTTAAAAATGCATTTAAAATGACTACTAATACCTTTTGGTGCCACTGCCTTAATTCGTGATAAAACTAGCAATTTTACCTATCCTTGCTTTGAACCATCAGTGCAAATGTCAATACAGTGAAAGAGAAAAATAACACCTTCGTAAGAGCACGAAAATAGAAAATAGCTTTTACTTTTCAGTGTGTCTAAAAGGTTCTTGAACCACGCATTGAAGTCCACTTTACAGATAATGAAAGCATTCAGATATGCTCACAGAATATATAAAAACTGTCCAAAGTGCTCGAAAATGAGCTAAAAGACATCAAGAAAATAATAAAATATTTGAAAGAATAATATAAATCAAACTTAGAAAAAAATTAGAAATGAGTTGACAGAACTCAGAAAAGAAAGAAAGGGGAATTCCTTGGTGGTCCAGCAGTTAAGACTTCATGCTTCCACTGCAGGAGGGACTGGTTTGATCTCTGGTTAGGGTTAGATACCTAAGATACCTCATGAACTAAGATACCTCATGCTCTGTGGCATGGCCCAAAAATAAGAAAAGAAAGGAAGGAATAATAATTTCAAAATTGAAGATGAATGTAGAACCAATAAATCAGTAAACACAGTAGATTATGCCTTGAGAGGAATAGGTGAACTGGAGGAATCAACCTGCCTGACTTCAGGCTCTACTACAAAGCCACAGTCATCAAGACAGTATGGTACTGGCACAAAGACAGAAATATAGATCAATGGAACAAAATAGAAAGTCCAGAGATAAATCCACGTACCCACGGACACCTTATCTTCGACAAAGGAGGCAAGAATATACAATGGAAAGAAGACAACCTCTTTAACAAGTGGTGCTGGGAAAACTGGTCAACCACTTGTAAAAGAATGAAACTAGAACACTTTCTAACACCATAAACAAAAATAAACTAAAAATGGATTAAAGATCTAAATGTAAGACCAGAAACTATAAAACTCCTAGAGGAAAACATAGGCAAAACACTCTCCGATACAAATCACAGCAAAATCCTCTAAGACCCACCTCCCAGAATATTGGAAATAAAAGCAAAAATAAACAAGTGGGACCTAATTAAACTTAAAAGCTTTTGCACAACAAATGAAACTATAAGCAAGGAGAAAAGACAGCCCTCAGATTGGGAGAAAATAATAGCAAATGAAGAAACAGACAAAGGATTAATCTCAAAAATATACAAGCAACTCCTGCAGCTCAATTCCAGAAAAATAAATGACCCAATCAAAAAATGGGCCAAAGATCTAAACAGACATTTCTCCAAAGAAGACATATAGATGGCTAACAAACACATGAAAAGATGCTCAACATCACTCATTATCAGAGAAATGCAAATCAAAACTACAATGAGGTACCATTACACGCCAGTCAGGATGGCTGCTATCCAAAAGTCTACAAGCAATAAATGCTGGAGAGGGTGTGGAGAAAAGGGAACCCTCTTACACTGTTGGTGGGAATGCAAACTAGTACAGCCGCTATGGAGAACAGTGTGGAGATTTCTTAAAAAACTGGAAATAGAACTGCCATATGACCCAGCAATCCCACTCCTGGGCATACACACCGAGGAAACCAGATCTGAAAGAGACACGTGCACCCCCAATGTTCATTGCAGCACTGTTTATAATAGCCAGGACATGGAAGCAACCTAGATGCCCATCAGCAGATGAATGGATAAGGAAGCTGTGGTACATATACACCATGGAATATTACTCAGCCATTAAAAAGAATTCATTTGAATCAGTTCTAATGAGATGGATGAAACTGGAGTCCATTATACAGAGTGAAGTAAGCCAGAAAGATAAAGACCAATACAGTATACTAGCACATATATATGAAATTTTAAAAGATGGTAACGATAACCCTATATGCAAAACAGAAAAACCCTATATGCAAAAACAGATGTACAGAACAGACTTTCGGACTCTGTGGGTGAAGGCGAGGGTGGGATGTTCTGAGAGAATAGCACTGAAACAAGTATACTATCAAGCGTGAAACAGATCACCAGCCCAGGTTGGATGCATGAGACAAGTGCTCAGGGCTGGTGCACTGGGAAGACCCAGAGGGATGGGATGGAGAGAGAGGCATGAGGGGGGGATCGGGACGGGGAATACATGTAAATCCATGGCTGATTCATGTCAATGTATGACAAAAACCACGACAATATTGTAAAGTAATTAGCCTCCAACTAATAAAAATAAATGGGAAAAAAAATAAATAAAATGAAGCTAGAGCACCAAAAAAAAAAAAAAAAAAAAAAACCACTACAATATTGTAAAGTAATTAGCCTCCAATTAATAAAAATAAATGAAAAAAAAGAAAAGGAATTTTTTAAAGATAAAAAAATTATCTTTTTTTAAAGATAAAAAATTATCCTTAATAAAGAAAAATGGAGAGATAAAAAGGACTTAAGAGAATGTGACCCATATTAAATACAGACAATTGAGAGCCAACATGTAGACAATAATGATCCTAGGGAAGAAAACCATAGCAAGAGAACAGGAGAAGTGTTTGAAAACTAATTGAAGAAAACTTTCCTGAAGCAAAAAAAAAAAAAAGACTTGAAGCTACAGCAAACATCTGTTTCTGAGAATATGAACTCAAAACAAACAAAACAGTCATATTCTAGAATTGTTTTGAAAGAAAGGAAGAAAACATGCTTTGGTCTTCTAAGCAAAAATAGTAAGTGATTTGTAATGTTAAGAAAATTGGATTAGCATGAGATTTTTTCAACATTAC
This sequence comes from Dama dama, assembly GCF_033118175.1. Taxonomy (NCBI): domain Eukaryota; kingdom Metazoa; phylum Chordata; class Mammalia; order Artiodactyla; family Cervidae; genus Dama; species Dama dama. Next base: position 73,628,276 of record NC_083691.1, read on the forward strand.
CACCATATAACAGAAGAAGTGAAATAAGATATTTAAGATTCTCAAAAAGAGAAGATGTAGGCCAAAGATTTCATATTCATAAAAATTGACTTTCAAGTATAAAGTGCACAGATGTATGATTATCAGTATGCAGTAATTCAGGCAATGTTGTACCCATGAGCCCTTCCCGAGGAATCTACTAGAGAATGAACTTCGATCTAAAGGATTAGAGATGCATTGCCATAAGGACTCTTAATGAACATTAAATACAGAATATATAAATTTAATAGAACTAACACTAAATGAAGGTTAAAAGAAGAAAGTGAAAGTGAAAGTCACTCAGTCGTGTCCAACTTTTTGCAATCCCATGGACTATACAGTCCATGGAATTCTCCAGGCCAGAATACTGGAGTGGGTAGCCTTTCCCTTCTCCAGGGGATCTTCCCAACCCAGGAATCAAACCCAGATCTCCTGCATTGCAGGCAGATTCTTTACCAGCTGAGCCACCAGCAAAGCCTTAGAAGGGAGAGAGTTTAGTATATAATGCTTACATTCTTAGGGAATGTAGATACAGCACAATGATAAAAAGATAAAGGAGAATAGGGAGAGCATAATGCAAAAAAAATTATAGTTACTGTCAGTACATAGTATTGCTAACTGAGACTATTGTATGTGTGATATATATAATAAAACAGATGAGTAGTCAAGAGATGTTTTAATTCCATTATCCTCTGTTCCCTTGAGAATCAAGATTCATGGTTTGGAAGAAAGGAGATACAATTGTAAAATAGAAGAGGCTAAGAAAAAACCTGCAGACTTGAATTTGAATTGGAAATATCATTGTAAACTCATGAGGTATTTCACCTTAGAAAACACAAATGTAGGTGTTGACATATATACTACCTAGTTGAGTCCACTGAAATGCCTAGAAACAATAACCGAGCCAATAGCAGTGAACTAATCTAGTACTCAAAAATATGGTCTTGAAATACCATTTCTCACTAAAAGAAACCTGTGTTTCTTAGAGAAGTGGAAGATTCTTTTTGCAACAAAAAATATACAAGAAAAGCATAGACCATCCTGTAATACTAAGGAAGGAATATAATCATCCCTGGGTATCCTCAGGAGATTGGTTCCAGGACCCCCTTCAGAATCCAAAAATCCAAGGATGCTCAAGTCTTTTATATAAGTTAGAGACAGAGAAATATCATATGATATTACTTATATGTGGAATCTGAAAAAACCCACAATGGTACAAATGAACTTAATTATGAAACAGCAACAAACTCACAGACTTAGAGAATGAACTTATGGTTACCAAGGGAGAAGGCAGAGGGGGAGGAATAGTTAGGAAGTTTGAGATTGAAATATACACACTGCTATATTTTAAATGGATAACCAACAAGGACCTACTGTATGGCACAGAGAACTCTTCTCAATATTATGTAACAACTCTAATGTGAAAAGATTTTGAAAAAGAATAGATATATGTATACATTCTACATCAGGAATACACCTTCAGACACAGAAGTGCATGCAGGACACCAGGTGAGTGTGGACAGGAGTACTGACCAGTGTAAAAGAATATATAGAACCACACAAAACTTGGTAGGACAAAGAAACTAGGGGGAGAAACAGGAGTGTTAGTAGGACTGGACCTGCCCTCAGCAGGTAGGGGAACTGAAGCGGGGGTCTGATCCCCACATTGGGGTAGTTGTCTGAGTCAGAGGAGAAACATTTAAGGCTGAGAGTGAAACAGCTGATCTGTGGAAACCTAAATAGAATGAGAATCAGATAGTCCTTGCCACAGCCATACATACCCCAGACAGGGACACATGTCCCCTGGAAGGTGCAGTGGCTGGAAGCTAGAGTTTAGGGCTTGTGGAGCAATCCCAAAGTGAGAGCTGCTGTTGACTGCAGAGAGATGGATCGAGGGGATGTGAGGGAGGAGACTGTGGTAGGAAATGCCTGTGGAGGAAAGCCAGGCAGCCATGGAAGCAAGGCAATACTGCTGAGTCACGCGTAGGGGGTGGAGCGATCACCATAGCCTCTCTCCCCCCATATGCCAGCATCAGCAGCTGAACAATAGAGAGGCTGGCCCATCAAACACCTAACACACAGAACTACAGAGTAGGACACCCAGGATACTCCTTTAAGTGACTGACACGCCAATCTACAGAGTAAGACCCCAGCCAGGGAGCCCCTATATGTGCCTGACACGCTGAACAGCAGAGAAGGACCCCAGGCACAGGAGCCCTCTAAGTGTCTGAATGGGCGGAGCTCCCGAGGAGGACTGGCCAAAGAGGCCTTCTGATCGCCAGCTGCAAGAGGCTTGAAAACAGACTCTGATAGGGACATGACTCCTGGGGCAGAGGCAGCGTGTCCCTGCACACTTGGTTCTGCCAGGGTGCCCACAAGCCAAACAATTGCACCACGTTCACGCTCAACTCTCAACTGGAGCAGAGCTGCCACAGGCAAAAAATAATCTTGTGTCTATGTGTGCAGGGTTGCTTCGGTCATGTCCAACTCTTTGCGACACTGTAGACTGCAGGCTGCCAGGCTTCTCTGTCAGAGGGTTCTCCAGGCAAGAAAACTGGAGCATATTGGCCAATACTGGTTGCCATGCCCTTCTAGAGCACTGTATTTCCTGCTGCCCTAGCCGCCAACTCCCCTGAGGACCTGGTGCTGCCAGAGCCCCTGAGACCCAAGAAGCTGCACCACCTCCACACCTGGCCCTCACAGGGGCAAACCCAGGTCCTCCAGGGCAGCCTCAGGAGCAAACCCCAGTGGACGACCCACGTGCAGAGGTGGAAATAAAACCACAACGGAAACCCAGGGGCAGCGTGGCTAAGGAAGAAGACCCGAAACCTTCCCACCCGCTGTACAAGCTGCAGATTAATCCACATGAAAAACTAGGCAGACTCTGTGTTTGCAGAATATATAAAAGGACATTGAGAGCTCTCACAAAAGAAAACACACTAGTTCTGATAGCTGTGGATAGTGGAGGCAAGAACACACAGGATTAGGACCAGATTAGAATCTGGACTGCCCCCACAACAGGTCCAGATCAACACAGTGTTGGAAGGCATCCTAGGGAGATGAAGTGGACTGTGACTCAAACACAATAAGTTAAAACCAATAATGAAAAGGCAGAGAAATACTACACAAATGAATGCACAAACTAGAAACACAGAAGTCCAAATAAATGAAGAGGAAATAGGCAAACTACCTGAAAAAGAATTCAGAATAATGATAGTAAACATGATCAAAAACCTTGAAAACAAAATGGAGAAAATGCAGGAATCAATTAACAAAGACCTAGAAGAATTAAAGAATAAACATACAGAGACAAACAATACAATTACTGAAATTAAAAATACTCTGGAATGAATCAATAGCAGAATATCTGAAGCAGAAGAACGAATCTCAGTGAGCTGGAAGACTAAGTGGTGGAAATAACTTCTGAAGAGCAGAATAAAGTAAAAACAATGAAAAGAACTGAGGATAGTCTCAGAGACCTCTGGGACAATATCAAACACACCAACATTTGAATTATAGGGGTCCCAAAAGAAGAAGAGAAAAAGAAAGGGTATGAGAAAATTTTTGAAGAGATTTTAGTTGAAATTTCCCCAACATGGAAAAGGAAATAGCCAATCAAGTCCAAGAGTCCCATACAGGATAAACCCAAGGAGAAACACGCCAACACACATACTAATCAAACTAACAAAGACTAAACACAAAGAGAGAATATTAAAAGCAGCAAGGTAGAAGCAACAAGTAAAATACAAGGGAAACCCCATACACTTAACTGATCTTTCAGCAGAAACTCTGCAGGCCAGAAAGGAATAGCAGGATATATTTAAAGTACTAAACAGAAAAAAATCTACAACCAAGATTACTCTACCCAGCAAGGATCTCATTCAAAATTTGATGGAGAAATAAAAAGCTTTTCAGACAAGCAAAAGTGAAGAGAATTCAGCTCCACCAAACCAGCTTTACAACAAATGTTAAAGGGACTTAAATAGTCAAGAAATACAAGAGAAGGAAAAAGATCTACACAGTCAACCCCAAACAACTAAGAAAATGGCAATAAGAACATACCTATCAATAATTACTTTAAATGTAAATGGATTAAATGCTCCAACCAAAAGACACAGACTGGCTGAATGGATCCAAAAACAAGACCTATATATGTGATGTCTACAAGAAACCCACCTCAAATCTAAAGACACTTATAGACTGAAAGTGAGAGGATGGAAAAATACATTCCATGCAAATTGGAAACAAAAGAAAGCTGGAGTAGCAATCCTCATATCAGACAAGATAGACCTTAAAATAAAGATGATTACAAGAGATAAGGAAGGACACTGCATAATGATCCAGGGATCAATCCAAGAGGAAGACATAACAATTGTAAATATCTGTGCACCCCACATAGGAGCACCTCAATATATAAGATAAACACTAACAGACATAAAAGGAGAAATCGACAATAACACGATAATAGTAGGAGACAGTAACACCCTACTAACACCAATGGACAGATCAGCAAAACAGAAAATTAATAAGGAAATACAAGTCTTAAATGATACATTAGATGAGATCAGTCTCATTGATATCATCAGGACATTCCAAATGCAGAAGAATACACCTTCTTCTTAAGTGCACATGGAACATTCTCCAGGATAGACCACATCTTGGGTCACAAATCAAACCTCAGTAAATTTAAGAAAATTGAAATCATATCAAGCATTTTCTCCAACCACAATATGAGACCTGATATCAATGATAAGGAAAAAAAAAACTGTAAGAAACATAAACATATGGAGATTAAACAACACATTTCTAAATAACCAACAGGTTACTGAAGAAATCAAAAGGGAAATCAAAAAATTTCTAGAAAAAATGACAATGAAACATGACAACTCAAAACCTATAGGATTCAGTGAAAGAGGGAAGTTTATTGCAAGGCAATCCTACTTTAAGAAACAAGAAAAACATCGAATAGATAGCCTAATGGTACACCTAAAACAACTGGAAAAAGAAGAAAAAAACCCACCAAAATTAGTAGAAGGAAAGAAATCATAAATATCCGAGCAGAAATAAATGAAAAAGAAATTAAAGAAACAATAGTAAAGATTAATAAAACTAAAAGCTTGTTCTTTGAGAAGATAAAAAAAATGACAAACCTTTGGCCAGACTCATCAAAAAAAAAAAAAAGAGAGAGAGAGAAAAATCAACTCAACAAAATTAGAAATGAAACAGGAGAGGTTACAACAGACAATGCAGAAATGCAAAGGATTATGAGAGACTGTTCTGAACAACTATATGGCAATAAAATAGATAACCTGGAAGAAATGCACAGATCCTTAGAAAAGTTTGATCTTCCAAGACTGAACCAGGAAGAAATAGAAATTATGAACAACCCAATTACAAACCCTGAAATTGAAGCTGTGATCAAAAAATCTCCCAAAAAACAAAAGCCCAGGACCAGATGGCTTCACAAGAGAATTCTATCAAACATTTAGAAAAGAGCTAATGCCTATCCTGCTAAGACTCTTTCAAAAAATTGCAGAGGAAGGAACACTTAAACGCACTCTACAAGGCCACCATCACCCTGATACCAAAACCAGACAAAGACAACACAAAAATGAAGACTACAGGCCAATATCACTGATGAATATAGATGCAAAAATCCTCAACAAAATTTAGCAAACAGAATTCAGCCACACATCACAAAGCTCATACACCATGATCAAGTTGGGTTTATTCCAGGGATGCAAGGACACTTCAATATATGCAAATCAATTAAGGTAATACACCATACTAACAAATTGAAAAATAAAAACCATATGATAATCTTGATAAATGCAGAAAAAAACCTTTGACAAAATTCAGCACCCATTTATGATTAAAACTCTTCAAAAAATGGGCATAAAAGGAACCTACCTCAACACAGTAAAGGTCATATACGATAAGCCTACAGAAAACATTACTCTAATGATGAAAACTGAAAGCATTCTCCCTAAGAACAGAAACAAGACAAGGGTGTCCACTAATTTCACCACTATTATTCAAAAGAGTTCTGGATGTCCTAGCTATAGCAATCAGAGAAGGAAAAGAAATAAAAGGAATCCAGATCAGAAAAGAAGAAGTAAAGCTCTCACTGTTTGCAGATGACATGATACTGTACATAGAAAATATAAAGACATCAGAAAATTACTAGAGGTAATCAGTGAATTTAGCAAAGTTGCAGCATACAAAATCAATACACAGAAATCACTTACATTTCTATATATTAACAACGAAAAATCAGAAACTAAGGAATCAATCTCATTCATCATTGTAGCAAAAAGAATTAAATATCTAGGAATAAACCTACCTAAGGAGACAAAAGAACTGTACACAGAAAATTATAAGACACTAATGAAAGAAATCAAAGATGGCATAAATACATGGAGAGATATTCCATGTTCCTGGGTAGGAAGAATCAATATTGCAAAACTGACTATACTACCAAAGGCAATTAGATTCAATGCGATCCCTATCAAATTGCCAATGACATTTTTCACAGAACTAGAGCAAAAAATTTCAGAATTCATATGGAAACACATAAGACCCCGAATAGCCAAAGCAGTCCAATGAAAGAAGAATGGAGCTGGAGGAATCAACCTTCCTGTCTTCAGATTATACTACAAAGCTACCGTCATCAGGACAGTATGGTACTGGCACAAAAACAGAAATATAGACCAATGGAACAAGATAGAAAGCCCAGAAATAAACCCATGCACATATGGGTACCTTATATTTGACAAAGGAGGCAAGAATATACACTGGGGCAAAGACAGCCTCTTCAATAAATGGTGCTGGGAAAACTGGACAGCTACATGTAAAAGAATGAAATTAGAACACTTCCTAACACCATACACGGAAGATAAACTCAAAATAGATTAAAGACCTAAATGTAAGACCAGAAACTATAAAAATCTTAGAGGAAAACATAGGCAGAACACTTGATGACATAAATCAAAGCAAGATCCTCTATGACCCACCTCCTAGAGTAATGGAAATAAAAACAAAGTAAACAAGTGGGACCTGATTAAACTGAAAAGCTTTTGCACAGTAAAGGAAACTATAAGCAAGGTGAAAAGACATCCCTCAGAGTGGGAGAAAATAATAGCAAATGAAACAACCGACAAAGGGTTACTTTCCAAAATATACAGGCAGCTCATGCAACTCAATACCAGAAAAACAAACAACCCACTCAAAAAGTGGTGAAAAGACCTAAACAGACATTTCTCCAAAGAAGACATACCAATGGCTAACAAACACATTAAAACACATCGCTCATTATTATAGATATGCAAATCAAAATTACAATGAGATATCACCTCACACCAGTTAGAATGGCCATCATCAAAAAGTCAACAAACAATAAATGCTGGAGAGGGTGTGGAGAAAAGGGAATGCTCTTGCACTGTTGGTGGGAATGTAAACTGATATAGCCACTGTGGAAGATGGTATGGAGATTCCTTAAAAAACTAGGAATAAAGGACCATATGACCCAGCAATCCCACTCCTAGGCATATACCCTGAGGAAATCAAAATTAGAAAAGACACATGTATCCCATTTTTCATTGCAGCACTGTTTACAATAGCTAGAACATGGAAGCCACCTAGATGTCCACCAACCAATGAATGGATAAAGAAGTTGTGGTACATATACACAATGGAATATTACTCAGCCATAAAAAGGAGTGCTTTTGTGTCAGTTCTACTGATGTGGATGTACTTAGAACCTATTATACAGAGTGAAGCAAGTCAGAAAGAGAAAGATAAATATAGTATTCTAACACTTAGATAAAGAATCTAGAAAAATGGTACTGAAGAATTTACTTACAGGGCAGCAGTGGAGAAACAGACATAGAGAATAGACTTGTGGACATGGGGAGAGGGGAGGAGAGGGTGAGATGTATGGAAAGAGTAACATGGAAACTCACATTACCCTATGTAAAATAAGTAGCCAATGGGAATTTGCTGTATGGCTCAGGAAACTCAAACAAGGGCCCTGTTTCAACCTAAGGGGGAGGGATGGGGAGAGAGATGGGAGGGAAGTTCAAAAGGTATAGGATATATGTATACCTATGGCTCATTCATGTTGAGGTTTGGCAGAAAATAACAAAATTCTGTAAAGCAATTATCCTTCAATAAAAAAATTAATTTTAAAAAATAAAAGAAAAAAATGCACATATATCTTCCAGAATTAACATATAAAGTTAATGCAATTCTAACTAGAATCAAAATAAAGATATTTTGATTTTGTTTGGGAACTGAATAAAATTATTTTAAAGAAGACTATAGAAGAATAAGTACCAAAAATAGTTAAGAAAATTATTTTTAAAAAGAAGAGTAAAGGGTTACAAGCTGTAGATATGGTCAGTTTGGCTTAATGTTTAAGAACATGGGCTCTGGAACTATACTTTTGGGGAACAGACTCTACTACTTACTGGTGATGAGGCACAGAGCATGTTTGAAATAAGGATGTTGATAGTATCATCCCCAAGAAAGAGAAACGCAAGAAGGCAATCTAGTTGTCTGAGGAGGCCTTACAAATAACTGAGAAAAGAAGAGAGGTGAAAGACAAAGGTGAAAGGGAAAGCTATACCCAGCTGAATGCAGAGTTCCAGAGAATAGCAGGAGAGATAAGAAAGCCTTCTTAAGTGAACAGTGCAAAAAATAGAGGAAAACAATAGAATCAGAAAGACTAGAGATCTCTTCAAGAAAATTGGAGATACCAAGGGGACATTTCATGAAAAAATAGGCATAATAAGGGATAAAAATGGCAAGGACCTAACAGAGGTAGAAGAGATTAAGGAAAAATGACAAGAATACACAGATCTGTACAAAAAAAGCTCTTAATGATCCAGATAACCATGGTGGTGCGATCACTCACCTAAAGTCAGACATCCTAGAGTGTGAAGTCAGATGGGCCCTAGGAAACATTACTATGAACAAAGCTAATGGAGGTGATGGAATTCTAGCTGAGCTATTTCAAGTTCTCAAGGATGATGCTGTTAAAGTGCTGCAATCTTTACGCCAACAAATTTGGAAACACAGCAGTGGCCATGGGACTGGAAAAGGTCAGTTTTCATTCCAGTCCCAAAGAAAAGTGAAAGTGAAGTCGCTCAGTTGTGTCCGATTCTGCAACCACATGGACTGTAGGGCTGTAGCCTACCAGTCTTCTCCATTCATGGGATTTTCCAGGTAAGAGTACAGGAGTGGGTTGTCATTTTCTTTTCCAGGAGATGTTCATGACCCATGGATCGAATCCAGGTCTCCCTCATTGCCAGCAAACGCTTTACCCTCTGAGCCACCAGGGAAGCCAATACCAAAGGATGTTCAAATTACCATACAATTGCACTGATTTCACATGCCAGCAAGATTTCGCTCAAAATCCCTCAAGCTAGGCTTCAGCAGTATGTGAACCAACAACTTCCAAATGTACAAGCTGGATTTAGAAAAGGCAAAGGGCTTAGCAAACCAGAGGGCTTCCCTGGTGGCTCAGATGGCAAAGAATCTGCCTGCACAGTGACAGACTTTATTTTCTTGGGCTCCAAAATCACTGCAGATGGTGACTGCAGCCATGAAATTAAAAGATGCTTGGTCCTTGGAAGAAAAACTATGACAAACCTAGACAGCATATTAAAAAACAGAGACATTACTTTACCAACAAAAGTCCATACAGTCAAAGCTATGGCTTTTCCAGTAATCATGTAAGGATGTGAGAGCTGGACCATAAGGAAGGCTGAGCACTGAAGAATTGATGCTTTTGAACTGCGGTCCTGGAGAAGACTCTTTGAGAGTCCCTTGGACAGCAAAGAGATTATGCCAGTCAATCCTAAAGGAGATCAACCCTAAATATTCATTGGAAGGACTGATGCTGAAGCTGAAGCTCCAATACTTTGGCCACCTGATTCAAAGAGCCAACTCATTGGAAAAGACCCTGATGATGGGAAAGACTGAAGGGAGGAAAAGAAGGGGATAACAGAGGATGAGATGGTCGGATGGCATCACCGACTCAGTGGACATGAGTTTGAGCAAACTCTGGGAGAAAGTGAAGAACAGGGAAGCCTGGCTTGCTGCAGTTCATGGGGTCACAAGAGTCGGACACTACTTAGCAACTAAACGGCAACAGCAATAGTACCTACCTGACAGGAGGTTTGTGAGGGTTAAATCTAAATTGCTTAGGACAGTATATAGTGAATACTACAACTGTACTCTTGTTATTATGCTATAATTACTATAAAGTCAGTATATCAAAGGGTATGATAAATTCCAGAAATATTCATAGTGAAACAAATTAGAGTACCAAAAATAGAGTCCAGCATACATGGGACGTTAATGTACGACAAAGGTAGAAACTCAGTTTAGTAAAGAAAAATAATTTATTTACAGAAGAAGCACAATAGGCTGGCCATCTGGAAGAAATGCATGTCATATACAAAAATAAATTCCAGATGGATTCCACATTTAAATGTAACCAAAAAAATAAAGCTTTTAGAAAACTTAGGAGAATAACCAACCTTGGGATGAAAGAGGTATTCTTAAATAGGACAGAAAGCTCTGACTCAATGAATGAAGAGTCAAAAAATAATAAGCATAAATAAAATAAAAATTATAGTCTGTGGAAATATTTGCAACATTTAACAAACATTTGTTTGAACACCTTTTACGCAATAGATGCTACTGGGTACCATGATGAATAAAACATTTAGCAAATACTAGAAGCCAGGGTTTGATTTATTATTTTGTTATTTGTCTATATGATATACCTACATTCCTAGAGCTTATCTTCTAGTGATAGATATAACAGGTAACATACAAAGAGTTCTTACATGTAAGAGAGAGAAAAAAACCAATGGTAAAAGTGGTAAGAAAATATAAAGAGACAGCTCAAAGAATTCCAAACAGCTATAACATATGAAATCATACTTATCGCATCTATGTGATGAAAACACTGCATATTTCTTCCCAATTCTGTGGTCAGTGACCTCATGCTGGTAGTTTGGCCTCAGTCATGATGAGAGTATTTACATCATAGAAATCAGCAAATGCTACAAGTTAGAGTTTGATTTATTATTTTGTTACTTGTCTAAAAAAAATGGAGAAAAATGTAAAAAATGTAGATTAAACTAAAAACGTGGCTTGTCTGTGGCCATCACATTATGAATAGCACAGAACATTAAGGAAATATTCTTCTAGTATTTGAAAACTATTATCTGATTCAGCACAATAGTCACTCACCTCACTGACAGATAATGAGGTTCCGAAATATGTGTGCTAAAATGGAAAGAAATTTCAATTTAATGAGTACAGTTTATATGAGGATAAAAATAGTTTAATAGTAGATCACATTTCAGATTTAATGACAATAAATTTATCAGGAAAAGAGTGAATTGGAATGGAGCTCCATTTGTTAAATCATGGTTGCACTGTAATCACAGGTTGCATGCAGATATGAGAGTTCAGCAACAACCAGCCAAAGCACCCTGTAATATTCAGTTGGCTATAAAGAACTTATGATACATCATTGAATATTCTATTATTATTTATAAATTATGTATCATTGAAGTCAGTAAAATCAACAATAAACATATGTGCTTATACGTAGCACTTTGTGAATGTGTTTTGCGTGTGTGTGTGTGTAGAGTTATTAATAGTTAAACATTTACCAGCACTTGCTTCCACCAACATCCCTTTAACCAGAATTTATTCACATGGCCATGGAAGGCTTGTTCTAGCTAAGCAACCTCATGACCAGCTAAAAATTGTTGTAACACCATGGTGAAGGATAGGCTGGATTTGGGGGGGAAAAACTATCAAGCTCTGACACAGCACTGTTATTTTCATTTTTTTAAGAGGACATTGAGACTCAGCTTAAATTAACTTGCCCAAGAGTCACTCATCTAAAAAGAAGATGAGATGGGATTTGATCTCATGTTTGTCTAGTTCCATTTTTTTTTTTCTCCACACCATTCTCTACCTCTCAAAATATAACACACTGAGTTTGACGTAATGGTGGAGTTTACAAACAAAAGATTTTTCCAACTTCCCTGGAGGTATGTACTTATAAGATGACTAATATAGTGAAGAGTTTCGATCGCAGAAAGAAGTCAATGAATGGCCAGGGTGAGGAAGTCAGTGGGAACAATGTGTTTCTCTGGACAGCTTATTTGCCTTCAGGGAGATTAAAACCATGAGTTTATCCAGACAGTTAGGGAGCTGTGTACCCATCTCCATTTTTCTTTTCCAGACCCAGTCTGCATGATTTTTTTTTTATTATTATTACCTTGGAAATAAACATTGCCAGACACATGAGAAATAGATGGGAACCAGGGAAAGAAATGGGAATGAGACAACTTGAAAATTGCCTTGTCCCAGCTGGTCAGTAATACCCTCACTTTAATGTATTTATCTTATCTAGGGCTTTCCTGGTGACTCAGATGGCAAAGAATCTGCCTGCAATGCAGGAGACCCAGGTTCAATCCCTGAGTTAAGGTCCCCTGGAGAAGTATTCTTGCCTGGAGAATTCCATGGACAGAGGAACCTGGCGGGCTGCAGTCCATGAGGTCGCAGAATCGGACATGACTGACCAACTAACACTTTCAATTCTTTGTCACAAATCTTATCTACTAGGCTTTAAACCCCTTGAAGTCAGGAACTGTGTCTTGTTAAATGTCCTAATATAATTTCTCCATATAGCCAATGAGTAACAAATATTGGTTGAATAAATTATCATACGAGTGGATACTCAGTCCTTGTTTACATAATATGTATTTTAGTTCTCTTTATCTGAGCATTCCCTGAGAGGAGGAACCATATCTTCCATCAACACCAAAGGTTGTTCAGCTATTTATACAACAGATATCCATTAAACTCATGCTATATGTGAAGCACCACAGAGTGAAAATATTGGTCATTGCTTACACTAGGAACTCCACAAGACTCAGAACCATATAATTTATTTCCTCTGAGACTTTCCATAAAGGACAGTATATATTCAGAATGCAAGTTTCTTTATAAAAATAGCTAACATTTATTGGATATTTACTGTGTGTTGGCACCAAGTGCTTTATATATATTTTTGCATTTAACCACCATAACAAAACCATGGGCCTTCCCTCATGGCTCAGACAGTAAAGAATCTGCCTGCAATACCGGAGACCCAGGTTTGATCCCTAGGTCGTGAAGATCCCCTGGAAAAGAGAATGGCAACCCACTCTATTATTCTTGCCTGGAGAATTCCATGGACAGAGGAGCCTGGTAGGCTATAGTCCATGGGGTCACAAAAAGTTGGACATAACTGGGCAACTAACACAACAGCAACAAACCCATGAGGGGGGCACTATTATCACCCCTACCTTGTAGATGAGGAAGTTGAAGCTTAAGAAATGAAGTAGTAAAAAGAAATCACACAGCTACAAAGTGTCAGAATCCCAAATTTTTACTGCTGTGGCATCCTGCCTTCCCCTGGGCTACTGGCAGGGTCACTTCTCTGGAACAAGGCTGAAAGGACGAGCCATTAAAAAGTCTAGCCCTGTAGTTCTGCCAAGGACACTGAGTCTTCCTTCAATCCCTCCCCTTCTTAGCCAGGACTGACAGATATGATGTAGAGGTCATGATTTTAGATGAGGTATCTTATAACAGAGTCAGTGGTGAACACCATTTCTGACAGACTTTAGAGTTTGGTTTTACGATTTGGATAATAGATTACTCTCACCTGTCTCTAGCTCATTAGAAAACTAAGAGTTGCCTAGTTTGCTAAAACTGGAAAATGCTTTCAAAGAGACAGTGGAGTTTGAAGGAAGCTTTTTAAAAATTCCTGCTTTGTTTGGTTCAGAATAGATGTCTGAATTGATATATTTAAATCCCCTTCCTCTACACTAAAACAAGAGCAAAGATCTACAGAAGAGAATTAAAGAGAGGACCAGAGAATTTGATGAATTTCTGGAAAATAGAAAGTGGATAAGACCTTATTTACAGGTAAAATCGAGTCCCAAATGCACAGAAAGAATGAAGGCAGGGTTGGATAAGAAATAATGGGGGAGAAAAAGTAAGGAAGAAAGGAAAATTAGAAATGTCAGAAGTAGAACTTTGTTAGAAAGTTATGCTCCATACACCAAACTAAAATAACATGAATTCCAGCGTATGGTAGAGTATAAGAAAATGTAATGAACTTGACCTTGTTGCATGAGCAGGTTTCTTTGAACAGTTCTACTCCTTCTCCAAGGTTTCAATGACAATATTTGGGTATATCAAGAATGTTATTTAAAGAGTCATATTAAGACATTGTCCAAAGGTTTCCAGTTTTTAGAATCAGTCCATAGAGAAGCCATGGAGGATTGTACAGCTGTAGAATAAAATGTAAAGACAATAAACCTGGCCAAGATGAAAGTAATACTGTAGCTGACAGAAGTTGGGAGGAGAGGAGGATGAAGCAGAGGTGTTAATATATTCACAACAGAGAATCAAAAGATATTGTCTAAAGTTGTTTAAAAAAGAATTAGACATTGAAGTGTGTCATGTAAAGTCATAAAAGTAATAGAAGAACCAATGATAAAAATATAATGAACAAAACTTGGAAATACAAAGGAGATGAAAAGTCATATAAGTGAGCTAAATTCCTCATCCTTCTTTCATAGTAAGGAGTCAACTGATAAGATCTAAACTCAGTAAAGCAGGAAATAAATGATTAGGATATGATTTTGAATGATCATGCTGAACAACAGAAAAATTCAAAATAGAAATGGTTAAAAATGGGTACTTCCCATCTATTCTAGAAAAACACTTCTACATGTGTACTAGGAACTAGAGACAATGAAACTCATTGCAGTTCTGTGTTGTAATAATGAAAAATTGGAAATATCTAAGTGTTCACTGTATGTAAATAAATAATGGCAGAGTGATATTATACAACAGTTTAAAGAAGTGAAATGGGTATATATGCACTGACATGGAAGGATGTCAAAGTATACCATCTGTGCACAATAAAAATCAAAATAAGCATACATTTAAAGATTATAAAGATCTGAGAGGAAACCCACCACTGTTAACAAAGGTGGTGACTCCTGAGGAGGGGAATGTAATTGGGATGATCGTCAAGGAGGACTCTAACTTTATCTGTGAGGTTTAAAATTTTTACAAGAACATGTTCAAGCATGATTTGTGTAGCCTAAAACCAATCATTTTTAATTGGTTACCACTGTGGCAGACATGGAGCTTTTTCATTTAATACCACTCTATAACATATCAATTTTTTTTTACTATATGCATGTACATGTTATTTTAAAATAATAATTTTAAACAATGACAACAAAAAAACAATATTTTGGTTCCTTTAGTTACAGAAAACTTCATAGAACAGTGTAGCTGCAAGCAGTTCTCTAAGCCAAAAAGTTGCCCTCCCACTAGCCCTATAAATGATCGTTATTTATGACCACTTCGTGGTGTAGATGTGTACAGCTATTTACCATTTCTTCTGGGAGGGTGGATGTTCACATTCATATGAGACAAAACAAATCAAGATTCAACTAGACAGGCTGCTGTGGGTTTGGGGATTAGAAGAGCAAAAATAAAAATAAAAAACAAACCCAGCAACATGCAACATATTCCAGTAAATCACTTCTCCTTTTTGTCTTCTTCTTAAGAAAGAATTTAACAACCTCATCTGTGTTGTGGACATTTTTATGTACTTACCACTGAGTTTTAAAAAGCATGAACAAAATATTTGGCTGAACTGGCTTCTGGACTGGAAGCAGGATAGTAATCATGGTAGATCTTGTTCAAGATTCAATAGTGAGTATATGTATTAATACATCACTTCATCTGTCCAACAATAGCTGTTCCTTTTTTCCTTATCTTTTTGAGTAACCTTTCAGAAAACTTTAAAATTTTACCAGATTCTGTAGGTTTCACTACTTAAGACCAAGTGAGATCATTTAAACACTAGGGGGATGAGAGACTATTTCTTTCAATTCTTATTCAAATTCTGAGCTTCCCTTCAACATCCCACCATTATGTTCTTTCTGAACCTCAAGAGTACGTTGAGCTTACCTTCCTCTTCCATGGCTTGTCTTTTAGGTATGATTCACTTGGGAAGAATCTAGAATCCTTCCACAGCAGATATGGCAGATTTTGATTCAGATGTTAATTCTGAGCATTTTGTTTTACCTATAAAGGAATTAACATTATTTAACTCCAATAATATTAGAATAATAATATTGTTCAATAACAGTGAACAACAATATCGTTCACAAATAGTGTTATTTAATCCTCTCAATGTCCCTGTAATCTTGAGTATTATAAGTACCATTTTAATGAAGAAGAAACAGGTGAAAAGAGTTAGGAACTTTGCCCCCAAGAGATGAATCACAAGAAACTGCTTTCCATTCCAGACCTTTAATACAGTTCTCCTGGTCCAGTTACCTAATAGGAAATCTTTGTTAAAATTCCTCCTGGTCTTACATTTATAAAAACACCTTTATGGATTGAGTAAACTTCCAGGAACTTTAATGGGAAATCTCCTAATGAATTCCTTTGAAGTTGCCAACACCTTTCAGATATATTTGCAGTGACACCACAAGTTGCTTTTTACCTGTAGAAACAAAGCACCCTATCTTTGATGTTAGCCTCCAGATCTTAACCTGTTTCTACCCAGGGCAGTGCAATTAGGGCAGTGAGCTGCCACTTGAAAAGAAGATCCATATGTTTGGTGTCCCTATTATCACCCTCTCTATATATGAGCCCATTGTTTTTCCATCTGACTGATGCTTACAACTTTACTCCTGGGATACACACTATCAAGACTCTTCACCCAGAACCAAGCAGGTAAAAAAAGAAGATTAAAAGGTTAAAATAACTACAACAAAACCAGATATATTACAAGATCACTCCTATCCCACCTTAGGTCAGGGCTGGGTCCTGACATTATTCCACTCATCCTTTTGTTGATGGTACTTAAATCAAACTGTGAATATCTCAAAGCTTGGAATTTGATACATCAGATCAAGCCTTAATTTACTCCATTCACTGGTCCATCTGTCACCTACCACACTTTCCCAGGCAGTACTGAGGACGTTCCAGTGTCATCTAGACTTGTCCTTTCTTTCTTCTTCCCAAGTTGAAACATTTTCACTCTCTGCCTCATTTCCATTGGTCCAAGATGTCTGTGGCTTCCGCAGAGAGCTAATCCAATAAGCCAATCCATGCAAATGTACAAAAAGGCTTAGAATAGAACCTCCCTGGTCCTCCCAAATAAAGAACACATAGTTCCTTCAAGACTAAAAATATCCAAAACTAAAAAGAAAAATTATAAATATGTAAAATTCCCCCGCCTTATTTTTCAACTGATTTATCATGAACATCTTCCCACATCAATCAATTTTATACAACAACTTTTTTAATGTTTCAAAATGCAGTTATACTTCCCTGTCTTCCCACTGTTGAGCATTTAGTTTCTCTCCAGTTCTTCACTGTAATGAACACTTTATATCTAAACCTATACGTACAGAATATGGTTTCTATACCAAAAGGGATGCAGCCTGGTGAACAGGGAGGAATTTCTCTAGAAGGCCTGTTATGCAGCCTTATTTTCTGTGTGTGATTGGGTTCAACCTTCCTTCCAACACTATTTCTGTCCTTGGCTTGCAATCATCACCATGAAAGCTATTAGTTGGGGACAGACTTGGGGAAAGGGCTTTGTTGTTGTTGGTGTTGAATTGCTAAGACATGTTGGACTATCTGTGACCCCATGAACTTCAGCACACCAGGTTTCCCTGTCCTTCACTATCTGCTGGAGTATGCTAAAACTCATGTCCATTGATTCAGTGATGCCATCCAACCATCTCATCCTTTGTCGCCCCTTTCTCCTCCTGCCCTCAATCTTTTCCAGCATGAGGGTCTTTTCCAATGAGTCAGCTCTTCACATCAGGTGGCCAGAGTAGTGGAACTTCAGCTTCAGCATCAGTCCTTCCAATGAATATTCAGCGTTGATTTACTTTAGTATTGACTGGCTTGATCTCCTTGCCATCCAAGGGACTCTCAAGAGTCTTCTCCAACACCACAGTTCGAAAGCATCACTTCTTCAGTGCTCAGCCTTCTTTATGGTCCAACTCTCATATCCATACATGATTACTGGGAAAACCACAGCTTTGACTATACAGACCTTTGTCGGCAAAGTGATGTCTCTGCTTTTTAATACGCTGTCTAGTTTTGTCATAACTTTTCTTCCAACAAGCAGCATCTTTTAATTTCATGACTGCAGTCACCATATGTAGTGATTTTGGAGCCCAAGAAAATAAAATCTGCCACTGTTTCATTTTTTTTCCCCATCTAAATTGCCATGAAGTGATGGGACTAAATGCCGTGATCTTCATTTTTTGAATGTTGAGTTTTAAGTCATCTTTTTCACTCTCTTCTTTAACCTTCAGAAAGGGCTTGGAAGATGATAAACCTTGACATTCATATCTGAAAAGTCACTGTTACTGTATATATTTTTATCAGTTTGGATAAAAGTTGATGAGTGAGTGAAAATTGCTTAGTCATGTCCGACTCTTTGTGACCCCATGGACTATACAATCCATGGAATTCTCCAGACCAGAATACTGGAGTGGGTAGCCTTTCCCTTCTCCAGGGGATCTTCCCAACCCAGGGATCAAACCCAGATCTCCTGCATTGCAGGCAAATTCTTTACCAGCTGAGCCACAAGGGAAGCCCAAAGTTGATGAAATTTAACCCAAATCTTCATGGACAATTCATAAGAATTCTGGGCAACCAGAAAGGCGATTGAGTTTCTATAGTAAATTTGGAGTTTGTGGGCCCAGCCGCTAATCTGAGCCTTGGTTTGGCTGCTTCTCTCCCCTTGTTTCTGTGACCTTCTTAAAATCAGCTTCAGGGCTTCGCTGGGGGCTCAGTGGTAAAGAATCCGTCTGCCAATGCAGGAGACATGGGTTCAATCCCTGATCCAGGAAGATACCACATGTCAGGGAGCAACTGCGCCCATGAGCCTCAACTATTGAGCCTGTGTTTTAGAGCCTGGGAGCCACAACTGCTGAGCCCACATGCTGAAACTACTGAAGCCTGCGCATGAGAGACATAGAACCCATGCTCCAACACGAGAGAAGCCAGTGCAATGAGAAACCCGTGCACCGCAACTGAAGGGTAGCCCCTGCTCACCACAGCTAGAGAAAGCCCTCAAGCAACAGCAAAGATTCAACACAGTCAAAAATAAAATGGTAAAAAAAAAAATAATAATAAAGTAAAATCAGCTTCAGAAGGTCAAGTGAAGCAATAATTGTCCCTCTTTTCTAACATCATTTTGGAATATAGGCATGATGGTGATGATAAGGATGATAGTAATGGTAACATAAGTAGACTCTGGCTAAAGCATTTGTTCCACTGGCGAGATCTTCCTGAAACAATACTACAGAGTAGAGGAACAGGATAATCAGAACAGGAGTCTTTTCATCTCACAGGAAATATGGGAGCTTAGTGCTCTGCCCATCTGCCTGCAATGGGATCCAGCTATGTGTTCCTTCTGCTATTCCTAGTTCCATGAAAGGCAGACTTTACAATTCCCTGATGATTAAAAAAGCAAGACACTTGAAGATTAAACTAGAATTGAGGCAAAGTTTCATAAATCTCCTTTTAGCCACAAGAAGACTGAAGACTTTGCCTCCAAAATCCCAGGGATAAGGGACTGATGTGCTATCCATCACCTTGATGAGTTCAACATTCAGTTATAGAAAGGAGCTCAGTTTTGATGGAATACTAGGAAAAGCATCTGGAGATGATCAGGTACTGATTTAAGGTATCACAGAGAGTATGTATATTCTGTATCAGAAAGACAGAGGATCTTTTCTTGTGACCAGAATTAGAGATCATTTCTGCAAAAGTCACCCAAAGGGCATCTATGTACCACATCGGAGGTAATTGCAAGAGTCTCAGCTTTTCTCACCTCACACAACTTCCATTTTGACCTTGGTCTTCTCATAAAGCAGTAGGCTTGACTAAAATGTGAGTTTCTGTTATTCAAATCCACTTTCAGTTAAAGAGGCAAAGACATTTACAAATGGGAGGCACCCTTAGATTTGGGGATACTGCAGCAATCCCTATGATGTATAGTTCAAGGGTCACCAGGAAGACTACTCTGTCTCCTAGCAGATACACGCAGTGCTTGCATTAAAGAACTTTTTTTCCCATTGAGTCTCAAGACCTTTCTGGCTTCCAAAGTCCCCAGTTATGACATAAATAACTCTGGAAAGGGTCACACAATAAGCTAACAGTTTAGAAAGATTCATTTTACTATCCTGTTCATTTTATTCCATATCTCTAAAAATTAATGTAATAGTTTTTCTAATTAAATCTTACCTAGAACTCCAATATATAAAACTACAGTGACTCTGGCTGAAGCTGGATGGAGGCCTGAGGCTTACCTCCTTGACTTCCTCTTCAATCTGATGAAATCCAGAAAAACAATAGTCAATTTTATATTTTTAATGAAGTTCAAATTAAACATGTGCAAGTCCCCATAAGTAACACTGAAGAACCTTAGAGTTCCTCAACATACAGTTTGGATAATTAAAAACTGGACAACTAGATGTTATGTGCCCCTCCACATAATGCTATAGGAAGAATATAGGACCACTATGAAGTACCTCTACACGAAAAAAACAACAAAAGTGTATTTAATCAAGCCTCGAGTTGTAAAGTATCTGTTAATGGGAAATAAGGAGATAGAGAAACAACTTAAATTTCACCATGTGGAAAAAATAGTTAGCCAAATACAGAATGAGGGAAATCTTATAGGACAAATGACCTGATTTTTCCAACAAATAAATAATCTGGAAAGGGAAACTATTATACTAGATGTTTAAAGATTTACAACAATAACTAAAAGATAATCCAATTTAAAAATGGACAAAGGACTTGAAAAGACATTTCTCCAAATAAGATATACAAGTGGCCTAGAAGCACGTCATTAGTTACTAGGGAAATGAAAATCAAACCCACAATGAGATACCACTTCACACCCACAAGGAAAGCTACAGTTTTTTGGGTTTTTTGTTTTTAAAAGGTATAAAATAGCAAGTGTTGGCAAGATGTGGAGAAATTTGTACTCTCATACATTGCTGGTGGAACTGTAAAATGGTACAGTTCCTGTGGAACCAGTTTGGCAGTTCTTCAAAAAGTTAACCATAAATTTGCTATGACCCAGCAATTCTTCTGGGTATATGCTCAAAGAATTGAAAACTGATACTCAAACAAATACATGCACAAACATGTTTACAGCAGCATTGTTCAAAATAGCTAAAGATGAAAAAGCCCAAAGGCCCAACAACAAATGAATGGATAAACAAATTGTGGTATATACACACAATGAAATATTATTTGGCCATCAAAAGGGGAAAAGTACTGATACACACCACAACATGGATGAATCTCATGGAGAATAAAGCCACACACAAAGGGTCGTATGTTGTATGATTCCATTTTACAGAATATTCGGGACTGGTAGATCCATAGCAATAGAAAGCAGATTGGTGGTTGCCACATGCTGGTGGGAGGCAGGAAAGGAGAGCCACTGTTTAAGGGGGTTCTAGGGATAATGAAATGTTTTAGAACTAGATAGACGTGGTTGCACAGGATCGTGACTGCACAGGATTGTGACTGTGATTTGTTCACTTTAAAATGATTAATCTGGGGCATGTTCCCCATGATCCAGTGGGCTAAAGCTCTGTGTTCCCAATGCAGGGGGCCTGGGTTTGATCTCTGGTCTGGTAACTAGATCCCATATGCTGCACCTAAGAGTTCACATGCCGCAACTTAATATCCCACACGCCACAACTAAGACACAATGCAGCCAAATAAGTAAATCAAAAAATAAATATTAAAAAAACTAAAATGATTAATTTTATGTTATATTTTCCTCAGTAAAGACAGATCATTTTTAAACACTTGGGAAATATACCAATCAGCTGCACGTATAGACCTTGTTTTGGTCCAAAGTCAAGCAAATTAATTATAAAAATATATTTTTGAGGAAATTGGTGAACCTTAAACATGACTTGAGTGTTAGATGACATTAAAGAATTATTATTAATTTGTTTGTAAATTAACAGTACATCGATTGTGTCTTTCGAAATTCCTTCTCAGGCACAGATTCATTCTAAAGGTGAAATATGATGTCTGGGGTGTGCTTTAAAATACTCCCCCCAAAAAATGTTAAGAAAGGGGATAGTTGAAATAAGACTGGCAAAATTCTGACAATTGATGAGACCAAGTAATGGGGACATAAGTGCTATTGCTATTTTCATGTATATTCGAGATCTTCTATAATGAAACACTTTTTAATTTGGTATAGAAACCATAGATTTATTTAATACCATTTATGGTCTTTCAAAGGGATTCCCTGGCGGCTCAGACGGTAAAGAGTCATCCTGCGGTGCGGGAGACCCGGGTTCGATCCCTAGGTCGGGAAGATCCCCTGGAGAAGGAACCCACTCCAGTATTCTTGCCTGGAAAATCCCATGGATGGAGAAGCCTAGCAGGCTACAGTCCATGGGGTTGCAAAGAGTCAGACACAACTGAACAACTTCACTTTCCTTTCCCTTGGTCTTTCAAAATGGACTTAGGATTGGTGCTTGGAAGGTGTTTGGCAAACATGGGAAGAGAAAGATGTGGTAAAAGCAACAGGTAGGAAGAGAAAAACGGAAAAAGAATACTAATGGATGCCATATGTAAAATAGATAGCCAACGGGAATTTGCTATATGGCTAAGGAAACTCAAACAGGGGCTCTGTATCAATCTAGAGGGGTGGGATAGAGGGGGAGATGGGAGGGAGGCTCAGAAGGGAGGGAATATATGTATACCTATGGCTGATTCGTGTTGAGGTTTGACAGAAAACAAAGTTCTGTAAAGCAATTATCCTTCAATAAAAAGACAAATAAAAACACATACAATAAAAAAAAAAGAATACTAATGGAGGTATACTAACCCATATACCTCACAACTTTGCAGGGGCTAGGTCCTTTAGGAGGAAAGAAAAAACTGCCTCCTAAGTTGCATACCACAGCCTCACTCCAGCTTTCAAGGCCTACAGTCACAGGGGCCTGGACATGGTGTAAAGGAAGCTCAGTGCGTCCCTTCCAAGGGCAGAAGAAGCAGCATCTTCATCCTGATTACCAGTGACCAAAATTTATTGGCATCACCCATGTGTAAAGTACTGTGGCTATCAATAGCTCCAAGTTAAATCTCCGCCTTAAACTGCATCTTGCCAATAGTTGTCATCACATCCAAGTAGCCCTTACAGAACTTAGTGACCCGGAGGTGGAGGGGAGCTGAGAAAGCACAGATCTCTCTTCATCTTGTGAAGTCACAATGGATCTTGACAGTGTTGAGTGCACTTGTACACTACCAACTGCCGCTAGCTATGTAAGTCTCTAGTTGTTGACTTCAAACACCTTATTTGCAGAATGAGAATTTGAATGGTTTCTCTTGTCCCTTTTATCTCTATAAAGCATTCACTTCATTCATTCAATGAATATCTATTTTATGAATAAACACAGAATCTCTAGAAAGTTTTCCCTCATCAAAACTATTGTCCTCTAAACTTCAGGAGTTGAAAGTTAATTAGACAAGGCTTCTCCTGTAAACAGGAAAAGTGCAGCAAATACCTTTATCCGTAATCATGGGTGCCTCATAGGTAGGTTCCTACTACTAAAGAAGGAAAGAGCTATATTTTGCAGTTATTGACAGGCAAGAAGTTCTTCCTGAATTTGTTTCCTTTCTCTTTATTTAAAAAAAAAACCTTGAAATTTTACCACCCAGAGAAACCTCTTTACATTTTTCTAGATGTCTTTTCAGGCATCATTTATAGTGGTTACATGGTATGCTTTTGTATGGATTCATTATGGTTTACTTAACAATTCTCTACTTAGGTTGTTCCTATTATAAAATTATTGGGAGGAACATCCTTGTGCCCACATCCTTGTTTCATTGTTCAAGAAAATCCTAGAATGGAATTTCTGGGTCAAAGGAAATGCACAGTTAAAGTTTTTATAAAAGTGTTTAAATGCCCTCCAGAAAGACTGTGGCAATATTCCCACTAGCACTATATGAAAATGTCTATGTCACTATATCCTTCCCAATGTGAGTGTTAGCATTCACTTTAGTCTTTGCCAATCAATCCTTCCTGACATTTTACAGGGTCTTCTATAGTGCTGTGTTTGCTTTTCTATACCTGAGAGGAGCTATAATGCTGTTATAAGTTTAGCCAGAGGTGGTACCTTCTTTCCTCCACTTCTGAGGGAAAGGGAATCTATCCCAAGAATCTGAATCCCCTAGTTCTTGGAGCAACAGTCAGAGTCTGCAGGCAACACAGCGTCTTCTTTTCTTTGTCCTCCTGGTATAGTGAACTACATTCCACTCTAATGCCATGTTCCCTGCTCCAGGAATATTCATCCAGATTCCCTATTTAATTACAAGCAACTAAAAGTTAATTCATCACAGCTCCTGTTAAGACTTCATAAAATAAAGCCGTCCTGCACCCCCATTCTGCAAACGAACAACTGACTTTTTGGTATAATGTGAGCTTTACTAAAGCAACCATGACTGATAAGAGCAGATTTGGTTTGATTTGAATTCCTTCCCATTATGATTCTTACTAGTCTCCTGACTTACGTTAGCCAAACAGAGAAAACACCACACCATAGGTAACTGTCCATTTTTCTTTCTTTAAAGGTTAGTTTTAATAGGTGTTGGCAAGGGCCTGTCAAATTGCTAGGGATTTTTTTTCTAGAAAATTAAATATGTAACTGATTTATTCTTCTGGCCAATCTTTCCTTCCATATCCCCACCTTCATGACATAACAATCATGAGGTTATAAAAACATGTGGAGAAAGGTTATGAGAATCAGTAAGGTTTAGAGTATGAGGTCTGCCAGCCTAAACTGCCTTTATGAATGCGAACAAATTCCTATTCCCGTTTTCACTGCAGAGAATAGGCTGTTACATATTCGTCTCGGCTGCATTCTGCAATCAGCTCTCTATCTTCCAGGCCTCTTTCCCTCTGCACAAGCCTCTCTCAAATAAACCACTGGTCCAGGTAGTATTACTAGCCAATGCACTGATAGAAGAAATGAGGGTGTTTTATTCCCTCTGAAGAGGATACAGTAAGAAAGGCAACCCTTTTAGAAGGGTCACAGAGGGCTATGGATTTTTGCTGGTTGTAAATCAAGCTGTTGATAAAAAACAATGTGCTTTCCGGGAAGGAGTGATTTGAAGTGGCCCTGACCCAGGACATGGTGAATATACAGCACATGAAATAAGATGCGATGGTCACCTAGGCTACAGCCGGTGGCTCTAGTCACTTTTAAAAGTTGTACATTGAAGACTCTAGGGAGTACTTAAAATTATAATCTTTTAGAAGAAGTACTTTTGCTGGGTGCAAAGGGCAGCTGCTGGAATACATGGCCATCAGAGGGCTCCCCTCCCACTTCGCTTTGAATTCACTCACACCCTCTCTTCCCCAAAAAAGGAAGGACCAGATGGTTTAGGGTAGTGTTACCCAACTTTTTTGAACACATGCCTTATTTATATATATTATATATATATAAATTATATATATATAAATATATATTTTTTAAATATAAAAATCACACACATACTCCCACTTAGAAATCATTATTGTCTACATACCCCCACCAGCCTGGGAGATTTTACCTCGTTTTACTTGTAGTTGTTTTCATTATGAAAATAATAAGGGAGTGTTTTTATTTGCCTTCAAATATTGAAAATGACTTTTTAAACTATACCATTCTTCCCATGGTCATCCTAGAGAATCAACAAATACCATATTCCTAATACTTACCAGTCTAGACCTCTTTCCTCACACCATTCCTGTGATTAAGATCCTAGTCAAAGACACTATTTAGTCTTTGACACTTTAGTGTGAGTCTGCATCATTCTGTTGCCTCTCTGGAGACATGTGCAGATTAAGGCTATCTCTAATGGGATAGAGATAATCCTTAATTAAGGCTTCTGATTGGAGGACAAACATTCAAAGTTGGCTCTCAAAAGTCCCAGACCCAGCAGAATCCAGAATTCACACAAACCTACTGAATCAGCTTCTCCAGGCGGATGGTCTGGGAATCTTTATTATTGGAAAGTTTCTCCAGGAGCCTCTGACTCATGTCCGGATTTGTAACTAATCAGTCAACACTGCAGAAGACATTTGTCTTTCTTGGTTACTCCAAAACTTGTTTCTTTTTTTAACATTCTCATCATATTTGAATAGTTCTATATATTGTGAATTCCATTTTCCCACTAAAAAGTCTAAATAAACCATTTTCCTATATTCCATTGCTGCTATTTGTGGGCATGTGACAGGTTCTATCATTCAAATGCACCTGTGTGAGTTTAATTCAGAAAGAGCTGCCTAAGGCCGGGCACTGGAAGGGCATTTTTGCTACCACAAGAGTCCTCCTGGGATTGTCAGAGGTGCTGCAGCTTGCAGATTATGGAAGAAGCCCTGTCGTCCTAAGATCTGTGATGGCAGCAGCTCCCTCATCAGGCAAATTCAGCAGTGTGGTTCTAAATATTATTTCTAGGAGGTCAGTCTAGAGTACTGATTCTCAGTCCTGATTATGCATTAGAGTCACTTGAGGAGATTTTTTTTTTTTAATTAACACCTGGATTCTACTCCAGACAGCCTGATATATGGTACAGGGTATAATGTAGGCATTAGCTCCCAGGTGATTAAATGTGCAGCCAAGTTTAAGAACCTCTGACCTTAAGCCTCTGCCTCTTTTTTCCCTTCCAACAATGATTTAATAAATACCTTCCCAATTAAAATAGCTAAATGCATTCTACAGTCTACAGCTAAGAAGCACAACCAGTAGAGATTCCTAAGATCCCTTCCAATTCTGAAAATATCAAATTTTATGGTATTCTGTCTTTTTAAATTGTTTAGAAGGATACCAGGACAATTCAATGGAGAAAAATAGCCTCTTCAACAAATGATGCTGAGACAACTGAATAGTCACATTCAAAAGAATGAAGTTGGAATCCTACCTCACATCATACACAAAACCTGACTCAAAGTGAACAAAGGACCTACATGTGAGAATTAAGAGCATAAAACTCTTAGAAGAAAAAATAGATATAAATCTTTTTTTAGTTGAAGTATAGTTAATTTATAATGTTGTGCTAGTTTGAATATACAGCAAATTGACTCAGTTATATATATTTTTCAGATTATTATCTATCATAGGTTATATAAGATATTGAATATTTCCCCTTGTATTATACAGTAAATCTTTATTGCTTATTTATTTTATATATAGTAGTATGCTTCTGTTAATCCCATATTCCTAATTTATCCGTCCCCACCTCCCTTTCCCCTTTGGCAAGTTTGTTTTCTGTCTGCAAGTCTATTTCTGTTTTGTAGATAACTTCATTGGTACCATTTTTTAGATTCCACATATAAGCGACATAATTTTTTTCTTTTTCTGTTTGACTTACTTCATTTAGTATGATACTCTGTAGGGTTCATTCCTGTTGCTCAAAATGGCAATATTTTATTCACTCTTTTTTATGCCTGAGTAATATTATATTGTGTGATTTATATATATATATATGTATATATGCTACATCTTCTTTATCCATTCATCGGTTGATGGACACTTAGGTTGCTTCTGTGTCTTGGCTATTGTAAATAATGCTGCTATGAATATTGGGGTACATATATCTTTTCAAATTAGAGTTTTTTTCTTTTCCAGATACATGTCTAGGAGTGGCATTGCTGGATTGTGTGATGATTCTATTTTTAGCTTTTATAGGTGCCTCCATAACCTTCCATGGTGGCTGCACCAATTTACATTTCCACCACCAATGTGAAAGGGTTCCTTTTTCTCCACACCCTTTCTAGCATTTATTATTTGCAGACTTTTCGATGATAGTGTGAGGTTATACTTCATTTTGGTTTTAATTTGTATTTCTCTAACAATTAGCGATGTTGAACATCTTTTCATGTGCCTGTTGGCCATCTGTATGTCTTCTTTGAAGAAATGTCTGTTTAGGTTCTCATTTTTTTTTATTGGGTTGTTTGGTTTTTTGATACTGAGTTGTATGAGCTGTTTGTATATTTTGGAAATTAACCCCTTGTCTTTCCCACTGTTTGCAAATATTTTCTCCCATTCTGTAAGTTGTCTTTTTGTTTGTTGATGACTTCTTTTGCTATGCAAAAACTTCTAAGTTTGATTAGGTCCCATTTCTTTTGCTTTTATTTCTTTGGTTTTAGGAGACTGATCTAACATAATGTTGTTGTGGTTTCTGTTAGAGAATGTTTCACCTATGCTTTCTTCTAGCAATTTTATGATGTCATGTTTTATATTTAGGTCAGTAAACCATTTTGAGTTTACTTTTGTATATGGTGAGGGGATGTTCTACCTTCATTAATTTCCATGAGGCTGTCCAGCTTTCCCAGCACCACTTACTGAGAAAACTGTCTTTTCTGCATTGTCTATTCTTGCCTCTTTCATCAAAGATTAACTGACCATAAGTGTATGGGGTTTATTTCTGTGACCTCTAAAGTAGGTGGAAATCTTCGGTACTTGGATTGGTCACTGATTTCTCTCATATGACATCAAAAACAAAATAAATAAGAGAAAAAACAGATCGATGGGATATCATCAAAATTTAAAACTTGTGTGTCTTAATAAAGGACATCATCCAGGGAGTAAAAAGACAACTGACAAAATGGAAAAAAATTTTTCGCAAATTAGATATCTGATAAGTAAGTTGTCTCTAGATATATACTCTTACCAAAAAACAAACAAAAAGAACTCTTGCAACTCAGTGATAAAAATCAAATAACCTAAAAGGATCTAAGTAGACATTTCTCCAAAGAATACATAAAAATGGCCAATAGCACATAAGAGGATGTTTAACATCATAAGTCATTAGGGAAATGCAAATCAAAATCACAGGGAGATACCACTTTATACCCACTGGGATGACCATTTAAAAAATGGAAAATAACAAGTTTTGGTAAGAATGTGGAGAAATTGGAACCCTTTTACACTACCAGTGGGTCTGTGGTGCAGTTCCTCAAAATGTTAAAACATACTACTACCATCTGACCCAGCAATTCCACTCCTAAGTACATACCAAAGAGGAATGAAAACATATATCCATATAAAAACTTGTACATGAATGGTCATAGCAGCATTATTCATAGTAGACAAAAAGTGGAAACAACTCAAATGTTCATCAGTGGATAAATACAAACTGATTGACATACAATAGAATATTATTCAACAACAACAACAAAGTGAAGTACTAATACATGCTATAGCATGGATGAAGCTGGAAAACATTACGGTAACTAAAAGAAGCCGGTCTCCAAAAAAAACCACATATCATATGTTTTCACATTTATGTGAAATATCCAGAATAGGCAAATCTATAAATAGAAAAAGTGGTTTCCGAGGACTGGAAGGGTTGAGAGAAAATGAGATATGGCTGCTAATGGGTATGGGGTTTCTTTTTTGGGATTAACAAAGGTGTTCTAAAATTTATTGTAGTCTTAACTGCACAAGTTTGTAACTATACCAAAAAACACAGAACTGTACACTTTGAATATATGCTATGGGAATTGTATCTCAATAAGGCTGTTATAAAAAAAAAAAAAAAAACCTTTTATGGAGGGACTTCAAAACTTGGCCTCTGTCAGAGAAAATATTTGGGAAGAAGAGTGATGGAAAATCACTCAGTAGTCAGATCCTTCTTTGCCTTTTAGTAAAGTGCACTGCAGAAAGGCGTGGTCTCCAAAACAATAGGGGACCCCAAAATTAATGATAGCAAAAAGAAAACTTTCATTTCTGTTAAAATGAAAATACTTTTTGAGAGGAACTTGGGGAAATAGTCATATATGACTTGTCAACCTCTTTCTTGTAGTGAGAAGGTCAAAGGAGAGAAGCAGTTGTTCTGATGCCCTCAGGTGGGTGGAAAGACATGGATGGATGCTGAAGCCAGGGAGAAATCCTGATCTGAGCCAACACAGAGACAGATGAGGCTGGGAGGGTAGGACCAAAGCAGAAAGCTGGTACAGAATCTCTATAGAAAATGGGAGGCCTTCCCCAGTGGTCCAGCGGTTAACACTTGACAATGCAGGGCTCCCAGGTTGGATCCCTGGTCTAGGAGGACCACATGCCACAGGGAAGTTAAGCCCACAGGTCACAACAACTGAGCCCACATGCCTAGAGCCCATGTTCCACAACGAGAGAAACCACTGAAATGAGAAGCCCACGCATGGCAACTACAGAATAACCCCCACTCCCCACAACTAGAGAAGGCCCACATGCAGCAACAAAGACCCATCACAGTCAAAAAGAAAATAAAAAGAAAGAAAATGGAAAATGTAATAAACGTTTGAGAGCTTTGCATCACTGAACTGTTAATAGAGGTTACCTCTGAGGAGTGGTTCAGAGTAGAAGCTATTATATTTTTCTTCCTTGTAATTAAAATTTTTTACAATGAACATGCATTTGTTCATTGTAAATACGTGTAAATACTTTGTGATTAACAACATAAGAAAGAAATGGTTTGCTTTAACAAGTGTGAGCATGACTATTTAAATGAGAAAAAGATCAGGAAGAGAACCACAAGCAAAAGGAAGGGAAAACTGGAGAGAAAAGGGACAAAGGGCGATGGACAAAACTCATCACCAAAATGGCATTGGGAAAGGGAAGTAAATACATTATTAATTCAAGCTTTTGAAAAACTAGTTGCAGAAGTGTTTCTGTAGCACAGGATAACAAATAAAGCCTGGGCCCGTAATTTTGTACTTGCTTATTTCAGTGATTTTTTCAAGGTCAAATAATTAAAGGTCATCTAGAATTTTAAGAAAAGAAAGTTGTAATAAATAGGTTGGAATGTTGAAAGCCAGGCTAATATTTTAGTTTCTTTGGTAGACAATGAGGATTTTCTGATGAATTTTGAGCAACTGAAATTGTGTTTGGTGGCGATATATGTCGATGGTTCCCAAACCTGGCTATGGATCAAAAATCATAGAGTTAGCTTGAAAGAATATAGAGATTCTGGGTACCTACCATATTTCTTACTTAATACATTTGGGCTAAGGTCCAAGAATCTATATTTATAAACCTCATGTATTTCTGATGGTCTATCATATTTAAGAGTGGATGGAAATATAGGATAGATTCAGTTCAGTTCAGTTCAGTCGCTCAGTCATGTCTGACTCTTTGTGATCCCATGGACTGCAGCATGCTGGGCTTCCCTGCCCATCACCAACTCCCGGAGTTTACTCAAACTCATGTCCATTGAGTCGATGATGCCATCCAACCATCTCATCCTCTGTCGTCCCCTTCTCCTCCCACCTTCAATCTTTCCCAGCATTAGGGTCTTTTCAAATGAGTCAGTTCTTCGAATCAGATGGCCAAAGTATTGGAGTTTCAGCTTTATCATCAGTCCTTCCAATGAATATTCAGAACTGATTTCCTTCAGGATAGACTAGTTGGATCTCCTTGCAGTCCAAGGGACTCTCAAGAGTCTTTTCCAACACCACAGTTCAAAAACATCAATTCTTCGGTGCTCAACTT
This sequence comes from Dama dama, assembly GCF_033118175.1. Taxonomy (NCBI): domain Eukaryota; kingdom Metazoa; phylum Chordata; class Mammalia; order Artiodactyla; family Cervidae; genus Dama; species Dama dama. Next base: position 73,659,934 of record NC_083691.1, read on the forward strand.
TCTTTATAGTCCAACTCTCATACCCATACATGACTACTGGAAAAACCATAGCCTTGACTAGATGGACCTTTGTTGGCAAAGTAATGTCTCTGCTTTTTAATATGCTATCCAGGTTGGTCATAACTTTTCATCCAAGGAGTAAGTGTCCTTTAATTTCATGGCTGCAGTAACATTCTGCAGTTATTTTGGAGACCCAGTGGTCATGTATGGATGTGAGAGTTGGACTGTGAAGAAAGCTCAGCACCGAAAAATTGATGCTTTTGGACTATGGTGTTGGAGAAGACCACTGGTACTGTCCTAGCCACAGTGCTCTAACGTGGTGTAGGCACAAGTTGCCCCATCATTCTAAAGCATTCTAAAGCATTGAATATCTCACCATTCTGACTCAACTGTGGAAAGTCTGCCCCATTATTTTTCCTGAAACCAGCTTTCCTAAATGTCTGTACCACTAGTGTTACTGGGATCCATTTATATGTTCTCTTTTTCATTCACTCATTTGCAGGAAATAATGCAAACAGGGAGGCAGATAGGTTTCTGGAAAAGTTCTGATACAGAATACTGGAGCACTGAACTGGAATATAATAGGAAAAAAATCAATATGACCATAATTGGGGGTTTCCCAGGTTGCACAGAGGTAAAAACATCCTCCTGCGAATGCAGGAAACACAAGAGACGTGGGTTCAATCCCAATGTAGGGAAGATCCTCTGGAGAAGGAAGTGGCAGCCCGCTCCAGTATTCTTGCCTGGCAAAGTCCACAGACAGAGGAGCCTGGCAGGCTACAGTCCATGGGGTCGCAAAGAATCAGACACGACTGAGCTCACACAAACACATGAAGGGGAAATCCATATGGTTTAGTGAGTACTGGACTGTACATCCCATGAGGCAAATATCAGCCTGTTTTACTGACTGCTATGTATTTTGGAATCTTGCAGAGTGTACCTGATGTAGTAAGGGCTCAATAATATTGATATTAACTGAATGAGTGAATGACTACACCTTAGCTCCTCTCATCTCAATTCCCCTTTTACATCTGCCACAGTCCTCTCCTCCACAACCCCCAGCCCCAACAACCACAGTCTGTTCCTATATTTACTTGGCCCTTGACCTGAAAGGGTTCTGCTTCCGTTTCACAAAGGTTTTGGAGGTTCTGCTGGCTGGACCCTGATCATTCTTCCATAAATAGTTTCTGTACTTTCATTCTGCCTCTCTCTGTTCCTGGCCACCCTGGACATCAGCTTCCAGGCTGAGACCCCACTACACTTTCTTCATTCTCCCCAAAAAGAGAGTAAAAAAAGCATGTAACTGCTTTGAAAAAAAAATGGGACATTTCAATCCTCCTTATAAGAGGAATAAAGAAACTAAACCAGATCTTTGGTCCATTTCCACTTAGGGTGAAGCATACATGGGTATGATTATAGATCAAATAGAATGTCATCTTTCCTATGGAATCTTTTGTTTGTTCAGTCGCTCAGTCATGTCCAACTCTTTGTGACCCCATGGACTGTAGCATGCTAGGCTTCCCTATCCAGCACCATCTCCCGGAGCTTGCTCACACTCATATCCATTGAGTCAGTGATGTCATCCAACCACCTCATCCTCTGTCATCCCCTTCTCCTGCCTTCAATCTTTCTCAGCATCAGGGTCTTTTCTAGTGAGTCAGCTGTTCACATCAGGTGGTCAAAGAATTGGAGCCTCAACCTCAGCATCAGTCCCTCCAATGCAAATCAAAGGATTGATTTACTTTAGGATTGACTGGTTTGATCTCTTTGCAGTCCAAGGGACTCTCAAGAGTCTTCTCCAACACCACAGCTCAAAACCATCAATTCTTCAGGATTCAGCCTTCTTCATGGTCCAACTCTCACATCCATGGAACCTTAGGAATTGCTTTAAAAGTGTTTTAACAAATTAAAATTAAAAGGACCACCTTGCCACCCAGGTACCATATTACATTGGAATTAGCTGTGAGCAAGTCATTTCACTTTAAATAAGGTTGATTTTGCTAAATGATGAACATCATCTCTTCTAACATTCTTTGATCTAGTAAATGTATCCCTTTGTTTCTGATCCCTCTCTCTTGAAGTGGAGGAGAGGTTGAGATGGGGGATATGGGCCCATATCCATAGGGGAGAAACACAGGAGTGACACAGGAGGTCAAATAGTCCAGCCAGGCTGGAGTGGATTACCTGAAAAGGGCCTTCATAGCCATGGACAACTGTTGAAGCCAAAGTATGCAGAAGCCAAAGTCTACAGATGAATGAAGGTCAGAGGATTTGGGAATGTGACGGCCATGAGTAGTGGAGTCAGTACAAAATGAGAAGTGATGTGGGGAAATTCCAAGTAAATAGGCTTTGCCCTGAATTTCTATCCCCTGTTTTTATAGGTAGTCATTTCCACTAAAGGGGGCCAGGATGGAACAGGGCTGCTTTGGCTGCATACAAGGATTTATTGAGTACCTAGAGGTTGATGAAAAGTAATTGCAGTTTTGGACCGTGAATTTTAAATCATTATATCTAGGCTCAAGCACGTCTTTATTAATCAAAATAGGAACCATTACAATCAACACATTTTTGCCAATGAGAAATGTTGGTTTATTCTGTAGCATAAAAATCCATGTTTTGGGATTCAACAAACCCTTAAAAAGTATTTTCTGCTTCCTGATGGTTGTGAAAGCATTTTCCCTGAAAAAAAGTTGTAGAGATACTTGAAGAAGTGGTAGCTAGTTGTTGAGAAGTCAGGTGAATATGGCAGATGAGGCAAAACTTCATAGTCCAATTTGTTCAACTTTCGAATCGTTGGTTGTGTGATGTGTGGTCAGACATTGTCGTGGAGAAGAACTGGGCCCATTCTGTTGACCAATGCAGGCTGCAGTCATTGCAGTTTTTGGTGCATCTCATCAATTTGCTGAGCTTACTTTCTCAGATGTAAAGATTTTGTCAGGATTCAGAAAGCTCTAATGGACCAGACTGGCAGCAGCCCACCAGACAGTGACCATGACCACTTTTTGGTGCAAGTTTGGCTTTGGGAAGTGCTTTGGAGCTTCTTATCAGTCCAACAACTGAGCTGTCAAATAAAATCCACTTTTAGTCGCATGTCACAATCTGATCAAGAAATGCTTTGTTGTTGTTGCATAGAATAAGAGAAGATGATACTTCAAAATGACAATCTTTTAATTTGCAGGCAGCTCATGAGGCACCCACTTGTTGAGCTTTTTCACCTTTCAAATGCCGAGTGAACGTAGAATGGTTGACATTGAGTTCTTTAGCAACTTCTTTTGTGGTTAAGAAGATCACTTTTGATGATCCTCTCAATTGGTCATTGTCAACTTTGATGCCCAGCCACTGTGCTCTTCATCTTCAAGGCTCTCATCTGCTTTGTAGAAATTCTTGAACCACCACTGTACTATATGTTCATTAGCAGTTCCTAGGCCAAGTGCGTTGCTGATGTTGCAATTTATCTCCACTGTTTTATGTCCCATTTTGAACTTGAATAAGAAAATCACTCAAACTTGCTTTTTGTCTAACATTTCCCTATTCTAAAATACATATAAAATAGAAAGTAATGTCATTAGCAAAAAACATAAAATGAGAAATGAACATTAAAATGATGTATAACATAGCCACATTTAAGAATGTATTCCAATATCAAATAGCAAAGTTCAACAACGTAAAACCACAATTACTTTTGCACCAACCTTATACTCTACTCTCTGATTTCCCTTCCCCAACTCCCATCCCCAGAGAAGCAACATTCTGCCAGACTGATGCACTTGGAGACATTCTCCTATTGTCTCAGCTAGCTGTTTCTGAATAAAGGATCTATGTTTCCAGTTATGAAAGGGAACAATGGGTAATGCCATTTAAAGAAAGGGAGAGGGTAGTGTTTGTTTGTGAAATCAAGGAGCCAGACACCATTTTGTCAGGAGTGCAAATTTCCGGGTCTTCACAGAAGTGAGGGTGTCAGGATGTACAGGATGCCACATTGTACTCTGCGCTTTCCACTCTCCATCTGTAGAGAGCAGTCACTTAGGAAGACGAGTCCTTTTTACAAGGATTGTTTGCCTATTTCAAACTATGTTTTCCCTCTTGGCTCTGAGTTCTCATTCTTTGACTTCAACTTTAAAGAACACTTCTTGAAAAGTCAGGCTGTTGTTAACTTTTTACTATTACAAACATGATCATGACAAACAGCTTTATACATACACCTTTGTATATTTGTTCAATTATTTCCTGAGGATAAATCCATAGAAGTAAAATTGCTGAATCAAAAGAAGTAGATGTTTGGGAGGAATTTAGTAAAATTTGCTAAACTACCCTCCAGAAATGTAACAATATACATGTCATCAACTGATTATGACAGTATCCTTATTCTGTATGCAACAAACATTTTCAAATATTTGCTAATCTGAAGGTTAAAAATATGTTTCCTTCTTGAATTAATTTCATTTTCAGCTACCAAAATTTTTTTTTGTTACTTATATTTATTTGCTACTTTGATTTCTTCTTTTTGTGAGTTTCCTTTTTATGTTCTTTGTCTACTTTTCTTTCACAACATTTAGCTTTATCTTATTTATTAAGCTCAGTCATGTCTGACTCTTTACGACACCATTGACTATAGCCCTCCAGGCTCCTCTGTCCATGGGATTCTCCAGGAAAGAATGCTGAAATGGGTTGCCAATTCCTTCTCCAGGGGATTTTCCTGACCCAGGGATAGAACATGGGTCTTCCACATTGCAAGCAGATTCTTTACCATCTGAGCCACCAGGGAAGCTCTTATTTACTAATAAGAGGTCTTCATCTATTAAGACTATTAACTGTACACCATTGCAAGTGTTCCTCCCGTTTGTCCTTTCTCTCTCTCCCCTTTTTTTTTTTTTCTAATTTTCCCCCTGGTCTCTGATTAACAGCATTCTCTCTTTTTCCATCCAGATGATCAAATCTGGCTTGGAAAAAACCAACCTGGAGAATCACAGATCTCATACTGGAGTTTCATTACTTGCTGATACATTTCCTTTTGCCACTTCTCCAGGATCTTCCACTCTTGCTCTGAAAAATATAAGGTCACATCATCAAGTGTCATGGTTATCAGAACAGACCATAGCACTTCACGGTCCCACCAGCCCCAGCCTAGCAGTGCCCAGTGTCCTGGAAGCTCCCTGGACCTTCCCTGCCCCTTGGCCTCCCATTCTGCCACACCCGTGTCCTTTGTGAGTTTTTTTAACATAGTGAAAACTTTTACAGTTAGAATTAGTCAGCTGGACTCAGTTTAGATGATCCCAATTTTGTTGGCAACGTTCAAAGAATCATAGTCAGGAGCCAGTTGAACCTATGCCCTCTCCTCTCCATCAGATCTGATCAGGGTGTTGTCCTTAGCCATGTCAATGTCATAGAGCTTCTTCACAGCCTGTTTAGTTTGGTGTTTGTTGGCATTAACATCCACAGTGAACACCAGTGTGTTGCTATCCTCTGTTTTCTTCATGGTTGACTCTGTGGTGAGTGGGAACTTGATGATGGCATAGTGGTCAAGCTTCTTTCTCCTAGGGGCATTCTTCACAGAATATTTGGGCTGCCTCCTGAACCACAGTGGGTGACATCTGGATCTTCTTTTTTTGTTTCTGGCTGTGGACACCTTTCAACACTGCTTTCCTGGCCTCAGAGCCTTTGCTTTGGTTCAACTCTGGGAGAGTCAGGGGCTTCCTTCTTTGTCTTCAGTGCCATCTTTGTGAAAAGGCCTGTCCTTTTGTTTATCATTGTTTGTGGCATTCACTTTGCTTTGTCTTTCTTGAGCATACAAAATTTTATTATTATTATTATCATTTTTGGCACTGTTGCACAGCTTTTGGGATCTTAGTTCCCTGACCAGTGATCGAAACTGCACCCTGGCAGTGAAAGCACCATTCCTAACCACTGGAACACCAGGGAATTCCCAAAATTTTATTATTTTTGTTTCGACAAATCTATCTGATACTTGCCTTTAGAAGAAAAATTTCTCAAAGAAGCCAGAGGGGGAAAAAAACACCTTAATTATAGGGAACAAAGATGAATTACATCAGACTTCTCTTTAGAAACCATGCAGGCAAAAAGAGATTAGAGTGAAATATTTAGTGTTGAACAAAAAAAGCTACCAAACTAGATAGCTATATCCAGTTAAATCAGCTTTCAAAAGTGAAGGAGAAATAAAGGCTTTTTCAGGCAAATAAAAGCAAAGGAACTTGTCACCAGTCATCCAGCCCTTGTGAGAAATGGTAGAAGAGACTCTTCCAAGAGAAGAACGTATAGATCATATATCTAGACCTGTAGAAAATGCAGATTAGAAACTCAGATCGACATCTGAAGAAAGAAGAATATTAGAGAGAAGAAACTAATGAAAGTAAAATAAAACTTTATATTTTTGTTATTCTTAATTGATCTAATAGACAACTGCTTGTCCAAAAATAACAATAGCAATAATGTATTGGTTGATTATAGCTTATGAATAAGTGAAATGAATGACAGCAATGTTATAAGGGACAAGAGGGGAAATTGGGAATTCTCTGTCATAAGGTACCTGTCCTGCCTATGAAGCAGTATAAATAGACTTACTTTAGTTGTAAAGAAGTATAATCAATGGGCCAAGAGAAAATGAAATAATATAAAATGCTCAGTTAAAAACAGAGAAGGCAGGATGGGAGGAAGCAGGGCTGTGTGAGGTCGCTTCACTTCCTGTGTGCAGGGTGGCTTTCTGCGCTCCCACCCTTATTCTGTTTTGATTGCCTGACTGCCACCCTTGTGGGTCTCACGCAGACCCCTGAAAGGGTCTGTCCCAGTTGGCTCTGCCCTCCACTGCAGTCATTCCTCCTGGGTGAAGTTGACATCTGATGACATGAAGCAGCAGATGTACAAACTGGCCAAGAAAGGCCTGCCTCAGAGTGATCCTGAGATGCTCACATGGCATTGTCCTGTGACAGGCAATAAAATCTTGAGAATTCTTAAGTTCAAAGGACTTCCTCCTGATCTTCCTGAGGATCTCTAGCATTGAATTAAGAAACTTGTTGCTGTTTGAGAGTATCTTCAGAGAACAGAAAGGATAAAGATGTTAAATTCCTTTTGATTCTGATTGAGGACTGCATTCACAGGTTCATTCAATATTGTAAGACCAAAACAGTCCTTCCCTCACCCCACCCCCAACCAGTTTGGAAATACTAGTCATCCATAGCCTCTGCCCTGGTTGCACAAATTTGTCTATGTACTCAAGCAATAAAATTATTGTTTAACTAGGAAAAAAAAAACAGAGAAGGCAGAAAAAGAGGGGAAGACAAGAAGCAAGGAACAATGCAATGACTAGAAAACAGTTGCAAATATGATAGACATGAATCAGTTATATCAATAATCATTTCAAATGTGAAAAGTCTAAACACATCAATTAAAAGATAGAGATTGAGAGAGTGTATAAAAACCATGTTGCTTTTAAGAAGCCTACTTTAAATGTAAAGACACATACAGATTGAAAATAAAGAGGTAGAGACATATATGGGCTCAGCTGGTAAAGAATCCTCCTGCAATGCAGGAGACCTGGGTTTGATCCCTGGGTTGGGAAGATCCCCTGGAGAAGGGAACAGCTACCCACTCCAGTATTCTCACCTGGAGAATTCCATGGACTAAATAATCCATGGGGTCGCAAAGAGTCAGGCATGACTGACTGACTTACACTTTCACTTTCAGAGACATAAATACCATGGTAACACTAACCTAAAGAATACTGGAGTAACTATATTAATTTCAGACAAAGCTGACTTCAGAAACAGGAAAATTAACATGGCGTTATCACCAATATTAACAATAACATTCTTTTATAAATATCAATAATAGCAAGGAGAATTATTAATGATAAAGGAGTCAAGTCTCCAAGGAAACAACAATCCTGAGTGTGTATCTGCTTAACAACAGAGCATCAAGATAGGTGAAGCAAAACCTGATAGAGTGCAAGAAGTAGAGGAAGCCATGATTATAGTTAAAGATATGAACACTATCTATTAGCAACTGACAAATCCAATAGAAAATCAATAAGGATACAGTTGAACTGAACAGCATTATTAATGAACTGGAGTTAACTGACAGTTATAGAATTCTTTATCCAAAAACAGCAGAATACACATTCTTCTCAAGCTTATATGGGATATTCACCAAGATAGCCCACATTCAGTGCCATAAAACACACATTAACAAATTTAGAAGAATATAAATCCCACGAAGTATTCTCTCACACCACAATGGAATTAAGCCAAAAATCAATAACAGAAAAATAAATGGAAATCTCAAAATATTTGGAAATTAAACCACATACTTCTAAATAACACATCAAAGAATATCTCTAAAAAAATCCTTAAATATTTTGAACTAAATGAAAATATAACTTAACAAAATCTGTTGGATGCAGTGAAAGCAATGGTGTGTGTATGTGTGTTAGTCGCTCAGTCGTGTCCGACTCTTTGTAACCCCACAAACGGTAACTCACCGGGCTTCTCTGTCCATGGAATTCTCCAGGCAAGAACACTGGAGTGGATTGCCATTCCCTTCTCTGACAGCAGGGCTTTCCTGGTTGCTCAGATGGTAAAGTGTCTGCCTGGAATGCGGGAGACCCAGGTTCGACCCCTGGGTTGGGAAGAACCCCTGGAGAAGGAAATGGCAACCCACTCCAGTACTCTTGCCTGGAAAATTCCGTGGACTGAGGAGCCTGGTAGGCTACAGTCCATGGGGTCCCAAAGAGTTGGACATGACTGAGCAACTTTACTTTCACTTACTTTCTCTGAGAGCAATGGTAAGAGAGAAATGTATAGCATTGAATTCATATTTTAGAAATGGAGAAAGAATTAAAGATAATAGTCTAAGCCTCCAATTTAGGACAGACAAAGAAAAATAATATAAACCTAAAGCAAACAGACTACATTAGGGCAGAAGTCAATGAAATTGAAGACAGGAAAACAATAGACAAAATGGGTGAAACCAAAAGCTGGTTCTTTGAAAAGATCAATATTTTCCATTGGATCTCCAAAGTAGACATACCAATGGCCAGCAGGCACATGAAAAGATACTCAACATATCTAATTATTAGAGAAATGTGAATCAAAACTACTATGAGATATGACTCACACCAGGCAGAATGGCCATTATTATAAATTCTATAAATAATAAATGCTGGAGAGGGTGTGGAGAAAAGGAATTCATCTACATATTTGGTGGGAATTTAAATTGGTGCAGCCACTATGGGGAAGAGTATGGAGGTTCCTTAAAAAACTAAAAATAGAGTTATCATATGATCCTACAATCCCCTGGAGGAGGGCATGGCAATGCACTCCAGTATTCTTGCCTGGAGCATCCCCATGGATAGAGGAGCCTTGCAGGCTACATTCCATGGGGTTGCAAAGAGTCAGACATGATTGAGCAGATAAGCGCAGCATCTACAATCTCACTACTAGCCCTATATCTGGAGAACACTCTAACTTGAAAAGATATATGCACCCCAACATTCATAGCAGCACTATTTACAATAGCCAAGACACGGACGCAACCTAAGTATCCGTCAACAGATGAATGGATAAAGAAGATGTCATATGCGTATGTCACATGTCTATGTCAGATGTCATATGTATACGCTGCTGCTGCTTAGTCACTTCAGTCGTGTCCGACTCTGTGTGACACTATGGACTGCAGCTCGCCAGGCTCTTCTGTCCATGGGATTCTCTAGGCAAGAGGACTGGAGTGGGTTGCCATGCCTTCCTCAGGGGATCTTCCCGACCCAGGAATCAAACCCATGTCTCCTGCATTGCAGGCAGATTCTTCACCGCTGAGCCACTAGGGAAGCCTGAGTATATGCATACATATATATATGTAATATATAAATTAGGACTTTAGAATTAACATATCCACACTGGTATATATAATATAGATAAGCAACAAGGATCTACTGTAGAGAAAATATTGATCTTTTCAAAGAACCAGCTTTTGGTTTCACCCATTTTGTCTATTGTTTTCCTGTCTTCAATTTCATTGACTTCTGCCCTAATGTAGTCTTCGAACTACACTTTGTAGTTCACTTGAACTACACTTTTGTAGAGCACTTTGAACTACATTCAAAGTCTTATAATAAGATTTAATGGAAAGGAATCTGAAAAAGAATATATATATATATATATATTCAATCACATATATAATTGAATCACTTTGGTGTACACCTGAAACTAATTAACCCGAAACTAACATTGCAAATTAACTATACTTCAAATTTTTTAAATGGTTAAAACAGTATATTTGCCTTTGGAATATTTCTTTTTTAAACTGTCCTGTGTCTTTACCAAAGGAAAATTTACATACAATAAACTTACCCATTATAAATGTACATTTGTATCAGTACTTCCAATAGAATTTGTACATGGTAGAAATATCCTATAATATGCAAAATCCAATCAGTAGCACTAACTACCCCAACTATGGCTAGTGTAATCTAGAAAATAGAAAATATATTTTTTAATTTTCTAATATTTTTATTGAGGTAAAATTTATGTTATATAAATTTTACCATTTTACCATTTTAAAGTGTATAATTCACTGCCATTTATTATCTTCACAGTGTTACACAACCGTCTCTATCAAGTTTCAAAACATTTCATCACCCAAAAAGGAAACTCCACACCCGTCAAGCAGTAACTTCCCATATCCCCTTCCCCCAACCCTTGGCAGTCTGTAATCTGCTTTCTGTTTCTTTGGCTTTACCTATTCTGGATATTTCATATAAATGGAATGCTATAATATGTAAATCTTTGTTATCTGATTTCTTTAACTTAGCATAATGTTTTCATGGTTCATCCATGTAGTAGCTTGTGCAAATATTCCATTCTTTTTTGCAACTCCATAGATGGTAGCCCATCAGGATCCTCTGTCCAAGGAATTCTCCAGGCAAGAATACTAGAGTGGGTTGCCATTCCCTTCTCCAGGGGATCTTCCTGACCCAAGGCTTGAACTCAGGTCTCTTGCATTGCAGGCAAAGTCTTTATCGCCTGAGCCAACAGGGAAGCTCTTTTATAGATGTACCCCAGTTTGTTTATCTATTCATCGGTTGATGGACATTTGGGTTGTTCTTACCTTTTGGTTAAAGGTATTAAAGATAAATAGTGTTGGTGTGAAAATTCACACCAACTTTTGTTTGAATATCTATTTTCAGTTCTTTTGAGTATACATCTAGAAGTGGAATTGCTCGGACACGGTAATTCTGCTGCTGTTGTTGTTCAGTCCCTAAGTTGTGTCTCACTCTTTGTGACCCATGAACTGCAGCACACCAGGCTTCCCTGTCCTTCACTATCTCTCTGAGTCTGCTCAAACTCATGTCCATTGAGTCAGTGATGCCATTCAACCATCTCATTCTCTGTCACCCCTTCTCCTCTTGCCCTCAATTTTTCCCAGAATCAGGATCTTTTATAGTGAGTTGGCTCTTCACATCAAGTGGCCAAAGTATTGGAGCATCACTCCTTCCAATGAATGGTCAGGGTTGACTTCCTTTAGGATTGACTAGTTTGATCTCCATGTGTTCCAATGGACTCTCAAGAGTCTTCTATAGCACCGCAATTTGAAAGCACCTGTTCTTCAGCACTGAGCCTTCTTGATGGTCCAACTCACATCCGTACATGACTAATGGAAAACCTATAGCTTTGACTATATGGACCTTTGTTGGCAAAGTCATGTCTCTGCTTTCTAATACACTGTCTTGGTGTTAATTTTATGTTTAACTTTTTAAGAAACTGCCAACATGTTTTTCACTGCAACTCTACTATTTTACATTCCCATGAGCAACGTATACTGCAAAGTTTCCAGTTTCCCTACATCCTCATCAACACTTTTTCTTTTCTTTTCTCTAAATTATAGCCATCCTAGGAGTATGATGTAGCATCTTACTGTGGTCCTGATTTGCATTTCTCTGATGACTAATGATGTTGAGCATCTCTCATATGCTTATTGGCCATTTGTATATCATCTTTGAAGAAATATCTATTTGGTTCTTTGCCCATTTTGGAATTAGGTTGTTTGTCTTTTTGTTATTGAATTGCAAGAATTCTTTACAAGTTCTGGATATTCCTTATCAAATATATGATTGGCAAATATTTTCTCCCATTTTGTTGGTTTTTTTTTTTTTTTTAACTTTTGATGGTGTCCTTTGATTCACAAACACTTTTAATTTTTATGCCAGATTTATCTATTTTTTGGCTGTGCCATGTGGCTTGTGGGATCTTATTTCCCCAACCAGGGATCAAACCCAGACCCTTGGCAGTGAAGGTGCAGAGTCGTAACCACTGGACTGACAGGAAATTCCCTTGTTACTTGTGCTTTTGACATCATATCTCAAACTCTATTGCTAAATCAAAGATTATGAAGATTTACTCATGAGTTTTTTTCTAAGTGTTTTATAATTTTAGCACTTACACTTAGGTTTTTGGTTTGAGTTAATATTTGTATATGATATAAAGTAGGGGTCCAACTTCACTCTTTTGCATGTGTCCATCCAGTCATCTGAGAACAATTTGTTGACAAAAATCTTTCCTTGTTGAATGGTCTTGACACCATTTAATTAACCACAGACTTATAGGTTTATTTCTGGACACTCAATTCTATTCCTCTGAATAATACAACTTTAATAAATTTAAATTTAAATTGCCATATGTGCCTAGTGGCTATCATATTAGAGAACACAAAATTAGATGAGTTTTAGTTAATTGATATAGTTGTGCAACCAACACCACAATCCAGATTTAGAACACTTCTATCATAGGATTTTTTTTTTAATTTTAATTTATGTTAGTTACTTCTTCTTTCTACATGATTTTTAGTTTTGCTCCAATTAAGTTTTGACTAGTATCCAGCTTTCAGGTGCGTGTGAGCTTTTTTTTGTTAGTAAAATTCATAAAACTTTGGATTAACTTGTTGGCTACTTTTCCTTTTGACTGTTGATTGACATCAGGGCAAAAATAAAATGAGAATTTTGCTTAAGGATGGAGGTCAGATGGAGAAATTTGAGAGTAAAGGACATATCCTGGGAAAGGTGATAGAGAGGATGTTTGGAGCACAATGGACACAACTAAGGTCACTTTTCCAGGATCAGATCCAGAAGAGGGAAGTTCCTCAAGGCCAAATCTATCCTAGCCAGAGTTCTTTCGGTAAATGTTTAGTCTCTAAGGGATAAAATGTCCAATATTTCATATTTTTTCCTCTCTGACTCTGTTTCATTCTGAGATGGTGAACTGGCTGATAGAGGAGGAATATCACTTACATGACCACATGGCAGTGAAGGCATCATTTTGACCCATATCATGTCCTCTGACTTCTCACTGGCCTTGGCTGTCAAGTGACTGAATCAGATCGTTTCCCTAACTAGAGACAACGGAGGGAAAGCAGGTCCTGGCTGACTGTTGTGGTTGATATGCTGGAGACCGTAACTGGAACTCCACCACCACAACCAGGTGTTCTTGGTCCTAATATTCCCCACCTCTGGATCTCTCTTTATTCTATCCCACATTCTTTCCTAGTCTGCTGAAGCTCCCCAGCTCCTAGCCCTCTCATCTACGCCACACACCACCCCCACCCCTCCCCCCAACCCCTGCCCCGGATAGAAGTATAATTTGCACTGTGTGAAAAATAGCCTGGTCTGAGTTCTTCAGGTTAGCCATTGATGTGTAAAGTAATTTAGAAGGTCTTTTTCATAACACCAGGCTTTCACCATACTTTTTCTTCTTTTTTTTTTTTTTTTGCTGGAGAAAAAATAACTGAGCAATGATTTTTTTTAAAGCAGATATCCATCCATCTCCTGAAGCTCTGAAACCTACTGCTACAGTCGATGGTAAGTCCCATGACAGCAAGATTTAGAAAATACAGAAATAAGTATGATGATATTATATACATTCACACCCCATGTTATATTCTCTTTTCCCCATACGCTTCACAAAAGAAAGACCTCACACACCATTTTTATTTCTATATAGCTCCTAGAATAGTACATGGCACATGAGAAGGATATACAAGTTTCCTAAGTGGATGGATGAATGAATGAGGTACAACTCCATCCTGCTTTAGTTCAGAATGACTAAATTTAGGTAGAAAATTATGCTGCTCATAAAAAACTAAGCAGAAATGAATTTCAAGTCACCTAATTGTTATGTTTGTTCATGCCACTATTTTCTGAGTCCAGAATTAACTGTTTCATCCAGTTATCGATCAATGTTATATAAAGCTAATGCTAATACAAATAATTCTTCACTCTCTGCCCTCTCCAAGGGGAATTGCTTAGAACTGTACTAAAAGGTATACCATCTGTTCAATATAATTCAAGTGATCAGATAAATGTGTACCTGATGTGTGGATGTTTTTAGGCTGAAGAATTTCTGGACGAAAGGTTAATTTTAATTAACCAAACTTGGTCTTGCATATTACGTATTTCTATTAACACTACTGTTGCCCAGAGAAAAATTTCCCTCTGTTGAGTTGCTATGAGAATTCAGAATTTTTTTACTCTGCAAGTAATATGAACCTACTGTAGAAAATTTGAAAATTAACAAGAATTTTTATTAGAGGTTTTGGTGAATGGGTGGTGGATGTATGCATATTTGGAGAAGCATTTTTTTCTACATCAGAAAGGTAGAGAGATTTGGAGGCCTGAGATGGGGAAGACCTGGAATTGAGGAAGCCAGAAACCAACCTGTTTAGGTACCAGCTTGTCTAGGTGCTACCCAAGGAAGGACAACAAAAAGGAAAACTTGTCTGGCTTGAGAGAAGGAAGAGATGAGGTACAGATTAGCCATGGTTCTCCAGAAAATCAGAACCAATAGGAGATATATAGAGACAGGAGGAATTGCCTCACACAATCATGGAGGCTGTGAAGTCCTATTTGCCATCTGTAAGCTTGGAGACCCCAGAAAGCTGGTGATGCAGTTCCAATCCAAGTCAAAAGGCCTGAAAACAGGGAGAACAGATGGTATACCTTTTAGTACAGTTCTAAGGGGGTTTCCCTGGTGGCTCAGTTGGTAAAGAATCCGCCTGCAGTGCAAGAGAGCCAGGTTCAATCCCTGGGTCAGGAAGAACCTGGAGAAGGGCATGGCAGCCGACTCCAGTATTATTCTTGCCTGGAGAATCCCTTGGACAGAGGAGCCTGGTGGGCTATGGTCCATGGGGTTGCAAAGAGTCAGACACGACTGAAGCAACTTAGCACACACACACCCACGGTTCCAAGACCTGAACCAGAGAGCCAGTGGAATAAGTTTCCATCCTGGGACAGGAGACTACTGCTATCTAACTCCAGTAGTCAAGTAGTCAGGCTACTGCTGCTGCTAAGCCGCTTACATCTCCCGCACTGACAGCCATGTTCTTTACCACTAGCACCACCTGGGAAGCCCAAGTGGTCAGGCATAGAGGGCAAAGCCTCACCTCCTTCACCCTTTTTTGGTTCTATTCAGACCCTCAACAGATTGCGTAATTGGGGAAGGGAATCTGCTATGAATTCAAATGTTCATTTCTTCTGGAAACACCCTCACAGACATACCTAGAAATAATGTTAACTGGATATCTGGACATTCCATGACCCAGTTAAGTTGACATATAAAATTAGCCATCACAAGGCACACTTAAAGGGAATATATAAACGTCTCTGAACTGCACAGTGTAAAACTCTCCTCTTATAAAATCTTGAGTAAAAATCAACACTTGGTCTTAATGGAATCCCAGGGAACAAAAGGGATATTGAGTCCTATTTAGCAGAAGGTTCAAGGCTATGGCAGAACCATAGTCATAAGTACTAACATGGGAAATTTTTAAAAGAAGAAAATATAAATGCCCTGTAATTCCACTTTATAGCAATGACTTCTATTGACCTTGTGGTATGTTTTTTTTTTTTCCCTTCTTTTGCATATGTATGTATGTATATATGTACGTGAATATACAGGTGGCACTAGTGATAAATAATTTGCCTGCTAATGCAGGAGACACAGGAGACTTAGTTTCAATCCCTGGGTCCAGAAGATCCCCTGGAATAGGAAATGACAACCCACTCCAGTAATCTTACCTGGAAAATTCCATGGACAGAGGAGCCTGGAGGGCTACAGTCGATGAGGTCACAAAGAGTCAGACACAACTGAGCACACACGTATACAATATGCAATAATATTGGGACTGTATTGTATGGTATTTTATTCTACACTTTTTTGGCCATTATCAGCCAGTCATGTCCGACTCTGCAACCCCATTGACTGCAGCATGCCAGACTTTCCTGTCCTTCACTATGTATTGGAATTTGCTCAAACTCTTTTCCATTGAGTTAGTGATGCCATCCAACCATCTCTTTCTCTGTCATCCCCTTCTCCTCCTGCCCTCAATGTTTCCCAGCATAGGGTCTTTTTCAATGAGTCAGCTCTTTGCATCATGTGCCCAAAGTATTGGAGCTTTACCTTCAGCATCAGTCCTTCCAATGAATATTCAGGGTTGATTTCCTTTAGGATTGACTGGTTTGATCTCCTTACAGTCAAAGGGACCTCAAGAGTCTTCTCCAACACCACAGTTCAAAAGCATCAATTCTAAGGCACTCAGCCTTCTTGATGATCCAACTCTCACATCCATACATGACTACTGGAAAACCATAGCTTTGACTATATGGACCTTTGTCAGCAAAGTAATGTCTCTGCTTTTTAAAATGCTGTCTACATTTGTCATAGCTTTTCTTCCAAAGAGCAAGCGTCTTTTAATTTTCATGGCTGCAGTCACCATCTGCAGTGATTTTGGAGCCCAAGAAAATAAAATTTGTCACTATTTCCATTTTTCCCCCATCTATTTGCCATGAAGTGATGAGGCTGGATGCCATGATCTTAGTTTTTTGAATGTTGAGTTTTAAGCCAGCTTTTTCACTCCATCTTTCACCTTCATCAAGAGGCTCTTTAGTTCCTCTTTATTTTCTGCCATTAGGATGGTGTCATCTGCATATCTGAGGTTGTTGATATTTCTCCAGGCAATCTTGATTTCAGCTTGTGCTTCATCCAGCCTGGCATTTCCCATGATACACTCTGCATATAAGTTGAATAAGCAGGGTGGCAATATACAGCATTGATGTCCTCCTTTCCACCTTACATTAAATCATGAGTATTGAATATTATTAAATATGGTTTAAAAATATGATCTTTAGTCTCTGCATAATAGTTCATCAAAGCATATATACCAAAGTTATTTAATTACTTCTTTATTAGAGATATTTATCAGTTTCCAATTTTTTATTAGTACAAGAACTCTAGCATGAATATCTTTTAATGTAAATTGACACATGTGCTTAATTGCTCAGTTGTGTCTGACTCATGTGTGACCCCATGGACTGTAGCCGGCCAGGCTCCTCTGTCTGTGGGATTCTCCAGGCAAGAATACGAGTGGGTTGCCATGCCCTCCAGGGGATCTTCCCAACCCAGGGATCAAACCCAGGTCTCCCACAATGCAGGCAGATTCTTTACCATCTGAACCACCAGGGAAGCCCGTAAATTGATATGGGCATCTACAATTCTCTCCTTAGAATAGAGTTCAAGAAGTCAAAGTGCATGAAAATTTTTGACTCTTGCTCTATTCTTCCATTTTGCCAAAACATCTTTCAAAATGGGTGATTTATACTGTCACTACCATAACAACAAAAAGATTATTTTCACCTGTTTTTGTACTTTCTATACATGAATAACAAGGTGTGTGCTCTTTGTGTCTAGTTTCTTTTCCATAATACATGTTTGTGAGATTCATTCATGTTGTTGCATAAGGTTGCAGATTGTTTTCTTCTTATTGCTGTTAGAATTCTATTGCGTAAATGTACCACAACTTATTTATCCACCGATGAGCATTTAGGCATTTTCCCATTCGGTATTATGAATACTGCTGCTATGTCATGTCTTTTGGAGAAAGAATTTGGTGTAGAATTGCTGAGTACACACATATTTAATAGATAATGTCAAAATTGTTTTCAAAGTGATCAAAACCATTTTATATCCCATCAGCAAGGTGTGAGAGTTACACTTGTTTCACATCCTTATCAATATTTAGTATTGTTAGTCTTTTTCATTGTAGCCATTCTGGTAGGGCTTCCCTGATAGCTCAGTTGGTAAAGAATCAACCTGCAATGCAGGAGACACTGATTTGATTCCTGGGTCAGGAAGATCCCCTGGAGAAGGGATAGGCTACCCACTCCAGTATTCTTGGGCTTCCCTTGTGCTCAGCTGGTAAAGAATCCACCTGCAATGCAGGAGAACTGGGTTCTATCTCCAAGTTGGGAAGATCCCCTGGAGAAGGGAAAGGCTACCCTCTCCAATATTCTGGCCGGGAGAATTCCATGGACTGTTTAGTTCATGGGATTGCAAAGAGTCAGACAACTGAGTGAGTTTCACTTTCACTTTCATTCTGGTAGGTATGCAACACTATCTCATTGGGGTTTAAATTTGATTTTTCCTGATGACTAATACTGAGTGCCTTTTCATATGTTTTTTAGCCATTTAGTATACTCTTTCATGAAGTATCTGTTCAAATTTTTGCTCTTTTTCCCCACCTAGTAAGTTGGATAAATGCATGTAAATATCTTTTCCCACTCTTTGGGTTCCCTTTTTTACTCTCAATGGTATCTTTGTGTGAATGGAAGTTTTAATTTTAATACAATCAGTTTATCAATTGTTTTCTTTAATGATTCATACTTTTTGTGACTGTTTAAATAACCTTTATCCATTCCAAGATCATGAAGATGTTCCTCTATGTTTTCCTCTGCATGTTTTTTTGTTTGTTTGTTTTTCCCCTTTCATGTTTAGAACTGGAATTCATTTGGAGCTGTTTCATGTGTATCATGTGAGGCAGAGGTTCAGATCCATTTTATTCCATACAAATAGTCAATTCACCCAGCACTATTTAACTGAAAGACCATCTTTTACCCTCTGCCTTACATTATTTGTTGCCTTTGTTGTAGATCAGGTGACCATGCTTATGTGGTTCTGTTTCTCTATTCTGTTCCAATGGTTGATTGGCTTGTGTATTCTTGAGCCAATAGAACAGAGTCTTAATTACTAGAATATCTGATAGTTCAGTTTTTCAACTGGTTTGCAAGATTGCTTTGTTTGCCCACTTATATAATGGGATACTAGGGAATTTTTTCTTATTGCTATGTAAAAATTCCTTTCTTGTAAAGCATATTAATCCTTGCCTGTTATATGTAATATGAATATCTTCCAATTTGTCATTTGACTTTTTATTTTGTTTATAATCTCTTACCATAGAGTAGTATCAAATTCTTACAAGCCGAAGTCTATTGATTTTTTTTTATTTTCTCAACACTATTTTTATACTTACAAAGCTTTCCCCCAATCTCCATGAAATTTAAATGTAACATTTTTATTCAAAATATGGAACATGTGTGCCTACATGAAAACAAATGCCTTCTTCTATAAAGTAATCAGTTGTCCTTTCTTGTCTAGAGTAGGAAAATGAAGTTCAGGGAGGGCAAGAGGGCAGTCAATCCTGCTTAAAATTAAAAACTGAGAGTTCTGAGAAACCACTGGCTTACTTCCCTGAATCCCATGCACATGGGTCAGTTACCCTTGGCTAAAAAAATATATATATTGACCCAGTTTCATCTGATTTCTCTGGGAAGGTTATTGACCCAGTCAGCAGAGTGGATTGCCATGATAGTATTACAAGGAGTTGGTGGGTCTGGGTTTCCAGGGCTGGAGTTGGAGCTGATGGACAGTCAGGATTACCTTGCTTCAAAAGTGGTCAGCACTCATAATCAAGAGCCTGCTGGACAGGGCACTGTTCCTGCCTTCAGAAGTACTGTCTCAACCTTACGGCTCACAGGAGGCTACCTGGGAGCCACTGACCACATCAGTGAAATTTGTAAATGTGCCTGACCAAAGCAGCCTCATCACCTCAGCTCACAGAATTCCCCATGTATACTGTCTCTTCTAGAAGCTCAAGGAGAAAGAAGGTAGTTTTTCTTTTTCCTTTTTGATAAAACCAAACCATTGTAGATATTATTAACAGGCAGAATAGAAGCCCAACCAATGAGGTGGAAATATGGTTTTCATTCCAACTTTGTTTTGATCCTGGCTCATTTTTTTCTCTGCAGGGGAAATAAGGGGAAGCCATAAAACCCCTCTTGGCTCTACATGTGTTGCGCTTAGTTGTGGCCAAAGAGAATTTTATCAGAATGTTTGCTGTGGGCCAGTGGAATATTTTCTCTTTCATTGTTTTAAAAACAAAAACATTAACTAAAACAAAATCTCTTAGCTCCTCCCACCAAAAAAAAAAAAAAAAAAGAAAAGAAAATGAAAAATCCATAGAGCTGCTTGCCTTACTATGAGAGTTTTTATAATTTAGTGCTTCCTCAAAATTAATGCATAGGACTGATTGCAGTTATGAAACATTGAAAATGTGGGCTTTTCAGCCACTTAATGTCCTGTTCAGCTATCCTTGGAGGAAAGCCAAAAGGGATTAAAATCTTCTGAAAGACTAAAAGATGATTATCTTCTTTGGCTCTACTGTTTGACTTTAAATCTCTAGCTTTCGAAAAAGCTGGAATAAGCCAGTTTCGATGGTGACAGCTTTTTTCCTTCTTAAAATGATGTTAAATTATGTTCCTATATACATTTGCAATCTCATATTTTAGATGAACTGCAATAAACTGCGACCTTTTCGGACTGTTGTTTTAACGATTCAGAGGGAGCTCTACTGCCCTTCAGTGAGTTCCCCATCTACAACCCAAAACCTCAAAATTCATACTGGAATTTCACCTTTTAATGAGATTTTCCTGGGGTAAAAGGCAATTACTCTTAAAGGTTGATACTAATTACTACCTCAGCACAAATGACTTTATCAGGCCTTCTCTCAAGGGCTAGCTTTGACAGAAAGATGTTACATGCTCTGTTGGGAACCAGTCTCCACTGAGTGGAGCCAAGGAGGGAGATGGCAGGAACAGAGAGAAGGAATAGAGCTGGCAAAAGACACACACTCAGGGTCCCTCAAGACTGCGAAGTCATCTTGCTCTGGCTCTGCCGAGGGAGCGAAAGGCTTTCAGAGACTACGTTAAGACCTCACCCTTATCCAGCCACTCAGCCGCTGAGCTCTTCAAGTGTTTGGATCCTAGTCTTAGGATCTAGGCAAAGACAGAAGTCATACTGTAACAGGAGGGAAAGGGGCAGAGCACAACTTTTGAAAGAACGACATAGCCCAAGGACACAACATAAACCAATTAGAATCAAATGGGACCAAGATGGCAGACAAGACAGAACTTGATCCTCAGTCAGTAAGTGAAATGACACACCCAGAGGTGCCATGACAGTTCCAGTTCAGTTCAGTTCAGTTCTGCAGTTGTTCAATCATGTCCGACTCTTTGCAACCCCATGGACTACAGCACTTCAGGCTTCCCTGTCCATCACCAACTCCTGGAGTTTACTCACACTCATGTCCATTGAGTCAGTGATTCCATCCAACCATCTCATTCTCTGCCATCCCCTTCTCCTCCTGCCCTCAATCATTCCCATCATCAGGGTCTTTTCAAGTGACTGAGTTCTTCACATCAGGTGGCCAAAGTATTGAAGTTTCAGCTTCAGCATCAGTCTTTCCAATGAATATTCAGGACTGATTTCCTTTAGGATGGACTGGTTGGATCTCCTTGCAGTCCAAGGGACTCTCAAGAGTCTTCTCCAACACCACAGCTCAAAAGCATCAATTCTTTGGCACTCAGCTTTCTTTATAGTCCAACTCTCACATCCATACATGACTAATGACAGTTCCAAGGTACTGTTAAAAAACCAAGGAGTGGGCAGTGGTGTAGATCCTGGATAGCTCTGCCCCTTACCAAAAATAGTTGGAATAATCCTCCCACTCATTAGCATATGAAGTTACCCATCCTATAAAAACTAACCATGCCAAATTTTGGCACAACACCAGCCATCTGCAATGGCCCACACTCTGTCTGTTGAGTATGCTTCTCTCTGAATCTGAATAAATCCACTTCTTACCTATCACTTTGTTTCTTACTGAATTCTTTCTGTGACGAGACATCAAGAACCTGAGCTTCATTAGATCCTGAAACCAGGTACTGTAGGTTTTGGCTGGGTTTGAGTCCCAGCCATGTGGGTTCAAGTCCCAAACAGGATTTTGGCTGGGTTTGAGTCCCAGTCACGTGGGCTTGAGTCCCAAGCAAGGTTTTGGCTAGTTTCGAGACCCAGTCACATAGGGTTGAGTCCCAAACTGGGTTTTGGCTGGGTCTGAGTCCCAGTACACAGGTTCACAATCACATAGGTTCAAACCACAATCACAGAAAACTAACCAATCTAATCACATGGACCATAGCCTCATCTACCTCAATGAAACTATGAGCCATGCCATATAGAACCACCCAAGACAGATGGCTCATGGTGGAGAGTTCAGACAAAATGTGGTCCACTAGAGGAAAGAATGGCAAACCACTTCAGTATTTTTGCCTTGAGATCCCCATGAACAGCATGAAAAAGCAAAAAGATAGGACACTGAAAGATGAACTCCCCAGGTCAGTAGGTGCCCAATATGCTACTGGAGATCAGTGGAGAAATAACTCCAGAAAGAATGAAGAGATGGAACCAATGCAAAAACAACACCAAGTTGTGGATGTGACTGGTAATGGAAGCAAGGACCAGTACAATATTGCATAGGAACCTGGAATGTTAGGTCCATGAATCAAGGCAAATTGGAAGTGGTCAAACAGGAGAGATGGCAGGAGTGAACGTTAGCATCTTAGGAATCAGTGAACTAAAATGGACTTAAATGGGTGAATTTAACTCAGATCACCATTATATCTACTCCTGTGGGCAAGAATCCCTTAGAAAAAATGCAGTAACCATCATAGTCAAAAAAAGAGTCCAAAATGCAGTACTTGGATGCAATCTCAAAACCGACAGAATGATCTCTGTTCATTTCCAAGGTAAACCAATCAATATCATGGTAATCCAAGTCTATGCCCCGAATAGTAATGCTTAAGAAGCTGAAGTTGAATGGTTCTTTGAAGACCTACAGGACCTTCTAGAACAAAAACCCCCCAAAAATGTCCTTTTCATTATAGGGAACCGGAATGCAAAAGTAGGAAGTCAAGAAACACCTGGAGTAACAGGCAAATTTGGCCTTGGAGTACAGAATGAAACAGGGCAAATGCTAATAGAGTTTTGCCAAGAGGACGCACTGGTCATTGCAAAACCCTCTTCCAACAACTCAAGAGAAGACTCTACACATGGACATCACCAGATGGTCAACAGCGAAATCAGATTGATTATATTCTTTGCAGCCAAAGGTGGAGAAGCTCTATACAGTCAGCAAAAACAAGACCAGGAGCTGACTGTGGCTCAGATCATGAACTCCTTATTACCAAATTCAGACTGAATTTGAAGAAAGTAGGGAAAACCACTAGACCATTCAGGTATGACCTAAATCATATCCCTTATGATTATACAGTGAAAGTGAGAAATAGATTTAAGGGACTAGATCTGATAGACAGAGTGCCTGATGAACTATGGATGGAGGTTCATGACATTGTACAGGAGATGGGGATCAAGATCATGCCCAAGAAAAAGAAATGCTAAAGAACAAAATGGCTGTCTGAGGAGGCCTTACAAGTAGCTGTGAAAAGAAAAGAAGTGAAAAACAAAGGAGAAAAGGAAAGATATACCCATTTGAATACAGAGTTCCAAAGAATAGCAAGGAAAGATAAGAAAGCCTTCCTCAGTGATAAGTGCAAAGAAATAGAGAAAAACAATAGAATGGGAAAGACTAGAGATCTCTTCAAGAAAATTAGAGATACCAAGGGAACATTTCATGCAAAGATGGGCAAAATAAATGACAGAAATGGTATGGACTGAACAGAAGAAGATATTAAGAAGAGGTGGTAAGAATACACATAAGAACACTACAAAAAATTTTTTCATGACCCAGATAATCATGATGATGTGATCACACTCACCTAGAGCCAGACATCCTGAAATGTGAAGTCAAGTGGACCTTAGGAAGCATCACTATGAACAAAGCTAGTGGAGGTGATGGAATTCCAGTTGAGCTATTTCAAATCCTAAAAGATGATGCTGTGAAAGTGCTGCACTCAATATGCCAGCAAATTTGGAAAACTCAGCAGTGGCCACAGGACTGGAAAAGGTCAGTTTTCCTTCCAATCCCAAAGAAAGGCAATGACAAAGAATGTTCAAACTACCACACAATTGCACTCATCTCACATGCTAGCAAAGTAATGCTCAAAATCCTCCAAGCCAGGCTTCAACAATATGTGAACCATGAACTTCCAGGTGTTCAAGCTGGATTAAGAAAAGGGAAAAGAACCAGAGATCAAATTGCCAACATCCGCTGGATCATCAAAAAAGCAAAAGAGTTCCAGAAAAACATCTACTTCTGCTTTATTGACATGCCAAAGTCTTTGACTCTGCGGATCACCACAAACTGTGGAAAATTCTGAGGAGATGGGAATACCAGACCATCTGACCTGCCTCTTGAGAAACCTGTATGCAGGTCAGAAAGCAACAGTTAGAAATGAATTAGAAACAGTTAGAAACAGACTGGTTCCAAATAGAAAAAGGAGTATGTCAAGGCTGTATATTGTCACCCTGCTTATTTAACATATATGCAGAGAACATCATGAAAAACTCTGGGCTGGATGAAGCACTAGCTGGAATCAAGATTGCTGGGAGAAATATCAATAACCTCAGATATGCAGATGACACCACACTTATGGCAGAAAGCTAAGAAGAACTAAAGAGCCTCTTGATGCAAGTGAAAGAGGAGAGTGAAAAAGTTGGCTTAAAACTCAACATTCAGAAAACTAAGATCATGGCATCTGGTTCCATCACTTCATGGCAAATAGATGGGGAAACAGTGGAAACAGTGAAAGACTTTATTTTTGGGGGCTCCAAAATCACTGCAGATGGTGACTGCAGCCATGAAATTAAAAGATGCTTGCTCCTTGGAAGAAAAGCTAATACCAACCTAGACAGCATATCAAAAAGCAGAGACATTACTTTGCCAACAAAGGTCCATCTAGTCAAGGTTATGGTTTTTTCAATAATCATGTATGGAAGTGAAAATTGGACTGTAAAGAAAGCTGAGTGCTGAAGAATTGATGCTTTTGAACTGTGGTACTGGAGAAGACTCTTGAGAGTCTCTCAGACTGCAAGGAGATCCAACCAGTCCATCCTAAAGGAAATCAGTTCTGAATATTCATTGGAAGGACTGATCCTGAAGCTGAAACTCCAATACTTTGATGCAAAAACCCTGATGCTGGGAAAGACTGAAGGCGGGAGGAGAAGGGGATGACAGAGGATGAGATGGTTGGATGGCATCACCGACTCAATGGACATGAGTGTGAGTAAACTCCGGGAGTTGGTGATTGACAGGGAGGCCTGGTGTGCTGCAGTCCATGGGGTCGCAACGAGTCGTACGTGAGTGAGCAACTGAACTGAACTGAACTGGACATGGGATTAAGTCCCAATCTCTGGTAAACGGTTTCAATACTAGTTCTACCCATGTGAGACAAGTTTTCATATATCTGACTCATGCTCAACTTCCATGAAACAATCTTCTATAAGAAACAACTGATTTTTAGTCAGATCTTTCTTAGAAAATAGAGAAAGGAATGGCAACCAACTCTGGTATTCTTGCCTGGAGAATTCCATGGACAGAGTACCCTGGCAGGCTATAATCTGAGGAGTCACAAAGAGCTGGATACAACTGAGCAACTGACACCTTCACCTTCACTTTCCCTAGATAACCAAGTTTATAAGAACATTATGAACTAGCATAGAGATGTTTATTAGTGAATTATATCTTAATAATCATGATAAAAACAATAATAATAAATATAAGAAGTGCTTACCTTATTTCCTTATCACAATGACTCCCATGAGGTAAATAATAATTTTATCTAAGGATAATATTGAAAATAATTAACAAGTGATATGGCCAACCAATCAAAACAGACAGCTCATTGGTGTATACTGGCTGAAAACTCACTTGCTACAATCACCCTCACATTACAGATTTGGGAACGGGGATTTAAAATAGGGTAGTAAATTGTCCTAGGTTATACAAACAGGAGACCTGGGTTTGATCCCTGGGTTTGAACAATCCTCTGGAGAAGGGAATGGCTACCCACTCCAGTATTTTTGCCTGGAGAATTCCATGGACAGAGGAACCTGACGGGCTACAGTCAATGGGGTCGCAAAGAATAAGACACAACTAAGCAACTAACACTTTTTTATATATATACACAAACAGTATGCATAGTAAAGGTAGGATTTTCTTTACATGTGATCTCACTCTAGAATTCACATTTGGTGTGTGTTTCTATAGGCCAGAGGGACTTTGTGAAACTGAAAGTTGCAATCTTGTTTCAATTTCTTAGTCACAAACATGTCTGGGCAAGAGCAATCCACTCATACCAATCCAAAAATACTCAAAACACAGGTAAGCATGGTTGTTTAGAAATATTTTATTATATTAACAGGAACATTGAAAGTAAATTAAAAGGAACTGTGAATTGCTTTGGCATCTCTCTAACTTGAGTCTCCCTTTTTCTCTCCCCATGGCTTATTCCCACACTTCCTTCTCCACTCAGGTTTCTGCTCAAAAGTTGCTTTATTGTGAGGCCGTCCTGACTACCAACAGGTTAACACAATAGCAAAGCTTGCCCTGCATTTCCTATCTCTCTCACCTTGCTTTACTTTTGTCCTCAGCATTTAACATCATCTTACATACTATGTACTTAATACACTCTTACATAGAGAGCTTCCCTGATAGCTCAGTTGGTAAAGAATCCGCCTGCGATGCAGGAGACCCTGCTTCAATTCCTGGGTCAGGAAGATCTGCTGGAGAAGGGATAGGCTACCCACTCCAGTGTTCTTGGGCTTCCCTTGTGGCTCAGATGGTGAAGAATCTGCCTTCAATGTGGGAAACCTGGGTTGGTCCCTGGACTGGGAATATCCCCTGGAGAAGGGAAAGGCTACCCACTCCAGTATTCTGGCCAGGAGAATTCCATGGACTATATAGTCCATGGGGTCACAGAGAGTTTGACATGACTGAGCAACTTTGACTTTCACTACATACTGTGTGTTGAATGTATTTATTTTTTATCTCCCCCAGTTAGAATGTGAACTCCACAAAGTTAAGCACTTTGTCTTGTTTGCTACTCTATCCTCAGCACCTAGAGCAGCATTTACTGGATGATGGAATGAATACTGTTTGCAAGCCCACATGATACCATAGTAAAAGCATTGACTTTAGAACCAGAGGTGGGTTGGAATCTCAGCTTGGCCACTTACTAGTTGTGTGACCTTGGAGAAGCCAACCACTTGAAGCCTCCGAGGCTGCAGGAAGAGTAAAGGCCCTGAGATGGGAGCATGCTGGACAGGACAGAGTGGCCAGGGTAACGGCAGCATGGAGAGAAGGTAGACCATCGGACGAGATGAGACAGATAAAGGCCGAGGGGCAGATTGTGTAGGCTTGCTGAGATATTTTAAAGACTGTGAGTTTTCTTCTGGATGAGATATGAAGTCAGTCAGAGGATATGATACAAAGGAAAAACATTATCTGTGTTAAGTTTTACAAAGACTGCTTAAGGACAAGGATGGGGGCAAAGCGACCAATTAGGTGGCTACTGCAATAATCCAGGTGGGAGATGATGGTGGTTTGGGTCAGATTAGTAGCAGCAAAGATGGTGGAAGATTGTCAGATTCTGAATATATTTTGAAAACATAGCCAACAAGATTTGCTGACATTTGTGTGGGGAGTGTGAGAGGAGAAAAAGGGTCAATAATGACTCCAAGGATAGCAGGGAGGACTGTGGGATGAGCGGGTATAGGACTGGAAAACCACAGATTTGCTTTCGGTCCAGTCAAGTCTGAGAAGCCTATTTGATATCCAAGGAGAGAAGTCAAGCTGTCAGTGGGAAAGACAATTCTAGAATTCATGAGAGAGTTACAGGCTAGAGATATAAATTTGACTATTGTCAATAGATAAATCTGAAGTTTCTGTCCTGGCTGCTAGTAAGAATCACCTAAGAAGCTTTTTTAAAAAATTGTTTTAATTGTGGTAAGATGCGTGTAATATAAAATTCATCGTCTTAACCATCTTTTAAAAAAATACCTAGACTCCAACTTGGACCAATAGAAAGAGAATTTCTTGGTGTAGGGACTGGGTACCATATTTTTAACAAGTATACCAAGTGTTTCGACCTGAGGAAATGAGGAGAAACCAAAAACGAAATAGAAAAGGAATAACCTATGACATAGGAGAAAATGAGACAAGTGGAATGTTCCCAAAATTGAGTACAAAAAATATTTCAAGAAAATGGTAATGATAAACAGTGCCAGGCACTACTGATAAGTAACATGAGGGCTGAAGAAAAGTCATCAGACTTAGCAAAATGTAGATCACCATTTTCCTTGACAACCCCTCTTGGGATGAATTAAAAGAGATATTTTATAATGATAGGCACTATCATATCATGTTTATTTATATTAAAAATAATGTTTGGTAGTTGAAAAAATAGCACCTTTTGATATCAAAGATGATTAGAAGTTTTCAACCCAGATATGTCTTGTTCACGCTTCACCCATAGTCAGGACAGGGTCAGTTAGTGATTTGGTCCCTGCCTGAGTCTCCTGCAGATGATGTGGACCAGCATATTCTTCTCCGGGCTAGAATGAAAAAGGAATCCTTCAACCTGATTACCAAGGATTTGTAATCAATCACCCAATAAACTGATAATAAACTCACCCAGCTGATAAACCAACTCAACTGATAATAAACTCACTGGGTGATAATAAACTCACCCAGCTACTCCTCATAGCTAGCCAAGCCAAAGTAAGGCAAAAGAAGACTACGTATAAAGAGGACAAACCAAAGCAGTCACTCAGAAAACAGAGCATTTCCTCTTTCTTTTTTTAATTTGAGAATGTGCCCTCATCCCTTCCCTCAACAACAACAAATAAATGCTTAACTTAAATAATGTCTTAAAGGTTAACCAATTTGAGCTATGCCAGACTCTGAAACAAAAAGAATTCAAAGACTTGAGCTGTCCATTGAGAAAGACCTGCTGCTCAAGTTCAAGTCCATGTCTTCCAGATGTCTCCTCCTGTCCTCCAGGGTCACTTCCTACTTGTTGACCAGGAATCTGCCCTCAATTTATTCATGAATCTGGTTGGAGGCATCCACTTCTTACCAAGAGTCTTTCTCCAACCCATGCTAAGGAGCTAATGCTTTTCCCACCGTACTTCCATTACCAAGGCACACAAGCTCTGATGTGGAGCAAGGATGAAATTAAGGACACAATGTAGAACATAATGTGGGGATCATATAAGGAGGTGATGTCAAAATTCTTATCTTCCATGTTATTCACTCACTTCTTGCTCTTTACCTCACCTGGATGCTGTATCTCAAACAGGCACCTAGGGTTGCTTCCTGCTCTGGAGTAGGATTTTGAAGAATACATATAGACTTCTGTATAGGGCTGAGAGGTCTTCAATAGCTCTTCTGTCCCACCTAGTTCATCAGAACAGGAGATAAGATTGGAAACTGGGGCTCAAACCCTAGTGGGTAATAAAAAGGGGAATTTTCCTAGAGTGGATATTCTCAATCTGGGGACTCTCTCTGTGGTGTGGACTAAATGTTTGTGTCCCTCCAAAATTCATAGGCGTGCATGTGTGCATGCTTAGTCACTTCAGTCACATCCGACTCTTTGCGATCCCATGGACTGTAGCCGGCCAGGCTCCTCTGTCCATAGGATTCTCCAAGTAAGAATACTGGAGTGTGTTGCCATTTCTTTCTCCAGGGTATCTTCCCGACCCAGGGGTCAAACCCGCATCTTTTATGTCTCCTGAATTGACAGGCAGGTTCTTTACCATTAGCGCCACCTGGGAAGACCAAAGTGAAAGTGAAAGTCGCTCAGTGGTGTCAGACTCTTTGCAGCTCCATGGACTATAGACAGTCCATGGAATTCTCTAGGCCAGAATACTGGAGTGGGTAGACTTTCCCTTCTCCAGGGGATCTTCCCAACCCAAGGATCAAGGCCCAGACTTCCCCATTGCAGGCTGATTCTTTACCAGCTGAGCCACAAGGGAAGCCCAAGAATACTGGAGTGGGTAGCCTATCCCTTCTCCAGCGGATCTTCCTGACCCAGGAATCAAATCAGGGTCTCCTTCATTGCAGGTGGATTCTTTACCAACTGAGCTACCAGGGAAGGCCCAAAATCTCTATCAGTCTGTTCAGTCGCTCAGTTGTGTCAGTTGCGACCCCATGGACTTCAGCATGTCAGGCTTCCCTATCCATCACCAACTCTTGGAGCTTACTCAAACTCATATCCATCGAGTTGGTGATGTCATCCAACTATCTCATCCTCCATCAGCCCCTTCTCCTCCCACCTTCAATCTTTCCCAACATTAGGGTCTTTTCCAATGAGTTGGTTCTTCTCATCAGGTGGTCAAAGTATTGGAGTTTCAGCTTCAACATCAGTCCTTCCAAAGGATATTTAGGACTGATTTCCTTTTGGGTGGACTGGTTGGATCTCCTTGCAGTCCAAGGGACTCTCAAGAGTCTTCTCCAATACCATAGTTCCAAGGCATCAATTCTTCCGCTCTCACATCCATACATGACTAATGGAAAAAGCAGAAGTTTGACTAGATGGAGTTTTGTTGGCAAAGTAATGTCTGCTTTTTAATATGCCATCTAGGTTGGTATTAGCTTTTCTTCCAAGGAGCAAGCGTCTTTTAATTTCATGGCTGCAGTCACCATCTGCAGTGATTTTGGAGCCTGAGAAAATAAAGTCTTTCACTGTTTCCATTGTTTCCCCATCTGTTTGCCATGAAGTGATGGGATGGGATGCCATGATCTTAGTTTTCTGAATGTTGAGTTTTAAGCCAACTTTTTCACTCTCCACTGTCACTTTAATCAAGAGGCTCTTTAGTTCTTCACTTTCTGCAAAAATTCATGTTGCAGCTCTAATCCATAGTGTGATGGTACTTGGAGGTGGAGTCTGTGTGAGATACAGTAATTAGAATTAGATTAGGTCATGAAAGTGGAATCTTCATGATTGGATTAGTGCTCTTCTAAGAAGAGACACAAGAGAGCTTTCTCCTCCCAGTATGTGAGCACAGAAACATGGTGGTCATCTGCAAAAGAGGAAGAAGCCCTTTATCAGACACCTAATCTGCTGCACCTTGACCTTGACCTTTCCAGCCTCCAAAACTATGAGAAATAAATGCTTGTTGTTTAAGCCACCCAGTCTAATCCAGTATTTTATGATAGTAGCCTGAGCTGACCAACACACTGGATACCTTGGATGGTTCATGGGATTCACACCCTTAGAAATTGTAAGTAACTGTTTTCAGGAAAAGATCTACAACTCTTATCAGAGACTCAGAGAACTAAAGATGTGACCACTCTCCCAGGCCCCCACAAAGTCTACTGGCTTAGACTGTCCCTTGTGTTTCTATCCTGTCAAATTATAGGAAACTTAAGGATTGGGATCTCAGTCTTGGCCTTCATTCCTACTTGAAGACCTGACCCATATCCAGGAGTACTAAAAAATATGATGAAATGATAAAGTTCAAGGGAATACAGACATTTTCTTTATCCAATCTTGCTAATGTCCACCTGAGAAAGTTTATTATCTACAATAAATCATAGAGTCCAATCTGCTTACAATTGTTAACATACACTTGGGTTACTTTTTCTGTAAGCTTTTAATAATAGCAACCTTAGATTCAAAGGAAGATAAGTCATTCAGCCTAACCCTATCCCTGCTTTCCCCTCTTCACGCACGCAGTCCCCCCCCACCCCCACCATCTCCACTCCCATACTCAAATGTATTCCCACACCTGCAATGCAGGAGAACTGGGTTCAATCCCTGGGTCAGGGAGATCCCCTAGAGAAGGGAACAGCTGCCCACCCCAGTATTCTGGCCTGGAGAATCCCATGAACAGAGGAGCCACTGTAGAATGTGGTCTATAGTCCATGGGGTTGCAAAGAATTGGGCACAACTGAGCAACTGAAGTTTGACTTTCAAAGTCAAATATAATTTTTTGGTGGTTAACTGTGATTAATTTTCTATTCCACTGAATCTATCCATGGAGCAGCAACTTTGGAACAAAAGGTAGCCTGACTGTCTTGCATTGTATGGACTGTATGGCAAGAGTTGAGAGACAAGTATCATTGTAGTACCGAGGGAAAAAATTTTCAGAAAAGGAGACCAAGAAAAATATGACTCATTATGGGTGAACCTTGAAAACATGAAAGAAACCGAGCACAAAAGGCCACATTTTGTGTCATTCTGTTTACATGAAATGTTGAGAAAAGGCAAATCCACAGAAACACAAAGTAGATTAGTGGTTGCTAGGAGCTGAGGGAAGGGGAATAGGGAGTGACCACTAATGGGTATGGAGGTTCCTTCTGGCAGGGGTGGGGGTGGGGGGTGGGTCGGAGCAGGACACAATAAAAATGTTTTTAGAATTAGATAGCTGTGGTGGTTGTACAACTGTGATATACTAAAACCACAGAGTTGCATACTTTAAAAGAGTGGATTTTATGGTATATGAATTTTACCTCAATTTTAAAAAGAAGAAAAAAGAAAAAGAGGTAAAGATTCATTACAATTATGACTATATCTCTTATCTGACAATTAATTTTGGAGCATAGCCTTGAGATATTTATTATATATACAGTTCTATGCTGTTTAACCTCTTCTCCATCCTAATGGAAATCTTTTTTATTGGTTTTTCTGCTTATAAAACAATGTATACGCACTGTTTAAAATTCTGAAAATACAAGAGAATGCAAAGGATAAGATAACGGGAAAAGCCACCAACCATTCTGGTGTATATTTTTTTAGATTACTTTTCCATGTACATGTAACAAGAGAAATATTTGAAACATATACCAATGTATTTTTCTCTTTTGCACTTCCTTGTATGTCAAGGATTCTTACAGCAGGAATGCAAAAATTGGAAAAAAGAGTCAATGTTCAGCTTTTTTACTTCTAAAATAAGATTTTTGGTCAGACATTAAGAGTTTTGAAAACTCAACTTTGAGAACAGAGAAAAATATTTTTTTAATGATTTTATTCCTCATTAACACAAGAGACAGAGCCAATCAACTAAATCAGAGAGTTTTACTAAAAGCCAGGACTAGAGAAATCTCAGAATGAGGGGAGTGCACTTGTGAGAGTAGGGGAAGGAGGGGAACTTTGGCTCAGAGGACTATGGGAAAAAGAAGAAACTAGGGGAAGAGGAAGTAGACAGTCAGACAGGTGTATTCTGACTGCCACTTCCTGGACTGAATCCCTGGAGGGGAAATCATGTTGGACAGATTGAGAGGTAAGTGAAAGGCGAAGGAGCCTTTGCCTTCCCTGCTGAAAAACCCAGGAGGAGACTGCAGTTCAGGGAGATGGATTAGGGGGTGAGCAACAGCAGAACAACAGTGACCAACTAGAAGAGGTCGAACAGCACACTCAAACTGATCCCGGCTCCACTGTGAGGTAGAAGGGACCTCCCCAAGGGGGAATCCAAAGATTAGCAGAACATTAGTTGAGGATCAGCTGGTGTGCAACGATCAGACCAGCTACCCTGCATTGGAAACCAGACCCCACCAAATGCCGTGAGGATGGGTGAGTACCCCATGCATAGATGCCATTGTTGCCAGGCAGAGGGTAGGCAAGAACCAGCCTTGTTAGGAAATTGAACTTTGAATTAATAAATATTTACCTGATAGAGAACATTTTACATCAAAATAGACTGTTAAACCACAAGAGACTATTTAATCTGGAGGAGGCTGAGACAACTTTAATTGGACAGGTGGGCGTGTATGAAATTAGATTTGTTAAGAAACGTAAAGAAGCCACATGCCTCTGTGTAGGGCAGTGTTCCCACTCCAGATCTTATAAATATGTTTAGCAAAATGGAATGATTGAAAATGAATAAAGGCCTATGAATATGTTTAGCATACATGCTTTTGTAATCTGATGTTTTTCGCTTTACAATACAAGGGGTTTTGCTGTTTATTACATTTTCTTTCCCCCAGATAGCTATAAATATCTTGAGGACAGAATGTTGTTTTCTATTTCTTTGTATCTACCTCAGTACCTAGCACAAAGCAAACACTCCATGTCACAGCCACCTAAAACACTTCTAGTTCTCTCCCTACACACATGAAATTTAAAAAAACTAAAAGCTAGCAGATAGTTTAGAAGAAAGGGCCAGTGGGAAGAGCACTGAATGACTATCTGAGTTCCTGTCTGATCAGTCACTGACTTTAGGCAAGTTACTTGACCTCTTGCCCTCGCTTTCTCTGCCTTTAAACCCTAAGTGAAGTCGCTCAGTCCTGTCCAATTCTTTGGGATCCCAGGGACTGTAGCCCACCAGGCTCCTCCGCCCTTGGGATTTTTCAGGCAAGAGTACTGGAGTGGGTTGCCATTTCCTTCTCCAGGGGATCTTGCCAACCCAGGGATTGAACCTAGGTCTCCTGCTTTGCAGGCAGACGCTTTACCATTTGAGCCACCAGGGAAGCCCCTTAAATCCCAAATGTGAGATAATATGCCCTCACTACCTTACCATGCATGTGTGAGACTAAAATAAAGAAATGTACACTTAATTGCTAGGAAGAGAATGCAAAATGCTCAAATACAATGTTTAATCCAAATCTGACTTTACCAGTGACCTGGGACTAGAATACCAAAGGGCTTGAGATAAGGCTTTGTTTGCTGGCTTCTCTCCTCCCATAGCCTTCCTCCAAATCCATTGCTATAGTGGCCTTTCCACTCCTCCCCCACCCCCACCTAACCCCCATGGTTGTTCTCTGGCTCCTGCCAGACTGGAGTCAATGATCTCCCAGGAAATATCTATTTTTAAAGAACAACTGAAAGATTTTTACTTAGCTGACTTGTGACGCTTTCCTGGACACAGATGGAAAAAAGTTATTTAGAGATAGGAAAACAATAAGGGTGTTTTTTATTCTAACAGTGATTAAAGATCATTAATTTTTTCCACTTCATCAGTTCTCAGGTCTTACAGATCTTGACTGAAAACAAGTAAGAATAAGGATTTTCTCCACACACCAATAGCCTTAACCAATGGCCTAGGTAAGCTGTGTAGCCAGGACTTCACCAGGCAAAGCACTGCAACTTGATTCCTAAGCAGGAGGAATCCGGTGTCATGCTCTCTGGTATGTGGAATATGGTTCTGGATCCTCAATAAAACCCCAGTTTTGCCTCCAGGGGTTTCAAAATCTAAAGCAAGCATGATCCTGAATAATTCTTTGTTGCTTTCTTTAAAAGTCCAGTTCCAACTTAAGTACCTTTCACTATTGAAACAGATCTCTGGGAAGTATCTTCTTGTAAAGTAAGAAATATTTTAAAATGTTGAACAATTATTCATTCACTTAGGACACATTAAATGAGTACTTGTTATGTACCAGGAGCTGTGCTAGGTCCTGGGATAGAAAAAGAATCAAGCTCAGTTTAGTAGGGGAAATATTGTTCTACTGTAGAAAGTAAATCATAAATATTCACTGGCCAAGAGGAAGGAGGACCCAGAGCACACAAGATAGGTGCTTCAGGTAAG
Organism: Dama dama; assembly: GCF_033118175.1. Lineage (NCBI taxonomy): Eukaryota > Metazoa > Chordata > Mammalia > Artiodactyla > Cervidae > Dama > Dama dama. Next base: position 73,695,579 of record NC_083691.1, read on the forward strand.
ACTTCACCGAAGGCGCCCTTGAGCTGGTCATTTTCTTTCATGCACTCATACCGCAAATACTCACTGCACTCACTGTGTATCAGGCATTGTTCTAGGTACTGGGAATACAGTACTGATCAAAACAGATCAAAATCTCTGCCCTCATGAACTTACATTCTTGTGTAGACAATAATGAAGACAAGTAAATATAAGGCTTCTTTATCTAACGAGCAAAAAGTGCTAAGGAAGAAAAATTAAACCACAATTGCAAACTTGAAATTGTAGATGAGAATGCTGTGGAAGGTCTCTCTGAGAAGGCAACTCTCAAGAAAGTGTGAGAACAAGCCCTAGGGATACCATGGGATGATAAGGCAGAGGGAACAGGAAACACAAAGGCCTGAAGTAGACAAGTCCATGGATATTTTGAGGAAAAGCAAGGCCAGTGTGTCTAGAGTAGAATGAGTGTGGGAAAGAGGAGTGGGAAATGAGATTTGAGAATCAACTGATGAGAAAGAGGGCAGACTTTGGAAAGGAAGTCATTGAAAGTTCGGAGCAAGGAACTGAGAAGATGACTGCATGAAAATGATCCCGGGGCAAGAGCAGACAAGACCAATTGGAGGTCATTGCAGTAGTCGAGATAAAAGATGGTAGTTTGGACCAGCATAGTGGCAAGGAAGGAGGTGAGAAATAGTCATTTTCTGAATATATTTTGAAGGAAGAGCCAACATGATTTGCTGATAGGTTGTATGTGAAATGTGGGACAAAGAAACCAGAAAAGCACCAAAGTTTTTGCCCTGACCATCTACAAAGATGAAGTTGCCATCAACTGATATGGAGCAGAGTGGAAGGACTTGGTTTAGGAGGATTAAATCTAGAATTCAACTTTGAACATGTTTTGTTTGAGACATTAATGCTATCTAGAGGTATGAAAGAGTTTTATATTTGGGACCAGTGTTCAGAACAGAGTTTGAGTAGAGACATAAATCTGGGCACTGTCAGCACATAGATCAAATTTAACACCATGAGTTTGGATAAAATCACCTAGAGAGAATAAGGATATAAAAGGGAATAAAGAAAGAAAAGAAAAGCATTTCTGACAGGGGAAAACATGTGAGGACAAGAAGGTGAGGACAGAAATTAGTTTAGCTAAGTTAGACAGGAATTGACAAACTTTTCTGTAAAGAGCTAGATAATATTTAGATGTATATTTAGATAAGTATTTTGTGGGTCATACCATCTATGTCACAACTAATCAGCTCTGTCATCATAGCACAAAAGTAGTCATAGACAACACCTAAATGAATGAGAGTGGTTGGGTTCAACTGAAAATTTATTTATGGATGCTGGAAGTTGAATTTAACGAGTCACAAAGTATTACTCATCTTTTCATTCTTTTCATCCATTTAAATATGTAAAAATCATTCTTAGCTCATAGGCTGTACAGAAACAGGCAGCAAGCCAGGTTTAGTCCTCTGGCTATAGTTTGCCAACTTCTGAGCTACAATATAGGGTGCAATCAGGGAATAGTTGAAAATGAAATTGCAGAAGTAGTCAGAATTCACGTCATGGATGAGAAATATTAGATATAAAGTGACTGGTACATGGTATGTACTCAATAAATGGTAGATATTATTGATCTGATGTGTCACATAAAGGGAACTAGCAGCCAGCTTTAAGGAAGTGAGATTTATAGTCAAAACTAAGACCTACAATCATAGGATTTAGCAATAACTAAACCAAGAGAAGTAAGAGGCTAAATTAGGCCTTAACTGAAATGAGTTGGAGATGAACTTGAGGGGTCCCAAAGGTACCAAGCAAGACATCTTTGATGATAGGTACTGTAAAAATACACACATGGATGATAAGATGTAATGGTACTTTAATTTTACAAAATGTGTGCAGAAACTCATTGTGGCTGCAGGCATGATTCATTTGCAGTCTATGAATTAAGATCTTAAATCATTAATGCAAAAGACATTTCAGTGAATGAACCATATTTCTGGGATATAGGAGCTTCTTTAATTATACGCAAGCTTATCAAACCAGAGATAAACATGATGTATCAATATATCTTAGGTTTCCGTTGTGGCTCAGCTGGTAAAGAATCTGCCTGCAATGAGGGAGACCTGGGTTTGATCTCTGGGTTGGGAAGATCCCCTAGAGAAGGGAACAGCTACCCACTCCAGTATTCTGGCCTGGAGAATTCCATGGACTGCATAGTCCATGGGGTACCAAATAGTTGGATATGACTGAGTGACTTTCACTTTCACTTAATCAATATATCAGAATCACCAAGCAGAATATAGGCTGTGTAGTAAGGTGAACTACTAATACTAGTCCTCTTCCATTAAACCACCTCCCTACTTGCAGGACAGGTTGGGTTTACTTATTCTGTTCCTGGTCAGTTGGGTTAAGAGGCCCTTAGCTGTACTGGGCCTTACTCTTCTCTTCTAGTAGTATATTTATATCTTTGAAAGCTAGGGAACAAATTGCTTACCTTTTTGTTCCTTTCAGTTAATTTTAATAAAAAAGACAATTGCCCAATGACCTGACCTGTAACATTCTCTATTTTTCATTTTTTTAAAATAAGTTTTATTTTATTGCACCATAGATATAAGACATGCTCACGGTAGACAATACAGAAAATATTGAAAAGGAGTAGTATAGTCACATGGTAGTGAACAATCAACCCTGTATTCCAAGAAAATCACAGAATTTTGAATTTTTTTCTCTATATAATCATTATTATATTTTAAATTTCCTAACTTTTTTGCCACCACAAAATTTCAGCTCTCAGCCTGCCATAAGAATAACCTGAAAACCCTAGAATATATTAATACAACTATGAGATGTTTTTCTTCTTCAGTACACAAAATAAAACTTCATAGGCCATCAACAATATATGATTAAGATTTTTGAGGATATGCTTTAGCACTGTTTGTTGAATACTTAAAAATAAAAATCAGCATTCCATTATTAAGAACAGCTGGCTGTGACTCCTCTGCAGTTTTTGTTTTATGGTCCCTTCTGATTCTTAGCTGTAATTAATTTACTGGAAAGATTAAACAGGGCTGAATTAACAATGCAAACACAGTTGTACGATAAAAGTCTGTTATTCTTCATGTCTATATTTTTAATCAAAACTATTTTTCAAAAAGGCTATCAGATAAAATTATACTATTATGTGGCAACTATAAACTCCATTTAACCACAATAAAAACACTCTCAAGAATCAACTGACAGTATCCACTGCTATATTTAAAGTGGATAACCAACAAGGACCTACTGTATTGTGTAGGGAACACTGCTCAGTGTTATATGGCAGCTTGGATGGGAGGGGAGTTTGGAGGAGAATGGATACATGTATATGTATGGCTGAGTTTCTTTGCCGTCCACCTGAAATTATCACAACATCATTAATTGGCTATGTGCTGTGCTGTGTTGAGTCGCTCAGTCACGTCCGACTCTTTGAGACCCCACGGAGTTTAGCCCACCAGGCTCCTCTGTCCATGGGATTCCAGGCAAGAATACTGGAGTGGGTTGTCATGCCCTCCTCCAGGGGATCTTCCCAACCCAGGGATCAAACCCAGGTCTACTGCATTGCAGGAGGATTCTTTATCGTCTGAGCCACCATCGGTTATACTCCAAACCAAATAAAAAGTTTAAAAATTTTTTTTAAATTAAACTTAAAAAAAAAAAGAATCATCTTACAGTTTACAAATGAACTTTAAGGAATATTTGATTAAATAAAAATCCCAGTCTAACAAGGCATTGCCTTTAAGAACTGTTTAGAAAGGAACGAGAGCTATGATAATAAATTAACGTGTGGCTATTGAGCATTTCCTGACTCTTGCTTCAGTTCTCATAATTCTGTCTTCCCCTTCACAATATTATTGTTGTGATGGGGAAAAGGTACATGTTGTTAATGATTTCTGCGCCTGTTGTTTTGCCTACATTCTCCAGAAAGCCCTTTCAATGCTGTTCTTTGGAATCAGGCTTTACATGTTCATTCCAAGTGAAAGTTGGGCCTTTGCCAGTGAATTCAATGTCAGTGTCAATTGTTAGGGTTCAAGAACGGTTCTGTGAAAGGCAGTTTAGTATAGAAGAAAGAGTAAGGCACTGGGGTTCCAGGTCCTAATTCTGACCCTGACACCTATTAGTTTTGTGTCCCTTAGCTATTTACTTAAACCAACTAAGGTTTTGTTCCTTAACTGTAAAATGAGAATAATAACTGCCCTGCCTATCTCTCAGGATTGTTGTGAGGAGAAATAAAATACTGCAAGTGAAAGTGCTTTTTCAAAATGCTAAGTAAATGTCAAGCTTTTATGTCTGTGGTTATATATGTAAATATATAATATATATAAAAGTATTTAATAATTCACTATTTCAACCAATTTAGGTGTTTGACATTAAGAATATTCATAGTGTTGTGCAACCATCAGCATGATTCTTCTCCAGAATTTTTTTCATATTCCCCAAATTTAAACTCTGCCCATTTAAACAATAACTCCCCATTCCTCCCCCTTCTCAACTTCTGGCAACCACCAGTCTATCTTCTGTTTCTATGGATTTGGCTAGTCTAAATAGTCATACAAGTGAATCACACAAAATTTGTCCTTTTGTGTCTGACTTATTTAACTTAGCATGACATTTTCAAGGTTCATCCATGTCATGGCATGTATCAGAATCTCCTTCCCTTTTAAGACTAAATAATATTTCATCGTATATGTAAACCACACTTTGTTTATCCACTCATCTGTTAGTAGACATTTGGGTTGTCTCCCCCTTTTGGCTATTGTAAATAATTCTGCTATGAACACTGGTGTACAGATATCTGTTCAAGTTCCCCCCTTCAATTCTTCTGGATACAGACCAAGTAGTAAAATTCTTGGCTCAAATGGTAACTCCATTCTTAATTTTTTGAGCAATTTTCATACTTTTTTCCATAGAGGCTGTACCATTTTACATTCCTACCAACAGTGCAAAAAAGTTCTAATTTCTCTTACATCTTTACCAACACTTGATACTTTGTGTATGTAAGAACCATTCTAATGATTGTGAAGTGGTATCTCATTGTGGTTTTGATTTGTATTTTCCTGTGTTTAGTGACATCGAGCATCTTTTCATGTGCCTATTGGCCATCTGTATACCCTCTTCGGAAAAATGTCTATTCAAGGCCTTTGCCCATTTTTCAATTGGGTTGTTTGGGGTTTTTATTGATTTTGAGTTGTATGTATTCTTTTGTATTTCAGATATAAATCCCTTGTCAAGGATATGATTTGCACATGTTTTCTCCCATTCCATGAGTTGCCAAATATTTTTATTTTTATTCATGAACCAAATTTTACTTGTAAAATATGCTTAATCCTTCAGTAATGAGCTTTAGGAACTCATAATATGCTCACAAATAGAATTCCTCTATATAAACATAATACCATAACTTAGAGACCAGAAGAAAAATTTTGATTGGTAAGTTTTTTCTTCTGATTTAAGAAATAAGAAAAAATATTTTAAACTTCTCCTACTCACAACCTGTCTCAGTAAGATATTTTTTTAGCAAGTTGAAAAGTAATTTTCTTTACCTGCTTACACAAGAATTAAGTAGATTAAAAAATTTGACAACAGAATGCTAAAGCTGTATATACTTGAGGGGAGAATATAGAGACACTTCAGAAAAATAACATTGCTTGTGCCTTGCCATTCACCAGCTACAAAGGAAAAACAAACAAGCCATATCCTAGCAGAGAATAATTACCCTCTCCAGGTTAAACTGTGTAGATGGAAATAACACTCAAAAAAATATTGAATACTTACAGGTCTTTCATTCAATCATTTATTTCATGAGTTTGTTAGACTTTGCTCTGTGTTAGGTGCTGGAGACACGAAAATGAAAGGACACAATTCCCGCCCTCATGGAGCTCTTGTGCAAGTGGGGAAAAAAAATGACCAAGAAACAGACAATTACAATACAATATGATGAGTACCAGGGTGCTCCAAGGAGTGTTTCCATCATGGATAATTCACAGTTAACTGCTGTGAGGAGTATCTCAGAAGTATCAAGCTCATATGCAAGGATTTACAAAACCCATTAGGAATATAAAACTTTAGAAATGTTCATTACTGTTATTATATCCTTGGTATTCTTTAAGTAACAGAGATAGCGTGTATAAACCACATAGGATTTGGGGTCTAAATTTTTACATTTGTTTTCATTATAAAAAAATTATGCATTCTTATTGTAGAGAATGCAAGCAATAAGAACTCACCAGAGGTAACCTTCATGACAGTTCGCTATGTTCTATCTCATCAAAGATATTATTGACTGTAAAGTGTAAAGTGAAAGTGAAGTCACTCAGTCATGTCCAACTCTTTGCGACCCCATGGACTCTAGTCTACCAGGCTCCTCCATCCATGGGATTTTCCAAGCAAGAATACTGGAGTGGGTTGCCCTTTCCTTCTCCAGGAGATCTTCCCGACCCAGGTATTGAACCCAGGTCTCCCGCATTGTAGGCAGACGCTTTACCATATGAGCCAACAGGGAGCTCTATTGACTGTAAGATACATCCTAAATTCAAAAGTGCTAAAAAGTGGAGAGAGGAAAAAAAAGAATTTCAGTAAGCACTTGAAGCCTTGGGTCTATATGAAGAGAGGGCAGAAGCACCAAGGCACTCCTGAGCAAATTGTACGGGAAAATCAGCAGAACTCTGGCTTTCATATTAACAGGTTTACATTCATTTTTATACTAACATGTTGAACTTCTGGGCACTGTATATTGCATTAAGAAGTAGGATTCCAGAAATCCCTGGCTCTTAGAAAATGCTCCCAAAGTTTACGTTATCAGAGCTGTCCTTAGTAGCTTAACTGAGTAAGTTAAGGAATACGATCCTCACCCTTCCAAAGCCTTAGTCTGTATTACTCAAGTGAACCTTTGCCTGGAAGGAGATAAATCTCTAGTTTCTGAAGCACTAGTCAATAAATATATATTGATCCCACATGGAACTTATCAGACATGAAAGAGCATACAGTTTTTTTTTTTCATTCATCATCCCATATTTGTTTTCTCTTCTAAAATTCAAAGGGTTTTAGGGAATGAAAAATGTTGTGATGTAACCTGTCTAACTGCCATTTCTCTTTGTTTTAGAAACATGGAGGCAGCATGGTAAAACACAGTACAACAGGAAGACCTGTGTAGGGAGACCTAGGTGCTGCTTCTTAGCTCTACCACTAATTAGATGTGTTGCTGCTGTTCAGTCACTAAGTTGTGTCTGACTCTTTTGTGACCCCATGGACTGTAGCCCTCCAGGATCCTCTGTCCATGAGATTTCCCAGGCAAGAATACTGGAGTGGGTTGCCATTTCCTTCTCCAGGGGATCTTCCCAATCCAGGGATCAAATCTGCTTCTCTTGCATTGCAGGTAGATTTTTTTTTTTACTGCTGAGCCACCAGGAAAGCCCAATTAAATGTGTAATTTTAGATAAATCACTTAACCTCTCTAGACCTCTGTTTCTTATCTCTAATTGCTCTACCTAGTCCACAGGTTATTGTGCAGATCAAAAGAAATCATAAATGTAAAAGCACTTCAAAAAATGTAACACATGCATATTATAAGGTATTATTAATACATACACTTATTATTAGTCTGCAATGTCAACACTAGGCTAAAGCAAGAGAAGCCCTTGTCCTGAGCCCTGTACTTCAGAGGGCCCTGCATACAAATTTATTAAATATCCATTAACATGTTCCTAGAAAATATGGCCTCATCTCTGACAGCAGCAACAACATTCCTTGGAGTGATTCAGAGATTATATACAATATTTTCTGGATCTGACCCAAAGTAGATCATCTTGATTAAACACATTGAATCTGACCTCCCAGCTATTCTGGGTTAAAAATGGAGATGCCATTTAAATACTGTCAGAGCAGTTAATTTAGACAGGAGAGTGAGTATACTAGGAGAATTAAGTGAAACAATAGAAGATTCTCAGATAAATAAGGAATTATGGTCTGTGGAGAAAAAATTTTTTTATTTTGTGCTAACCACAGTTATTTGGTACAGACTGTTGCTTGCTATTAATGATGTTAGCAAACATTTACAAAAGATACAAACAGATCTAAGTTTGCCTACTTCACTTTTTAAATAATTTAAAATACTTTAAAATTTTTTAGAGAAAATTATTTTCCTAAATAGATTCTAAATGTGACACATACAACAAAAGTGACATTCCAATAAGACAAAAGAAAATGGGAACAAGGAAATAAAATGCTTACATGATTATAAAGACATTCACATTCAAGTATATATCTATATAATAATCACATGTATTAGTATATAAATATATGTTTATATTAATATGTGTGTATGTATGGGCATATATACATATATACTACTTTCAAAACATGCTAAATGAAGTATAGTCTCCTATGAAGATAGACATGAACAAACTGAACCACATATTTTTCTTTTGTTTATGATATCCCAACATTAAAAAATTTGAAAGAAGAATTTAACACTTTATGGATAAAGATACTGCTTAAAGACTGGTAAAAAAAAAATCATGTGATAGAACTTATAGGATAAAATAAAAAATTCCTAGTATCTTCTGTGATAATGATTATCATTGCAACCCCATTAATATGTTTGAACACAATGTGTAAAATTCATGGTTTATTTCCAAATATAAATATTGATTTAGAAATTTTATTGACAATTTCAGCTGCTATTGCCTCAGCAGAATAAAATTTCTCCAATTCTATTGAGACAAATTTTAAAAACATCTAATATTAAGTGACTATTCTTCACATGAAAATACTATTAAGGTTAATTTTTAAGATGTCCTCTATTCTAAGGATTCATATTGATACATTCATGAATAAAATGATATGTCTAGGATTTGCTTCAACATAATTGGATAGAGTTGAGGAGTACAGATAAACCAAGATTGACCAAGAGTTAACACTTGCTGAAGCTGAATGATAGGTACATGGGATTCTTTATATTTATATTTGTAAACGTTTGTCTTTTTCCATGGTAAAAAGTTAAACAGAAAAAAACTAAATACATTGATACAAGAAAAATTACCTATTTTGCTGCTAGTGTCAACAGAACACAAATTTCATATAACATTATAATTAATGACTTTCCTGGAAAAAATAAAATGCATAGAATAAGTATACGGTAATTTATAATTACCTGTTTATCTTATTCCTCATCCAAACATCACCAGTCCATCCATAAAATGCAAATATATAATATTAAGTGCAATCATTTTTAAGCTGACAATCATATTTAGCTGACTTTCAATCATATAAAAAAATTTGCTTTATACATTAAAAATATTTTTTTTTGTCAAGGAAGGTGGCTAGAACACATGTATTTAATTTATTTATTTTTAGCTTGATTTATAATTTTTAATGATTTAGACCTCTTGTTTGGAGCCCTCTACTGTACTCTTGTCCTGGGTACTACAAATGCTAGGGACCAGCATATTCTCAAAATTTCCCTTTTATTCTTAATTTTAACAACTGAGACAGTTTGGATGGAGATAACTGGAATACTGCTTTATTCAACTTATAATTGTCTTTCCCTGTTTATTTTAGAAAAACAATTGTGTAATTATGCTAAACATCACAAAGATCTCGTATATCTCAAAACATTTTACCCAAAGCAGGAACCACGGTGTTCCTGATTATATTGACACTCTGCCCCTCTCCACAGACCAGTGACCAAAGCAGCCATCATCTCTTTAGAAAGAATAGGTAAGATCAAGTTACAGTCTTTTGGGGGAAGACCTTAGGGATGGTTTGAGATAACTGATCATCCATATCAAAGTTATTCTGTAGAAAGTTCTGCTAATAACCTTAATTTTTTTTGTCTAATACAAATATTAGGCTTTAGGACAACTTGTGTAGAAAGAAAGTTTAAGATCCCCTATCTTTTTTTTAAATTTATTTTTTAATTGAAGGATAATTGCTTTACAGAATTTTGTTATTTTCTGTCAAATATCAACAAAGATCCCCTATCTTTTATATCATGAAGGAATTTAGTTTCATATTTCCTTTACATCCAATCCCAAAACTTCTTTAGGTGAGGGGATAATTATCTGGTCAACAGTTATTAGTCCACAAAACCAACCAACAATTAGTTTGTTTTGTCTAACCTGTTCATATTTTCCTACCCCAGAGCCCTCTGTTTGAATTAACTGTGCATGTGTATGTGCTCAGTGATTGAATCCACGTCTCTTCTGTCTCCTGCATTGGCAGGCAGGTTCTTTACCACTAGTGCCACCTCGGAAGCCCTTTGAATTAACTGTATGATAGCTCAAATACCACATGGAGCAACATTTTCTGACTCATGAAAGAGCTTCTTTCCAGTAAGGTATGTTCATATGACATCTCTCCAATTCTAAGACATTTTTTATTTAGGATTGACCAAAGATGTAGTAAGCACTTTTTTAGGAGGAAAAAAAATAAAAACAAAAGAAAGACTGCAAAATTAACTCAAATTTCAGAAACATTGAGATGGGGGTTGAGGGGCGAGGAATATGTCTTGGAATTGAGGAAACACTTAACTAGGGTTTTCTTAAAGTGGACTTTAGAATTAAGAAAGTTATTATAATTCTTATGGGAAGCTGTGAGGAACGACAAGAGCCAGAGAAAGAGGTACATGTGGGTCATTATGTAGAAGCAGCATGGTGGCCCTCAGCTCTGGTCATAAAAGCATAAGGATGAGGATGAGGACCTAACAGGAAGGACACCCAGAGTGGAGAGAAAGAGGCTTGAGAGTAGGCATCATGGGTAACGCAGGCATTGGCCTTAAAGACACAGTATATCAGGAAATTTGCCTACGGCTGGTTTTGCTTCCAAACAATCCTAAATAACCAGGAAACTACAGAAAGTGATTAAGTTATGCCCTCACTTCTGTACTTCTTTACCTTAGTTTATTATCAAAACCTAACCACCAGGCAATGCAGGGCCTTTTAGTTAGCCTTCTTGAGAAATAGGACTGAGTAGTCTACATTCTGAAACATTTAAAATTATATTTAATCTTATGTTTATAAATCTAAATGTAAATAGTGGAATGTTAAAATATTTTTTAATTCTATGTATTCAGTTCAGTTCAGTCGCTCAGTCGTGTCTGACTCTTTGCGACCCTGTGAATCGCAGCACGCCAGGCCTCCCTGTCCATCACCAGCTCCCGGAGTTTACTCAAACTCATGCCCATCGAGTCAATGATGCCATCCAGCCATCTCATCCTCTGTCATCCCCTTCTCCTCCTGCCCCCAATCCCTCCCAGCATCAGGGTCTTTTCCAGTAAGTCAACTCTTTGCATGAGGTGGCCAAAGTACTGGAGTTTCAGCTTCAGCATCAGTCTTTCCAATGAACAGCCAGGACTGATCTCCTTAATGCAAAATGTTTTGAGACTAAATACCAGAGGGTATAGTCATTAGGTGTTATTGTGTTTACCCAATAATTGGTTTCTTGCCTATAACATGAATCTGTTTCAGAATGGAAAAATAAATTAAACAGAAAACAAATTCCCTATATAAAGGTCATATGAGTTCTTTGTAACCAGGAATGAAGTATTATAGTACATTTACTGTGCACCTGGTATTTAGTTCAGGTGGCTTGCTTCACTCTGTAAATGTCAATAACTAGCGTTTGTAAGTCTGAACTATCATAATGGTCACTTTCATGTACTAATCTCATCCTGATTCTGTAACTGGAAAAAAATGACTAAAAATCATGAACACTATGTGACTAAATAGGAGAAATAAGTATTCTTTAACAGTTTGGGAATAGGAACAGTGTTTGAAGAGGGAGACAGGAAAAGAGGCATTCTGGACCTTCTTGGCAGTTTTGATTCTATCTTCAGTGGTTCCAAAATCTAAGAGGGACAGCCTGCTACAAAAATCTTTAATATCTCTATCTTCCTAATTCCTAGCTCCTGTCTCAGTAGAGAACATTTTGGTCTGTATATATTGTTCTATTTCTTAAACCCTGGGTAAGAGGATGTCAGATGGTAAACAAAGGAATTGCCTCCTTCATTCACCGAGCTATTATGAGTCAGGCACCATGCTGGGTGTCTTGGAACCAAAGGTAGCTAAGGTAACATTCCTTCTGTTCAGAAGCTTTCATGTGATGAGGGGAAAGCAGTCAGGAATTGAGACCAGACAAGGAAATAAATCATTAGGTCACTGGTATTGATTATAGGTATATACCAAACAAGATTATTTAAATCAGCCTGTGGTGTGTGTCTTGAGGGTAGGGGATAGAACATCAGTGGTGTACTGGAATTTAAAGTCTCAACCAGGACTCCCCTGATGGTCCAGTGGTTAAGAATCCACCTACCGATGCAGGGGACACGAGAGCTTGATCCCTCATCTGGGAAGATTCCACAGGACTGGGAGCAGCTAAGGCACGACAACCACCGAGCCCAAGCTCTAGGGCCCGTGCTCTGCAACCGGGGAAGCCCACATTCCACAACTAGAGAAAGCCAGCACACAGCACCAAAGACTCGGCACAGCCAAAAGAAACTAACTAATTAGTTAAAATGAATAAACAAAGTCTCAACCAAAAAGCAGGGATTAGCCAGATGAAGTACAGCAAAGGAATATGGAAGAACCTTCTGGCAGAAGGCACAGAAATAAAACTGGCAGAAACTGGTGAGTCATTATTTGGGGGTTGGATCAAAAAGAGAAAGAAGAATCTCATAGATCGTCAGGTAGAAGCTGCAAAGGTGTAGGCACAGCAGTCAAAATCAAGTGTCAGTCAGATTTCTCTTCTGCCAACTTTGCTTTGGATAATGCCCCTCCCCTTGTTAATGGGTCCCTTTGTCCTGACCCAAGTCATGGCTTGTAATCTGGCTCCAATAACTAACCTCACTCTTCTGGGTTTGGCATTTTGGCAGGTGACCACATTTTTTAGCTTCCTCTTGCTTTCCATCCCTGACATTCATTCCTGTTAAACTCTTTCATTCTGTGCATTTTGCTGCTTGTTTGGCAAGTGTTCCAGATGCCTAACACCCAGTTAAATTAAACTTAGTTTTATATATATTGATTTTCCTTTGCTAGAAAGAATACACTTACCCCAAATAAGAGCTCTCTTAGTTTTTGCTTTTGTAATGATTTTTAAAGAAATGAACAAGCGCCAGGGGCTAAGGGCCAAGAAGTCAATAATAATGATAATAGCTACAAGCGTGGATTTTTGTTGGTTGCCTGCTCAGTGTCTCAGCCCGGTCTTTTTTCCTCCACAGTACCTTATCTTCATCTGAGGACTCCACCCCTCCTCATGGAGCCTATGTGCCTGCAGAGAAGCGGACCTACTCCCTGGTTAGTTCAGGCCAACCATCACATTCCATCTTCCCATGTGTAGCTTTCAGATTTAAACAAGTGAATATCACGATACTTGCTGGACTGATGGAAATCACTCTCTCTAGATGTGGATGAGGGAACATGTGCTTTACAGGACTGTTGGCAGCCATATTGTGATCATGAGAGTTGCTGGCTTTAGGATAAAACAGTTGTTGCAGAAGACAGAGAAAGATGGATAGAAAAAATCTGAACCCTTAGTGATATGGCTGAACCTATAGTGACTAACGGAGAAGGCAGTGGCACCCCACTCCAGTACTCTCGCCTGGAAAAATCCCATGGACAGAGGAGCCTGGTAGGCTGCGATCCATGGGGTCGCTAAGAGTCGGACACGACTGAGCGACTTCACTTTCACTTTTCACTTTCATGCATTGGAGAAGGAAATGGCAACCCACTCCAGTGTTCTTGCCTGGAGAATCCCAGGGACGGGGGAGCCTGGTGGGCTTCCCATCTATAGGGTCGCACAGAGTCGGACACGACTGAAGCGACTTAGCAGCAGCAGCAGTGACTGAAGACCTAGAGAAGCAGCCCTTAATGACGAACCCCAAAGCCACCCTTACCTCTCGACTTCCAATTTCATGAATCAGTACATTCCTTTATCGTTTAAAGCAGTTTGTGTTTTTTGTTACTTGCAACATATGATAGTCTATGCTGTATAGCTACTATTTGTTGAGGGTCTACTATGTGCCAGGAATTATAATGAGGGGCTCCATAAAGACTAATTCTCACAACCATATTTTTTTTTAATTGTGGTAAAATATACATAACATAAAATGTTCCACTTTAATAATTGTTAACTGTACAATTTAGTGACACAGAGTTGTGCAACCATCTCCACTATCTACTTCTAACCATAGTCTGAGGTGGGCATTAATATCCTCATTTTACCAAAAAAGGAAACTGATCCTCAGAGAGGTGTGTCACCCAAAGCAGACCATGAGTCAGTGGTACAGTCAGGATTTAAACCCAAGTCTGCCAATTGCAAAGCTCATATTTTTTTTTCTACTTTATTACAGTGCCAAAATAAATAATCAAGCAAGGAAACATGAAACCTTGGTCAAATTACCAGCACAGGGTCCACAATACAGAGAGGAGCAGATCTAGCAAACAAAAAACAAGATAAGGAACAAAATGTGATCAGAATTCAAGTCATCAAAGGTAGGATACTAGAGGTTGGAGTCATGGGGAATAGAGGAAAACATTTAGGTTCAAGAAGTAGGGTTTGAAAAAAAAAAAAAAAGTAGGGTTTGAAAGGGAGCTTATCAGATAAAGAATATCCGGTCTATTTGCTTACCAGACCCCGGTTTTTAGGTGCGCAATCCTTGTCCTGCTCACTTCCCAAAAGGATTTTGACCTGAAGACTAGTAAGACATGCTCATTCACTCAGTCATGTCCAACTCTTTGTGACCTTTTAGACTGTAGCCTGCCAGGTTCCTCTGTCTACGGGATTTTTCAGGCAAGAACACTGCAGTGGGTTGCCATTTCCTCCTCCAGGGGATCTTCCCCATCCAGGGATCAAACTCACGTCTCTTGCGTCTCTTGCATTGCAGGCAGATTCTATACCGCTGAGCCATCGAGCTATGCTTTAAAACAAAAATACCCCCAATTTTATGTTAAGCATTCATTAAAATAAGTCACATAATAAAATTGATCTGTATCACAAAGGAGACATAGCCTGTGGTGAGGCCTGGCCCTTTAAATGAGGTCTGAAATGACAGAAGAGCTCTATTACCTTCTTGTGAGAACAAGATAGATTGCAAGTAGTGTTCCCAACCCCCACCCCAAAATTACAAGCTTCTTTGCTATAAAAGCTATCTATCTTTGATCAGTATCTCTTAATTGTTTACTTTTTAACCAAGGGTTTTTAACTAGGACTATTAGAAATCTAGAAGGTGTTTAATCTGTTGGTCTGTTTGTTTTCAAAAGTCTGATTCCTTTCATTTGTGATCCTAGGTAAGTATTAGCTTGGAGGGTTTTACTTATACCAAAAAATCAGTTCCCTAATTTTCAGTTTCTGTGTTAATTTCTAGTTCCACGGCTGTCTTGAAACAGGGGAGGGAAAGTTATGAGAATGGACTGGGTAAGACTCCCTGATGTTTGCATACCCCCAAACTTGACTCATTTGAAAAGACCCTGATGCTGGGAAAGATTGAGGGCAGGAGCAGAAGGGGACGACAGAGGATGGATGGTGGGATGGCATCACCGACTCAATGGACCAGAGTGTGAGCAAACTCTGGTAGTTGGTAATGGACAGGGAAGCCTGGCATGCTGCTGTCCATGGGGTCGCAAAGAGTCGGACACGACTTAGCGACTGAACTGAACTGAACCTGACCTTCACACCAAAGCCCCTTCTCCAGCTGTGAGTAAACAAAAACACTAACATTTTCTCAACAATTGTATTATAAACAAATCTGAATGCTGATCTTAATGATTCACTGCACACTTAATTTGAAACAATAGTGGCAGGAACCCCCTACAGCCAATGTCACTTGACATAGTTGACACGTGCATGAGGCTTATCACTCTTCTCCCTCTAGAGCAGCATTTGGAGAGTGAATGTCCATCCTACAAAAGGATAATTTTTTTGGCAATATAGTTTTTTTGTAAAATAAAATAGAAAACTGATTTTTTTTCTCCTTTAGGAACAGTTTGCTTTGTATCTTTTTTTTCTAGTGGACTTTATTTCTTTAGAGCAATTTGGATTCATAGTAAAATTGAGCAGGAAGTATAGATATTTCTCATTACCCCATCTTCACACATGTATCTCCACCACCACCCCCCCCCCCATTAGAGTGGTACATTTGTTACAAGTGATGAGCCTACAATGACATATCATTATCACCCAAAGTCCATAGTTTACATTAGGGTTCACTCTTGGTGTTGTATATCCTATCTGTTCGGACAAATGTATAAGAACATCCATATACATACTGAGTAGTTTCACTGCCCTAAAAATCATCTGTGCTCTGCCTATTCATCCCCTCCTCCTCTCTAACCCCTGTCAACCACTAATCTTCTTACCATCTCCATAGTTGTAACTTTTCCAGAAATGCCATAATGTTGGAATCATACAAGTGTGTAGCCTTTTCATATTGGCTTCTTTCATTTAGTAATGTACATTTAAGGTGCCAACAAAGGTCCATCCAGTCAAGGCTATGGTTTTTCCAGTAGTCACGTATGGATGTGAGAGTTGAACTATAAAGAAAGCTGAGCACCGAAGAATTGATGTTTTTGAACTGTGGTGTTGGAGAACTCTTGAGAGTCCCTTGGGCTGCAAGGAAATCCAACCAGTCCATCTTAAATGAAAGCAGTCCCGAATATTCATTGGAAGGACTGATACTGAAGCTGAAACTCCAATACTTTGGCCATCTGATGTGAAGAACTGACTCATCTGACAGAAATGCTGGGAAAGATTGAAGGTGGGAGGAGAAGGGGATGACAGAGGGTGAGATGATTGGATGGCATCACTGACTCAATGGACATGAGTGTGAGTTAACTCCGGGAGTTAATAATGGACAGGGAAGCCTGGCATGCTGCAGTCCATGGGGTCACAAAGAGTCAGACACAACTGAGTGACTGAACTGAACTGAACTGAAGGTTCCTCTATGTCTTTTCACAGCTTGATAGCTCATTTCTTTTTAATGCTAATATTCCATTGGGCTTCCCAGGTGGCACAGTGGTAAAGAATTCACCTACCAATCCAAGAGACACAGGAGATATGGGTTCAATCCCTGGGTCAGGAAGATCCCCTGGAGAAGGAAATGGCAACCCACTCCAGTATGCTTGTCTGAAAAATTCCATGGACAGAAGAGCCTGGTGGGCTACAGTCCATGGGGTCACAAAGAGTCAGGCACAACTGAGAACACACACACACACACATTACCTGGATACACCATAGTTTATTTATGCACTCATCTACTTAAGGATATCTTGATTGCTTCCAAGTTTTGTCAATTATGAGTAAAGCCGCTATAAACATCTGTGTGAAGGTTTTTGTGTGGAGGTAAGTTTTCAGTTCCCTTGGGTAGATGCCGAAGAGTGTGATTGCTGGATCACACTCTTATATAGTAAGAATATAGTTAGTTTTGTAAGAAATTGCCAAAGTGAAAGTGAAAGTGTTAGTCACTTAGTTATGTTGACTCTTTCGTGACCCCATGGACTATAGCCCATCAGGCTCCTCTGTCCATGAAATTCTCCAGGCAGGAATACTGGAGTAGGTTGCCATTCCCTTCTCCAGGGTATCTTTCTGACCCAGGGATCAAACCTGGGTCCCCTGCATAGCAGGCAGATTCTTTACCATCTTGAGCCACCACGGAAGATCAACTGCCATACAGTCTTTCAAGGAAGCTGTACCCATTTGCATTCCCACCAGCAATGAATAAGAGCTCCTGTTGCTCCACATCCTCCCCAGCATTTCATGCTGACAGTGTTCTGCATTTTGGTTGTTCTCATAGGTGTGTGCTGGGTTTCCTTATCTTTTCAGTTTTTACCCTTGTCCACCTCTCCACCCCCACCCTTCCTTACAATTGCTAACCTTTTCAGAAAGAGCCATAGAATTTGAGCATGAGAGTTGAGCAGTAGGTGGCACAAGCTAAGCAACATCAGACACATGATAGAGCGAAAGACTGAGAAAGGACTGCCTCAAGTCACATGGGAGCCCTGGGAAGAGGAGTAATCTGGCACGCCTTCAAGCCAATATTCTTTAAATAGCTGAGAGCAGAGAAAAATTCATTTTCTATTAATATAAAATGTATAGCTCTTTATGGTTAAAATAAAGAATTTATTACATGCATTGAATATAACAATATTTCCACTTATTTGGAATGATCTTTCATTTTATATTTTTTGTACCACTTATAACTTGAACAGCAGCATAGAGTTAAATTACAGCCACAAAAATCTTCTTCAAAATATAGTTACAAGTCATATATATATATATTTTATATGTCACAAAAACAGTTCTAAATTTTCTGAAATTCTTATTCTTTCTTCATTTTTCTTTTGGGAATTTCTGAACCAGACAACCACAACCTCCTGTAAGACATATCCATGGCTTTATTTATTTATTTAATATTTATTTATTTGGCTGCAGCAAGTAAGTTGCAGCATGCAGGATCTTCAGTTGCAGTATGTGAACTAATAGTTGTGGCATTTGGGATCTAGTTCCCTGACCAGGGATTGAACCTGAGCCCTCTGCATTGAGAGTACAGAGTCTTAGCCCCTAGACCAGGAAAGTCCCTCCATGGCTTTAAAATGTAGAAAATAATCATCTGTCCCCAAAAATTGTATAAGAAATTTGGGGTAGAATTCCAAACTCAAACCCTCCCCCCACTTCTTCTTCTGGCTGGCTTACCTGAGGGAGTATGCACACCTATACTATGTCCCGATGAGAACCCCAGAACGATTTCATTAGTAAGCAGGAAGTGTCCAGCTTAAAGCTTGAGTCAAGGCTGGGTGGAGGCCAAGAGATCTAAGTGAGGCCTCTTGCTTTTCCAATCCCAAATCTAAGTTCTGTGACTTCCTCAAGTGTGCCAGAAGAGAGAAGAGTAAGAGTGAGGGTAAGAAAAAGACTCAAGTTCTTAGGTATTAATAGCCGAGCTGAATGAAGTCCACATATTTGACCAGGTGCCAGGATGACATTGGACTGTCAGACCCGTGAACTTGGGAATCAAGTGGGGAGAGGAAGAGGATCAGGCTCCTCAGGAGAGAAGTCTACCTTCAGTTCTCCACGCCCACCCTCCCTCCTGATTTGCTTACTACATGGCTTCCCTGCGGCTGCTGCTGCTAACTTGCTTCAGTCGTGTCCGACTCTGTGCGACCCCAACGACGGCAGCCCACCAGACTCCCCTGTCCCTGGGATTCTCCAGGCAAGAATACTGGAGTGGCTTCCCTAGTAGCTCAGAATCTGCCTACCATGCAGGAGTCCTGGGTTTGATCCCTGGGTCAGGAAGATCCCCTGGAAAAGGGAATGGCAACCCACTCCAGTATTCTTACCTGGAGAATTCCATGGACAGAGGAGCCTGGCAGGCTACAGTCCATGGGGTCAAAAAGAGTCGGACATGACTTAGTGACTAACACACTGGAGAGAATATGTGTAAAACAGCCTGCAGCTCCTGTGGTAGGAAATGAAAAAGCAGGCTTTAGGAGCTATAAAGAATGAAGTGTCTTTCAATGTCACCTTCCTTTCCTCTAGGAAGTATCCCCAGTTTCTGACCAGACTAGTCACTTCTTCCATATAGAACATCTAACAGGAGGGTAGATTGAAGACAGAAGCTTAGATGGAAGATTGCTCCTTCATGAGCTCTGGCAGAAATGCAAGGGGAGACGCTGACCAACATCCCGCATACCCCATTATTCTCTATTTAACAACAGGCCTTAATAATCAAATCTCTGTTCAGTCAGGATTGTCCAACTAGGAGAGACCAGCAGCTCCCTTAGTTATTACTTCTCCTCACTGTAACTTCCTGGGGCCAATGAAATGCACAGTTAAATTAGTCCTCCTAAAATGAATTAAAACAGGTCATTAATCAATTTAACTTCAAGACTGCCCTGCACCCTAGACTAAATATTCACTCCCTAGTTTATTTCTCATCTGAAACTATGACTAATAATATTGCCCCAAACTAGTCAACAGAGAAGATTACTCTTACAAGTCCAAATAAAACAAAGAATGGTTGAAAATGGAATAATGTGAAGCCCTCCCCATTATTAAATTACTACAGAAATTCAAGTCCAAAATGAATTGCTCTTCCTATGGTAAGTTAAATTCAGAAGACCATGAAGTTTGACTACTCCTCTCGCTGGTTTCCAGATCTTTTCAGTCTCTGTCAGAAGATTCTCCCTCAGATGCCTTGGGATTTGGGTTCCTTCAGCAGCCACTGCATGCTGAGCCTTCTTCCATTACATGGGTGTAGCACCTTCAGTAACATCAAAACTGAAGTAATCCACCTGAAACTGTTGTATCCCATAAATGTAAAAGCAAATGTGACTCTGGCAGTAACAACATCTTGCAAACAAATTGATATTCCTAGAACCCAGTATATAGATCCTTGTTGCTGTTGCCTGTCAGAGATTGCAGCAGACTGAGTATTATCTAGGAGAAGGGGAATAATGTAAAGGGAACAACAACAAATGGAGAACATCATTTTGGTTTTTGCCATGCCAAGATGCCTATTAGAACACGTCAGTTTTCCAACTACTATCCTGCTGCTGCTAAGTCACATCAGTCGTGTCCAACTCTGTGTGACCCCACAGACGGCAGCCCACCAGGCTCCCCCGTCCCTGGGAGGCAAGGGAAGTCCAGGCAAGAACACTGGAGTGGGTTGCCATTTCCTTCTCCAGTACATGAAAGTGAAGTCGCTCAGTCGTGTCTGACTCCTAGTGACCCCATGGACTGCCTCCTACCAGGCTCCTCCGTCTATGGGATTTTCCAGGCAAGAGTACTGGAGTGGGGTGCCATTGCCTTCTCCTTCCAACTACTATATGTGAATTTAAATTCAGCTGGGATGCATTTCCCATCAGGAGGTTAACTGTGACATAGGACCTAATTGCTTTTAATAAGGTCAGAGTTGACTTTTTCCTGCTTCCAAAAAGGTACCCACATCTCCTCCATCCAGGTGACCACCTCTGGAGCTTCAGGGGAAATTCTGATTGGCTTAAGAGTAATCTCATGCTTGCCAGAGATTAACTCAAGAGTGGGCATAGGGCCCAACTGGGTACAGATCCATGAGGAGGTTTACAGTGGCAGCATCTTCAATGTCTACTAGATCACACCCAAATCTTCCTATGTCTCTTGAGATCCTTCCCATGTTTTGAACACTTCTATTTCCGTTTCCCTTGGGGTCTGGTATTTCTGGCCTGGAAGCCCACTGTTAAATTGAGCCTGGTCTCAGAGGAGTGACATAGCTTCCCTTTCCATGGTGAACTCAGCACGACACATTTAATAATAGACAACCCTATAATCCATGCTTATAGCCTTATAGCAGCTTCTCTGGGTGTTTGTCCATCTCCAGTAGGATCCCAAATAATTTTAAACTTTATGACACAGCTGCTACCACTGTGCCTTGCTCTAGAACTCCTTAGGTCTATTAACCTTGCTTCCAAGATCTTCTTTCCTGAAATGTATCTTAGCTGGATCACTCTCAACAAATTCCTGAATCTGAAGCTTCTGTGGATGCTTGTAGAGGCCATAATCTCAGGATCATAGAGGCTCTCATACATCCTCTGACACATGCTCCTCTAAAACCCTCTTCCTTTATGTTTCAAATTCTCTAGTCCTTGAGTAACTTGTACCACTTCATGTATTACTTACTGCTATTTCTATTTCCACCTATGTTCCATTTCTTTCCATAATTCCTACTCCTTTCAGGGAGGCCTAACTGAATTTTTAAATTTTAACATACTAAGTGAAAGTGAAAGTCACTCAGTTGTGTCTGACTCTTTGCAACCCCATGGACTATAGTCTATGGAATCGTCTAGGCCAGCATAGTGGAGTGGGTAGCCCTTCCCTTCTCCAGGGGAATCTTCCCAACCCAGGGATCGAACCCAGGTCTTCCACATTGCAGGCGGATTCTTAACCAGCTGAGCCACAAGGGAAGCCCAACATACTACTTAAATGAGTCCAATTTTTCAATAACACAGATAAAACTCCAGCTGCAGTCTTTTTTTCTTCCCTTCCCTCCTCCCTTCCTTCCTCTTTCTAGGTCCATGCATTTGTTTCCTGACGTATTCCATAAACTGCCTCTTCAGAGGCTCCCATAGAGAAAGAATATTCTGCATCTGCCACAAGGTCCTCAGTCCAAATATTGCTTGAGTGGAAACAAACTGCATAGGTCTTCTTCCGTCAGTTTCAACCCATGCCTAATCTCTACTGATTGTTGCTCTGGCTCTTTCTTTTTGGCGTTGTCTTCCCTGTTCTTCTAAAATATTTTCCTAATACCATTTTCTAGTCATATTTCCTTATAACAAGAGCCATACCTGCTTCCCCACATATAAAGTCTGTGTAATCCTGAAACTCATCAAGGAATGCATGAAATAACATCAGTATCAACAGCAGTGACAATAATGGCTAATAGTTTATTGAGCTCCTACTGCATACTGAACACTCTTCTCAGCATTTTATAATCTTCACAACAATCCCATGAAATGAGGACTATTGTCACCCCCATATTACTGATGTAGAAACTGAAGCAGAGAGAGGTTAAGTAACTTGGCCAAGGTCAGAGAGCCAGTAAGTAGCAGAGCTCTGTCACCTTCTTTCATTCACATCTGCCCACAGTTCAGTCACCTACCAGTCCTTCCATAATATAACACCCTTTTATTGTTTGGCCTAGTCTTTTCTCAATACTTCAAGATTGGGTTCTCCTTTTAAAAAGCAAAAAAAAAAAAAAAAAAAAAAAAAGACTTACAGTGGTCTATCACAGTCCATGCTAAATCTTGAACATAATTTCTTTTGATAGGGCTAGTCTCTATTATTCCACAGGGAAAGGTATTAAAGTTAGATTCTATAATTTTTTTTACAGATAACCTGTTATGAGGATCATTTGATTGCCTGCTTACCAGGTTTTCCCACATATACATTGAATTTAAATTCTTAGTTCCAAGTTAATTTTCACTTACTAATTGATAAAATATTATCTGAGCATGTACTAAAGAATGAATTTTTGCAGCTTAAGTCATTCATACTCTAACAAGGATATTTTAAACAGAGCTGGTTATTCCTTTAGGAAAACCATATTCAGATCAAACTAATTTCCTAAATGACATAAACGGAGTGAGCAGCTTTCAGGTGTCTCATGTAACTGACTTGAGTACTGACGGCTTAGGACTAGATGATGGAATGACAGGGAAAGGGGAACCTGAATCTTTGAAATGGTAAAAATTATCATTTAAAAAAATCACAGTAAATATCACCTGCCAGGTATTAAAATGATTAAAGGGCTTATTTTTTCCACACTATTGTGATAAGTTTTATAAACAAATAATTTTAAGTACACTAACCTGTTAAGCACCAGTAATTAGTTGAGAAAAACAAATATTCTCGAAGAGAGAGCAAACCCTGAGGGAATTCAGTCCTCTGAAATTATGCTAAGTGTATATTGAAATCATTTGGAAGACTGCTACCCACCCCGCCCCCCACCCCCCAAATAAAAATCTCCTTTATGTTCTTCTGCTGTTTTCTCTCACACATAACTCCTGTGGCAGCTGACAGGATTATCTGCTAACACAGGTGGACCTGGTGATGGCTAAAACCATCTGGAATATTTTGGGTTTCACTGGAAGAATTCAGAGTCTATAATATCGGTGAACGGAAAGGGCACTGGACTGTCAGGCATTAACTTTGCCACTAAGTAGTTATGGGATTTGCTTCTGTCATCTCATTTCTTTGAATTTTAGTTTCCTTATATAGCAAATACAAAAATGAGAATTAAATGATCTCCAAGGCCTATTCTAACAACTCCCAAGTTTTAACTTAAGATGGTTTTGAACACTTTTTCACAAAGAAGTCTCTAACGTTTAATGCTTTTGTAAGATAAACTAAAAATATGTAGGAACCAGTGATATGATAGGATAATATTTTTTAATATCTCCCAGTAGATATTCCATTATTGTTAAACTAGCTTCTCTCCTGTGTTCCATCCACCATTATGGCTCCAAAAAAGGGAGCACAGTAGATGTCATCACAAAAAATGAAGAGGATGTGGTACATAAGGAAAGCTCTTGTCACACAAGAAGAATAAAAATAACCTCTTTTTAAAAACTATTTTATTAAAATACACATTTTACAATGTTACATTAGAAAAATCCATCTCTTATAGCCCTAAGAGACCATGGAAAGAAGAAAGGGGGACAGAAAGACGTAATCAGACTCAGTGTGCTTATTTCCAGTCCCTTCTCAGTGTGGCAACTAGAGTTGGCAGTATATAGTTGAAATATTCACAGAGATATGGGGAAATCCAAGAAAAATGGGGATAATGGTTTGCTTCTCTCGGCATGCCTGTGAGAGGCTGAGTCCTTTAGGATCTCTGCTTTCAGCTTAATGGCATGTTCCACATGACATAGGGAGAAAAATGCAACATCAGTGAAGGGAGGTGGCTCAGTAGATGAGCCTGAAGCAAAGTTCCTGGCTCATCAAGGCCTACATGGGATATTCCGGGAAACCAGAAGTTCCCACATGTTTCAGTAAGAAGATGGAATGGCATCATGAGAATCAATGGACCTGCAGAGGCCTGGGGTCAGGACAGAGGTTGCAGTGTATAAGGCAAATGGTTCAGCGTGGAAGTAGCACAACTTCTAGAAAGGACAGAAGGAGCAGTTTTATCTCTGAGGCTAGCAGTTCTGCTTTCGGACTATACCAGACACTCCACAGTAAAGGACAACACAAGGACTGGCATGCGTGGCTCAGGGTTTTTCCTTGATGCCCTGCTGACCTTCCCATCCCACAGGCTTTTACCAGCCCACTAGTTACTGTGTGAATTAGAAAAAGGCACTATCAAGGCATTTTACTTCCACATATCAGAAAATTATCATAATATACTGGTTTTGTTAAAATAAGGCATCTTACTGCCACATGCCGGAGAACTATCATTCCAAGTTTATTACAACTTGGAAATGTAGGATATCGAAGACGTGACATACCCGTCTATGTACACTTTACACAGAATCCCTCAACTCCCATGTATATCTTCGAATGACAGGGAAATGGGAAATCTGTAAGATTCAGTACTTAACTATAAAAGAAAAGGGATAACGTGGGGACTCAAAAAGGATAAGCTACATATAATAAGCTATGTTTTCTCTGTACATCTGAATTAACTAAATCAACTACCACACCAAAATACAAACTATGCCCCATATTTTGCAATTTATTTTATATTTTGCTATCTCCCATAGCACCTTACATAGCAATGCATACACAGAAGGAAGCAATAAATGCATGCTGGAAAAAAAGTAAATTTTCAGAAAAAATCAGTGTTATGGATCCACTTATAATATGTACAATAGCATGTCATTTTCCTTTTTTCCTGCTACATTTATTTGAACCAAATCTAAAATTTTACCCATTTGTACCTTGCTAACCACCATAAACAAACATTTGCAGTTCTTCATTGTAAGCCTCCCTCCTCAATTTTTTTCTCGAGAAGGAAACTTAGATCTAAGTTTCTCCATTGTCAGGACCAAAGAGAGCTCATCCCAAAATTAGAGAATGTTTTAAAATTAAAAACAGTATTATGTAATCCAAAGTAAATTCTTATTTAAAGTGAGGGAACCCTGAAAGTTAGAAATGTATTTTGCCCAGAGGCATACATCAAGTCAGAGACTCAAACACCCTACACAACAGTGGCTCTTACTGTTCCTCTCTCCCCTCCCAAAACACACACTTCCCCGCTCTTACCCCTACTTCTCTTATTGTACTTTGTAACCACTTAGCCATCCATCTCAAACCTAAGACAGCACCTAGTCAAACTGAAATGAGAAAGAAATCACCTGAAGATCGAAAATCAGAGAATCAGGTAAACTGCCAGTTTTACCATTTCCATAAGGTGATAAACAAAAGAGAGCGGAAAGAACCGAGAAAGGATACTTTTTCAGTCATCACAACAGCAGCGAGGGAATAAAAACACGTTTTCCCTGGGGAGAGATTATCTTGAGGGGACCAGATACAGACACAAAAGATAATTCCCCTTGGGGCTTTTCTTTTCCTCTGAGTTTGTGAGATCTAAAAAAAAAAAAAAAAAAAATTAAAACGTTTATCACATAAACAATCACAACCTCAACACATTTACTTCTCCTCTTTTCTCACCTATTATTTCCCCAAACATTATAGAGACCGCGTCTTCAATAAGTAAACTGACCAAAGGTCTATTCCCTATTGATCACAATATTTTTAAGATACTCCTTTTAGACTACAAGTAGGAACCGACTTCTAACTTCGGTTCCCGAGCTCAAAGCTCGGTAAAGTGGATCTTCAAGGTTTAGCAAATACCCTCAGCTGAACTAAAGGGTACAGAATCTCTAGCGCTCCCTACAGCTCAGAGTTTGAACCTACCTACCACAAAAAACCCCAGTTATCAAAGACTGGCTACCTCGCTCTACTTTTCTTTTCCGCTTAAAAAATCGGATGGGGGGGCGGGGCGGGGAGAGGTTGAAACGGCGAACCGAAGGATTAATCACTTCTCCCCATTACATCAGCAGCCCCCGCCCTTTCCTCCGAGCACCTCCTCTCCTAGAATCGTCGCTACGCACTAGCGCTCTCTTCATCCACCCCCCGCTCTATTATATGCCCTGATACCTCCCCATTATCACCCGCCCCACCACACTCCCCATCTCCTCCTTCCCCCACCTCCTTAGCGGGGGAGGGAGGAAACCCGAGAGAGGAAACAGGGCGTTGAAGGAAGGGACTTGGCGATAAGAGCAGAGGCCCCATTGGCCCGAAGGTTGTATGAGCGCCTCCCATTGGCTCCTTGGCCGGAATCCCCGCCCCTCTTCTTCCCCGCCCATTTGCCCCTTCCCCCGCCGCTCCACGGCCCTCCCCCGCGCCCCAGGCCAGCCCCGCGGCGGGGAGGGACCGACTGGGCGAGTGGTGGCTCCGGCGGTGTCAATGGCTCCTCCTGCCACGGAGCAGCAGCAGAAGCAGCGGCGACGGGGCTGAGGAGGAGGAGGAGGAAAGGCTCCTTTAAGGAGGAGGAACGACGACGCCTCTTTTTCCCCCTATCTCCTCCCTTCACACTCATTTCCCCTTCGCCGAGGAGAGAAGGGGGGGAGGAGAGAGAAGAGGCCGAAGAAAGAGAGAAAAAATTCCTCTCAGAAATCTCTTTCAGGGGGTGTGGGGGGGAGGAAGAGGAAAAAAAAAAAGAGCCGGGCGCCCCCTGCTCCCTCCCTCCCTTCTCTCCCTCTCTTCTCCTCCTTCTCCCTTCCTCACCCGCCCGCCCACTCCCCCCCGCCGCCGGAGACGCCGCTCGGGAGTCGGCGGGACCAGGGTCTGTCTCCTCAGCCGCCGACGCCGCGCTTCGCCTCAGGATCCCCAGGCGGGCGGACGCCCTTTCTTTCTTTCTCTCGGTCTGCCCGTCTTTCTGTCTCCGTCCCTCGCGGCCGCCCCGCCCGGCGGCCTCGGCCTTCCCCGTGCGTCAGGCCCGCCCGCCTGGCCTCGCTCGGTCTCTGTCTGTCTCCGCGGGCCTTTCTCTTGACTCGGGGTCCCGCTCGCCCCTCCGCCCTTACCATCTCCCCTTCCCCTCGCCCCCTTTCCTTCCTCCCCCCTCCCCACCCCCTTCTCCCGCCCCGTAGCTCGCGGTCCGTGTGCGTGTGTGTGTGTGTGTCCCTCCGCCAACGCCGCCACCTCAGCCCGGCAAATGAACTCCGTCCGAGCCGCCAACCGGAGACCCAGGCGAGTGTCGCGGCCGCGCCCGGTGCAGCAACAGCAGCAGCAGCCCCCGCAGCAGCCGCCGCCGCAGCCGCCCCAGCAGCAGCCGCCGCAGCAGCAGCCTCCGCCGCCGCCGCAGCAGCAGCAACAGCCTCCGCCGCCGCCACCGCCGCCTCCGCCGCTGCCCCAGGAGCGGAACAACGCCGGCGAGCGGGGTAAGGCCGCGCTCCTTCCCCGCCGCCCGCCGGCTCGGGCGCCCGCCCGGCGGGACCCGCGGGGAGGGAGGCCGGGGCGGGCGGGGGCGGCTTGTGTGCCCGGGGGGTGGGAGAAGGGAGGCCGAGCGGAGGCGGGTCCCCCGGTGCCGCAGTGTCAGCTCAGTCCGGGCCCTGGCCGGCAGGAAAAGCCGCGGCTTCCCGACTCGCCTGGGCTCTTAGCTCAGGCCGCGCTTTGTTTGGTTTCGGGGGCTCGGCACCCTCTCCCCTCGACCCATCCCTCTGGTTTTTGAGCTTCCTTACGGACCCCGCTGGAGTCTGTTGGTGGGTGGGGGTAAGGCGAAGGGTGGAATCTCTCCTTTTTCGGCTGCCTTCCACGGTTTGGTCTCCTGTTTCTAATGGAAGATGGGGGCGACAACTGGGAGTGATCGGGTGGTTAGGGCTGGCTGGGGAACTTGTTTTTCCCCCTTTTCTCTGTTAGCCTCCCCCTTCCTGTGGAGGAGGGGAGTGGGGGAGTTGGAGTGGTCGGTGGTGTTGGCCGGGGAACTTGTTTCCCCCGCCCTCCCCCCTCCCCCAGTCACGGGGTAGGGGGAGCGGCGACTCTTCTCCCAACCTCATAATGTTTGCTGCGCAGTTTGGCTTTAGTTACAGAACCCCTGGGAAGGACCCGTTAAATTAAGACCTTTAAATAAATAAATATAGAATCCATCGGCCATTTCCAGCCCCCTCCCTCGCGTGCGGTGCAGTTACCCTTCCGCTCTATCGACTCCCTTCTCTCTTGTCCTCCCCTAGGATACCCCCACGCCACCATGCTGCCCCTCCGTCTCCCAGTGGGATTTGAACGCCCCTTCCTTAGAACTGACCCCTTGTGGGAGAGAGTGCGTGTGTTTGTGCCTGTGTGTGTTGTGTCCAGGGCCTAATGAAATGTGTCATTTGGACCCAACTGTGTAGCTCTGTCTGGTAACCACCATTGTCTAAGGGCTGAAGCTCCCGGGGATTGGATTTTTGCTTTAGCAAAAATAATGTTCAGTTCTACTTTGATGATGATATTTGGGGAGGTTTTGGAGATGGGGTGTTGCACCTTGATCTCCAAATGTAACTATTCTGTTTGTTAATTAGCTGCTCTCAGTGGGGGTGGAGGTCAATACCATATTTATGTGTACGGTTGTTGTTTAAGGAGGAGGGGAATTGTTAGGAGACATTTTGCGTGTTTTCGTTGGCGGATTAAGGTTAATTTTACGTGCGTTGGTTGTCACACCTCCTTTGGCTGAGGGAATTAAGATTAAATGCCTTTTGAAAATCATACATTCTTTGCTTAAAAATTGTTTCTTTGTTGTACATGATCAAAATACCGAACAAATGAAAGAGGGAGATGATAATTGAAAAATAGTTTAAACGGTTTTCACTGGTTACTGTTACAGATAGTCCTTGTGAAAGCAGTTTACTATACGTTGCTTGAAAGGATGTGTTCAAGCCAGTTAGAGGTCTTGTGCTGCATTACTGGTAAATGTGTTTTAATGTTTCTTTGATATATTTACAGGTTTTTTTTTTTTTAATTAAAAATACAGTTTCATCATTTCCTTTTGTATTTGCATATCAGGGTTCTCCTGTGTTTCATTCAAATAATAGTCAAGTCTCAGAATTGACACTATATGTAATAGAGTTGACTTTTTTTTAAAAGCAATGACATTGGGTTGAAATCCTAAGATAATAAGGATTCTATTGCTAGAAGTAAGCTTTTTCAAGATGTACTGATTTGTTAATTACATTAACAGTGAATCAGACTGTTTCAGCCAAACTTAGTCTGATTGTGTATTTTTAAATGTTAAATCTGAATCTTTTTATTTGTGTGTATTTTCAACTTAGTTGAGGTACTTATATTTGATCACTTTTCTAGCTTAAAATTATTAGCTACTAAAGTCTATTTCCTTTTGAAGTAAAGTGACTTGGCTGTTGGCAGTCACATGCCAGAGTGTCATTTTTCTTTTCATTGATATCCATAAACTGACTAAGATGTTCGTGAATCAGAATTTCAGTATGTACCCAACCAAATGGTAAATCAAATTCACTGTAGAATTGTTGTTGCTTTGCTGCTGTTAGTAGAAACTGTTCTATGTTGGCACAGAGAGGAAAAGAACTGCTGATTAGCCTTCAGGGAAAATGCTGTGGGTCTTTTTGGAGGGCAAATAAATGGCCTTAAGATGAATTAAAAGACTAAAATTAGAAAAAGTTTGCTAGTGTTATGTAAAAAATAGTATTTCTTTGAAAATTCGCATTTTTTATTAATTTTAAATGTACAGTTTGCATAATGATCAGAAGCTAGCCAAGAAGAATACTCTTTTAACAGTTTTACGAAGTATGCAAAGTGTCACTATTTCTGGTTTGAATAGGAAAGGTTTGGTTGTTGTTGGTTTGAAAATACCGGGTTTCATAATTTTGACAAGGTAATTAAGGAACTACAGCTAAGCTTATGCATGCGCCCGTTTTAGTTTTTACTAACTCTTAATGGATCTGTAACTCTTGCATTAGAATCTTGGATAGAGTTACATAATAGTGGATCAGAGAGTTTTCAGAGTAGGGAACTGAAGTGAGACTCACTGTTTTAAGAGAAGTTAACTCAATTTGTATATAAAATCACTTATTTCATGGAAAGGGTGGACTTTAGGCTTCTGAGTGGTAGTAAGTTATACGAAAGTATTTTTTTCAAGCAAAAATTCTGTCAGAACTGGTTTTTAGTTGCGTCTTTGCCCACAGGTTAGTTAGTCTTAAAAACTTCCTTGATACCTCCTTTAAAAATGTGTATATATTTGAGTGTTGTAATGGCCAGTGTTTGAAAAAGAAAGAAACAGTCAGTATGGAGTGAAATCTTACGAGGACTTTTTAAAGGCAGGAGATTTGCTTACACCCCAAATGGGAAATAATCAGCCTGGGTCTTCCATGGAATGCTGTCGTCTTGCATGTTATCTGAAACGGTCTGCTGTTTAAAGATGGAATACAAATCATTAGCATTTTTAGGCTTTTATTTTAAATCTTGGGTTTAGGATTTCACATACCACTTTTAGCTAGTAGAAAATAATTTGTCTTCCACATAGGAATCCTTTGATACTATATTCCAGCTTCAGTGAAACTGAAAGTATGTGGGGTTGGATTTTATATATTTGTTTTCTTTTAAAATCCTGAATGAGTTTTTGCAACTTGTTCTGCTGAATTTATCATGAAATCTATTTGGCAGTCTTGTTTTAGAAATATGTCTGAGGAACGCTTACACATCTGCAGAAGTGATATGTATTCTGAGCATTTTTAAGTTTTAGTTGAAATTGATTACTTTGATTAGGTATTAAATGCACATGATTTAAAATTCAGAAGTCTCTTTGCTACAACTGCCTTCAGCTCCCAAATTTTCCTACCTGGAATCAACCTATTGATTATTATGTCTTTCATTAGTTTCTTATTTGTTTTAATAAAAGATTAAGTTTGACTTCTGAAAATCTTGATATGAAAGTTTTCGGAAATAAGTGTAATTTCCTAGTTGTTGGCAAATTCATAAAGTTGAAATGTTGAAATTTTAACTGGGTTATCATATATAGTTCAAGAATTTAATGAATTATAACAGTATATTGATGGATTTTGCTATTTCTAGTCTGAAATTATCAGAGTAAAAATGTAATCAATCTCTGTAATCTCCTATTTGTGAGATTAAAATCTCACCTATGATCCTGGATTTATAGTTATTGCTTTTTTTTTTAAGTGAGCTTTTAAAATAATTCAGTGTGTGTATAGTATTACATAAAATATTGCTTAGTGGCTGCATATTCTATGGAGAGTCAGGAAGCTCTTTAGTGTTCTAGTCATGTGTCCTAGTTACACTTTTCTGTGGAGTTGTCCTAGCCCATTATATTTTACCTTTAGGTTCTCCCTACTACTTACTTACAGAGTAAGGAATTTCTGCAATCTTTCTAGATAGAAGAATTCTGGACAAGGAATCTGATTTTTCCTCTTTTAGGAATTAAGTACCGTGAGTCACTGCTCTTCCATCTTGTGGCTAACCCTTCGAAATATTTACATCCCATAAGAGGAATGCCACTTAACTGTGTGTTGCGGGTGGGGTGGGGGGGCTGTTTTCTCAACACTTAAAAATTATTTGAGGAATAGAAATGCGATAGTGACAATACTGATGTTAGAGTTCTGCTGGTAAGGCCTTAGGCCTGTCCCTATACTGCTTGCCTCTTTTTTTTTTTTTTTTTAACTGGAAATTCTGGCAAACCCAAGGAAAGGCTAACCAGCTTGGAGACCTATCAGGTAAGGCAAGAATGACCAGTAGATCCTGACCTGTTAGTGAGGATCCCTGAACTTAAATTTGGCAGAATTCAAAGCTAGTGAGTATTTTCTGTCTTTTCCTCTGTTTGTTTTAATTTTGGAAATAATTTATAATAAGTTATTTCACCTTGAGATCTCTTACTGTCTTAATTGTTCTCTCTTTTATTCCTAGCTAGTTACTCTTATTTTGTGTCTGTCTTGTCCCATTGGTCTCTGAAGGGTTACTATGTTTTAGACCTTCCATTTCTTAAGTTTTATCAGTCATTGAAAGTGCATTCTTGTCTTCCAGAAAACTGGTTATTATGTGAGGTTGTAAGCAGGGTACTCCCAAATTGTAGTTGTTGCCCTCTGAAAGCAAATTTATAAAGGCGTAAAATATAAGGGATGAGACAATTGGATATAGTATGTTGGGAAGAGCTCAGAGTTAGAGCTAGCTAGAGGTAGGTTCTAAACTTAGCCACACCACTAATGAGCTGTGTGTGTGTGACATGGGGCAAGAAGTGTAACCACTCTGAGCCTTACTCTGTTATCTTTAAAATAGGGATGGTAACACTTGTCTGACAGTAATTTAAAGATAAGAGATAGTGAAGTACCTAGCATATGGTAGATGCTCAATAAATAGCAGCTGTTTTAAATACTAAAAATAATAGTATGGAACAGAAGCAGCCACTTATAAAACTAAACCTAAGAAATAAAATACGTGTGAATCACCAAAGAGTTTGTGACACATCCCAAAATGCAGTCCAGGTGATGTGGTATAACCTCAGAGAAACTGATTTGCAATTGTAAATCAATAATCTTATATCTAATGAATTGAAATATTCTTTGAAAAAAGAATAACAGAAGAAATGGGTATCTGGAGTAATAAACATGAGTGTTTCTTATGTACTAGAGTCTGTGCCAGATACTTTTCTTATATACCATACCTCTTAGCAATTCTGTACGATGACTGTTACACAGCAGTGATTGTACTTAGTAAGTAGCAGAGAATTTAAAAAACGATTTATATATCCTAGTGTTATCCATCAAACGGAGATACTGAAATACATTTGACTGAGTATCTTCATCACCTCCAGAGAAAGGAATCTCCTAAACCTTGGGCACATCAGTCTCCTGTCCTATTCCACCTATCTGATCGAAGGCTGATATAGTAGTATGATGCCAATGATAGTTAAATCATTCGGTTTCCCATTTCTAAGTAGCTTTCTGATCATAATTTTACCTCATGTTTCCAGATGAGATTGCAGTGATTGGTCCACATGTTTTTCCAGTTTGTTGATGAGATCACTAAGCACTCATTGTACAAAGAAGGTTAGATTTCCCTTGAATTACTCATAAGTTTTGAATAAAGGGCATTAAGTCATTTTTTAGCTCATAGTTATAGACTGGACTATTTCAGGAAGGAAAAAAATGTGAGTTTAATTAGACTTCAGTAGGAATTTTGACAGATTTGTAGACTAAGTACTGTTTACTCTTTTCTCACCATAATTTGGGGTCCTTACATGCATAACTTGATGTCTTTACATGCATAGCTTGAGGTTTTTGTTTAAGTTTGGTTAATATATGTGCTTGAACTTAATCCTTAGAAAATAGAGAAATGAAACCAACTAACTTCCTTTACATAATTTATTTTAATTGAAGGCAAATATTGAAAATATTTACTTTGAAAATGAATATGTTGTGTATTTTTTATTTTAAAAGACACGCAAGTAAGATAGTATAGTTAAAATTAAAAGCAAATTTAAATCATATCATGTAAGTTAGTTGCTTATTCTCTCAGGTTCTAAAAATCCAATTGTCAAATGTTATGCTTTTTTAGCAAATGGAAAATGGTATGACTGTGTTCAACAGAGGAGAAAACATTATTAAACACTGTCAACTGGTGGCTAAACTTTAAAACATTAATGGGATTTCCCTGGTGGCCCAGTGGTTAAGACTCTGTACTTGCAATGTAGGAGGCATAGGTTCAATCCCTGATCAGGGAAGTTCTGCATGCTGCATGCACTGTGTGGCCCCCCAAAATTTTTTTTAATGTATATTTTCACATCTCATTAGAGATGGGGTACCATTCATCTTTTCTGTGAGGAAAGGCAACTTTTCTCAAAGTTTAGAAATAATTTGATTGGTAGAAATGAGGTAAGAAACTGCTTTAAAATTATTTTTCTGGTAATGGTGGTAACCTAGCTTTTTTGTAGTGTACACTCAACCCTCAGATGGTTGAGTTGGGTTGTATCAATCTTTGACTGCTGAAAGTTTGTGAGGAACTATGTGAATTCAGCCTTTTGTGTTGGTTTCTTTAGTACGATGTGTTGCTGGCTGACTTGAATCAGTTTAGCCTTTGTTGACTCTACTTGGGTTTAGATAACTCTTTCTGCACTCAAGTATTAATTTTGTATCTTGCATCCATACTATATAATTGTGTGTGTGTGTGTGTATACATGTGTACGTATGTGTAAGAACACATGGCCTTATGAGGCACTTAACACTTAGGAGTAAGCAAGTGGGGAAAAGGAAAGACATAGTCACCTGTTGTAGTTTGAGGATTGGGGGGGCTGTGTGTGTGTGTGTGTGTGTGTGTGTGTGTGTGTGTGTGTGGGCTTCCCTGGTGGCAGCATATGTTACTAGTAATTGATCTGCATTTCTGAAAAAGAAAATAAGCAGTAGAATTTAACAGTAGCAAGTGGGAGTCATTCAAGTTTGTATCATGGCAGAGAAGATCAAAAAAGACTTGTTTAAAAGAATGGGTGAAGACAGTATATTTTGGAATTTAGTATTTTTGGCAAACTGTATGATAAAAGAAATTGTGGAATTGCTCATTTTTCTTCTTTATATAGAAGAACTTTTTTACAGGTATTTGTTAGAAGTAGACACAAAACTTTGAAGCGCTGTGTCATACACTGAAACTTAACACACCTGAAACTTACAAAATAGTTGTGCATTCACTGTACCTCAGTTTTTAAAAAGTGTGTGTACATGTCCTTAGTCGTATCTGGCTGTTTGTGACTCCAGGAACTGTAGTCCACCAGGTTCCTCTGTCCATGGAATTTTCCAAGCAAGAATACTGGAGTGGGTTGCCATTTCCTCTTTTAGGGGGTCTCCCAACCCCAGGATCAAACCTGCATCTCTTGCATTGGCGGGTGGATTCTTTACCACTGCACCACTTGGGAAACCCAAAAAAAGTAGACACGGTTGTGTGTGAGTGACTGATATCTTTGTAATCCTTTGAGATGTATTTGTAATTTGAAGAAACTGATTATTTGGTCGAATTTTGATATTTTAAGCCCGGTAAAATTGATAGGAGAAATAAGCAATTTGGAGAAAGACTTTCTAGGAAGGAGTGCTCTCTCACAGGCAGAGTGAGCACACCAGAGGAGAGGGAGACTGGAAGATTTTTTTTTTTTCAAGAATCACTTACCTTACATGTTTATTTTCCCTGATGAAGTATTTCTGAACCTTAGATTTTTCTGAAGTTTTACTTTTTTCCCCAAAAAGAGTAATTTTCAGTTGATTGGAGAAAAGAGAAAGAATTTGAGTGGGTACAAATGACAATATGTATAAGTCATTTACATTAGCAATGGTCATTTGGATTAAAAACTGTCTGTACATGAACAGAGGAGCCTGGTGGGCTACAGTCCATGGGGTCACAAAGAGTTAGACATGGCTGAGCAACTTGCATATGGATATGGATATATAACTTTATATAATCTATATGTGTATGTACTACATATATAAATTAACTACATTTAAATTGTAGACATACAGTTTAAGTATTACAGTTAAGTTGTAGAAATACAACCAGAAATTCTACAATTTAAGTTGTAGAAATAATCTTTATGAGCTTTTTTTTTTTTAACTTAAAAGTTTTGGTGAAAGTATACAAGTACACACAAATCACTGATACAGCTTGTTGCCTTTTTGCAAAGTGAACATGTCTATGTAATCAGTAATACCTAGATCAAGAAATATTACCAACATCCTAGATGGGCAAAATTTCTATTTTCTTTATAAGAAATGGAAGATAAAACAGCTTTAAGACAAATATGGATATGACCCCTTATATCATTACAACAATTTATTTCAGATACTAGTGTTTTTCTTAAATCTTTAGATATTTTTGCTTGTGTATCCTTTAACATAGAGAAAGAAATGGCAACCCACTCCAGTATTCTTGCCTGGAGAATCCCATGGACAGAGGAGCCTGGTAGGCTACAGTCCATGGAGTCACAAAGAGTTGGACATGGCTGAGCAACTAACACACACACTTTCACAATCCAATGTTAGGAAGCTTACCCATCAACTTAATATGCTGAAGTTTTCCCCAAAGATCATTGTTGTTCCGTCACTAAGTCATGTACGGCTCTTTGAGCCCCCTGAACTATCTCCTGAAGTTTGATCAGACTCATGTCCATTGAGCTGCTAATGCCATCCAACCATCTCATCCTCTGTTGCTCTCTGCTCCTTCCCTCACTCTTTCCCAGCAGCAGGGTCTTTTCCAAAGAGTCGGGTCTTCCATCAGGTGGCCAGAGTATTGGCGCTTCAGCATCATTCCTTCTAGTGAATATTCCTTTAGGATTGACTGGTTTGATCTCCATGTTGTCCAAGGGACTCACCAGAGTCTTCTCCAGCACTGTAGTTCAAAAGCATCAATTCTTCGGCCAAAGACCAAAGGTTAGGTTATTTTGAGGAGAGGGGAAATCTTGTTTTTTATATTTAAGAATTTTTAAAACTAATGTGGAGCTTAATATGCGATTCTGAGTCTTCATTCCAAAAACTGTTGTTTCTCTTTACTACTGCGATGAATATTTTTGATTCTCCATTTCAGATTGGAACACTTTCTCACTGCTTTTTTAAACTTACCCTTTTTAACTCCTGTGAAAATATTTTGACATTGTTTGGTCAGTTATTTCATTTCTTGTTTTTCTGCATATTTTGGTTATCCTTTGTTATCTTACATTTAACTTATTTTTAAATTATAAAACTTTCACAGAAAAATGGTGGCATATTTTGCTTTCAGAATTGTATTTTTAGTCCTTGACCAGATCTCTTCATTCCTTTCACATAGGAAGAAGGTGTAAAAGTGCCTCTGCCAGCATCATTGATAAGTTCTTCATCAAGTGAAAGCTTGTGCTGAAGTGCTAGTGATTTATAAGCTTGTACACTTTATTATACAAGTATCCCCTGAGAATGACAGATGGGCTCTGTTTTTAAGGAACTACTTGCTTGAAACTGATGATACAGTAGCCTTAGTTACCAGAGGAATAAGATTTCATTATTTCATGTCTGCTCTTTCAGCACTTAACAGTCCAGCATTAGTGCTAATAGTTCTTTCTTGTCTGCAACAAGCAGTGTGAAGATTGTCACCTTCCTTTCTGTTTTATCTTATTTTTTTCATGCATAGCCACATTCAGTAATTGTTACTGGTTAAATTTGAGAGGGATAGGAGCTTTTCAAAGTGCCTTGCTTATTCTTTTTTCTGCAGTGGTTTCTTCTTTTTGCAGTAGTTTTTTTTAAATTACGAGATTTTAAATAAATTCTGACTTCTGAAATGCTCTGAAACCCTTTCTGTATCATTTACGTTACCAATATAAATCAGCAAGATCTAAGTTTGGGTGGTGGTAGTGTTCTAGAGACTGAATGTAAATAGCATTTCAGATCATGATGTCTTGTAAATAAGTGTGTTGATATTGTCTTCTGGTATATATTTTTAAGAATGAGTGTGTGTATGTATCTGGCGTTTCATTTGTAACTTTAACATTAGACAGTTTGCAAGACCAAAGTCTCTTAGTGGGTTTTTCAGTTCAGTGCTATTAAGATAAAGTTTTGTTATGACTCCCTACTCTTTACTGTATGTTTTACCATTTAATTATTCATTGAATTACCTTTGTGCCACATTTAGAAAGTTACTGCAGCCTAAATATTAAGCCAAGTTGTGGTGCTTTGATGTAACTGAGAAAGAAACATGTACCAAGTGAAGGAAACTACCCAGAGTTGGAGTCATTCGTCTTGTTTTCATGGTATTTGTCCTTCTTCATTACATTCATTGTTTTGCCATTGTTTTACATCCAGAAACTGAGAATAGGTTAAAGTTAGATCGTGTTGTTAGAATTTAAGCTCAATTGCAGAAATAAACAACACTTTCAGGTTTTTCATAGCATCTGTAATCCCACATACCTAGTAGTTGTAAGTCTCAGGATGCCTTAATGGATTTTTCTGATTCTTTCTCCGTATCTCTATTGCTGTCTCTCACAGGGAACCTATTCTCTATTTCTGAGTTATTTGGTTTGAGAACCTATTAGGTGAAGTCTTTAATGCTGAAACACTGAGCTGGGAGATCTGGAGGTAGTGAATTTAATCTGAGTCTGTAAAGTTAAGTCTGGTTTTAGAGGGCTAGAAAAATGTCACATAGCAATCATAGACATACTTTGATAACATACACATAAACACAGTGAAACTGGGAATGTGTACTCTTGATATTGTGAAGTGTCTAAAATTGCTTGGTAAAATGTTAACAGTAATGTCCTTAGAATGATGGAGGTGAGATGATTTTTTTAATTCTTCCTGTAGTTTTTTTTCAAAGACTATGGAATCTGGAAGGGGGAGGAGTGTGTGTGTGTATGTTTAAGAATTTAATAGTTCTAATTGTGATGTAAAGTCATTCTACTTGGTTTGATGACATAGTCCCCACATGGGTCATTTTAAATGTGAATAAAAGCGTAAAACTACATTTTTTAATGCCATAAGTGTGTTTTAAATGCTTATTCATGGATATTTTGGGGTTTTGTATTCGTTATAACTTTAAGATAGTTATATAACTGTGTCATATATGGGAAATGAGGATAACTGATGATCAGAAAGTCAGAATTCAGAAATTAAAGCAAAATTTGATATTTGGAAGTTTGAGCCAGTGATTCTGTCTTTCCACGATGTCTTTGACAGTAGATTATGGTAGTAAATACATAAAAATAAAATTTTAATTGCATGCCTGACTGAATGATGAAAGATGGAAATTTAGTGTGCAAACGAACTGAATAATTAGGTGAATAAAAGATTTATTATTGTTACAACAGATGGATGCTTGTTCTGTATCCTGGTGGTAAGGGTTCATGACTATTTGATAATTTTATATGGGAGAATATTTTTCTTTTCATAAAACTGGTATTAGTGCTGAAGAAATTAATGGCTATCAGTTAATTAAGTTCAAGCAAAAATTGCTAGGGGAAATCGTTTCATCGTTGCCAGTTTTTAAATAAACCACATCCTTTCCTTTCTAAGATATTATATTTGGAGAAGTTTTGGATTGTGGGATCTAATGAGTTTGGGAATAAATAAAAACCTGGCAATGTTTTTCAAAAAATACAGACCTTTGAAGTTTAAATTTAGTAATTAGATTTGGAATTAACTCATCTCAATGCTCACCTGACTAGTCTTCTGATTATCTTATAGACACTTCACAAACCTAAACTGGGAGAAAACAAGCATTTTCCACAAAATACACTAGAACTTTCATTGAATGAGGTGACTGTTTGGCTTTTTTGTTTTGTTTTTATAGTTCAGTTCAGTCGCTCAGTCATATCCGGCTCTTTGCAACCCCATGAACCGCAGCACGCCAGGCCTCCCTGTCCATCACCAACTCCTGGAGTGCACCCAAACCCATGTCCATTATGTAGGTGATGCCATCCAACTATCTCATCCTCTGTCGTCCCCTTCTCCTCCTG
The DNA here is from genome assembly GCF_033118175.1 of Dama dama. Taxonomy (NCBI): domain Eukaryota; kingdom Metazoa; phylum Chordata; class Mammalia; order Artiodactyla; family Cervidae; genus Dama; species Dama dama. The sequence continues at coordinate 73,735,528 of NC_083691.1, forward strand.
CCCTCAGTCTTTCCCAGCATCAGGGTCTTTTCAAATGAGTCAGCTCTCTGCATCAGGTGGCCAAAGTATTGGAGTTTCAGCTTCAACACCAGTCCTTCCAGTGAACACCCAGGACTGATCTCCTTCAGGGACTAGTAATATGGTTTATGGCTTCCCAGGTGGCTCAGTGGTAAAGAATCCGATTGCCAATAACAAGGAGATGCAGGAAACTTGGGTTCAATCCCTGGATCAGAAACATCTAGTGAAGTAGGAAATGGCAACCCACTCAAGTATTCTTGCTGGGAGAATCCCATGGACAGAGGAGCCTGGTGGGCTACAGCCCATAGGACTGCAAAGAATTGGACACAGCTGAGCATGAACACACACTAATACAGTTTAAGGCAAATCAGTCATTAAATGTAGATTCTAGATGATAATCAGCATGGTTTTATGAAGAACTGATTATAGATAAATGTATTTTTCTGTACTAGTGACTTTTGGTAGGTGAAGAGAGAACAAGAACAACAGAGCCAGGTTTAAATAAGACATTTTATTCTTTTATGAAGGAGTCATATTGATGTTGTGGCAGTTGGGAGAACTTTTTAAAAGTTGTATTGTCTGGAAGCTACAACTTTTAAAAATAGTGCTAGACATTTGCAAATAGATACTTACTAAATGGGTCTTTGTATTTCCTTTCCCTCTCCTGGACTCAAATTTGTTCACATAATCACTGATTTAAGTGGCTGAGCATATTAACTTCATGGATGAGATCTTAAAAGATGATAAGGTTGAGTACTTGAAAAACTGAAAATAGAAGTCAAATTATTTTGAATAGTCTAAGAAAAAAGGAACAAACAAATGGGCTTCAATCTTTGTGGAAATAACCAAAAAATGAGTAGTAACTAAGAAGGGATGAGCCAGAAGAATTAAGCAGAAAGTGATTTGGTATATAGTTGAATGAATCATCCTAAAGTATGTGTGCACATGTAAACACATGGAATAGTATCACAGTAGTTTTGAAATGGTTGGAAAAAAACATATATTAGAAAAACCTAAATGTTATCTTAAAGGGGAACAAGCTAAATGGTAAATTAAGAATTACTTTCAGGGAAGATAAAAAACTCTCTTTTAAAAATTGCACTTAAAAAAGTTAAGAGTAAACCTGATCAAGAAAGGTGAAAGACTTAGATGCTGTGAACTATGTAACATTGACAAAGGAAACTGAGGATGATTCAAAGAAATGAAGATATCCCATGCTTTTGTATTGGAAGAATCAATATTGTTAAAATGGCCATACTACCCAAAGCAATCTGCAGATTTAATGTGATCCCTATCAAATTATCCTTGGCCTTTTTCACAGAACCTAGAACAAATAATCCTAAAATTTATATGGAACTGTAAACTGAACCAGAATTACTAAAGCAGTCCTGAAGAAAAAGAACAGAGCTGAAGGCGTAATTCTCCCAGCCATCAGACAATACTGCAAAACTACAGGAATCAAAACAGCATGGTATTGGCACAAAAACAAATATATGTATCAGTGGAACAAAATTGAGAGTCCAGAAATAAACCCACATACCTACCAGTCAGTCAGCCTTCAACAAAGGAGGCAAGAATATATAATGGAGGGAAAAGTCTCTTTAGTAAGTGGTATTGGGAAAACTGACAGCTGCATGAAAATTAGTGAAGTTAAAACACTCTTGCATCATCCAAAAATTAAACTCAAAACGGGTTAAAGACTTAAATATGAGGCATGATACAATAAAACAGAAGACATGGGCAAAAAACATTTTCTGACATAAATTATACCAGTGTTTTCTTAGGCCAGTCTCCCAAGGCAATAGAAGTAAAAGCAAAAGTAAACAAATGGGACCTAATCAAACTGAGAAGCTTTTACACAGTGAAAGAAACCATAAACAACTAAAAGGCAACCTACAGACCGGGAGAAAATGCTTGCAAACAATGCAACCAACAACGGCTTAATTTGCAAAATAACTTAATTTGCAAAATTGCAACAACTCACACAACTCAATAACAACAGCAACCCAAATCAAAACATGAGCAGAAGACCTAAACAGACTGTTTCTCTAAAGGAGATACACAGGTGGCCAACAGACACATGAAATGATGCTCAATGTTGCTATTTGTTAGAGAAATGCAAATCAAAACAACAATGAGATATCATCTCACACCAGTCAAAATGGTCATCATTAAAAAAGTCTATGTGTTGAAAAGATGCTCAACATCACTCATTATCAGAGAAATGCAAATCAAAACCACAATGAGGTACTATTACACATCAGTCGGGATGGCTGATATCCAAAAGTCTACAAGCAATAAATGCTGGAGAGGGTGTGGAGATAAGGGAACCCTCTTACACTGTTGGTGGGAATGCAAACTAGTACAGCCACTATGGAAAACAGTGTGGAGATTTCTTAAAAAACTGGAAATAGAACTGCCATATGACCCAGCAATCCCACTTCTGGGCATACACACCGAGGAAACCAGATCTGAAAGAGACACGTGCACCCCAATGTTCATCGCATCACTGTTTATAATAGCCAGGACATGGAAGCAACCTAGATGCCCATCAGCAGATGAATGGATAAGGAAGCTGTGGTACATATACACCATGGAATATTACTCAGCTGTTAAAAAGAATTCATTTGAATCAGTTCTAATGAGATGGATGAAACTGGAGCCCATTATACAGAGTGAAGTAAGCCAGAAAGATAAAGAACATTACAGCATACTAACACATATATATGGAATTTAGAAAGATGGTAATGATAACCCTATATGCAAAACAGAAAAAGAGACACAGATGGACAGAATAGACTTTTGGACTCTGTGGGAGAAGGCGAGGGTGGGATGTTTCAAAAGAACAGCATGTATATTATCTATAGTGAAACAGATCACCAGCCCAGGTGGGATGCATGAGACAAGTGCTCGGGCCTGGTGCACTGGGAAGACCCAGAGGAATCGGGTGGAGAGGGAGGTGGGAGGGGGGATTGGGATGGGGAATACATGTAACTCCATGGCTGATTCATGTCAATGTATGACAAAACCCACTGAAATGTTGTGAAGTAATTAGCCTCCAACTAATAAAAATAAATGAAAAAAAAAAAAACATTAAAAAAATAGTTCACCTTTTTTAGCTTGTAGTTCTAAGAGAAGCCGTTCTTCGACAACTTTAATGGCTGCTTCAGTGGCCTCAGCTATAGTGTTTCTGGTTAACATTTCAAGGGCTTTATCAAAACGTGGTTGAATTACTTTATCATAGTCAATTACCTGCAAAGAATATTTGAGAAAATCAATATAAGCACAAGTTACTCTGAAAACTAAGCACATTGTTCATCAACATTTATTTCTACAGCTATACCTATGTATCTCAAAAATCTTAATGCTGCTTGAAGTATGTTATTTTCAGAATTCACTGATTTTTAAGTGCTAGCTTTCAAAGAAAGCTAGTATATATATTTAGATATGTATGATCATGTAATATGTATTCAAATTACATATATATTTTAAACATCAACATTTTATTTATAGTCTACATACAATAAAAGGCACCCATTATAAGTACAGAGTTTGATGAGTTTTTACAAATATATACATAAAAACCACTACAATAAAAACATAGAACATTTTTTATCACCCCCTAAAGTCTCCTCCTCATCCTTTATAGTCAGTGCCTGGCCCTTAGTAACCCCTTTGTTTTCCATCAAATACAGATAAGTTTTGCCTTTTCTACAATTTCATATAAATGGAACCAAACAGTATATAATCTTCCCCAAGCGTTTCTCCCTTAGCATAATGTTTTTGAGATTCAACAATATAACTATATGTCTCAGTAATCTATTCCTATTTTTGAGCAGTATAATTGTATGAATATGTGTTTTTTAATTCATTCATCATGGACGTTTGGGTTGTTTCTAGTTTGGGCTATTATAAATAAGCAATGAACACTTGTGGAAAAAAAAAATCTATGTGTAACAAAAGTTGGAGAGGGTGTGGAGAAAAGGGAACCCTCCTACACATTTGGTAGGAATGTAAATTAGTGCAGCCAGTATGGAAAACAGTATGGAGGTTCCTTAAAAAATTAAAAATAGAGTTGCTAAATGATCCACTAATCCCACTTGTGGGCATGTATCCAGAGAAAATGAATTTGAAAGACACCTGCACCCTACTGTTCATAGCAGCACTATTTGCAATAGCCAAGACTTGGAAGCAACCTAAATGACCATCAGCAGATGAATGGGTAAAGAAGATGTGGCATGTATACATAATGGAACTGTACTCAGACATTAAAAAAAAAAAAACAGAATGAAATAATGTCATTTGCAGCAACATGAATAGATCTGGAGATTATCATACTAGGTAAAGTAAGAGAAAGACAAATATCATATGTTATCACTTATATGTGGAATCTAAAATATGACACATATGAACTTGCTAACAAAACAGACTCTCAGATATAGAAAACAAATTTATGGTTACCAAAGGGGAAAGACAGTGGGGAAAGATAAATTAGAAGTTTTAGATTAGCATATACAAACTACTGTGTATCCATATAAAATAAATAAACAAGGTCCTACTGTATAGTACAGTATAGTACAGTAGTACTATACAGGTCCCTGTATAGTGCAGGGAACTATATTCAGTATCCTCTAATAGACCATAATGGAAAAGAATATAAAAAAGAAGATATATGCACACCAACATGTATATACACACATATATGTGTATATATATATAAACTGAATCACTTTGTTGTATACCGGAAACTACCACAACCTTGTAAATCAACTATACTTCAATTAAAAAAAAAAAAAAATTACTTTCACATGACTGAAAGTCTTAAAAATGTTGCTCAGTTATTTTTCTGTGTGCTCAGAAGATAGAGAAAATGAATTTAAGTTAGATTAACAACCTATACTGGTGTAAATAACATCTCACTAAAGATTAGGAACTTCTTTGGTGGCAGCTGTTAGTATTAGGTGTTTTAATTAAATCTTAGAGGTGGCAAATTAGAAATTGTAGAATGTTGAAAATTGAACCACAGAGCCAATTCTTGAGGTTTATTCACTTTTTCAGGTTGGAATTAAAACACAGATTTCCTCACTCCCAATCAATGGTGAGTGAGGAAATCGGTCCCATCACTTCATGGGAAATAGATGAAGAAACAGTGGAAACAGTGTCAGACTTTATTTTTGGGGGCTCCAAAATCACTGCAGATGGTGATTGCAGCCATGAAATTAAAAGACACTTACTCCTTGGAAGGAAAGTTATGACCAACCTAGACAGCATATTAAAAAGCAGAGACATTACTTTGCCAACAAAGGTCCGTCTAGTCAAGGCTCTGGTTTTTCCAGTGGTCATGTATGGATGTGAGAGTTGGACTGTGAAGAAAGCTGAGCGCCGAAAAATTGATGCTTTTGAGCTGTGGTGTTGGAGAAGACTCTTGAGAGTCCCTTGGACTGCAAGAAGAACCAACCAGTTCATCCTAAAGATCAGTCCTGGGTGTTGATTGGAAGGACTGATGCTGAAGCTGAAACTCCAATACTTTGGCCACCTCATGGGAAGAGTTGACTCATTGGAAAAGACCCTGATGCTGGGAGGGATTGGGGGCAGGAGGAGAAGGGGATGACAGAGGATGAGATGCTTGGATGGCATCACTGACTCGATGGACATGAGTTTGAGTAAACTCTGGGAATTGTGATGGACAGGGAGGCCTGGCATGCTGCGATTCATGGGGTCGCAAGGAGTCGGACACAACCAAGCAACTGAACTGAACTGAATCAGTGGTAATGGTGGTATCTGTTCTTGTTCTGGAATTTTATTTTCATTCTGTTCATTTTTCAGTTTAGTGATTTGTTGAATCTATTGATCTGATAAACTTTTCTGTAATTCCATAATTTAAACAAATTTTTTTTTTTTTTTTTTTAGAATACTTAGTTAAAAAAAACATGCAAATAAAATTATGGTTTACTTCTTACTGATTGACTTAATTTTTTTTTTTTTTCCCTGTTTTGGCTGTGACTGGTTGGGGATAAAAAGCAATTATACTATGCAGTGTAAGGTAAACCATGTTGATGACAGGTTCATGTGATGATTCCCAGTGTAATTGATTTCAGATGCATAAAAACTGGTTAAAGCTTTTGAAGAGGTTAAGAGTTTTTTTCCACTGTGAATTCAAGTATCCATTTATAATACTGATGGTATTTCAGGTCAATAAGGAAGCGATTTACTGTTCACTAAATGATATTGAGACTATTGATTATTCCTTTGGAAAAACATTTAATTTCCTACTTTGTACAGTAACAAGAAATACATTCCAAATGATTAAAGAGTGCAAACATTTTTTAATTAGAAAAAAAATTTTTGTAGTAAAAATATCTAACGTGAGATCTACTTTTTAAACAAAATTTTAAGTATATGATATGGTATTGTTAACTATGGGCAAGACATTTTATATCAGATCATGAGAACTTAATTTATCTTTCATAACTGAAACTTTATACCCATTGAGTAGCACCTTTTCATTTCCTCTTTCCCCTGGCCTTTCTACTCTCTACTTCTGTGAGTTTGACTATTTTAGATACTTCATGTTATTTGTCCTTTGTAACAAGCTTATTTCACGTAGCGTGATGTCCTCCTAGTAAGAGCTCAGTGTTTTTGTTTAACCATAGAAGAGTAAGAAGAAAGTACTTTTCGTGTAAGCAAGGCCAAAATATCCAAAAGTCATTAAAGGAACATCAGGAAACTGACTATACAAAATAAATTGAAAGTTCTATACAAGAGAGGTGCTAAAAACAAAGTTAACGCAAATAAAAGACTGGAAGAAAAAAATTTACACCTATTTACCATACAAACAACATATGAGTCTTTTGAAAAATTTTATTCATTCATTTTTGTCTGCACTAGGTTTTTCATTGCTGTGCTCAGACTTTCTCTGGTTACGGCGAGCTAGGGCTACTCTGGTGGCAGTGCCCAGGCTTCTAATTGAGGTGGCTTCTCTTGTGGATTACAGGCTCTTGGGCACTCAGGCTTCAGAAGTTGCAGCCCTCCAGCTCTAGAGTTGTGGCTCAGTAGTTGTGGCACATGCATCTGGAATCTTCCCAGACCAGGGATCAAGTTCATGGTAGGCGAATACTTATCCACTGGACCACCTAGGATGTCCCTATATGAGTCTTTATTAAAAAATTTTTTGAGATAAAATATAGCTTATTGAACTGAATCCTCTTTTTAAAAAATACCTTCCATCCCATTCCCCTCCTCACTCTCACACTTCTCAGAAACAACCAGTCATGCATTTGTGATAAGGGCCTGTTCATTCATACATGTACATGCATCTGTAAACATGTATGCTTATAGTTGTTGCTGTGGGAAAGGAAGCTTGCCTTCATGTTTATGGCTCAGTGGGATAAACAAATATGAAATACCTCAAAAGACATTTAATGGTAAGGGCCAAGTGAGTGGTATAAATCATGAGTGGCACTCTAGAAATTTTCAAATGATTCCTAAATGAATTGATATAGAATTATATGAAACTTTAAAATTAAAAAGTCACTTCTTTTCCTTTGTACTTCTGTTCCCCAGAGATAACCATTGTATTTGTATGTTTGTGTTTACTTTTAAATTTAACACATGTGTATATAAATACGCATACTTTTTTCCTTAAAAAGAAACCACACTATGTAATAATTTATAAATTAAGTTTTTCTTTTTGCTTAAATATATCTTGTTTGTTTTTTTAATAACAATATAAAAAGTTGTCTCAGTCTTTTTTAGTTTAAATTGTGACTATACCACAATTTATATTAAATATCTCTGTTGACTAATATTTAGGTACTTTTTTTTTTTTTTTTTTTTGCTATGATAGAATTGCAGTGAACATCCTTGTGCAAATGTCTTTATATGTTTACATCACAATTTCAGTTCATATAAGTGAGTTATTGAGTCAAAGGGATACTTGCATTTTTTTCTTCCAGTTTCATTGAGATACAGTTGACATGAAGCACTATGCAAGTTTAACATGTCCAGCATAATGATTTGACTTAATATACCATGAAATGATTATCATAAGTTTCGTGAATATCATCTCATACAGATACAAAATTAAAGATATAGAAAAGGTTTTTTTCCTTGTAATGAGATCTCTTGGGATTTACTGTTAACTTTGATATATAACATAAAGCAGTATTATACTTATCATGTTTACATAACATCCCTAGTATCTGTTTTATAATTGAAAATTTGTATCTTTTGACTGTTTTTATGTAGTTCCTCCTTCCCAATGCCCCACCTCTGATAACCACAAATCTGATCTTACTCTTTTGCAAGTTTGTTTTTTGAGATACAACAGACCCACAATACTTTGTAAAGTTCCTATTACCAAATTTGTTTTAAAAAAATAATTGCACCATTAAGGAAACTAGTCTGAGGGCTAAAATGGTTTGTAAAGACTTCTCAGAGAAAGTGGCTACTTTAACAAGATCTTGAGGATTGAGTATGTCACAGAAAAAAGGGAAAAAATAACATTCTTAGTAAGAGGAAATTGGCTAGACAAACAGCATAGAAGAGTTACCAGGGCAGAGATTTTTACTCTGTTTGCATACTCTGTTCATCTCTCAGTTTACTTTATGTTGGTGTTTCTTTTCCAATAAGGAGGTTAGAGTTAGTCACTCTTGTCTCTCTAAGGCTTTCCTCTACCACCTGTGAATTAATCTAAATCTTTTATCCCAGTCTTTCACATGTTGGCTGCCTATTTTTCTTCCATATGATTCTTCTCTTGACAGACTCACATGCATTGCTAATCTCACACACAGACACACACACACACACAGAGCTATGAAATTTTGAACTCAGTTGTTGCTTAAGTATTTGATCACTTCCTTTTTACCCCCATGCCTTCTTGATAGCTTCTCATATCCCAGTGTCATTTACAATTGTTGGTAGGTGCATTTATGCTTAATGTGTGAAGGAATATGAGTAAAGATTTGATAATATTTTATGTAGTAAGCTTATCATGTTCTACACTCTGAATCTTTTGCTAATACTGTTTGGCAAAGTTTCTGAAAAGTCACCAGAATGTATTTTCCTTACAAATAAATGCCTAATATCAGTGAACAGATTTGTAATACACAATAGAAACTGCATACAGTTCTCATTATAATACGGCTTCCCTGGTAGCTCAGACAGTAAAGAAAATTCTTATAATGCAGGAAACCTGGGTTTGATTTCCTGGGTCAGGAAGGTCCCCTGGAGAAGGGTATGGCACCCCATTCCAGTTTTCCTGTCTGGAGAATCCCCATAGACAGAGGAGTCTGACTGGCTACAGTCCATGGGGTCGCACAGAATCGGACACATCTAATAAGCTATTAACATTTTCACACTTTTCACAGTTGTAATGTTAATAGATATCATTTATTGATCACTTTATTTCAAGTAGACAGTAAGTGCTGGTTTTATTCTTACAACAGTTTCCATCATATGGACAATATACCTGTTTTACATTTGAGAAAACAGAAGTTGAGCAAATTTAACTCCCAGGACCGAATAAATGGCAACCATAGGGTTAGAATCCATGTCTTTCTGATTAAACAGCCTGAATAAAGGTTGAATTACTATATTATACTATATCAGTAATCATTATCTCCCATGTATAACTTTTCAAAAACACATATCTAGGAAATATTTGTTACGTAAAAATGATTACTAATTGCATTGCAGTTACCTGCTTTTACAAAGCAAGGAGTAATGAATAATCAATTATGCATTTCCCAAGAAAACTTTGAAAATTCAGAAAAGCATAAAGAGAAATTGAAAATTAGCAACAATCACCCTAGAGGAAACTTCCCTGGGGATCCAGTGGCTAAGAATCTTTGCTCCCAATGCAGGGGGCCCAGGTTTGATCCCTGGTTAGGAAACTAGGTCCTACATGCCACAACAAAGAGTTCACATGCCACAACTGAAGAGCCCACATGCTGCAACTGAGACGCAGCACAGTCAAGTAAATAAGTAGATGTTAAATTAAAAAAAAAAGAGAGAAAACTTACACATTTCTTTCTACTTGCTATAAATGTAATAAGATGTAGAAATATATGTAGTATCATGTAATATTTTCATTGGAATTGTTCTGTATACAATTTTGTGTTCTCCCTTATTTAACATTATTTTCCTAATATAAATATATATATATATATGCATGTATGTATATATTCTTTGAAAATGGTTATCAGTGGCTGCATTTTTAAAACTTTTTAATTTATATTTGGCCGTACTGGGTCCTCGTTGCTATGCAAGGGCTTTCACTAGTTGCGAAGAGCAGGGTCTATTCTCTAGTTGCAGTGTGTAGACGTCTCATTGAGGTTGCTTCTCTTGATTTAGGTCATACCTGAATGGTCTAGTGGTTTTCCCCACTTTCTTCAATTTAAGTCTGAGTTTGGCAATAAGGACTTCATGATCTGAGCCATAGTCAGCTCCCAGTCTTGTTTTTGCTGACTGTATAGAGCTTCTCCACCTTTGGCTGCAAAGAATATAATCAATCTGATTTCTGTGTTGACCATCTGGTGATGTCCATGTGTAGAGTCTTCTCTTGTGTTGTTGAAAGACGGTGTTTGCTATGACCAGTGCATTCTCTTGGCAAAACTCTTATTATTTGCCCTGCTACATTCTGTATTCCAAGGCCAAATTTGCCTATTACTCCAGGTGTTTCTTCACTTCCTACTTTTGCATTCCAGTCCCCTGTGATGAAAAGGACATCTTTTGCGGGTGTTAGTTCTAAAAGGTCTTGTAGGTCTTCATGGAGCCGTTCAACTTCAGCTTCTTCAGCGTTACTGGTTGGGGCATAAACTTGGATTACTGTAATATTGAATGGTTTGCCTTGAAAACAAACAGAGATCATTCTGTCATTTTTGAGATTGCATCCAAATACTGCATTTCGGACTCTTTTGTTGACTGTGATGGCTACTGCATTTTTTCTAAGGGATTCCTGCCCACAGTAGCAGATACAATGGTCATCTGAGTTAAATTCACCCATTCTAATCCACCTTAGTTCCCTGATTCCTAGAATGTTGATGTTCACTCTTGCCATCTCCTGTTTGACCACTTCCAATTTGCCTTGATCCAACATTTGCTGGATCATTGAAAAAGTAAGAGAGTTCCAGAGAAACATCTATTTCTGCTTTATTGACTATGCCAAAACCTTTGACTGTTTGGATCACAATAAACTGGAAAATTGTGAAAGAGATGGGAATACCAGACCACCTGACCTGCCTCTTGAGAAACCTGTATGCAGGTCAGGAAGCAACAGTTAGCACTGGACATGGAACAACAGACTGGTTCCAAATAGGAAAAGGAGTATGTGAAGGCTGTGTATTGTCACCCTGCTTATTTAACTTACATGAAGAGTACATCATGAGAAATGCTGGACTGGATGAAGCACAAGCTGGAATCAAGATTGCTGGGAGAGAGATCAATAACCTCAGATATGCAGATGACACCACCCTTATGGCAAAAAGTGAAGAAGAACTAAAGAGCCTCTTGATGAAAGTGAAAGAGGAGAGTGAAAAAGTTGGCTTAAAGCTCAACATTCAGAAAACTAAGATTATGGCATCTGGTCCCTTCACTTCATAGCAGATAGGTGAGGAAACAGTGGAAACAGTGGCTGACTTTATTTTTCTGGGCTCCAAAATCACTGTAGATGGTGATTGCAGCCATGAAATTAAAAGACACTTACTCCTTGGAAGGAAAGTTATGACCAACCTAGACAGCATATTAAAAAGCAGAGACATTACTTTGTCAACAAAGGTCTGTCTAATCAAGGCTCTGGTTTTTCCAGTAGTCAAGTGTGGATGTGAGAGTTGGACTATAAAGAAAGCTGAGGCCAAAGAATTGATGCTTTGAGCTGTGGTGCTGGAGAAGACTCTTGAGAGTCCCTTGGACTGCAAGGAGATCCAACCAGTCCATCCTAAAGGAGATCAGTCCTGGGCATTCATTGGAGGGACTGATGCTGAAGCTGAAACTCCAATACTTCGGTTACCCGATGTGAAGAGCTGACTCATTGGAAAAGACCCTGAAGTTGGGAAAGATTGAAGGCAGGAGGAGAAGTGGACGACAGAGAATGAGATGGTTGGATGGCATCACCGACTCAATGAACATGGGTTTGGGTGGACTCCGGCAGTTGGTGATGGACAGGGAGGCCTGGCGTGCTATGGTTTATGGGGTTGCAAAGAGTCGAACATGACTGAGTGACTGAGCTGACTGAACTCTTGTTGCAGAGCACAGGTTCTAGCGTACTCAGGCTTCAGATTTTTCGGCTCGTAATTTCTAGGCTCACTAGTTGTGGCACATGGACTTAGTTGCCCCACAGCATGTGGAATCCTCCTGGACCAGGGATCAACCCTGAGTCCCCTGCATTGGAAGGTGGATTCTTAACCACTGGACCAACAGGGAAGTCCTGCATAGTATGTTTTATGTATCCTTGAATTTATTTTATCATTCCTTTATTGTTAGGTTACTTTTTGTTCAGTCACTCAGTAGCACCTGACTCTTTGTGACCCCATGGACAGCAGCATGCCAGGCTTCCCTGTCCTTCACCATCTCCTGGAGTTTGGTCAAACTCCTGTCCATTGAGTTGGTGATGCCATCCAACCATGTTGTCCTCTTTTGTTCCTGTCTCCTCCTGCCTTCAATCTTTCCTAGCATCAGGGTCTTTTCTAATGAGTCAATTCTTTTGGCATCAGGTGGCCAAAGTATTGCAGCTTCAGCACTAGTCCTTCCAATGAATATTCAGGGTTTATTTCCTTTAAGATTGACTGGTTTGATCTACTTGCTATCCAAGGGACTCTCAAGAGTCTTCTTCAGCACCACAGTTCAAAAGCATCAGTTCTTTGATGCTCAGCCTTCTTTATGGTCCAGCTCTTACATCCGTACATGACTACTGGAAAAACCATAGCTTTTACTATACGGACCTTTGTCACCAAAGTAATATCTCTGCTTTTTAAATACGCTGTCTAGGTTTGTCATAGCTTTTCTTCCAAGGAGCAAGCGTCTTTTAATTTCATGGCTGCAGTCACCATCTGCAGTGATTTTTGGAACTCAAGAAAATAAGTCTGTCACTTTTTCCATTGTTACCCTATTTGCCATGAAGTGATGGGATCTTAGTATTTTGAATGTTGAGTTTTAATTCAGCTTTTTCACTCTCCTCTTTCACTTTCATCAAGAGGCTCTTTAGTTCTTCACTTTTTGCCATAAGTGTGGTGTCATCTGCATATCTGAGGTTTTTGATATTTCTTCCGGCAATCTTGATTCCAGCTTGTACTTCATCCAGTCTGGCATTTTGCATGATGTACTCTGCATAGAAGTTAAATAAGCAGGGTAACAGTATACAACCTTTCCCAGTTTGGAACCAGTCTGTTGTTCCATGTCCAGTTCTAACTGATGCTTCTTGACCTGCACACAGATTTCTCAAGAGGCAGGTCAGGTGGTCTGGTATTTCCATATTTTTAAGAATTTTCCACAGTTTGTTGTGATCCACACACATCTAGTTTTTCTCTGTTGTAAGTTACACTGTAAAGAGAAATCATCAGGGTGGGCCCATGAGTTCCAACATTGAGATTCCCCACCTTTCCAAAGACAGTTGTGTAAGTCGCACAGTTGTGTCCGACTCTTTGCAATGTCATGGACCGTAGGTTGTCCGGCTCCTCTGTCCATGGAATTCTCGAGGCAGGAGTACTGGAGTGCATGATAATAGCTACATAATTCTACATCTTTCCCCTGTAGAAGTCATAAAATTTAAAAAATAAGGAAAATACTTGAACTTCCATTTTCAGTGAACTGAAAGACACAACATGTAGACTGCAAATTATATTTAAAGGCTGTCAAAAGCATCTTGAGAAGGAGCAGAAGTTGTGAACTTAAAAACATTTATTAAAGTTTAAGGGTTCACCTTGAGGTTCAAAGGCTAAATCTCTTGTTTGTAGTAACAGGGTTGGTGCCAGAAATACCTAGCTTGATTCAGAACAGAAGAAAAGGTAGAGCTACCTTTACATGGAGCAGTATGCACCCAAATCAGCTCTTCTCTCTAGCATCAAAGAAGGAGAAAGTATTTTGAGTTTTACTCTTTGTTAAGGAAACCAAAACAGTGCTTCAGAACAAATTGTTTTAAGTACAATTAAAACCTAACTGAACTGAAATTTTTGTCTTGAAAACTGTACTTGTGCCAGGGTAAACTGACCAGAATGGTCATAAAGATTCCTTTGGTCAGCCAACCACCCTCATCTTTCTTCCTACAAAGTTCTTTCCAAGGGGTTGATAGTTGGACTGGCCTCAGATTTCTGTGTAACATTCAATACAAAAAAAAAACAAAAAAAACATTCAATACCAGAAGATGTTAAAGCAATGTTTACAAAGTAAGGAAGTAAAGCGAAAGCCAAAGATTTCATATCCAGTTAGGCCGTTCTTCAAGTATGAAAGGTATAAACAGAACTCAGGGAATGCTGTATATATGAACCCTTCTTGAGGAAACTGTTAAAGTATAAACTTCCACCTTCCAAGAGCTATCTGAGAAAAGAATTTGTTGTAACCATTGAATATATATACACACACACACATATATATATATATAGAGAGAGAGAGAGAGAGAGATTTTATAACCCTAAAGACTAAAACAAATGTAGAGATTATGATGATGGAATATAATGTTGTATACCTTGATGATGTAGAAATGATGAAAACTAATAAAATTTGAGAGAAGAAAGTTTATAGATTACCTCATTGTAATTACTGGTAGTCGAAAACTGTATTCAAGATCACAAATCAAGTAACGGAAGTATAAACATATTTAACACTTTAAAGGTAATGCTATTGATGGAATTAAGTAAGGAGAGGAAGAGGAAACATGTTCATTTTAACATTGCTCATATTAAGGAATTAACAGGTATCTTAAAAAATAATCTAGTGGAATTCTAAGTCATTAATACGAGAATTAATCACTAGAACAAAAAACTTTACGAAAATTTGAAAGAACTGGAAACCTATCTAAAAGAAAACATCATCTGTTGAAAGAATATTCATATACAACCACACATGTAACAAAACATAGCAGTACTAAGACCAGACATCTTTTATATAAAAAATACAAGTAGACTTTATCCCACCTTTGAAGGAAAAGGTTTCTAATTAGATTCCGAGCAAAACGAATTGTGTGGTTTGTCTGCAAGAAAATGATTGTGAAAGCTTAACATTTTAAAAGATGGCAAAGTGAAAGAAATTTAGGGATATCATGACCGTAACATACAAGGTGGAGTTCATAGTAAATAGGTAAAAAATACAATTTCTTAAACAGTGAAGTGAAAGTTTAATAGACGTGATTATCTGTATATCAACTAAAATAGCAGCCTAGGTTAAGCCGAAATTATAGAAAATATGAGGACAAGTGGAATAAATACGTAATTGAAAGACACAAAACAAACCTTAAATATCTTTTCTCGATAGAGAGGATAACATCATCACAGTTCCCACTGAGGTAGTTTGTCAACTAGTTTTTAAAATGAGACGTGTTGATTCCAAAGTTAATAGGGAAAAATATGCAAGAGTAGCCAGGAGAGCTAAAAAACTAAAGAAAACTGAGGGAGAACTTGTCTTTCCAGAAATTAAGATATAAAGGTAAAATGCACAAAATGGGCATGGTACCAGTCAACAAACATACGTGGGTCAGTGAAGCAGAATAGCAAGTCCAGGAATACTTTCAAATACGTGTGAGAATATAATAAAAGTGGCATCTCAAATCTGTGGGGAAAAAAAATTTTTTTTTCTTAATTTAAAAAATAATTTAAAAAATTTAAACAATAAACTAGGGACAGCTGGTTAGCTGTATGAAAGAACTTCAATCTGTAAATTTCACACATATACCAAATGGATCAATGAAAAATAAACCATGAAAGTAATAGAAGAAAGCATTAAAGAAGTCTTGACAATTTTGATGTGCGGAAGACCATTTAAATCAAATCCAGAATTCATAAAATAATGGGTAATTTTTACTGCATTAGAAAAGCAGTCTCTGAATGGATAAAAATGTGATATGTGTATATACAATGAAATTATATTCATCCTTAAAAAAAATCCTGTCACATGGTACAGCTTGGATAAGCCTTGAGGACATTATGCTGGGTGGAACACACCAGTCACAAATACTGCATAATTCTACTTAAATGAGGTATCTTAAACTAGTCAAACTCTTAGAAAAAGAAAGTAGAATGGTGGTTGCCAGGAACTAAGTGGAGAGGGGAAAGGGAAGTTTTTTTCACCTGGAATCAGTTCAGTTCAGTCGCTCAGTCGTGTCCAACTCTTTGCGACCCCATGGACTGCAGCACTCCAGGCCTCCCTGTCCATCACCAACTCGCGGAATTTATTTAAACTCATGTCCTTTTAATTGGTTTTGCCATCTAGCCATCTCATCTTCTGTCGTCCCCTTCTCCTCCCGCCTTCCGTCTTTCCCCAGCATCAGGGTCTTTTCAAATGAGTCAGTTCTTCGCATCAGGTGGCCAATTAAGTATTGGAGTTTCAGCTTCAGCATCAGTCCTTCCAATGAATATTCAGGACTGATTTCATTTAGGATGGACCAGTTGGATCTCCTTGCTGTCCAAGGGACTCTCAAGAGTCTTCTGCAACAACACAGTTCAAAACCATCAATACTTTGGTGCTTAGCTTCCTGTATAGTCCAGCTCTCACATCCATACATGACTACTGGAAAAACCATAGCTTTGACTAGACAGACTTTTGTTGGCAAAGTAATGTCTCTGCTTTTTAATATGCTGTCTAGGTTGGTCATAACTTTTCATCCAAGGAGCAAACGTCTTTTAATTTCATGGCTGCAGTCACCATCTGCAGTGATTTTGGAACCTAAAAAAGTTTGTCATTGTTTCCACTGTTTCCCCATCTATTTGCCATGAAGTGATGGGACCAGATGCCATGATCTTAGTTTTCTGAATTTTGAGCTTTAAACCAACTTTTTCACTCTCCTCTTTCACTTGCATCAAGAGGCTCTTTAGTTCTTCACTTTTTGCCATAAGTGTGGTGTCATCTGCATATCTGAGGTTTTTGATATTTCTTCCGGCAATCTTGATTCCAGCTTGTACTTCATCCAGTCTGGCATTTTGCATGATGTACTCTGCATAGAAGTTAAATAAGTGGGGTGACAGTATGCAACCTTTCCCAGTTTGGAACCAGTCTGTTTTTCCATGTCTGGTCCTAACTTACTTCTTGACCTGCATACAGATTTCTCAAGAGGCAGGTCAGGTGGTCTGGTATTCCCATCTCTTTAAGAATTTTCCAGTTTATTGTGATCCACACAGTCAAAGGCTTTGGCGTAGTCATTAAAGCAGAAGTAGATGGTTTTCTGGAACTCTCTTGCTTTTCCAATAACCCAGCAGATATTGGCAATTTGATCTCTGGTTCCTCTGCCTTTTCTAAAACCAACTTGAACATCTGGAAGTTCATGGTTCATGTACTGTTGAAGCCTGGCTTGGAGAATTTTGAGCATTATTTGCTAGCATGTGAGATGAGTGCAATTGTGCAGTAGTTTGAGCATTCTTTGGCATTGCCTTTCTTTGAGATTGGAATGAAAACTGAAATTTTCCGGTCCTGTGGCCACTGCTGAGTTTTCCAGATTTGCTGGCATATTGAGTGCAGGACTTTCACAGCATCATCTTTTAGGATTTGAAATAGCTCAACTGGAATTCCATCACCTCCACTAGTTTTATTCATAGTGATGCTTCCTAAGGTCCACTTGACTTTGCATTCCAGGATTTCTGGCTCTAGGTGAGTGACACCATCGTGATTATCTGGGTCATGAAGATCTTTTTTGTATAGTTCTGTGTATTCTTGCCACCTCTTCTTAATATCTTCTGCTTCTGTTAGGACCATTGTCCTTTATTGTGCCCATCTTTGCATGAAAAGTTCTCATTTTCTTGATATCATTAGGTATAGAGTTTCCTTTTTGCATGATGAAAAAGTTCTAGAGAGCCATTGTACAACATTGTGCATATAGTTAACACTATTACACTATGCACTTAAAAGTGACTTAGATGATGTTTTATGTGTTTTGTTTACCACAGTTTTTTTTTTTAAAAAAGCACTCAGAATGCCAGAAACCATCATAATACAGCAGTCAGAATACAGATTAACAACTAGCAAAACTTATCTGCAGTTCATATCACAAAGGGTGTTCTTCTGTATAAATCCTGCAAACTCAGTTTAAAAAGCCCTGTAATCTAATAAAAAAAAAATGGGGGCAAAGATGTGAATAGATAACTGACAACATTAAATGCAAATAGCTTGTGAGCATCTGAGAAGCTGCTAATAATAACCTCATTCAAAGTAAGAGAAATTAAAACCAAAACACCTATTGGGCAAAAACCTAAAAGTTAGATAACATCCTCATGATGCTTTGTCATACATGACTATTGAGGATAAAATTGAGATATCCTCTGGAATTCAGTTGGGCACTGTCTCCCAGAATAAAAGTACATTTACTCTTGATAAAATAGAAACATCTTTGGACTTAAAAGAATAAAGAACAGTGTGTTAAGTAGAGACTAAATACATGAGTCTACCTAAATCTGGTTTAGAAGGAGGCAGATTCTCTGAAAGTTCTTTTCTTTCAGGATGGAGACCAAAGCTATATTGATGTGCAGGTTGGATAAAGAAGGCACACTACTTGTTTGTTTAGTGTTCAAGAAACTAGGGGGCTGAGTCAAGAAGGAGCTTATAGGTCCATAGGAGTGGAAGAAAGCAGTGAAAGCCTCCTAGATAAGATCTGAGCCAACCTGCCCATGATGTAGTGACTGGATCTTCAGGAAGACCCCATCTGCAGCAATTAACAAGCTTCATTGGGGTGGGAGACTTGAGTGAGAGGTACCAGCAAATCAAAAGCTGTTAAGGTGAGGTAAGCACATGTAAACATACCCACCAGCACCCCTGCATTCCTCTACCATATATACACGTGCAACTGTAACTTGTGATGAACCTGCAAACAAAAATTCAAAAACACACAAGAAAAACTAACCCTAAAAAAAGGTCAACACCTTTACTAAAAAAAAGGGGGGGAAAGAAAACACTCTGTGTATTGATGGAGAAGTATCTTCAAGATTTCTTTGCTTGGTGGGAGAAAAGGAGATCACAGTACAGTGTTTATGGTCTATTTCCTTTTGTCTGAAGTAGGGGAATAGTTGATATTCTCAGTCAAGTAAATTGTTCTTCACAGACTATCTTCAGATATCTAAATATATTTAAGAGTCTCAGGGAGATAAAGGGATAAGTAATATCCATAAAAGAAAACCAAAATTAAGTACATGCCAATTTGGCCTTGCCTGGTGTCTCAGTGGTAAAGAATCCTCCTACCTGTGCAGGAGACACAAGTTCAATCCCTTGGTTGAGAAGATCCCCTGGAGAAGGAAATGACAACCTACTCCAGTATTCTTGCCTGGAAAATTCCATGGACAGAGGAACCTGGCAGGCTACAGGATGTTACTTATTCCTTTATCTCTCTGAGAATCTTAAATATATTCAGTTATCTGAAGATTGTTCTTCACAGACTAAGGATTTACTTGAATAAGAATATCAATTATTCCTCTACTCCAGCACAAAAGGAAATAGACTGTAAACACTGTGCTGTGATCTCCTTTTTTCCCACCAAGCAAATGCAGACACAAGTAGCCAGACAGGACTTAACCAGTAAACGACGACGACAGATTAGCAAATAGGTGTAAAAGCTGAGCGCTGTAGAATTGATTAGACTTAGTAGATGGGATGTATTATATTGAACACAATAAAAGAATTAGTGATTTTGAAGCATAATATTGAGGAATTCACCCAATAGTTAGCAAAAATGAAGGGAAAAAATTAGAGGATTGGTCAAAAGATCTAAACATCTGTCCAAAAGAAGTTTTAGGAGAAATTAGATAAAATAGTAGAAATATAATATTTAATGAGATGATTAGTTTTTAGAATTGAAGTAAAATCTTAAGTTTTCACACTGAACTTGTATATTAATTAACAATTACTTAGCAGGATAAATACTCCAAAAAGTTGGCTCTAAATGCTCAATAGTGAAATTGCAGAACAAAAAAAAAAATAGTTTTTATAAAAAGGATGAAAAAAAAAGCCAGAGTACCTGCACCAAAATATCAGTCATACTAACACTATATTTATCAGAACAGTAATTTCCAGAAGAAAATGGGGTACTTTTTCCTCAAAATGTACAGGGAATGTAACTGTTAAATCTTGACTTCTATACCTATTTAAAATATCAAGAATGAGACCCAACATGAGGATTTACACAGAAACTGAGTTTATCACTTTAAAAACTTGATGCAGTATCCTTTAACTAAAAAATAAATAGATTTAAAAAAAAACTTGATGCAAAAACCAAAGTGATGTACTTGGGCCAAAAGAATAATAAACTAGAGGGAGGCATTGGATAAAGGAATACATTGTGAGCAAAGAATCTGTGAACTGTGTTAGTCAGGTTGACTATTGATTGTTCATTTTTTAATGTTTTTTTAAGGTAAAACCAAAATATCAATACTAGAAAATAAAAAGAAAGTTGGAAGAAAGAGGATTACATCGAGCCTAGAATGCTACTATACTTAATCTTGTTTACAGGAAGTAAGTACAGAGTTACTGAAAACTTTAGGGTATCTTAAAAAATGAATAGCTGTTTTTGTGGCTCTGCAGACAACTTGGATGAAATTCTAGCTTATCTTTCACTGTGAGTGTGCTTAGTCACTCAGTCGTGTCCAACTCTTTGTGACCCCATGGACTGGAGCACACCAGGCTCCTCTGACTATGGGATCTCACTGGCTGTGTGGTATTAAGGTTACTTCACCTTCCTCTGCCTAAATTTTCTCATCTATAAAGATGACAGTAAGTAATATTGAGTTGACCAAAAAAGCTTGCTTGGGTTTTTCTGATGTCCAGACAAACTTTTTGGGCAACCCAGTATTTCCTCATAATGTTGTGGAGTTAAGTGAAATACATACAAAAGTTTTAGTACACTGGGCTTTCCTGGTAGCTCAACTGGTAAAGAATCTGCAGTGTGGGAGACCTGGGTTCAGTCCCTGGGTTGGGAAGATCTCCTGCAGCAGGGAATGGCCTACCCACTCCATCCTGGAGAAGTCCATGGACTGTTTAGTCCATGGGTGGAAAAGAGTCAGACACGACTGAGCAACTTGCACTTCACGTTAGAACACTACTTAGTACATATAAGCACTCAGTACTTTTGCTCTTGCTCCTTTTATTTCTTTTTTAACTTTTAGGAGTACCTGTGGAAAAAAGAAGCAAAACCTATGGCTTCCAATCCAGCAGAACTAAAAAGAGTGAAGAAATCTTAACTTTTAGTATACCATCAGGGTTAGGTGGACTAATTTTAGTTTTTTATTTTATTTTATTTTATTTTTGAACAGTCCTAACTACTTACTAGGGTTGCTGTTTTGTGACTTTTATTCTTTATTCAAGATCTTCCAAAATACAGAGAAATTTTACTTGTGGGTTGCCATTTCCTTCTCCAGGGGATCTTCCTGACCCAGGGATTGAACCTGGGTCTCCTGCACTGCAGGAAGTTACCATCTGAGCCACCAAGAAGCCCTTTACAATAAGAAAGCAAGGATGGTGGAGTCTTCTGAATAGAAGATGCAGTAGTAAAATAGTCGATTCTCAAGTTTTTTTTTCTTTATTACACTACTCAAGAATTACATCCTTCTTCAAAAAGGTATAAAGTAGGATGGGAGACATAGAGATCAAAAGATAAATGTGCAGAATTCCCTGGTCGTCCAGTGGTTAGAACACCATGCTGTCACTGCTGGGGGCCTGGGTTTAATGCCTGGTCAGTGAGCTAAGATCCCACAAGCAATGAGGCATGGCCTCAACAACAGCAACAACAACAAAAGATAAATGCAGAGGGAAAAATAACACTGTAGACTGAGTTGTCCGGTATGGTAGCCGCTTGTCCCATGTGATTTATACTAAAATTAATTAATAGAATTGAAAATTCAGTTTCCCCAGTCACATTAAGCATGAAGTGGTTATGTAGAGAGAGTGTAACTGTTAACCTCATGTCGAATGTTTTCATCATTGCAGAAAGTATTACTAGATATCACTTCTCTAGACTTTTATCAATATGATAGTGAAATTGATCATATACATGAACTCAGATTGTGAGATTTCAGATGATCATATCCTGTATGAAATTATATTTTAAATTATTTCAAACTCAGGAATAGATGAACACACAGTGTATTTATTTTTCTTTCTTTCTGTTTATTGAAACATGCCACACAGCTTGTAGGATCTCAGTTCCCTGATCAAGGATTGGACCCAGACCATGAGGGTGAAAGCCTGTAATCCTATCCACAAGCCCACCAGGCCCGACATAGAGTATATTTTTGATGAATGCATGGTATATTTCTAAGGACAAAAAGAAATAGGGTAGTTTCTACCAAGTAGTCATTCAACAGGAATATTTTGCAACACAAATATGGACTGTCATCATTTGCTAAAAAGCATCCTGTGATAGTGTTCTTTCATCTCTTATGTTTTTGTGTAAAACAAATTATTTGGTGACGTTTAAATTCTTAACTAAAATTTTGAGTGGAGTTGCTTTTTTTTTCCACGTTTATTTATATTTTTGACTGCACTGGATCTGCATTGCTGCGTGCAGGCTTTTTCTAATTGCAGAGAGCAGGGACTACTGTAGCTGCTGTGCACAGGCTTCTCATTGTGGTGGCCTCTCTTGTGGAGCATAGGCTCTAGGGCACGTGGGCTCAGTAATTGTGGCTTGTGGGCTCTAGACGCTGCTTCAGTAGTTGTGGTACATGGGCAAAGCCTCACAGCATGTGGAATCTTCTGGACCAGGGATTGAACCCCCCGGTTCAATAATGTCCCTTGCATTGGCAGGTGGATTCTCAACCACTGAACTACCAGGGAAGTTCCTGGAGTTGCTTTTCATTATCCTGTCAGTTAAGTCGCTCATTTGTGTCCGACTCTTTGCGACCCCATGAACCACAGCACGCCAGGCCTCCCTGTCCATCACCAACTCCCAGAGTTCACCCAAACCCATGTATCGAGTCGATGATGCCATTAATTCTTCTATAAATTATGTTTTAGAAACTGAAAAATAAATGAATGGATATGTAACCAACTTGGCATACCAACAGTAGTTGAAAGTAAGTCTGCAGGAATGGAAGCTACAAGGAACAAGCCAAATCAGGCCATTCTGCGCCACACATACCCCTCCCACACCCCAACTCAGGAATTAGTAGCACAGTATCTGTAAAGAGATGTTTGCCTCTTTATCATCAAGGTGGAAAGCTGTTAATGGGAGAACATATACCAGATACAGGTGAAGGTTGGGCCTTCAAACCTAAAATGGTGATTAAATGGAAAGTGCGTTTGAAAAGTTGAAGATCTCATTGCTTAATCACACTTTGAGTCCTTGATTTGTAGAGGTATGTGCCCTTTAAAGAAGAGGTTAGAAAACAAACTTGTCTAAAACTCTAGACTTGAACAGCACTGACACTGAAATGTCTGTTCCTACTATATTACTCTGCAGCAGTGGTTCTCAAATATTTGAGGACTCCCTAAGAACTTTTCAGAATGTGAGTTATAGCTATTTACTGTATTATAAATTAAAGCAAAGTTTTTGGAGATTTACAGTTGAGGAAAACCTGTAATGTGAAAGATGAAAGCCAAAGCAGAAAGATGGAAACAAGTTATTTGGAAGAAGCAGCAATGGTGTAGGCAGAAAGAAAAGTTGAAAGACAATTATACCTTCAGGAGGCTGAAAGAAGCTATTCTATTTGTGGAACCTGAAATAGAAGTTATATTAATAAATAAGGAGTATCATAGAGCCAAAGTGAGCTCTAAATTTAAAATATGAACAGATAGGAAAAGTAAAGGATTTAACTCTAGTAGAAGGAAATGTTGACAGATTTTGTTTGTAACATAGGAATGGGGAAGGACTTTTGTATACAAAGCTTTTAAAAAATTGATAATTATTTGGCTGCATCAGGTTATCTGTTGCGGTGCACAGACTCTAGTTGCAGTGCACAGACTCTCTAGTTGCTGCATGCAGGTTTAGTTGCTCTGTGGTATGTGGGATCTTGGTTCCCTGACCAGGGATCAACCCCTATGTACCCTGTGATGCAAGGCAGACTGTTAACCACTGGATCACAAGGGATGTCCCTGTGTACAAAACTTTAAAAGCATATTGCATGAGTAAAAAGGAATAAATTTGTTTCCATCAGGATTAAAGAGTTCTGTACATTGAAAGGACATCATGATAGGATGGGAGATGTTTGTAAAATGTAAAACTAACAAAGGATCTAACATCTAGGAAATGAAGGGAGCTCCTAAAAATCAGAAGGAAAAAAACAGCCATCCTAATATAAAAATGCATACAGTTTCTAAAGAGGCAATATTTATAGGAGGAACCTCAAAGCTAATAAGACTGTAAGAGATGCTCAGTCATTACTTGTCAGAAAGTGTAAATTAAAACAAATGAGATACCACTTTATATCTATAATTTGGACAAAACTAGAAAACTCAGTGCATTTTCCTCGTAACAGGTTACCCCAAAAGTTTATCATCTTCAGACAGCAAACATTATCTCACAGATGCTAAGGATCAAGACTCCAGTAGCATTGTAGGTTGTAGCTCAGCATCTCTCATGAGGTTGCAGTTGAGCTGTGATTTGAAGGTTTGACTGGGGCTGAAATACCTGCTTCCAGGATGGTCGATTCACACAGCTGTTGGCAGAAAGACTCAGTTTCTTGCTGACTGTTGGCAGAAGGTCTTCATTTTCCTCTGCATGGGCCTATTCACAGGGCTGCTTGAGTGGATCTGTAAGACTGATTGCTCCTAATGACATGGTGCTATGGACCAGATGTGTCCCCCTGGCTCCCCCCGCCAAAAAAAAACTTTATAGGTTGAAATCTAATCCTTGATGTGATGGTACTTAGCAGTGGGGCCTTTAGGAAATGATTAGCTCACAAGAGTGAAGCCCTCGTGACTGGGATTAGCACCCTTATAAGAAGAGACCAGAGAATTGACTTACTGTTTTCTTCCCCCATATAAAAATAAGTCAGCTATCTGCAACCCAGAATGTCCTCACCAGAATGCAGCTATGCTGGCATTATGATCTTGGCCTTCCAGCCTGTACAACTGTAAGAAATAAAGTTCTTTTGTTGATAAGCCACTCAGTTTATAGTGTTTTGTTATAGCAGCCTGAGCTGACTAAGATTAATGGCATCTGGCTTCCCCCAGAGCAGGTGATCCAAAAGGGAGCAGACGGGAAACCACTATGCCTTTTATGATCTCTTCTTCCAGATTGCATACTATCACTTTCCTATTCATTAGAGGCAAGTCACTAAGTTCAGGCAGTACTTAGGGTTAGAGAAATAAGGCTTCGATCTTGAAGGGAGAAATTTGTGAACTTAGTACAGTTTACACTGGATAATGCCAAGTGTGTTAATAGGAATGTAGACTCTGCAGCCATTCTGGAACTTAGTCTAGTTGTCTTTAGGTTAGGAGTACAGATGCCTTATGATCAGTAATTTCATTTTTAGGCATATACCTAAAGGTATTTGTAAAAGTTTCATAAGGGATATGTATTCGAATGTTCATTGCAGTATTATTTGCAGCAGCAGGAAGTTGGAGGCAGTCTAGCTATTCTGTATACCATCTGAATGTAGATAGGTGAAATTTGTGGATGGACATTATTTTAGTTTCCTAGGACTGCTATAACCAAGTACTACAAACTAGGTGACTTAAAACAACAAATGTATTCTCTCACAGTTCTGGAGATTAGAAGTCCCAAATTAAGGTGTGATCCCTCTGAAACTCAGAGGGTAGAATCTTTCCTTATCCATTGCTAAATTATGGTGGTGGCTGTTTACGGCACTCCTTGTCTTGCAGCTGTATCGCTCCAACTTTTGCCGCTGGTGTCACATGAATTTCTCTTTCTCTCTTTTTTTTTAATTTTATGGGAATATGGTTGATTTACAGTGTTGTGTTAGTTTCAGGTATACAGCAAAGTACTGGATCATGTGGCAGTTCTGTTTTTAGTTTTTTAAGGAACCTCCATACTGTTCTCCATAGTGGTTGTACCAGTTTACATTCCCACCAACAGTTTAGGGGAGGGTTCACCCCTTCCAGCATTTATTACTTGTAGACTTTTTGATGATTGCCATTCTGACCACTGTGAGGTGATACCTCATTGTAGTTTTGATTTGTATTTCTCTGATAATTAGTGACATTGAGCATCTTTTTATGTGTGTTTTGGCCGTCTATATGTCTTCTTTGGAGGAATGTCTGTAGATCTTCTGTCCATTTTTTGATTGAGTGGTTTGTTCTTTTGGTATAGGGCTGGATGAGCTCTTTGTATAATTCAGAGATTGATCCCTTGTGGGACTTTTGCAAATATTTTCTCCCAGTCTGTGGGTTGTCTTTTAATTTTGTTTATGGTTTCTTTTGCTATGCAAAAAATTTTAAGTTTAATGGGCTGGAAGAAGCACAAGCTGGAATCAAGATTGCAGGGAGAGTTATCAATAACCTCAGATATGCAGATAACACCACCCTTATGGCAGAAAGTGAAGAGGAACTAAAAAGCCTCTTGATGAAAGTGAAAGAGGAGAGTGAAAAAGTTGGCTTAAAGCTTAACATTCAGAAAACTAAGATCATGGCATCTGGTCCCATCACCTCATGGGAAATAGATGGGGAGACAGTGGAAACAGTGTCAGGCTTTATTTTTTTGGGCTCCAAAATCACTGCAGATGCTGACTGCAGCCATGAAATTAAAAGACGCTTACTCCTTGCAAGGAAAGTTATGACCAACCTAGATAGCATATTAAAAAGCAGAGACATTACTTTACCAACAAAGTCCGTCTGGTCAAGGCTATGGTTTTTCCAGTGGTCATGTATGGATGTGAGAGTTGGACTGTGAAGAAAGCTGAGTGCCGAAAAATTGATGCTTTTGAACTATGGTGTTGGAGAAGACTCTTGAGAGTCCCTTGGACTGCAAGGAGATCCAACCAGTCCATCCTAAAGGAGATCAGTCCTGGGTGTTCTTTGGAAGGACTGATGCTGAAGCTGAACCTCCAGTACTTTGGCCACCTCGTGCGAAGACTTTAACACAGCAACTAGAAGCAATTGGTTAGGTGTACACATGCACATAATATGTAGTGGAAAATGTAAGAAACAGAATGAGGAGGTAGTAACAATAAAGAAAAGAAAGTGAAGTCGCTCAGTCGTGTCCGACTCTTTGCAACCCCATGGACTGTAGCCTACCATGCTCCTCCCCGTCCATGAGGTTTTCCAGGCAGGAGTCCTGGAGTGGGTTGTCATTTCCTTCTCCAGAGAATCTTCCTGACCCAGGGATCGAACCTGAGTCTCCCATGTTGTAGCCAGATGCTTTACCATCTGAGCCATCAGGGACTAGTAACAATAACATTTATATAAATGAAAAATCTGTATTCATCAGGGTTCTGCAGAGAAACAAAACCAATTAGGTTGAGGCACGTGCACGCACGCACA
Source organism: Dama dama (assembly GCF_033118175.1). Classification (NCBI taxonomy): domain Eukaryota; kingdom Metazoa; phylum Chordata; class Mammalia; order Artiodactyla; family Cervidae; genus Dama; species Dama dama. The sequence continues at coordinate 73,763,101 of NC_083691.1, forward strand.
CACACACAGACTCCGAGGTTTTAGGGAATTGGCTTAGATGATTATGGAGTCTAGAAGTCAAAATCTGCAATGTCTGGCAGGGTGGAGATCAAAGAGAGCTGATGGTACAGTTCCAGTCTGAAGACCAGCAGCCAGACTCAGGAGAGCAGATGGTGTAGATAAAGTCTGAAGACAGTATGCTGGAGTATTCTCTTTTGTTTGGTGAGGCTGTTCTTTTTGTTCTGAGCAAATCTTGCAGTTGATTGGATGAGTCCCACCGACATTATGGAGAGCAGTCTGCTTAAACAAAGTTAGCTGATTCAATATTAATCTTGTCCAAGACGACACTTAGAATTAACCATTACAAGTCCTCCTCTTGTCAAACTGACACAGACATTTCCTTAAACCATACTGAGTTTCCAAATAAGACAATAACAAAGTCAGACTACCACTTAATATGATACAACTATCCTGTGTACAACCAAAAACACACTAATCCTTTCCCCAGAGGAGGATGCAAACCCTGGATGTTTACTGTTCTCCTTGATGTTCCGTAACTTAAATACTGTGATGTTATTTGATATAATAAAAAATATATATATATTATATATATAATAATACATATATAAGAAATATATATAATATAATAAAAAAGTCAGTATATTTTATGTTGAATGATGAAGAGATAAAGAGAGGGAAGAAAAACAAGGATGTTTACTTTATACACACACAAGCATGTTCATATCAAAATAAGAAGTACTCATAGTTATGGTCCTCATTTCTGTAACTGGTCATATGGTCATAGCTGGTACTTTTAACTACTTTTGTGCACTCCCCCTTCAGCTTTTTATTTGCCCTTCAGCAAAACTCAGCTGGTCATCATTCTATACCTTGTGTGATGACCCTAAGCCTTCATTCCTGGAGGGTCTAGGCTATTTGTAGTCCTGCCTGAATTGTGTTGTAGTAGATTTCTATTGATTTTAATGACAGGGCACAGTAGTACTAAGAGATGCCCCTGGGGATCTGTTGTATTCCATATAGACTCTTCTTTACCTCCATCGTGGAGAAGCGGTCCAGTTTTTCCTTGATCCAGTCATCCCAGCAGCCCAGTAACTCCCTTCTTGGTTTGTTGGTTCAGAAATGTGAAGAGTCCAGAATGTCCAGGTGGCAGTTTTAACTTTCAGTTCAGTGGCTTTCCTGGTGGGTCAGAGGGTAAAGCATCTGCCTGCAATGCGGGAGGCCTGAGTTTGATCCCCAGGTCAGGAAGATTCTCTGGAGAAGGAAATGGCAACCCACTCAAGTACTGTTGCCTGGAAACTTCCACGGATGGAGGAGCCTGGTAGACTGCAAGTCCATGGAATCGCAAAGAGTCGCACACAATTGAGCAAATTCACTTCAGTGGAATCATTGTCATGTCTCCCTGTGGAAGCATTCCTTCCTTTGGAACTGAGACCTCTAGGCCAGTAAGAGCATAAGGTCATGGGGACAGGAAGCAAAAATTTTCCTAGTGGGTCACTAGGGGTAATAGTGAGTGATGCTGCTTCCATTTCTACCCCTTGATTCCTGGATCTGTGAGTTCTGGTTATGGAAGAAATTGCACCATATAGTGGATTTTTACTTACTATGCCTTCACAACCTGCTTGGAACCATCTCCTATGTACAACTTCCATTTGATTGTGGAGTGCTGCCATGCATGCCCAGCTTTGTGGCTTGGTGGGTCAGATATGCCCAGTTCATGGTGAGCAGTGGCTCACGTGGTAACCTCATGGCCCATGGTTAAACATTTAACCTCTACTAAGGCCCAGTAGCAGGCCAACAGCTGTTTCTTCAAGGAGAATGGTTAGGTACAGGGGATGGTGGGCTTCACTCCATATGCCTAAGGGCCTGTGCTTCAGTTCTCCCGTAGGGGCCAGCCAAAAGTTCCAAACAGCATTCCTGTCTGCACTGGCATTTCAAGCACCATTGGATTTGCTGGTTCATATGACTCATGTCAGAGCAGCTTGGACAGCAGCTTGGTTCTATTGCTGAGCCATCTCTTTTCTGGGTGCCACACAAAATTAGCAGGTTTGGGGTCACTCAGTAAATGAGCCAGAGTAACACCTGAATGAGTAAAGGATTACCTCCACAACCCAAAGTTTATTGTATCACTAGGCTTTGGGCTGTTTTGGTTTTTGGTTTTTTAAATTGTGAGATGGGCCAGATGCAACAACTTACTTTCACTTCAGACATATCTCAAGATGGCCCACATCACTAAACCTATAGTTAAAATTCCCTGAATTTTTTTTTTTTTAATTAATTTTATCTAGGCTGTGCAGGCTTTTCTCTAATTGCAGCAAGTGGAGGCTATTCTTTGGTTGCGGTACCAGGGCTTTTCATTGCAGTGGCTACTCTTGTAGAGCACAGACGCTAAGGCATTTGGGCTTAGTAGTTGTGGTTCCCAGGCTCTAGAGCACAGACTCAATTAGTTGTTCCTTGGCATGTGGGATTTTCCTGGACCAGGGATCAAACTGTGTCTCCTGCATCAGCAGGTGGATTCTTTACCATTGAGCCACCAGGAAAGCCCCTTCCCTGAATTTTGGTTGGATTTAGTTTCCACTTCCTGGTACGTAAATGTCTTACCAATGAGTCTATAGAGTAGTTGCTACTTCTGACACAGTGCTGCTGCTGCTAAGTCGCTTCAGTTGTGTCTGACTCTGTGCGACCCCATAGACAGCAGCCCACCAGGTTCTGCCGTCCCTGGGATTCTCCAGGCAAGAACACTGGAGTGGGTTGCCATTTCCTTCTCGAGTCTAATGTCCCCAGTGTGATATCTTGTGAAAGCGAAAAGTGGTCAGTATCCCTCATCACCTTTAGCAAGTGGTGTTGGGAAAGCTGAACAGCTACATATAAATCAGTGAAGTTAAAACACTCTTGCATCATACACAGAAATAAACTCAAAATGGATTAAAGATTTAAATATAAGACATGACGCTATAAAACTCCTAGAAGAGATCATAGGCAAAACATTCTTTGACCTAAGTTGTACCAATATTTTCTTAGGTCAGTCTCACAAGGCAATAGAAATAAAAGCAAAACTAAACAAATGAAAACTAATCAAACTTAGAAGCTTTTGCACAGCAGAGGAAACCATCAACAACAAAAAAGAAAACCTACAGAGAGAAAAAATGTTTTCAAATGATGCAACCAGTGAAGGCTCAATTTCCAAAATATACAAACAGCTCACACAACTCAGTAACAAAAAAGAGAAACCCAGTCAAAAAATAGACAGAAGACCTAAACAAGCATTTCTCTAAAGGAGATGTATAGATGGCCAAAAGGCACATGAAAAGATGCTCAACATTGGTATTTATTAGAGAAATGATGCAGATCAAAACAACAATAAGATACTGTCTCACATCAATCAAAATGACCATCATTTTAAAAATCTACAAATAGCAAAAACTGGACAGAGTATGGAGAAAAGGGGATCCTCCTACACAGTTGGTGGGAATGTAAATTGGTGCAGCCACTTTGGAAAACAGCATGGAGGTTCCTTAAAAAACTAAAAATAGAGCTGCTATATGATCCTACAGTCCTACTCTGGGCCTGTTTCTAGAGAACACTCTAATTCAAAAAGATACATGTAACCCCCAGTGTTCATAACAGTACTGTTTACAGTCCATCAAGACTTGGAAATAACCTAAACATTCATCAACAGATGAATGGGGAAAGAAGATAGGGCATGTACATAATGGAACACTACTCAGCCATTAAAAAATTAATAAAATAATGTTATTTGCAGCAACATGGATGGTTCTAGAGATTATACTAAGTCAGAGAAAGACATACTACATGTTATCACTTATATGTGGAATCTGTGACATAAATGAACTTATTTATAAAACAGACTCACAGACATAGAAAACAAATTTATGGTTTCCCCAATGGGAAGGGAAATGGGGGAGTAAAAATTTGAAATTAGCAGATACAATCTAAAATATATAAAGTAGATAAACAAGGTCCTACATATAACACAGGGAACTATTTTCAGTATCCGGTAATAAACCATAATGAAAAAGAATATAAGCTTCAGCAGTACGTGAACCAAAACCTTCCAAGGTTACAGCCTGGATTTAGAAAAGCCAGAGGAACCAGAGATCTTATTGTCAACATTTGTTGGATCATAGAGAAAGCAAGGAAATTCCAGAAAAACATTTACTTCTGCTTCATGACTTTGCTAAAATCTTTGTGTGGATCACAACAAACTGTGGAACTTTCTTAAAGAGATGGAAATACGAGACCACCTTACCTGTCTCGTGAGAAACCTGTATGCAAGTCAAGAAGCAACAGCTGGAACCTTACACGGAACAACGAACTGGTTCCAAATTGGGAAAGGAGTACAACAAGGCTGTATATTGTCACCCTTTTTGTTTAACTTCTGTGCAGAGTACATCATGCAAAATGTCATACTGGATGAATTACAAGCTGGAATCAAGATTTTTGGGAGAAATATCAAGACCCTTGGATATACAGATGATACCCGTCTAATGGCAGAAAGCAAAGAGGAACTAAAGAGCCTCTTGATGAAGGGCCAAGAGGAGAGTGAAAAACTGGTTTAAAACTCAGCATTCAAAAAACTAAGATCATGGCATCCGGTCCCATCACTTTGTGGCAAATAGATGGGGAAAAGGTGGAAACAGGGACAGATTTTATTTTCTTGGGTTCCAAAATCACTGCGGATAGTGACTGAAACCACAAAATTAAGACTCTTGCTCCTTTGGAAGAAAAGCTATGACAGACCTACACAGTGTTGACAGACCTACACAGTGTATTAAAAAGTGGAGATATCACTTTGCAAACAAAGGTCCATATAGTCAAAGCTATGGTTTTTCCAATAGTCATGTACAGATGTGAGAGTTGAACCACACCAAAGGATTGATGCTTTTAAATTGTGGTGCAAGAGAAGACTCTTGAGGGTCCCTAGGGCTGCAGGGAGATCAAATCACTCAATCCTAAAGGAAGTCAACCCTAAATATTCATTAGAAGGACTGATACTGAAGCTTCAATACTTTGACCACCTTATGAGTTTGGCCAACTCATTGGAAAAGACCCCAATGCTGGAAAAGATTGAAGGCAAAAGGAGAAGAGGATGAAATGGTTAGATAGCATCACTGACTCAATGGACATGAATTGGGTCGAATTCCAGGAGATGGTAAAGGACAGAGAAGCCTCGTGTGCTGCAGTCCATGGGGGCACAGAATTGGGCACAACTTATCAACTGAACTACGACAGATACATAACTGAATAACTGCTGTACCCCAGAAACTAACTCAACACTGCAAATCAGCTATGCTTCAACTAGGAGTGGTGTTTTTTTTGTTTGTTTGTTTTTTGTTTTTTTTATATATAACACATTTTTTTTTCAGAGTTTTTAAATTAAAACAAGGAAAAGAATGACCACTTATCACACTGTGCATACAAACTGATCCTTGTTTGGCAATAAAGAGTGATATTAAACATTTTAGAATAGTTGCCTTTGTATAAGGAGAGGAATGAAAATGGAAAATGAGGGTAAAATAAATTCAAATGGAACTTAAAATATACATAAATAAAATTGTTAAAGTCAAAGTCTCCCAGAAACTAGAGTGAAAGATCAACAGTATGGGTAAGAAAAGAGAATTAACAGTCTGTGAGGCGCAACTCTCAAAAACTAGGAGTTTCAGAAAAAGAAACTTGAGAGGAAGTAATTCAAACATAATTTGAGAATATTTCTCGAAAATAAAGGACATGGATTTGAAGATGCTGGGGCTCACCATGCATTTGTGACAGTGAGTGATAAAAGACCCACTTTGTGGTATATCACAGTGAAATTACAGCACACCCAGAAATAAAGAGAAAAACCTAAAAGCTGTTAGAGAGGAGAGGATAGAGTCACAAACCAATGATCTTGAGTCAGAATATCACTGAGCTTCTTGAAAACAAACCTGAAAGACACAGAGCATCATGTCGTCACATTTATGAGGAAAAAAATAGCTTCTAAGAACTCATTACTTAGGCATGCTCTCAAATATAGAGTGGAATAAATAATACACTTGAAATTTATGAAGAAAAATGTAAAACCGGAAAATGGACAGGTCTACATTTATAGCAATCTCTTACAAACTTAGTAAGGATATAGAAGATTAAACAATACAATGACAAGTTTGATTTTAAAAGAACATTGTGTACATATGTAAACATAGACACACAAGTAGAACGTATAAATTATTTTTAAGCATGCAAATTTCAAATTACAAAAGTAAAATTTATCGTAGTGGAAATTTTATCAGATTTCATGAAATTAGAGTTATTGGGCATATTCTTGGACCTCAGTTTTGTTGAGAAATTAGTAATGAGGTTAAAATTATTTTTAAACATCTTCTGAACAATAACAACGAGTTTTTAAAAATTATATTTGAAAACTAAGTATCCAAGGCTTAAGAGACAAGAAAATATCCCATATGAAATTACAAAATATTTAAAACTCTTTGACACAGAACACCACACATCAGAAATTAATGTTGCACCTCATGTGAATGGACATTTGTTGGACTAAAAATAGCTTGTTTTTTAAAAAATTACTTACTATATTTATTTTTGATTGTGCTGGGTTTTTGTTGCTGCACACGGGCTTTCTCTAGTTGTATTGAGTGGGGGCTGTTGTTGATTGCAGTGCACAGGTTTCTCATTGCAGCGGCTTCTCTTGTTATGGACCACAGGCTATAGGTACGTGGGCTTCAGTGGTTGCAGTGCATGGACTTAGTTGCTCCGTGGTATGTGGCGTCTTCCTGAACCAGAGATTACATCTGTGTCCCCTGCCCTGGCAGGCAGATTCTTACCCACTGTATCACTAGGGAAGTCCAAATATGCTAATTTTTAAAAGACTGAATATAGACTAGAAATTAATGAAAATACAAATAATGAAATCAATATATGGACCAATAGGCAAATTTCTAACAAGAGGGATTAAGGGGGAAAAGATACAAATGAGCAGTATTTATGACAAAAAGGAATATGATCACAGATACAGTAAAAAAATGTTAAGGGTTCTTGGTCAGTAATATTAACTAGATATTAAAGAAACGAAGATCATGGCATCCGGCCCCATTACTTCATGGCAAACAGAAGGGGAAAAGGTGGAAGTAGTGACAGATTTCCTCTTCTTGGGCTCTAAAATCATTGCGGATAGTGACTGTTGCCATGAAATCAGAAGGCGATTGCTTCTTGGCAGGAAAGCTATGACAAACCGAGACAGTGTGTTGAAAAGCAGTGACGTTACTCTGCTGACAAAGGTCCGTATAGTCAAGGGTGTGGTCTTCCCAGTGGTCACGAGTGGTTGTGAGAGCTGGACCTTAAACAAGGCAGAGCTCCAAAAAATTGATGCCTTTGAACTCTGGTGCTGGAGAAGACTCCTGAGAGTCCCTTGGACAGCAAAGAGAACAAACTAGTCAATCTTCCCTGAATACTCATTGGAAGGACTGATGGTAAAGCTGAAGCTCCAGTATTTTGGTCACCTGATGCGAACAGCCACTCATTGGAAAAGTCCCTGATGCTGGGAAGGATTGAGGGCGTCAGAGGATGAGATGGCTGGATGGCATCACCAATGCAGTGGACGTGAACTTGGACAAACTTCAGGAGATGGTGAGGGACAGCGAGGCCTGGCATGTTGCAGTCCTTGGGGTTGCAAAGAGTTGGACACGACTGGGCGACTGAACAACAACAGTCAGTTATAAGGTAATATCTTTGTATGGTGACAGATAGTAACTAGGTTTATCATCATAATCATTTCGTTATGTACCGAAATAGCAAGTCACTATGCTGTGCACCAGAAATGTAGTGTTGTCAGTCAGTTATCCTTAAAACAAGTAAACAAACTGAAAAAGAGGTCAGATGTATGGTTATGAGAGGCAGGGTTTGGAGGAATGGGGAGTTGGATGAAGGTGATCAGAAGATACAAACTTCCAGTTATGAGGCAAGTTAAGTATTAGGGATGTAGTGTACAACATGATTAATTTGATGAACACTGCTATATGTTATATATGAAAATTGTTAAGAGAGTAAATCCTAAGAGTTCTCTACACAAGGAAAAAATGTTTTTTTCTTGTAGTTTGTACCTACATGAGATGATGGATGTTCAGTAAACTTATTAGGATGATCATTTCATGGTGTATAAGTCTTATCATTCATTATACTGTACACCTTAAACCTATACAGTGCTGTATGTCAATTATATCTCAGTAACACTGGAAGAAATTTAATTTCATGAATATTTTGTCAGTAAATTTGAGTCTTAGATGCTTTTTTTTTTTTTTTTTTTTAGGAAAATGCAATTGACAAAATTTCCTTAGAAATAACACTGATAAATTAATCATCAATAATGCTAAATAGAAAACAGAAACAAATTCCCGTGTACCAACTCCCCTACCAAAAAGTACACCAAACTCCCAAATTTTATAGTTTTAGAGAGTTGTCCATTTTACAAAAATAATCTTTCAACAATTTCTAGAACATCTGTCTACTATATATAATAATTAAATAATGTAAAAGTCTTTAATACCAAAAGCAACTTATGACAGTATAAGGAAAAATATAACTTAATCTTATGAACAGGGATGCAAAAATCTTAAGACATCAGCAAGTTAAACTCAATTTACATTAACAAGAATACATCACAGTCAAGTGAGGCTAATCCCAGAAATGCAAAGTTGGTTTATTTATAAAAAAAACTCTTAATGTAGCCCGTCATTTCTAACAAAGGAGAAAAAAAATTTATTCATTGAGCAGATATTGAGCATCTACCAGAAATTAGGCATTATTAATTGTGTAGTAATGTACAAACCAAGTCTTGTTTTTGTGGAACTTAGAGTCTAGTGTTAAGACAAATGATGTTAGATATGATAAATGCTATGAAGAAACATAATGCCAGATAAAGGGAGTGGAGAGTGATAATTTTTGCCAATATTCATTTACACATTAAATACAAGCCCTCAATCTCTCCATCTCTGTTCTGCTTTAATCTTTTTGCCGTCTACATTTTCCTAAGCACAGTTTGAAGACATCTACTGTAAAAAATAATCAGACAATTAAATAAATACTCCTGTACAGAAGATATAGTGATAGCTGCCATGATATTTTGTCCGTCAAAGTCTGTCTTGTAATGACTCTTTTTTTTTTTTTTTTTTTTTTGACTCTGTCTTTATCAATTGAAGCTTCAGAGTTTGAAATTTAGAATTTCCTATTGTCTAGGAAATGATAATAAATGTATGGAAAACTTGACATTGAAAGACTGCCCGTATATATAATTTCTTTTTTACATAGAACAACTTAACTTTGATTTCTCATGGGAAGGATTAAAGGAAAAAAAGATAAGCTGTTTTCCTAACTTATTAATTAAATATTGTAGCATGGTGTTTTTTAGCGTAGTTTTAAAATCATGATAAATATGCATCTGGGATTTAAGTTTAATTTCAACATAGTGATAAATGAAGCAAAAGTTATTTAAATTAATTTCACAGAAAGACCTATTTTAATCCCAGATAAGCAGTCTCACACATGCATCCCTGTAAGTCATTAATGGGTGAATAACTGTAACTTTATTAAAAATTTGTATATACTCCCAAAACAACCCTAAGGCTTATTAGAGTTCCATAGTATAGCACTGTATTTGAAGGACAACAGTTACTTCAGACAAACCTGATCTATATAATTGGATTTTGGGAGGTCTTCTTGGGTATGTCTTTTGGTTCCCTTTGTTTAATCCCTACAAAAGAACTAAACTTCTGCTTTGACTTCATTAAAATACTGCTTAACTAGGAGCTGTTGCTGAAAATGCTTCCTAAGGTAATTTTTATGTTTATATATTTTGAATAACTTACAAAGCAGACTTTTAGGCATAAGACACAATATATTTTAGGGCTTCCCTAGTGGCTCAGATGCTAAAAAATCTGCCTGCAATGCAGGAGACCTGGGTTGGGAAGATCTCCTGGAGGAGGGCATAGCAGTCCACTCCAGTATTCTTGCCTGAAGAATTCCGTGGACAGAGGAGCCTGACAGGCTACACTCCATGGGGTCACAAAGAGTTGGACATGACTGAGCGACTAAGCACAGCACAGTGTATTTTAGGTCTGTTCTGTCAGCCTGCTAGTTTACCTCAAGATTCCTTGCTCCCATAAAATCAGGGAGTTTTGTTTGTTTTTAAGGTGCTTAAGACAGCTAGGGTCAAGAATTGGACAGCTTCCAAAAAGATGTGTGCATAGAAATCTTTCACTTTCATCTCACCCAGACGTTTCAGATTTGCAGCCAGCAAACTGATTTGGTGAATAGAATGCCTTATTCTATACAGTGTTCCTAAAAAATAAATTCAGTTGGTTTCCAATATTTTAAATGTGAGATTCCACATAATCTTGATTCTCAGGTTCCTTCATCATCTGATATCACTGACTTGAATTCCAATATGGCAGCCATTGGCCAAGGTTTTAACATTGGGTAAGAATTGCATGAGCCATAAACTCTCCAGTTCTCTTTATCGTCCACCATTTTAATGTTTCACTTCACTTGCTTCTTTACTTGCAGCCTTTATAGGCATTTAAATATATGACCCTTGGTAAATAATTTACTGACTGATATGAAGAGTCTTTAAAAATTGTTTCTTCTAATTGTGGCATGAGAAACTAATACAACTGGGATAAATTAAATGGCTTTTCTAAAAGCCTTGAATTTGGGTAAACATTGGCATCTCTCTTTCCCAGAAACTGTACCGTCTTTAGGAGAATATGCAGGTACAGAGGTATAAATATGTATTAATGTATTCTTTCTTTATTGACCTACTCAAAGCATTTGATGTTGATTCCCCTGGAGTCTGGTAGTTTCTACAGGAAGAATGTTGGTGAATTCAGTGATGTTTGATAAGGTTCTAACTTTGTTGAGTTGATTATATGACTATTAAAATTAATTTTCAAGTTCGTATCACTAGAAAGTTTTTAACGTTTTTCTGTCATCAGACGGATACTTGGAGTAGTCATTTATACTGCCTATTAAATATTTTTGGCTCTGCACCATCTGGCACTTTCTGACCCCTCTGTCATTGGGCCATGTGTACAGTTCTGGCCAAAGAATTGTGAATGGAAATGAGCGTGTCACTTCCAAGTCAATCATTTAATTGCCAGTATGAGGTCTTCCAGAGCTCTTTTCCTTGTACTGCTGCTGCTAGTATTGTTTCAGGGAATGGCTGTTCAATAAGTCTGAGTTCCAGAGGAGAACAGTTATGTAGAGCAGAGGTCTTCAGCAACCAGATAGACAGGTAAAATGAGTTAGAAATAAATCTTTGTTGTTTTAAGCTAAAGATTTTTTGGAGTTCATTACTGCAGCTTTTGAACAAGCCTATCTGACTGATTCTACACTGTACCAATAAACTGAAGAAAGAATGATGTAATTAACAGTCAGCAATTAATTAAAGGCAGCTGTGTTAAAATCTGTAAGCTGCAAACTGTTAGAAGATTGTTTTTAGTCTTTTGGGTAATTTTTATTTGTAAGTTGTGTCATCAGAGGACATAATTCTTAGAAATTGTAGCTCAGCGTACACATGAAAGATATGTCAGGGAGCATGGAACATTTTGCAGAGTCAGCACAGTTTTAAGTATATAAAAATAATCAGAAGATGATCAAGATTTATCATAGAGAATCTTGCGTACCATCAGTATGGTGTGTGTGTGTGTTTTCTCAAGAGTAGCGTGGAGCTGAAAGGTTTTAAACAGCCTTGCTAGATAGATTACAGATATTTGTGACAACGTAATTTTGTGATATGGTTTTAGATACCATGTCATACAACACCCTTCTTTTGTAGATGTTGTATGTTATAAAAGATGAGATAAAGAATGTGTTTGATTAACTTTGTACATTATTTTTAAGTTTTAAAATACTATTTTAATTTCCTTTTCCCAGCTTATATTTTTCTCAGCGCTCTTTGCCAACATTGTTTTCCTCTTGCTTCCTCATTGTCCCCTTCTTTGTTACATTTAATCCTCACAGTGATTGTAAAAAGTAGGTATTTTTCTGCCACTTTACAGTTGTGGAGACAGGCTTGGTGAGGTGAAGTAATCTGCCCAAAATCATGTTGTTGCGGAGCCTGGAATTTGAACACGTGTCTTAAATGTATTTAAGATTCTTGTTCAAATGTATAGAATGTTTTTACTTTGTGTTATTATTAATTAAAATAATTACTGTCTGAATTGACAGGAAGCCCAAAGTAATAGTTGTTTTAAAAGATAGAAGTTTATTCTTTTCTGATGTGGTGACAGTTTAGAGGTGAGCCTCTAAGATTGGTGTGAAGGCTCCACCATAACATATTAGGGACCTGGTCTCCTATTTTATTACTCCACTATCCATAAATATGTGACTTTATGGGTCAAAATATCTGCTTATGTTCCAACATTCTACCTAGTAGGAAGCAGAAAAGGTAAAAAAGGACCCTCTTTTCTTTCCTTTAGAATCTATCCCAGAAGTCATGCAAGCCACTTCTGTTTATTTCTCAACGGCCAAAACTTAGTCAGATGGTCAGCTTGACAGTAAGAAATATGGGCTATATTCTAGATGGTCATCTGCTCAGCTAAAAATCTAGGGTCTGTCATAGACAAGGTGAATAGATTTGAAGTGTTAGACATTTCTGTCACAGTTGTAATCAGTTGTTTCAAATTGTTTTTTCTTAGGTATTTAACAGACACTTATTTTATACAATGGAAAACTGTATTGATTTTTGTGTCCATTTACAGGTTAGAAAAATATTACTCTAAATAAAGAATACCCAGGTGTTTTGTTTGTACATAGGAAAGTCTGAAAGTGTTAGCTTAATATTTTACTTTAAAATGTTACTGACAAAATAAATGAGAAAAACACGTTCTGTCTCATGTAGCAAATAGAATGTGATTAATAATATATGTAGACTGAATGTGAATCTAAAAAGTAGAATTAAATTTTAAGGCTTTGCTTCTTTTACTTCCACTGCTAGTGGGTCAAAATACCTAATAGATATGCATGTCATTCCCCTAGTTCACTAGTTCACTAGATGAGTGTTTCACCTAACCTCTTAAAAGAACTTTTACTCATCTTGACAGAAGACCCTATTGCTTATAGATAACATAAATGATTTATTAATTCTGGTGTACTTATTTAAATATTTATGCAGTCACTGTCTTTAATTATGAGTTTTTCGAAGGTAGTTTCTCTGTGTTTATGTCCTTTCTCATGAAGTAGTATCAGTACTTATGAATTTTTTTAAAAATTTAATGACTAGGAATGTTTAAGATGGATTCTGTTTAGCCATCTTAGTTGTGGTAGTGGTCTTATAAACTGAAGATCAACACAGTCACATGCTTTTGTAAGCATGACCAAATTATCAACTTTTAATTCTTAAATGAAAAATTCCAACAAATATGCTTATGTAAATTGGTTCTCATTTGTTCAAAACACCTAGTGACATCATAAGTCCAGCTTTAGGTTTATCTCTATGCTCTAGTAGAAGATGCTGTATTTCTTCAAAGTCGGCCAATACCTTTGAATATTTTTGTACCACAACCTCCAAATAATAGGTATACAGAAAATTGTGTAAAACTTTTGAAATAAAATTTTAGCTTTTACTTAGGTACTTCATAAATTAGTAGCTGTTTATAGATCCTTAGTTTTGAACAGTTTATTAAACAAGTGCCCGTATGATTTGATTATAGGTTTCACTTAAGTTTTCTGTAGCTGTATTATTTCAAAGCCTTGTAAATAAGCTATCTAAGAACATTTGTGGAAATTAGATTTTCATTTAATTTGGTTCTGTATTAGTCTTAACAGCAGAACATTGTGAAATCAGCTGTGTGGTGATTATTCTTGACACAAATATGTGAATAAAAGTATTTAATAATTAACTCATTAGCTTTCCTATGGTATCAGCAGGTTTACAGCATTTTAAAGTTGAGACAGTTTCTTATTGAGCTAATTGAACAACAGTATCTTGATTTTATTTTCTATATTGAAACACGTTTGAAGGCAAAGGGAATAACAGAAAGCTAGTGTAAGTCTCAAACTAATTCTTTTATATTTGTTATAGTTATTAAATAACATCAGTATGCTTGGTGCTGTGATAATCACTGTTAAAGGATGATCCAAAGAAAGAATTATACATATGTGCATTTTTTTGAAATTTGTACATGCATTTTTATAATGAGATTGCTCCATAGATTGGGTTTTGATTCTCATTTTTCCCTTTTCTTCCCAGTTCTAAAGATCAGTCTGGTTTGTTAAATTCCTTTTGAATTTCAAATTATTACTTTTCAAGTCCAATGGCTTTCAACCCTGGTTGTTCATCATGAACAGTGAATATCTTCAAAATTCAAGATGCTTTTAAATGTGAAAAACTTAAATCTGACTCAAACTGGCTTAAACAATAAGAAAACTTATATTACATGACAAGATGTTTTGTCTTGTCTAGTTCCCCTCAAGGACATAGAATGGCTGCCTATGATAATAGTGTAACATTTATCCTTGTTAGTATCTATTAGGAGAAAAGAGAAATGGACTTCTTTTACCCAGAAGTCAAAAAAGGAAGCTGCTGCTTCTCTCTTACATTAGCTTAGGCCTCCTCACCCTTGAGGAGTATGAAATTACTATAAATAACCATATTCATATATGGTAGAAAGGATATTACGAAGTTAATTACAGTGTCCACTTCTTAAGAAGTAAAGTGTGGATATGTGTTTTTACAAGGTCTGCAGATGATTCAGTGCACGACTAAGTCCGAACATTTTGCTATACTTTGCAGTTCAAAAAATAATAGGGAAGGAAAAAAAGATACTAATTCTTTTTCTCCATTTTCTAGTGGAACAAGGGACAGTTTGATTTAACTTACTTACTGCTGAAGAGGCTAATGTTCTGGTTAGCCTTGGTTAAGACTCCAGGGTAAAATAATTGTTAAGGATGAGGATTGAAAACCATATTCATATTTGTCATTTAAATCTATCAATCATGTGAAATAGAGCCAATTTTTAATACAGTGGCTGTTGTCAGATATTTTGGCTGTGTGCTATCTGGCAAAGGAGTTAACCAGTCAGAACACAGTGATTTAAAAAAGTGTTTTAGCTATTTGGGAAAAAGATTCCAGCAATCTCATTTATCTTAAACAGCACTAAGGAACAGAAGCAATAATGACTTAGGAGCAGCATGACATGGTTATAAAGCCCATGCCCTTTATTCTTGGGAAAGTCTTCTCAGTTCCTATAATAGTGACTGTTTACCCTCACTTTTGGGGTAAACAGGTAAAGAATGTGCCTGCAGTGCAGAAGACACAGGAGACACACAGGTTTGATCTCTGGGTTGGGAAGATCCCCTGGAGAAGGAAATGACAGCCCACTCCAGTATTCTTGCCTGAAGAATTCCATGGACAGAGGAGCCTGGAGGGCCACAGTCCTTAGGGTCGCAGAAGAGTCTCTCACAAGCACACGACTGAGTGGCTAGCACACACCCTTACGTTTAAAACAAATACGTTTAGCAAGCTATTTCTTTGTTTTATCAGAGAAAAGAGGAGTCTGTAGTCTCAGGAACAGCCAAAAGAAGTGACATCTAACAACCTTACAGTAAGAAAAGAAAAAAATTGATAAACTACAGGAATAACAGAAGAAACCCAGCAGTTTAGGGTAATAAAAAAATAGGTTTGTGGTGGTCATTTGGTAATACATAGAAATACTGAATCATTAGTTGTACACCAGGAACTAACATATTGTGTGTGTGTACTCATGCACTCAGTAACATAGTTTTACAGATCAATTATACATTAAAAAACATTCACAGAAAAAGATACCAGATTTGTGATTATCAGAAGCAAGATTTAAGAATAGGGGGATAGGATGAAGGTGGGCAAAAGGTATAAACCTCCACTTTTAGGATAAATAAGTACTAGAGATTTAATGTATAACATGATTTATTTGTTAACACTTCTGTACATTATTTATGAAAGTTAAGAGTAAATCCTGAGCATTCTGATCACAAGCAAAAAAATTTTTTTTCTTTTATTTGCATCTATGAGATGTTGGATGTTTGCTAAACTTATTAGGGTAGCCATTTCATGATGTATGTAAGTCAAATCATTATGCTCTATACCTTATATATATACAGTGCTGTATATCAATTATAACCCAATAAAACTAGAAGAAAAAAATTGCTTTGTACTGACAAGCGAGTGACCAGAGTCTTGTTGTATTACAAAGCAGTAGACTTACTTCACGATCCTAATGGTTATCTTATAAAAACCAAGAAAGGGTTACATTATTTTAAAATACTCTTTTTAAAGCAAAATAAGGTAATATTCTTTAGAAATAATTTCAATCAAAATGATTAACATTTAAAAAAAATTTTTGGTGTTTGAAGGATTTGTAAAATCTTCAGATATCCTGACAAAGTAGCTGCAGATAAGAAAGACACAGTAAAGCTTTAGCTGTTTGTATGCAAGGGTAAAGTCTCATCCATTTATGAATTTGTGAAAATGTACCATTTTTCTCTGTGTAAATCATCCAGCAGATATTAAAGTCTGCCACAGTTTTCCTCCCTCTCTCCCCACCCTAATCAGTGCAAACTAGTTTAATCTTAAATGTAATTCATGCATTATAAAAGTGAAGCATTGGTATCGACACAGTTGTTTCCCAAATCCCCCGCCTATTTTGTACTTTTACATTTTAATACTTTGAACTCCAGGTAATCTTGAGATCAGTGAGTGTATTTTATTGTGGTAGTGTTCCGTCTTAAACATCTTAGAAAAGAGTTCCATTTCTGTGAAGGGTAGCTTTAAATTACCCATATCGCTGATCAGTTCTGTTACTACACTTAAGAGTTTATTATGAAAATGTTGCTATGAATCCTTTCAGTTTTGTAGGTATCAGTACTTTTTCTGGACTAGAAACTCGTTTGTAAGAAGTATAGTTAAATTTTTCGTAAAGGTCCAAGTATTTACAATTGATTCAGGTTTTTGCGTTTGATCCAGCCTTGTGTTTTTCTCTAGGACATTGTTACTAATAATCAGTCTGTGAATATACCACATGAAAACTTGGATAATTTGTAAATTTATTTTTTTAACTCTTCAGTTCTAGTATGAAGAGTTTTTTTTTATTTCAGTTAATCATTTATGTGACTGACTGAAGGAAGGAAATTGTGGAAAAATAATATTTTGGCGCCATCTGCTGTTCTTTAGTGTGGTATTTCATCTATTGATACTTCACTAACACTTGTAATTTGAATTTGTTTTTTTTTTTTTTTTTTAATCTGCTGGAGCTGCCTTACAATTACTATATTTCCAGCTGCCAAAGTTACCTTGTAATTTTGGTGATAAGAAATAGGCTTGTCTTAAACACATTTCCGTACTCTTAACTCTGCCACTTGCATTTCCATTCAGATTTCCTTCTCTCAGTGCCGTGTCTTCCCGTGAAAGCTCCTGAGTGTCACTAGACTATTTACTTTGCCTTTGTTTGTGTTCTTAGTGTCCCTTTTCCTTTCTGAGTACCATGTTCTTTGTTTCATTGCTTGTCCATATCTTATCCTCCAGCCTAACCTCTGTTCACACTGTTAAATCTTCCCCTTTGATTCTGAACTAGATTTATGTCTATTTTTATTGCTTTTCCTTTAGGTAAATTATTTGCCTACAGAGATAACATCTTATCCCCCCCTCCCCCGTTTTGCTGTGCTGTGCAGCTTGCAGGATCTTAGTTCCCCAACCAGGGATTAAACCCGGCACCCTATAGTGGAAGATCAGAGTCCTAACTACTGGACCACCAGGGAATTCCCGAGAAATAACATCTTATTTTATGTTTATATTCTCTAATTGTCTCATGTGATATGGTAGTACTCTGGTACATTGAGATATACACACACTGTTTTGCTCATTAATTGCCATTTTTGTCTTTTCTCTCCAAACAAATGGCATGTTATTTGTTGACTAGGATGACTTGTATACTGATTTTGTAATCTTCAGGTAACAATTCTACCTGCACAATTAGGTATGAAGACTAGGAAATATAATTAAGAGAATTGTGTGCTGAATAAAGATGGAGGTATCCTGAGCAGTGAACTTTGAGTCAAGTGGATAAGTTGCTGTGCATAAATAGATTGAAGTTTATTTTGGCTGCCTAAAGCTTATCCTACTTCATCTTTATCAAATTTGCCTGTTGATTTCTCCTATGGTAGTTTACTTATAGCATTCCCTCTACCCACCTCATCCCAGTATAACTTGAAACAACATACTTAAGACTTAATTTTGGAGCTTCCCAGATGGCACAGTGGTAAACGTGCCTGCCAGTTCAGGAGATGCAAGAGATGCAGGTTCCATCTCTGGGTCCAGAAGATCGCTTGGAGAAGGAAATGGCAACTTGCTCTAGTATTCTTGCCTGGAACATCCCATGGACAGAGGAGCCTGGTAGGCTACAGTCCATGGGGTTGCAAAGTGTCAAACATGACTGAGCACTCATGCCTGAAGCTTAATTTTATTTTCCTCACTATGGAGAATATCTGTAGACTCTCTCTTGTAAGATGAGAATGTTCATGGCTCTCTATTTTCATTATCAAGGTCAATAACATTTACCACATTGTTAATAGAGCATTATTGATTTGTATGTAGGTTGATTCTAGAAGTTGAAAAATAACAATAGTGTTCATCTTATTATACTTATAGGAATATCTTCTCCGTTTAGCCAAGCACATGATAGATTCTGTTCTTTTTTCTACTACCTTATACATTCCTGCTCTGCTCAAAAGAAATCATTCCTAACTTCGGATGGATTCTTTTTGTATTTCACCTGTTGGCTTTATCATGTCTTCAAGTTTCTCTAAGCTCCCTACTATCTAACCTATTAATTTCCAGGGAATTTCTTACCTGCAGCTCTTTGGAGCCCTGGTTCAATCTATACCAAGTTTCTTTGGGCCTCCTTCACCCCTTTTACCTTAGAATATCTTCCCATTGTTGCTTTTCTGTGATGATTTCATTAACTACTGCATCTTAAGTCTTACCCCTTTTGGGTTTACTCACTACTTTTGTTGAAATATGTCCTCAAGTAATTTTCTATTTTAGGAGAAAATGTGTAAGTCTGTGAAAATTTCTTTACTCTGCCTTCACCCTTATTTGGTATTTTGATGAGACTTCCTTTTATTGATCTGCAGTGAATGCCATTGTTTTCAGATCTACATATCACTGTTGTCCCTTTTGTACTTGCATTTTCAGAATTCAAAACTTCTCTGAGATTTTGAAAGAAGTTGACAGCTCCCTCTTCTGTTGTAGCCTCTAATGTGCTTTACTGGGCAGCTTCCTCTATTTTGCATCACCACTCAATATTCCTTTATATTTTTGTCTTCAGGAAACCCATTGAAATCTCATATTGATGGGTTTATCAGTTCTCTTTGTTGTAAGGGTTTGTATCTTTATTTCCTTACTATTAATACTAAGGAGTTTAGAGATAAAATGAATCTACCTATACTGTCATTTCCCCCTCTGTTTCTGTTAAAGTTTGGAATTGAAATAGTAATATATACTTAGAATATGTTATACTGTAACTTGAATTCTTATTATTATAATGTAATGTTAGATTCCTAACAATTACATTATACTCATTTTGCTATATCAGAAAATAATTCCTGATTTTGTGTTGTGTTTTATAGGTAATAGTAGTATGTATACATGTAACTTTTCAGTGGATAACGGCAAAAACATTAGTAGAGAAGAGTGACTGAGCCATATGTTTTGAGGCTATTTTGTTTTTTCCTGTTTTAACTACCACCACTCTAACCCGGGGCTTTCTGATTTGTTGGGATTATTGAAGGAGCCTTTTTATTGTGCCATATTGCTGCCTAAGCCACCTCTTAACGAAAGGTGTAATAAATGCTACAACACTAATTGAAAGCTTTCCATGATTTCTTACAAGAAAAAAAGACCAGACTCTTTACCTTGGAATTCAAGGAGTTTTGTTTGGTCCCAGTAATAATTCTCCATGTCATCCCTTGCCCAGCAGCAGAAGCATCTCTCGGAATTTGTTAGCAATTTAAATTCTCACTCCCTCTCCCCTTTGTCTGATTCAGAAACACTGGGGGTAGAGCTCAGCAAGGTGCTTTAATAACACCACCATAAGATAAGATTCGGGCTGGTCTAGTCCATCCCTTTCATTTGCAGGCAGAAAATTGAGGTATAGAGAAAGAGGTAAATTGGCTTGTCCAAACTCATACAACTAGGTAGAATTTTCTTTCTAGTACTGTATACATGATTTGACTTTTTATGAGTTGCAATCAGAAAGCAATCCATCCATGATGGGAAAGCTTTATATAGAATGTGAGACTTGACAGAACACTAAACTATAACCTTATGTAAGTAGAGAGAAAAGAGATGATATTATAAGCAAGAAGACCACAGTGAGTAAAGGCATGAAGATACAAATATACTTTTGACCCTTAAACAGGTTTGAACTGCATGTGTCCACTTATCCATGGGTTTTTTTCTTTCAATAGTAAATGCTGCAGTTGTACACAATCTGTACTTGGTTGAATCTATGGATCAGGAACTGCCAATGTGGAGGGCCAACTGTAAGTCATAGGTGGGTTTTCAACTGCAAGGAGGATCAGTTCCCCTAATCCCATATGTTCCAGGGTCTACTGGGACATCTCAGGGTCATTCTGAGAACAATCAGCAAGTTGGACTAATAATTAATAGGCCTCCTTTATGTGAATATAGAGAATAATGTATGTAAAACAATGATCACAAAGCTTGGCATATTGATAAAGCATTAGCTGCACCGTCTTGTTGGGCTAATGTTGGTTGTATTGTTGATTTTGCTTTTGTTAGGAAGGCAGCATGGAACAGAAGATAAGACTGGGTGGCTGAATCAAATTCCAGCCATGCACTTACTGGCTGTTTGACTTCTAGAAAGTTACTCTCTAAAACTCAAGTTTCCACATTTCTAAAATGGGAATAATATTATCAACCTTATAGGGTGGTAATAATGATGCAGTGAGATGTGTCTTGATTACATACCTGCTTCATAATCAGTTCAGTTCAGTCACTCAGTTGTGTCCGATGCTTTGCGACCCCATGGACTGCAGCACGCCAGGCTTCCGTGTCCATCACCAACTCCCAGAGTTTACTCAAACTCGTGTCCATTGAGTTGTTGATGCCATCTAACCATCTCCTCCTCTGTCATCCCCTTCTCCTCTTGCTTTCAGTCTTTCCCAGCATCAGGGTCTTTTCAAATGAGTTAGTTCTTCGCATCAGGTGGCCAAAGTATTGGAGTTTCAGCTTCAGCATCAGTCCTTCCAATGAGTATTCAGGACTGATTTCCTTTAGGATGGACTGGTTGGATCTCCTTGCAGTCCAAGGGACTCTAAATAATCTTCACCAACATCACGATTCAAAAGCATCAATTCTTTGGTGCTCAGCTTTCTTTATAGTCCAACTCTCATCCATACATGACCACTGGAAAAACCATAGCTTTGACTAGATGGAACTTTGTTGACAAAGTAATGTCTCTGCTTTTTAATATGCTGTCTAGGTTGGTCATAACTTTTCTTCCAAGGAGCAAGCATCTTTTAATTTCATGGCGGCAGTCACCATCTGTGGTGATTTTGGAGCCCCAGAAAATAGTCTCTCAGTGATTCCATTGTTTCCCCATCTATTTGCCATGAAGTGATGGGACCAGATGCCATGATCTTAGTTTTCTGAATGTTGAGTTTTAAGCCAGCTTTTTCTTTCACTTTGATCAAGAGGCTCTTCAGTTCCTTTTCGCTTTCTGCCATAAGGGTGCTGTCATCAGTGTATCTGAGGTTATTGATATTTTTCCCGGCAGTCTTGATTCCAGCTTGTGCTTCATCCAGCCTAATTATTTATTATTTAACTGATAACTATCATTACTTCCTCATTTGATAAATCATCTTATTTGACTCTAAATGACAAAACTATGTCAAAAATAATATTTTTCATGAAAAGGTAAATTTTTATAATGACTGAAACAGTTTACAAATGTGGCCAAGAGAAAAAGGAAGCTGGTTAAATAAATTTAACAAGGGGCTGATTACATAAATCATGGAACATTTTTATTCTGTAGGGACTAGAAAGCATGTTTCAGAAAGAAATTTTGTGACATGTATCATGAACATACGGTTATGATATAACAAAAATAAAATATAACCAGTGCCTGCAGTGTTTCAGTTATATAATTTGTATAGAGAAAAATAATGTTCTAAAATATTAATGGTAATAAATTCTGAGATTTTAGTAACTTTTTTCTTTTGTGTTTTTCTGTATTCACATTTTCTAAGTGAACTTTTTAAAAATTAAGATATAGTTGATATACAATGTTATATAAGTTTCAGGTGTACAACATAGTGTTTCACAATTTTTAAAGGTTATAATTCCATTTATAGTTATTATAAATACTGGCTATATTCCCTGTGTAGTACTGTGCATCCTTGTAGCTTATTTTGTACATAGTAATTTGTACCTCTTAAACCCCTAGCCTTACTTGCCTCTCCACTAGTAACTACTAGTTTGTTCTCTATATCCCTGTTTCTCTTTTTATTATATTCAGTAGTTTAATTTTTAGCTTCCACACATGCGGTATCACATAGTATTTTTCTTTCTGACTCATTTAACTTAGCATAATACCCTCCAAGTCCATCCATGTTGTTACAGGGCAAAAGTTCATTCTCTGTGTCTGTGTGTGTGTACCATATATTCTATTTTGTTGTTGTTGTTGTTGTTTTAAGATTGGTTGATTTATGGATGTGCCATGTCTTTGTTGCTGTGCACAGGCTTTCTCTTGTTGCAGCAAGTGGGGGCTACTCTTAGCTGTGGTGTGCGACCTTCTCATTGCAGAGCGGGAGCACTAGGTTTATGGGGCTCAGTAGTTGCAGTTTGCAGGCTTAGTTGCTCCATAGCATGTGGAATCTTTCTGGACCAGGGATCAAACCATGTCCCTTGCATTGGCAGGTGGATTCTTAACCATCAGACCACCAGAGAAGTCCCTACCATATCTTCTTTATCCATATATCTGTTGATTGACACTTAAGTTGCTTCTATATCTTGGCAATTGTAAACATTTTTATAATTGAGAAAAAAAATGAATGTTACACATACTTTAAATTTATGACAGGATCATTAGAATAATATTATACCCTCCTAAGTATTCATTTTTGTCAGTGGTCAGTCCTTGGTATTTCTGGATTTCACCTTGTATTTTCTGCTGGTCATGAACTATTCTAAACGCTCATCATGAGAATTATTTTGTGATAAGAATTATTTCTACATTTCAGAGGGTTTTTTGAACATTGAATCAGATAATAAAGGCCTTTAGCTAGAATTTGAAATGTATTTTGAGCGCACCTTGCTAGCTTTTAGCATTTCATTTCAATTATGATAATAACGAATATTGAAATGTTATCCCTTCCAAGGACTGTGTTGAGAATTAATCTTCACAAAAATTTTGTGAGGTAGTCACCATTATCATCTCCATTTTATAGATGCACTGAAAATCAGGCAGGTTAAGGAACTTGTCCAAGATTGCACAGCTACTAAGCCAGTATTCTAACAAAGAAGCTAGACAGTCTTTCCAGAGCCTGTTCCTTAAATATTGTACTATATCATCAAATATGTGAAATATCAAAACGCTATTGACATAATACAGAAAGATCTGAGTTACTGATTATGAAAATAAAGAGGTCTGATGTATATGTTGTGGTTTTATAAAGTGTTAACTTGATGCTTTGAATAAAGTTAGACATGAAAAACTATTACTTTTTTTTTTAAATTCTTTGCATTTCCAGGAGTATATGTTCCATTTCATGGTACTCTTATATAGTAATATACTCCTAGTGATAAGTATATTCAGTGGTATTTAGCATAACTAACCTGTATTTAGATAGCACAGTGGTTAATATTATTGGGCTCTGGAGCTAGACTGAGTGAGTTCACATTCTGCCTCTGCTACTTAATACTTTGTGGCCTTGGTCAAGATGTTTAACCACTGTGTGCCTAGTTTTCTCATTTGTAAAATAGGAATATGTTCTTCATGGAGTTGATAAAAGGATTCAGTGAGTTAATTCATATATAAAACAGTTGGAATAGTGTCTGTACATGGAAGTTTTCAGTGTTAGATACACCAGTTTGTAGTAGTACTATTATTATTCCATTTACTATCATCATTATTATCATTATCATCTGTATTGATTATATGACAAGCTTTTTTGAGAAATCCACATTACTTTTTGTGAAAATAAAGAACATTGTACTTGGAGTCCACTAAGCTAAAAATTATTTTGCTACCACTTATTGGCTTTCGAACCTCAAACACTTCATGGAACTTATTGGGCCTCAGATGCCCACTAGTGATACCTTTCCTGTTAGCTGATCTTTGATCTGTAAAACATTTGCTTAAAATCATGCAGTCTCAGGATTGTGGTCTAACTATAGAACTGAAAGAGAACTGATGATGCTGTCTCTTATCCATTTTCTTTCTTTCAACTTAACGTAGTTTGCTGTGTGAATTTACAGCAAAGATTAAGCATTTAATGCTTATAAGAATATAATCTTCTGGTGTTATATCTTTTTTCCTCTTCATACTGTTCATGGGGTTCGCGCAGCAAGAATACTGGAGTGGTTTGCCATTGTCTCCTCCAGTGGACCATGTTTTTTCTGAACTCTTTTCTATGACCTGTACATCTTGGGTGGCCCTGCACATCATGGCTCATAGCTTCATAGAGTTATACAAGCTCCTTCTCCATGACAAGGTTGTGATCCATGAAGGGGATCACTCTAATGGCAGAAAGTGAAGAGGAACTAAAGAGCCTCTTGATGAAGGTGAAAGAGGAGAGTGAAAAAGCCGGCTTAAAACTCAACATTCAAAAAACTATAATTATGGGATCTTGGTCCCATCACATCATGGCAAGGGGTGGGGGTGGAAACAGTGACAGATTTTATTTTCTTGGGCTCTAAAATCACTGCAGACAGTGACTGCAGCCATGAAATTTAAAAACATTTGCCCCTTGGAAGGAAAGCTGTGACAAACTTAGCATATTAAAAAGCAGAGACATCCCTTTGCCGACAAGGTCCATCTAGTCAAAACTATGGTTTTTCCAGTAGTCATGTATAGATGTGAGAGTTGGGCCATAAAGAAACCTGAGCACCAAAGAATTGATGTGTTCGAATTGTGGTGCTGGAGAAAACACTTGAGAGTCCCTTGGACAGCAAAGAGATCAAACCAATCAATCCTAAAGGAAATCAATCCTGACTAATCATTAGAAGAACTGATGCTGAAGTTGAAGCTCCAAAATTTTGGCCACCTGATGCAAAGAGCTGACTCACTGGAAAAAGGACTTGATGCTGGGAAAGATTGAAGGCAAAATGAGAAGGGGCAACAGGATGAGATGGTTGGGTGGCAATCACTGACTCAGTGGACATGAATCTGAGCAAATTCTGAGAGATATTTGAAGGACAGGGAAGCCTGGTGTGCTGTAGTCCATGGAGTTGCGAAGAGTTGGACACAACTGAACAATAACAGACAAGAATTTAATAGCCTTATTCTCATTTTGATCTTCATACTTTGCTCTTCCTGGTCTTCACACTAGTCCTTTTCTATAAAACTAAACTAATGAAAGGCACTTCTAAAATTGCCTACATTTCCTGTGAAAGTAAATCAGGGACGGGCCGAATGTTTCCCTTGAAGCTGGGTGTGCATGGTGTGTCCCGTTTCTGCTTCTCTGCCACCTCGTGTGTGCGCTCAGCGTGGCTCTTCCTGTGGGGCTGCAGTTACTTGTTTCCATAAGTATAGCAGTTCCCTATAAGAATGGCAGATTGTTATATTCATCATGACTGGCAAGTAGATGAAAATCAGCAATTTTTAATTAGTGACTTATATGAATCTTAGGTTAGCCTCGAATTAGGTTTGTCTTACTGATTTGGAACCATGGTCATTCTGATCTTAAATTAATGATGCACTTGATGCTCTAGTCATATCAGCTCCTACTTTGGATGTAATGCTACTTTTGAACTATGTAGTTTTCCTTGAACTTTAAAAATACTTAAATTTTATGAAAGTTAAAAATAGTTTTTCTTGTTTGATAAAATAGAAAAGAATATGTTTTGTGAATTTTGTCACTTTAGGAAATACTGAAAATGAAAAACTGGTGGTAAAATATGAGAATAGAAGAAGGAATTTGAAATTTTCCAATTGTGGGTGAGGCTATTCTATACTACTACTTTCCCTGCAAGCAAAGGGAGAAAATGCCTTAGGAGAACAAAATGTGATTTGTAACAGGAAAGAATGAAAATAAAGCTAAGCTATTCCCAAAGGATATTAATCCTTGAATTAGTAGTTGTCAATTGACTTTATTTTTTATCAAGCTAGAGTTAGGAATTCGTGTCAGTTCTGGGACCCACAGGTTTTTTTTTTTTTTCTTTCTTTCATATATACAGTAATGAAAAGTTATGACCAATCTAGACAGCATATTAAAAAGCAGAGACATTAAGTAAGGTGAAAAGACAGCCCTCAGATTGGGAGAAAATAATAGCAAATGAAGAAACAGACAAAGGATTAATCTCAAAAATATACAAGCAACTCCTGCAGCTCAATTCCAGAAAAATAAATGACCCAATCAAAAAATGGGCCAAAGAACTAAACAGACATTTCTCCAAAGAAGACATACAGATGGCTAACAAACACATGAAAAGATGCTCAACATCACTCATTATTAGAGAAATGCAAATCAAAACCACAATGAGGTACCATTACACGCCAGTCAGGATGGCTGCTATCCAAAAGTCTACAAGCAATAAATGCTGGAGAGGGTGTGGAGAAAAGGGAACCCTCTTACACTGTTGGTGGGAATGCAAACTAGTACAGCCGCTATGGAAAACAGTGTGGAGATTCCTTAAAAAACTGGAAATAGAACTGCCATATGACCCAGCAATCCCACTTCTGGGCATACACACTGAGGAAACCAGATCTGAAAGAGACACGTGCACCCCAATGTTCATCGCAGCACTGTTTATAATAGCCAGGACATGGAAGCAACCTAGATGTCCATCAGCAGATGAATGGATAAGGAAGCTGTGGTACATATACACCATGGAATATTACTCAGCCATTAAAAAGAATTCATTTGAACCAGTCCTAATGAGATGGATGAAACTGGAGCCCCTTATACAGAGTGAAGTAAGCCAGAAAGATAAAGAACATTACAGCATACTGACACATGTATATGGAATTTAGCAAGGTGATAACGATAACCCTATATGCAGAACAGAAAAAGAGACACAGAAATACAGAACAGACTTTTGAACTTTGTGGGAGAATGTGAGGGTGGGATATTTCAAAAGAACAGCATGTATACTATCTATGGTGAAACAGATCACCAGCCCAGGTGGGATGCACGAGACAAGTGCTCCGGCCTGGTGCACTGGGAAGACCCAGAGGAATCGGGTGGAGAGGGAGGTGGGAGGGGGGATCGGGATTGGGAATACATGTAAATCCATGGCTGATTCATATCAATGTATGACAAAACCCACTGGAAAAAAATAATAATAATAATAAAAAAAAAAGAAAAAAAAAAAGCAGAGACATTACCTTGCCAACAAAGGTCCATCTCAAAGCTTTGGTTTTTCCAGTAGTCATGTATGAATGTGAGAGTTGGACTATAAAGAAAGCTGAGCACCAAAGAATTGATGCTTTTGAACTGTGGTGTTGGAGAAGACTCTCATGAGTCCCTTGGACTGCAAGGAGATCCAACCAGTCCATCCTAAAGGAAATCAGTCTTGAATATCCTTTGGAAGGACTGATAGTGATGCTGAAACTCCAATACTTTGGCCACCTGATGTGAAGAACTGACTAATTTGTAAAGACCCTGATGCTGGGAAAGATGAAGGTGGGAGGAGAAGGGGATGACAGAGGATGAAATGGTTGGATGGCATTATGAACTCAATAGACATGAGTTTGAGTAAACTCCAGGAATTGGTGATGGACAGGGAAGCCTGGCGTAATGCAGTCCATGGGGTTGCAAAGAGTTGGACACTACTGAGCAACTGAACTGAATGATAATTTTGACATAGATAACTATCCACTTATATGGCTAATGCTTAAGAGTTGGATGACATATCTGCCATGAAAATTAGTATTGTACCATATGTAAATAATGACAGCTAATCTACACTTTTAACTCTGTACTCCTACTGTAGTGTATTTTCAGAGTGACAGAAGTCCCTGATTCTTTATCTCCAACTGAAATCACTCGCTGGAGCCTAAAATAAATATATTTAGCTTTGTTGAGAGTCTCCACTTGATTGCCTTATGAGTACCTCAAAACCAAAACCTGAACTCCTCTCCTCCCCTTGATCCCTATCTCACCTACAAAGGTTTCTACCTTATTAGTACATAGCACCACCATCTACTGGATTGCCCAAGTCAGTATGATTCACAGCACCAACCTCTTCTCCATCCCACCCATATGCATTCAGTCACCAAGGTTTATGAATTTATTTTGTGACTATATCCCAGATGTATTTAGTTATTTCATATTTATTACCATAGTTCAAGCTGTGTTCATCTCTCCATTGTATTACTCCGTTGTAGCTTCCTAATTGGCCACTTACCACCAGTGCTATCCGTTTTCAAATGCCTATACATTCAGGTAATCTCCCTAAAACACAAATCAGAACATCTCACTGTTCTATTTAAAACCTTTTTAGTAGCTATCCTTGGCCTTCCAGATAAAATCTAAATAAAGTGTTTGTGGCACCCTTCATAATCTGGCACCTGCTATGTGATACTGCAGTATGGAGCAACTTGCAATTCCTTGAGACGGCTGGAGGTGAGCACCTTCAGTCTTCACACACACTTCCATCTGATTAATCAACTCCCAGTAGTTACTGTCTCACCTTAGACTTTCTTCAAGAAACCGTCAACTAATATCCCAACAACATGCTCTTAACATCATCTAAGATTGGATTAGATGCTCTTGTGTGTTCCCATAGTATGTTTGTGCTCAGACTCTTTAAGTCATGTCCGACTCTTTGTGACCCTAGACTGTAGCCCACCAGGGTCAGACTGTCCATGGGATTTCCTAGGCAAGAATACTGAAGTAGGTTGCCATTTCCTTCTCCATGTTCTGCTTATTCCTATTGTAGCGTGTGACATACTGTACTATTACTGCCTGCTTGGTTATTTATTGTCTCTTCTAAGTCATTGGAGGGCAAGTACAAGATTCTCTTTGGTTGCTCTGTTTTTACCAGTACCTCACACAGTGCATGGCTCATTCATTCATTTATTTTCCAGATACTTGTTGAACAAACTTTATGTAAGATGGCGTACAATGCAGTAGTTTAAATTTCTTCTGATGAAATGAAGGCTTGTTTAAATTGTCAGTAGTTCTTTATACTTTATCAAAGATATGGCCAAATATATTTTCTTTGACCAGTCTTAGATAATCCTTGTAGTTCATGTTGTGAAAATTCAGCAGAATTATATGCATATATGTGCATAAATAATACCTAAATATATTAATGAAAGCATTGAGCAGTATTCTTAATACTTAGATTTTTTAGAGTTTGTAACTATATATAAGATACAATTAGAAATATCTGATTATTGCAAGTCAGACTTTTAAAAAGCAGATTTTTGTAACTTTGTTCCTGGATTCTCTCCCTTGAAATAGTTAAGTAAATTTTTCAAGTAAAGTATATAAGTTAAAATGCACTTAAGAGAAATTTCTGTCTTGATTTTAGTTTTTTTGTGGATTTTTTTTTTTTAGTAGTTGGAAAAAAGCTGTGGTAGTTCCCAACTGTGTTAGAAACAGTTGTCAAGTGTGGTTCTTTATACTGTGAGACTGGGAGCTGTTTCTAAACACACAGTTACTAGCACAAGTTTCCAATATATGATCTGTGGCTATGGGTAAGTAACATGGAACTTAGATAATATTTGTGGGGAGAAAAAGAAAAAAACTCTTGGAAGTTAAATTCCACATAAACTACCTTTTAACTTTAGGTTAGTCTTTAAACCTAAGGTGTATAGACTTTAACCTTGATCCAGTCAGTAGTGTAATTTTTTGTACATCTTTGAGATAGTTAAAAGGTATGTAAAAATTAAGATATTTTGCTTAAGGTGTCTAGACTTAAGTCTCTTTTTTTGTGGAAGTGAATCTTAGTATAAATTTTCAATGCTATTGTATTTTTTTTCAATCCTATTTAATAGCAAAGATTTCATAAGTTTTTTTTAAAGAAGCATATTTAATCTACAGAAGCCTTTATCCCTATGGGTCCTATTAATAGTGAAGACTCTAGTATATTTGTATATCATTATTAGTAAAAATCTAAAAATGATAAATTTTTATATTATGTGTATGTGTGTAAGAGGACTGGTAAGAATTTAATAAAAGGGTGTATGTATGTGTGAATACTATGCAATTAGGATAACTTCTAGCCACATTGGAGCTATTGAGCACTTGAAGTATGGCTTATCTGAATTTGAGGCATACTGTATGAGTGTTAAAAATATAAACCTTTAGTATGAAAAAAGAGCATGTGTTTCTATTGGGTATTTTCTGGTCAAGAACTTTTTTTTTCAAACTGAAAATTACATTTTCTGTAAGTTAGAATTGAAGTTAAACATTTTTGGTATTGAGTTATTTTTTATTAGTCTTAGATTATAATTTGACATCTGAATATTGGTATTCCAATATTAGATATAAAAGTGAAGGCTATAAAGTTAAAAAAATTAAACAAAATATTATTTTGAGGTCTTGATTTTGGATTTTGTTGTTAGAACAATATCATAACTAGTCCTTCATGATCTCTTGGTTCTTGAATTGGACACAGTTTGGCAGCTACATTGGATCAGTTTAGTCACTGTGTAATTTATTGTTTGCTTCATATGTGCCAAATCTGTAATTTCAGGAGGGAACAAAAAATAGATGTATATGCTTGTAAATTAGTTCACAGAGTTGGAGGTAGGAAGAAGAGAAGCAATTCTTATCTGGATTTTTATTTTCTGTTGAGTAGTATGTAAGGTCGAATTAGTACAGCACTGTTGGTGGGTTCTTGGAAAAACTCTTGAATAAATTGAATTGAGTTCTCAATGGATGAGAATCAGCATTTCTTGAGTAGTTATTGGGTACTAAGCTGAACGTGGAGGAAAATATAAAATGTATATATATTTACAGTATTCTAATACATTTATAATATAATTTATAACAATTTATTATATTAAATGATAATTGTAATAATGTATAATACATTTATTATATAATATATACACACACACACACATATATATGTATATAAAATAGCCTTGTCCTCAGAGCTTAAATTTTGTTAGGAAAATAAGAAGTATACCAAGAAAGCAAATAACAAATAAGGCAGCTGTGATACGATAGAGTATATGGTGTATCTACGGTACTGTAGGAGTTCAAAAGATGGAGAGAACACTAATCACTAAAGATTATTTCATGTGTGTATGTTTTGGGGTTTATGTCTTTTAAGTTTTCTCCTTCAGTTTCTTATTTATATTAGTAAACTGGTAATTTACTTTGAGAGCAGTATAGAAAATAGGACAGATTCTTGATCTCAGCACAAGTAAAAGAGTTTAATACAGTTGTTTCAGAGCTGAGCTTTGAGTGCTTTAGAACAGGACAGTGTTTTGAATAGGACGTTGAGGTTATTGCATTATGTGATTCAAATCATGTAGCTTTATGCGTTTATTTGGTGTGAACTTCAAACTGCACTGGAATTAACCAGCACTATCTCTTCCGTATTAATTACTTCTGCATTCCTTACTTCAGTTCAGTCGCTCAGTCATGTCCAACCCTTTGAGACCTCATGGACTGCATTACGCCAGGCTTCCCTGTCCATCACCAATTCCTGGAGCTTACTCAAGCTCATGTTCATCGAGTCAGTGATGCCATCCAACCATCTCATCCTCTGTCGTCCCCTTCTCCTACCTTCAATCTTTGCCAGAATCAGGGTCTTTACAAATTAGTCAGTTCTTCACATCAGGTGGCCAAAGTATTGGAGTTTCAGCATCACCATCAGTCCTTCCAAAGGATATTCAAGACTGATTTCCTTTAGGATGGACTGGTTGGATCTCCTTGCAGTCCAAGGGACTCATGAGAGTCTTCTCCAACACCACAGTTCAAAAGCATCAATTCTTTGGTGCTCAGCTTTCTTTATAGTCCAACTCTCACATCCACACATGACTCCTGGAAAAACCATAGTTTTGATTAGATGGACCTTTGTTGGTAAAGTAATGTCTCTGCTTTTTAATATGCTGTCTAGGTTGGTCATAGTTTTTCTTCCAAGGAGCAAGTGTCTTTTAGTTTCATGGCTGCAGTGACTATTTTTGCAGTGATTTTGGAGCCCCCAAAAATAAAGTCTGTCACTGTTTTCCCATCTATTTGCTGTGAAGTGATGGGACCAGATGCCATGATCTTAGTTTTCTGAATGTTGAGTTTTAAAACAACTTTTTCACTCTTTCACTTTCATCAAGAGACTCTAGTTCTTCTTTGCTTTCTGCTATAAGTGTAGTGTCATTAAGTGTCTGTCATATGTGGTGGTCTGCATATCTGAGGTTATTGATATTTCTCCCAGCAATCTTGGTTCCAGCTTGTGCTTCATCCAGCCCAGCACTTCTCATGATGTATACTCTGCATATAAGTTAAATAAGCAGGGTGACAATATACAGCCTTGACGTACTCCTTTTCCTGTTTGGAACCAGTCTATTATTCTATGTCCAGTTCTTACTGATGCTTCTTGACCTGCATATGGATTTCTCAGGAGGCAGATCAGGTGGTCTGCTATTCCCATCTCTTTAAGAATTTTCCAGTTTGTTGTGATCCACATAGTCAGAGGCTTTGTCGTTGTCAATAAAGCAGAAGTAGATGTTTTTCTGGAACTCTCTTGCTTTTCCGATAACCCAGCAGATGTTGGCAATTTGATCTCTGCCTTTGTTCCTCTGCCTTTTCTAAATCCAGCTTGAACATCTGGAAGTTCACGGTTCTTGTACTGTTGAAGCCTGGCTTGGAAAATTTTGAGCATTACTTTGCTAGCATGTGAGATGAGTGCAATTGTGTGGTAGTTTGAGCATTCTTTGGGATTGGAATGAAAACTGACCTTTTCCAGTCCTGTGACCACTGCTGAGTTTTCCAGATTTGCTGGCATATTGAGTGCAGCACTTTCACAGCATCTTCTTTTAAGATCTGAAATAGCTCAACTAGAATTCCATCACCTCCACTAGTCTTGTTTGTAGTGATGCTTCCTAAGACCCACTTGACTTTGCATTCCAGGATGTCTGGCTCTAGGTAAGTGATCACACCATCATGGTTATCTGGGTCCTGAAGATCTTTTTTGTATAGTTCTTCTGTGTATGCTTGTCACCTCTTCTTAATATCTTCTGCTTCCGTTAGGTCCATACCATTTCTGTCCTTTATTGTGTCCATCTTTGCATGAAATGTTCCTTTGGTATCTTTAATTTTCTTGAACAGATCTCTAGTCTTTCCCATTCTGTTGTTTTCCTGTATTCGCACTGATCACTGAGGAAGGCTTTCTTATCTCTCCTTGCTATTTTTTTGGAACTCTGCATTCAAATGGGTATATCTTTTCCTGTTCTCCTTATTTATCAGTCCTTAATATTTGCTGTGTTAATGGTGAGAAGGAAAAATAATTCCAGGCTGGTGTCTGGGTGGGTATCTGTAATAATAAGATCTATCAACTTGCTGGACATGAGTTTGAGTAAGCTCCGGGAGTTGGTGATGGACGGGAAGCCTGGCATGCTGCAGTCCATTGGGTCTCAAAGATTCGGACACAACTGAGCGACTGAACTGAGCTGAGAAGATTGTAAACAGGAGTGGGATTTAGAGAGACGGTAGTATAGGATGAAAAGTTTGAGCATGTCCTTGTGAGTGTTGTAGAAACTGACTACTAGCTGCATCATAAACCAGGATGATGGACGTATCCCCTGCATGTGCATACACACTGCAAACATAATGGAAATGTAACACAGAACAATAACAAAATTATAAATGCATAGCTAAACTCTGAGGAAGGAAAGAAGGAGAGTCCCAGGTGCCAGGTATGAGAGAAATCAAATCAAAACCTTAAGTGGGAACTAGTGCTGCTGTATAAAATAGTACAGGGGCCTTGTGGTCCGGGGTATAAGGGGCTTCCCAGGTGGCTCAGTGATTTCACCTGCCAGTGCAGGAGCTGCAAGAGACATAGGTTTGATTCCTGGGATGGGAAGATCCCTGAAGAAGGAAATGGCAACCCACCCCATTGTTCTTGCCTGGACAGAGGAGCCTGGCAGGCTAGAGACAGAGGTTTGATTCCTGGGGTGGGATGATCCCCTGAAGGAGGAAATGCCAAACCACTCCATTGTTCTTGCCGTGAACAGAGGAGCCTGGCAGGCTACAGTCCATGGAGTCGGACATGACTGAGCAGCTAAACACAGACGTACGTAGGTTTGGGGTGAAATTTTAGTGCACATACGGAGAATGGAGTTTGGGCCTTTTAAAAATAGAACTAGCTCTGATATACAGGCATGCAGCCTTGAACCTGAATTATGTGTGTGTGTGTTCAGTTGTGTCTGACTCTCTGCGTCCCCATGAACTGTAGCCCTTCCATCTCCACTGTCCATGGAGATATCCAGGCAAGAATACTGAAGTGGGTTGCCGTTTCCTCTCCCAAGGGATCTTCTGACCCACGTATAGAAACCATTGTCTCCTGCATTGGCAGGTAGATTGTTTACCACTGAGCCACTTGGGAAGACCCTGGAATTGGAAAGAATTTCCCTAATTGCAGTGTTGCTGGGGGGTTTTTGGTGGGGGGGGGGCGGGGGGGCGGGTCCTTATACCCCGGACCAATGATGGAACAGTCTAAACAAGAAATGAATGTGTATGAAATAATTAAAAGGATTAAAACAAGGACGTGAAGTATGAAGTAATAGCCAATATAAAAAACAAGCAGTAAGTCTTAAAAAAGAAAATTAAAATCAGTGTTCAGAAATTAAAAATATAGTTGTGGAATTTGGCTTTAGTTGGATTATATAGAGTATTAAATATATTCTTGCTTGGCTGAAAAGGGAAAAAAGTATATAGCAATAAATGGTTAAGAACTAAATCTAAATGTAATGATGCAAAAGTAAAAAGCTGAAAATCAGGATTGGCAAAATGCTAGACTGATACAGAATAAAACAGAAAGCTCCTAGGAAAGAACTATCAGGCAAGAACAGATTTTAAAGGCAAAAGTGCTATTAAGGATGAAGAGAGCTATTGCATAATGGTGGAAAGGAATAATTCACCAGGAAGAAATAATAATCTTGAAGCTTTATGTCTAAATAATATTATCTCAAAGTATGTAAAGCAAAATTTTACATACTGTAAATGAACTATCTGTAGATAGAGGGAAATTTTAGCACATTTCCCTCAGAAGCAGGCAGATAAATCAGACCACTGCTACCACCACCTCCTCCCCACCAAAAAGTAAAGACATAGAATATATGATCACTCAGTTCAGTAGAGTTCAGTTCAGTCACTCAGTCGTGTCCACTTTTTTGTGACCCCATGAATTGCAGCATGCCAGGCCTCCCTGTCCGTCACCAGCTCCCAGAGTTTACTCAAACTCATGTCCATCAAGTCGGTGATGCCATCCAGCCATCTCATCCTCTGTCATCCCCTTCTCCTCCTGCCCCCAATCCCTCTCAGCATCAGGGACTTTTCCAGTGAGTCAACTCTTCACATGAGGTGGCCAAAGTATTGGAGTTTCAGCTTCAGCATCAGTCCATCCAATGCACACCCAGGACTGATCTCCTTTAGGATGGACTGGTTGGATCTCCTTGCAGTCCAAGGGACTCTCAAGAGTCTTCTCCAACACCACAGTTCAAAAGCATCAATTTTTCGGCGCTCAGCTTTCTTCACAGTCCAACTCTCACATCCATACATGACCACTGGAAAAACCATAGCCTTGACTAGACGGACCTTTGTCGGCAAAGTAATGTCTCTGCTTTTTAATATGCCATCTATGTTGGTTATAACTTTCCTTCCAAGGAGTAAGTGTCTTTTAATTTCACGGCTGCAGTCACCATCTGCAGTGATTTTGGAGCCCAAAAAAATAAAGTCTGACACTGTTTCCCCATCTATTTCCCATGAAGTGATGGAACCAGATGCTATGATCTTACTTTTCTGAATGTTGAGCTTTAAGCTGACTTCTTCACTCTCCTTTGACTTTCATCAAGAGGCTTTTTAGTTCCTCTTCACTTTCTGCCATAAGGGTGGTGTCATCTGCATATCTGAGGTTATTGATATTTCTCCCTGCAATCTTGATTCCAGCTTGTGCTTCTTCCAGTCCAGCGTTTTTCATGATGTACTCTGCATATAAGTTAAATAAGTGGGGTGACAATATACAGCCTTGACATACTCCTTTTCCTTTTTGGAACCAGTCTAACTGGTTCTATGTCCATGTCCAGTTCTAACTGTTGCTTCCTGACCTGCTTACAGGTTTCTCAAGAGGCAGGTCAGGTGGTCTGGTATTCCCATCTCTTTAAGAATTTTCCAGTTTATTGTGATCCACACAGTCAAAGGCTTTGGCATAGTCAATAAAGCAGAAATAGTTTTTCTGAAACTCTCTTGCTTTTTCGATGATCCAGCGTATGTTGGCAATTAGATCTCTGGTTCCTCTGCCTTTTCTAAAACCAGCTTGAACATCTGGAAGTTCGCGGTTCACGTACTGCTGGAGCCTGGCTTGGAGACTTTTGAGCATTACTTTACTAGCGTGTGAGATGAGTGTAATTGTGCGGTAGTTTGAGCATTCTTTGGGATTGCCTTTCTTTGGGATTGGAAGGAATACTGACCTTTTCCAGTCCTGTGGCCACTGCTGAGTTTTCCAAATTTGCTGGCTTATTGAGTGTAGCACTTTCACAGCACCATCTTTCAGGATTTGAAATAACTCAACTGGAATTCCATCACTTCCACTAGCTTTGTTCATAGTGATGCTTTCTAAGGCCCACTTGACTTCACTACAGTTAACAGACTTGGTATTTTAGATGTGTTTAACCTCTAGTCTCAAAAAAAACAACGTAGATGTTCCTTTCAACTACACTTGAAACATACAAATTAACTACGTTAACTAAAATGGAATGACTTCACAAATAACCAGGCATGTTACACTGGCTATATTTTCTGACTACAGTATAAGTACATGGAAACGTTATTAGGTTTTCCAAATTTTATTTGAAAGTGTTTTTAATAGAATAATATTTAAATAAAATAATAGCTAAAACATTTACTGAGCACTTAATGTGAGCCAGGCTTATTACTGAATGTTTTGCATATGTTATTTAAATACTTTTCAGCAGCCCTATGAATTATAAGATACTGTTAGCATACTTAGTGGGAGCTTCCCTCATAGCTCAGTTGGTAAATCATCTGCCTGCAATGCAGGAGACCTGGGTTTGATTCCTGGGTCGGGAAGATCCCCTGGAGAAGGAAATGGCAACCCACTCCAATATTCTTGCCTGGAGAATCCCATGGACAGAAGAGCCTGACAGGCTACAGTCCATAGGATTGCAAGAGTCGGACACGACTTAGCGACTAAACCACCACCACCATCCTTAGTAGTGAGAATATTTAGGTTTAAAAACTTTTATAGGTCTTGAGCTTCCCCTGCAGGGGCTGTGGGTTAGATCCCTAGTCAGGGAACTAAGATCCCACATGCTGTGTGGGTGGAGCCAAGAAATTAATTAATTTTAAAAGCTTATTTATCTGCCCAAGGTCTGCAGTTGGGAAGGAAAACCTCTCTTTTTAAATACATTGTACAACCTTCCCACCTTTTAAAAATAACTTGATTGTAAAATACAGCCAGATAGGGAAGTTCACATTAAACAACTACATAGTTTATTGAATTATTGTTAAGGTTGGTATTGTAATACCAATAGATCAAGAAGTAGAACTTTACCCAGCCACTCAGAAGCCTTTTATGTGCCCCATCCTGACCATAACCTCTTTCCTTCCCCATAGAAAGCATTTTTGTAATAATCATTTTCTAGCTTCTTTTCTATAATTTTAGTACTGTAGTATATGTTCTTAAACAGTATGCTTTAGTTTTGCTTATTTTTCCCACATTTTTCCCCCATGGAGTTTATTTGTTGAAAAAACTAGCATAGTTTGATCTTGTAGAGTTTCTGAGAGGTTTGTTCAAGTTGAGATTTGATGGTTTTGGCAGAATATTGTAGATGGTGATGTGTTCTTTCATCAGGAGATATATAAATGTCTGGTAATATTTCTTTTTGTGATGTTGGAACTATTGATACTCAATGGTTAATTCTATTAACTCTTTAGAGGTTCCAGATTTTATTTTTCTGATTTTATTATTTCTTCATTTATTGCTGGAATGTTTCTCTAAAGAAGCTTCCCCTCACCTAAGACTTGGTTACCTGGTGGTTCAGTTTATATAAAAGAGGAAGAGCTAGTGTTTTTTCCTGTTGTATACCAGTTTTTAAAATGAGGTGTTGCTTTTCACTGGTATCTTTCAAAGCAACCTCCATTTCCCACAACCCCCCCCCACCCCCCCGCTTTTTAAATTCATTTATTTATTTTATTTGGAGGCTAATTACAAGATTGTGGTTTTGCCCTTTTTTGTGTCATAAATTCACAAGATTTAAATATATTTCTTTCAGTTCATTTCAGTTATTCTTATTGATGCTCAAATTGTCCCATCTTCGGCCAGTGGGAGCATCTTCAAGTTGGTTTTCTTCCATCAGGGAGTTTATATTTTAGTAAATGTATGTATATATAAGCATATGCATGTGTGCCTGCTCTGTTGCTCAGTTGTGTCCAACTCTTTCTTACCCTGTGGACTGTAGCCCATCAGGCTTCTCTGTCTGTAGAATTTTCCAGGCAAGAATACTGCAGTGAGTTGCCATTTCCTTCTCCAGGAGATCCTCCCAACCCAGAGATTGAACCCATGTCTCTTGATTGGCAGGCAGATTCTTGAACACTGCATCACCTGGGAAGCCCCAATCATGTGTATATATATTGCCTTAAAACACACACATATACTAAAACATTGTTCTGTATATTTTGGGTTTTACTCTTGATAAACATTTTGATTGATACCCAGCAGTATTATAAAAAGTACTGCAATGAATATCTTGGTTCTTAACTACTTTGCCCATGTGTGCAAAATCAATTCCCAGAACGGAATTGTTAAGTAATAATAGCTATTGCCAAATTGCTCTCCTCAAAGCAATTAAGAATTTTTTTGTCTTATGTTTTCCTTTGTTATGTAGTAGTAGTATACAATCAAACTTTCTGATCTTTGATAATCTGCTACATTTAAAAAATCTCATTGTAGTTTCTATTAGTATTTCATTTGTATTTCCTAAATTCTGAATTGTCTGTGTCCTTGGTGCAATTTTCTGTTGAATTGTTAGTCTTTTCCATGTTGATTTGTAGTACTCAGATGTAATAAGAAAATTACCCTTTTGTGACATGTGTTAACAAGTGTGTGTGTTAGTGTCTCAGTCATGTCCAACTCTTTGCAATCCCATGAACTGTAGCCCATCAGGCTCCCCTGTCCCTGGAATTCTTCAGGCAAGAATACTGGAATGGATTATTTTTCCTAATTGTGTTGTTTTCTTTTGACTATCTCTATAGTTGCCATTTCCTAAGCAGAATTTTTAAATGTAAACATATTACTCAAATTTATTAGTTCATTTTTAAACAATCTAAACTTAGGAAAGAGTTTAAACAGTACAAAGAAGTTCCCCTCCCTCCACCCTGAACCCTTCAAGAATAAGTTCCCAGCTTTATCCTGTCACCTCCTAATACTTTAGTGTGTATTTCCTATTCACCTCGATAACCATACTATACCTATTAAAATCAGAAAGTTAATACTGACACATTACTGTCTTTAGATCTCCATTCAGGTTTCACTAATTGAAATATTTCACTGTTGTCCTAAAAACAAACCTTTAAACAAAAGGATCTAGTTCAGAACCACAGGTTTCAATGAGTATACATATCTTTTCAATGTCCTTCCATCTGGAACAGTTCCTTAGGTTTTTCTTTGACTTTCAACTTTGATAATTTGAAGATTATTCAAAACAAATTAGAACAAATTCAGGTTTTTCCTAGTGATTCCTCATAATTCTGATGTTCCCAGTAGACTTAGGTTACGTATCTTTATCAGAAATATCATAGAAGTGATTCTGTGCTCTTTCATGCTGTCAGGTGACACACAGTTTCAGTATGTCCTGTGAAGGATGTTTACTTCAATCACTTAAGACGGTGTTTGATTGTCATTGCTACTGTAGAGTTATGATTTTTCCCTTTCTACTTAATCAGTATTTTGTGTGTGTGAGGGGGTACTTTAAACATCTCATTCCTTATCAAACTTTCCACTTATTCCTTTATTTATAGTAGAATGAATTTACAGGTTGTCCATTCAGTAGGTTATAATCCCTTTACTATCATGAGTTTTGATACTTGAGCATAGTTTTGCTAGCTAGTGGGTGAGATCATTTGGGCTGATCTCAGTTTTGTTTTTTTTTTGACTGTCATGTGGGCTTTCTCTATTTGTGGCATGGATGCCTCTCTAGTTGCAGTACATGGGCTTAGTTACCCCCCAAGGCTTGTGGGATCTTAGTTCTCTGACTAGGGGAATCTGTGTCCCTTGCATTGAAAAGTGGATTCTCAACCACTGGACCACCAGGGAAGTCCATTCAGTGTTCTTTTGACATGTCCTCATTATTCAGCAGTTTCTTGTTTCTGCCACAAGATATTTCAGGCTCACCTTGTATTTCCCTCAACCTAGAATCATCCATTTCTCCAAGGAGCCCTTTTCCCTTTTATAAAGAAGTAAGAAAGTATTCAGAAGCAAATATCCAAATACTGGTCGCATTCATTGCTATTGGAGTGACACTGCTTCCAGACTTTGTTACACACGTGTGTAATCCACACATTTCCAAACATTTATACATATGTGTATACGTGCTTACCTATTTCTATATCTATCTTTTATTTATTTTTTTTTTCATTTATTTTTATTAGTTTGAGGCTAATTACTTTACAGTGTTGTAGTGGTTTTTGCCATACATTGACATGAATCAGCCATGGATTTACGTGTGTTCCCCATCCCGATCCCCCCTCCCGCCTCCCTCCCCATCCCATCCCTCTGGGTCTTCCCAGTGCACCAGCCCTGAGCACTTGGGTCATGCATCCAACCTGGGCTGGTGGTCTTTTTCACCCTTGATACTATACTTGTTTCAATGCTGTTCTCTCAGAACATCCCACCGTCGCCTTCTCCCACAGAGTCCCAAGGTCTGTTCTGTACATCTGTGTCTCTTTTTCTGTTTTGCATATTGGGTTATCGTTACCATCTTTTTAAATTCCATATATATGCGTTAGTATACTGTATTAGTCTTTATCTTTCTGGCTTACTTCACTCTGTATAAATCGGCTCCAGTTTCATCCATCTCATTAGAACTGATTCAAATGAATTCTTTTTAATGGCTGAGTAATATTCCATTGTGTAAATGTACCACAGCTTCCTTATCCATTCGTCTGCTGATACCTATTTCTATATCTTATCTTTTAGAAACAATGAGTTCACATTGAAAATTTCAGTCCAACAGTGTAAGATGTACTCTTTCTATTTATATTTTAACTCTCTTCTCAGAAGCCTGGCTTCCATTCTTCTTAATTATTTGATCAGTCCATTGATGTTACCAAGCTTCCAGTTCCACCTTCCCCTCTCCTGTGTCTATAGCCTTTTCTGGCACCCTTCCCACACACAAACCTCCTTCTTCTCACCCCTCTTGAGCTCCAACACTGTATGCCAGACCACCCTCTGCATGGATGCCCTTTTTATCCCACTTGGTATCTATACTGAATCTACACTATCCTACTTGGTATTTATAATCTATACTGAACTGTCCGTCTCCATTGACACACTTCTCACCCTACTTGTACTCTAACCAAGTAGTACTCACTCAGCAAGTGAACATCCTCCTCACCTTTTTTAAAAATGCCTTCCAAGTTCTGTGTCATACCTTTAAAGAACTTACCCACTTTCACACTATAAAAAATAGTTTTGTTTTCTTTTCGTGATTTTATTTATTTATATTGTAGGTAAGCATTGTGAAATTTATTTTGAAGTAAGAAATGAAACAGAAATCCAACACTTCTCAAATGGTTATCCAGATGACTAGAATTTTGTATAAAAACTGTATCTCCCCCCCCAAAAAATGTATTACAAAGTTTTTTATAAATTTACTGAATCCATAGGGCTTTTTCTTAAAAATGGGTGTCATTTTCATAATATTTTTGTTTATAACAGATGATGATGTACCTGCAGATATGGTTGCAGAAGAATCCGGTCCTGGTGCACAAAATAGTCCATACCAACTTCGTAGGAAAACTCTTTTGCCAAAAAGAACAGCGTGTCCTACAAAGAGCAGTATGGAGGTAGGTTAAATGTCTGTTTTTGTGTGTATAATGAAAGAATTGTTAGGAAACAAATGGGACTGTCATCATTTTTTAGAAGTAATGATTATGGGTAAAAATATTTTCTTAACTAGTTTTCATTTTGTTTTTGAAGGGTGCTTCAACTTCAACTACAGAAAACTTTTTTGGTCATCGTGCAAAACGTGCAAGAGTTTCTGGAAAATCACAAGATCTATCAGGTATTTCCTTTGAGAA
This sequence comes from Dama dama, assembly GCF_033118175.1. Classification (NCBI taxonomy): domain Eukaryota; kingdom Metazoa; phylum Chordata; class Mammalia; order Artiodactyla; family Cervidae; genus Dama; species Dama dama. The sequence goes on from NC_083691.1 coordinate 73,805,821, forward strand.
AGTTAAGGAATAGGGTAAAATAGTTCTTTTCAATTTGTTTAACAACAAAAAACTAAAATGTTTATTTACACATTTGAGATTGAGAAAGCAATTTATTACAGAATAAACCTGAGAACCATGACCTCCATCTTTGACTGTAATTGTATAAAAATCCTTTTTGTATATTTATTGTAACCAGTTACTGAAATGGTACATACTAGCTAAAAGAAAGAATACTGTTAAGATAAAAGAAAATAAATGTGTGTCATCTCTGACAGCAAATACTTATAAAATGATAGTCATCAAAAAAATAAAAGCTCTTCATTTAACAAAATGAAAACTGTGCTCTTTAAATGATGAGAAAGTCTTTGCTAGCATGATAGATTATGTTCCGTTTGTTAATCTTTTTATAGCAGCACCTGCTGAACAGTATCTTCAGGAGAAACTGCCAGATGAAGTGGTTCTAAAGATCTTCTCGTATTTGCTGGAACAGGATCTTTGTAGAGCAGCTTGTGTGTGTAAACGCTTCAGTGAACTTGCTAATGATCCAATTTTATGGTAAGTGAAAATTTATTTCTTAGTATCTTGAGATATTTTACTTACTGCCCCAAATGCTAAAGGATGGTAGGAAGGTTGGAGTGTGAGTTGATGGTTACAGTTAAATAGAAGAAAATTAGAATACTTATAAATTCCAGTTCAGTTCAGTCGCTCAGTCGTGTCTAACCCTGCGACCCCATGGATTGCAGCACTCCAGGCTTCCCTGTCCATCACCAACTCCTGGAGCCCTCAAATTCATGTGCATTGCGTCGGTGATGCCATCCAACCATCTCATCCTCTGTCACCCCCTTCTCCCGCCTTCAGTCTTTCCCAGAATCAGGGTCTTTTCCAATGAATCTGTTCTTCCCATCAGGTAACCAAAGTATTGGAGTTTCAGCTTCAGCATCAGTCCTTCCAAAGAATATTCAGGACTGATTTCCTTTAGGATTGACTGGTTGAATCTCCTTGCTCCAAGGGACTCTCAAGAGTCTTCTCCACACCCCAGTTCAAAAGCATCAATTCTTTGGCACTCAGCTTTCTTTATAGTCCAACTCTCACATCCATACATGACTCCTGGAAAAACCATAGTTTTGACTAGATTGACCTTTGTTGGTAAAGTAATGTCTCTGCTTTTTAATATGCCGTCTAGGTTGGTCATAGCTTTTCTTCCAAGGAGCAAGCGTCTTTTAATTTCATGGCTGCAGTCACCATCTGCAGTGATTTTGGAGCACCCAGAATTAAAGTGTGTCACTGTTACCATTGTTTCCCCGTCTATTTGCCGTGAGGCGATGGGACTGGGTGCCATGATCTTAGTTTCCTCAGTGTTTTGAGTTTTAAGCCAGTTTTTTCGTTTCTTTCACCCTCATCAAGAGTCCTCTCTGCTTTCTGCCATTAAAGTGGTGTCACCTGCATATCTGAGGTTATTGATATTTCTCCCATCAATCTTGATGCCAGCTTGTGCTTCATCCAGCCCAGCATTTTGCATGATATACTCTGTATATAAGTTAAATAAGCAGAGTGGCAGTATACTGCCTTGACGTACTCCTTTCCCGATTTGGAACCAGTCTGTTGTTCCGTGTCCAGTTCTAACTGATGCTTCTTGACCTGCATACAGATTTCTCAGGAGGCAGGTCAGGTGGTCTGCTATTCCCATCTCTTTAAGAATTTTCCAGTTTGTTGTGATCCACATAGTCAGAGGCTTTGTCGTTGTCAATAAAGCAGAAATAGATGTTTTTCTGGAACTCTTGCTTTTTTGATGATCCAGCAGATGTTGGCAATTTGATCTCTGCCTTTTCTAAATCCAGCTTGAACATCTGGAAGTTCACGGTTCTTGTACTGTTGAAGCCTGGCTTGGAAAATTTTGAGCATTACTTTGCTAGCATGTGAGATGAGTGCAATTGTGTGGTAGTTTGAGCATTCTTTGGGATTGGAATGAAAACTGACCTTTTCCAGTCCTGTGACCACTGCTGAGTTTTCCAGATTTGCTGGCATATTGAGTGCAGCACTTTCACAGCATCATCTTTTAGGATTTGAAATAGCTCAACTGGAATTCCATCACCTCCACTAGTCTTGTTTGTAGTGATGCTTCCTAAGACCCACTTGACTTTGCATTCCAGATGTCTGGCTCTAGGTAAGTGATCACACCATCATGGGTTATCTGGGTCCTAAAGATCTTTTTTGTATAGTTCTTCTGTGTATGCTTGTCACCTCTTCTTAATATCTTCTGCTTCCGTTAGGTCCATACCATTTCTGTCCTTTATTGTGTCCATCTTTGCATGAAATGTTCCTTGGTATCTTTTAATTTTCTTGAACAGATCTCTAGTCTTTCCCATTCTGTTGTTTTCCTGTATTCGCACTGATCACTGAGGAAGGCTTTCTTATCTCTCCTTGCTATTTTTTGGAACTCTGCATTCAAATGGATATATCTTTCCTTTGCTCCTTTCCCAGTTAACCTGTTTATCACAAATGTTGGTTATCAGTCCAGACAGTGTTTTTAAAACAATAAGAAACAAAGTGAAGTTGCTCAGTTGTGTCTGACCCTTTGTGACTCCATGGACTGTAGCCTATCAGACTCCGCCATCCATGGGTTTTTACAGCAAGAATTTTGGAGTGGGTTTCCATTTCCTTCTCCAGGAGATCTTCCCAACCCAGGGATTGAACCTGGGTCTCTGGGTTCCTGGGTTTGCATTGTAGGCTTTACCATCTGAGCCACCATCTGAGTACTTCCTTTATTTAAAACAATAAAGGAAGTACATTTTCTGCTATTTGTCAGTTAAAAGCTACTGAGTGATTATGGAGAATACTTTTCATTCCATTGCTTTTTAGAAACAGAACTAAGTCTAATTTAAAACAGCTAACAGTTCAGTAAAAATGTAGATTTTGTATATCACTTCTAGATAAAAGTTTGGACAGTTGTATTTTTGAACCATGAAATATGTGTGCCCTTTGACACAGGAATTCCACTTCTGAAAATTTGCTTACGTTATGTATAAATTTTTCATAATAGCATAGTTAATAGTGGGAGAAAACTAGAAATAATCAAAGTCTAGCAATAAGGGATTGGACTAAAAGTAAACAGTGTTATGTCTACTTAGAGGGTTTTGATATAGTCATTAACAGTGAACTTTACAGTTTTTAATAACATGGGAATATGCTATGTTATAAAAAATGAAAGCAGAATACAAAAATTTTATGTTATCACAATTGTAATAAATGAAACTCTAGCTAAAAAGACTGGAAAGAAATACAGTAAATTGTTAATAGTTAATATATTAAAAGTAGGTTATCGCTTTCATACTTTTTTGTATTTTTACAGCAGCTATATGATTACTTCTATGATGCTAAAAATAAGGTACACTTTAAATTTAAGAAAGAAAATTATCTTTTTGTTGGGAAGGAAAAAGGGGATGTTAAAAGAGCAGAATAAACATTTATTTTGTATAAGAAATTATATAACAGTTAACTATCACTCCACTCCTAAGATTTGATGATTTGAGATCAGACATACGTGAAACATCATTATTTAAAATCATCCTTTTAGGTTATAACTGTATGTGACTTTTATAGTAAGGGTGGTTTTTATTTCCCTTTGACTAAGCAATCAGATTTTAAAGAATTGATGCATTCTTTTAGGTGGACTGCTTTACTTTTTATATGCAGTTACATTATTTTAGCCAAAAATTTTATTCTTAATTTAAAATTCTGCTCTTTCATATTCTTATAAGTTTTTGAGGCCTCAAATAATTTTTATAGTTGTTTAAAGAATATTTTATGAAGAAATCTTAAACCCCTTTCCCCCTCCAGGAAACGATTATACATGGAAGTATTCGAGTATACCCGCCCTATGATGCACCCTGAACCTGGCAAATTCTACCAGATTAATCCAGAAGAATATGAGCACCCAAATCCATGGAAAGAGAGTTTCCAGCAGTTGGTATGAAGTATAAATGGAAAATACTGATTTTATATTATATATATTTTAAATAAAAGCTTTTAAACATATAATGTTTTATTATATTTATATATTTATAAATACAGTTTTATAATAGTTCCTTTTTCAAAATTTAAACTCAAGTATAGGTTTCATGGGGATTTCCTGGTGGTCCAGTGTTTAGGACTTCACACTTTCACTACTGAGATCTGGGGTTCAATTCCTGGTCAGGAAATTAAGGTCCCAGAAGCCACGCAGCATGGCCAAAAAAAAAACTCGGTTTCTCAAGTCAGTACACATTTACCAGCCAGCAAAGGAGTCATCAGTTCTTTTCACTGCTGGCATATTTATTAATAATTTAAACAGTAGCAGTAAGTATCAATAGCCTGAGAGCAGTTATACTTTCTATGGATCTGTTTCAACTATATTTAAATTATTACTGTTGGGTAGTTATTTAGAGTGTCGCAGAATTCCCTTGGTAGTCCAGTGGTCACATTTAGCTTTATTTTCATATGGTCCTTTATGAATAGTTAACTACCCAACTAGGGGTGATTTTGTTCCACAGGGGATATTTGGCAGTGTCTGGAGATTTTTGGTTTTCACAACTGGAGAAGAGACTGCTTCTGATACCTGATGGTTAGAGTCCAGAGATGCTACTAAACATCCTGCAATGCACAGAATAAGCCCCTACAACAAAGAATCTGTTATAAACTATCAGCAGTGCTGAGGTTGAAAAACCATGTTCTTACTTACTGGGTATTACTGAGTTATAAACTGTTCTAGGTTTTACATTGCAGTATGCATCAGAACATTAGTTGAACTAACTAAAACTTGTTTTTGAAAATTAATTTTAAAAATCCATGTAGTACTAAACTAATTTATAGTGTTTATACTAGTAGTCAGTTTTTTGTTTTTGTATTTTTGATGTCTTAGTATAAAGGTGCACATGTAAAGCCGGGATTTGCTGAACATTTCTACAGCAACCCTGCAAGATACAAAGGAAGAGAAAACATGTTGGTATGTTTGATTTGTCTTTTTCTAAGATTTAAAATGATGATCTTACAGTTCTATACTGACATGTTTTTGCGGGGGGGTTGTTTGTTTTAGTACTACGATACAATTGAAGATGCCCTTGGTGGGGTACAAGAAGCTCATTTTGATGGACTTATCTTTGTTCATTCTGGAATATATACTGATGAATGGATATATATTGAATCTCCAATCACCATGATTGGTGCAGGTATTTTGAAATGTGTTGTCATTAGAATTTTAATACTTTGTTTATGTGATGGGTTTTTTAAAAATGCTGGTTACTTAAAAAGAAAAAATGCTGATTACTTAAAAAACAGATGAACCTTGATAATACCTTAATTGTAGGAAAAAATTAGAAATATATATTTTATATGATGGAAATGAAAACTTTAGAGTTCAGAAATTATAAAGGTATCTGTTTCTCTTTGTGGGGGGGTGGATGTGTATAATTCTTGATGCCAATAGTTTGTCCAACTGCCTTAGTTATTAAGGAGAGAAAAATATTTGTTAGTTTTCTCTTTTATTTGAAAATACAGAGGCTAATGTTTTTATTGCTGTGTTTTTAATGAAACAAATGTGCTTTTAAAATACTTTTCATGCTGTTTCAAAGTTGTTTTTATGGTCACGTTTCTAAATATAAATGTAATGTTTGTTGAGCACTGGCCAGTTATTTGAAAATTTATGGGCTCTCTGATTTTTTTAAGGATACAGTAGTACAAGACCATTTTAAAATAGCGAGTAGTTGTTACTAGCTAATTACATTTGCATTTACTGCCCTTTCTTCTTCCCTCCCCTATTTCCACGTCAAAGAGAAGTGAGAGAGAATATAGAAAAATTTTGCCTACTAATTTTCATTATTTCCCAAATCAAGACCAGTACTGAAAATAGTTTTTTTTTTTTTTTTTTTTTTTTGAAAATAGTTTAAATAAAGAAGTTTCTTTCTTTCTCTCCCTGCTCATCATCGCCTTCTTTCTTCTCTCTGAATGTCGTTTTCTGGTGCTACTGGTAGTGATTTGGTTTCCACAAGAAACCCACATTTTAATATGCCATTGCATTTGGTATTAAATACTATTTGTAGCTGATTCTATTAAGAGTATTATTATACATGGATTTGAGTTATGGTGATGCTCAAATAATGTCCGTGTTCAGTATGACAAGTTATCTGTCTGATTGAGTATTAGTCCTGCCTACTCAATTCTCATGTTCCTTAAAAATTCCCTCTCTAAAAGAACTACCCAATTTAAAACTGTAGAAAGGGTTCTATTGAATTATTAGTTTTATGGCAGAGTATTTTTACTGACTAAGAAAGTAATTTTTTGATCTGTCTGATGAAAATAATATGCTTTAAAATATTTTCTTCATAGCACCTGGAAAAGTAGCAGACAAAGTTATAATTGAAAACACTAGAGATTCAACCTTTGTTTTTATGGAAGGTTCTGAAGATGCTTATGTTGGATACATGACAATAAGGGTAAGAAATTATAAATTTTTAAGTACATATATGGAAATCATTTAAGACTGTGGTTATTTATTTCAAACAAAATTTCTACTTTACAGTTTAACCCTGATGACAAATCTGCTCAGCACCACAATGCGCACCACTGCCTAGAGATTACAGTGAACTGTAGCCCTATCATCGATCACTGTATCATCCGAAGCACATGCACAGGTCGGTGTTCCTGTTGTGTTTTATTATAGGTCAGTCATTGTGTTGCCCAGTAGGATTTTAAATAAATGTTTTTTCTTACAGTTGGCTCTGCAGTATGTGTTAGTGGTCAAGGAGCGTGTCCCACTATCAAGCACTGTAACATCAGTGACTGTGAAAATGTTGGACTTTATATAACAGATCATGCACAGGTATTAATTTTAATTTTGTGGGGTTTTTTCTTTTCCGTGTTTTTTTTTCCAACTATACTAATGTTTATTTCTGGTTAATTGTTGTAGGGAATATATGAGGATAATGAAATTTCCAATAATGCTTTAGCTGGGATTTGGGTTAAAAATCATGGAAACCCAATTATTAGACGGAATCATATTCATCATGGACGTGACGTTGGTGTGTTCACATTTGATCATGGCATGGTAAGAACACTTATTCTTAATTAAAAAAAAAAACAACTAATGTCGTATCAGTTAAATTTCAAATAGGTGTCAGCATTTTATCATCACCAAATTGCTGAATTGAAGAGTGTAAGTCTAAAGACTAAAAATTAAAATGAGTATGCAATATCAATTCTGTAAATTCTCGAATCTAACATTCTATACATGTAGAGAAGATGGAGTCCTTAGAGAATTGATATGATCTTTGAAGAGAGTAAGGTCTAATCCAGTAGTTTTCGAATGTAAGTATGAATAAAAATCACCCAGATACAATAAATCAGGATTCTTCAGGATGGCATCCAGTATTTGCATTTTTAGTAAGCACCATAAGTGAATTTAATGCAGGTTGCTTTTTGTTTGTTTTTTGCCATTCTGCATGGCTTATAGGATCTTAGTTCTCCAACCAGGGACTGAACCTGGGCCCTCAGCAGTGAGAACATGGTGTCCTAACCTAACCACTGAACTGCTAGGGGATTCCTAATACCTAGTTTTTGTTGAAGTAATTTTTTGAAATCCTAGGACAGCATTGGCAACATTTTTTGTTAAGAAGTCCGAGATGGGTGAGGAGGTTGTAATGTGGTAAAAAACAAGGGTATGATGAAGTTTTATTGCAATTATGTGGTATTAATCAAACAACTTTGGAACATTGAATTGGGACATATAAAAATTGTCTGTTAACAAAGGAAGTTTATTTTCAGCTGTTTGTGCCTAAAACCCTAACACATGTTGAACCCTTTTTTTGCCCGCCACTTGTGGCATGTGACATCTTAGTTCCCCTACCAGGTATCAAACCCATACTCCCTCAGTGGAAGTATGGAGTCTTCACCACTGGACCTCCAAAGAAGTCTACTAAACTCTGTTAAAACTGAAGTAGACTAGGAAGGAGTACCCTTTTATTAAATTCTGATTAGATGTAAATAGTTTTATTAATAGACCCCCCCAGTTCATTATATTCCTGGGATAACTAACCTGAGAAAAACAGTTCACTTAAAACTCATGCTGTATAGTTTGGGCCTGTAAATAAGAAAGCACAGTGGAGATGACCACTTGTCCTTCTCCAGCTAGAATTTTAAAATTGATATTTTTTTGCAAATTGTAGCTCTTTTTTCCCAAGGAGTAGGAAAGAGGGGAGTTTGGAAATTGCGGGGGGAGGGTCTCAGCAAAAGTATGGAGGTTGTCAAAACATGAGTCTTCAGAGAATTCATCCTGCCTGGTTTCAAAGTATAGCTTTGTGTAACCTTCAGCTCTTAACTTCTCAGAGCCTTGGACGTGCACTACCTCATTTATACAACACACATGGATTGGGTTCTGTGGTTGATGGCAATGATGGTCCCAATTCTTCACCCCTTCCTGTGGGCACACTCTCTGCTACATAATTTTGCAGTGTCCTCTCACTTTGCCCTGGGCTCAGCCACGGAACTTGCTTTGGTCAATTGGATGTTAGCAAACAAGATGCAGTCCAGAGGCTTGAAATGGGTATGTACCTCTGTCTTCACCATGAGAACATGCCCAGGGTAGCCCATTGGAAGATGCAAGATACGTGAAGCAGATTCGCATTACAGAAGCCAGCCTAGATCAGCCTATGGCCAGCTGGTCCCCAGCAAAAATCAGCAGAGCCACCTAGCCAACTCTCTGGTCAACTAGTTTACCCCTAGATGTCTGAGAACAAAATCCTTTTTTTGGTATAAGCTGAGCTTTGGGGCTTTTGTTGTGCAGAATTATTGAGTCAGTGCAGCTACCATTACATGCTAGCCACTCTGCAAGCACTGACTACAAAGTTATATAAGAGGATAATAATGCCTGTCATGAAAGACCTTTGATGATTAAATAATAGAATACATGTAAAGTGCTTGTCTATTAATAAATGCTTTCTGCTGTTTTTTTAAAAGAGTCTCAAGAATCTACCCCCTCTTAGAGGCCTGTGTTGGTAATTTTTTTTTTTTTCCCCAATTTTTTCTTTTTTTTTCCTAACCGCACCCTACCTGCGGCGTGCAGAATCTTAGTTCCCCAACCAGAGATCAAATCCCTGCCCCCTGCATTGGGAGAGTGTCTTAACCGCGCGGACCATAAGAGAAGCCCTAGCAGTAATTCTTAAATGGAATTCTAAATGGAACTCATATTTTTGTAATGAAACTATGCTAGTATTTCTTGGCCTGTGTTGCCTTTAGACTTTGCCCTAGAGTTACATATACAGTTTCAAGTATCATATTTATGCATGCGTCTGGTCTCATTCATAGATGATTTGAGGTACCAGAATAACTTTAACCTGAGTAAATTTCCTCATTTTTAAACTACCTAATGTTGATGGTCACTTATTAAAATTCATAATAATAATATACTCTTCACACAGTCCCAGTACAGTTTACATTTTATAGATTCAGGTTTATAAATTTTTGAAAAACAAATCTTGGGCGATCCTACAGATAGAAATCTCATCAATCCTTAATAGAAATATATAAATTATATAGACTTACAAGGAAAAGATGGTAATAAAGCATATCTTGGGCCTCTCTCATCTATTTTAGTATTGTGATAAAATCCTTTAAAATCCTTTGGTAGAATGTTCTTTATTATTAAGGTGTTTTTTGTGTTGGTTTCCATGATTGGTAGGATATCACTAAGGTTAACCTTTTTAAAATTTGACTTTGTTTTTTCATAGAACTTCAGAGAACATCAGAGTAAATATTTAAATTAGTTTCTGTACTGTTCTCTGAAATTGTCTTTCCTCTTCCTTGTCTTATGACCAGCTTAGAATTTAAACTCCTATATTGGCAAGACTGAATGGTGAAAGAATTTCTGCTATTTTTTTTATCTTAAACTAATGTTTTAAAATATTACATGCCCTGTGTAAAAGACATCCCTAGAATTTCAAAGGTTATGGTTCTAGAGTTTGTCATAATTAACTGCATGTTTAAACTTCTGAAAAATTATAAAAAATACTTTATATTTCAAACCTCTGTACTCCATCATTTGTATCCTTATTTTTCTTTAGAGCTTTACAACATTTATATTCCTACAGTTATTTATTTAACCTTCAGTCCTTTTATCATAGTTTTTCCATTCCTGATTTTATTGTGATTCATTCTTGATATGGCTATTCTGTCATCTAGCCATTTTGATTCTGTTCATTTTTAAAAGGAAGCCTTATAGCTTGAATTCTTCCCACTTGAGAACGTCTACCTGTTAACCTTTTAACTTTGCTGAGTTTATAGTTTTTATTTTCTTTTGCTCAGAATTGTGTATCTGTTTTTATATTTCTAGAATTGAGTGTGACTGAGAAGTCTGAGATCATTCTGGGTTTTTGTTTTTTTCCTTTCTGATGGAGATTTGCTTTTCTACTTCAGTTATCCATGTGATGTTTTTGTTGCATGTTAACAGTTTTCTTTTTACCACTTTTCTGTTTCATATGTTCCTTTCTTTAGAAACTTAGGCATCATCTCTGTTACTTTCCTTGTTCTATAGTGCTTCCTTCTTTTCCTTTGTGCTGTGCTGTGCGAAGTTGCCTCAGTCATGTGTGACTCTCGGCAGTCCCGTGGACGGTAGCTACCAGGCTCCTCTGTCCGTGGGATTCTCCAGGCAAGAATACTGGAGTAGGTTGCAGTGCCCTCCTCCAAGGGACCTTCCCGACCCAGGGATCAAACCCACATCTCTACGTCTCCTGCTTTGGCAGGCCGGTTCTTTACCACCAGCACCACCTGGGATTCTGTGTAATTTCCTCAAATCTGTGTCTTTTACTGTATCTACATATCTTTATCTTTTTTTCTATTGTGTTTCCAGTATGGTTTTTATCTCTGATTTTTTTAATGTGCTTTTGTTTTATGGAATCCTTCTTGAATATATAATACTGGAGACAATATTGTAACGAATTTCCCATGTATCCACCCTCCACATTCAAACTTTTAATTCATGTTTCAGTTTTATTTCATCTGTACTTCATACATTGCTTATTCTCTTCTTTATTCCAAATTATTTTGAAGCAAATCTCAGATATCATCATCTCATCTGTAAACATTTCAGCATGTATCTTTCTTTTAAAGGTAGGATTCCTTCTTTTTCTTTTACATAACCACAGTGCCATTCTCACTCCTAAAAATAATTTTTCTATCAACATCTACCCAATTCTTTGTGGTTTTTTGTTTTTAATATTCAGTCTGTTGCAGTGTTATTTTCATAAAGTAAAATTAAAATATAGCAGTAGCAAGTTTCTATAAAATTTCCAAGATATGTATTTTAAGTTTATGAATTTAGCTCATGATAGATTGACAGTAGACAAAAACTATGTTGAGGTATGGTTTTCCTCTCCTTTTTACTTTGGATAGTCCTCTTTAGATAAGAAATGCAAGTTTTGGATAATAGAAGTTGTACATTAGTGTGTTTCTTCAGATTTTCTTCTTGTGCCTAAATTATTTCTATGAAATATTACTGTAGGGTTATTTCCTTCCTCTCCTGTGTTCTGTTCATGACACTAGATGTCACTACTTAGTAGAAGATCATTGGTTATGCTTGCTTATTAGAACAGTTACTTGGGGAAACATACCTTGCTAAAGGTGTATAGTAACATCTGCTAGCTCTCACCTTAGTCTTCCTTATTCAGATATCACAGTATTAGGCAAGTGTTTGATAGAGTATAGTTTGGGATTGTAGACATTTATTTCAATGAAGATAACATATTTTTCTTTCTTTATTCATTCCTTTTTTATCACAAGAGTTTAAGAGAAACTCTTGAATGCCTTTCATTCTATCATCTTTAATAAAGACTATTTCAATTCAAAAATTTTTAATGAAAAAAATATTTAATCTCCTTTTATTTTGATATCAGTGTTAATTTTTTTAGATTGGTAGAATGATCATTTTTAAGGACTTATATATTAGAGATTTAGGAATGCTTCTGCTGAAAAGTTAACAAGGTTTTGTTTTAAAATACTAGAAGAAGCTGTTAGCAATCTGGTATCTTCTGGTAGGGAAATAAATCATTTTATGATAAGGAGTAGTCTGGTAAAATGTCCTTGCCCTTGGAGTTTTGTATTTATATTAGAGCTTTCATGGTTTGCATCTTAAAAGGCAAAGTAGAATTATGTTTTCTACTTACAGTCCATTACACCATTTTGCCCTAAAGGCATTTCTTAACAAAATAGATGCATTTCATTAAAATGTATTTTAAAGCAAAATTGCACTAACTGAATCCTTTAATTCATAACAATAGATTGGTTTTCTATGATACTATAAAACTATATGTCAATCAAGTGTTGCCGTTTCTGACTGTAATAAAAATCACAGTTGTAGCAATGTAAGAGGTTCTGAGAACATGAAGGAAAAAGATTTTTCTTTTCAAAAAGTTTTTGCTGCTTTTTTTCTTGAAAGTTATCTTAAAACAAAAGATACAGATTACAACTCCCATCTTTGATAGAACTAGGGGACATTTTTAACCTCTAAATTACAGTATGATAAAATAACCATGTGCCTATGATCATGGTAACCAGTTCAGATTAGAGCAGGTTCTAAAAATTGCTTATATTCAGGAAGAACCTAATGTGAATACAGATACATTAAGAAGTGATTGGGGGGCCTCCCTGGTGGTCCAGTAGTTAGCAATCCACCTGCCAATGTAGGGGACACCGGTTCCATCCCTAATCCAGGAGGATCCCACATGCCTTGGGGCAACTAAGCCCGTGCACCACAACTACTGAGCCCACACTCCAGAGCCTGCGAGCTGCAACCACAGAAGCCCACACGCTGTAGAGCCTGTGCTCTGTCATGGGAAAAGGCACTGCAATAAGAAATCCCGCATGCTGCAGTAGAGAGTAGCCCCTGCTCACCGCAACCTGAGAAAGCCCACACCACAACAAAGACCCAGGCACAGCCAAAAATTAAAAAAAAGAAGTGATTAGAAATTCCCTGGCAGTCAAGTGGTTTGTATTCCAAGCTTTCACTGACAAGTGCGTGGATTCTACCCCTGGTCTCCCAACAGGGAGTCTCTGCAAGCTATGCCTTGCAGCCACCAAAAAAAAAAAAAAGTGATTTAAACAACTAGTAGCAAGTTTAGGATAGAATTACCTGGACATGTAAGCAAAAGAGAACAAGATAATTGTAGGAGAGCAAAAATCTCATCTTTCATAATAGGAGATCATAATACTAAAAACATAATACTAAAACTTCAAACTCAAGATAAGGCAGTACAAATTTTCACTTAAAAATATGAAAGTAGGTCAAAAGAATTGAAAATGGGGACCTCTGGACAAGGGAGAATGAAGAAAGGGACTGCTGTTTGCCTTAGTAAACTTGTGGGTCCTAGTTGACTCTCCTAAGTGTGCAAAATCGAAACCTAAAAAAAAAACAAGTAATTCCCTGGTGGGCTAGTGGATAGAACTCTGCACTTTCACAGCTGATGGCTTGGGTTCAGTCCTTGGTCAGGGACCTGAGATCCAGCAACATGTGTGGTGTCGCCAAAAAAGCAACTGTGCATTTGAAAACTGTCTAGTAGATGTATTGTAGCAAAGTATACTTGCAGTACTACAGGTTGTACTAGCACAGCCCGAACATGACAGTGGCCTGTTACTGGAATCTATAGAAGCCCAGTAAATAGCATACCTTTTCCTGCCGCATTCTGAGCAAATTAAGAAATCAAAGCTATGAAGTAGCATAAGGAGGTTGAAATATCAACTTCATTTCTCTTAACGGTTAAATTGGAGGATACAACTTAGAATGAGAACTAAATGGGTCTGTTTAACTGAACCCCAGAATAAAATGGACTTACCTACTTAGTTACAGTCAATGTTCCTGGAATAGTAAAGAAGGTATACTCCCCTAAGGGCAGCTCACTTCTGTGAGAGAAAGGGTGAAGCTGAATTGACCATACTCAGTTCAGTCTTTCCCAAGTTTACCATTCAGGGTATATCATTCAACTCGTGACAGAGAGAGAGAGACAAGTTGAGCTTCCTTCTCAATGATGAAAACATCAAAATGTTGAATTGTTCCAATCTGACATTAATCTCTTTCAGTTTAATCTCTTTTACAATTTTTGTTACTTTGATGCTCAGTTTTGCCATAATAGTCTGTATACACCTGGTGTCGATCCATTTTTAGTTGGTATAAATCAAAGAAGAAAAATTTTTTTCATATACTAAGGAGCTGTTTTTGATGCAGTCAAAAACTGCATACTCTTTTTTTTTTTAAAAAAAAGAGTAAGTTTATAACCTGTATATTAACAGGTAAGTTATAAGTGATTTGTACTTTATTTGTGGGAAATGAAACCTGAAAATTACTTCTAAATGTTCTTCTGAGAGAGACATTTCCTTAAAGAGTTGAATATGTAGTATATTAGAATACTCAGAATTACATCCTGTTTTAACCTCTACTAGATTTGGCAAAAAGTTTATCAAGTCATGTTTGAGTGCTTACCATGTGTAAAATCTTAAATAGATGCTCCAGAAGTTAGTAAAAGAGGCACCCTTTAAAAAGAATTCATTTGAACCAGTCCTAATGAGATGGATGAAGCTGGAGCCCCTTATACAGAGTGAAGTAAGCCAGAAAGACAAAGAACATTACAGCATACTAACACATATATATGGAATTTAGAAAGATGGTAACGATAACCCTATATGCAAAACAGAAAAAGAGACACAGAAATACAGAACAGACTTTTGAACTCTGTGGGAGAAGGCGAGGGTGGGATGTTTCGAGAGGAATCGGGTGGAGAGGGAGGTGGGAGCGGGGATTGGGATGGGGAAGACGTGTAAATCCATGGCTGATTCATATCAATGTATGACAAAACCCACTGAAATGTTGTGAAGTAATTAGCCTCCAACTAATAAAAAAATTAAAAAAAAAAAAAAAGAAATCCACACACACACAAAAAAAGAGGCACCCTTTCTCTTCAGGAGCTTATAATCAGGTAAAAATAGATATAACAAATTAAGCACAAGATAGTACATGGAAGTGGCATAAGAAAATACTTAGTGCTAAAGGGAATTTAATTAGAGGGGAACACATGGAATTTTTGAAGGGAGGTAGACAAGGAGTATGAAATGGCTTCTAGGAGTGCTGTCATTTTATTCTCTCATTTTTTCCTCTAACATTTAGTCTGACTGGGTCTTAGAATTTAAGATATCAGTATTACAGTAACATTTATTATCTTTAGAAAATAAGTAAAATATATCCATTGTAGAAAGCTTAAGAAATGTAGAGAAGCATAAAGAATACAGTAAGTATGCATAATACCACTACTCATTTAATCACACACTCATATTCTTGTTTTATCCTTCAGGTTGTTTTTTTTCCCAAATAAAATTGACATCATATAGAATGTATATTATCTTAAAGTACCATGTATACTGTTCTTTTCACTAAGCATGATAGCATGTATAACATGAGCCTAGGTCTTCACAACATTTTGAGTCAGTTCTCTATTACTATGCTAAGATGAACATTTATTATGTCTCTGTATGTAGTCTCTGATTATGTCCTTTGGTCAACTTTTTAATAGTTGATTTTTTGGGACATTTTTAAGGTTATGATAGTGTATTTTCTCTAATACTTAAATAAATCTTTTGTTGAAGAATATATATTCTTAGTATTTATTTGCATTTATTGAATAAGTCTTTCCCTATTTTTCTTTCCTGGCTTTGAATATACTCACATTAATTAAAGGATTTAATTAATTCAAATTAAATTGAAATGCTTAAATTAAAACATTTAAATGTTTATATATCTGTCTCTGTTTCATTCTTAACTCTTGAACGTTTCTAATACTTAATTTGGAGGTATACATTTAAAAGGTTTTTTAATGTCATTTCTTTTTGGAAAGTAGCCTTACCTTCAGGCTTAATTTCTGTATTTTCCAGGGTTACTTTGAAAGCTGCAACATACACAGAAACCGGATAGCAGGCTTTGAAGTAAAAGCTTACGCTAACCCCACAGTGGTTCGATGTGAAATTCATCATGGGCAGACTGGGGGAATATATGTTCATGAAAAAGGAAGAGGACAATTCATAGAGAATAAAATCTATGCAAACAACTTTGCAGGTGTATGGATTACCTCAAATAGTGACCCAACAATAAGGTATTTATTATATATAATTATGGAAGACAATTATATTTTCACTTTATGTTTTGTGTTATAAGAAGAGTTAAGATACTTAGCTTTAACTATTTTTCCTAGACACCTGATTACTGTAAAATAGATTTACCTAATAAAAGTGTGTGCATCTGAATGAACATAGCTATTGCATTTATTTTATGGTGTTCTATTTTTTGTTAGTGATCTAATCCATGTAACCTATTTTTTATGAAAAATTGCAAATGCTGTGATTTTCATTTTAAATTCATCAAACTGTATTTATAGATGAGTAAATAGGGCTCTGATCTTCTCTTGGAATCTGAATGATCTGTCTTGTCCTTTTTTTTTTTCTTTCTGAGATCAGATAGTTAGGTTATTAATTATCTCAAGATATTTGGACAGAGAGCAAGAATAACAAAAGTGTCGAAACTTTAAGCTGTCAGTTCCTGACACTCCCTCTGGCCACAGCAAGAAAACAAACAGATCCAGTCTTTTTTTTTATTATTTATTTTTGGCTGTGCTGGACGTTGGTGTATGTGGACTTTCTCTGGTGGCAGAGAGTGGAATCTACTCTCTAGTTGCAGTGTGTGGGCTTCTCATTGCAGTGGCTCCTCTTGTTTCGGAACAGAAGCTCTAGAGCATGGGCTTAGTAGTTGTGGCACATGAGCTTAGTTGCCTCACTGCTTGTGGAGTCTTCCATTGTCCCCTGCATTGGGAGGTGGATTTTTAACCACTGGACCACCAGGGGAATCCACAGATCCAGTCTTATAGGCACTGGCTAAGACTGTAAGACAGGGCTATTATAATGAAATCAATGACCATGAATTATTTCTATAAAATTGTTTTCCACTGGCTTTATGAAAGTTGATTATGTGATTTCCATCTTAATTACTATTGAACAAATGCTTATAGATGGGCTAAGAAAAGTTCTTTTAAATGGATTAGCTCTTTTTTTTTTTTTTTTTAATTTTTGTAAATTTTAGTAAGTTTTGTTTTTGTTTCCTTTGACCTCGCATCTTGTGGGATCCTAGTTCTCTGACCGGAGATCAGACCTGGGCCCTCTGAAGTGGAAGTGCAGTGTCCTAACCACTGGGCTGTCTGGGAGTTTCCTGAATTAGTGCTTTTGAGGGGAATTTTTAAGAATGCTAATTCATGGGGAAGGCAATGGCAACCCACTCCAGTACTCTTGCCTGGAAAATCCCATGGGTGGAGGAACCTGTTAGGCTGCAGTCCATGGGGTCGCATAGAGTCGGACACGACTGAAGTGACAGCAGCAGCAGCAGCATATTCCCAGCATCACAATTCTCCCCCTTCTTACTGTTCTCAGAAACACAAGGAATAATCTGATCCGGGACCAGGACCACCTCTCCAAATGACTGTATTTATAAAGACTTTTGGAGCTGCACTGAAACATCTGTTATAGTTAAACCAACCTGGTTTTTTTTCTTAATGAATTGAGTTCCCAAGGTACCTTATTAAAGCTCTTTCAGAAAGCTCAAAAAAAAAAAAAAAAAATGCTAATTCATCTCAAATACTGGATGGCTTTTCCAAAGCTTTAAGTCTTAGAATTGAAGGGAAATCATCTAGTTCCTCATTTCTGTTTAGGAAGCTGAGACTCATAGAAGTTAAATAATTTTCTAAGGTCGCATGAACATGGCTGGGCTTTTAATAAAACAAGCAAGCCTTTCTGAATAGATTCTTTTTTGTGTTCTTTCCTCATATGATTATAGGGGGAATTCTATATTTAATGGAAATCAAGGTGGAGTTTACATCTTCGGTGATGGACGAGGCCTTATCGAAGGAAATGACATTTATGGTAAATGTATTTTGTTTTGTAAAATTTTAGAGCCTGGCCTGTGTTCCTGTCATTAGTAAACGGACCATTTTGAAACCTTCTGAACAGGAGAACTGATCTAGGTTCTTTAAATACTCAATAAAGATTATTCTGTGACATTTATTTACTTAACAAACATTTACTGAGTATCTACTATGTATTAGGCACTATTCTACATACTAGAAATGAAAATAAAACTAAGACCCTATTTTCACAGTTTCTGCAGTTCCCTTAGATTCACTCCATTGTTTAGCAATTTCTGTGGTAGTTTAATACACTTTGGTACTAATTAGAAAGGGAAAATACTTACTCCTCATTAAAACTTTAGAGGTATTAATTCAGCAAACAACTATGAGGTATCTGTGTGCTAGACACTGATATGTTCCTGGGTGTCCTCTTTTGCTAATAACTTACTGGATAACACACATAATTTTACTCATTGCTAGGTACTTTTTTGAGTACCTTACTTGAGTTAAGTCATATAATATTTACATCAACCCTGTAAAGTAGGCTCTATTAAATATCCCTCACTTACTGGTCAGGAAACAAAGATACAGAGAGGTTTAAGCAATTACTCAGAGTCACCCAGGAAATAAATCAATTTCCTGGGAGTCAGAACTTAACAGCCTGGCTCCAGCATCTCTGGTCTTAAACACTATACTTAGACTGCCTGCAGTCCTTCTGCATCTTCTTACACTCCTAGTTCCCTTAGTTTTGTCTTGAAATGTTCATGGATCATAAGTATCTTTCTGAATATGACATATTTCACAGAATTACACTCTGCTATGTTCCAATAGGCTCCATATGTTGATATTGTAACTTTTATTTTTAAATAGGCAATGCGTTAGCAGGAATTCAGATTAGGACAAACAGTTGTCCAATTGTTCGACATAACAAAATTCATGATGGCCAGCATGGTGGAATTTATGTGGTAAGTTAATAAATACAGTTCTGGAACTTCATGAATCAAAGTCGGGGTAGAAAGAAGAGTACAAAATTATGTCTACCTTTAAGTAGGCCATATTCAACTTTTTCCCTCTCCCAGTGTATGAATGACTTAATTTTTCGTGTGTAGCGCTCAGTATAATTTTGTCAACTGACTAAATTGAAGCATAGGAGATACACCTTTTTATTGAAATATCTAATTATAATGGCAGTATGGGCTGAACGCCTAACAACTAATGGTTGGCAGTCTGAGTTAAATTTGTTACACTAGAATTTGGCCAGTGTGACTACTGTATGAGTCTCTGAGATTTTCCAGAAGTATTAATTAAAATCATAATATCACTGAGTACTAATAATACTAGACTTGAATATTTTTATCTTCTGAAAAAGCCAGACATTTGACATGATGTTGAAATGTAATTAAACATCTTACAAAATTTAAAAACCTATGTATTAGTGTATTAGTCCTGTGTCTTCTGTCATCATAGTATCTGACACTGTTACTCAAGTAAGAAAATATAGAGAATTTCAGAAAGGTCCTTGCGTGATGCCAGGTGTGAGTCTATTTTTATTCATAGTTCTAGAAATGTTCATGTCTTAAATCCTCTACTAAAAATAAAAATTTTAGTAACTTGAACCTTGTTTTGAACCAGTGATAGGTTGAAATGATTATTAACTTCCTAAGTGAGAGAACTTTTAGTTTGTTTTGTATCTTAGAATGAAATAAGAAAATCCAGTGCTACTATTCTTAACCATAATAGATTTAAAAATACACAAAGGACAGCATAAAACCTTTGAGCTTAAACTCAGGTAAAGACTAGGTAAGAGAATGTTACCAGTTAGCTCTTTTTTTTTTTTTGGTCATAATTTGTCTCAAAAGGTAGACTATACTGCAAATTATTTGGCTTATACAAGATACATATTATAGTCAATAACTTTTATTTAGCATGAGAAAGGACAAGGCGTAATAGAAGAGAATGAAGTCTATAGTAATACTCTGGCCGGAGTCTGGGTGACAACTGGCAGCACTCCAGTACTGAGAAGAAACAGGATACACAGTGGCAAGCAGGTAAGGTTATATTTGACTTAATATGGGAAATTATTGTTTTATAAACACATTTTTTAATTTGAAATAAATTTTTATTAATTTTAGGTTGGTGTTTATTTTTATGACAATGGACATGGAGTACTAGAGGACAATGATATTTATAATCATATGTATTCAGGGGTTCAGATAAGGTAAATGTTTTTGTTTTCACATTTGGCTTTCTTTGGGGAGGGAATTGTGAGTGTGTAGGGTAAATAGAAGAAATTACGTAGTTATTAAATGCTCAATCTTTATTTCTCCTTTTGTATATGTATTCATATTCTATCATACTCTCGGCTTAAATTGTGAGACTGTAAGTTTTGGCTGAATGGCACTATGCCATAAGAGCTCATTTCCACTGTTGTGTCATCTGGCATGACAAGCCTTATCAGCTGTCGGTATACTCTGTCATACTTGGAGAGTGGAGAGCTGTGTAATACCTGTAAGGTACCTATGTGTCGTAGGTTCTTAGTAAATGGGAGCTTCTGTCTTATGCCCATTCTGCAAAATTAATAGGTTTTAAATCCTTCTTTCTTGTATTTTACCAGTTTTTGGAATTGCAGTAGTCCTGATCAAATTTTATTTTACATATGAGGGGAGCATGTAATAATAAATGTTACTTAATCTAACCTCCTCAGTTTAGTTTACGTATCAGGAGACTCTATGGTAATAATCTATAGCTAAGTCTATTCTGTGGGAAAATAGAATTACACACAATTAAGCCCGTTTCCTCATTGACAGACTTCTCAAAGTGTCTTGAAGGTGATATTTAATTGTCGTTAATTCCTACAGTGATTATTGTGGGTTTTCTTACTGTTAACATGGGATGTGGGAGTAGAAGCAATGAGATGGCATTACTTTCTATTCTATCCATAGGACTGGAAGCAACCCCAAAATTAGGCGCAACAAAATCTGGGGAGGACAGAATGGTGGAATTCTAGTTTATAATTCTGGTATGTTTAATCTTTTACCTTTTTTTTTTTTTCCAGTGATATTGTCTTTAGAAATATACTTTCTAAATAACATAACCTAAATTTTTCCACTTATAGGTCTAGGCTGTATAGAAGACAATGAAATATTTGACAATGCAATGGCTGGAGTCTGGATTAAGACAGACAGTAATCCTACACTAAGAAGAAATAAAATCCATGATGGAAGAGATGGTGGCATCTGTATATTTAATGGGGGTCGAGGTATTGTTAACTTTGCATTAGTTAAAAACCCAGTTTTCCATTATTCTTCCATATCTGTAATGATCAATGACATTGCCAATTAATGTCATTGTGAGGGAATCATGGTCTTTCCTTATTAAATCTTGAGATGGCTTAGGAGGCTAGTGCTTAGAGTTAAAGGAGACATGTTTGCAGAATTTTTCTTCTGTTAACAACTACCTTGAGTGTGCTGCTTGTTAGTAATGCTTTTTTAAGGTGGTAGAATTTGTTTACACCCTCTCTCTGGACCTTTTATTATCCAGAATAGTGATACGATTATAATAAACTTTTTTTTAATAATAAACTTTAAAGTCAAGTTATAGAACTAGGTGTGAAAAATTAATTGGTCTGTAAATATATAAAAATGTCTGTAGTCAGTAACTATTGCTTATTTGTACCTGTTCACAACCATCTTTGTTGGAGAATTGAATTAATGAAGCCAAGATATGCTTAGTTTGGTATCCATAAAGGTCAAATCAACTTTGCATTGAGGCTCACAGTCCCTGCCTCTTGCCAGTTCATTTTGTTCATAGAGGCTATCGAATGCAAATTATCACCATTCCTGAAATATCAATAACCCAACATTATATATACCTTGTATAGAAGGTTAGCTAGTAATTACTCTAACATAATGAGACTTAATCAACAATTTACTACCACCAAGCAGCATGATTCCAATAATGACATAGACTCTCAAGAAGCTTATAATCTAGTAGTTCAGTAAATGACATAATCCTCTGATAGGATTCTTTATAAGATACAATGAGGAAATACAGTACAGAATTGTTGGTTTTATTTGTAAGGTGTTGGAAAAGGTTCTGGAAACTGGTTTAGTAAGGCAAGAGATTCTGAAAGTTGAGGCTGGAAAGGGGGCAGGGCCCAAATCATTAAAGGCTTTGTTTTTATACATGCAGTGTAATGAAAAGGCTTTGTATGTATGTAGTAGTTTGGACTAGACCTTAGCAATAGTACTTGAGGAGCCTATAGTGGACATCTACAAGATTAGCAGTAGGTCTTGGAATAATCAGGCTTATCCTGTGGCTCAGTGGTATAAAGAAGACACCTGCAGTGCAAGAGTTGTAGGAGACATGTGTTTGATTCCTGAGTCGAGAAGATCCCCTGGAGGAGGACATGGCAACCCACTCCAGTATTCTCACCTTGAGAATCCCGTGGACAGGGCTGCAGTCCATGGGATCACAGAGTCAGACACAACTGAAGTGACTTAGCACTCATGCACTTGGAATAGTCTTTTCTAGGGGGAAAGGAATTTACAGGTTAATACTTAACAATTACAGATAGGTCAGATGTGTACAGAAATAAAAGCATTTCATGTCTTCAGGGAGCAGAGGAACACTAGTACATAACTAAATATGATTCACTGTACATAAGTAGGTTTTATAGGAGTAATGTTAATACTTATTTAGTACTGTGTACTTTTACATGTATTAACTAATCCTCATAATAATCCTATTGTGGTAGGTGCTATTATGCCTATTTTACTGATAAGGAAATGGAGATAAAAGTAATTTGCCCAGAGTTTGGATGTGGTTAAGTGGTTAAGTCAGTGTTTGAAGGTATGAAGTCTGATTCCTCAGTCTACTCTTAATCATTGTTATCATCCCAGAAGAGAGAATAATTAATTTGATAGAGGAAAACCAAAAACCTCCCAGAGGAAGTGACATTAAGAAGAAAGACTATGGGAAGACACTGCAGAAAGAGGAAATAATATAAATCAAAGGCAGTAGGGATAAAAATGTATAGCATATTCAAAGTGTAGGTAATGTAGTGAAACAAGAGGGGTAGGTTGGGGGAATATTTTGAAAGACTGTAAACAGCAAGTTAAATTTTAAACTTTATTCGTTAAGTTTTTTATACTGATAAAGGGATATGATAAGAGTTGTAGGAAACTGGGGCAACAACAGCAGAAGAGAGACCGAAGTAAAGAAACTGATCAAGGAATGCTGATAGTGGCCAGAAAGAATTGGGGCTTGAACCTAACGCATGGAGAATGCAAAGATCCTAAAAATATTTCAAAGGAATTAATTCAGCAGTGTTGAGTAAGAATCAGCTTTATGCTTTGTGCCTGGGCACTGGGGGTGCAGTGGTAAGCTATACGTGGTCCTTGCAATCATGGGACTTCCCAGTTTATGGGTTAGAATGGTTATCTGCTAATTTTAAAATTTTTGGTTAAATTCTACTTTAAAAATTTGTGAATTACTAAACTTTCTTTTCAGTTGAAAAATTAGTCCTATGAATTTTACAGTCAGTAAGAAACTAAAAGAAAACCTAAATACCACCAAAAAGACAGTAAAATTTGCTATGTGGATTAGCCTTAACCTGGGGAAATTTTTCATTATAGGTCTCCTTGAAGAAAATGATATTTTCAGGAATGCTCAAGCAGGTGTTCTAATCAGCACTAATAGTCATCCAGTCTTGAGGAAAAACAGAATATTTGATGGATTTGCTGCAGGTTTGTATTTTCTTTTGTTACCTGTAGCTTGTTTGCTGTACATTAAACTGATCCTTGGTATATCGTCTCTTCTTAAAACCAAAGGTGTGCAGTGTGCTGCAGAAGTCGGCCGAGTGCTTGTTTACAGTCACTTTTAAGAGCACCCAATCCAAGTTTTGGATTCAGTCCACAGGGTTGCAGAGTTGGACATGCATGACTTAGTGACTGAGCTCACACAATCTAAGTTTTGGATTCTTCTACTCTAAGCCAAACTTATAATATTGTTCTTGTAGTTCAGTAGTAATTAAGAATCATTAATTGGATAGAGTAAATACTGGCTACCATTGGGAATAAATTAAGATAAAATGCAAGCCCTCTGGCCTCAAAATTGTTTTTTTAAAAGATACTGGTAAGTAAAATTCAAGTATTATGCATATATTCAACTTTTTGCCAGTAAAGACAATTTCTCTTAATCCCAAATAACCATCTAGCTCCTGCCTACGCATATTTCTGGGCCCTGTCTTCTTAGTTGGAGAGAAATTTTAAAATAATGTCATTATCAATAAAGTATTATTCCTTCATTATTTTTTCATTTATTTTTATTAGTTGGAGGCTAATTACTTTACAATATTGTAGTGGTTTTTGCCTACATTGACATGAATCAGCCTTTAGCAGGGATAGAGAAAGAACTAAGTGATTCAAATAAGCTTCCATTTTTTCTTTAGATGTTAGGAATTAATATACAGTTTACTACATTTAACATACTTTTTATATAAAAGAACTAGTTTACTACATTTGCTATATTTCAGGTTTATTTTAAGAAACTATATAAAGTGATGCATCTGCTGTTTGTAAATTTTGCTTCAGGTATTGAAATTACAAATCATGCAACTGCAACACTAGAAGGCAATCAAATTTTTAACAACCGATTTGGAGGCTTATTTTTAGCATCTGGTGTTAATGTGACAATGAAAGGTATGTTGGAATCTTGTGTTCTGCCTAATTAAGTGCACTAAATATGCCATGAGAAGATAATCAGAAGCCACTGCTATTCAATAATTCTTCTGTCACTGTACAGTAGTTAACCAGCAACTCAAGAGATGTATTTTGAAAGAGTTTTGTTTCAACTTATTCTGAATAGTTGGGAGTACCTTGTACAAGGAAAACTCATTTCTATTTTTTTTTTACTTCATTGATTAGCCTCTTTTAAAGCTCTTAAAAACTCTTTATCTTAAGTCTTTATACTATAGAATATTATTCTTTCTTTCATTACAGATAACAAAATAATGAACAATCAAGACGCCATAGAAAAGGCTGTTAGTAGAGGCCAGTGTTTATATAAAATATCAAGTTATACCAGCTATCCCATGCATGATTTCTACAGGTATATTTCTCAGTTATCTTAAAAAAGGAGAGGTACTAAGGTTTTCTTTTCTAAACTGACAAGAACTCAACATTTTTAGCTTTCCCTTAAGTGTATGAGCTAAAAGAAAGTAAACTGGGTAAATTATTAGCTGTCCACATTAAGTTCTGTGATCGTCTTGGAGGATCCTGTGTTTGAGACCATAAAATGTGGGAAAATGTAGTACTGTAGTAAGTGTAGATAACCACTGAAAATGCAAAACATTTATACATTTATATTGTTTTCCTAGACTGTCATTAAGTGTTTCTTATATCCTAGCTACCATGAGTGGTTTTAATTCCCCTCTCCACTGTATTGATTCAGTAAAGGTAGCTACTTGTTTTCCTTGGGAGACACAAAATAGGAAATTGTTATATTCCATTGAAGTCCCTTTTCAGAACTAGACTAGAACCACAAAAATTTTGGTCCTCTTAAAAGCCAAAGGTCATATCATAGGGTAATATGTAACAGATTGAAGTATTTTTAATAAGATGATCGAGGAAAATAACGTAAGCTTTTGTTTTTTAGATGTCACACTTGTAACACCACAGATCGAAACGCCATATGTGTGAATTGCATTAAGAAGTGCCATCAGGGACATGATGTAGAATTTATTAGACATGATAGGTATGTATGTAGCACACTTGCTTGCTGTATTACCCAATTATTTTAGTCTCCTTACTTTCCTAATCTTTGGGTTTTCATATTTTGTTTTAGGTTTTTCTGTGACTGTGGTGCTGGAACACTGTCTAATCCTTGTACATTAGCTGGTGAGCCTACACATGATACAGATACACTATATGACTCTGCTCCACCTATAGAATCTAATACATTGCAGCACAACTGAATACCTTCCCTAAAGAAAAAGTCCTGCCATTCTAACATCATAACTTAAACATTTTTGTTTTTTGTTGTTTTTTTTTTTGGAAGATTTAAAATATTTGCCCATGCTACAGGAAGAGACTGTATTAAAAATGAATACACAAGGTCAGTTGACACTATGAAGCTCAAGCTACCAAAAAGAAAGTGGCAATATATTGACTCAGGATCTCAAAGCTGGGTGTTTTAGCATTACTGTGTAAAGACTTTTGAAGGGACAGAAGTGAAGAACATAAGCTTCAATTTTGTACAGATACCAACTTCTGAAAAAAAGCTGGTGTTTTTACAACTAGCATTGAATGCAGTCCAACTTGCAGTAGTACTCTTCAATAGACAAGCAGCTTTGTTGCTGCTTTTATGGACGTGGGTACCAATTGCTTTTGTAATATGGTAAAAATGTGAGCTAGCACTTCTGCGTTTCTTTTGATTTTTTTTTTTAACATGTATTCAGATTGAGAAATATGATTTTAATGCTTTAATCTCATGTAGTTTGTTTTTAATTTCAAGCAAAATCTTATTGTACTTGAATGTGCCCTGTTTTGTTAGCACACCTAGACTTGCTGTAACTGTACTCATGTCCCAGTATGTACGTTCTTTCTATGAAAGAGAAAACACTAATCTTAAATTATATCCAGCAATGTTTCTGGTATCCTTTAAGAAAAGTTAAGACTATTATTTCCTTCCCTTCCCTGTGCAGCATTCAAAATCACCCCTAGAAAAAGTGAGTGTTTTAATGAGACTTCCTAGGAAGGGATGCACTGTAAAACAAAAGTATTCTTGTAACTCAGTTTTGTGAAAGGTAAAAACTACTATGTTTTAAAAGTACACTTTAGAAAGTCTCTTCAAAACAGTCCTGTATTTGAACTCTGTTCATAGTTTTTTTTTGAACAGTTAAGACAAATTGCTGGAAATTAAAACAATTTCCCGCATTAAGCTGAGACAAGTATATATACAGCCCTATACAGTTTCATAGCCCGCCCCCCCCCCCCATTTATGTGTATTGGTGACAGTGGGTATAAACAGCCTGAAAGTGTATGCATGTACCATAACATCTAGACTTAATATATTGTGGAGTATTCAATAACCATTATGTAGAAGGTAGATAAGAATTAAAAGGGTTTAATTTCCTAGAAAGAAAATGGAAAAATGGTCATTTTTAAAAAATAAAGTTTATTAGATCATAATGTTGTCTGAATTTACCACCTTTGTCAAAAGTGAACTCAAAGCTTCCAATGTAGTCTATAATTCCTCAATCAAAGTCAGCAACTTATGGACAGCTTCAGCATCCACAGTCGACCTTTCACTAGCCAGACAAACCTCCCTTAAAATTAAAAAAAAAAAGTTAGTTTGCATTTTTCACAGTGCATCACCCACCCCTTTACTGCTTTTGAAACTGCATGGTAAAGTTATATCCAATTATAGTTACCGAAATAATCGCAGTGACTGAGTCATCTTCTCAAATTCTCTTGCTTTTCTATGTCCCTTTTGAATAACCTCCTCTGGAAGATTAGCAAGCCGGGCTGCATTAAAGCCATAGCTTTTAGGACAGGCCCCCTTAATGAATTTATAGAGGAAGGTAATAGTCTCCTGGCTGGGATCTTCACACTCATTTTCTACCATACATGCCTAAAAAAGAAAAATTACATGCTGGCAATGGAAGGACCCACTCAAAAACCAACACAATTTTTGAATAAACAATTTATACATACCATGTGTCCTAGGCGCACTGCAACATTTTGAGAATAATCTTCAACTAATGAATGGTAGTGGGTGGAAAACAACGTACGACACTTTATATTCTCAGCAAGTTCTTTAACAACTGCATTTGCTATTGCTGTCCCGTCAAATGTTGCAGTACCTCTTCCTATGAAGATATACATAAACTATATATTATACAGTCTGCCCTATTATATTCCAAGAAGGACAGGCCTCAGAATTTTTTTAAAATGTACTGAGCATCAGCTTAGTACATCCAAAAGCACTCTGTAAACAAACCCTCTCTAGCTAAAGCAGGCCTGCTTATCAGCACTTGAAGTTCAGGAATACTATTCAAGTGCCACTATGCTTCAGAAACTTCCTTTTAGTTCTCTTTAAATAGCCTTATTATCCAATTATCCCTGTATTACAATTTAAATTCTAACAGGATTTAGAAATTGCCACCTTAGTGCCAACTGTGGGGTCTATGGACAAAGGTGGGTATATTCATAGTCTTTTTCTTTAAGAAATGTGTCCTTCAGACCATTTTCCAGAAAAATAATTCTTTGTACTAATGTTTTAGAAATTTTAGAAATTTTAATGTCTTACCTAATTCATCCACAAGCACCAGAGAATGTGCTGTTGCATGTGTAAGTATACTGGCAGTTTCACTCAATTCAACAAAAAACGTACTTTCACCTTTAAAAAAAAAAAATAGGTGATCAAAATGAGAATCCTCTTTTAACAGCAGAAACATCTTTTAGGTTCGCATCATTTGAATCTATTATGAACTACCCAGTGGTACTAAAGATTAAATTTTACTATATTACTTCTAGTATGGTAAAACTTGCATAATGAATTGTCAAATAACAGAGCCTTAGGTAGAAAAATAACTCACCTGACATTATTCTGTCTGAGGCACCAAGTCTAGTAAACACTCTATCAATTGGTGTGAGCCTACACACTTCAGCTGGTACATAACAGCCCATCTGGGCCATTATAGCTAATAGGCCAGCCTGTGAATGAGGGAGGAAAAAGTTATTTTATGACTGATATTAACGGAACAGATAGAGATATCTATGTATATCCAGAAGACAGATAATAAGCCAAGCTAATAAACATTAACTAGAAGTCAGGCTGGGAGGGATTGGGGGCAGGAGGAGAAGGGGACGACAGAGGATGAGATAGCTGGATGGCATCACTGACTCGATGGACATAAGTTTGAGTAAGCTCCAGGAGTTGGTGATGGACAGGGAGGCCTGGTGTGCTGCGATTCATGGGGTCGCAAAGAGTCGGACACGACTGAGCGACTGAACTGAGAAGCCAGGCACTCTTAAACAATCTTCACAATCGTAGGAAAAGTGAGGCTGAGGGCCTGCTGGCTTTAAAACCTCAGAACATACACACTAACCGACTATACTAGTGCTTCTCAACTCTGGCTGAACAGTAGGATTAAAACTATTGATGCCTAGAACCAACTGCAAACCAAACAATTTCAGAGGATGAATACACCCCAATTCCCAGGTACTTGTTTTGTTGTGCTCTCTAGATGATTTTGATTTAAAATGAAAAGGTTAAAAACCATATCACTACACTACTGCTCCTCTCCAGTCAGTAAATCTGTACAAAGTATATGATACAGTAGAATAAGAGGGTCAGCAAACACTTTTTGTCAAGGGCCCAGTGTCTCTGTGACATTTTTTTCTAAACCTTTTAAAAATCTAAATCATATTTAGCTTAGTGATTTGCCAACCCCTGACGAAAGGTTAGGAAAATATATTTACTGTCTTCCCTAAAAGCAGTTCCCAACAGTTAACTAAAGGTCATGAATTATATTTGCTTTCCTGTATGAACAAGTGCAATGGTTCTAAGGCTTCCTAGAAATGAACCTAATTTAAGAACAAATGTACATTTGTATAGTTTTCATTCATTATGAATACATCTAACCTTCAAAGGAAAAGGATGCAGAGCTCATAAAAGTCATGGCCTGAACCACCTTCACCTTCTTAAGTATTTCCTTTAACATCAGGCAAATATTTGACCAATGAAATGAACACCGTTCATGACTCAAGGAGTTTTCCTTTGCTTATCAGTAAGTCAGTGACTATCATGAGCTTTTTAGGAAACAGTGGCTTAAATGTGTAATAAATTCACTCAAAGTTTTATAACACCACCATTTATAATACTTCACCTGTCTCATGAGTGTAGACTTGCCTCCCATATTTGGTCCAGTAACAAGCACACAATAAGCTTTGCCATTTTCCTCCTCCTCTTCCTCACAGCCTATTAGAATGTCATTAGGAATAAAGTCATCACCAAAAAAAGTCTTCGTAATGCAGGGATGGCGTGACCCTTTAAGGTCTAGAAAGGGAGGAGTATCTTCTTCTGGCAACAGAATTATTGGACGACACATAGGACCATCACCCCCTCGACTGTAGTTAGTCAGGCACAATAAAACATCTGGTAAAGAGAGGACAAAAGTGAGGCTTCATCATTTTTGATAAGCAACAAAGGCCCAACTTCTATAAAGTCTTTCAAAAATGCTTTTTTAGTAGAGGTAACATGTTCCACTTTAGACATGGCAGGTTTTTTTCTGTAAGCAGGCATTCTAGTGACATTGTTCTAACTGCACAGTATATAAAATGCTTTGTTAATGGATTCATTAGCTGGAAATGAGTCATCAGCCTAAATGTTTTACATGTCTTCCTTACAGCACTTCATTAAGAAATCTATCCCCTCAAAGTAGAAATTGTCAAAACACAGGAAAAAACCCTCAAAACTGTAAAAAAAAAAAGAAAAACTTCAAAAGTCTAAAGCAAAGGCTTCAAAATAAGTTGGCCATGAAGTTTAAAGGAAAAGGAAATTATTTATGAAACTAAAGAGGTTACCTAATTACAAATACATAAACCAGGGCTCTTAGAAATAAACTCAGAAAATAAAGTGTGATAACTTGGGCTAGGAGAAAAAGGAAAGATTAAAATCTTTTCAAATATGTGTGTAGAGTGTAAAACAAACAGAGGTCAAGGGATAGCTTTAAATTAACATAAGTAGCTTGGGACGTCACTGAACCTCGTGGTTCAGTGGTTAAGGCTCTGTGCTCCCAATGCCGGGGGCACAAGTTCCATCCTTGGTCAGGGAGCTAGAGCCTGCATGCTCCAACAACAATCACAAGTGCCACAACTAAGACCTAGAGCAGCCAAATGCTTTCAAAGTGCAATGGAAACATCATGTCCTATGCACCTTTCAAAAATAGCTTAAAAGCAACATTTATCAAATACTATAAATTCAACTGAAATTTGATCAAAATATATACCCATTACTTGAGTTTAGGGTTATGAGTCAATGGGGACTTTCCAATGGGCTGTAATTTCAATATAAAACTGGCACACAGGGCATCACTAACTAAAGCTTTAGGAACAAACATGTTGAAAGCCTTACCCAACACTGAGATGCACTCCACAGCAGCCTGCCAGTCCTTATAATTTTTATCAAAGTTATAGAACAGTCGCCTCATGCAGTCCTTTAATGATGCATCTCTCCGTTCTTCAGCATTTATCAGATTAGCCAACTTCTTCTCAATTGTTTTGGTCCAGTATCGTTTACAGCCTTTTTTGGTGGATTTCAACTCATATTCTTCTGGCAAATTACGGGTGATGAAATTCTCTGGAATTTCCAACTGGTAACGATTCCTACCAATTCCCCAGTAAACTATGGTTCTACAGCCAATTCGACTGCGCTGTTTCTCCAAGTATTCCAGGAGGCTCTGTTCATTTTCTCTTATGTCAGCAAGAGCTTGGTCATAATCAGAGTCAAATCCTGCTTTGGGAGTAATCAGTCCAGTCTTTCGAGCCTTTTCATGGTCAAAGGCTGTATCCCATCGGTTCAGTTCTGAAGTTAAATCAGGAAAGCGCCCTTTAGGATTTTTTGTCTGCAGAGTAAGGACCTGCTTGAGGATTTTAGACTTAAAGTCATCAATGACTTCTTCCATAAGCCCTATAATTTTACATATTACTTTGAATCCTTCCAGGGCAGAAAGAAAATCAATAATCTTTTTTTTGCTGTATGTGGTTTCCTCATACATTATAGCCCTGCTATCTGGGTGGTTCTGGCTCTTGAGGGGAGACCCAACATTATGAATTTTACTCAGTAGTCTCTCAAGGTCTGGAAGCTTCTTAAGAAGGTCTACAACCTCAGAGATTTTGTCAGGCACAACCATTAGGTCTTCTATGGCATCCAGGCGGTCATTGATAGCATGAGGGTTACAGAGTGGGGCGCAAAGCCACTGCTTTAAGAGCCGTTTACCAAAGGGAGTATGGCAAGTATCAATCTTCTCTAACAAGGTCCCTTCAGTAGAACCATTTGTTCCATTCAGAAAAATCTCCAAGTTGTTTAATGTCACAGCATCTAGCACCATTCGTTGATTGGCTTTAGCAAAGACAGCACCAGGTCTTGTAGCATGGACCATGTCAGAATCCAGGGGAACATATTCTTCAAAATTAGCCATTGATAAAAGCTCCTGATCAATAAGGCATTTTTTGAGGTAGAAGACACAACCACCAAGAGCAGAGAGGGCCAATTCACTCCTCTCTCCTGGTGTCAATCCAATAGAATCTGACTCTGAGGTCATACCTTTAAGCACCTGGGGTAGCATCACCCCACCTTCCTCATTTAACTTGTCTGCAAAATATCCTTCTTCAAGGAGAGTTCTCAAAGTTTTGGCTGCATCCCAAAACTGGGAGCCCGGTATCAGACCTTCCTGAAGAGAAGAGGATAACGAACTCTTGAGAATCATCTTCGTTTCCATTGAGAGATTTCCCTTCTCAAATAAGACCTGTACTGGAGGATAGTGTGCCACTAAAGTCCTAAACCTGGAACAGTGGCGATCATCTGAAAACTGACCTATGAAGAACCTCCCTAGTGAGGTATCAACAAAGCATACCCCGTACACGCGAGTGTGGCCAGAAGACTCCTCTTCCTTCTCTTTGAGGCTAAGAAGGTACTTGCTGTAGTTCTCCGAGGGGTCACCTTCCAGCACACTGTAGGTCTGTGTACCCTTGGTAATGATCCTACAGATCTCCCTCCGCACCACTCTGTCGTACTTGGATATGTGTGCCATTTTCCGGCATCGTGCCTCCATCATTTCTGGGGTCTCGGTCTGTTCTACTCGTGCTACTTTGTAGCCCTTCTGGACCAGGGAATCTGAGTATCGGCCAAATGCAATTTCAGGGAAACCAGAATGGGCCCAGTTGCCTTTCATGAATACCAGCCCTAGCTCACTGACTCCAATAAGAGCATCCATGTGGTACATCTCATAAAATTTCCCCACTTTATAAAATATGACCAGATCAAAGTTCTGAGACTTAATTTGCCACCACTTCCTCATCCCAGGAGTACAGGAATTAAGGAAATCCTCGGGCACATAGAGTGTAGATGCATCAAAATCAGGGTGATCAGGCCGCCTCCTGTGTACATCTCTTCTCTTTTCCTCCTTAAGCCACTCTAAAGTTTCATGATACCAGACAGTGGGGCGATTACTGTCATCACATCCCCCACTAATGTGGGCTTGGGATTCAGAATTTTGAGGGGCAGAGAAAGCACTCAAAGTATTCTTGGTTTCTGATGAAATGCCAGTTGCTCGTTTGGTGGCTGAAGGCATTTCCTTCCTTGAACTCTTCCTCTTGAGGGAACCATTCCCAGTTACCATTCTCTTCCGCTTTGGTGCAACTTTGACAGGGCTGTCTAGGCCTTCACTGTCACTGTCCCCCACGCCACTGCTCATTTCATCACTGCTTGCTTCCTCCTTAGTGTCTGGCTTGAATTCCACATCAGAGCCACCCATGTCACTCTCAGAGTCTGATATGACCCTTCGTTTTTTTATTTGTCGGCTACTTCGTCTGGATCCTTGCACCTTTGGCCTCACTTCCTCTTCACTCTCAATGTCATTTTCCTCTTCACTCTTATCTGATGTGTAAGGGGCACCTACCTGAGAGGCAAAGAAAGAATATTTTAAAATATAAAAGTAAAATTTGGAAAAATGACAATATTGCTAAGGAATCTCTCTCAATATGCTGCAACTTCATATATCAAGAACCCACCTCCAGAAATAAGAAACTATTTTCTTTCTCAATGGATAGCAATTTAAGTTTCACCTAAAATTAATATAAGTGTCACAATACAGGATTAAGTGATTCTGTCATCAGAGTTCTTCCCTATTTAATACTAATGAAGTCCTTAGGATGACCATACATGACAAAATACCCATAGGTGATGTCCTCGTTAACAGTCATAGCTGTAGAAAAAACTTATCTTTCTTCCAAGGTCATCGCTCCTCTTACAGTTGAACATATTATAGTTTACCATTCTATAAATTCCTTACTATAAAAAAAACAACAGTCATCATTTTAGTTCTAGTCCTTGCTCCTCCACAAACCAGCTCTATTTTTTTCAGCAAGGCACGTTCAGTTCTCATAGACCTCCCTCATATGTAAAGTAGTTATGAGGTTAAATGATTTCTGTCATTACCACCCAGATCTAAACATCTGATTAATGTTATGATCCCTGGTCTCAACCTCAAAATTAAGATTAAAAACATTTCTTTCTCTTGTTTTTTTTTTTTTGCTGCGCTCGTTCTTTGTTGCAGTACGCAGGCTTACTTGTGGTATATGGACTTTTAGTTCCCCGATGAGGATCGAACCCACGCCCCCAGCCCTGGGAGTGCAGTCTTTTATCTACTGGGATCACCACAGAAGTGCCAGTTCCTCTTAAAATACGCATTTTATATGCCTATCTCAAATAGAAAGAACAAAAGCAAGCAGCTTATAGATGACTCTTTATATACCAATTATTTGTTCATTTAAGATTTAATTCACTTAAAGTGACCATTAATATTTGAAACCAAGATTGTCTTTCAACCTCTTCTTACCAATCTAAAATACAACAAAAAAGTATTAGAACATAAAACTGGATCATTTCCACACCCTCATATAAAAGGTTACTATCAGACACCATAACCAATTTTACCACCATGTCCTCACTGTCCCTAGCTCTCTGTCCTGGTTACCAAAATGGTACTCCCTTCAATAAGCATGTGTGTTTCCAGCAGACTTGAGAACTTAAGTAAAAAAGGGTGCTAGACTGTTGAGGATTCTAAGTAATTGAATATCACCAGAGGTATAAGAAAGTATGTGTGTATGAATACCAAATAAAATATATTTATATATATTTGTGTGTGTGTGTATATAGACACACACACAAGCTCCGGGAGTTGGTGATGGACAGGGATGCCTGGCGTGCTGCAGTCCATGGGGTTGCAAAGAGTTAGACATGACTGAGCAACTGAACTGAAATAAATAAAATAGGAAATTACCATTCTATTATGTCCCTCCCTACTTTTCAACATTTTCCAAACAATAGTAACAACTGCCTGTTAGCGGTGTCCCACCTCCGTCTCTTCTTCCTCCTCTGGCTCTGAGGGCTCATCACATACTGCCAACTCAAGCCTCTTAATCTTGTCTTTATTCAAGGCTTCATCTGCACGTTGCATTGCTCTGAGTATTTCAGGCTTTGCACTGTAAAAATGACCTCCTTTCTGGGCTTCCTTGGAATGTGAACCTAAAAAACACACATGTATTTATTAATAAATAAGAACAGTTGGCTGAACATTTGGCTCAATGTATAACACTTGCCCTAAGGAGCAAGAATGATAACCATCAAGGTGTTTTGTTTTGCCAAAGGCACATGGGATCTTAGTTCCCTGACCAGGGATGGAACCTGTGCCCCTGCAATGGAAGTGCAGTCTTACAATGAAAGTGCAGTCTTAATCACTAGGCGGCCAGGGAAGTCCTAACTTTTAATGTCCCATTATTTTTGATTGATATAGATAAGATCAATAAAGCCTTCACAGAAGGAATTTTCAGGGTAAAACTATCAGTAAAACTGAAATTACCTATTTTACCTCCTGTAAGTTACCTTAATTGTTGGTTCACCCAGGACCACTCTCTCTTCCAGAAAGACTTCAGACTGTGGACCCTAAAACCACACCTCTACAGGTGAGACGTAAGATGTAAAGGAGATTTGAGACTCTTTTTAAAAAAACATTGCTTAAGGAAGGCAAAAACTACACTGTCACTTAAATGAAGCAATGACATTAACAATGTTTGCTCCCAAGACAGTTAGATAAGACAGATTTTTTAAAAAATCCTACTCTAAGGAATCCTAAATTTTGGGAGGATAATAACCCAGTACAGACTTTAAAGTTTCTTCAAAACAGTTGCATCAAAAATGTCTTGCTCTGTTTTAAAGTAAAACTTCCTTTATTCATTTCATTTCAAACAACTATAGTATTAAATGACATGTCTATCCAGTGAGCAAAAGGTTAGATATGGACAATTATAAGGCTAATG
Source organism: Dama dama (assembly GCF_033118175.1). NCBI lineage: Eukaryota > Metazoa > Chordata > Mammalia > Artiodactyla > Cervidae > Dama > Dama dama. The sequence goes on from NC_083691.1 coordinate 73,841,858, forward strand.
GTACAGAATTGTTTTAGTTCTTTTCCAAGAGGCCTAACTAGGAATGTCTGTTCTCTTCTTCTACCTGAATATAACTGCAGCTGCAAAACAAACCTGAATTTGTCTAGCAGATCCAAACATTGCACCACTCACTTCTTTCAGTATATTAAAACCGATGGGACATTCTAAATTTCCATGGAATTAGCAACTTTTATGAGCTGACTAAAACAAAGCTGCAATTTCTTACTTCTCTAAAGAGCTACACCAAAACTACAAACTGCAGCAGTCAGAATCATTTGAGTGGCTCTGAACTTTCCCAAAGTACCTGTTACAGCTGTGCTCACCCCGCCTGAATCACCACCATTCCCCCAGAACCTCTAATGCAAACTACAACCCAAGACCATCCCCGCCACGAGAGGCCTACTGTTTTCATGCACACCTCTTTGCTGATTTATTCACATACACATTTTGCAACAGTTTGGAAATTTAAAGGGCAAAGAGCAAAATGCACAGCGGTAACTTTATAAAATAATTACAACATAAAAGTAAACTTTTTTGATCTCTTTTTAAAGCCATCTTTTGCCAAGGCTTGGTTTAGCATCTCAAAATTGTCCTGGAAAAAGACCTCATTTATCATCTGGTCCAACTTGCGTGTATGCAAACAGAAGTTACTCTGGCCAAGATTATACAGCCAATTAATAGACGACGGAAGTAAACTCTCTCACTCTGTTCTCACCCTGCACATCAGGTTTCTACACAGGCCCATCTGCCCTGCAGGATGAGGAGCACTACGGCCGAAAGGGCACGATTCCCAGGCTTCTGGGACACTGACCGCTGTTCTGATTCCAAGATACTGAGTTCAGCAATGTCCCAGCCGGGAGTCTGAAGACAATGGAAAGAACCTGTGCATGCACCACACCCTGCAGTCACACTGTGCATGCACTGCAGGAGACGGACAGGGTGCAGCCACCTAGGTGACCATACACGCAGGACTGCTGATGTCTGTGATAAATGAGGCTGGGCCTGGAATGAGTGAGTCACGGTTCCAGAAGTCTGGTTTCTGATGTGAAACTCAACTCAGATGTGCTCATAAGGTGAGCATTTTGAAGCCGAGGTCGCATGCATCTCCACCTGTCCTAGAGTATGTCACTGATCTATATGTTCCATATCTTGGCTACACTGTCTTTCTTTTGGAACCTTTTAAGATAGGAACACTGTTTATTTTTTTCATGTCTGAATCTGGCATTGTCGTCCATCATGAGATCCAATCATGAAATCATTTTTCCTTTAAGGATTTGATATTGCTATAAGTCACTCAGAAGGGCAGAAATAAAAATTCAACTCCACACCACAAACTGGCCGAAGATCAGCTACATCTTATCCTTTTCCCATGCTAGAAGCTTTTACCACACCCACTCTTAACAATTTATTGGAGTAAAATAATGCTTAAATGCACTATGTAGGAGACACTAACATTCAGACTCATGTGTGTGGGCTCTATCTTACAAACATACCCAACCTGCAAAGTAAATCTCTTACCTGTATATGGCTTTAATAGCCTTCTGCTGACCCAGCCCCGTGTTGGGCTGTCATCAAAAAACTGTACATGAACTCGGGCAGACTTTCCTTTCTCACGGATGAATGTTCCATCAAAAGGGTGGTTGTAAACCAGGCAAGGCCACCAAGGGTAACCCTCCATCTTGGCCCAAACCAAATCACCTGGTGAGAAGTCACAAGAACTGCTGCCAAGAGAAAATACATAACTTGGTTAATATTTTGTTAAGTTACATTAAAGGCAATTACCTACAAGAAAGCAGTTCTAAGGAAGGTATCTTAAGACACCTTTGAAATTTTCTGGCATTAATATTCAGGCACAGAAATTCTAAAAGTAATGCTTTTTTAAAATCAGATTTTCAAGTCATTTTTAAAATCATAAGCAAATATCACAAGACAACACAAATGTAATGGTATTAAAGTCAGAAATTATCTCAGAATTATTCAAGGTTTAAAAACTATGGCAGAATTCTGATAGACTGGTAATAGCAGGAAAAAGACATAAACTCATTGTATATGTAATCCAAATTATGAGTAACACCTGTACTAACACATTTATACATTAGGAACAGGATCTGACCCAAAGTATTATTAAAATACCAAGCTACTGCCTAGGTAAATTTGCTATACTTATATTAAAAATTATTTAATTAAAACTTTGCTCCAGTGTATTCCAAATACCCCAAAAGCTAGCAGACTAATTAATACCCCTAGCCCATCCCTAAAAATCTAGTTTTGTGGGAAAACTTAAGAGGTAAGTATGTAATGTGCCCAAAATAGTTGTGTACACAAATAGTTACATAAATAAGCCTACAGAATCAACAGGAGATCTAATCTTCACAAAAACTGACTTAGCCCTGAAGATTTCCTGAGAAAGGGAGAGGAAGGGAAGAAGTATACAGGTGTCCCTCAGTGATAGAGAGGCCACAATGGATAAACCCTGCTCCAGTATTATATACCATGGTTTTCTAAGCCTGCTTCAAGGTTTGCACTGAACAATGACAAATGTAAAATGTATTACGAAAGAGAATATTTTAGACAGTTTAGAATAATCGAGGCCACCTTAATGAGGCTCAATCATAAAACTGAAGTATTTCTTTCTTCAAAAAATGTGGATGTGGATATCCCTATACTAGGCAGAAAAGAAACCAGAACAGAAGCATGGCTTCAGCTGGTGCTTACATCCAGCGCCTTTAAAGCACATTCTTTCAACTTAGCAAACTATAGTGACCAGCATGAGTTTGTAATTATTGCTGTCAAACACCACAGGGGTCATCTTCAGACAGGGAGCTGTGTCTGCACAATTCAGGTGTCTTAAGTGTTTCCTCCTTACTAACACATCCATTCGTTAAAAAGGAGACAAAGATCCTTATCTCTGTGTGGAACTGTAGAGCAGGCGTTCCCTTAACTTAGCCAGGCAACCACTTAACCACAAAGTCTATCACACTGGGATCAGGAAACCACAAGCTTTCCTTGTATGTTAGGTCCTGAGAGTACCCTAAATCTGTACCCTTTCCTGTTGCTAACAGAGGGAAATAATCTTTGTCGTATATAAATACACTATCAGAACTGAATCTGAACTCTCTAACAGTAACTTCTAGAAAACTGGCCAGAGCAAATACATGTTATGCCAATAAACATGTCTCCTCATAGGAAGCATATTTCTGGCTGTAAGGTCTTCAGACATCAGACTACGAACTGTTGGCCAAAGTCGATTTTTCTGACGGGGACCAGTAAAGATACTCATCAGTTCAGCCTGATTGCCCTTCATCCCTTAAGAGGTGAAATTTGGTGTGTATATCAAGAAGCCTTAACTCATCACTGGCTAGTTTGAAGCAGTTCCTCCCCTAGGTGAGCTCAGGCTGGCCAGAAAGGAGTCAGGTTTACAAAGTGTTCAGTTCAGTCACTCAGTCATGTCTGAGTCTTTGCGACTCCATGGACTGCAGCACGCCAGACGTCCCTGTCCATCACCAACTCCCGGAGCTTGCTCAAACTTATGTCCATTGAGTCGGTGATGCCATCCAGCCGTCTCATCCTCTGTCGTCACCTTCTCATGTCGCCTTCAATCTTTCCCAGCATCAGGGGCTTTTCAAATGAGTCAGTTCTTCGCATCAGGTGGCCAAAGTACTGGAGTTTCAGCTCCAGCATCACTCCTTCCAATGAATATTCAGGACTGATTTCCTTTAGGATGGACTGGTTGGATCTCCTAGCTGTCCAAGGGACTCTCAAGAATCTTCTCCGACACCATAGATCAAAAGCATCAATTCTTCGGCACTCAGCTTTCTTTATAGTCCAACTCTCACATTCATACATGACTATTGGAAAAACCATAGCTTTGACTAGATGGACCTTTGTTGGCAAAGTAATGTCTCTGCTTTTTAATATGCTGTCTAGGTTGGTCGTAGTTTTTCTTCCAAGGAGCAAACATCTTTTAATCTCATGGCTGCTGTCACCATCTGCAGTGATTTTGGAGCCCCCAAAAATAAAGTGTGTCACTGTTTCCATTGTTTCCCCATCTATTTGCCATGAAGTGATGGGACCAGATGCCATGATCTTAATTTTCTGAATGTTGAGTTTTAAGCCAGCTTTTTCACTCTGTTTCACTTTCATACAAAGTGTTAGTGCTTTGTAAAAGTGAAGACTGTTTTCCTTGCCCATGTGAGGGTAAGGACTAAGGTATGGCTAATTCAACAGTAGCTATTTCATTACATGTCTATAAAAGTTACACATTCTTTAGAACAGAGTTAGTGCATCAGAGACTTTGACAAGAATGAACATCTTGGTGGTACATTTGAAGTTCAAGGGAGCAGGACGCCCCCAAACTAACAATTCTATTTTATCTCGTGTGAAGCAACAAAGTACTTGCAAGTATCTCAGGTGTCTTAGAAACTAAATATGTAGATCAAAATTCTTGAGCAAAAAATATGAGATGGCCACACTTGCCTCCTTAAAGTTCCTGTCTATCCTCAATTAAGAGTAACTCAAGTTTCCAGCTGAGACCCAAGACATGGGGGGAAAACTTTGAGTTCTATACCTTTAACAGTACTAAGTTAATCTAGTTTTTATCCCAAAGGAAATTTGAGCTTTCTCTCTAAGACTGTTACCTTAAAACTCTTGTCATTTGTATAAAAGTGTACAAACTGTACAACAAATTGTAAAATGGTGTTCAAAGGTTTCAAATTGACATAGGTTCCTTTCCAAGCAACCAACTTGAAAATGTAATGTCTTCAGGGCTTCTCTGGTGGCTCAGTGGTAAAGAATCCGCCTGCCAATGCAGCAGACACAGGTTCGAGCCCTGATCTGGGAAGATCCCACATGGGGTGGAGCACCTAAGCCTGGGCACCACAACTGCTGAGCCTGTGCACTAGAACCTGGGAGCCTCAACTACTGAAGCCGGAGTGCCCAGGAGCCCTTGCTCTGCAACAGGAGAAGCCACAGCAATGAGAAGCCTGCACGCAAGGCAACTAGAGGGGCCCCTGCTCTCCACAACCAAAGAAAAGCCCTCACAGCAATGACAGCACAGCCATAAGTGAAGAAAGAAATAATTTTTAAAACTTAATGTCTTTAACTTTATTTGAAAGGCAAATAAATGTGCATCCTCACTAGAGGAAGAAACACATAAAAAGCTAATTACAATCATCAGATCTGTAAAGCTAAAATGCCATCATGAATTGTTTAAAAACAAAATTGTTTTTCAACATCACCTCACCCTAAACATAAACTTATACTTACAGAATCTTATGTATAAAGTAACTCTGCTGTTAAGAATGGGGTGTGGGGCGGGGGCGGGGGGTGGGGTGGGCGCGGACGGAATGGATTCCCTGGTAGTCCAGTGGTTAGGACACAGAGCCTAGTGTAGTGGAAGAAAGTGGAAGTACTCTAAATGCTAAGATTAAAAATGTAGCTTAAAAAAAAAAAATGGATAGTTTCCCCAATGTTAAAAGGCTTTTCAGAAAAATATTCTTTTTAATTTACTGACTTTCTATGTGCAAACGAATTCTTTAAAGGTAATTTAAAATTTTTATCTCTAGTAGTTGTGCAGTCTCCACAGAATATCAAAATAAAAGGAACATAAATTTTAATCCATGCAAATATTCAGATTTTTACCAATACTAATACCATATTTTAAAGTATGTAACTATAACTTAAGCATGGGATCACAGTGGAATGCACTATAATTTGAACATCTGCTATTTTTCATATGTTGATCCTTAAAGAGCCAGAGGACCTTATAAAATCAGAGATGGATACAAATGGCTCTACTTGAAACTTTATTTAACAGTCAGATTCAGACTTTACTGTATTTTAACATTTGGCTCCCATTTCCTGACAATCTTAATACATTCTTTCTCTTTTCAAATAACTAGGACTGTGTTAAACATTAACAAGGATCATCAAACCCTATGCAGTGCAAATCCAATTTGAAAATATCTAGGCCAAAAAGTCACTTTACAATGTAGAATGGGTTCCTCTTAGAACCCAATGTGAAATCCCAAAATAAATATGGGAATTAGCCTATGATATACTTTATAAATATGATTCAACTATGATTTTACAAGTGGTTTTTGTTTTCTGGATGCGCCACACACCTCTGTAGGATTTCAGTCACCCGAGAAAGGGCCCATCTGGGCCCCTGGCAGAGAGAGTGGGGTCCTGACCACTGACCGCCTGGGAGTTCACTTTACAATTGTTTTTAAAATGATAATATATCTCAAATGTCTGATATTCTTGGGATTTTTAAAGACAGCTTTAAAAAGGTAAGAGAAAGGTGACAGTTCAGAAAAGCAAGTGTAAAACATACAACTAAAACACAACTTCATACAACTAAAAATAAGAAATGACTTAATAAAGCTAAATATACATGACAAATCTTTACACTTTTGCTTGAAAAAATGCCATTATTTTTGCTCCCTCTTTAGCCCACTACCTTGGTGTCAATTATTAGTTGTGCCCCAAATTTATAAGCAACATTTCTGTCTAATTTTAAAAACAGAATCAGTAGATACAAAAAGCAATGCTAGAATTTGCTCCTATAAACAATAAAAGTTAGACTGGCTATGTGTAAAAAAAATTTGTGTATATAAACACAAGTTTCACAAAGGTAAACATACGCTCAAGCCAACTACCTATCAGTGCTTGTATCTACTTCTCAACGTAGACCATTAGAGTAGAAGGCCCCTACCCTCAAATAGCTAATGAGAAAACAGAAGTAACCAGAGAAGTTACTACCAAGGGCTCCCATCACACCTACCCATCTACCTGCACCTCTCTGCCCTTCACCTGGCTTTGCTTCCTTTGGCTTGGATAACTACGGCATCTATCACTTATGCATGAGGTCTAGGGCAACCATATAAATTATCATCCAAACTGGCCTCTAAAACTATTTCCTAAATATTATTAGAAAAGAAGCCTATAAAAAAACTAAAACCAGAGCTCTTCGGAAAGCAGCTCAAGGAGCAGGGACAACTGACAGTCATCATCAGAATGAAAAGTTCTGAGATAATGTTAAAAAGTTATAAACGCCAGCTAAGAGGCTCCTTCTGGCCCAATTATTATGACAAGTTCAGCATCTTCTTAGTTAAATCGATTAAATCAAGTTAAGTCTGTGAAACCAAGTCCACCATGCTACTTTTTTAAAAGCCTGAATTCTTTTCTTACAAAAACTATTATATTAGGTGTGATATTGTTTAGAATGTATTACTATAAATAGATTTAACTGTATGAAAAGTAGACGGAAAGGCACCTACAACTAGGGCAGACTGTTACCTTTAACTAAAGGCTCTCACGGGGAAAAAAAAATTCTTGTCACGGTCTGACACACCACTCCTATAAATGAATACAAGGCACACACACTTAAAATTTTTTACTGTCCTCATTTCTCATAATCAACAGATAATTACTGAAACGAGACTGCAAAAAATAAACCAGCTAAGATTTGCTTTAAAAAGCCAGATTTACGTAGTCAGAAGCCTTGCTCACAGATCTTTCAATTGTCTTAATAAACTAGAGGGGACTTCCCTAGTGGTCCAGTGGTTGAAATTTCACCTTCTGATGCAGGGGGTGTGGTTTCCATCCCTGGTCTGGGAGCTAAGAGCCCACACGCCTCCTAGCCAAAACACCAAAACATAAAACAGAAGCAGTATTGCAACAAACGCAATAAAGACTTAAAATTAAAAAAAAAAAAAAAAAAAGGCTACAGAAGAAATGAAGTACTGAGAAGCAAGCCCAGAGTGCACAGACATACATCCTGCAGCCATTTACTCAAACTGATGTCACCTTAACTGCTTCCTCTTTCTCAACCCAGGTGAAAAAAAGACTTTTGCATCACACCTGACAAAGACCCTAGGGGAAGGAAAGAAAAAAGACAAAACACTTTAACAGTGGTACACAAAAGGAAACTAAATGACAAATGACCATTGAAAGATGCTCAACTTCTTTCAACTGACCCCTAGGCAAAGTCCAAATGTTTTGTAGCCCATCAGCAGAGATTGGATCTCCTCATACCTAAGGCTCTGGCCCCCCGTTTTCATTCTCAATTTGCAGGACCTTCCTCTTCCTGCACCAGCTTCCTAAAACCCCCTCACCTCTACAGCAGTTGAGCTAACTTCTACTTATCTATCCTCTGGTCTCTCAGCCTTAGAGCTGAAAGCCTACCCTGACCCATACATACCCCATCCTCCCCCCAAAGTGAACAGAGCTCACCGGCTCAGCTCCTGCTCTAAAACTGCCTTTTCGCTAGTCCAGCTCACTCTTATATCCAGGTTCCACAACGCCCAATACTATGCCTGCCAGAGGAGGTACGTTAACATTTGTTAGGCGAAGGCCAAATCTATCTAATGAATGGAGAGTTCTTTAGAAACCTAGAATCAAATGCCCATTGTTCTTGAATACCCTGAAAGCAGTCCTATAGAGTAGGTGGTCAAGTGTAAACAATATATTCTTTTGTAAGTCTTTTATGAGTTTCCAAAATTCAGACCTCAAAAAAAACAAAACTGCATATGCTATTCAAAATATAAAGCACAACCATACAACAAATAATTCCATCCGTTTAGAATAGATGCAGGAAGAATCAAATTCAAGTTTAGGTGAAAGAAACGCTTTGTACATCTCTTGCCATGCATCTGTTACAGAGGATGCACATGTAGGGAAGGAAAAAAATTATTTTGGAAAAATATTTAATTTTCACTGGAGTATAACTGTTGTACAATGTTGTGTTAGTGTGGTGTACGGTAAGTCAATCAGCTATACTTCTACATATAACCCCTCTTTTTTAGATTTCCTTTCCATTAGGTCACCACAGAACACTTGAGTTCCCTGAGTTATATAGTAGGTTCTCATTAGTTATCTATTTTACGCATAGTATCAATAGTGTACACATCAATCCCAATCTCCCAATTCATCCCACCCCCCAGGGAAAATATTTTTCCGTCCACCCATCTGAGTTCTTGGCTGAGAGATACAAAGGGAAACTGAGCAACACTCGTGGAGACAGCCCACATTACCACCTTAAACCACTGTCTTCAGCTATAGACAAAGGAAAGACAGGGGGCCGGGGAGGGAGACCAGGGAGGTTACCAAGAAAAGAACAAAAAACAAGGATATGTTTGTTATTAAGATTTCAGTCCAGTGCCTATAGAATCTCCCTCCTCTTCTTAGTACAGAGAGGCAGGCATCCTTACAAATGGAGATTTCCCTTTTAAATGTAAATTTCCCTTACAGAAGAATAACTTCTACTGTTCTCAGAGGTTCTCCCCTGTCTTCCCCTTCTCAAAAATACTCAGCTCAAAATAACCTCTATGCCAGAGGCACATTCTGGGGTAGCAAATCCTGCCACTCTTCAGGCAACTACATAAACTTCCTGAGAGGGTCGCTTGGAGAATTACAGCTGCACTTTGAAAAAATCTGTGGGACGCCTAAAACGCAAGACATTCTAAATCAACTACTCAGCTCTCTGATCTTGAATGTGTTCTCTTTTTTTGTACCACTATTTCACCCGTTCAGACGGCTGCCATTACACTTTATGCCCAATACAATACATGGGATACAATAAGTGAGAGCTTTTCAAAATGTCGCCCGCTACTTCAACAAAGGCCTGCCAAACCCTGAAACACCACCAAACTGCCTAGGAGAGGAAGACACCGCCGGGGAGGCTTAGCCTTTATCACGTTCATACCTCTCTCCCAGAGCCAGATCAAGGCCTTTGGGGGCTCTCAATTCAGGAAAAAATTACAGTCCCCCATCCTCCCCTGAAAGCCCCAACAAAAGATGCACTATTTCGGGGAGTGCTTTCGGTCTAGCGGTTAGGATTCCGCGCTGTTACTGCCATGGCCCAAGTTCAATCCCTGGTCCCCGAACTTAGATTCCGAGAGTTTCCCTGGTGAGGCAAAAAAAAAAAAAAAAAAATGCACTATTTCTTAAACTAACATTATTTTCAACTCGCACAATACTTCCAGGTGTCAAAATTAACATTAAATTAAGCTTTCCATCTGTTTTGATGCATATGCAATCTATCTACACGTTGACCCAGCTTGGTCCCCGCACTTTCTGCTCCCCGCCCCTGCTAACTCGGACCAATCAGGCCCCTTGGTTTACCAGCTGACACACCCCCGCACACTAAACTTGCTGTCCACCCCCCAGTGTTAGTCGCTCAGTAGAGTCGTGACTTTTTGCAACTCCAAGGACTGTAGCCCACCAGGTTCCTCTCTCCATGGAATTCTCCAGGCAAGAATAATGGAGTGGGTATCCATTCGCTTCTCTAGGGGATCTTCCCGATTCAGGGATCGAACCGGGGTCTCCCGCATTGCCGGCAGATTCTTCACCTTCTGAGCCGCCAGGGAGGCCCCAAGATTACCGCAGAAGTAACACTCACCCACCCCAACAGCCCACACACCCACCCCCGCCAGAGGCTTCGCGTCCGAGGCTCTAATCCAAACATCGAGGGTGTTCCTCGAGCAACTAGCGGGCTAGAAATGGACCATCCCAGCTCTGATGGGGGAACATCCTCCGGATATCCCACTCGAAGCACGCCGCGCCCCCACAACCTGCAGGTTCCCGGCGTCCATCCCTGCCGCAGGCATTCGTCCTTCCTGCCACCCCTCCCCCGCCCGGGGCAAGCGCCACCCCTCCCTCGCCCAGAGGGCGCACCGCGCGCCGCGCAGGCCAGCTTTTTCTTCCCGCCCCACCCCCAGTACTCCCTTCTCCCCTTTCTCCTTCCTACTCCAAGCACCTTCCACTCCTCCTCCCGCACCTGGCGGACTTCTCCTCCTCCACGTCCGAACTAAGCGCGTCCTCCCCTCCCCTCCCACCCCCTCTCCTGGCATGGCCGATTTCCTCGCACCCTGTTTACAAGCTACACCCCCAAAGCTCCCTGCACTCTTTCAAGCAGCCCCACCTCCTCCGAGCCCAGGGCCTGGACGCGCAACCCTAGCCCCGCAAGGCCACCTCCCTGCACCCCCCCCCCCCCAACGCCGCTACCTGGCGGGGACCGCAGGGGAGGCCGACTTCCGCAGCCCTCCGTTGAGGTTCCTGGCCTCGGCCCGCGACGTGGTACCCGCTAGGGGCTCAGGCCCGGCCTCGCTCCAGGCCGCATCCCCGCCTGGGGAAGGGGAGGCCCGGGTGGCAGCGGCGGCGGCGCTGCTTCCACTGGAGGCTCTGACGGGGGCTTTGTTGGCATTATTCACGGCTGGAGACTTAGGGAAGAAGCTATACAGCGTGCTCTGTCGCGACATAGCCACAGAGGCCGAGGCTCAACCGCTCCGTCGGACCGAGCCACTAGAGGCAAGGCATCTACCGCGCGGGGCCTGCTGGCGGGAAATCTGGGGGGAGGTGCGCTCCGCGGGAGGAACTCTGGCCCCAGCGGCCAATCGGCAGGCGCCTGGGCGTGCGCGGGCGGCGTCACTGGCGGCGCGCGCCCGGCCCCGCCCCCTCGGGCGCCAAGAGACGTGGGGAGGGGCGGGGTCAGCCCGCCGCTGCGCGGGGCAGTAGCCCGTGGTGCTGGCATCCGCTCGCGCCTAGGCGGGTGAGGCTCGAGGCTGGATAGGACTGGAAACCTCAACCTACATAAAACCTGCGCGGCTGCGGGCCTCCCCAGTTCGGAAATGCGTTCGTCTTTGAAAGGGAATCTAGAGTCACTGGAGCTGCGATCACGTAGGGGCCGGTGTGTGCCGAGGGCGTGCACCGCCTAGACAGTGCAAGGGGGTAAGCCCAACGGTCACGGAAAGAGACCCTTGTGGAGAAACGCCTGCCAGCGCCTGCATGAAAATCCTGCGGTTAGATTCCATACCCAAGGAACCGGAAGAAAAAAAAAAAAAGATCCAGACTTCCAGACTTAAATCAGCAAATGAAGTCTCATGTTCACTTTCTATTCGCAAAGCATTGCACATAGTAGGTACTTGATATTCTACAATTGAATGCTAAGTGGCAAGCCCTGTAAGAGTTTATGATGTCTTACCACCTACATGGCTTTCCTCTGCCGGGCAGCAATCAAATCCAAACATTTTATATAGATTAACTAATTAAATCCTCTCTGTAACCTGTGAGTTAAGTACTTCTGGTCCAGTGTTCCTTATCTGAACTCTTGGGCCAGGTGTGTCTCACAATGCAGGATTTTTCATGTTTTAGAAAAGTCAGAAGGTGTGAGTAAATTCCTATTCTCCAAATTAAAGAAAGAAATTGGAAGACTGACAGGTCTTTGGCCCTAATCCCAGACTGTGAATAAGTAACTATGGAATCCAGAATCCCAGAAACCAGCCCCAACCAGCAGCAGCTGTGCTTTGGTACAAACACCCGAAGATCAGCTCTTTTCTTTGTTCAGGAGTCTGTTCTGCCACGCAGTTCTCCTTTCTAGGCAAGTAATAAAGTCAGTTTTGTTTCAGAAGTAGTATTTGGAATAATACTAATCCCTCCATGAGGATGATACAGGATACCCTCAGAGAATCTTGAGGCAATACCCTGAAGTCAGATATAATATTCCTTCAGCAGAAGGACTTCCCTGGTGGTCCAGGGGCTAAGATTGCACTTGTAAGGCAGGGGAGTGGGTTCAGTCCCCGGTTAGGGAACCAGATCCCACCTGCTGCACCTAAGAGTTCACGCGCTGCACCTGAAAGATCCCATATGCCACAACTAAGACCTGGTGCAGCCAAAATAAATAAATACTAGTATATACATATTCCTTCAGGAGAACATATGCATATTCACACTCAGTGGGATAAATACAGACTATAAATAGCCTCACTTTAGCTCAGGTCAAAATTTGCTACCAAATGAGTTTGCCACAAAACATTTTTCAGAACTTTTTGGATTTTAGAATTGCAAGTTGGGATTGTTGTTCACTCCCTAAGTGGTGTATGACTTTCCGACCCCATGAACTGCTACATGCCACACTTCACTATCTCCAGGCGTTTGCTTAAACTCATGTCCATTGAGTTGGTGATGCAGCACCACCACCTCATCCTCATCCCTTCTCTTCCTCCTTTCAATCTTTCCCAGCATCAGTCTTTTCCAATGAGTCAGCTCTTCACATCAGGTGGCCAAAAAGTATTGGAGCTTCAGCATCCATCCTTCCAGTGAATATTCAAGCTTGATTTCCTTCAGTATTGACTGGTTTGATCTCCTTGCTGTGCCAAGGGACTCTCAATTGTCTTCTCCAGGGCCACAGTTCAAAAGCATCAATTCTTCAGTGCTCAGCCTTCTTTATGGTCCAACTCTCACATCTATGTATGACTACTGTAGAAAAATATAGTTTTTTGTCAGCAAAGGGATGTCTCTGCTTTTTAATATGCTATCTACCTTGGTCATAGCTTTTCTTCCAAGGAGTAAGCGTCTTTTAATTTCATGGCTGCAGTCACCATCTGCAGTGATTTTGGAGCCCCAAAAATAAAGTCTCTCACTGTTTCCATTCTTTCCCCACCTATCTGCCATGAAGTGATGGGACTGGGTGCCCTGATCTTAGTTTTTTCAGTATTGAGTTTTAAGCCAGCTTTTTCACTCTCTTTCACTCTCATCAAGTCTTCTTTGCAAAAAAAAAAAAAGTCTTTGCTTTCTGCCATTAAAGTGGTGTTATCTGCATACCTGAGGTCATTTATATTTCTCCTGTCAATCTTGCTGCCAGCTTGTGAGTCATCCAGCCCAGCATTTTGCATGGTATACTCTGCATTATAAGTTAAATAAGCAGGTTGACAGTATACAGCCTTGACATATACTCCTTTCCCAATTTTGAACCAAACAGTTGTTCAATGTAAGTTTCTAACTGTTGCTTCTTGTCCTACATGCAGTTTTCTCAGGAGACAGGTAAGGTGGTCTTGTATTCCTATCCCTTCAAGAATTTTCCACAGTTTGTTGTGACCCACACAGTCAAAGGCTTTAGCGTAATAGGGATTGTGAACTTGTATTATGTCTCCATTTTATGGCTGAAGACACTTAGGGACAGATGGATTAGATGGCCCAAGACCAAATAGCCAAAAAAGGGTAGAGTAGGAATTTAAATTCTAGGAAGAGTTTCTGGAGTCCTGTTTTATTAATAGGAGCTTCCCCAATGACTCGGTGGGTAAAGAATCTGCCTGCAATGCAGGAGATGCAGGAGACACAGGTTCGATCCCTAAGTCAGGAAGGTCCCCTGGCGGAGGAAATGGAAATCCATTCCAGTATTCTTGTCTGAAAAATCTCGTAGACAGAGGAGTCTGGCAGGTTACAGTCCAAAGTGTTGCAAAGGGTTAGACACAACTGATCACAGTTGGCTTGGTTATTAATAGAAATGTTATATTGCCTGCAGTTTAACATCATTTTCTATTTTATTTCATCCTCACAACAACCTTATATTAGATTGAACTATATAAAATTAATATTCAACCTTTTTTTTTCTTTTCTAGCTGCATCATGCACTGTTTCTGGGATCTTAGTTACCCCACCAAGGATTGAACCCCAGGCCCTCAGCAGTGAGATCATGAAATCCTAACTACTGTACTATCAGGGAATTCCATATTCAACCTTCTGCAAAGTATAAAAATTCTGTTTCATTTGATTCAACTTAATATTATTCTTGTTTTATAAAAAGGAAATGTACGCTCAGAGGAATGAGCCAGTTAGTTATAGGACAGAAGTTAAGAGCCAGTGCTTGGGTTAAATCAAGACCTGGCCTCTGACCCTCACCCACCAGCCAGGTAATAGTGATTTTACTTCTCTGAACTTGTTTCCTCATCACTAATGAGAACAGTAATAACTATGGGTCAAAATTTGGAGGGCAGTTAGATGCCTCCCACAGAGTTAAACAAGAAGTCACACATCACCAAACACACAGTCCCTTGGTAGGTGAAGTCACTCAGCCTTCTCCACACAGAAAATGCACACTGTGTGCAGAAATAAATGAACACCCAAACAAGAACGAACAGAACAAGCTACTTCTTCAGAACTTGCCACCACCCCTTGCATCTGGACGAGATTCACAGTCAGGCAGAGGAGTAGGCAGGCTTCATAGTGAAAAAGAGAAGGTGTCAGGTGTGCTGTGATAGGAGGGAGCTGGCGTGGATAGCTGGAGATGGGCTAACCAGAAGTAGAGCATGCTCTTCGACTGGTTTGGGGAGCATGTTTAGCTTTCTTTGATTGGAGAGTGAAAAAGAGTTGGCTTAAAACTCAACATTCAGAAAACTAAGATCATGGCATCTGGTCTCATCACTTCATGACAGAGATGGGGAAACAATGGAAACAGTGGCAGACTTTATTTTGGGGGGCTCCAAAATCACTGCAGATGGTGACTGCAACTATGAAATTAAAAGATGCTTGCTCCTTGGAAGAAAAGCTATGACCAAGCTAGACAGCATATTAAAAAGCAGAGACACTACTTTGCCAACAAAGGTCTGTCTAGTCAAAGCTATGGTTTTTCCAGTAGTCATGTATGGATGTGAGAGTTGGACTATAAAGAAAGCTGAGCGACAAAGAGTTGATAGTTTTGAACTGTGGTGTTGGAGAAGATTCTTGAGAGTCCCTTGGACAGCTACGAGATCAAACCAGTCCATCCTAAAGGAAATCAGTCCTGGATATTCATTATAAGGAGGGATGCTAGAGCTGAAACTCCAGAACTTTGACCACCTGACTCGAAGAACTGACTCATTTGAAAAGACCCTGATGCTGGGAATGGTTGACGGTGGGAGGAGAAGGGGATGACAGAGGATGAGATGGTTGGATGGCATCATCGACTCAATGGACTTGAGTTTGAGTAAACTTTGGGAGTTGGTGATGGACAGGGAGGTCTGGCGTGCTTCAGTCCATGGGGTCACAAATAGTTGGACACAACTGAGCAACTGAACTGAACTGAACTGAACTGATTGGTCCTGAGTGGGGACTGATTTCCTTTAGGATTGACTGCTTTGATCTCCTAGCTGTCCAAGGGACTCTCAAGAATCTTCCCCAACACCACAGTTCAAAACTATCAATTCTTTGGTGCTCAGCTTTCTTTATAGTCCAACTCTCACATACGTACATGACTATTGGAAGTGGGGATAAAAAATATACAGCAGCTGACCAGTCATCAACCAGGTCCTCAGAATTCTGGGTCAATTACTGCAGAGTTCTTTGTTTTCTGGACTGGTTGCTGCAAAGGTTGGGGTTTGGCTTCCATCTGCAGCAAGCAACTCAGGAAGTCAAGCGTAGCTGCAATGGGGAGCTAAACAACAACCCCTGTAGCAATGCCTTTGAGTTGCTGCCAAATGCAAATAATGGTGGCTGACTCCTTGCTGAAGCAAGCTCTGAGTAAATAGCTTTTGCTTGTTCTCATTTCAGTGGTCTTAACTATTTCCACATGTCTGACAGCACAGCCTTCCAGGCAGAAGTCAACAGCCTCTAAGTGAAAAGCAAACACAGTGAGTTTGGGAATAGCGAGGTGGCCAAAATGGTTGGAGGAGGATAAACTGGGAGGAGCAGTAGGACATAAGGTCAGAGAAGAAAGACAAGGGAAGATTGTCCCTGCCTTTATAAGACTTGTGGCTCTGACTCTGAGTGAGCTGGGAAGCCATGTGGGTTTTGAGTAGAAGAATGACCTGATCTGACATGAACTGCTAGATTCAGAAAAGACTGTATTTAATAAACAGTAATCTAATTGAGCTATATTATTCTCTACAGAAGAAAGACTGTGGAAATAGAAAACATAAAGTCTAGTGGAAGAAAGAACCAGAAGAGCAGGAATCAGGGGTGTTTATATCCAAAACTCTGGACACATTTCCTCTAAGATGACTCATGAATAGGGGACGGTGAAATAGCCCTTAAGAGTTAATAATTTAAAAAAAAAGAGTTAATCATATGTGCTCTGCACCTGTGCTCCCCACTCATATGCCACCTCCTTCATCTAAGTTCTTCCTTTGTACTGGGCACTGATGATGGCACAGCAGATACAGCGATGAATCAGACAGACACATCCAGAGGAGATGGAGATTGCTAGAGGGGAGCAAAATTTTTTACCCCAAAATGTATCTCTTTCACATGAGAATTAATTTAGGCTGATTATTTTTGTTCTTGTTACCTCCCCCTTAACTGCCTAAAAGAATTTAGATAAAAGGCCTATTCCTAGAATAGGGCCATTATGAGAAATGTCAGCAAAGAATATAAGCTAGGTGTGAAACAGGAGGGGAGAGGGCAGGACACAATTTTGAAAGAATGACATAGCGTGAGGATACAGCATAGACCAATTAGAATCAAATGGGTCCAAGATGGCAGACAAGACAGTTCCAAGGCACCATCAAAGACCAAAAGGTGGGCAGGGGGCCCAATTCCAGGAAATCTCCACCCCTTCCCCCAAATAGTTGGAATAATCCTCCCACTCATTAGCCTATGAAGTTACCCAGCCTATAAAAACTAACCACGCCACGTTTGGAGGACACTGCACTCGCCTTCTGTGATGGCCCACACTCTGTCTATGGAGTGTGTTTCTCTCTGAATAAATCTACTTCTTAACCTACCACTTTATCTCTCACTGATTCTTTCTACAATGAGACATCAAGAACCTGAGGTTCATTGCTGTAGGTTTGGGCTGGGTTCGAGTCCTAGCCATGTGGCTTAGAGTCCCAAACTGGATTTGGGCCAGGTTCAAGTCCCTGCCATGTAGGTTCAAGTCCTCAGTTCAGTTCAGTCATTCAGTCATGTGCGACTCTGCGACCACATGGACTGCAGTACAACAGGCTTCCCTGTCTCTCACCAACACCCTGAGCTTGTTCAAACTTATGTCCATCGAGTTGGTGATACTATCCAACCATCTCATCCTCTGTTGTTCCCTTCTCCTGCTGTCTTCAATCTTTCCCAGCATCAGGGGCTTTTCAAATGAGTCAGTTCTTTGCATCAGGTGGCCACAGTATTGGAGTTTCAGCTTTAGCATCAGTCCTTCCAATGAATATTCAGGACTGATTTCCTTTAGGATGGACTGGTTGGATCTCCTTGCAGTCCAAGGGACTCTCAAGAATCTTCTCCAACACCACAGTTCAAAACCATCAATACTTTGGTGCTTAGCTTCCTGTATAGTCCAACTCTCACATCCATACATGACTACTGGAAAAACCATAGCTTTGACTAGACAGACCTTTGTTGGCAAAGTAGTGTCTCTGCTTTTTAATATGCTGTCTAGCTTGGTCATAGCTTTTCTCCCAAGGAGCAAGCATCTTTTAGTTTCATGGCTGCGGTCACCATCTGCAGTGATTTTGGAGCCCCCCAAAATAAAGTCTGCCACTGTTTCCATTGTTTCCCCATCTATTTGTCATGAAGTGATGAGACCAGATGCCATGATCTTAGTTTTCTGGATGTTGAGTTTTAAGCCAGCTTTTTCACTCTGCTCTTTCACTTTCATCAAGAGGCTATTTAGTTCCTCTTCACTTTCTGCCATTAGGGTGGTGTCATCTGTGTATCTGAGGTTATTTCTATTTCTCCTGGCAACCTTGATTCCAGCTTGTGCTTCATCCAGCCTCGCATTTCACATGATGTACTCTTGCATATAAGTTAAATAAGCAGGGTGACAATATACAATCTTGACATACTTCTTTCCCAATTTGGAACCAGTTCATTGTTCCATGTCTGGTTCTAACTGTTGCTTCTTGATCAGCATACAGATTTCTCAGGAGGCAGGTAAGGTGGTCTGGTATTCCCATCTCTTTAGGAATTTTCCACAGTTTGTTGTGATCCACACAGTCAAAAGCTTTGGCATAATCAATAAAGCAGAAGTAGATGTTTTTCCTGGAATTCTTGCTTTTTTGATGATCCAGTGGAGGTTGACAATTTGATCTCTGGTTCCTCTACCTTTTCTAAGTACAGTTTGAACATGCGCAAGTTCACAGTTCATGTACTGTTGAAGCCTACTTGGAGAATTTTGAACATTACTTTGCTAGCATGTGAGATGAGTGCAATTGTGTGGTAGCTTGAACATTCTTTGACATTGCCCTTCTTTGGGATTAGAATGAAAACTGACCTTTTCCAGACCTGTGATCACTGTTGAGTTTTCCATATTTGCTGGCATATTGAGCGCAGCACTTTCACAGCTTCATCTTTTAGGATTTCAAATAGCTCAACTGGAATTCCATCACCTCTACTAGCTTTGTTCCTAGTGATGCTTTCTAAGGCCCACTTGACTTCACATTCCAGGATGCCTGGCTCTAGGTGAGCCATCACACTGTTGTGGTTATCTGGGTTATGAAGATCTTTTTTGTTTTTGTTTGTTTCTTTGTTTTTTTATGAAGATCATTTTTGTATAGTTTTTCTGTGTATTCTTGCCACCGCTTCTTAATATCTTCTGCTTCTGTTAGGTTGATACCATTTCTACATTCCTTTGAAGAAAGTAAGGAAAACCACTAGACCATTCAGGTATGACCTAAATCAAATCCCTTATGATTATACAGTGGAAGTGACAAATAGATTCAAGGGATTAGATCTGATAGAGTGGTTGAACAACTATGGATGGAGGTTTGTGACAATGTACGGGAGGCAGTGATCAAGACCATCCCCAAGAAAAAGAAATGCAAAAAGGCAAAATGCTTGTCTGAGGAGGCCTTACAAATAGCTGAGAAAAGAAGAGAAGTGAAAGGCAAAGGAGAAAAGGAAAGATATACCCATTTGAATGCAGAGTTCCAAACAACAGCAAGGAGAGATAAGAAAGCCTTCCTCAGTGGCCAATGCAAAGAAATAGAGGAAAACAAAAGAATGGGAAAGACTAGAGATCTCTTCAAGAAAATTAGAAATACCAAGGGAACATTTCATGTAAAGATGGGCACAATAAAGGACAGAAATGGTTCAAGTCCTTATCTGAGGTAAATGGTTTTAGGTGTAGTGGGGGGGATCTCAGCAGAGGCTAGAGATTAGAGTCCACTCTGAGTCCCACTCTCTGCAGGGCCCAGTCAATATTTACCAAATATTTGCTTTTCCATCACCACTTGCATTGCCTTCCTCCCATTTGAAGTCCCCAAACACTACCCATAACAACCTCTTTTGTTTTTAATTGAACATGATATTTAAGGTGAAAATTTCTGCCATTTTGGTGCATTACTCAGTTTTCTGCCTCTCTCCCATATGTATGTGTTATCAAACTTTTGATTATCTCTTGTTAATCTTACTCACATCAGTTTAATTCTTAAACCAGTCAGCACTTAGACAGGTAGAGGCAAATATCTTCGTGACACCGCCGGAAAAAAGCAAGCAGTTATAATATGCCATTCCCAGTGGGCTGTCAACTAAAAGATGCACAACATGAGAGTTGTGAAGTAAGTTTTATTTCAGCAAAATGAGGACTGCAGCTCAGGAGACGGCACCTCAGATAGCTCTGAGAAACCCCTCCAAAGAAGTAGCGGAGGAAGGTCAGTGTATATGATTTTGGTGAATGGGGAGTTCATTGCAATCAAGCAATTATTTTACAAAAGGTTTTCTGCTTCACTAGGAGCTGAAGTCAGCACGAAGGGAGGGATTTAGTGCTTTTCTAGATATGAGGAGATGTAAGGATTGGACCATGAAATCAGTTCCTAATTCTCAAAATTCTCCAAGCCAGGCTTCAGCAGTACATGAACCATGAACTTCCACATGTTCAGACTGGATTTAGAAAAGGCAGAGAAACTAGAGATCAAATTGCCAACATCCGTTGGATCATCAAAAAAGCACTCGAGTTCCAGAAAAACATCTACTTCTGCTTTATTGACTACGCCAAAGCCTTTGACTGTGTGGATAACAACAAACTGTGGAAAATTCCTAAAGAGATGGGAATACCAGACCACCTTACCTGCCTCCTGAGAAATCTGTATGCTGATCAAGAAGCAACAGTTAGAACCAGACATGGAACAATGAACTGGTTCCAAAATGGGAAAGAAGTATGTCAAGGTTGTATATTGTCACCCTGCTTATTTAACTTACATGCAAGAGTACATCATGTGAAATGCGAGGCTGGATGAAGCACAAGCTGGAATCAAGGTTGCCAGGAGAAATAGAAATAACCTCAGATACACAGACAATACCACCCTTATGGCAGAAAGTGAAGAAGAACTAAAGAGCCTCTTGATGAAAGTGAAAAGAAGAGAGTGAAAAAGCTGGCTTAAAACTCAACATTCAGAAAACTAAGATCATGGCATCTGGTCTCATCACTTCATGACAAAGAGATGGGGAAACAATGGAAACAGTGGCAGACTTTATTTCTGGGGGCTCCAGAATCACTGCAGATGGTGACTGCAGCCATGAAATTAAAAGATGCTTGCTCCTTGGAAGAAAAGCTATGACCAAGCTAGACAGCATATTAAAAAGCAGAGACACTACTTTGCCAACAAAGGTCTGTCTAGTCAAAGCTATGGTTTTTCCAGTAGTCATGTATGGATGTGAGAGTTGGACTATACAGGAAGCTAAGCACCAAAGTATTGATGGTTTTGAACTGTGGTGTTGGAGAAGACTCTTGAGAGTCCCTTGGACTG
Source organism: Dama dama (assembly GCF_033118175.1). Lineage (NCBI taxonomy): Eukaryota > Metazoa > Chordata > Mammalia > Artiodactyla > Cervidae > Dama > Dama dama. The sequence goes on from NC_083691.1 coordinate 73,863,301, forward strand.
GAAGGAGATCCAACCAGTCCATCCTAAAGGAAATCAGTCCTGAATATTCATTGGAAGGACTGATGCTAAAGCTGAAACTCCAATACTGTGGCCACCTGATGCAAAGAACTGACTCATTTGAAAAGCCCCTGATGCTGGGAAAGGTTGAAGACGATAGGAAAAGGGGATGACAGAGGATGAAATGGTTGGATGGCATCACCAACTCGATGGACGTGAGTCTGAGTAAGCTCCAGGAGTTGGAGATGGACAGGGAAGCCTGGCCTGCTGCAGTCCATGGGGTCTTAAAGAGTCAGACACGACTGAGTAACTGAACTGAACTGAAAGACCTGTTCCACCAGTTTCCTTGGAGCACAAAGTGCCCCATTCTCCATCCTGAGCTCCCTGCAGGGTGAGTTGAAGGTCAACAGCTGCAGCAGAACAGGATTCAGTCCCCACAGAAGGATGGCAAATGACCTTGGCAAGCAGAAATTTGTAGTTGACAAGCCGCATACATTATGTTAGATCATGTTGATATGGATTTAGTCTAGTACCATGGTTCCCAAACTGGGCAACAAAGCATCCCAGGGAACAAGAGCAAATCCACAGAGTCTCCACGGGTATTTTTAAATTTCAAGGGAAATTCAGCAGCACCTGTCAAACACTGTACAAGACTACTAACTTGAGGTAGTTCACAGTTTCAACATGAAATTATGCCACATTGGTTTTAATGATATCATTGGGGAAGAAAAACAACATTTCCTCTACTGTATTAGGTTCAGTTTGGGTTATCTGCAAATTAAACTGACAAAAGAGATTAGCAAAAGGAAAAGTTTACTTTTGCGAACAATGCGAATACATGCAGAAGTGCTTAGTGGGGGAAAGAAAAGACTTCCACAGTGAGGACAAATAGGTTTTTTTAGGAAAGACAAATGGGTTTTTAGGAGGGCAAATAGACAAAAAGGGTAGCGACTTGGCACGTACACACAAGCATGGTATTCTGAGGTCTCCATGACTCACATCTCTCTGAAAGTGTTTTTGGTGTTTTCTATGATAAACAGCAAGTACTATGTAGAATGAGTGTTTGTGCTCAGTGCTCAGTGGTGCCTGACTCTTTGCAACCCCATGGAGTGTAGACCGCCAGGTTCCTCTGTCCATGGGATTTTCCAGGCAAGAATACTGGAGTGGGTTAGCATTTCCTCCTCCAGGGGGTCTTCCCAACCCAGGGATCAAACCTCTTCTCCTGCATTGCCATCAGGTTCTTTACTGCTGAGCTATCGGGGATGCCCCTAGGATGAGTGTGATGGTGTCCAAATCTGATTTTAAAGTTTGAGAAGTTGTACAGTGCTCAGCCAGCACACACATCTCAATACTATGTATAGGTTATTTAAGAATGAAATTAAAATATTATTTTTCCTTTTAATTTATGTGTATTTTTCCCCAAACAATTCCTAAATTGTTAGAACGTAAATCCTTTTTTTTTTTTTTTTTAATAATTTTTAAAATTTATTTTTGGCTATGCTGGGTCTTCATTGCTGTGCAGGCTTTCTCCAGTTGCAACGAGTGGGGGCTACTCTCTAGTTGTGGTACTCAGGCTTCTCACTGTGCTGGCTTCTCTAGTTGTAGAGCATGGGCTCTAGAGTGTGAGGGCTTCAGTGGTTTCAGAGCATAGGCTTAATGGTTATGGTGCACCATCTTAGCTCTTCCACAGCATGTGGGATCTTCCTGGATCAGGGATGGAAACTGTGTCTCCTGCATTGGAAGGCGGATTCTTTACCACTGAGCCACCGGGGAAGCCCCATAAATGCTTAGTAAGTCGTATGAACATGAAAATATATGGGACTGTTGAGTATGTCTTTTGGCCTAGGAGGCTTGGTGAGGAAAGTAAAAGCACCAGGGTTTAGTTTTGATGAACCCCCTGTTTAGTGGTTGAAGGTTCTGTTTGCAAACTTTATGTGTTCAAATCCCAGCTGAGTTGCTTACTGACTACATGCTTTTCTTGGACAGGTTATAATATTTATCATCTTCGTGCCTCAGTTTCTTCGTCTGTAAATTGGGAATGATGGTAACAAGACCTAACTCTCGGGGCTGTGGTGAGGATTGAGTGGAACGGCATTGTGAAGCCCTCAGTCCGGTGCCTGCCCCCCACCCCCACCTGGCACACCAGTTAATGGGGTAGAGTTACATAAAGAAAGCTCTGAAGGTTTTCCGAAGAATGCAGTGTTCTGTGTTCCTGCTCCACCCATCCGAGGATCAGGCTGACTGAACAATCCTTCCCTTTGTCTTAGGCCTTGGGAGATAAAGTCAAGTCTGGAAAAAGAAGGGAGGGTTTTATGAGGTCCTCATCCTAGCCCAATCGGTCTGACAGTGCCAGGTTTTCTTGGCCAGTTGCACAGAAAGAGATGCTAAAGTACAGGAGGAACCAGGGACCAAACAAAGGAAACAAAAGAAAAGCTACAGTCCCATGCTCGGTGGGAGGGTGGAGTTTGGAAGAAATTTACCTGAAGCCATGTTTGGATGGCTCAGTGGGTAAAGAATCCATCCGCCTTCAAAGCATTAGATGCAGGAGATAGTTGGTTCCATTGCTTGGTCAGGAAGATCCCCTTGGAGGAGGAAATGGCAACCCACTCCAGTATTTTTGCCTGGGAAATACCGGAGCCTGGTGGAGCACAGTCCACGGGGTCACAAAAGAGTTGGACGTGACTAAGCAACTGCACACACAAAGCAAAGCAAAGCAAACTACAAAGTTTCCACCTTTTATTACACACATAAAGATGTGACATGGTGTGTCAAAAAACCCCTTAGGTAATGTAGTGCACCTGGGTTGTTAACTGGAGCTGCTTCTCTGTATCAAAGTGAATCAGAAGGTCCAGGCAAGGGGGTGGGGAGCGGTGTTTCATTCCTGATGTTGTTCAGTCACTAATTCATGTCCGACTCTTTGAGACCCCATGGACTGCAGCAGGGTTCCCTGTCCTCCGCTATCTCCCAGAGTTTGCTCAAACTCATGTCCATTGAACTGGTGATGCCATCCAACCATCTCATTCTCTGTCGCCCCTTCTCTCCTGCCCTCAGTCTTTCCCAGCATCAGGGTCTTTTCTAATGAGTCAGTTCTTTGCATCAGGTAGCCAAAGTATTGGAACTTCAGCTGCAGCATCAATCCTTCCAATGAATATTCAGGGTTGATTTCCTTTAGGATTGACTGGTTTGATCTCCTTGCTGTCCACAGGACTCTCAAGAGTCTTCTCCAACACCACAGTTTCAAAGCATCCATTCTTCGTTCATTACTGATGACACAACTTCAAAAAGCAAAGTTTCTGACGCTGTCTGATTTTAGAGGCCAAGACTTCGCAGTGAGTAAGAAAGCAGGAGTCCTCCTGCTGCTCTGCTGCTGCAGCTTGTCCTTGGGAGAAATAAGTGTTTCCTGTTCAGCTCTGTAACTGGCTTTATCTTTATTATCCCAACCAAATGAATGGCAGGGCACATTTTTAACTTCTCATACTTTCTCATTGCTAATATTTGCTCTCTCAGTCTTGAGAATGAGGAGGAGGGGAACTTCATGGCAGCCAGGTAGGAGGAGACAACAGCAGCATCTTTCTTTCCGGCAGCAAGGGGACAAAAACCAAAAGGTGCCAGTGTATTCCCACCAACACCCTGACAAGTGGCAGAGGCTGAGTGACTGGCTGGGGGAGGCTGGGGCTCTTGACCAACTGGAGAGAGGGGAGGCTGGCGGGAGGACTTGCACAGCCTGGGGCACTCCCCTGCCCCACCCAGCATTCCTGTCTGGGGGCCTGGGGGGGAGGGGAGGGCTAGCACAGTCATTTCTCTGGTTCCCAGAGCCATCCTGGGTAGAATTGCCAGATGTTTTTCTAATTACTAGAGCAACCCTTTTAGGTTGAATGTGGTCTCAGCTTCTGATCTCCACAGTCTGGCCCCAGTCTCCCTTCCCAGCTGACTGCCATTCCTACCCTCTGCCTTCACTGTCCTGGTGTCATCCTCTCCCCTGAAGTCACACAAACGTGGTTTCAATCCCAATGAAAAGAAAGAAAGTGAAGTTGCTCAGTTGTGTCCTACTCTTTGCGACCCCATGGACGGTAGCCCACCAGGCTTCTCCATCCATTGAATTTTCTAGGCAAGAGTACTAGAGTGGGTTGCCATTTCCTTCTCCAGGGGATCTTCCTGACCCAGGGATCAAACCCAGGTCTCCCACATTATGGACAGACACTTTACCATCTGAGCCACCAGGAAATCCCATGTGATCTCAGGTACAAATGGTGGAGGCCTGGATAAGTTATTGGCCCTGGAGCCCTGATCTCCCAATCTGATAAATGGGGCCAACAAATATCTACCTCATAGGGTTATTGGGAGAATGGAATGAGATGAAGACAGTTACCAAATACAGAATTTGTGCCCTATAAATATAAGTCACTTCCCTTTCATGTGCTGTTTCTACCCCCTGCTCTTGCTCACTTTTCCTTCACCTTCCCAATCCAAATGGAACCAAGCAGAGCCCTGCCCCCTTGCCCAAGTACAAGGCCCCTCCATGCTGCCTGTCTCTTGTTTGTAGAGAAGCTGAAGTCTCCCAGTCCCCCTCCACCCACCCCCCACCCCCCACCCCCATCACAAAAAGAGCAGGCTCAAGCAGCTAATGATTAGACAATAGAGTCACAGAAGCTTTCAGTGTCTGATGCAGGTTCCTGAGTCATTTTATAGATACTGTAACTGCCCACCAGAGGGAAAAGTTAACTGCGTGATGACCAGATTGCATTAGCTGCTCTATCTTGAGCAGTACTGAACCTAAGGCTACTATTGAACCTATGAACCAATTCCAAGAACCTTTAAGAGAATGGAATTAACACTATTGCTCACAGTACTCTATATCTTGTGGGCATCAAATTAATTATAGCTTGCTCTGTCTGTATATGTAAGCGGGCAACTAAAATTGTCAGCAAAGACACAATACTGTCACATGTTGACATCTTTCTCTCTGTATCAGCATGAAGAACTTAAACAGGATAGGTCTTCACCCCTAGCCCCACAGAAACAGAATGATGCTCTGACAAGTGGGGATTTGTAAGCAGCTTTTGGCAGCGGAGAGCTCTTTGCAGGAAAGAGTTCTCTGCAGGGGGCCTCTTTTGTCTTGTCACTTTAGCAAAGCTTTGTTGTAACTAACCTTCAACCAGGCACTCCCACCCTCTACTCATCTCTGGCCGAGCAAACATTGCAAATCTTTGATCACACAATCCCTTGCCTAAATATGCTGGTTCTTTCCGTAGATCAAAGAAGCAGAAATGAAGAATAAGTAATTAACCAATGACCTGATTTCTTAAATTCCCCTTCAGTAATCTCACAAACAAACTGTGTAAACAAGATAACATCTAAAGTAAGATCTCGGAGGAGTCAACAAGCCTACATCAGTGGAAGATGGCAATGAGTCTGATCTTGTATATTTTCCATAATTAACTGAGATTGCTTCCCCCTTTCCTTTTAAAAACTTTCAGGGCTGAACAGAATCTTTGGATTTGGGATGCAAAATCTTTGGATTTTAGGATCCACCTCCCCCCGCTAGAATGTCAGCTGATGAAAAGCAATGCTTTCCATTTCTACCAACATTTGCCTCCTGGGCATTGATTTTCAGGTGGCAAACAGCTGGACCTGAGTTTAGTAATACAAAAACCATTCACCAGCTCAGTAGAAGTCCCTGCCTGGCCAAGTCCCTCCTCTGAACACATCCCCCAATCAAGTAGCTTCAGTTTCAAAGAATGGCCTCCTGGGTCCCCAGATACGGAGCTGTGATTTGAAAGCTGTGGCATGTATTTGATCCTGTGACACATATCAGGTTATGATTTGCCATCTCAAGGTGAGTGGGAGAATGATTGAACTGGAAAGACCCAGCAATACCTTGGGGGGCCTTTCCAGGACACGCCTTCCCTTATCCTCTGCTTTGGCTCCTCCCTTAAGTACCTAGATAAAAGTATTTGACGCAAATTTCCTGAGTTGTTTTGCAGAAGTGAAAATTCCCCCACCAAATGGAAGGGCTATTTGAAGACCCAGAGCACATAGCCTCAGGCCTTCCGGAACCTAAGGACTGTGAAGGTTAACCCCTGTGACACCACCCTGCCTCACTATCAGCCAATCAGAGAATTGTGTACGAGATGATTGCACACCCTGCAACACCTCTCCCCCACCAATTGCCCTTTAAAAATGCTTTGCCAAAAAAAAAAAAAAAATGCTTTGCCAAAATCCCTTAGTGGCTCAGCTGGTAAAATATCTGCCTGCAATGTGGAAGACCTGGGTTTGATCCCTGGGTTGGGAAGATCTCCTGGAGAAGGGAAAGGCAACCCACTTCGGTATTCAGGCCTGGAGAATTCTATGGTCTATAGTCCATGGGGTCCATGGAGTCACTAAGAGTCAGACATGACTAGCAACTTTCATTTCACTTCACTTCTGGGGAGCTTGAGGCTTTTCAGGGCATGAGTCACCTCATCTCCTGCAATAAATATTTCTCTGATACAAATTCTGACATTTCAGTTTGTTTGGCTTCACTGTAAGTTGAGCACACGAACTTGCGTTATCAGGACCCACCCAGAACCTGAAAATTGGTATGAAGATGATTTTAAACTGAAGATATTTGAAATTCAATAGCTGCAGACAAAAGTCATCTCAAAGCATCTCTCATCTACTAAAAGCAGAAACTTCTGAGAAATGAGAACTACCATAAATTCCCTCTTTGGAGTGAGTCTGCTCCCAGGAGAAAGACCAAGAAAAATTGTATCATAAATCCCCTCTCCTGGGAAGTTTTATGGCTCTGAAGACAGAAAGACCACTGGCACCTACGTAAACAAACACTGTCACAGACTTTCTTTTTGGCCTCTTGCTCTCCTAAAAACCCATTTATCTTTCCAAAAGAAATCTGTCCATTCTTCTCATAGGAAACTTTCCTAGCCCTCCCTTTTCCCTATGTGGGGGTGGGGAAATCTTCCCTTCTCTTCTAGTTTCTTTGGCTGGTCTAGTAATTAAATTGACATAAGATAGATTAACAGAAGAAAAACAAAAGTTTAATAACATGTGTACACCCTTTGCTCCTTGCAAAAAGTCAGAAATGATGACTGAAGCGACTTAGCACACACACGCACACATACACCCTTTAAACATAGGAGAACCCAGGAAAACTGAGTGAGTTTCTGAAATGGCCAAAGCCATCACCTTGAATACATCTTCAGCTAAAGACAAAAGAAGATAGAAGATGGTGGCAGGCAGGGAAATCAGTGATGGAAGGTAATCATGCAAAGCACAATGAACAAGGGTAAGGTTGTTATGAAGAATTAAGTATATACCTTCTTCATTGTTAATGGTTTCTAGAGATTTGGTCATCCTCCTCTTCCTGGTAGAGAGTGGGAGACACCCTTATGAAGGGAGGGAGACTTCTCTTTTAAATGTAAATATTTCTTGAAAAAGGATAACTTCTACTTAATTTTTGGAGATTTTCCTCTGTCTGCAGTTTCCTAAAAGTATAAAAAATCTAAAAGTCTAAAATAATCAATATACCGAAGAGGCACATCTTGGGGCGGTATATTTTGCTTCCCTTCTAAGTTAGATATTGTTTAAAAAACAACAACAACAACAACAACAACTGGCTCCAAATAGAGTCATGGAATTCTCCAGGCAAGAATACTGGAGTGGGTTGCCATTTCCTCCTCCAGGGGATACTCCTGACCCAGGGATCAACCTGCATCTCCTGCATTGCAAGCTGATTCTTTTCCGCTGAGCCACCAGGGAAGCCTCGGTATGGTAGTTGATAGAATTGAGGTAAAAGTTTATTTTTAAAAATTAGTATATTTGATGGAGAAGGAAATGGCAACCCACTCCAGTAGTCTTGCCTGGAGAATCCCGTGGACAGAGGATCCTGGTAGGCTACAGTCCACGGGGCCGCAAGAATCGGACATGACTTAGCAACTAAACCACCACATGTTAAATATAAGAACATGTCAAAATCTTAAGTATACCATTTCAAAAGTTTGTGTATCTACTTCACAATTGTAAAAAATAAAAGATAATGTGTCATTTCTTATGTTAAAGTTTGTGTGTCAAAAATGGAACATACAGTAAATATTTCACATAATTAATAGCACACATTAAAAAAAACAGTACATTTAAATGGACTTTATGTAAGATGGTTACATCTCTCTTGCCTGGTTATATTGTAGAATAGACATTATGTCTTATTGGGGAATGTTTCCCCTGCCTGATGTTATAAATCTGGCATATAAATCTGCCCCTAGGGCAATATTAACTAACCATATTAAAGGAAACCAGCAAGGTTACCTGAGCCCACACAATATGAAATAAAAACTGGGGGCTAATATTCAGGGGCTAATAAAAGCAAATGATGGAGGGTTTTCTCTGCCCCTAGGGTGGATAGGTCTAGGTTTGACTTGTACACTCAGACGGAAGGTCTTTGTTGAATGCCTTGTGCAAATTTCAAAGGCATGATAAATTGAACTCCAAAGTTCTAGAACACAGAACTGTTTTTTGGTCGTGCTATGTGGCAAGCGGGATCTTAGTTCTCTGACGAAGGATCAAACCCGTGTGCCTGTAGTGGAAGAGCAGTCCAGTCTTAACTGAAGAAGGAATTCATAGGGCCTGGACTCCATCTCAGGCCTGTCTGTGCTGATCGGGCTCGGCCACCTCTCCAGTGGACTCTGAACTCTCTGCTTAGTGCCTGTGGGAACGACAATGGAAGGATAAGACCCCCTCCGGACAGGGGAACCTTGAAGATCATATCCAGGTTACTCATCACCTAAGAGAAAACACACACTAATCACCCCAGGCTCCAGACACTATCTATCAGAATGTAAGCACAGGCTTATCGGTTATTAACTGGAATGTAACTGCGGGCTTATTGATTATTGACTGTTTGAACACATAACACGTGAATGATGGGGTTATTGTAGTTGTATTTACCCTTGCTTTGTTTATGTAAGTCTCAAGGGAATTGGGGTAGTGGGTTTGGACACGTACACATGGGGTATAAAAGATTTTCACAAATGCTGGTCGGGGTCCTTGGCTAAGAGGAGACTCTGCCTTGGGCCCGCCGGTGTAATAAACTGCACTCCACTATCTGCATTGTCCTGAGTGAGTTTGTTTCCCGGAAAGTGGCTATAACATAACAACTGGACCACCAGGAAGTCCCAGGAACATAGCACTCTTGATTTTCAGTTTATTTGGAAACATTCTCAGTGATATAAAAAAAGCAAATTAAAGAAAATGTAGTTGGGCAAATCAAAATTTGTTGTCTTTTAGGTAGCAAGCCAGTTATTTGGGAATTAAGAGTTTGGATTCTGGGACCCAGATTTATCACTTATCAGCCATGTGACCTTAGACAGGTTAACAAACCTGTCTGTGTTTAAAAGAGCCACATCTGTAACATGGGGTAAATAACAGTACTCTTACTGGGTTGTTGTGAGACTTAAACAAGTTAATACCCATCAGGTGGGACTTCCCTGGTGGTCGAGTGGCTAAGATGCCATGCTCCCAATGCAGGCCGCCTGGTTGGACCCCTGGTCAGGGAACCAGATACACATGCTGCAGCAAAGGGTTCAACTGCTGCAGTTAAAGATCCCACATGTGGCAACGAAGATGGCAACAAAGATCAAAGATCCTGTATGCTGGAAATAAGACCTGGTACAAACAAGTAAATTAAAAAAAAAAAATCATCCATAAACGGCTCAGCACTGTCTAGCAGCAAAATTACTATATCATAGTTGTTGTTGCTGCTCTTATTATTATTACTATTTTTAAGGCACTTGCCTGAGGACCTTCTGATTAGAACTGAAATGAACATACTTTCCTGTCCCTGTTGAACAATACTAGGACTAAGCAAAAATAATCTAGCTGCTTGCTCCAGGAAATATCTGCTCCTGAAAGATAAGATTACAAACTAACCAAGCAGACAATTTATCAAGACTAACAGCTGGCTCGTCAAGACTCTTTGAAGACCCCTGCCTCCATGACCCACCCATCTATTAAGTCATACATTGTACCCACCCAACCAGTTTCCTCCTTTGCAAGACCCAACCTCAACAGACCTCTTTCTGGAGTTCTAGCCCCATATATCCAATTACCTGGTTGTCTCACGGGCAGGTCATAATTAACATATTGAAAGCTGAACTCTTATTTTTTTTGGTTGCACCAAGTGGCTTGAGATCTTGGTTCCCCAACTGAGGCAGGAGATAGATGGGCTCTTGGTTATACACTTACAACTGGCCTCCTGTTTACATTTCATGGGGCAGGAAAAAGTGGGCTTCAAGCCGGATGCTTACAGCTTGTCTCCTATTTGCATTTCCTGAGACTTGAGACAGGTAGGTTTCCAAGTTAGACTTTTAAAACCAACCTCTTGCTTAATCTCCCAAATAAAATTAACAACAGAGACAGGATAAATAGCCAAATTTGTCTCTTGTGGATGCCTTAGAATAATAGTCATTACAAGGACAAAGAGGGGCAAAATCTTATTTGAGTAAATGATCCAGAGATCACTGCTCACTGCACTTTCTTGGGACAAGGGAGACATTACACATGTGCAGAAAGGTTCCTTGAGGGTCAAGTGACAGGATAATGCCAGGCCATAATGAGTCTTGCTTCTCCCAGATGCCTTTGCGTCGAGACCCATCTTGACTGAGAGATGCATGCACACCAAGAGTGATGGTGCTGAGACAAATTAGCCAGGAGGAGAGAAACAAGATGATTGGCCAGAAGGAAGACAAAGACTCGGAAAACTGCCCCTTTATAAAGTATTTCAAGTTCCCAAAGGCACCGACTCCCTCTCTGAGTCACCTGGAGCATCTTTCCACATGTACTTTGCTTTTCCTTTTTCCTTTTCTCTTTACCTCCTGCCTCCTGGCTGAATTCTTTCCTGACAAGGCGGGCAAGAACTGAAGATTTAGGCCCTAGCCACTTGCCTCTGTAGTCCAGTAATTAGGGTTCCCAGTAAGAGAACTAAGCCCTTCCAGCTACTTCTTACTGCTGCTTATTGAGCGGCTGCTCACTGCTGCGTGCATCGAAATCACAACCAGGGACCGAACCTGGGCACAGTCCCAACAACAGGACCACCAGGGAATTCCCAAAAGCTGAACTCTAGATTCCTCCTTCCATCCTGTTCTCTGCCTCTTCTCCATCTTAGTGACACCTCTCTGCTCACCCAGTTGCTTAAGCTAGACACCCTGGTACCTCCCCCTCTCCACATCCAAAATCTCACATAATACAAACTGTCCCCTCCCATCTCTCTACCACTCTTAGTATCCTCTGTCGAGAAGAAAACTTTCCTCTACCCTTCTAGGTTCTTCTGGTTGGTCTAAGAATTAAATTGACATGAGACTGATTAACAGAGAAAATCAAACTTAATTTTGTATGTATGGCAACCCCACATACATGAAAGATCCAGAGACAGAAAGGTAAAATGAGGTCTGTATTCCATCCTGAGCTAAGGAATGTTATAGGGGCGCGGGGCTTCCAAGGACAGGAGGGTCATGGGTGATAAGAACAGTAAGGGTTTGGTAATTGGATGCTTATTTTACTATATAGATGGAGCCACTTAGATAAAATTTATCTCTGAGAATAACTAATTTTTTTTTTCTGGAAAAAATCCTGAATTTAAATGCTTCTAGGTAGTTAAGGGAGGGGCAGTCATTTCTCTTGAACCTGCAGGGTCTCAACTGCCTTTATTTCAAAATAATCCTCATGCAAAAGTGACACATGTTGGGGGAGGTTCGTTCTGAACCCCTACACCTCCTCCTAACTTGACTCCCTGCTTTTGCTCTTATCTCCCCAATATTCATTCTCCATGTAATAGCCAGAGTGACCTTTTAAAAGCACAAATCACATCATGTCACCTCCTCTCATTAGAACTTGGCAGTGAATTCCCATCACCTTTGGACTACAACCCAAAATCCATATTGCTGGTCCTGCCATTTCCCCAATCTTATTTTATTTTTTTTCTCCAATTTTATTTTATGCCAACACTTTCCTATACTTCAGCCATTTGGAGCCTCTACATTGGCTGGCCTTTCTACCACTGGCTCCTTTTCATCCTCCAGGTCTTTGGTAATTTAAAACATGTCCTACTGACTATTCTAATCCAAAACACCAATCACACTTTCTAGTTCTATTTATTTGTTTATATATTGCTTTTCTTCCCCACAATACTCCAAGCTCTAAAAGCTTATTCACCACTGTACAGCGAACACCCAGAACAATGCCTGTGTATCTTTGGCCTTTGTGGCAAGTTGATTGCATTAATGGCCCTCTTTCTTCTCGCAGTCTTGTAGGCTCCTCCCACTTGGCTGTGGGCTCACTGTGTGGCTAAGGCCAATGAGATGTTTGCAAACATGACTGTAAGTAGAGGCTTGAAAAGCATATGAACAGTTCCGCTTGCCTTTCTGCACAATTGGTTTGGTGGTTTTTCAGTCGATAAGTTGTGTCCGACTCTTATGACTCCATGCAGTACAGCCCGCCAGGCTCCTGTGTCCATTGGATTACACCGGAAAGAATACTGGAGTCAGTTGCCGTTTTATTCAAGTGAAAGTGTTAGTCACTCTGTCATGTCTGACTCTTTGCAACCCCAGGGACTGTAACCTACCAGGTTCCTCTGTCCATGGACTTCTCCAGGCAAGAATACTGGAGCGGGTAGCCATTCCCTTCTAGGCGATCTTCCCAATCTGGGAATCAAACCCAGGTCTCCTGCATTGCAGGTAGATTCTTTGGGTCCTGCCATTGCCATGAGAATATTCCTTGATACACTGCTGAAGAGATGTAAGAAGTAGAAGAGAAAATCTGAGTCCAGCCTAGCTGAGGCCATTCATAGCTAGCTGAACCTCAGATGTGCGATGGAGCCAGTCAAGATCAGCAGAGCCACCTGACCCGTGGCTGATTGCAGACTCTTAAGCCACCTGAGGTCAAAAAACCAACCTATAGACTCATGAGCAACAATAATTACTTTGTTTTTGAATAATTAGCTATGTTTTTTAAATAATACAGCATCACTGTGACAACATAACTGATCTAGCATTCAAATAGTTGTTGGCTAGGTGAGTATTAGTGAATTTTAGACACTAGAGCAGGGCAGGAAATATGGCAGATTTCTTTGGGCTTAAAATGATAGGGATAGACAGAAGGGACAAAGTAGATGATTAAGTGGTTAATACCATTAGGGGATCACAAGTAGAAAAAAAGGTATGGGTGACACCTGCAAGATAATGATGACTCAAGAAAGCAGGTTTGTTTTCCAACAAAACTATGCAGCAGAGCCATGAGACCTGACCCCAAACAATAAAGTAACAGTGGAATGAGACCTATATCCTGCCCGATGAAGCCAAAATCATTCCTAGAACATACTGTTCTGTGCACACTAAAAACAAAAATATAGGACATCAGACTGAAACCTGAGACGATTTACCATATTTTGGTGTATGTTACCGCATTATGCACCTTTGCCCATTTTGAACATGACAAGCTGGACTATGACAGTCCAGTTTGACCATACAGGGACAAGAAAACTCTCCTGCTCAATGTGGAGGAGGAACTGATGACGGAAGTTTGATATCTATTCAAGAATGAGGAAGAAGGTGGTTTTCTTCCCCTCCCCACTTTTCCTTTGATTATAAAAATAAGGCCCACCCAGCTTTGGGGGCTGCACTTCCTTGACTGCCTATTTGTGTCTCTCACAAGCATCCTATACCAATAAATCTCTTCTCGCCTGTCACTTTGCCTCACACTGTCGTTGAATTATTTCTGCACTGAGACAACCTGAACATCGTTAAGTCCTGAGATGAGTTCTATGGTTTCAGAACTCAGGTGCATGCTTGCTAATTCACTTCAGTCATGTCTGACTCTTTGTGACCCCATGGACTGTAGCCACCAGGCTCCTCTGTCCATGGGATTCTCTAGGCAAGAATACTAAAGTGGGTTGCCATGCCCTCCTCCAGGGGATCTTCCCCACCCAGGTATCAAACCCACATCTCTTACGTCTCCTGCATTGGCAGGTGGGTTCTCTACCACTAACGCCACCTAATTAAAAAAACAATGGGCTTGAATCCCGTCCCATGGGTTCAAGTCCCATCCAAGGAGAAGCACAGTTTTCAAAGGGACCTCCCTACAGCACATCACCTATAGGGAGCTTTCTGTGGATTCAGGTAGCTCTACTGCTCTTTCTGGTTATATAGGAAGCCAGGGTTTGGTGGGAATCTTCCAGAATGGAGGTACCCAGGGCTAGAGAGAGGCCTATATTAGTTTTCTGTTGCTGCATAAGAAATTACCATACACTGAGCAGTTTAAAACAATATCGGCGTATTGTCTCAATACTAATGTATTGAGAGGAGTCTGGGCCCAGAGAACCTGTGTCCTTTGGGCAGGATCTCGCCATCTGGAATCACGGTGTCTGCTAGGGCTGTGACCTCACCTGGGTCCTTGAGTCCTCTTCCAAGCTCAGTGAGGCCTCAGGGTAAGCAACTCCTTACAGGAAACTGAAAGCAGGGCCTCAGCAGGAAGCCCCTTTTCCTCCTGTCACTTTAGCAAAGCTAATAATACACTGTAACTAACTTTTAAACCAGGTGTCCCCAGCTCTACTCATCCTGACCCAGGCACATCTTTCAAATCTCTTAATCACACAATTCCTTGCCTAACTTGTCGATTCTTTCCATGAATCACAGAAGTAGAAATGAAGGATAATTGACGGATGACCAGATCTCTTCCCTAGCTTCTGCTTTAGTGATCTCCCCAACAAACTGTGTGAACCAGGTAACATTGAGAGGGGTCAACAAGCCACAGTGGGGGATGGCGGTGACTCTGACCCCCATCTCAGTGATTAACTGCGATGGCTTCTCTGTTTCCCTTTAGAATTTACATAGCCAAGCAGAATATTTAGAGGTAGTTTTTTGGGGACGCCGAGTTCACTGTATTCCCAGATTGCCAGCATTCTGATTATAGGATGCCAGGGTCCAGCCCCAGCAGGATCCAGGGGAACCCTCAGGGTGAACGGCGTCGGCGAATGAGTGAGAGACCGTGAGACAAAGCTCGGGGCTGAGTCTGGAGTTTATTTTTGCATGGTCCCTTTATATCCTTTACAACATCTTTTTGGGGGAAGTGCATATTGCTTACACACAGGTCATCTCAAAACATTACAGCAACTTGAACTTCAACAGAAACAGGATGTCACCCACATACTTTTCATTCACAACAGTCTTTCTTATCATTTGGCCTTCAGTCCTGCTAACATTTTATGGCTTGCACCTGGTGTGACTTCAGCAACTTCAGTAGCCGACCCTGTTTTTCTTGTAATTAATCTATTTTCTTTCTAATAGGTGTCATCTTACGGGAACTAGATAGGATTACATTTTTACAGAACAGAAATGCGAAGGATTGCAAAAACAGCAGATATGGCACAAAACAGGCTCTTAGTCTAAAAGTTAACTACCTGCAAGAAGTCGCCAGCTAATCTCTATCTAAAGTATTTTCTATTAGGCACGTTTGTGGCGATTATATTTGTGGAGCTTTTCTCACCCCGCGAAGGGGCCTATGCCTAATAGTTTCTTTTGTTAGCGTACAGTGCTTAGGATGTTTAGAACAATCATGAGCATTTTTTGCAATGAGAGCACACATTTATCAAACAAGCCAGAATGCCAGCAAAAGGGTTTGAATTGAAGCATTTCTTTCATCCCTGGCCCCTTCATAGGGTACCAGCGTCCAGGAGATTTATTAATTAGGGTTTTAAGTTGGTCTTTATTCAGTGAAAGAGGAGCAGGAGAGCTCTCGGCAGGCAACACAAGAATCCGCAGCAGGGCAAACGAGAACAACAGCAGAAAAGGGGGGAGGATACAGGGTGGGGTAGAGGCCGAGGCCAACCTGGAGGGTCCCTTGTATCCTGGACGGCCTTGCCTGTCAGGTTTTTTTCCTCATGACCTCGTCATGGGTGGGATCTCCCATAATGGCTCCCGGCAATAGGAGGTTTTTTCTTTTGCCTTTTTGAAACTGTCTACTTCAGATTGGGACTTGAACCCAGCCAAAACTCTGCTTGGGACTCTAACCTATGTGACCAGGACTTGAACCCAGCTAAAACCCACGGTCTTCCAGCTGAGATCACTGACCTGGTTGCAGGACCTAAAGAAGCTCAGGTTCTTGATGCCACATCACAGAAGGAATTCAGTGAGAGACAAACTGATAGGTAAGAAGTGGATTTATTTAGAGAGGAGCCTACTCCACAGATAGAGTGTGGGCCATCACAAGTGCAGCAGCCTTGAAATGTGGTGTAGTTAGCTTTCATGGGCTGGGTAATGTCATAGGCCAATGAGTGGGAGGATTATTCCAACTCTTTTGGGGAAGGGGCGTGGATTTCCAGGGGGTGGGCCTTTGCCCAGCTTTTGGTCTTTGATGGTTGATCTTGAAACAGTCATGGCACCTCTGGGTGTGTCATTTAGCTTGCTGATGGTGTTACAATAGCTTATACTGAGGATAAAAGTCATTAAGTTGACTTGTCTGCCATCTTGGACCCATTTGGTTCTAATCAATTTATATTGTGCCCTCGGGCTATGTCATTCTTTCAAAGTTGTGCCCTGCACCCTTCCCTCCTGTTTCAATTTGTGGATATGTAATTGATTTTGTCAGCGGTGAGCAGTGGGACTTGAATGATCAGATTTCTTCCATAGTATTAGGGGCCAAATGCACAGTGAAAGGCAAACACATACAGTGAAAGGTCATCTGGGTCTAGATGGAGGAGGGGCCCTGGGGAGACACCCCCATCAATTCCCCAAGGATTTTCAGAGGAAACGGCCACAGAGGGTTACCCTTAGGGCCTGGGATGGGTGGCACTCTCTGAGCTGTGTGGCTGTGTTCAGGCCTGTTGCCTCAATGGCCTGAGAAAGCAGGGCCCACATGTATCATGTTTTTGACCTTCAGCACTTGATATATCAAGATACAGGTTAGGGCACCGTGAATGTCTGGGGAAGGAATGAGTCCCCAGGGGGCCATGTGGACTATGCAAAGCACCAAGTTCAACTTCAGTTGCTCAGTCGTGTCCAACTCTTTGCGATCCCATGAACTACAGCATGCCAGGCTTCCCTGTCCATCACCAACTCCCAGGGTTTACTCAAACTCATGTCCATTGAGTCAGTGATGCCATTCAACCATCTCATCTTCTGTCATCCCCTTCTCCTCCTGCCTTCAATCTTTCCCAGCATCAGGGTCTTTTCCAACAAGTCAGTTCTTCACATTAGGTGGCCAAAATATTGGAGTTTCAACATCAGTCCTTTCAATGAATATTCAGGACTGATTTCCTTTGATCTCGTTGTAGTACAAGGAACTCTCAGGAGTCTTCTCCAACACCACTTTTCAAAAGCATCAATTCTTTGGCGCTCAGCTTTCTTTATAGTCCAACTCTCACATCCATACATGACTACTAGACAAACCATAGCTTTGACTAGATGGACCTTTGTTGGCAAAGTAATGTCTCTGCTTTTTATTATGCTGTCTAGGTTGGTCATAACTTTTCTTCCAAGAAGCAAGCATCTTTTAATTTCATGGCTGCAGTCACCATCTGCAGTGATTTTGGAGCCCAAAAAAATAAAGTCTGTCACTGTTTCCATTGTTTCCCCATCTCTTTGTCATGAAGTGATGGGCCCAGATGCAATGATCTTAGTTGTCTGAATGTTGAGTTTTAAGCCAGCTTTTTCACTCTCCTCTTTCACTTCATCAGGAGGCTCTTTAGTTCTTCGCTTTCTGCCATAAGGATGGTGTCATCTGCATATCTGAGGTTACTGATATTTCTCCCGGCAATCTTGATTCCAGCTTGTGTTTCATTCAGTCCAGCATTTTTCAAGATGTACTCTGCATATAAGTTAAATAAGCACGGTGACAATATACAGCCTTGACGTAATCCTTTCCTGATTTGGAACCAGTCTGTTGGTCCATGTCCAGTTCTAAATGTTGCTTCTTGACCTGCATACAGATTTCTCAGGAGGCAGGTCAAGTGGTCTGGTATTCCCATCTCTTTAAGAATTTTCCACAGTTTGTTGTGATCCACACAGTCAAAGACTTTGGCATAGTCAATAAAGCAGAAGTAGAGGTTTTTCTGGAACTCTCTTGCTTTTTCAATGATCCAACAGATGTTGGCAATTTGATCTCTGGTTCCTCTGGCTTTTCTAAATCCAGCTTGAACATCTGGAAGTTCACGGTTCATGTACTGTTGAAGCCTGACTTGGAGAATTTTGAGCATTACTTTGCTAGCATGTGAGATGAGTGCAATTGTATGGTAGTTTGAACATTCTTTGGCATTGCCTTTCTTTGGGATTGGAATGAAAACTGACATTTTCCAGTCCTGTGGCCAATGCTGAGTTTTCCAAATTTGCTGGCATATTGAGTGCAGCACTTTCACCACATCATCTTTTAGGATTTGAAATAGCTCACCTGGAATTCTATCACTCCACTAGCTTTGTTTGTAGTGATGCTTCCTAAGGCCTACTTGACTTTGCATTCCAGGATGTCTGGCTGTAGGTGAGTGATCACACCATCATGATTATCTTGGTCATGAAGATCTTTTTTGTATAGTTCTTCTGTGTATTCTTGCCACTTCTTCTGAATATCTTCTGCTTCTGTTAGGTCCATACCATTTCTGTCTTTATTGTGCCCATCTTTACATGAAATATTCGCTTGCTATCTCTTAATTTTCTTGAAGAGATCTCTAGTCTTTCCCATTCTATTGTTTTTCTCTGTTTCTTTGCATTGATCACTGAGGAAGGCTTTCTTATCTCGCCTTGCTATTCTTTGGAACTCTGCATTCAGATGGGTATATCTTTCCTTTTCTCCTTTGCCTTTAGCTTTTCTTCTTTTCTCAGCTATTTGTAAGACCTCCTCAGACAAGCATTTTGCCTTTTTGCATTTCTTTTTCTTGGGCGTGGTCTTTATTCTTGTCTCCTGTACAATGTCATGAACCTCTGTCCATAGTTCTTCAGGCACTCTATCTAACAGATCTAATCCCTTGAATCTATTTGTCACTTCCACTGTATAATCATAAAGGATTTGATTAAGGTCTTACCTGAATGACCAGTCAATTCTAAAGGAAATCAGTCCTGAATATTCATTGAAAGGACTGATGTTAAAGCTGAAACTCCAATACTTTGGCCACCTGATGCAAAGAACTGACTCATTGGAAAAGACCCTGATGCTGGGAATGATTGAAGGCAGAAGGAGAAAGGGACGACAGAGGATGAGATAGTTGGATGGCATTACCGACTCAATGGACACGAGTTTGAGTAATCTCCGGGAGTTGGTGATGGACAGGGAGGCCTAGCGTGCTGCAGTCCATGGGCTTGTAAAGAGTCAGACACAACTGAGCGACTGAACCGAATTGAACTTACCTGAATGGTCTAGTGGTTTTCCCTACTTTCTTCAGTTTAATTACAACTTTAAAAAGCACCAAAGACTTCCACTAAAGAGTGGATTTACACAAAGGTAACTCATGGGACCCCAGGCTAGACATGGACCCCAGGCTAGACGTGGCCTCCAGGGTAGACATGGACCCTGGACATTAGTTTCAGTGCTGCCCTCAGATAGATGTGACTCTTTACGTGATGGCGTGGCACAGGGGCCAGGGAACCTTGGGCGCAGCAGGGAGTAGGGAGGCCCGGGTTTCAGCAGTCCTCCCTGGTGGCTCAGATGGAAAAGAATCTACCTGCAATGCAGGAAATGGTAACCCACTCCAATATTCTTGTCTGGATAATTCCATGGACAGAGGAGCCTGGAAGGCTATAGTCCATGGGGTCACAAAGAATCAGATGTGTCTGAGTGACTAACACTTGTACTTTCACTTGTAACAGAGCAGGACCCTAGGTGCCTTTCTGGGACACATCCCCCCTCCCCCCACCCCCATACCATCTCCTGTAGCTCCTCTCAGAAGTCCCTAGTTAATTGTATCTGATGCACATTGTTTTATAATGTGAAAACCCTCATCATATGGAAGAAGGTAACTATTTGGTGATCTTGAGCACATAGCCTCCAGGCCTACTGGAGCCTAAGGATTACTAATGTTCGCCCTGCAATACCACCCAGTCACTTCATCATCAATCAATCAGAGAATTGTGCCAGAGCTGATCACACGCCCTGCAAGCCCCCCTCCCTCACCTGGCCCTGTGAAAATGCTTTCCTGAAACTCTGCAGAGAGTTCAGGCTTTCTTTTTTAGATTAGAAAGAATTAATTATTGAACCCATGTCCTCTACATTGGCAGACAGATTCTTAACCACTGGCCCCACCAGGGAAGTCCTGGAGTCCAGGCTTTTCTGAGTGCTAGCTGTCCTAGACTAGTTGGACAGCGTTGCAGTAAGCACTGCACTTTCCTTCACCACAACCCGGCATCAGTAGATTGACTACTGCGCATGGGGGAACAGACGTTTGGTTCTTGAAGTTTTAGGGACTTAAGGATCTGCTGTTTCATACTTTAGATTCTTTGCCATTACTTTGCCGACAACGGTCCGTCTAGTCAAAGCTATGGGTTTTCCAGTAGTCATGTATGGATGTGACAGCTGGACTATGAAGAAAGCTGACTGCTGAAGAATTGACACTTTTGAACTGTGGTGTCCTGAGAGTCCCTTGGACTGCAAGGAGGTCAAACCAGTCAATCCTAGAGGAAATCAGTCCTGAATATTCATTGGAAGGACTGATACTGAAGCTGAAACTCTAATACTTTGGCCACCTGATGTGAAGAACTGACTCACTGGAAAAGACCCTGATGCTGGGAAAGATTGAAGGCAGGAGAAGGGGATATCAGAGGATGAGATGGTTGGATGGCATCGCTGACTCGATGGACATGAGTGTGAGCAAGCTCCGGGAGTTGGTGATAGACAGGGAAGCCTGGCATGTGGCAGTCCATGGGGTTGCAAAGAGTGGGACACAACTGAGTGATTAAACTAAGCTGACCTGAAGGATATGCTTTTTGCAGATTAGCCACCTGGGGGCAACAGAGGTGCTGACCCAGCGTGGGAATGAACCTCCGGTCCTGCTGAATGGCTTGAAAAACTCCTGGGTGGCTCTGGGCCTGGCTTCCTTCCCCATAGTCCCTGGGAGGGTGTCAGCTCTCCAGGGAGGTCAGAACCAAGAACAGGTGAGTCCTCCCTTGAAGCCCTGTGCTCAGTGCAGGAGCTGGAGCCTGCGGCTGCAGGATGCTGCGTGGCCACGAGGGGTCACTCCTCACCAGGCTCTCAAAGCAGAGATGGCTGGCCGGGCTTTACACCCTCACCCCCTCTCTCCCCCTCCTCTCTCCTCGAAGATCCCAGGGCTCCCAGGTCTGTCCCCCATTCTCCGTTCATCAGCCAGCACCGCACACCCAATGCAATGGTCCCGTGGGGTCAGAGAAGGAATATTAAAGTAGAGTACTCAGATAAAATATAGGATGTGTAACTGAATTTGAATTTCAGACAAACAATGAATAATTTTTGAGTATAAATATGTTCTATACGATAGTATTGCTAAATCTAGTAACAGCATGGAGTCAGACCCATGCATTCAGATTCCAACCTCACTGTTCACTGAGTGATAGGAGCAATTCTCTTCGTTTTTCTGAGCCTCGATTTCCTTTCCATAAAATGGCTAATGACACTTCCTGGGGTTATATGAATACTATCGTGTTCAGGTTAAGAGCTCAATAAACCTTAGCCTGCTTTCTTTTCATTCCTTAGAAGCTATTGATCCTTGACTTCAGATATATTGTATCTTCAAGCTAAAAACTGACCATAAACAGGAGACTGCAAGAGGCAGGAGAGGCAAGGCTGCAGGTTGAGGGGGAGAATGGAAACCATCTACCACCACCTTGTCCCCAACCCAGCACTTAGAGTCTACAGTAACACGGTGTTGCTCTTCCAGTCTTTTTTTGGCCACACCCCATGGCAAGCAGGATCTTAGTTTCTTTGAAGTGGGAACTAAATCACTGGCTCTTCCACCGTCTTTATCAACCAGAACTCAGCACCATAGGAAACTTGCCAAAGAGATATAAGTTACAAATAACGTCATTGTTCAATCCAGGAACTTCCTGAAAGACTTGTTTACATTTAAATGTTTACATTTAAATGCCCTGGTGAGGCCTTAGGTTATGCACTGAGAGTTTTGGTTTTCAAGATGGTGCAGGGAAGGCTACCAGCATCTTGTTAGTGGGTAGAGGCGGCAATTCTACAATGAACTAGACAAGCACAAAGAATTATTCAGCCCCAAATGTCAAAAGTGCCAAAGTTGAGAATCTCTGACTTAAATGAACATCAAAGTGTTCAACTCTTCAATAGTGTTAAACGAATTAGACCAGGCCTCAGAGCCACCCAGGAGTTTTTCAAGCCATTCAGCTGAACGAGAGGTTCATTCCTATGCTGGGTCAGCCACTCTGTTGCCCCCCGGTGGCAGATCTGCAAAAAGCAGATCCTGAAGTCCCTAAAACACCTGGAGTTCCCACGATAGTAAGAACGGCAAACAGTCTTAAAGATAGTTTTGGTTATTATTCCAAGGAGCCAATGTCCAGGTGCCTTTCCCGCATCACTTGGCTGTAGGATCTGCTATCCACAGGTCTTCTCTTCATTCCTGGGTGGGAAAGTGATTTCTGGATGTGGAGCTAGCCCCAGGTCTCCGGGAACAGCCCCGGACCCTCAGAACGGGCACATCCTTTATCACAGCCTCTTTCCTATCCCTTGGGCCTGCCCATGTGTTCAGACCTTGCAGCCCCATCAAGATTCAGACTACAAAACAGGGAGACTTAGGTTGTATCTCTGATTTTCCAGCTAGCCTGTTGGGAGATCCCTGGTAGATCTCTCTGAGCCCATGCCCCCAGAGGAGGATCCCTGCACGGATGAGGAGATACAAACTGCAGGGCATTCTGAAGATTACAGAGGCAAGAAGTATCCTCAACCATTTGAAGAGGAAAAGTTAAAATTTTACATAACCTCCTGCTCCTTCTGCCTCTGTAACTCAGCTTGCTCCTTGCAAAATCTGGATCACATGGTCACGTAGTCTCAGAAAGTAGGGACTCAAAATACAAGGAACTGGAGCTTATCTCACTCACCCTTGTCCTGCTCTGTGCAATTGCCCAGTCCCTGCAAACCTGCTTAATCATGCCTGTCTGTGTAAAGATCAGGCATCCGCCTCCCTATCTTGACTGCTGATCCCATGTGCGCGAAACCCCTTAATTTAAACCAGCCTATTAGCAGCTAGTGTTGCTCACTATAGTTTGTCTATAAAAACTCTGTAACCCCTTTGTTTGGGGCTCAGAGTTTGAAGTGTTAACTCCTCTGGGCCCACTAGCTTAATAAACTTGAGTTCTCCAACTCTCCAAGTCTGGTATTTGGTTTCTTGATTACTGGTTTCTGCAACACATTCACCCAGTGAGTTCCAACTCTCTGGCCCAGCTCATTTAAAAATAATTGAAAAACAGAGAAAATGAAGGAAGCTGTAAAAAAAGAGGAAGCGCCTTGTTCTCAGCACCTGTTAACTTCTGGTGTCTTTCACTTATGCATGTAGCCTATGATCATACACGTATAGCCTATATAGGAAGTTAAGATATAAGGTTATTTTTTCCACTTATAATGAGGATACTTCCTTGTGATATTAAAATCTCCTTGGAAAATGGATTTTAAAGGCATTAAACTATTGCTCTAGGTAGATGTAACCTAGTGTTTATTTAACTTAGTGACTGACTGGCTGATAATGACAAGGCTCTCCTGTAATTCTCCATTCTCCTTGTCCTTGTGTGACCTTGGCCTCCGTTTAGCACCTACAAGTCACATGATCCCATCCCTGTGAGACTTTGGTTTGATTCACATCACCCCCTCACATTGTCTTTTCCTTGTGCAGAGACTGTTGGATCGAATAACTGATGCTCAATTCTGGCTGGATGCTGAGGTCACCTGGGAAGCTTTGCCCTGCCTTCAGAGATCTGATGTAATTGGTCTGAGGGTGGGGCCCAGGCTCAGTACTTTTTAAAAAGTTCAGTGATATATAAGTTAAGAACCCCTGAATTAAACAGTTCTTCAGGTCCCTTCCAATTCTGATAATCTGTGAGCTTTGACTGGGTCAAGTAAATGAAGTAGAGATGTTATTATATTGCTGTGGGAAAACAGAGTATATAGTAATCATTTCCAGGAGTATTCAGTTAAACTCTTGGGTCTCAAAGGGAAAAAAATTATAAAGGGTCTTTCTTCACCTTCTGGAAACATCCTGGCTCCCATTACCCTCTCCAATTAATAGTCCTAAAAGGACTATGGACTATTCCATGCTTTATTTCCATTTCACAGATGAGAGTAGGAAAAGTGCTGGAGACAGTTAAGCATTTGACTATGGGCAGAATCTGTAGTAGACAGGCTAGTGTCTTAACAATTCTGTTCTGTAAATGTCTTTTGTGTAGAAGAAATTTCTGGAAGATGGGGATGGGTGGGAAATATGCAAGTTTAAAAGGAGTGTTTGGCAGCTTTTGTATGAAGAAAGTTAATGCTGAGCTCATCAGGATTGGAAGCAGACAAAGGAAAGCAGAGGGAGAAAGAGAGAGAGAGGGAGAGACTGGAGACAGAGACGGAGGGAGGGAGCATGACCGAGCCTGCCCCAACGCCGGGAGTTGTGTTCCTGCTGCCGAGTATCAGGCCCACTGCCGTACCCCTGATAGGCTTGAGGACAAGCTACTCCAAAGGATGGCACTTTAGCATATTAAATTGAAGGAATCTGAGAAACAGCAATTGTGGGAAGGATTCTTTGACCTTCGCCTGATGTATGTGTGCGCAATTATGTCTAACTCTTTGTGGCCCCATGGAGTGTAGCCTGCCAGGCTCTTCTGTCCATGGAATTTTCCAGGCAAGAATACTGGAGTGGATTGCCATTCCTTACTCAGGGGATCTTCCCAACCCAGGGACTGAACCCATGTCCCTTACATCTCCTGCTTTGGCAGGCAGATTCTTTACCACTAGCGCTACCTGGGAACCTTTTGTCCCTGAAGCAGGTCACAAAACCCTCACGTGAAGAGGTGTGTATATCTTTCTCGTGCTATCTGTCTCTTATTACAGAGCTCCAGAGAGAACCTAGAAAGGCAGAAGGTAAAAGACATTTTTCCTCCCCTATGATGCCAACATGGTAACTTTGATTCTTGAAGGTTCTTCTTGTGTCTTTTACTGCAGAACCTCCTGAAAGGGGTCTCATGCTCCCATTGGGGTCTTTTGGAGCCTTAGGCAGGCAGCTGAGACAGTAGCCAGGGCTAGGAGTCATCGAGTGGAGAGCAAATATAGGGGGGTGCAGCTGCTGAGAAGGCAGCCAGAGGGGAGCAGGCAGTGGCAGGATGCCATGGGTGGGCGGGAGGGGCACCTCTGGAGAGAGAGACATTCTAGTGAAATAATAGCAAATGAGTTTTTCTAACTGCTCATTCTCTGATTCAGTTGTGAAATATTGCCTGGATGTACTTGAATCACCTTCAGGGGCTTGTAAGCCACCCCCAAAGAGATTAAAGTGATTTCCCCAGAGAATCCCATGACTTAATGACAGCTCAATAAGGAATGAAAGAGAAAACACTGCCATGTTGGGAAAAATAATTATTTCCTCCTGCTCATAGGCAGATACAAGGCACTGTAGAGGCAGAGCAGCTAGGAATACAGTCTGCAGGAGAATGGAAAATTACCCTGGGCTTCTAGGCTGGGGCTTCGTCCTGATCCACTGAGTTTTTGAAAACATAAGAGAAGGACTGGTTCCAAATCAGGAAAGGAGTACGTCAAGGCTGTATATTGTCATCTGGCTTATTTAACTGATATGCACACTGTAGTATGCCAGGCCTCCCTGTCCATCACCAACTCCCGGAATTTACCCAAACTCATGTCCATCGAGTCGGTGATGCCATCCAACCATCTCATCCTCTGTCGTCCCCTTCTCCTCCTGCCTTCAATCTTTCCCAGCATCAGGGTCTTTTCAAATGAGTCAGCTCTTAATGTCAGGTGGCTGAAGTACTGGAGTTGCAGCTTCAACATCAGTCCTGCGAATGAACACCCAGGACTCATCTAGAAATATCAATAACATCAGAGATGCAGAGGACACCACACTTATGACAGAAAGAAAAGAGAACTAAAGAGCCTTTTGATGAAAGTGAAAGAGGAGAGTGAAAAAGTTGGCTTAAAACTCAACATTCAGAAAACTAAGATCATGGCATCTGGGCCCATCACTTCATGGCAAATAAATGGGGAAACAATGAAAATGGTGACAGGCTTTATTTCTGGGGGGCTCCAAAATCACTGCAGATGGTGGCTGCAGCCATGAAATTAAAAGACACTTGCTCCTTGGAAGAAAAGTTATGATCAACCTAGACAGCATATTAAAAAGCAGAGACATTACTTTGCCAACAAAGGTCCATCTAGTCAAACTTTGGTTTTTCCAGTGGTCATGTATGGATGTGAGAGTTGGACTATAAAGAAAGCTGAGGCCGAAGAATTGATGCTTTTGAACTGTGGTGTTGGAGAAGACTCTTAAGAGTCCCTTGGACTGCAAGGAGATCCAACCTGTCCGTCCTAAAGGAGATCAGTCCTGAGTGTTCATTGGAAGGACTGATGCTGAAGCTGAAACTCCAATACTATGGCCACCTGATGCAAAGAACTGACTCATTTGAAAAGACCCTGATGCTGGGAAAGATTGAAGGCAGGAGGAGAAGGGGATGACAGAGGATGAGATGGTTGGATGGCATCACCGACTCGATGGACATGAGTTTGAGTAAATTCCGGGAGTTGGTGATGGACAGGGAAGCCTGGCATACTGCAGTCCATGGGGTCGCAAAGAGTCAGACACAACTGAACGACTGAACTGAACTGAAGAGAAGGAGGAGGGGGCAGCGCCCCCTGCCACTTGCTCCAGTTTCCAACTTGAGATGAAACGCCAACTTCCCTTCTGCTTAAATTTTTGTTGCTGTTCAGTAGCTAAGTCATGTTAGACTCCTTGGGACCCATGGACTGCAGCGTGTCAGGCTTCCTTGTCCTTCCTATCTCCCAGAGTTTGCTCAAACTAATGTTCATTGAGTCAGTGATGCCATGCAACGATCTTTCTCCGTCACCCCCTTTTCCTCCTGCCCTCAATCTTTCACAGCATCAGGGTCTTTTCTAAAAGGGCCCTCAAATCTTTCTTGAACAACCCTGGGAGGAGAAGACTGAAATGAAGTACATCCTCTGGACCACGTGTTCTCTTTTCTTACATGTAAAACTTTAGTCTAGATTTCAAACTTTTAACTGAGATGGACTGAATAGTCTCACATTAATACTCAGATGCATTTTTAACATGCATCTTCCAAAAAGAGTGAGAGATATGCTTCCTGTTTCATAAAGGAAATGAAATGAGTTAAATGAGAAATACTTCCCCTATGGAAATAAAATGCTACTTGCTCATGGCAAAGATCATTTTTATGTCTTCTAAATAGCGGGGGATGCTCACTGAAACTAAACCCACAGACGTCTCGACAGCTTTATTTGTTCTATTTTGGGCTCCATTATTGAAGCAATCTCTGTTGGCAGACATTGTTCTACCAATACTTTTTTGAGCAGTTAAAATTTTCTTCTCTTTAATGCAACAGAACTGAGCACATCCCTCTCAGGATAAGTCAGGAGTTGGGTGGGGGTGAATGGGCCAGAGGTGGGTATCGCATTCCTAATTGGATTTTGTGCTGATCCAAAATGTATAACAGATATATGAATGACTCTTCACTCACATTTGAAGCATAGTAGGTAGGTTTCTACAAAGGTTTGGGATCTGAAGGACACAGAAAACTTCCCAACAGCCTTACTATCCTTCCTTAATTCCACTGAGAACCTCTTCTTTGATTTAAGGACTTAAGAACTCAGGCTCATGGCAGATGATTTTAAGTTTTGTTTTGTTTTGGTCGCACCGTGCAGCATGTGGGATCTTAAGTTCCCTGACCAGGGACTGATCCCATTCCCCTTGCAGTGGAAACCTGGAGTCTTAACCACTGGACCACCAGGGAAGTCCGTTGGCAGGTGATTCTGAGGAGTATTCAAAGAAGCAGGATGTTGCTCTGAACTGAACAGTATCAGAAAGTGGACGTAATTCTATCACTGGGAATCTTAATATTTCTTATCTAGAAGACATGGGAATGAAATGAGGCGAAAGCTATAATTGGTTAAAAAAAAAAGTAGCCGTCACTCGTATTAGACAAATAGGAGAGATGTTTGGTCGTTTTTGTGGTTTGGACAATGTTCCTGTTTAGCCTATGTTCAGGCATGATGATGAGGGGTAGTCCATGATGTTGTCAGGGAAGACAAGGTTTCCCCCTTCTCCCCATCTTGAGTTGTTATGATTGGACAAATAATAAAACTGAAGCAAGACAGATTAACAGGAGAAAAAGAAACACATTTAAATTCATGGACTGGAAGTTTCATAGAAATGGGACCTAAGAAGTGATCAAAGCAGGCAATTTTTATATTTTTTAGACAAAATAGTGAGGAATTGACAGGACAAAGAAAGTTGGGTCTTGGGTGCTTAGTGAAAAATCTAAGCAGAATTTGGACTGGGGGTAGTGAGTTAAAGAAGCAATAACTTTTATTTATGTAAGGCTTTTCATCTCAAAATCTCTATCTCTGGTGATAAGTGTGTCCTTCTACCTCCAGATGTCAGGAGTGCACCTGTCACGGGAGAGGTTTATTTCCTGCTTTCAGGGAGATGGAGAGGAGGGTCAGGGTTGCATTGGCTTTTTCGGCTTAGCAGTAAAGAATCCGCCTGCAATGCAGGAGACCTGGGTTCTGTCCCTGGGTTGGGAAGATCCCCTGGAGAAGGGAATGGCTACCCACTCCAGTATTCTGGCCTGGAGAATCCCATGGACAGAAGAGCCTTGGGACAGTCCATGGGGGTCTCAAAGTGTTGGACACAACAGAGTGATGAATACTTTCACTTTTTTCTTTAGGTAACATAATCAGTATGCCATTGAGGCACATGTTGGGGTGGCCTGCTCTGGGCCCCAACATTGTCATACTGTGACTTGGCTCCAACAGTGATCTTGTTGGAGGTTGATGTTCAGTAGGAGCGGCCACGTTCAACAGCAGGACACCGCAGCCCAGCTCCAGGTATCCCGCCAACTTCTGGCTCCCAGGAGCTGCTTTTCTCTTGCTCACTGTTTTTGCCGTAACGGAACATCCTAGTGTTCAGGTCCATTTCTCAAGTTTGGACACCAAAGGGATGGGCCCTGAAATAGGTAAGTGCTGACAGAAGAGGAAGCCCATGCACTTAATCCACAGGAAGGTCTGAGAGAATTAGGGCAGGATGGAAATAGCCTGTGTGCCTCAAAAGGCCCCAGTCATGACATCCCGAAACCATGCAGGACCCTGTGGGGCTCCTGGACACAAAAGCCATCGTGTGTCCCTGCTTTCTCTTTTGTAGGAAATAGTTTTCTTTCAGCCTCCTTGATCTTCCCTGAGTTCCAAAGGGCAGGTTCAAACAGTTGCTAATGGGGAAGGGAGGGGGTGCAGAGACAATGGAGGAACAGCCTAGAAACAATAGTGCAGCCTTAGGGCAAGGTCCTGGTTCTCCCATCAAAGGATATACATGGCAGGGTCTTCCCTGGTAGTCCAGTGGCCAAGACTCCACACTCCCAGTGCCAGGGGCCCAGGTTCATCCAGGAGCCAGGGTTCAATCCCCAACTTTCATGTTGGAATGAAAAGATCTGCATGCCCCAACTAAGACCTGGTGCAGCCAAATAAATACTAATAAAAATTACCCCCCAAAGGATATACACAATATTTTTGAGCTGCCTTGCGCATACTGATGGAGAAGGAAATGGCAACCCACTCCAGTGTTCTTGCCTGGAGAATCCCAGGGACAGAGGAGCCTGGAGGGCTGCCATCTTTGGGGTCGCAGAGTCGAACACGACTGAAGTGACTTAGCAGCAGCAGCAGCGGCAGCAGATACTGAAAGCACCACCAGGTGGAAGAAGTTAACAAGGACGTAGACCCCAGACCAGTCAAAACCAGTTAGAAGCTTGATGGTGCTGACACTCAATTACCTCACCACAAACCCATCAGAAGAATGTCCATGAACTGATCATGCCCTCCTCTTTGAACCATTACTAGAAAACTGCTCACTAGCCCCTTCATGTCAGGACACACACCTTTGAGGGCGTTAACCTGCTGGGGCCCCTTTGTCTGGCAAAATAGTAAAGCTGTTCTTCTATGAAAGTGAAAGTGTTAGTCACTCAGTCATGTCCAACTCTTTGGGACCCCATGGATTGTAGCTCACCAGGCTCCACTGTCCATGGAATTCTCCAGGCAAGAATATTGGAGTGGGTGACCATTCCCTTGTCCAGGGCATCTTCCCGACCCAGGGATCAAACTCAGGTCTCCTGCATTGCAAGCAGATTCTTTACTGTCTGAGCCAATAGGGAAGCCTACTTCACCCAAAACTCTTGTCTCTGAGACTCAATTTGATACCAGTTGTTCAGGGGCTGAATTTCAGCTACAATCCTAGTGTAACCATTGATGTACATGATTATGGCTTTGAATTATCAAGGAAATATTAAATGATACTCAATGACTTCCTTTAAAGAAGGCAGTGAAAAAGCAATCCATTTTCAGACTATGACTGTGAAAATTATTAAAATATTTAGAAAAAAGTATTCAGCATCAGAGTAGATATAGCCCCCAGCCTTTCCACTGGGAAAGGTAAGAACACCTCTGAGATCTCTGATAAATCAGAGACCCTGAGACTTCACTCTCCCACAACTCCTGGCCCTGTGAGGGAAGTAGATTCCCCTGTTGAGGAGAATCTGCTGGACCCAGACAGATCAAGTGCTTGCCCCTGGCACATGCCAAGCTGATGGGGGAAGAACGGAACCAGTCTGAGGGGAGAGGCACAGCCCTTGCTTGCAGGCAGGTATGCGGGTAATCCCTGTGCTTGGCCTTCAGTCTCAGGGACATAGTAGGCAACCCTCAGCCTGGCCTTCCACTACCAGCCAAATCCTACTGCTCACAGAACAGAGTTTCCATTAATGTCAAAATTAGAAGAAACAGATAAGGTGAAATAGCGAATATCTGTATATTGAACTTCTAGGAGGGCCATGGCAATGTCATAAACTGACTATTAAGAGACTTAAAATCCTGAGAAATGTCCTTGAGAGGAAAATCAGTAGTTCAGCAGTTGTGGAATGTTAGTGGGAGTGTGGAGAGAAGGGGAAAGACTGAGATAAGTAAAGATAATATAAATAATAGCCAACACTTATCAGGGGTTTACTGTGTGCCAGGTACTGTTGTGTTTTCCACGTGTTATTGCCATCCTACAAAAATCCCATAAAACAGGTGTGGCCATTTCCTTCATTTTATAGGAGAAGAAATGGAGTACTGAGATGTCAAGTATCTTTCCCAAGTTGTGGGATGAACTGGAGCTAGGATTTGAGTCTGAGCAGTCCAGTCTCCAAAATCACTGCAGATGGTGATTGCAGCCATGAAATTAAAAGACGCTTACTCCTTGGAAGGAAAGTTATGACCAACCTATATAACATATTAAAAAGCAGAGACGTTACTTTGCCAACAAAAGTCCATCTAGTCAAGGCTATGGTTTTTCCAGTGGTCATGTATGGATGTGAGAGTTGGACTGTGAAGAGAGCTGAGTGCCGAAGAATTGATGCTTTTGAACTGTGGTGTTGGAAAAGACTCTTAAGAGGCCCTCGGACTGCAAGGAGATCCAACCAGTCCATCCTGAAGGAGATCAGTCCTGGGTGTTCACTGGAAGGACTGATGCTGAAACTGAAACTCCAATACTTTGGTCACCTCATGCGAAGAGTTGACTCATTGGAAAAGACCCTGATGCTGGGAGGGATTGGGGGCAGGAGGAGAAGGGGATGACAGAGGATGAGATGGCTGGATGGCATCACCGATTCGATGGACGTGTGTTTGAGTAAACTCCTGGAGTTTGTGATGGACAAGGAGGCCTGGCGTGCTGCGATTCACGGGGTCACAAAGAGTTGGACACGACTGAGCGACTGAACTGGACTGAACTGAACTGAGTCCAGTCTGAGAGTCTTGTACTAGTCATCATTCTGTCCTAGAACCACCTCATAATAAATCACCAACAGTGGTGTGGATCCTGACCAGGCAGCCCCTGTCTGCCTATAGATTCCCCAGAGAAATGTGGAGTCTGCAAGTTAATTCTAAAATTTACATAAACAGGCAAAAGAACTAGAATAACCAAATGATTTTAAAGGAGAGAAGAACACTGTTGGAGAACTCACACTACCTGATTCTGTGTTTACCATAAGCTACAGTAGTCAAGACAGCATGGTAGGGGAGGAAGGTGAATCAGTAGAAAAGAACAGAGCCCAGAAATAGATCCGCATATATTTGGTCAGTTGATCTTTGGCAAAGGCAAAGAGATAATTCAATGGAGAAAAGCTTTTCAAGAAATGATGTTAGAATAATTAAATATCCATGTGCAAAAAAGAACATCAGTCCATATTTCACACCTTAAAAAAAAAGAACTCTAAAAGAATTTAGACATAATGTAAAACTTAAAATTGCAAAACTTTTAAGAGAAAGCATTATGGCTTTGGGTTAGGCTGAGATTTCTTAGATATGACACTAAAAGCATGACCTATAAAATAAAAAATAATAGTGAGTTTCTTCAAACTTAAAAACTTCTACTATTCAAAAGACACATTAAAAAGTGAAAAGACAAGCCACAGACTGGGAGAGAATATTTAGAAAATGTATGTCTGATAAAGGCTCTGAATCCAGCTATATAAAGAACTCATAAAACTCAATAAAAAATAGTCAACTAAATGGATAAAATATTTGAACAGACACTTCCCCAAGATGATATATAGATTGCAAAAAAAAAGCACATAGAAAAATGTTCAAATTAATCAGTCATTAGGGAAATGCAAACTTAAACCACAGTGAGATCCACTACACATCTATTAGAACAGTTAAAATAAAAAACCCAGCAAACTCAAGTTCTGGTGAGGATGCAAAGCAACTGCAGTGCTCGTACACTGCTAGCAGGAATGCAAAACATACAGTCTGTCTGAAAACAGTTTGGCAGGTTTTTTTCTTTTTTTTTTTTTTTTTTTCAGTTTGGCAGTTTTGTACAAAGTTAAACACTTACCTTTCAACCCAGAAAGCCCACTCATGGGTATTTACCCGAGACAATTGAAAATCTGTTTATAGCAGCTTTATTCATAATTCCCCCAAACTGGAAACAACCCAAAAGGCCCCCAAGTAGAGAATAGGTAAATAAAATATGGTGTATTTATACAACAAAATTTAACAATAAAAAAGAATGAACTATTGGTGTGCAGAACGGCATGTATGAATATCAGTTGCTTTATGCTAAGTGCAAGAAGCCAGACTCAAGACTACATACTATATGTTTTCATTTATATGACATTTGGGAAAAGGCAAAAAGCTATGGTTTTTCCAGTAGTCATGTATGAATGTGAGAGTTGGACTATAAAGAAGGCTGAGCATCAAAGAATTGATGCTTTTGAACTGTAGTGTTGGAGAAGACTCTTGAGAGTCCCTTGGACTGCAAGGAGATCCAACCAGTCCATCCTAAAGGAGATCAGTCCCAGGTGTTCATTGGAAGGACTGATGCTGAAGCTCTAGTACTTTGGCCACCTGATGCAAAGAACTGACTCATTAGAAAAGATTCTGATGCTGGGAAAGACTGAAGGCAGGAGGAGAAGGGGACGACAGAGGATGAGATGGTTGGAGGGCATCACCAACTCAATGGACATAAGTTTGAGCAAGTGCTGGGAGATGGTTAATGACAGGGAGGCCTGGCGTGCTGCAGTCCATGGGGTTGCAAAGAGTCAGACACGACAGAGCATCTAAACAACAACAACAATAGGGACAGAAAACAGAGCAATCGTTGTAGGGACTGGGCCAGGGGAAAGGTTGACTACAAAGTAGACCCAGGGAATTTTTTGTGGCTGATAGAACTCTTCCATATCTTGATTGTGGTAGAAGACTGTAGTTAAAAGCTAGAATACTATGCACTAAAAGGGGTGAATTTTACTGTATGTAAATTATATCTTAATATTTTAAATGGAAAAAAAAGGAAGTTTGCAGAAACTTGTAAGGCACTGACCAGAATTGATTAATCCTACAAGGGATGTTTTTTTCCCCAAAATATGGCCAATGTCCTTAGCAGCTCCATCAACTATTAATTTCCAAGGCAGAGAAACCTAAACTCAAGACCCTTTGCCAGCTGCTCATTGGTGGCTTGAAACCTAAGGGTGGCTGGACTCCCCCAAGGCTCTTGTCTGCATGGGGAAAGTACAAACGGCAACAGAAAGCAAGCAGGAGTCCGGCTCCCAGGGTGAGTGGCCAGACCAGCTGACCCTCCTGTCTCCCAGCATTTGTCCACTCCCTCTTCTGGTTCCTTTGGGTGACTCCTTCCTTTTTTACCCTGTGAGCCTGCAGAGCTGTCAGTCATGATGACTTTGTACCCCATCTCACCTCCACCTCAGGACAAACACATGAGTCAGGGTGACAGAGCCAAGCAACTACCCCAGGCCACAGTGATTCATTCAGGGAAGGCACAAGACCCAGCAAGGCCAAACAGCGTCTTCCTGGAGACCACTACACTGATGTTGGGAGAGAGATTTTCTGTCTTACTGAAGATGACAGAATTGGGACTATTTAGAGCCAAGGCTACTGGTAGTCATTACCTAGAGACAGTAATCAGTAGAGCCGAGACCTCGGGAGGGGACCAGAACCTTGATAACATGCTCTGAGCCTCTGGATCCCGTCATGCGTGGAGCAAGAACTGCCCCTAAACCTCCCAGTTACTGAACCATCAAGTCCCCTTTCCTCTTGACTGGTTTCTGTCTACTTGAGGGTCTTCACTGACACACAGCTAAATCCTGTCCAGTGGTCATGCACTGCTGAATGTTCTGTTAGCATGAGTTCAGCCAACAGTAACGGACACCTGCTTCGTGCTGGGTACTGGGGACGCTGGGCCCGCAAAGACATGGTTTTTGTCCTGGAGGAACTCACAGTTTCCTGGAGGAGACAGATATGTCAGCAAATGGTAAGTGGTCAGAGAAACATTAGCTAATGTGAGGTGCTATTAAGAACCCAGAAACCCAGCACTCACCCTAACCTAGGGCTTCAAACAAGGCTTCTTGGAAGTGACTCCTGAGCTGAGTCCTGAAGAATTACTCAGTGGAAAGAGGGGAGGGTGAATATTCGGACAGAGACATGAGTAAAAATCTGGCAGGGTGAAGTACCATGATATGTGCAGAGAAATACAAACCTTTTTCCTAGAAGAGTTCAGTAAAACTTTCTGTGTTGATGGAAATGTTTTTTATCTCTATGTTGTCCATTATGTAGCCTTTAGCAATTAAGCACTTGAAATGTGGATAGTGCAACTAAGAAGCTAAATTTTTAATTTGATTTCATCTTAATCAAAATTTAAACGAGCTGCAGGCAACCACTGACTACCATCTTGGACAGCTCTGCAGCTCTGGTGAAGTGCAGGGCAGAAGCGGTAGGGACAGAGCAGGCCGGGAGAGCTCAGGGAAGGGCCACAGATGCCATTTGAACGGTGCTGGACTTTAACTTACAGGTGATGGGAAGTTTTTGGAGGGTTGCACACCGAGAAGTGACCAGGTCGTCTCATTGGACCAGGGGCTGGGATGGAGCAGAGGAAGACTGGAGTCAGAGCACTGCTGGAGCTCAAGGGAGGAGTCAGGAGGGCCCAAGACATGACAAATACAGAAGGGCTGGTGGGGAGGGAGCTGATTCCTGAGGCTTGAAGAGTAGAGATCAGCAGGGCCAAGTGGTCTCTTGGTTTTGGAGTGTGAAGTTGTGTCTCTTCCTTGGAAAGGTTTACAAGAAAGATGGATTCTGGGGTGGGGGGACTCAGACCAGGTGCTGCTCCTAGGCAGAGGGACTGGAGGTTGGGAGAGGATCCGGCAGCAGCTGCTGGAACCCAAGGCCCCACTTCCTTGCAAGGCCGGCTGGCTCTGTCAAGGTCAAAGATGCAGGGGGAAGGAATATCTTGCTTGGCTGTTGTTTCTTATTAAATTGAAGGATTATAGCAGCCTTGAAAACTACTGAGTCAGATTGTAAATATTGACACCAACTTCCACAGTACCAATCACAGGAGTGGGAACCCTCCCAAAAAGATAAAGAGGCAATTTAAAGAAAACACATGAATTATTTAGTAAAGTCAAAGTATCATTGAGAGTCAAAGATTCCCCCTGTCACTGGGCCTCCCCTGGGTCTAGTCGTTGGGTAACAGGCTTCCCTTAGCTTTAAGACAGGTCTATGGCCTGAATATCCATGTGGGAATGGGGGTCCCCAAGTTTAGGCCTTTTTCACTATATAGTAATGACTGAGCAACTGAACATGCACACACACGCAATAAAGAGATTATCCTCTATCTGAGATGGGTGGCCAAAGTTCCCTCCATCTCTGGTTTCTTACCATTCACTCACTCACTCATCACATATTTATTGAATAGCTACTATGTGTCAAACCCTCTGATAGAAGCTGGGACTACTGAGACAACAGCCACAGACCTTGCCTTGAAGGAACTTTGTGGGAAGATGGTAATACAGTGGATAATATTCACTGAGACACAGTATGTATCAGGCACTCTGCTGGGTGCATTTTACATGGACTTAATTTTTCTAAAACCCTACAAGGCAAGAACTGTCATAATCCTCAACTTATGAATGAGGAAACAGAAGCACAGAGATCTGAAGTAACTTAACCAAGTATCTAGGACCCATTCACTGAAAACATTTAACTTGAATCCTGGAATAGGCAAACTTTACATACATACATCTATATGTATATATATTTTTATTGAAGCATAATTGACTTAGAAATTTAGTTTCAGGTATATGATATAGTGGTTTGATATCTTGATACATTACAAAATGATCACCAGTGGAATAAAGTAACTTCTGTTGAGAGACTGAACATACAAATGGAAAATAGACAGATCCTCTATAAAAATAGGACCCTTTCCCATAATCTACAGCATTTTGTCCAGGAAACTAATCCATCATCTACAGTACCCAGCTCAGGAAGCCAGCTTATTATCTATAAGTCAGACTTGCAGGATGTCAGATCACCATCTGTCATAGCCACCAGCTCAGGAAGCCAAAAAATAACCCTGGTAACTACTGGTCTCAAGTAGCTAGTATTTGATTAATAACTGCCAGTGCTCCTAGTTTTTGTCCCTGCTTCCAACTTGGGAGCAACCAGAGGAAGCCAGAATGGGCCCCTAACCAGTCACCCAGGTCGCCAGCATCTAGCCTCTCATCTTCAGCTTCCCCACGCTGGCAGCCTCCAGTTGGGGCACATTTGAAGCCTGCACTTTTGTAAAGCTTTCCCACTCCTCTATCTGCCTTCGTGTCTCTGCCAACCACAAGTAATAGTGGCTAATTCTTGTTTATTGCCACACTGTAAAGGACCAGATAGAAAATATTTTTTGGCTCTTTGGGCCATTCAGTCGCTTACCAACTGCTCAGTCCTGCTGTGAAAGCACGGATCAACCATGGACTTTATGAATGGGCACGGCTGTGTTCTGCTAACACCTTCTCCGTAAGAGCAACTTGTGAGCAGGACTCCGGTTGTGCCGGGGGCTGATTCCAGAGGCTTTAAGAGGCTAGATCAGCAGGATCAAGGGGTCTCTTGGTTTGGAGGGTGGAATTGCATCTTTTTCTTGGAAAGGTTTACAAGAAAGCTGGATTCTTGGGTGGTGGGGCTTAGACAGGGTGCTGCTCCCAGGACTTAGTTTGCTAAACCTGGTTTTAAGTTATGCTGCTCCTTTAGTAAGAGTGTCACCACAAACTCCAAGCTTCCAGAAAAAGTACTGACACTTAACTTTTGTAGAGGAGGGTTTCCTTTCTAAAGCACTTTCCCATCTAAACTACATTCCAAGACCCGATTTTCAATGTGTGTGTATGGGGCAGGGGGGTCTTCCCACACCAACAAGCAATTCTTGGGACACCAGCTGTGTGTTCTACAATTCAACTCAGTCCTGATATTATCTACCTGGAGATGGCATCAGATCCCATAGGCTGAGGCTCAATCCCGCAAGACTGCTCCCTCGACCCTTCACTCCCACCCCCAGATTATTGCCTGTGCTTCTGACTGACTGGCTATAGGTTGGAGGGTCCAAAGACCCCTCCTTGGACTTCAGTGTCAGTCACTAGTTCAAGTTGTTACCTGTATTTCTAACTGACTGGCTTATAAATCAGAGGTTCCCATGGCCCTCTCCTTGATTTTCATTAACTTGCTAATGCAAACTTACAGAACTCAGAGACACATTTTACTTACTAGATTACTGGTATATGATGAAAGACTATAGCTCAGGAGCAGACTGATGGGAGATGTAGAGGGCAAGATACAGGGAAAAGTTGTACAGCTTCCGAGCCCTCTTTCCCCAAATCTCCACGTGTTCACCAGCCTGGAAGTCCTCCAAACCCCATACAGTTGGGATTTTTATGGAGGTTTCATCACTTCAGAATGATCCATCAATAACTCCATTTTCAGCCTTTTTCCCTTTTCAAGAGGAAGTGGGGGCAGGGCTGAAAATTTCAAGTTTCTAATTATGGTTTGGTCCTTCCAGCCAGGAGCCACGTAGGAGTCCTCCCAGAGTCTCCTCTTTAGAATACAATTCACTGCTATCCTCCAGGAAATTACAAGGGTTTCAGGAGCTCTGTGTCAAGAACCCAGAACGGAGACCAACAGATATTTTCTATTATCTCACACCATCTGGTAGTTAATTTGGTCCTGTCAGATTACAAGCTCTTTGAAGTAAAAAACTATGTGTTATTCATTTTTCTGTTCTCCCTACAGGGATTACCTGGTACCAGGCAGGGCACACAGTAGGTTCTCAGTAAATATTTGTTAGAATACATTGAGCTGAATTAAATAATCACAATGATTTGGTAACACCAAGAGCTTAGAGGCTGTTATTTCCATTGTACAGAAGACAAAGCAGAGGCTTAGAGAAGCAAGTGACTGTGTTTATCTAGAGGTTTTTGCAGAGCAAGAATCTGGACCCTGGTTTTGGGCCCTGCTGCCTTTCGGGCAGGACAGACTCCTCCCTTGCTGGGCTCATTCAAGAGCCCCATGGAGGCCAGCTGCTGTTGATTTTCCTTTGTCTATCTGAATTCTGTGATTTTGTAATCTTCTGAACACTGAACAAGCCTTCCCCTGCCCCCTCCCATTGCACTGAAGTGAAATCTCAGGGGAGTGAGTCATTCTGTAAAAGCCAAGATGTTGAAGTGATGGGGTTTATCCTTTAACCCTCAGACAGTTTTAAAAGGTTTATATAGAAATCTCCCTGACAGGCACTGCTCTCTTTTCTCCATCAGAAAGCCCCGAAGAGAATTTAGCTCTTTGTGCTAAAACATGGGGCATGATTACAGATCCCAGTGGCTGGGCTGTGGGGCAACTCCAGATGCCCTCATGATATCAGGACAAGCGAAGTGGCAAATAACCTGCACTTCTTTGAGGTTATTACTGTTTAAAATAGATGTTTCTGTCTTCCCTGCAACAGTTAGGTTGTCATCTATCACTTAGTGAAACTGAAGGAAGGTTTCTGCATGAAATAATATTCCTCTCTTATAATTTGCTGTCTCTTTTCTCCTATGGGCCTGTTAACCAAGCTTGGTTAAAACTCAGCAAAGTAATGTTATAGCCATGCTCTCCGGGAAACAAACTCACTCAGAAGGACAATGCAGATAGTGGAGTGCAGTTTATTACACCGGCGGGCCCAAGGCAGAGTCTCCTCTTAGCCAAGGACCCCGGTCAGAATTTGTGAAAATCTTTTATACCCCGTGTGTACGC
This sequence comes from Dama dama, assembly GCF_033118175.1. Taxonomy (NCBI): domain Eukaryota; kingdom Metazoa; phylum Chordata; class Mammalia; order Artiodactyla; family Cervidae; genus Dama; species Dama dama. The sequence goes on from NC_083691.1 coordinate 73,903,114, forward strand.
GTCCAAACCCACTACCCCAATTCCCTTGAGACTTACATAAACAAAGGAAGGGTAAATACAACTACAATAACCCCATCATTCATGTGTTATGTGTTCAAACAGTTAATAAATCAGTAAACCTGAAGTTACATTCCAAACAGTTAATAATCAATAAGCCCATGATTACATCCTGATAGATACGGAAAAATTTATGACCTGTCCAGAGACGGGGGTGATTATGGTATGTTTCCTCTTAGGCAATGAGTAACCTGGAGGTGATCTTCAAGATTCCCCTGCCCAGAGGGGGTCTTATCCTTCCATTGTCATTCCCACAGGCGCTAAGCACAGAGTTCAGAGTCCACTGGAGAGGTGGCCGCGAACGACCAGCACGGACAGGCCTGAGATGGAGTCCAGGCCCTATGAATTCCTTCTTCAGTAAGGACTTCCCTGGGGGTCCAGTGGCTAAGACTCCATGTTCTCAATGCAGGGGACCCAGGTCCAATTGCTGGTCAGGAAGCTAGATCCCCCATGTCACAACTAAGAGTTCACATGCTGCAACTAAGAGATCCTGCAGCGAGGATCAAAGATCCTGTGTGCCACCACTAAGATCTGGTGCGGCCAAATAAACAAATAAAAATAAATATTTAAAAAAAAAAAAAACTCAGCAAGGAGAGAAAACTTTTCCCCTACTAGTTTAGGTCCAGTGATCAGGGGCTAACTGATAACAGACAGATCACTGGAGGGAAAATGCACAAATTTTATTCATATGCCTGTGGGAGCATTCAGATGAAATGGCTCACTGGCGTCTAGAAATAGGAGTTTCCATATCAGCTTAACAGGGGAAAGGGAAGGAAAAAACAGCTTCTATGGGAAGGACAAATGAGCCATTTTTTAGGGAAGACAAACTTTCAGGGAAACAAATGGAAGGTATGAATGTTTGTGATAATGTTAGTTTATATAATTTCTCATCCAGTGATTGGTTTTCTCTTGGGAGCGAAGATTCCTGAAAGAAGGGCTTTATAGCACCTTCACTTTCAAAGGTTTTACCTTGTAGTCAGATAAGGGAAACTCCAAAAGGCTTCTTTCTATACCTGCCGTGTCTAAAATGTCTTCAGGTGTTTTTTTTTTTTTTTTTAATTAGTTATTTATTTTGGCTGCGCTGGGTCTTCATTGCTGTGTGCAGACTTTCTCTAGTGGAGGCTACTCTTCATTGTGGTGCATGGGCTTCTCACTGCAGTGGCCTCTGTTGTTGCAGAGCTCAGACTCTCGGCGCAGGGGCTTCAGTAGTTTCGGCACATGGGCTTAGTTGCTCTGAGGCAAGTGGAATCTTCCGGAGCCAGGGATCGAACCCATGTCCCCTGTATTGGCAGGTGGATTCTCATCCACTGCACCCCTAGGGAAGTCCCTCAAATGTCTTCAGTTTAAAATAATACTCAGGATTCCCGTGGTGGTTCAGTAGCTAAGACTTCGAGCTCCCAATGCAGGGGGCCTGGTTTAATTCCCTGATCAGGGAACTAGATCCCACATGCTGTAACTAAAACCTGACACTGCCTAGTTAATTAAGAGAAATAATACTCATTATTTCTAACAATACTAATTATTAAGAAATAATACTCTTACCAACTCCAGGGACCTGAAAGGTCCACACAAAGGGAAATGGGCTCTGAGTTAGGATCAAACAAATGCATGAGCTTTAGTGACATGTATGATGACACTTCAGAGTCATTTAAAATAATGTTTTGCTTCTTAGCTGAGCTCTGGGCAAGTGAGGTTGTCAGGAAGCTGAGTAAAGGAGAGATGTCTGGACATAAGTGGTGGATCCCAATTCGAGAGAGCAAGAGCAGCCCTCTGAGATACAGCTGTTTGGAGCTGGGCAGGTGCTTGAAATGTCCGGTGACAACTGAGGGACCCTGGGGGGTAAAGTCCTGAAGGTCCATCTTAGGGCTTCATTCTTAGACTGAGGTTTCCCTCTGCCCTCCAGACACTAATAAGTAATTCATTTATAGTCTCATCTCTCTCACTGCTGCACCCCCCCCCCCCCACCTCTCTTTCCACTTTTCAAACTCTCTCTTATTCTCTCAAAATTCTAAAGGTAAACTAACACAAAATTATAAAGGTACAAAGTGTGTGGAGTACAAAATTAGGCCTTCTCCTATCCCTAAGCTGCAGAACGGCCCCAGGAGTGATAGTGTCCAGTTTCTAGGTGTCCATGTGCTCTTGTTTTTACACAAATGATAAAACAAAATACTGTTTGGTATCTTATTTTCATTTTCACTTTAAACAATACACCTTTGAAATCAATTCATATTGATATGGAAAGAACTTTCTTTTTCTTGTAATGGATACAATGGTATTTCATTGCATGGAAATACTATTGTTCATTTAACAGCCTCCTGATGTGTTATTCCTCCTATGGTTGCAAATGGCATTAAAACAAATAGCCTGTGCGTGTCCAGGTGTAGCAGTAAGAATAAATTCTTAGACGTGAAATTGCTGCCTAAAGGGTGTGAAATGTTAAGATTGGATAGCTATGCTCTTGGTTTAAAAGGGCAGTGTGAGGTGGATCTGGTAGCTAAGGTGGATCTGGTAGACCACCTGGTGGTCTGGTAGCGAAGACTCTGCGCTCCCAATGCAGGGGGTCCAAAGTTTGATCCCTGGTCAGGGAACTAGATCCCACATGCTGCAACTAGGAGTTTGCATGCTGCAACTGAAGATCCCACAGGCTGCAACTAAGGCCTGATGCAGACAAATAAATAAACACATAAGTAAATAAAACAATGTTTTTTTTTTGTTTTTTTTTTTTTTATTGCAGTGTGAAGTATGCTGCTGAGGTGGGCACACAGCTCTGTATGAACACAGCCTCAGGAGAATGTATCTATTAGGTGGAAAAAATCTGCACAAACCTTTCTTTTCATGACAATTTGGGTTACCATACAATAGGCTTTCAATAAATGTGAGGAATTCACTGAAAAAAGGAGTACCAAAGAAATCCAGGTGTTGTGTCTGTAGGAGAAAGAGGTGTGGTGTGCCTAGTCACTCAGTTATGTCTCGACCCTACAGACTATAGCCTGCGGGGCTCCACTGTCCATGGGATTTTCCAGACGAAATAAAAATACTGCCATTTCCTCCTTCAGGAGATCTTCCTGACCCAGGGATTGAACCCGTGTCTCCTGCACTGCCGGCAGATTCTTTACCACCGGGCCACTGGAGAAGCCCAGGAGAGAGAGGAGTAGACCAGACCAGAAATCATCAGTTCCAGACCCAGGCTGATCGAGACCTTCTGCTTCTAGCGCTCTTTCCTGTTCCTCTTGTCCCACGAGCCTTCCACTTTCTCCATCTGCTCCCCTCCTGGCTTCACTTCCTTTCCCTCCCAGCTTAACTCCTGTGTAACAGTAGTTGTCAGTGCCTCCTACTCTTATTATTTTTCCCATCCATGACACATGCTTTTAAACACCCCACAATTTGTACCCACTCCCTGCCCCTCCACTAGTTTACCAAGCAATGCTGGAGAAATCCTATCCTTGGGGCGATCAGAGATTCAAGTCTATCAGGCTCAGCTGGGACCATGGCATGGTCTGACAGTCCTTCTACCTGTTTCTCAGCAGCTCTTCCTTCCACTGTCCACCTTTTCTTGTCTTAGTGTCCTCCACGCTGACCACAGCCAACTGGGCTCTAAGTGTCCCTCCTTTCTCATCTTCTTAAATACCTTGTTTGTTATTCCTTTTCTTGTATATCTTTGACTACTTCCTCTTTGTTCATCTCTTCCTATAAAACTTATTTTATGTTCATTCTTTCTTCACAGTTCACAAACCAGGCATCTAGTACACGCTCAATAAATCCCTTTATAAAACTAAATTTATTCAAGTATAATTTACAAATAAAGTGGGCATTTTAAGTATATAGCTCATTGAGGGATCTCCTTGGTTGGTCCAGTGGCTAAGACTCCCAACGGAGGGGGCCTGGGTTTGATCCCTGGTCAGGGAACTAGATCCCACATGTTGCAACTAAAGTTTCTGTATGCCACAGCTAAAGCACTTGCATGCCACAAGGAAGATCAAAGATTCCATGTGCTGCAGCTAAGACCTGGTGCAGCCAAATAATATAAAAGATAAGATATATAGTTCATTGAGTTTTGTCAAATGCATAATCCTATGCCATCACCACCTTAATCAAGGTATAGAAATTTCCCATCAACCTAGAAAGTTATTCCCTGCCCCTTTTGTGGTCAACCTATGACCACCTCTTCCAGGTAATCACCCATTTGATTTCAATCATCTGGCTTAGTTTTGCCTCTGCTGGAATTTCATAGAAATGGAATCATGCTATCTGTACTCTTTTGTCTCTAACTTCTTTTACTTAGCATAATGTTTCTGACACTTATCCATATTGTTCCTTGAATTAACATTTTGTTCCTCTTTAATGTTGAGTAGTATTCCATTTTATGGATATACTACAATGTTGTAAACCTATTTACCTGTTGGAGGGTAGCTGGTTGTTTTCAGATTTCAGCTAGTAGGCATAAGGTGGCCATGAACAACTGGACATAGGTCTGGATAAAAAGTTTCATTTATCTTGGGTAAATCTCTAGGAGTAAAAATGTTAGATCATAGAGTAGGTATATGTTTAATTTTAAAAGAAACTTCCAAACTGTTTACCAAAGTGGTTTTACCATTTTACCTTCCCATGAGCAGTTATGAGAATTTTAATTGTTTTAATGTCTTTGCTAACAATTACTACTGTCTTTTAAGTTTTAGTCATTCTAGTGACTGTGAAATGGTATCTGTCATTTGGTTTCAATTTGCATTTCTTTAATGACTAATGATGCAATATACCTTTTCATGTGCTTATTGGCCATTTGTATATTTCTTTGTGAAGTGTCCAAGTCTTTTCCACTATTTTTTTATTGTGCTTTTTAATTGCTGTATGCATTTAATGGTGTTTTGAAATTGATGTGTGAATTTTTATATAATATGTAATACAAACTCTTTGCAGAATATGAGTTACAAATATAGAGTGGGATCTAGACATATCCTAGCCCATGACTTGCCTGTTCATTTTCTTAATGGTGTCTTTTGATGAACAGAAGTTTGACATTTTGATGAAGTCCAATTTCTCAGTCTTTATGGTTTCTGCTTTCTGAGTCCAGTCTAAGTAATATTTGCTTAGCTCAAGCTCATGAAGATTTTCTTCAATGCTTTCTTCTAGAAGCTTTGTTTCTTAACCTTTTCTGTTTAGGATCATAAACAATCCCATATGTTTTACCCAGTTTTTTCAGTACAGTTTGTTGAAAAAGTTTCGTTTCCCTATTGAATTTCTTTGGATCCTTTGTCAAAAAACCAGTTAACTCTTCCCCATCTTGATGTCTAATTCTACTTGGTGTCTTTTTATAGTTTCCATTTCTCTGCTAAGATTATCCATTTGTTTGTTTATTGTGTTTGTCTCTTCCATTCCATCCTTGAATATATTCGTAATAGCTGTTTTAAAGTTCTTGACTGCTGTGCTTGTTATCAATTTATTGCCTCCCAGAGCTAAATCCACCTTTCAAGATCTGCTCTTGATAAAGGATCAGACCCTTTAATCCCTATTGTTGCAATTACAATGCTAATTTTTGCCAGTAGAGGAAGCTGGGGGTACTTTGCAGGAGAAAGTTTTATCCTGGTTCCAGTGCTCCTGTTTTTGTTCGTTTGCTCTTGTTGTATGTCTTAACCACTGGACTGCAAGGAAGTCCTTAAGGAACTGCATTTTAGTTTGGGCTTTATTTCCAGCACCTGGCCCTGGTCCTTGGCATGTGTGAAAGTAATGAACTGGATTTCATTCCACAGGGTGGCTCCTAGGAAGACTGGGCCAAAGACCCTTCCCCAAGGGGGTCACCAGCAAAGAAGGCTCTCCCTCACCTTTAATCTTTGCCTCTTCCTGGTGCAACTGGCAGGTTAACCTCTTCAAAGGCAGGCAAGACCTCCCTCTTATCTCCTGCATCCTCCAAGTCAGCATGGAAATGAGGTCTCAGGAGACCCTCCTCCCAGGGGCCACAGCCCTGATGTGTGGCGCTCAGTCGGCTCTCCCCCGAGTCTCTCCCTTAAGGAGCCTCCCTAGGAACCATGCAGGGTCCTCTCAGGCGTTGTGGCCTCTCAGGCATCGTGTCCTGCTCCTGCCAGCATCACTTGCAGGAGGAGAAGGCAGTTCATTTTCTCCCTGAATTCCCGTCCCTGGCACAGATAAACCCCTGGGAAGCATTTACTGAAACTTTCCAGGCTTTTCTCAGCATGAACACTTTACACTTCTGCAGTTAACTAGACTGTCAGAGTCAGGAAAAGGAGTTGTCAGTGCCACACTGCTGCACGCTGCCAAGGAGTTCGGGTGGGAGGTGGAGGGATAGGATGGGGTTTCTCATCTCTTCCAACCCAAGCAGAAATTAGGTCCCTCACCTGAGCATGCCACTGTTCCCCCCAGGCCAGCAGTATTCCTGCTCACTGGTCCACCTTCGGGTGCCCTAAAAGGTCATCCTGGATTTTTGCTTTGTCATTTTAGTTCATGTCTCTGCTTCTGTCCCAGTCATTCACTATGAGGACCGCACCTCTGAGACTCCCCCATGTCCAGCCCCCACAATTTACAAAAGGGGAAATAGGACCAAGGAGGAAAGGACCACGGCTCAAGGTCACAGCCTGCAGGTCTGGTGGGAGCACACTTAGGAATCCTGACTCATAACTGGGGGCTTTGTCCCATCCACTGATCTCAGCCAGAAAGAAATGGTCTACCTGCCACTGCTGAGGGCTTAAATGCCGAGGGCCCTTCCCTGGGTCCCCGATGATGTGACTGGCTAACACATAAACCTTCCTGTACTCCAGGTTTCATTTGAAGTGCTGCACATACATTCATTTAAAAAAATTAACTCTTCTTGGTGGTCCAGTGGCTAAGGCTCTGCACTCCCAATGCAGGGAGCCTGGGTTAAATCCCTGGTTGGGGGAACTAGATCCCACATGCCACAGCTAAAGATTTTTTTCATGCCGCAATGGAGATGGAAGATCCTGTGTGCCACAAGACCCACAGCAGCCAAATAAGTAATTAAAATAAACATAAAAAAATTTTGAAAAACTCAGCACCCTATGAAATATATTTTCTATTTTATAGATGAAGAAACTGAGGACCAGAGAGGTTAAGTAATCTGTCCAAGGTCACACGGTGACAGAGATGAGATTCAAAGCCAGGCAATGTGGCTTCAAAATCCACGTTTTTAACTTCAGCATCATTCTTCCTCTTAGAATAACAAACTATTGTTGGGTGAAGACAGCCCAGACAGTATTTTCTTAGTCAGGCCCAGACATGCCTGTCCTAGAAAGGTGAAAACTTCAATGGGAATCTTCCTCCCCAAAGAGGCAAGCAGCACAGCACTCTGAACAGACACTAAAAACAGCTCTCAACTCAAAGCACCCAGTGCGTGTGTCACAGTATGAGACACAACAGCATTTGATGGAAGACTTCCAGATAGACAATGGTCTTTTTGGACCCATTACTTTGCATTTGCATCAGATTGGATCACCTCCCATCTCGGGGCTCCCCAAGACTTTGAACACTTTTTCAGTAATCCTTACAGAAAGACACCTTCTTCTGAGAAATGCAGTATGGTTACACAGTGCAATGGATCTCTTGGGAAACACCAGAATTATCAGTGAAGAATATATTAAATGACTCAAGGGCTACTTTGAAGCATTTTGCTATGGCTAGATAGTAAAACTCCTAGAACTAGTTCTTATCTCTGTAACTGAGTGTTCCTTTAGTGCAATGAGAACACATAAAACCCACAATTCATGCAGGACACATTCCTGAAGTTCTTAAAAGAGAAGGAACCTGAAGATGTCTTCTGTGTTGTGAGAGTAACAGTGATCAATCTTTATTCAAGAGACTCTTTACATTTTGTCTTTGGACAGGCCTCTTTGACAGCTGGAATGGACAAGCTTTGCCAGGTATGGCAGTGATTCTATATCTCTATGAAGGCAAAGTGAAGAAGCTGCAGAAAATACTTTCCAAGGGGCTTTTTGGTTTTTGATAACTATTACCCTCCTGGAGTGATGCTTTGCTGCTACAATCCTGTAAGACTTTAACCCATGAGATTGGACACATATTTAGACTTCAACCTGCCTAATGCAAGGCTCCAGCCACTTGGAAGAAGCTGACCAGAGACCCCTCAACTTTTACCCTATTTATGCAAGTTGCAGAGTGCTACTCTTCAATATTACAGAAAGATACACAGTGGATTGATGATGAATCCACCAACATACCTGGAATTACTCTGAAATACAGTCATGAGGATAATGTGAATTTGCTGTGAATTCCCTGATGGTTCAGTGGTTAGGATTCTGTGCTTTCACTGCTGAGGGCCCAAGTTCAATCCCTGGTCAAGGAACTAAGATCCTGCTCGTGGCACAGTGTGGGGAAACAAAAAGAAGGTGAATTTGCCAAAACCAGCGGAAATGTTTAAAGAATGGAAAGAGTATTCTTGTGATAACTATAGTGGAAAAGAATCTGAAACACATACATATATATATGTATATATATATATATAGCTGAATACTTTGCTGTACGCCTCTAACTAACAGAACACTGTAAATCAACTATACTTCAGTAAAAAAAAAAAAGGAATGGAAAAAGTGAATAATAAAATGCCTTGCTATTCTCCAAAAATAGGAACCTTCAATTAAGAGTAATTAAAACAAATACTTGCATATTAAAAAAAAGATTTATGTGCAATATTTCATTTAATCCTCATCACAGCTCTGTGAAGAACATACTCTTTTTTTTTAATTTTATTTTAATTGGAGGCTAATTACTTTACAATATTGTGGTGGTTTTTGCCATACATTCACATGAATCAGCCATGGGTGCACAGGTGTCCCCCATCCTGACCCTCCCTCCCACCTCTCTCCCTATCCCATCCCTCAGGGTCATCCCAGTGCACCAGCCCTGAGCACCCTCTCTGATGCATCGAACCTGGACTGGCAGTCTATTTCACATATGATAATATACAGAACATACTCTTATTGAACCTATTTAGTAAGCCTCTCTGAGGCTTTGAGAAGCTGGGTAAACTGATGAAGGTCACTCGGCTGATGGAGTTAGCAATGAAGGGGACTGGAATATGCCATCGAAAACACACACTTTCACATAAGGATCATTTTGTGCTGAAGACAATTACAAAACAGCAAATGCAAAAAAAAAAAAAAGCCATTTGCCCTTCCCCACCTGGCTGAGAGCAAGATATTAATTTTCGTTTGTAAAGGTGTCTCCTTCCTCAATGCCAGGAAAGAGAAAGATAACTCTTGGACTCACCAGAGACAACTCGAGACTCTTAGCAGGACAGGGATGGCATTAAGAGGAATCTATGAAACAAACCTTAGTAAACCTTACCATCATCTGCTATTAGCTTCCTCCCATATATTTACCTTCCCACAATTTGCCACCCTGAAAAGCCTAAACTCCTTTTCTTTTGTCTAATCCCTTCTCTACAAATTTATTGTTCCTTATTAAGATGCTATATAAGGGGCTTCTCTTGTGGTCCAGTGGTTAAGAATCTGCCAGCCAGTGCAGGGGACACAGGTTTGATCTCTGGTCCAGGAAGATCCCACATGTCATGGAGCAACTCAGCCTGTGCATCATAACTATGGAGCCCAAGGGCCCTGGAGCCCAAGTTCCACAACAAGAGAAGCCACTGAAATGAGAAGCCCACACTGCAATGAAGAGTAGCCCCCACTTGCCACAACTAGAGAAATCCTGTGCACAGCAACGATGACCCAGGACAGACAAAAATAAACAAATGAATCTTAAAAAAAAAGATGATATATAAGCTCCAAGTTCTTTTCTCTTTTTTTTGGCTGCCCTTCTTGACTTACAGGATCTTAACCTGAGCCCTGCAGTGAATGTGCTGAGCCCTAACCACTGGCTCACTAGGGAATTCCCAAGCTCAAAGTTCTAACCATCCCTTTGAATTAGTCATCATTGAGTTTCTCCCATGAATATGCATACTGCATGTATTAATCAACTCTGTTTTTCTCTTGTTAAATTTTCTTTTGTCAGTTTGATTTCCAGGGCTCTAGCTACAGAACCTAGGAGGATAGAGAAAAAGTTGTTTTCCTCTCCTACAGGACTTAACCCAGGTCCTCCCTTATACTTTAAACAAATCATCTCTTGATTACTTATAATAGCTAATACAAGTGTTATGTGACTAGTTGCTGGCACGCAGCAAATTCGAGTTTTGCTTTTTAGAAATTTCTTGAAATTATTTTTCCTCAAATATTTTTTTTTTCCGAATATTTTTTTATTCCACTTGGTTGAATCCGTGAATGTGGAACCCACAAATACAGAGGGCCAATTGTCTGTAATAGGCCCCTTTCCTTTCTCCTGAGCAAAAGAAATAATAATGATAATAAAACAAGAAAACTGTAGGTCCATGAATGGGCATTGAGAATGGCTGTTGGGTCCTTTCCTTTGCTGCTACAGGAAACCACCAGAGGGGAAAAACACCAGTCTGTTTCTGGGAATTTTGATGGTTTTATGGTTTCTGGACATACCGAGGCCTAGGCAGTGGCCACAACAGTTTCTCAGGTAAGAGGAGGCAGAAAGGAGTTGCTACAGAAAATGGAATGATCCTGGACTAATAATGTCTAAGTGATCATGCTAGTTGTACCCCATATGTCTTACACTTTGAACAGCAGCAGATCTGTCCACAGCTCCACTTTTCAAAGCAGTGGAACATATGCCAGGCCTGAGAAACTCACCTGCCAGATCCTGTTAGGATCCTGCTCAAACACTCCAGAATTCAATGACTTTGCTCTTTGTACCCAGGGAGTGCTTCAGAGAGATTGAGATTCTCTGAAGTGGGTATATTACTAAAACTAGATGATGACTATGGCATCACAATTTCCTTTCTACTTTTATCTAAAATTATACCTGGGTCCTGCTGGGGAAGAAAATGGGCTACAAAAGGCAGTCAAAAACATCTTCACAATAACCAATCTTCTAAAGGCACATATGTTTACAGGAATTTTGTAATTCCTGTAAAAATTCTAATTATTTTGATCATTTCACTACAGAGCAGCTGGGATTTGCTGCAACAACCTACAAGTCCAGAGGAAGCAACAAGGAACAAAGGAAGCCACCAACACAGAATGGATGTTCCCTGCTCCCAATCTCAAAGTAGGGGACTGTTCCCAGACACTCAGAACTCATTTCCTGGCTCACCGTGGAGGCTTTCAGCATGCAGGAACCTACAGGTGGATCACCCCGATGACATGAAGGCGTGGGAGTGATATTCGGCAAGAGGACAGAAGCTGGAGTCCAAAAGAGGCTGCAAACAGGAATGAGAATTTTTACTAAGCCAGGAAAATGGAAGGGAGTAAGGCAGGAATATGAACCACAAAAGGGACCTAATACCCTAAGGAGTTCTTAATGCTGCCCTGGGGTGGAGTCTCCTGCCTGCCTTTCCTGCTTCCTCTCTCACTACTGAATTTTAAGGTCTAACGACTAAATGATTTATAATCCTGTCCCACACCAAGATGAGCCTTGTTTCCCTGTGTTTTGGTCATGCAGTTGCCACCCCCGGAATGCCTTCCTTTCCCCACATCTCTTTAGCTGACTGATGCCCACATACTCCACAAGACACAACATAGGTGGTCCTTCTTCCAGGAAATCTTCCTGTCCCAAGCCCATCTTTTGTCTCTCCGCAGTATTACCCAAGCACAGATCACTCACTAAATTGCCCACCTTGGATTACAGTTGTCATACCTATGGATAGTTGAGTGCTCAAGCAGACCTAAGTGTCCTTATCTTTGTATCCCAGTGCCTGGCCCATATTAGGTACTAAATAGAAGCTGGGTGCATTAACACTGATAGACAGAAAAGGAATGATATGGAGAAAAACAAGGTGGCAGCAACTACTTTTTCAGATGGAATGGAGCAGGGTTAGAAGAAGTCACAATTCTGGACCAGGGTGAGAAGGTCAGGTCTGGTGCACCTGCTGTGGTTGCTCTTCTAAACAAAAGCTACAAGGTCACCAAACCTGGTGACTCAGTAGTAAAGAATCCACCTGCCAATGCAGGAGGCACAGGAGACAAGGGTTCGATCCCTGGGTTGGGAAGATCCCGTGGAGGAGGAAATGCCTGCCCACTCCAGTATTCTCGCCAGGACAATCCCATGGACAAAGGAGCCTGGTGGGCTACAGTCCATAAGGTCGCAGAGAGTTGGACCCCACTGAATGACGGAGCAAGCACATGCACCGAACAATAACAATGTAATAAAAGCCCCTTTCTCTTCTTATATCCTCAAGAAAACAGAGCTGGAAGGGGCCTTCATGTTGATCTCACTCAGGCTGTATCATTCAGGAAGTGTGGAAGGGAGGGCCCTGAGGGGTTGAGGGATTTGCCCTGGTCCCACAGGAAGCCAGTGATGTCAGGGAGGAAATATTCTCTTTTTCTTCTACCCATCTTAGGTTCATTGTTTGTGGTCTTGCAAATTAGGCTGACAAAAGATAGATTCACAAGAGGAAATGAGCGGTTTATTAACGCATCACTTGAGAGAAACCACAATGATGAGTAACTCAAAGCGTGATTAGAACTGGGCTTATGTTGCATCATAACCAAGGAATAATAAATTTATAGAGATGTGACAGAGAAAAAAGACTTTTTGAGTGTCTAGGCATAGAAAATTTGAGGAAGGTAGATATATGAGGGAACTAATAGAAGACAAAGGCTTGTTAGTAAAGTTTATTCTGTCAGTTCCTCTGGTGCCACCTCTGGGATGATAAAGGTCTAGAGTTATCCCCCATGGCTAACTTCTGTTCTTCTGAGTAGAGTTGGGAGGGGCACATCTCTACAACTTCATGTCCTGCTTTTAGGCAAATAGGGGGAAGGCAGAGCTTTTCTGGTATCTGGTTCTTCTTAAATGCCATGAGTTCAAACAATCTTTATGCCAAAGCAGCATATTTTGGGGTGGCATACTCTGCTACCCAGCAACACTGGGATGAAACTGCAAGTCTCCTGATTCCCCAGTCCTGTACGGTGCTCCTGCATCATTTCTTCCAGGGACTGTGAATAGAGTAACTACTACCTGGGGACAAGAGCCATCTATCCCATGAATGAGCAACAGAAGAAAGGAGCTGCAATTTAAAAGCAAACTCCTGTCAAGAGAGGTGGGAGGGATGATGGCTGCGAGCTGCTGTCTCTCTGGAATTGGGTGGGAAGGCAGAGTGTAGGTCAGCTCTGTCCAGTAGAAATGTGATAGAAGCCACAGGTAGATTTTAAATTTTTCTGGTGGACACTTTTTAAAAAGTAAAAGGAAGCATGGGAATTTATTTTTAATAACATTTTAAACTCAATGTATCTGAAATATTTCAACGTGTCATCAATATAAAAAAATATTATGGAGATATTTCACATGCTTTTTTCCCCCCTCAGTAAGTCTTTCAAGTTTGATGTGTATTTTACACATAGAGCACAACTGATTTTGGACTAGACATATTTCAAGAGCTCAGTACATGGTGAGTGGCTGCCATATTAGACAGTGTAGAAATAATGGTAGGCTATTCACTGTCCTATTCAGTAATAACAGCACCACTGGCCTGACGTAGTGTCTGAAATTCTACCACGAACCGCTCTTATGGATAGAAGCCGTATCTTCAGAAGGATCCAAATACCTGCACATGTGCCCTCCAGGAGGGTTAAAACACTGATCCAGGAGACTACATCATTAGCACCACCCACTTGGACACATAAAGTCTTGAAGGCAAAGGAAGGGCTGCTAAGACTTTTTACTCCCTAGCTTTGGTTATCTAAGAAGGACAAGAGCCTTACAGGAAACGCTTTACTTTTAAATTCCATAAGCCTAATTGACTGCTTTGAAAGCTCCATGCTTCTAAGGTTCAGTAAAACAATTTTCTTCTGCCCTCTTAAGGACCTCAGTAAAGCAGTCTTGAACTTTTAGCCTGGACTTCTGCAGAATTAGGGCTTCCCTGGTGGCTCAGAGGGTAAAGTGTCTGCCTACAATGCGGGAGACCCAGGGTTTGATCCCTGGGTTGGGAAGATCCCCTGGAGAAGGAAATGGCAACCCACTCCAGTACTCTTGCCTGGAAAAATCCCATGGATGGAGAAGCCTGGTAGGCTACAGTCCATAGAGTTGCAAAGAGTCAGACATGACTGAGCGACTTCACTTTCTTTCTTTCTGCAGAATTACAACACCGCAAATCCCACCTTCCTTTCTGGACCCTTTTCCCCTCTAACTCCCCAAGTCTTACCCCATCCCCAGCCTCTGGGATCCCATTCCTCTAGGATATTGCCAGTAAATCCCTTCCCACACAATTCCAGAGCAATAGTCCAAGCCAGTAGGAGCTGCCTGAGAAGGATAAGCTGGGTTTGGAGCTCTCAATTCAAGATGAAGATTAGAAAGCTGCTTCTTGAAAATACTCAGCTGTTAAAAGCAGAACTAATTTTCTCATTACTCTCTCTTTATCCCAGGAAGAAGGTTATCAAAGTTATGAGAAGGTATATTGTTTTCAAGGGTTGTATTATAGTTATTTTCATATTGAATGAGTGGAAAATGCCTCTTGTAAACAATTTTTCTTGAATTACCACTTATGTTAAAAAAAAAAAAAAAAAAGATTATCCAGAGCCAGCAGTTCCAAAGTTTGGAGGTGGACAACAAAATTTTAAAATAAACAAAAAAGAAATAGATAACCTTTAGGGGACCCAAAGCTCTGTTAGGAAAAATGTTCTAAAGCTTGGAAATAGGGATTATTGCTATCTTTCCTTTTAGGGTAATGCTGGGCTAATGTAGGATATGTCAGTTTTGTATCTAAGTTAGCAAATTTCTGTAAATTCTCTTTCTTTTTTGCCTCTACAGAGACCTCACCCTCTCCAACATTCTGGAAACTAGCATTACTATCTTGCTGGTTACCTCATAAAGAGTTAAAGTTTGACACAAGCTCATTTTTTTATTTGCACGAGACTCATTAACTTTTTGAAGATGATACTTCCTCAGTAAAGTTGGCAAATTTCATGTCAAGTAAAATGTAAAGAGAAAATGTATACTGTTTACTATATTCACAAAAGTAAAAATATTTAATACCAAAAGGTAGGAAAACTATAATGGGGGTTGAGGAACAATATTTAAATGGGTATAATCAAGGTGCTTGGCTCCTCTGAGGGGGACTAACGAATGCAAACCACCTCCACCTTTTTTTTTTCCCATGCTGTACAGCCTGTGGGATCTTAGTTCCCTTGGAAGCGAGGATTCCTAACCACTGGACCGCCAGGAAATTCCCCCTAAAAAACACTTCTTCAAAAAAAAAAAACAACAAAACTTTCTTTTTATTAACAGCCTTCCTCAGGTAAAACTGCCATGCAATAATCTATATCTATTTAAAGTGTTCAAATTGATAAATGTCTTATGTATCCCTATCTGAAGCTCTCATCAAGCCAAAGCTCAGAAGGCTAAATGGGTCTTTTTTTTTTTTTTCATTTATTTTTATTAGTTGGAGGCTAATTACTTCACAACATTGCAGTGGGTTTTGTCATACATTGATATGAATCAGCCACGGATTTACACGTATTCCCCATCCCGATCCCCCCTCCCACCTCCCTCTCCACCCGATTCCTCTGGGTCTTCCCAGTGCACCAGGCCCGAGCACTTGTCTCATGCATCCCACCTGGGCTGGTGATCTGTTTCACCATAGATAATATACATGCTGTTCTTTTGAAACATCCCACCCTCACCTTCTCCCACAGGGTTCAAAAGTCTGTTCTGTATTTCTGTGTCTCTTTTTCTGTTTTGCATATAGGGTTATCATTACCATCTTTCTAAATTCCATATACATGTGTTAGTATACTGTGTTGGTCTTTATCTTTCTGGCTTACTTCACTCTGTATAATGGGCTCCAGTTTCATCCTTCTCATTAGAACTGATTCAAATGAATTCTGTTTAACGGCTGAGTAATATTCCATGGTGTATATGTACCACAGCTTCCTTATCCATTCGTCTGCTGATGGGCATCTAGGTTGCTTCCATGTCCTGGCTATTATAAACAGTGCTGCGATGAACACTGGGGTGCACGTGTCTCTTTCAGATCTGGTTTCCTCAGTGTGTATGCCCAGAAGTGGGATTGCTGGGTCATATGGCAGTTCTATTTCCAGTTTTTTAAGGAATCTCCACACTGTTTTCCATAGCGGCTGTACTAGTTTGCATTCCCACCAACAGTGTAAGAGGGTTCCCTTTTCTCCACACCCTCTCCAGCATTTGTTGCTTGTAGACTTTTGGATAGCAGCCATCCTGACTGGCGTGTAATGGTACCTCATTGTGGTTTTGATTTGCATTTCTCTGATAATGAGTGATGTTGAGCATCTTTTCATGTGTTTGTTAGCCGTCTGTATGTCTTCTTTGGAGAAATGTCTGTTTAGTTCTTTGGCCCATTTTTTGATTGGCTAAATGGGTCTTATCTCCCAAACTGTCAATCCCAGGTTTGATCAGTGGTGGAGGAAAGGTCTCAAAAGTGTTTGCCTCAATTGCTGTTCAAGTTTAACAGTAAAAGACTGGTTAATGTTAACAATGCTTCGTCAGACCTTCAGAAGGAAAGGCGAATGCTTTGTGGGCGGTTTTTTCAGAGTGTGTGGGGGGCAGTTTTAAGTTATTAGTTTTAATATTGGAAATTTTTAATAGAAACAACTTGACAAAAAATTTGTCATGTAATTTTGTGACCCATCAAAACAAAGTTTAATGAGAGGACAAAAAAACAGAACAGGACACACTATCTTAAAATACGGCACTTTGGCATACTAGATATTTTAAGCTGAAAGAGTTGGAGAAAACAGCATAAGCACCCTTCTGTCCTGAAACAGATCTTAAACCCTCAGGTGAGGTGTGTGCTTCCTGTGCTACAGGAAAGGAGCATCCTCATCTCCGAGGACAAAGGGGTGCTGAGAAGAATCCTGACACATAGGGCCTGCCAAGCTTCCCCAGTTATTATACTTAGTCCATATACTACACGGGACCGATCATATTCCTCCATGACTGTCTACTCTTCAACAAACCTAGCATAAAAGTACTCAGCTAGAACTTTTTCTTCGGGTCTTCATTTCCTTATGAAGGCTTCCATATCACTTAAAACGTATATTACATAAATTTGTATGCTGTTCTCCTCTGTCAGCTAAAATTTTAGACCCTGTCTGGGCACCCCGAGAGGGTTGAGCATAATTTTTTCCTCCCCCAGGCCATCCTCATAATCAAGATAATGAACAACTTTCCTTGTATCAATAATAGACCCTCCACAAGAGAGTAATCATTTATTTGAGAAGGAACCACCTAGAAGGCAGATGCTGAGGGACCTGAGTGGGGAAGATGATGCAGGAATGGACTGGACACAAGTCACATAAATCTAAATACTCATTCTTTAGTGAGTGCCTACTGTTTACCAGGCCCTGAGCAAAATCTAGGGAGGTTGAGTGGCCCTGGGTGCCCAGAATACAGGCTCATGGCTCAGGACTTCAGCAGGTGGCCAGCCCTTGAGCTCTCTCCTCCTTCCAAAGTCTAAGAGGGTCAGATGTGGGGTAACGGGGACCTTTTGGATATCAGTGGTGCTGGAGGCAGAAAGCCTCTCCTGGAATCACCCCTTTTCCAATAAAAAGGCCGTTTTAATCTCAGAAACAAGACGGAGACAGTATGCTTGTCGGGGAAAGCTATCCACAGGGACAGCTTCTTCACTCTTGAGCGAGTGTGTTCTAATGAAAATAGAAATGGTGGTTATTGCACACATTAATATCCCTTACAGACTCTCTTTGATTTCAAGGCTGAGCCTTGGCTGCTCTACCCCAGAGGCCACGGGGCCAGCGTGGACATGAATGTTTGGTAGAGCCAGCTGTGCGGGGGGCAAGTCTGGGAAGGAGTCTGGAGGATGCCAGGGCAAGACAGAGAGCCCACTGGGCTTTCCTGAAAATGATGGGGGAGGAACGGTAGGGGGAGGGGACAAAATGAGGGATGATCTCCATGGAAACTGAGCAATGCCTAATAACTTGCTGGCTTGGCATTACCTTCCTTTTGAGAGATTAAGTGAAGAGGAAAGTGTTGCAGTTTCTCAAGCACACAAGTTGTGTTTGGTGAGAAGGACTACTGGTACCCAGCCTAGACTCTAGATATACCCCAAATGAGGAGGGTGAACTGTGAGTAAAGATAATGGGGTGAGAGCCCAGGAGCTGGGTGAATGGAGGTGGGAGGGGAGTGGTGGGCATCTTGGGGGCCATGGGTAGCCCTACAGTAACTAGGCAGTGTGAGAGGAAGTGGGCAGTGCTGGAGGCTGGAATTACAGGGAATCCAAGTGTGTGTGTGTGTGTGTGTGTGTGTGTGTGTTTACACAGTCATCCATCTGTATCGGTGGTAGATTGGTTCCAGGACCATGATACCTGTATGCACATGAATTTAAATGTTTTTCTCCTGTTAATCTCTCTTGTGCTGATTTTACTATTAGCCCAGCCAAAGGAACTCCTCGTCTCTGATGGTTCCTAACTTCCCTGTTCTGGGCCCCATGGATGTTCCTGGCTGTATGTTTATTCTAGTCTAGTCCCATGATCCTTGAGAGATTGACAGCTTTCACCTTACAGGGAACCACCATGCTCTTACCATTCAGAGAGGCTTTCTGTCTCCTAAAGATCAAACACATCTTATATGCTTCATTCATCTAGATCACCTACCTGGTGTTTATGAGAGCTTCTCTAACTGCCCCAAACTCACAGACCTAAGGTAACTGTTTTGGGTGGCAGGCATGCCAGATTCTGGTCCATGATAGATTTTGATCACTCCAAGACTGTTTGGAGCCTTGACTGCTTCTGAATCAACACTTGGAATTCTGAGCAAGATGGAGAGAGAGAAAGAGTAACAGATAGAGGTAATGCCTGAAGACAAAAGGGAGGCTTCTGTGCTGAGACTGTTTAAAATTGTTTTGCAATTTCAAGAGATGTTGAACTCAAGACTGCGCTAAATGGAGACTGTCCCTCATAGGTCCAATTTCAGCCTCTTTTGAAACAAACAGGATCTTTTCTATGAGTGTGAGGTGCAAATACAACTATGTCTCTTTGATTTTTCAAATTAGTCTTTCCAGCTTTCACTTGCCCTTATTACTGGAAAGTCCATTATCTTCCTCTAGAGGCTTCTCCATCTCAAGTTATTACAAATGCGAGTTGGTGTTGCTGTTGAAGGCAGGCCTGCCCAGACCAACAGAGAACTAAACTTGTCCACTGCCTCAGGCCCACACTTCTGCCAGCCTCCTCAGGGCAGCACGCCTGGCCTCCCAGGTAAGACTGTCTCCACTATAGAATCCCTGTAACGAATCTCTTCATGGTTCCCGGCATGAATCACTGCACCGGCGTGGCTGGGTCCAGAGGGCCTTCCAGCCTCAGTCTCTCTGGGTCCTGGTGAACCTCACAGAGGCCATGCAGTTCTCAGTCTGTAGACTTTGGTCTACAGTCACAACAGACAATAGGGGTTAGGTTACTACCACCTTCCCTACCAAAACTGCCTTGGAACACCTTATGCAAGTTATCTCCCATTTCTCTGTATATAAAAGATGAGAAGAGCCAATCAAGAGTGCCAGGAAAAAAAAAAAAAAAGGTGACAGAGAGGCGCAGAAGCTTCATATGCACATAACAAAGGGAGTCAATGCAGCAACTTCTCAGAACATTTCCTAGGTGGCTTTGCTGACCCTATGCAGAGAAGAGGCTGTAATTTTCTAAAAATAATTTTTTAGGGGCTTCCCAGGCAGTCCAGTGGTTAAGACTCTGTATTTCCACTGTGGGGGTGGGGGGGCGGGGGCTGGTTAGATCTCCAGGCAGGGAACTAAGATCCTACATGCCAGGTGGTGTAGTTAAAAAAAATTTTTTTTTCTAAAATAATTTTTGCAAAATTTTAAAAGCTTATTTTTAAATAGTTTTATGCATAGTCATAAATAATATGAAGCGATCCCATGGGATATCCATGTGTACTCTATCCAGTTTCCACCAGTGGTAAAATCTCACCAAGTTATGGTACAATATCACAACCAGGATATTGATACAGTCAAGAAGCAGAATAGGGACTTCCCTGGTGGTCCAGCAGTTTAAAATCTACCTTGTCATGCAGGGGATGCTGGTTCAATTCCTGGTCAGGGAATTAAGATTCCACATGCCACGGAGCAACCTAGCCTGCTCACCACAGCTAGAGAATCCACGTGCCTCAACCAAAGCAGCCAAATAAATATATATATATATTTTTCAAATAAATATATTTTTAAAAGATGCAGAATATTTCTATCCATCACTACAAATATCTTAATTGTTGCCCTTCAATATCCACACCCACACCCATCCACACCCTTGTCTTCTGGTAACCAATAATCTCTGTCTATATCATTTTGTCATTTTGAATATCATCTGAAGTATTATAGTATATAGCTTTTGGGGATTGGCATTTTTCAATCAACATCATTCCCTGGAGATTTGTCCAAGTTGTTGGGTATCTTAATAGCCTCTTCCTTTTATCACAGAATATTAGTCCATGGAGATGAGTCCTGGGTGTTCATTGGAAGGACTGATGTTGAAGCTGAAACTCTAATAGTTCAGCCACCTGACGTGAAGAGCTGACTCATTTGAAAAGACCCTGATGCTGGGAAAGATTGAGGGCAGGAGGAGAAGGGGACGACAGAGGATAAGATGGTTGGATGGCATCACTGACCCAATGGATATGAGTTTGGGTGAACTCCGGGAGTTGGTGATGGACAGGGAGGCCTGGAGTGCTGCGGTACATGGGGTCACAAAGAGTCGGACATGACTGAGCGACTGAACTGAACTGATGGATATACCAGTTTGTTTAACCATTCACATCTTAAAGGTTATCTGAGTTGCTTTTGGCTACTACAAATAAAGCTGCTATAAAAGTCTGTACAAGTTTTAGCATGAATATAAGTTTTCATTTCTTTGAAATAAAATACAAACACTGCCTTGAATGGTAGTTGCATATTTAATTCTGTAAGAAACGGCCAAACTGTTTTCCCAGAGTGCTGGTGCCATCTTGTACTCCCACCAGCGATGTTGTATCAGTTCTTTGCTTTTGCCTCTTTCTTGCTAGCATTTGGTGTTATCACTATTTTTCATTCTAGCCATTCAGAGGGGTGAGCAGTGCTGTTTCACTGTGGTCTTAGTTTGCATTTCCCTAAAAACTAATACTGTTGAACTTCTTTTCATGTACTCATTTACCATCTGTCTGCTCTCTTTGGTGAAATGTCTCTACATCTTTTGCTCATTTTCTTTTAAATTTTTATTTATTCATTTTGGCTGCTCTGAGTCTTTATTGCAGCATGTGAGATCTAGTTCCCTGACCAGGGATTGAACCAGTGCCCCTGGCAGTGGGAGTCTTACCCACTGGACCCCCAGGGAAGTCCCATTGCTCTTTTTCTAGTTGGATTGTGTATTTTTCTTTTTTTATAACTGAATTTCAAGAGTTCTTTATTTTAATATATTCTAGATACTAGCCCTTTGTTGGACATGCGACATATTTTCTCTTTGTAACTTGTCTTTTTAACAGGTTTTTCTGCTAAACAAATTTTTCACAGAGAACTTTTAAATTTTAATGAGGTCCAATTTATCAGTTTTTCCTTTATGGATCATGCCTTTAGTGTTATGTCTAAGAACTCTTTGCCTGGCCCTAGATCCAAGTTCTATGGTTTTACTTTGATATTGAATCCCATGACACATTTTGAATTAAAAACCTGTCTCCCAAATCCTAGTGTTTCATCACTGAGCTGGAATTCCCTCCCACTCTCTGGACTCAGTCACTTACTTCTTTGTTCAAGAAATAAAAGCTGTTACTCCAGCACTTGCTCTTCTCTCCCAACACAGGCAGTATCTCTGGTAGCAAATGATGTGACTATGAATGCCTCTAGTACTTTTGGGGTTGACCTAAAGATCTAGTAAGTGCATACACCCATACGGGGCTAAGGCTGGTGGAATGGGGCCTCCCAGAGCCCTGACCCTCACAGTCCAGATTTTGCAGAATGAGACCACCTCATTTCTCAAGTTCCTTCTTCTAGGTCTCTGTGTGTATGTTCCTGAGCCAAGCAGAGCAATGCAAACAAGCCAAGTGCCTGGGATCTACTCTACAAACACTAAGCTAATGAATGGGAAGGAAGTGTTGTGGGAGGAGAAACAGGAAGGGGCCTTTCTGGGTTCCTGGCACCCCTGTCACCCCCAAAAGCCCCTGAAAATTTTATTCCAGATTCCCTATGCTATAGATTGAATTACAGCCTCCCTAAAATTTATACCCTGAAGCCCTAACCCCCAACAGGACTACACTTGGAGAAAGGGTCTTTAGGAGGTAATTAAATGAGGGTGGGGCCCTAGTCTGATAGAACTGGTGGTTTTATTTATTTATTTTTTTCATTTATTTTTATTAGTTGGAGGCTAATTACTTTACAATATTGTAGTGGGTTTTGTCATACACTGACATGAATCAGCCATTTATAAGAAGAGGAAGAAGAGCTCTCTCCTCAGCCACATACTACAGGAAGGCTATGTGAGGCTAAGCAAGAAGGCAGCTGTCTGTAAGCAAGGAAGAGAGTTCACGCCAGAAACAGAACTGGCTGGCGCCTGGATCTGGGACTTGCAGCCTCCAGAACTGTAAGAAAAGGCATTTCTGTCATTTGAGCTGCCCAGTCTGTGGTATATTGTAACGGCAGCCCAAGCTTTGGTCCAGAGAAGTGGGGTGCTGCTGTAACAAGTACTAATATCTATGAGAGTTCATTTGATTATTTTCTCTACTTTTGAAATACTTTGAAATATAAATTTTTTAATTAAAATGTTAAATAAAACAAAAGTTAGATTATGTGATTTCTGTACTCAAATTTCTCCTAAGTACTGGCAGGGTTCAGAACAGGTTACCCCCAAATACAGCAAGTTGGTATATGAAATATGTTAAGCTGAAGGAATCTGAGAAAATGACAGAAGCAGGACGTTCACTCTGACCTTCCCCCACACTTCTCTCCTGAAGCAGCTCATAAGACCTTCAGGTGAGGTGCCCTCCCTGTACCAGAGGAAAGAACAGCTTACTGCTAAGACAGAGGATCACCCAGGGACCCCTAATGAACAAGCTCCCACAAGATCAGGTATTTATTTTTCATCACTGTTTCCCACAGCTAGATCAGAGCCTAGCAGCAACAGAACAAGTGCAGTAAACCTGCCTGAATGAATGAATGAATGGAAGTGTGTAGCGTGGCCACACTAGCATACAGAGCCAGTGGGGTTGGGGTGCTGGGAGAGGTTTGCAGCCTCAGGGTCATGTGAGACCCAGAACTGATCCCCTCCATGCTGGTTGTGCCTGCGTTTGTGGCCCAGCCTCCCGGTTCCCTTCCAGGGAGTTCCCTGGGATCTCCTGGGTCATCTTCTCATCTCCCACAGGGTGTCCCAGGCCACAAATCTTGTTAAAGGAAATTCATTCTTAAAGTGAAAGGGGTCAGATTCTTGATTCTTTGCTTCCCAAGAGGCTCCTGCAATGATGTTGCTTATTATAATGATTGTGGTGAACAGTAGGCACTTGAAAACCAGAAAAGGCAGGGAGAAGCTTTCTCTGAACTCCCCTTATCTACATAAATATAGATCGTCCAGAAGGAACTCAATTGTCACAAATCCCCTCCCAAGGAATTTCATCTAGCATCATAGGAGAGGAAACGAGCAGTTAACAACACACACAGACAAACTTCATCACAAACTATCATGTGGTGGTAGTGGTTTAGTCACTCAGTCATGTCCGACTTTTTGTGACCCCCATGGACTGTATCTGCCAGGCTTCTCCATCCATGGGATTTCCCAGGCAGCCATTTCCTTCTCCAGGGTATCTTCCCAACCCAGGGATCACACTCAGGTCTTCTGCATTGCAGGCAATCTTCTGCATTGTAGGTCATCTTCTGCATTGCATGAGGTATACATGTTCGTACACTTCTATTTGTTTCTCTCTGGTTAATCTGTCTTCTCTTTCAAGAATCTCAACCAAGAACTCAGATGGGTAGAGGGAAATTTTTTCTTTCTTCTCCAACAGTGGCATCTTCAGGATCTTTCATGATTAAGCTGAGACTGGCACGGGGCCTGGAGTGGTAGGAATGGGGATGGGTGGCCCAGAGGAAAAAGAGGACAACCCCCAGCCATCCAGGAGCCCCAACTTCAGTGGGAAAGGTGCTGTCTCCACACTAAGGAAGTTCCTGGCCAGACCCAGGAGTCACAAGTCAGCCTCTTCTTAGGAGAAGATGAAGGTGCGGGGGACTCAAAAGGCAAAGAGCATCACATATAATGAACAATGCAGTAATGGCTACTACCCTAGCCTGAGTGCTTACTATATGTCAGAGACATGAAATGCTTGGTGTGAATTTTCTGTTTGATTTTCATAACAGTGGTATTTTTCAGATAAGGAAATGAGGCTCCGAGAGGTTAAGTAATGCACCCAAGGTCACAAAGTAAGAGAGAGGGACAGAGACTGGACGCCCAAGCACCCCCAGTCCCTCTCACCAAAGGAGAAAACCTTGAGATGCCTGCTTTGCTCCTCTTCCTAAGAAAACAACCATTTGGGGAGACTGAAGGTGTGAAGACTATTGTGAGGAGTGTTGTAAATCAATACTAGGATTTTCCACATCTTCTCATATTTAATTAGTCATAAAATTAGCTTCCTCAAGAAACCCAGGTTCCTCCCCTCACCCTCCACTGCATATACACCTACATTTCCCATGACCAGCATCACTGGGCATATGAAGAACTCGGCTGGGATTTCTAGCAAGGCAATGCCCCAGGTCAGGACTCACCCTGAAGCACTGCAGATGGTTGGGGGATCTTAGGACACCCAGACTGAGGGCCTGAAACACCTGCTCAAGGAGCTGCGGTCCAAGAGGCATTTCTTGGACTTGATGATGGTTCTCAAGCTGGGCCCTGCGCAAGAGTCGGTGTGAGAACGGGGGCTGAGGGTGTTACTGGACTACTGATAATATCACAAGAAGCCAAAACCCAAAGCTTAAAAGTCTGAGATGAGGCTGTAAGGCTAAATGAAGCCCCGGTTTCTTCATTTTCAGTGGGAATTACATCATCTGTGTAATACTGTTGTTCATCTCATACTCTCCAGAAGCTTGGACAGGAGGCTAGCCTGACTTATGGGTAACCAAAATTTGATTTTTAGAAAAAAATCCAATTTGCCTTCTTGAGGCATCCTTGGTGGAAGAAAGGAACCAGGTTCATCGCAGGAACCCACAGACGCCAGGGTAGAGGGCAGGGCCTCTTGTTTCCCCTTCCTCCTTTCCTCTCAGCCTGCCTCCCACTGTCTCCACAGTGAACAGAACCAGCACTCGGGTGCCTTGGCCAAGATCCAAGGCACCTCAAGTGACCTTGACCAAAAAGCTCTCTCTTCCCAGTGCCATACCGGCACAGTGCCGAGATGGAATCCACGTGAAAACAAGAACACTTTTTTGTTTTGCACGTCTGGGTGTAGAAAATCCTCAGCAGCTGGCCTCAGGAGCCTGGGCGTCTCGGTAATCAAAGATGTCCTCTGGGCTCTGGGCCTGGGTGTTCCAATGGCATGTGGTCCTGCATCCCAGATGATTGACATCAGGGTGGCTTCTGGAAGGCAGAGGGCCCCTCCAGGCAGCTCTGCCACGCACCCAGCCCGGCTGAGCTGCCAGGGGTCTCATGCTTGGGCCTGGCTTTTTTGGCGCAGAGTAAAAGGGTGAGCGTCTGGGAGGTGACTCCGAGAAGGATGGAGCTATTCTGCGAGTGAGAGCCTGGGAGGCCAGGCCTGGGCGGATGCTGAGCGAGGAGATGGGCTTCCTGCCCTGGCCAGCTCACTCTGTCTGGTCTGAGAGTTGGTCTTTGGGGATGAAACTAACATATTTAGAGAAACAGATGGTTGGGACCGAGGATGGTTAGGACTCAGCTCTGCTTGCCTGACTGGCTGTGTGGGGAGACGGAGTGGCATTTAATCACATCTGAGGGTACATAGAGGCTCAGCTTTCCAACGCTGAAGCCAGGATTATTCCCTGTGAATAAGGAAAGGGTCTTTATTTTATTTCATTGCATTGTCTCATTTTTTAAAAATTAATTTAAAAAACTTTATATTTTGTATGCTTGATTAACAATGTTGTGATAGTTCCAGGTGAATAGCTAAGGGACTCAGCCATAATATACATGTATCCATTCTCCCCCAAGTTCCCTTCCCATCCAGGCTGCCACATAACATTGAGCAGAGTTCCCTGTGCTATACAGTAGGACGTTGTTGGTTATCCATTTTAAATATAGCAGTGTGTACATGTCCATCCCAAACTGTTTCACTATCAGGGGAGAGGGTTTAAACTGCAACATGATACATTTAAGTTAAACATGGGAGGGGGCCCTGGGAGAAGCGGGTAACCTTTCTCCAGGGGCCATTAAACACAGTGTGGATTCTCTGGGCTTAAAAGCACCAGCCCTGGGGTGATCCGAGCCTTCTGCACTCACTCCCTCAAGCCAGGCTCACTATCCTGCCTCAGACTAGAGTGCTCGCCATTTTAGTCTCTGATTCCCTAAGCCCTATTCATCTGGAAGCTATTAATAATTGTATGTATCCCTTCCTCCAAGAAGCTGTTTGACAGCAAATGCTGTTGGTTGCCCATCAAATGGGTTTAGATTAAGTTCACTGAGAACATTACCACCAACAAAATAATGATAGCGTAGTAGTGTTAGTCATTCAGTCGTGTCTGACTCTTTGTGATCCCCTGGACTGTAGCCTGCCAGGCTCCTCTGTCCATGGGATTCTCCAGGCAAGAATACTGGAGTAGGCTGCCATTTCCTCCAGGGGATCTTCCCAACCCCAAGATTGAACCTGGGTCTCCTGCATTGCAGGCAGATTCTTTACCATCTGAGCCACCAGGGAAAACAAAATAATGATGGTTGAAACCAATTAGAAATGTATCTTCTTTCTCTCATTCAAGACATCAGGAGGTGGCAGTCTAGGACTGACAGAGCTCTCCACGGTGCCTGGGGCTCAGGGACTTCTAGCTCTGGTACCTACCATCTTGAAGGTGGAGCCTGAAATGGTTTTTATGTTCAAAGAAAAGGGCTGGAGGCAAAGGATGTTAAGGAGTGAAGAGGGACTTCCCTGGTGGTCCAGTGGCTAAGACTCGGAGTTTTCAATGCTGGGGAATGGGTTTGATTCCTGGTCAGGGAACTAGACCCTACATGCCACAACTAAGACCTGGTGTGGCTGAATAGGTAAGTTAATTAATAAGTATTAAAAAGAAAAAGAAGATGTGAAGCGTATGTGCCAGCTAGCTGCCCTTTAAAGAAGGTGTTGAGACCTACCTTCAACTCCTCTGCTCATATAGTATTGACCAAAACTTAGTCACATGGCCTCTACTAGCTGCAAGTACATTCTGGATAGCCATATGCCTGGGCAAAATCAGGGCTCTAGCCTCTTAGAAGAAGGGGAAGAGGAGTATTGAGAACAACAATTCTGAAAGAGATCCAGTTTGTTTGGATGTGGTTCCCTCTCCCACAGGATTCAGGAGGGATGCACACTTTGAGATTTCTAATATCCAGACTCAGACCCTTCTCATCACCTGTGCTACCACCACCCTGCTCCAAACCACCATCAGCTCTCTACTGCAAACACATGAAAAGATGCTCAACATCATTAGTCATCTAGGAAAAAAAATTTAAATCATGATGAGATGAGATACCTACTCAAAAGGCTACAGTTAGACTGATAACACAAAGTGTTGGCAAGTGAACCCTCATACATTGCTGGTGGGAATGCAAAGTGCACAGATACTGTGGAAGCTGGAAACGTCAAGCATGTACTTGTCAACGCTGTTGTACTGACTTCTGCCCCAGCTTCTACTCCTTTTTCCACACTGTTCTTAAAACAGGGTAATCCTTTTAGAATCAACATCTGATCACATTTCTCCTCTGTACCTAACCCTTCACTGGTGTGCCCTGAAGAATAAAACAGCTGCTGAGACCCCCAGGTGATCGGTCCCTCCTCCTCACCTCTGTGATCTCCCTCAATACCATGCTTCCAGCCATACTGGCACTGCACAGAGAACTGAAACCGAGGTTCAGAGATGCTCCCCTGTGCTGCTGCCCCGAGTAAGTCCTTTTAAAAAGAACCCTTCCCCTCTTACAACCCCTGGCCAAGAAAACACCTACTCTCTAACCTTGCTGTTTCTCAGAAATTCCAGGCCTGCCCGTGGTCAGATCCTTTGACTGCTCCCTTCCCTTTCCCCAGACTGTCTTCTCCAGATGATTTTCAGGGCTTGGTCCTTCAGCTCCTTTGGACCTTGACTCAAACATCCCATTTAAAACTATAGTCCTTCCCCTACCCTGCTCCCTGCTTGATTCCTCATCCTCCTCCCTGACGCTCATAGCTTTCTAATTGACTCTATGGTTTACTTCTGTCTTCCCTCCAGGCTGGCAGGAATTTTCATCTGTCCATTCACTGCTCTTTCCCTGGATTGCTTTGGAGCCCCAGACAATGGTTTTCCTTGCATTTTTTCCTATGTGTTAGTTCCCCCTTCCTCCCCAGGGCTGTGAGCTCCTCAAGGGCAAGAACCTTGTCTTGGCTTTCCCTGGCAGCAAGATAGGCTTGAGGCATGCCGTGGGTACTCAGGAAGTTCTTGTGGGAAGAGTCAGCACGTCTTGTGATAGATGGACAGCTGCCCTTTGCTCCAAGCCTTGGATATATTTGCTGAGAAACTCTGTGGATACAGGACAGTGACATCAGTCATTTCAGAAGAAGAGGTTATTAAATAAAAGAGAAATTGAAAAGTCAATTAGGATCGAGAGAATGCTGTCCTGTTACAACCATTTCTCTCTCAGCTGAAGCAGTTTTTGATTGGACTGGCCTCTCTCTCAGTTGGTGCAGAAGCTAATCAAAGGCTACTTTTCTTTCTTTGAAAGGATCAGTGTTAAGAATAGTGAGAGCTGGGCCTTTGGGCTCTGTGTTTATATAAAAGTGGCCTTTGGGGTGCATGTGCAACAGTTATCTGAACTAGAGTCCTTTTCAGGAAGGACAAGCTCAAGATGACTGGTGAATGTGAATCCTGAATCCCGGGAACCCTGCCCTGAAGCCCAAGGAAATTATCCTGATGCACCATCCTGATACTGTTTATTTCCTGCTCAAAGCTGTCTGCAAATGGGGCCTGAGCTTTCAAAATGGAAAGAAAAGTAGAGAGCAGGCTCTTTTTTTGAAGGGGTATTGGTACTGTTTTTGAAAGTTGTTAGGAACTTCCCTGGTGGTCCAGTGGCTAAGACTCTGAGCTCCCAATACAAGGGACCCAGGTTTGATCCCTGCTCAGGTAACTAGATCTCACACGGCATAACAAAGATTAAAGATCCCAAGTGCCACAACTAAGACCCAGCACCACCAAATAAACAAATATTTTTTTAAAAGTTGTTAACTTGATGAAGGAGCACAGTGGGGTAGGGAAAAAAATCACATTTTCCAGTGCAGAATTTTGGCACTTATAGGTTGTGTGACCCACGTATACCATGTCATTTCTGTGAATCTTAATCTCCTCATCTCTAAATGGTGACATTGATTTCTGCCTGTCTTCCAGGACAACAATGTCAATTAAATTAGATCACACATGGGAACGTACACAAAGATAGTAGAAAGTGAAAGTGAAGTCGCTCAGTCGTGTACAACTCTTTGCGACCCCATGGACTGTAGCCTACCAGGCTCCTCCCTCCATGGGATTCTCCAGGCAAGAGTACTGGAGTGGGTTGCCATTTCCTTCTTCAGGGGATCTTCCATACTCAGGGATTGAACCCGGGTCTCCTGCATTCCAGGGAGATGCTTTAACCTCTGAGCCACCAGGGAAGCTGGTAAAGAATCTGCCTGCAATGCTGGAGACCTGGGTTCGATCCCTAGGTTGGGAAGATACCCTGGAGAAGGGAAAGGATACCCACTCTGGTATTCTGGCCTAGAGAATTTCATGGACTATCCCCATGAGGTCACAAAGAGTGGGACACAACTGAGATAGTAGAGTCCTCTAGAAATGGTGGGTATAGTAATATTTAGCAAAGCCATACTGCGTCACTCTGCCCTCCAGGAAGCTGGAAAAAGCAAGCATATCATAGTGTCAAATGCAGAAACTGGACATTTGAAGAGATTAACTTACTCAGTATATTTCAATAGGATAAGAAGCCCCCCAGATGTAAAGATCAGAACGTCTCAGTGGTTTGCCTTAGACTTTTACAGGGAGGAGTTACAAGTATGGTGTTAGAAGTCGTTAACTGTGAGCTATTGCCGGGGTGACTTATACTTAGCTTGTGTTTGCAACCAGAGGAAGTATCATTTAGCTGAACAGGTAATGCTTGTCAGTGTCTAGCCAGTTTCAGGGGGACAGACAGCTCTAATCTTAGCTAATCATTTTGGAAGCTGGCGAGAGGCAAAAGAGAAAAGGTCTATGCGTGACCTTCGGGTTCCGCGCTTTGCTCAGTAGCTTCAGTTGTGTCTGACTCTGTGACCCCTTGGCCTGTAGCCCACCGGACTCCTCTGTCCATGGGATTCTCCAGGCAAGAATGACAGAGTGGGCTTCCATGCCCTCCTTCAGGGGATCTTCCCAACCCAGGGATCGAACCCACATCTCCTGCATTGGCAGGTGGATTCTTTACCACTGAGCCACCAGCGAAGCCTTGTGTGACCTTTACCTGGGCTTTAAGATAAGGGTAGAGTCCTTTGTAGAACACTCAAGGCCTTTTCCATCTGGTCATGCTCTAGGCTCACCTCTACCCTCCTTTCTCCCAACATACAAACACATACCTCAGAGTCCCAACAGCAATAATCACGATTCCCCACATCACATGTATTTTCTGTTCCTTTCTTTGCCTGGAATAATGACTTATTCTTTAAGACTCAGCTCAAGTGACTCTAGCTCTGAGAAGCCAGGCTGAGTTTGGGGGTCCTTCTCTGTGCTCCCAGGCAACTTATGTGTGCCCATTAGACCACAGTGAAGGGTGTTTCTTAATCTATTAGTCTCTCCAGCCAGAGATGAGCTCCTAGAAGGTGGGTCTGGGTCTCACTGTAATTCCTGCAACCTCCAACAAGATTGATTTCCAGTAGGTATTCTTGATAGTAACAGAATGAAGGGACAATGTAGGTGATTAAATAGTTAATCCTACTAAGGGATTATAAGTAGAGAAAAAATTATGGGAGAAAGCCCCCCCCCCCCCATAGGTTAATGATCACTCAAGAAAGCAGACTTGCTTAGCAACAAAACCATGCAATAGAAGCGTGAGACATGCCTCAAAGCAACGGTGGAATGAGACCCACATCCTGCCCAGTGAGGTCAGTAAGTTAACAATCCCTAGGACATGCTTCTCTGCATGCACTGAAAATAAAAATATAAGGAAAATATGAAATTATACTGAAATCTGAGATGATTCCAAGAAGACACCCCTTAGCCTGGTAATGGTGCCAAAAGGTAGCCCGCAAGCCATCCCCACTCTGCCCTCCCCTCCTCGCCCCCACAGACTGGCACCTTTGCCCAAATTGCTCTTTCTCAGCCCATCTCTTTGCCTCTGCTCCCCAATTCCCCATCTGAGGTCCCCATATCTCCAATATAAGCAGTTTCCACTCAACTGTAACCTCCAGGAGCAGCTGGTTTGTCCTCACCTTGACGTCAGTGTCAGCACTGAAGGAATCCTCAGTCCGGCATCCAGAAGTAACTGAAAAACAGGAGAAAGCTTTACTATAGTCATCCGGTAAGATACCAAAGGAGGATTATATGATAGCACAGAGGAGAGCCTGATGACTGTGTCCACCATGGCTCAGTCCTCCTCCTCACATGCTCAACCAGCTCACTCCCTGTCATTTTCAATATAAATCAAATCCAGCCACTCTTAAAGTGTCCATTTCTTCTTTGCATCCATTTATACCACAAAAGCCCAAGACCTAGGCCGGAGGTGGCCCTAAGTCTGTCTTCCTTTAGGTACCATTTCCCTACTCTCTCGGAGGTCTGCCCTCTGCCCTCCAGCACCCTCCCCAGGAGATGCTCCACCCTGGTAGCACTTTGGGACCCCCGCGTTCTCTTTAAAGGGTTCCTGGTGATTCGCCTGGGGAATTAGGCTGCTGATCCTGATGCTGGAGAGGATTGATTCCCTCACTGTCATCTGGTAAGGACATCTTTTGCTGCTGAGTATCTGTCTGTCTTTCCTCACTAGACTGCATCACCTCTAGGCAAGTTTGATGTTTCATTTACCCCAGGGTAAATGTCGGGGAGGAAGACATTTTCCTCTACCCTTGTAAGTTCTGGCTGATCTAAGAATGAACTTGATATGAGACAGATTAACAGGAGAAAATCGAGCAAAATTTTAATAATGCATATTCATGGGAGAGATCAAGGAAAACTGAGTAACTTGCTGAAACCCTCAGCTTAAATATCGTCTTCACCTAAAGACAAGAGAGGATGTTTGGGGTAGTGGTTTGAAACCTCCAAGGGGAGGAAGGCAACCAAGGAAAAGTGAGTTATTGATAAACAAATGCTTGCTGGGCCTGCAGAGACAATGGGACACAGAGAGGAATTCTAACAAACACACTTTGCTGCATTCTTCCCTTCTACACACCTAGTTCATATCCTAGTCATCTATGGTGACAGTACCCTTTCTGCCCAGGTGAGTTCTTTAGGCAATAAGGGGGAACTGGCTAATTCTAGGCTAGGCATGCAGGTGCTTTTATTTTTTCACAGTTGGTAGGAGCCACAATAATGCCCAAGAGTCACAAAGAGCCTTTTTTCCCAAGATCAGTGTTTTCCACCGGTGGCACCAGTCATGGACGTTGCCCTCAGCATGGGCCCTAGGGACCCAGGGGCCCAGAGGGAATGGAAGGGCACCCAGGGAGCCTGGCCCCCACCCAAGGAGGGAGCTTAGTGAGGAGATTCTGCTGGAAGAGGGGAAGCCTGAGCCTTCCAACCAGGAGGGGCCACTGACAGGGCTGTAAGATCCAGGCAATCAAGGGGAGATCACAAGTTGGTGGAGGATAGGGGGTCTATGAGGCTGGAGTCCAGACAGATATTGGGCCCACAAACCTTTTTAGGATGACCAAACAATTGTCTGTATTCAGTTCCTAAGACTGTCAACGATTCACCACAAACACGGCTTAAAAGAACAGAAAAGTGTGTCCCAGTTCTGAAAGCTGGAAGTCCAAAAGCAAGGTGATGATTGGGCTGTGATCCCTCTGAACTCTCTAGGGGAGGAAGGTTCTCGACGGGCTCTCTGGACCGCATCCCTAATGGCATATTGGTTGTGAACAATCAGTGACACTATCAGGACAGATATGCAGAGGTTTTGATACAAAGATCCCAGTACCCATGGTTCAGGTAAAGGTCCTACCCCCAGCACCCCTCAGTAAGTAAGGTATGCATACAGTAACCTAGACCCCAAGATTGTTGTGCAAATAGTCATGAACACTTGCCCTTCTGCTACGTGACATCTGACCCACCCTCTTTAGGACTGAGGATTCCCCTCTGTAGCTCTTTTTGGAGCAGCTGGCTTCTCACTGGAGAAATTGAAAAGGCCACCCACTTCCACCTCCATGGTCTTTGGGTGCAGGCTCTGCCCCAGCTCCACCCATCAGGCATCCAGGCCAGAAGGGGGCGCTCATCCTGGAGGGATTTGAAAGGGCAGCACAGAGGTTGTCCCCAGTGGGCCCACCATGGTAGTGGAGGTGGGCCATGGAGATGACAATTTGTACTAAGAGGTCACCTCAACCTTTGGTGGCCTGTGTCCAGCTTGAGTGACATCTAGTGTTTGAGGCCGTGGGGTCTCAAAGCCACTTTTCTGGCTCCCATCTGACTTCTGAGCAGCATACTTCAAATTGAAGGCAATTCTGTGAGCTCCCACCCAGAATATTCACTAGATTCTTTTTCTGCTTAAATCCACTAAGAATCTGGCTGAATCACACATTAACTGAGAAACCATATGAGAAAGCACTTTGTAAAGAACCAGGAAAATGTTAGCTATCGGTATTTGAGGCCTCTTGGCAGAAAGTTCTCTCAGACACCTGTCTGTCACTTGGCCTTGGGATCTCCCACACAACCCTCCCTGGCCCTTGGGTTTGCTGGGTCAGACCTCCCAGACCTGCTTGCCTGCAGCCCACGTTGCTCCAGCAGAGCAGGTAATTCCAAAAGGGAAGATGTTCCCTCAACCTTATCTTTCTTCAAAGAGTCAATGCTGGAGAAGACCCTTCGGAGTCCCTTGGAATGCAAGGAGAGCAAACCAGTCAATCCTAGAAGAAATCAACCCTGGATATTCATTGGAAGGACTGCTGCTGAAGCTCTAATATTTTGCAAAAGACCTATTCATTGTAAAAGACCCTGATGCTGGGAAAGACTGAGGGCAGGAGAAGGGGGAGACAGAGGATGAGATGGTTGGCTGGCATCGCTGACTCAATGGACATGAGTTTGAGCAAACTTTGGGAGGTAATAAAGGACAGAGAAGCCTGGTGTGCTGCAGTCCTTGGGGTCGCAAAGTCAGACACGACTTAGTGACTGAACAAAAAAGACTTAAGATTGAAAAGACACAGGAGTGGGAGGGGTGAAAAGGGGTTCACACTATTTCATAGCCACCATTATTAGTAATAAACAGGATGTGATTGCTGTCGGGGCCTGGCTTACAGTGAACACATCTGCCTATCTCATCCTAAAATCTGGGAAAGAGGGAGTGACAGGGATTAAGGTACCCATTGACACAGAGAGGGTGAGTGACTTGCCAAGGTCACACTGAGCAGAACTGGAGTTGGGACCAAGCCTGCAGCCTCCAGTCCAGCCTCGGTCCAGGGACCTTGACGCAGGTTGTGCCTGGTGGCAAAGCTTTAGCTCATGGTGAATTTCCACCTGCAGAGCACTTGCCGTATGAACCAAGCCAGGTTCTCCGAGGCTGTGCCATTCGGTCCAGGGCCTTCGAGTCCAGAAGGTCTGTGATGGAGGGAGGCGAGTCTGGCAACTCCCAGCACTTTAACCTAGAGACTTATTGCCACCCATGTAGGACATGATGCCCATGGAGAGTTACTCCCAGCGGCAGTTTGTAGCAGCAGGAAACACAGGGAACAGCCCCTGTGTCCATCGCCTGGGCACGGGGTGGTGCCTGCAGTATTTCCGCATGGTGGATACTTCTGCCATGCTTCTCGTAATTAAAAAATTACGAGCAGGCTCTGTTCATATGACTGCTACGGAGAGATCCCCAGAATGTACTGCGAGGTTTTTTGTAACAGCCAGTTACAAAAGCTGGTACAGAAGCTATCACTTAAGCAGTAAATGAAAGAAGAAAATCTGACTATTTATGCATCTCTGGAGAATATATGAGACTCAAACATCAGTGACTTCTGGAAAGGTGAATGGTGGTGGGGAGGCAGGAGTGGGAGGGAGAATCTTCACAGAATATCCTTTTGTTCCTTTGGAAGCCGAAACTATGAGACTGTATTATCTATTCAAAAAAAGAT
This sequence comes from Dama dama, assembly GCF_033118175.1. Classification (NCBI taxonomy): domain Eukaryota; kingdom Metazoa; phylum Chordata; class Mammalia; order Artiodactyla; family Cervidae; genus Dama; species Dama dama. Next base: position 73,938,592 of record NC_083691.1, read on the forward strand.
AAGTGCACGTGACGGTTTTTTGTTGTTGTTGCTTTTTTTTTTTTAAAGGAAAAAGAACTAAAAGGTGGGGATTTCAGATGATCAGGTTCCAGTTTCATTATCAGAGGGAGATGTTTAGGAAACTGAGGACAGGCTGGGGTGACTCTCTGCTGTTTGCACGGTTGCACAGACATGGCTCATCCCTGTGCCAAGCAGGATCACCAGGAAGACACCTTGTTGGAAAGCATCTCCCTGAGAGAAATCACCACAGGGGCTACGTCTTCTTTGGTTAAGGTGTTGCCTTGTCCCAAGCTCCATTTTCAAAATACATACCGCTTGACTGTGGGATCCAGGGGCGTCCCCACACACTGTCCTAGAGTCATTTGTTAAACCTTTTCACCTGGACAGGAAGAGCCCAGGTGACTTGCTAGTTTCTGCAGTGGGTTGAATTGCATCCCTCCCCACCCCTCCAAAGATCTGTCCACCTGGGACCTCAGATCTTCTGAAATGATCTTATTTCAAAGAGGGTGGGACTTCCCTGGTGGTCTGGTGGGTAGGACTATTCTAGTGCAGGGGGCCCAGGTTTGATCCCTGGTTGGGGAACTAGAGCCCATATGCCACGACTAAGGCCTGGCAGAGCCAAGTAAATTTTTTTTTTTTTAAAGAGGGTCTCTGCAGACGTAATTTAGGTAAAAATAGAAAGATGTGATCATCCTGGATTAGGATGGGCCCTAAATCCAATTATGAGTGTCCTTGTAAGATTCAGAAGAGAGGACACAGAGAGACAAAGGGGGAAAGCTGTGAGGATGGAGGTAGGGAGCGATACACCTACAAACCAGGAAATATCAGGCCTTGGGGACCCCCCTGGGACCTCAAGGTGGGCACAGAGCCGGTTCTCCCACAGAGGCCCTGGAAGGGACTCGCCCTAAGCAGACCCAGATTCTGGACTTCTGACCCCCAAAACTGTGAGGAAGTAAATTTCTGTTATAAGCCCCCCAACTTGTGGTATTTTGTTATGGCAGCCCTCGGAAATGCAAACAGCCTGAGAGCTTTGCTGATGAGAAGGGGGCTCGGGACACCAAAGGTGACCTCAAGGACTTTGCAAATTAAGGGTTGGCCCTACTGCTGTGTGACCCTGGGAGAGAAGAACAAGGTGGCCTGTTCGAAGACAAACATCCAGGAAGGCTGGGCCCCCTTCTGGTCTGGGGCACCTCATTTCTAGTTCTCTGGGGTGGAAGCATTCCCTGCAGTGGGCGTTCTTCTCTAATGGGGAAGGTGTGCCTGCCTGTCGCTAGGAAACAGGGAGCCGGGCCTCTGGGCTCCCAGCCTGGAGCGCAGGCAGATGGTGACAAGATTAAATAGTGCCTTTCATTTCAACATAGGAAATGTTTTCAATTCTCCTCTCTTCATGTCTCTAAAAAAAGGCAAGTGGCGGAAACGTCCTGCTGGAAATTTATTAACAAAAGCCCAGGCAGCCCAAAAAAAGCAGACATTTTTTCCCCCACGTGTCTCCCCAACCAGCCTGCAGGCACTCTGAGAGTGAGGTTTCTGCCCTCTCACCATGACCTGCCAGGCACCATGCTGAACCTCATTCAATCCTCCCAGTAGCTGGAAGAGGTAGGTTCTATTGCTATCCCATTTCTCAGATGAGAAGATTGAGTCTATGGAATGACAGTAACCGGGGGTAAATCTGGATACTTAATACATGATATCTCTATTTTTCATTATATGCCCCTTCATGATGATGTTTGTGAAAGTACTTGGAAGTGACAATACAAATCCAGAACCTCATTATTTCTAACACGATGAGGATAAGTAACCACAGGGCTGTGCATATGATAAACACAGCAAAGAGGAACACAACTGTGTTTTCTCTGCAAATTTATCTGTGGGCAAGGAACTTAGTAGACCAGGCAAGATTAGACAGACACAGAGGTTAAGACATTGAAATTCAGAGTCTGCTGGCTGGGTCAGCATCTCCTCTGCTCTGGTCACATCAGGTATAGCTTCAGGCTCCACAAGACCCAGTCTCCCACATCACTCAGCCTTTTGCAGTAACTGGTAGGGGCTGCCAATGCTTCCCCGGCACAGTCTCCAGAGTGATGTGGGCTTGTACTGGGGTAAAGGAAAATGGGGAGATTGTAGGTTCCCTAGGACCTTGAGTCACATGCCCAGACTACAGATGGGTAACTGGGAGAAGAGTGGGGCACAAAGAAAGGAGAAGAGAGGTTTTGGGTTTTAGATCCATCAGGCTAGAAAGGATAGAGGGATGGGTTGCTGGACAGGCATGGCCCCAAATAGTCCCTATTCTTTTTCCAACTTTTACCTCCCTCTGATTGAAAATAAATACTGCTCTCCAGGCGAATCATTCCTACAGTATTCATCCCTTCAGTGCCTACAGCTTCTATCAAAGTAGTTTCATATCCATCATATCACATGATGTAAATCTCAATGCTGGGGGATGGTGGAGCAGGTACTAACATGCCCCCCACATTGTGCACAGGACAAATTGGGGTGCAGACCTCATCCTCCATTTCCCAGGCTTTCTGCAGTGCTGGTTCTTTCTTTGTAATAATACCTAAAACTCTGGGACGTCCCAGGTGGTCCAGTGGCTAAGACTTGGCACTCCCAATGCAGAGGGCCCAGGTTCAACCCCTGGTCAGGAAACTAGATCCCACATGCCACAACTAAAGATCTCACATACCAGCTAAAGATTTCGCATGTAGGAACAAAGGCTTAAGATCCTGCATGCTGCAGCTATGACCCAGCACAGCCAAATAAATGTTTTTTAAAAACCTAAACAAGTCTGCCTCCTTTCCTTCTCCTAATACCAATATCTTAATTCTGGTTCTCACCAGGCCACAGCTCATGTGTCTGCCTTAGCCTCACCCCAGACCAAGCCATCCAACATGCTGCCCCTCGGTGATGCTTCCTGAAGCTCTGTGTCAGCAGAGCCAGTCATCATGGCATCCCACAGTGTTTCTTATTATCGACCTTCCAAAGCTTCTCTAACTTGCTGTCACCCACCTACTTTACCTTATTACCTCTACCTCACCAAACACAGTCTGCTCCAGCCAGACCACGGTCCTTTCCAACAGTGATGTCCACTCCCTGCCTAAGTGCCTTTGCTGATGCTCTGCTCCCACTTGGCCTGCCTTCCCTCCACTCACAGAGGACTCTCCAGTGGCTAGTCATTCTTCAGGATGCAGAGCAAATCAGCCTCATTCATCAAATCAATCCTAGTGATTCCAGAGATTGTTCCCTTCTCTGAATTCACACTTGTATGCAGGGACCATCTGGTAGCTGGCCTCTATAATGGCCCCCAGTGATCCTCACTTCCTGTGTAGTCTTTGCCCTCCCATGAGTAGAGCTGAACTGTGTAGCCTATAGGATGTGGCAGAAACAACAGTGTGAATTCCAAGGCTAGGTCATAAAAGACAGTGCGACTTCTGGTTTGTACTCTCGAAGATCGCCTGTGCATGCCTGCTAAGTCGCTTCAGCTGTGTCCTACTCTTTGCGACCCTCTGGACTGTAGTCCACCAGGCTCCTCTGTTCATGGGGTTCTCCAGGCAAGAATACTGGAGTAGGTTGCCGTGCCCTCGTCCAGGGGATCTTCCCGACCCAGGGATTGAACCCGTGTCTCTTACATCTCCTGCATAAGAAGGCAGATTCTTTACCACTGGTGCCACCTGGGAAATCCCTTAGATCACCTATTCTGGAGGAATTCAGCCGCCATGTCAAGGTCAGGACGATGCTCAAGCAGCCCTATGAAAAGGCTCGTGTGGTGATGAGCTGAGGTTACTGGGCAACAACAAATACTAATGGCAGGCTTGTGAGTGAGCCATCCTGGAAGTGGATCTTCCTGTCCCAGTAAAGCCTTCAGATAACCGAGGCCTCAATAACCAAGGCCTCGGCCAACATGTTGACTAAAACTTCATGAGAGCCAGAACCACCCAACTACACTGTTGCCAAATACCTGACCCACTGCAACAGTGTGGGATTATACGTGTTTATTATTTTAAGCTGCTAAGTTTTGGAGTAATTCATTATTTATTAGTCAATAACAAATACAAATGTCTTATTCATGAAGTATCTTCTCAAATCTATCAAAGTGCAGGGACTATGACTTCTTCCTCTTCCTTGCATTTTCCATGACTCCTGCCACAAAGATGGACACTTTGGAACAAGCACAGCATGAGGATGTACTTGCTCATTCATTCATTCAACAAATATTTATTGCGTACCAATGTGCTAGGTACTGTGTGTGCCAAAAGTGACGAAACAGATCAGCTTTCTGCCTGGAGGAGCTTATGATTTAGTTATTAAATAATCACAAGAAAATGAAATTTGTAATTACTATGTACACACTATAAATACAAAGTAAAGGTAAAATGGACAGGGGACCGCATTTATATTGAGGGTAGGGAGTAGCCAAGGAAGGCTTCTCTGTGGAAGGGACATTTAAGTAGAAGCCTAAAGGATGACTAGCAATCATTCAGGCAACAGGACAGGAAGCGGGGAAAGGCATTCCAGGTGTGTGAGTGTCCTCAGGCCGACAAACTTTGGGGCAGGGGTGTCCGCATGAGGCAAGGTTGGTGAGGAAGTCTGGGGCCAGTCATCAGGAGTTCTATAAATCATGTTAGGATTTTATTTTAAATAAGCCCCTTGGGAAGTCACTGTATTGTACTTAGTCATTCAGTTTTGTCCGAACCTTTGCGACCCCATGGACTGTAGCCCACCAGGCTCCTTGTTCATGGGAATTCTCCAGGCAAGAATACTAGAGTGGGTTGTCATGCCCTCCTCCAGGGGATCTTCCCAACCCAGGGATGGAACCCAAGTCTCCTGCATTGGAGGCAGATTCTTTACTGTTTGAGGCACCAGGGGAACCCTGGGAAGTCACTTGAGAGGCTATAAGCAGGGGATCCCTGTCCCTGGTGGGAGTTAGGATAACCTTCTAGAGATGGTTTAGAATGGTGCTGTCACGACAATGGTCAGTGGCTCCTGCCATCACCCTGGAGGAAGATGATCATGGCTTTGGGCTAGGCTAGTGGCAGAGGGCATAAGAGAAGTGGGCAGTGCAAGAGGTATTTTGAAAGTAGAATGGACAAGGTTGCAGCAACATGGATGGACCTAGAGAGTATCATACTGAGTGAAATAAGTCAGACAGAGAAGGAGAAATATCATATGACATCCCTCATATGTGGAATCTAAAAAGAAATGACAGAAACGCACTTACTTATAAAGTAAGTTTACACAGACTTAGAAAACGAACTCATGGTTGCTGGGTGCTGCTGTATTTAAAATGGATAACCAACAAAAACCTATTGTATAGAACATGGAACTCTGCTCAATGTTATGTGCCAGCCTGGGTGGGAGGGGGTTTTGGGGGAGAATGGATACACATTTATGTATGGCAGAGTCCCTTCCCTATTCACCTGAAACTATCAAAACATTTTTAATCGGCTATACCCCAGTACAAAATGTTTTTGGTGTTTAAAATTTTTTAAAAGTAGAATGGACAGGAACTGGAGGTGGATGGGGTAAGGGGAAACAGGCAGGTGTTAAGACTTACTGGTTGATTGGCTAATGATGCAGAACCCCTCAACTGACATTCCTCAGAGTCTGCAGTGGCCTGAGCCCATCCAACCTGGAATAAAATGGGACCCCTTCCCTGGGCCATGATCCCACCTTCACTTCCCAGCAGCTGTTGCCAGGCCCAAGTAGCCCTGTCATATGTGCCCAGAGGCTATGCCAGATCTATGCGCCCCACAAGGCAGGTAACAACATCCATTTTTGTTCATTGCGGTATGGCCAGGGCCTAGCTCAGCATGTGGGGCAGAGTGGGTGCTTCATTAACATTAGACGGATGAATGTACACTGAATAAATGAGTGCATGTCACCCCCCTGCCCCCTGTCTTCCTTTTGATACAGCCCTGAAGAGCTTCTGCCAGTGCCTAAGCCCTGAGCCCTGAAGGCTGGCTTGGGGCAGGTGGGAGAATTCAGGAGCCAGAAAGGGCACAAGCCCCGGTCTGTTGGGCTTACCTGCTGCCCTTCCTGTCCTAGACATCTTCCCTGGGTCCTGGCTTTGGCCCCAGTTCTCTGCCATGAACCTCACAGCGTCCTGTTTCCTATCCTGAGAACTGCTTCTGACTGGTTCAGCTCAGCTCTTCGCCAAACAGGAAGCCTGCACTCTCAAGCTCTGGTATATAGCTCACTGTGTATCAGAATCACCTGGGAGCTGGTTCTAAGTACAGCTTCCTGGGACCCTGCCTAGATAACCTGATCCAGTAGGTCTTGAGGCACAGGAAGCTGCATTTTAAACAAGAGCTCCAAATGCTGCAGGTGGTTCCTAGATGACATCGTGAGGAACTTGCTGTAGAGTGTTGGGGCCTGGATCAAACTGGGACAGCTAGGCAACCTCAGAAACATGGCAGCAGGTGAGCTGGGAATCAGGCTTTGCCCAAATGCCAAGTCCTCATGGTCTTTAGAGGACACACCTGGGCCAGGCCCTGGGCAGGCTGACCTTAGGGGATCTCCCACATCATCGCAAACATCACAAGGCACCCAAACTCCATGCTAAATATCTCTTTGCTCTAGAAAATTTGAAAGGACTTTTATACCTTTTAGCTTTTTAAAATAAATTATCCTTATTGTTCTTACTTTTTTTTTTTCCACCATGCTGGATCTTAGTGTCCTGCCTAGGGGTTGAACCCATGTGCCCTGCATTGGAAGCACAGAGTCCCAACCAATGGACCACCAGGGAACTCCCCACTACTGTTCTCTCTGGCGGCTCAATGGTAAAGAGCCCACTTGCCAAGCAGGGGACATGGGTTCTATCCCTGGGTTGGGACTAGCCCCTGGAGAAGAAAATGGTAACACGCTCCAGTGATCTTGCCTGGAGAATTCCAAGGGCAGAGGAGCCTGGCAGGCTACAGTCCATGGGGTCTTAAAGAGAAAGGCATGACTTAGTGACTAACAACAAAGAGTTAAACTGTAGGTGACCACTGACATTTTCTGGGCATTTAATTAACATTTACTGATTTCAAATTAGAAACTTTTGTCTCTTGGAACCAATACATTTTAAACTCAGGTTTCAGATATTTTCTACAAGCCCTGAAAAAGCCAGCAGGCCCCGGGCACGGCGCCCATAAAGAGGCACTGGGCCGCCTAAGGCAGGTTTCTCCAAAGCCATTTGGGGCTGGGCAGGAGGCCTGGGTTGGCACAGGCGTGGGGAGCCTCCGTGTTGCCACACTAGCCCCCGGGAGCCATCCTGGCACAGCTGGGATAGTGAGCACAGTAGTGCTGCGCTCAGCATGGCCCATGTCCATCCGCCACCTGGGCACTAAATATAGCCCATACACAGAGCCCTCTCTGCCTGGAACCTGCAGAGCAGGCTTAATTGGCTAGAACTGTCACAGAGAGAAGCTCTGTTAAAAGGAATTGAAAACAGACTTCGCCCCACAATTCTGGGAGGCGGTGGTTCATAATTAGACAAAGGATTTTTCCTGCCAACACAACACAACATTGCTGGATCTAGTCCCTGATATATCCTTCAGCTTGATCATCTCAGGTGTTGAGGTCAGGCCTGTGAAGGTGTCCAGGGAATACTTGCTTTTCCTGGTAAACCGACAAAGTAGGACGTTTTCCCCTGGTGTTCTGCTGCTTTGTGCTATGGCCCGAGTGAGTGTGTCCCCCTAAAATTTGTATGTTGAAGCCCCAATTCACAGGCTTTCTTTGGAGGTAAGACCTCTAAGGAAGTGGTTAAGGTTAAATGAGGACAAGGACTTTCCTGGTGGTCCAGTTGTTAAGACTATGTGCTTCCACTGCAGGGGGTGTTTTGGGTTTGAACCCTGGGTGGGGAACTAAAGAACTCAGGTGTTCTGATAAGGATAGCAATCCTATTGAATCAGGACCCCACCCTATGTCCTCACTTAACATTTTTTTCCCTTTATTTTGGCCTGATCTTGGATGGCATCACCGACTTGATGGGCATGAGTTTGAGTAAACTCCGGGAGTTGGTGATGGACAGGGAGGCCTGGTGTGCTGCGATTCATGGGGTCGCAAAGAGTCAGACACGACTGAGCAACTGAACTGAACTGAACTTAAGGTATGAGAGATCTTAGTTCCCCAGTTCAGTTCATTCAGTCTGTCGGTCGTGTTCGACTCTTTGGGACCCTATGGACTGGCTGCAGGGCTGCAGGTTCATAACCTAGCTCTGAACTCAGCAAGACTGCGGGTGTGATGGGGAAGTCTTTAAATAGCCTTCAATTGATACAGGGATGCAATTTTTCCCAAAGGAGGGGTGGAGGTGTTTAGTCATTGACTAAGCTAAAGCCTTTGACTGTGTGGGTCCAACAAACTGGAAAATTCTTAAAGAGATGGGAATACCAGGCCACCTTACCTGTCTCCTGAGAAACCTGCATGCAGGTTAGAACTAGACATGAGACAATGGGCTGGTTCAAAACTGGGAAAGAAGTATGTCAATGCTGTATGTTGTCACCCTGCTTATAGTTCCTTGGTGGCTCAGTGGTAAAGAATCTTCCTGCCAGTGCAGTAGATGTGGGTTCAATCCCTGGGTTGGGAAGACCCCTTGAAGAAGGAAATGGTAACCCACTCCAGTATTTCTGCCTGGAGAATCCCAGGGACAGAGGAACCTGGTGGGCTTCAGTCCATGGGGTTGCAAAGGAGTCAGATACGACATAGCAATTAAACAACAACACGCAGAGTACCACATCCAGCAAAATGACGGGCTGGATGACTCACAAACTGAAGTCAAGATTACTGGAAGAAATATCAACAGCCTCAGATATACAGATGATACCTCTCTAAAGGCAGAAATCAAAGAAGAACAAAAGAGACTCTTGATGAGGGTGCAAGAGGAGAGTGAAAAAGTAGGCTTAAAACTAAACATTCAAAAAACTAAGATCACAGCACCTTGTTTCATCACTTATTGGAAAACAAATGGAGTCAAAGTGGAAATAGTGACATTTTATTTTTTCAGGCTCCAAAATCACTGCAAACAGTGACTGTGGCCATGAAATTAAAAGACACTTGATCTTTGGAAGGAAAGCTATGACAAACCTAGACATATTAAAAAGCAGAGACATCACTTTGCCAACAAGTGCCAAAGCTGTGGCTTTTCCAGTAGTCATGTATGGATGTGAGAGCTGGACCATAAAGAAGACTGAGTGCGGAAGGATTGATACTTTTGAACTGTGGTGCTGGAGAAGACTCTTGAGAGTCCCTTGGACAGCAAGGAGATCACACCAGTCAATCCTAAAGAAAATCAAACCTGAATATTCACTGGAAGGACTCATGGTGAAGCTGAAGCTCCAATACTTTGGTCACCTGATGTAAAGAGCTTACTCACTGGAAAAGACTCCCGATGCTGGGAAAGATTGAGGGCAGGAGGAGAAGGGGACGACAGAGGATGAGATGGTTGAATGGCATCATCGACTCAGTGGACATGAGTTTGAACAAACTCTGGAAGATAGTGAAGGACAAGGAAGCCTGGCATGCTGCAGTCTATGGGGTCGCAAAGAGTTGGCCATGACTTAGCAACTAAAGAACAACAAGAGGTGTTTAGAGTGCATATCTTGTCTTGTTGAAGAACTGATAACAGATTTAGACTTTTTTGCCCTTTCACTTCTATGTGTCCTGAGTGACTGTTGGCTTGGCTGCATTTAATCTGTGTGCAGACTCTAATCAACTGCTAGTGGCTACCTGGAATACTGTGTTGAAAAGGATTTTAAGGCCTTCCTCTGGGAACCATGAAAAATAGATTCCTGATGGATTGGCAGTGCTGCTAGGAGCATGGGATGGGAGAGACTACCTGGTATTTGTTGATACGACTCTAATGCAAAAAGCAGTTACAACTGTTACATAAAATAATCAACCAAGTGATTATATGTTTCTGCTTCTACTATTGTCATTTATTTGTCATATATCATCATTTATTTGTATAAACAAGATTTCCTAACTTGACTCGTAGAGAAAAAATGACCAAGAATAATTAGTAGAATAGAAGAATTAGTAGAATTAGTAGAATTAGAGGAATAACTGGGGGAATCAGTCCTACTAGATAAGTACCATAATTCATTGGTTCTGCTTCCTATTGATTGTTGTTTTTACAATTTAACATCTGCCACTGAGGTGGCAGTCAGGAGGTAATTGTCATGACCTGTCCGTATACAAAAACACTGGCCAAGATTGTCAGCAACTTGGAAGAAACTCTTGGACACAATAGTGGGGCATTCTTTTAAGCAATGCTGCATCATCAAAGTGGGACTCTTGCAGGCACAGAGGACAAAATTGTCTGGAAAAACAAGGACATCAATGATCAGAATCAAAATATGAATGTAAAGACACTTTACAACTACTTTAGTCAATTTATTTTGCTCATTCAAATTGTCTTTCTTATATATGTCCAAGTGTGATATATGATGGGCTTCCCTAGTGGCTCAGACAGTAAAGAATCTGCCTGCAATGCCAGAGACCCGTATTTCATCCCTGGGTCAGGAAGACCTCCTGGAGAAGGGAATAGCTTCCCACTCCAGTATTCTTGCCTGGAGGATTCCATGGACAGAGGAACGTGGCAGGGTTGCAAAGAGTTGGACACGACTGAGTGACTTAGCACGTGACATATGATAAACTTCTGTGTCCACATAAGGCTATGGAGGACTTAGTACATGCCTCATCTAGATGCAAAAGAGTGTCAGTAAAAGAAAATAATACACCTCTGCCCTCATGGGGATTTTCATGCTAGCAAGATAGACAATAAACAGACACATAAATAAATATGCAATATTTCAGGGTTGTAGGTACACCACCCTTATGGCAGAAAGCAAAGAAGAACTAAAGAACCTCTTGATGAAAGTGAAAGAGGAGAGTGAAAAAGTTGGCTTAAAACTCAACATTCAGAAAACTAAGATCATGGCATCCAGTCCCATCACTTCATGGCAAATAGATGTGGAAACAATGGAAACAGTGAGAGACTTTATTTTCTTGGGCTCCAAAATCACTGCAGACGGTGACTGCAGCCATGAAATCAAAAGATGCTTACTCCTTGGAAGAAAAGCTATGACAAAACTAGACAGCATATTAAAAAGCAGAGACATTACTTTGCTAACAAAGGTCTGTCTAGTCAAAGCTATGGTTTTTCCAATAGTCATGAATGAATTTGAGTTGGACTATAAAGAAAGCTGAGTGCTGAAGAATTGATGCTTTTAAACTGTAGTATATTTTTAAATTTTTTTTCTTTTCTTGATAGTCCCTTGGACTGCAAGAAGATCAAGCCAGTCCATCCTAAAGGAAATCAGTCCTGAATATTCATTGGAAGGACTGATGCTGAAGCTGAAACTCCAATACTTTGGCCACCTAATGTGAAGAACTGACTCACTGGAAAAGACTCTGATGCTGGGAAAGATTGAAGGCAGGAGGAGAAGGGGATGACAGAGGATAAGATGGTTGGATGGCATCACTGACTTGATGGATATGAGTTTGAGCAAGCTCTAGGAGTTGGTGAAGGACAGGGAAGCCTGGCATGCTATAGTCCATAGGGTCACAAAGATTTGGACAAGACTGAGTAACTGAACTGACTGACTGAAGTACAGGGTAAGAAGACAGAAAGTTGGAGTACAAAGTAGGGTTTCTATTTTATACAAAGAAGTCCGGGAAGACCTTCCCAGGAGGTGGCATTTTAGTAAATACACAGAGGAGGTGAAGGAGACAGTCTCAGGTATACCTGGAGAAAGAGCATCATAAGTAGAGGAAACAGCATGTGCTAAGGTCCTGAGGCAGGAGTCCTCTTGGTATAATCATGGAACAGAAGGGGGACTAATGCGGCTGGAGCTCAGCAAGAGAGTGGGTGCATGGAAGAAAATAAAGTTCTGAGAGGTGGCTGAGGGCCAGGTTAGGTGGGTCTTGGGAACTTCTGTGGGGTTTTGGAAGTCATTGGAAAGTTATGAGCAGAGGAGGAGAGGATCTGACTGCTTTTTTAGAGGATTGATTTGGCCACTGTGGGGAGAATCAGAGATTTCACAGAGAGACTGATTAGGAAGCTACTGCTATAATCCAGGTGAGGGGTGATAGGGCAGTGGTGGAGGTGGTGAGAGCTGATTAGATTCTGCATATGTTTGCAGGCAGAGCTGACAGGACTTGATAGAGAGAGTGGATGTACAGAAGGGGAGAGAAGTCAAGACTTGAAGATTTGGGGGACTTCCCTGGTGGTCCAGTGGCTAAGACTCCACACTCCCAATGCAAAGGGCCCATGTTCGACCCCTGGTAGGGGAACTAGATTCTACATGCCACAACCAAGAGTTTGCATGCCACAACTAAAGATACTGTGTGCTGCAACGAAGATCAAAGACTCCGCATGCTGCAACTAAGAGCTGGCAGAGTCAAACAAACAAATATTTTTTAAAATACTTGAAGATTTTTGACATGAGTTATGGAAAAAATGGGGCTGTTGTTTCTTGATTGGGAAACTTCATGGGAGAATCAGGTTCTGGGAAAGATAAGGAGTTCAGATTCAGAAATGTTAAATTTGAAATGCAGATTAATCCTCCAAAGGGGAGACTGAGAGGACAGCTGGTTACATGGGCTTGGAGTTCAGGAGAGAGGTCTGGGCCAGAGAAATAACGTCATATACCATCAATGCATGGCTCATACTTAAGGCCTTGAAGCTGGATGAGATCTGTTTGGCAGAGAGAAGGGAAAATGTACTAGCATAGCACAGGATGGGTGCAATGAAACAGAGGAAGGGAGAGAAGGGAGAACCAGACACACAGATGAGAGACTGTGTCTCCAGAGAGAACCCAGAGATCCAAGGGCAGAACAGAAACCCCAGAATTAGATCCTAATACTTGGAGAAATTCTATGTACAGTAAAGGCAGCATCTCAAACCAGCGGGGGAAAGGAATTATTCAATAAATGGAGTTGGGAAAAACCATGAAGTTGGATGGGGATAAATATCAATTGTGTCCAATATCTAAATGTACAAATAAATAAAACTTAAAAACATACTACAAGAAACCATAGGGAAAAGATTTGTGAATAATCCTTAGTTGGTGTAAAACAAAACCAAAAAGCTCCAAAATAGAAGATCATGAATATGCCTCATAATAATTAAAACTATACAAAAGCATCTTTAAAATTTACATTTGGGGTAATTTCCATCATGTGTGGAGGTCCTAAACAAAATCAATAACATAACTACAGGAACAAAAGAACAATAGCCAATAAAAACATGGGGAGAGATTGTGCCCCAATCACTCAAGGAAAGAAAAATACAACTGGCTTCTGAGTCTCTCTGAAAGATGCTCAGACTCATTCACAATAAGAGAAATGCAGATTAAAAGTACATTAGAGGGACTTCCCTGGTGATCAAGTGGCTAGGGGTCCCAAGTTCCATCCCTGGTCAGTGAACTATTAATAGATCCCACATGCCACAACTAAGAATTTGCATACTGCAATGAGGACCCGGCACAGCCAAATAAATAAATAATTTTTTTTTTTAACATACAAAAGAGAACAGATTTCATCAACAGAATTATTTTTTAAAAAGTAAAATTTGATAAAACACTGATTTGGGGACACCATTCCCTGTTGTGCTGTGCTATGCTTAGTCGCTCAATCACGTCTGACCCTTTGCGACCCCATGGACTGTAGCCCACCAGGCTCCTCTGTCCTTGGGGAATCTCCAGGCAAGAATACTGGAGTGGTTGTCATGCCCTCCTCCAGGGGATCTTCCCAGGTGGATTCTTTACTGTCTGAGCCAACAGAGAAGCCCATTCTCTGTGGTGGGGGTGTCTATAATTGATAAGGCCACCATGGAGGGGGATAGGAGTGATAGTCATTACAATTAGGAATGCATAAGCCCTTTGACATAGCATTTCCCCTTTCCTATGTAGGAAATGACACAGATGCAGGGCTATTCATTGTATGAGAACTTTAAAATATATATATATATATATTTTTTTGGTCATGCCACGAGGCTTGCAGGGTCTTAGTTCCCCAACCAGGGACTGAACCTGCGTTCTTGGCCCTGAAAGCACCAAGTCCTAACCACTGGATAGTCAGAGAATTCCCTATGAACACTTTTAAAAATAAATTTATTTTGCAAAATCTCAAAGAAAAGTTGCAAGTATGGTTTGGAGAAATTTTTTTCCAGAATCATTTGAGAGTAAATTGCTGACTCCATGCCCCATCACTGGGTAAATACATTCAGTGTGTACTTCTTTCAAATGAGGACATTCTCCTTCACAACCACAGCATAGTTATCAACATCAGTAGATTAACAAATATAGAAAGAGAGAAAATGAACAGTAACCCTGTGGTGTTGGTTTGCAATTGCAGGCATCCACGTGCACTCTCGATTTTTCATGTTCAGAGAGATAGAAATAAAAGTAGACATATATGGGTGTGTGCTGAGGCCAGCAATCAGGTAGGGATCGAAAGTGGTCGACGCGCAGTTTGGGAAAAAGAAACTAGAGACAGGATTAAAGTTTTAAAGATGGGACCGGGAGACTCAAGACTTCTTGGGTCAAGAGCCCTGTTCCCTGGAGCCACATCACTCTTATTTAGTCTTGGCAAGCAGAAAGTATCTGTTGTGCTATGATGAAGTCAGCCTCCTGTGTTCCCAGTCACATCTCCCATTTTATTGATTACTTTAAACTATCTTTGTTATTTTCTTGTACAAGGGCTATCCCTAGCTGGAGGTCATAGACCCGCATATGCCTTGGGAAAACATCTTAGTGTGTGCACAAGCAGTGTTCTGAACTTGCACTGATCCAGCGTTCCAAGGTCCACACTGTTTTTCCTTAGCTTAGGAGGGCATGACAACCCCAACTGATCAACCCGATGTACTTTTATTTGGGTTATGCTGTATTGCGATATTTTGCTTTTATTCTTTTCCCATGATGATTTTCTCATGGCTTAGCCAGAGCAACAGGCGGCTGACTGTTAATACTTGCAGGTGTGACTCTGTGTGTATGTGCATGTGTTCTCTACCTCTGTCTGATCCCTGAATGCCCCTGGAAGTAGCAACATCCCAATAGCAGTGAGGATATCTAGAGACCAGATCTTAGCTTCTGAGTATCTTTTTCCACAAAAGGAATGAGGGCTCTTCAGAGAAATGAAGCAAGGCAAGTGGAAGATGAGCTGATATCCTCTTCTGGCCCTGTGCCTTATTCTCAGGGGCTCCCAGCAGCCTTTTCTGTACTATGTGAGTGTCCTCTGGCCTTAGCTGATGTATTGACCAGGAATGTGATAGTGAAACCAAGCTGGACCAAGCAGAATCTTGAAAGATGTGAAACTTGAAATTAAAGAATGAGAGACACAAAGATAAGGAATCATGGAGGTTGAGACAGGTTAGTAGCTGTACTCTGGAGAAAGGCCATTGACATCTACTGCTGAATTGTTATCAACCCTGCCTTATGATCCTTCCAATAAATTCCCCTTTTGGCTTAGGCAAGCCAGAATCCGTTCCCATTGCTAGCAACCAGAAGAGTCCTTTTGTAAAAAATAATTTGTTTTGTTTTTGATCGTGCTGGATCTTCGTTGTGGTGAGCAGACTTTCTCTAGTTGCAGAGAGTGAGGGCTACTCTTTTCTGAGTGCACAGGCTCTCGGATGCACAGGTTCCAGTTGCAGCACACAGGCTCAGACGTTGTGGCGCACGGGCTTAGCTGCTCCGTGGCATGCAGGATCTTCCTGGACCAGGGATCTAACCCATGTCCCCTGCATTGGCAGACAGATTCTTATCCACTGCCCCGCCAGGGAGTCCCCCAAAAGAGTCTTAATTAAAGTGCAAGAATCAGAAGTGGATTTGAATCTTAGTCTCCAAATTCCTGTTCTTTTCTACTATATGACACCAAGACTCCTGGAGGCCAGTTATCCACACTAAGAAATATACATATCTGTGGCTCTCTATTCTAACAAGAGTTTTAATGGGATCAACCCAGGCCCAGAGCAGTCTGACCATCCTGTTGGAAAGACCATCCTGTTGGAGAGGGTGAGCCCCTGGGATGACATAGAAAAGCCCAGTCATCCCAGTACTCCAGCTGGAATGTTCCTGCCAAGTAACCATCTTGGTTACTGTGAGTGAAACCATTTGAATGTCCCAGCCCCAGTTGCTGTCTGATTGAGGCCACTTAAGAGAGCCCCAGGACTTTCTTGGTGGTCCAGTGGCTAAGATTTCAATTTCTCAACACACGGATCCGGGTTCGATCCCTGGTCAGGGAACTAGATCCCACATGCTGCAACCAAGAGCTCACATGTCACAACTAAAAATCCTGCATGCCACAACTACAATCCTGCACAGCCAGATAAATAATTTTAAAAAAAGAGAGAAGGAGAGAGAAAAAGAGAGAGAGAAAGCCCCAAGCAAGACCAGCACAGGGACTACCAGCTAAACCCGAGGTAGCTTACCTGGGGGTAAGCTTACCTGTGAGAAGAAGATGGTGGTTGTTTTAAGCTACTAGGTTTGGGGATGATTTGTTACAAAGTGGTAGATAACTAAAACAGATGGTTTCTTTGGAAAGGTGGTGTGTAAGATGAGAACTAAAAGGTTGAAGGAAGTGGGGGTACCCTGGAAGGCAAGCCCAGGCAGAGGGATTGGGAAATAGCCTGGTGCATCTGAGGAGCTGTAAGAGGCCGGTGTGGCTCAAGTGCCTACTGATGGTGAGAGAGAGTGGTACCAAATGAAGTGAGCGGGGAGGTGGAACCTGATCATGCAGGGCCTTGCAGGTCTCGGAAAGAGCCTAGACTTTATTCTAACTGCCTCAGATGCCACCGAGGGGCTTTAAGCTGGGGGATGACATGATCTGATGTGGAGTTTTCGGATGTCTCTCTGGCTGTTGCATGGAGGCAGGTGATGGGAAAGCAGGAAAACCAGTTGGAATACCAGTAGCAGACCCCATGAGAGGCAGAGGAGGCCTAACTGAGGGTGATGGAAATGAAGGTGGGAGAAGGAGAGGAGCTCAGAGCGCATTTTAGAGGGAGAATAAGCAGGGCTTGTTGATGGGCTGGATGTGGAGTATGAATGAGAAGAAAGTGCCAGAAATGATTCCCAGATCTCTGATTTGACAACTAGGTGGAGGCTGGTGCCATTCATCGAGATGGGAAAACTGTGGGAGGATAAGATTTGGGTTAGGGGTACAGATCAAGAGTTTGCTTTTGCACATATTACTTTGGAAATGTCACGGAGATATCAAGTGGAAATGTGTGTCAGTAGTTGAATATATACGTTTACATTTTCAAAAAGTGATCTGGGCCAGGGATATGCTTTTGGGAGTCATCAGCCTACAGATGACATTTAAAGCCAGAAGAAGAAGAAGTGAAATTTCCTTGACAGATAGGGGGAGAGGGAGAAAAGCTCCAAGGGACACCAAGGTTAGATGCCCAAAGAAGAGGCATGTGTGCATGCTCAGTTATTCAGTCATGTCCAACTCTTTATGATTCCATAGACTGTAGCCCACCGAGGCTCCTCTGTCCATGGGATTTCTCAGGCAAGAACACTGGAATAGGTTGCCATATTCTCCTTCAAGGGATCTTAATGACCCAGGGATCGAACCTGCGTCTCCTGTGTTTCCTACGTTGGCACTTTACCACTGAGTCACTTGGGGAAGCCCACTCGGAGAAGAAAAAAACCCAGCAAATAGCCTGATTGACAAAATAGGATTTCCCTCTGGAGCACAGGAAGCAAGACCAAGAGGTTTCTACCTGGTAGCTGCTTGGATATCTGAAGGCAGAGTGGTGTCCCCCTGAGGACCCTTCTCTAGATAACATCTTCCAAGTTCCCTGTATCTTTCCTGGGAAGGCATGCATGTAAGTCCACCACCATCTGGGCCATTCTCCTCTCAAAGTTCCTTTAACTGAGTGTAAATGTCCAGGTAAGACTGAGCAGCCCAAGAAGAAAGAGACTAGCTGATCAATGTGAGGGAAACTAAACAAAGAGTGATTTGGGGACAGCTGAGGACAGATGGGCCATTCAGGCTTGTTGCTGAGAGATTTTCCATTGATTTTTCTCATCTATGGGAAAGGGCTGGGGATTCAGAGAAAGCCCCATAAACAATGGAGTGAGCTCAGGCACTCTGTTACTGCCTGACAGCCTCGGTGGCGGAGAACTAGATTGCTTCCCAGGGCAAAAAATAAATAGTGTGAAACTTCTAACAAGAGTGTCAGAGGGCTGCTTGCCTGCTTGATGGTGAGACCTCAAGATGGATCGTTTGGGAAATGTCAAAACCTTTAAACACAGAGCAGAAAAGTTCTCTATCTTTTGCTCATTTACTCCACAAAACTTATTCATTGCCAAGAAGGCAAGGCCTGAATAAATACACAATCTGTACAATTGTTCAAAGTCCTGGCTGGAACAGGAGGCCTGTATTCTCCAGCAGTGCCATTCAGAGTCCCTGTGTGAGTTTTCTTCTGTAGTTACTACAAATTACGGATAAGGACACCCAGCCTTCTGGATGTAGAGTTTGGAAATGTGTGTTCAGTATTGCTTTGGCAATAAGGGGTTCTTCGCTCCTCATCTCATCTCCTGTCTTCCCAGCTACCCCACGTGGATGGAGTCTCTGCAAGGACAGAGACCTGGTCTGATAACAATATGAAGATTCCCCAGGAAAGACCATCAGCATTACTGACAACAGGGTGGGTCTTATAGACTCTCTGATCTGAAGAAGGAGGGAGAACAGAGAGAGGCCAGACCATGTGATGATCTGGGTGTTTTAAAGAAAGGATTGACCTTCCTTTGGTCTCAAGGGATGGAGTGAGGACAGTCTTTCTAGAGCAGTGATTCTCAAAGTGTGGTTTCCCTGCCCCGTGGTGGCAGCAGCAGCGGCACCTGGAAACTCGTCAGCAGTGTGTATTCTTGGGCCCCCGCCCCAGACCTCCTGAATCTGAGTCCCGGGCGGGGCCGGTGTTCTGCTAGAGAGACGCTGCTCCAGCGGTATGACTTTCTTTCCAGTGATGAACTGTACGTTCATGCTCTGTTAGGTGTTATGTGTATATAATTTTACATTTGGGAAGCGAGGGAGAACTCTTATTTTTATAACACAAACTGTAGAACATTTTGGAAGGACAAGAAGAGGGGACATAATGGCACATTAGAATCCCTGAGGTAGTTTAATGTTCGTTAATGTGGAGCAGGGCTAACAAAGGTCGTGAAACCCTGATTTAGAGAAAAGAAAGAAGTTCTCTCTGAGGCAGGTCCCGAGGGCTCAGTTCCTGAGGCTCTACACAGCAGGGCCTGTGAGAGAAGGCCCAGAACTCCTCCTTGCCCCACAGGCAGAGCTGGGAACAGGATTTTCTTAAGGTCTGTTAGTTACCCAGCAGATCTAATGGTGTGTGGTGTGCAGGTGCACATGTGTGCTCACCCCTGTGTGTGCACACGTGTGTGCATGGGGGATGAGCAGGTGGAGAAACAAAAAGGTGTGGCAAACATCTATCATCCTACCACCATCAGCAACTCCCAGTATCCAGCTTTCAGCCCCAGGGGTGGTGTGATCTGCAATATACCAGAGACCCCAGCATGCGAAGGCAGTCAATTTCTAGTTTCCAGGGGCTCCAAGGATGGTTCCTGAGATACTCCCTCACTAGCAGTGGTTCCCAGATTCAGCCCCCCCACCCCCACATTCTCACAGAGATCCTCATTCTATTGGCTTGGTGCAGAGCCAAGAAATCTGCATTTTAAACAAGCCCCTCCCACCAACTCATTCCAATACAGCCTGCACCTAGGATATTAACAGACAATTTTATTTGGAGAGATGGTGACCCTTGGGGGAAGGGAGGCGTGACACTGAGGAGCTGGGAAGGAACATCCTTGGATGTTGGAGCATCTGACGGGTCTTATCATCCAGTGTCTACCAGTTACTAAAGAGCAGTGAGACAGGACAGCCCAGTGAGAACTGTCACTGCCAGAGACAGAGTGGTATTTGTTTGGGCAGTAAATATCAGGTTGTTAATTGATCCTTGGGGTTGCCTAGTCAGCTGGATTAGAGGCATGCTACCTATTCTTTCTAGAAGGGAGGCTTCACAAGGCCAGGGCAATTTTATGGGTTGAGAAAGAAGCTTGGGGGTGTCTGCAGAGGAAATGAAGCCTCTGAATGTCCACAAAAGGTCAGAGAAGCATGAATGTAACATCGATTGTATGGACAGGTCAGTGTACAGGAGATTTGATCAATTCTGTCAAGTGTCTCTCCCAGCCACCTGCAGGGCTGTCCAAGAGAGCCTTCTGTGATGACGAAAGGGCTCTGTATCCATGCTGTGTGATGAGGTAGCCATCAGCTACATGTGGAGAACTTGAAACGTGGCTAGTGCAATAGGAGCTGTTTTTTTTTTTTTTTTACCTATGTCATGTGGCATGTGGGATCTTAGTTCCCAGACCAAGGATTGGACCTGCACCCTTTGCAGTGGAAAGGCAGACTCTTAACCACTGGACTACCAGGGAAGACCCTAGGAACTGATTTAGAAACTTTAATTTATGTAAATGTAGGTTTACATACGCTCGCATGGGTATGGCTACCACATTGCATAGCAAGATCTCTGTTATCAACCACATTCCAATACTGAGATGGAAGCATTTCACCAAGGGATCCTCCTTAAAGGAATGGTGGCCTTCCCACATCCCAGGGGAGGGCCAGGTGCTTTGTAAGCCAGAGGCCATGGATGTGAAGCATCTTGTGTCCTTCCAGCTCTTCCCTCTCTGTTCCGAGGAGGGCAGTCTCCACTTGAGGATGACATCTCAGAGTTATTTCAGGGCAGCCACTCCTGTTCTGGGGCTGTCAGAGTGTGAACCAGCTGTGCCTGGTTCAAGGTCAAGGGGCATTGGCGGCTGGAACATGAGCTCTGCTCTGGAGCTGTGGAAGGAACGTGCAGGGGCAAACTGGGGGAAGGATCTTGTGTCCCTTGCTTAGGGCAAGCCTCTCAACTGCTCCCTCACTCTGGTCTACTATTTCTCACTTAAAAGATAGAAAGGAAGACTGGACATAAAATAAAATAAAGCTCTTCTAGATGATGACATTTTAAAAAGGCAAGTACCTAGACAATATAAGCATCCAGTAGTGGAACAAAAGATCAACTTTTCAGCTCGTCTAACAAGACTGCCCAGAGTCATCAAGCAGAATCCCTGGGAATGAAAGTCCTTCACACAGGCAGAAAATGGCCTTCAGCTACTTCAGAGAGATTCAGCCCATCTCTGCTGAGGTTGGCCGAGAACTCCCAACTTTAGCTCCCACCCAAGCTTCCCCCAGCAAGGCTAAAGCCTGCGGCACTGGCCCTAAGCTGCACACCCATCTGAGACCAGGGATAGAACCGGGGAGAGGCAAAGACCTAGGTGAGGGAGAGGGGCTGGGCTGGGCAGGGGTGAGGGTGTGACCCAGGAGGCTACAGAACACAGACTGGAGATTTTAAATAGAGGGCCCTGGGACTTCACTGGTGGTGCAGTGGTTAAGACTCTATGCTCCCAACGCAGGGAGCCCGGGTTCCATCCCTAGTCAGGGAACTAGATCCCACCTGCTGCAACTAAAAAAAATCCTGCATCCCACAACGGAGACCCCACACATAGCAATTAAGACCCAGTGCAGCCAAACACATTTAAAAGGGGGGTGGGGGGCACTCACTCTCATTCTCAGTACCAGGAGGAGACCATGACTCTGGCCTCTGGCTCCTTGAAAGTGGGTCCCAGAGGGAAGCAACTATCCTCAGCTGGAGTGGTCCTGACCCACCTAGCTGCCTGGCAATGTCACCTAGTGATGGCTAGCTTTACAGGTGCTACCTTTCCCAGGGTTAGGGCCTAGCTGTTCTTCTCAGAACATTAAAAAAGACCTCCTCTCTGGGCAGACGATCTCCTGTATGGGCTAAGGGTCACATGGGGGAAGGAATGAGAGAAACTGAAGCCTTGGGGGAGAACAGGCTGCTGTGAAGACTACACAAGTCTTTCCTCCTCCCATCTTCACAAACCAGCCCCCAAACAGAACAGTCCCAAGGAGTAGAACCATGACTGGGTGGCTCCAGCTCTTACGGTCGGAAGTAGAGCTTCTGATGGTTTGAGGGTAAAGAGTGGCAGAAGAACTATGAACAGAGGCCAGTCAGTCACGTGGCTTTGCAAAGGTTGCTGATGAGAGATGACAAAGATCTCTAGCCTGAGGCTATGGTGAGAGGCAAAGCCTGGCATTTGGAACCTCCAGCGCCTGCCTGCTGCCTCCTTCTCCCAGAGAGGCCGGGTGCTGGCAGGTCAGTGTCTTGGGGTGTGACTCATGTCTCCCTGCCTGGGATGCCGGCAGCCGCCCCCACTCCCAGCCCGCCCTTGCAGGCCTGCTGGAAACAAGACTGCTCACTCCTTTTATTTATTCCCTGTTCCTCAATCACCTCTCCTCACCCCAACCCATGACTAATGTGCTCCCACCACCCCAGGGCATGCTGGGAGGACATCACCACCACTACAATTATCTGGATTATTCAGTCCCCAAAAGTCTCTCCACTCCCAGGCATCAGTTACGTTTTGAAATTATCCACATAACCCCAGTGATTCAGATGCCTGGCCTACACAGTGAAAATGAATCTTCAGTCACTGGTTTCCTCTGATTGTAAAGGTCAGTTCCAGTCTGGCCAGTAATTCCTACAGCTCCCCTATTTTACCATGGGAGTAACTCAGAACCCCAAAATTGATATAATGATTATTTTCAGCTGTAGACATTTGAGATTCAGCCGATGCAGGAAGAAGGCTTCTCGGAGCTCCCCCTAACTGACTAAAAGCAGAATCTTCTGAGAAATCAGGACTATCATAAATTCCCTCTTAGGGATGGGTCCACTTCCAGGAGAGAGGCCAAGAGCAAGTATACCATAATTTGCCAATCCACCAACTCTCTCTGGGGGAGTTTTATGGCCCTGAAGAAGAGGTAAAGGCCACTCATAGCTGTATAGACAAATGTTATCACAAATTTTCTTATCTCTCACTTATTCTCCTAAAACGTCATTTTCTTTCTTAATGAAACCCATTTGTTCTTCCCATAGGAGACTTTTTTCTCTTTCATTACCTCTACTAAATTAGGCATATACAACCCCAATTCTAACCATCCTTTTGAGTTACTCAACACTGAGCATATCCAAGTGTATGCATGATGCACATAAATAAACATTTTCTTCCTGTTAATGCCTGTTGTCATTTTAATTCACAGACCCCAGGAACTGAATCTATGAGAGTGGAGGAAAAGTGTTTCCTTCACTACATCACCATTCTCTCCTATCTCACAAATATGACCATTTTACAATTAATGGGATTTTAGAAATGCATTTATCCAGTGATACACATAGGAAGCACCAGCATCTTTTAAAACACAGACAGGTCCAGGCCTCAGACATACCCACCATGAGGACTAGTACTAGGCGTAAGTGCCCGTCCACTCGCCTCACTTCCTCTCCTGCACACAGAAGAGCCTCACTCCCTGGACAGACATTCAAGGCTCTCTGAGTCTGGCCAACACCCTCCAGGCCTGTCACCTATGTCCCTGAGCTTTCCTTTCAGAATTTTGGTCAGACCATTACTCCAGCCTGACATGTCCTCACCATTCCTCATGTCCCCTCCTCTTGGAAGCATGTCCATTTTCCACCCAGGTTTCCAGCCCTTCCTCCACCAAACCTTCCCTGCCTGCACCCAGGGTGAGACATTCCTGCCCAAGAGCTCGCACAGCACTGTGACACTGACCTTGGCATTTCACCAGCTGCAGATTTATCTTTTTCTTTTTGGAATCTTCAGGAGGGCAGGAGCTCTTGCCTTGGGTGCTGAATAAATGTGAGGCTGTGAGTTGACACTTCACCAGCTTCACCCCATGGACCACCCTTAGGGGAAGCACACTGCACCTTCAGATATTTGTTTTGGGAACTTCCCCACCTGGGTTCCTTTATAGATTGAACTCTGACATTTTCTACTTGTGTAAACATTCACAACAAGATAAAAGCCAGCTTGCTCTCCAAACAGACCATAGAGGAACAGGGAATAGGTAAGCACTAAAGGTTGGGGGAGGGGACCATCCTACACCCTAGGATGACCAAGAATATGTAGGTAGCTTATAAGAGGTGGTTAAAAAAAGAAAAAGGACTAACAGTGTCAGCAGACAGAATGGGAAACATCAAAGTTGTGATTTTAAAAAAACTCAGGGAGCAATTTGCCAGGTCCTTCCTTTAGCCAGTTTCATCTGCAAGGACACAGTTGGCTGGAGACTGGTGGAGTTGCCAAGTTTGGACACCTGGGAGGGCGGATATTGGCCTGCAGGCTCCTGCCATCTCTTGCACGATCCAAAGGGCACCGCCAGCCCAGCGAGGCTGTCCAGCTGGGAGGGCGGTCCTTGCCATCTGCCCACCCCCTAAGGGCACAGGTGGCAGAGGAGGGTTCAGTCCAGAGACCAATTCTGCTGAGGTCTCTGTCCCCAGGAGTGTAGACGAGGAGGTGGCTGGGATCTGTAGCTGCTGCTGGCAACTTGGAGGTATGGGGCAGGCAGCTCCCCTTGCTGCAGCTGCTGCTGCTAAGTCACTTCAGTCGTGTCTGACTCTGTGCGACCCCATAGACGGCAGCCCACCAGGCTCCACTGTTCCTGGGATTCTCCAGGCAAGAACACTGGAGTGGGTTGCCATTTCCTTCTCCAATGCATGAAAGTGAAAAGTGAAAGTGAAGTCGCTCAGTCATGTCCGACTCTTCGCGACCCCATGGACTGTAGCCTACCAGGCTCCTCCATCCATGGGATTTTCCAGGCAAGAGTACTGGAGTGGGTTGCCATTGCCTTCTCCGGCAGCTCCCATTAGGGACCTACCATCCAAATTAAAGCAGCCATGACCAGGAGTTTGGGGCAGTCCCAGGAGAAGGATGGGGAACCGCTGTGTGTTCACAAGTACCTATCTTCCACACTCATCACTGCTACAGTCAGCACACCTTGTTGTTTTTTGTTCGTTGCTAAGTTGTGTCCAACTCTTTTGTGACCCCATGGGCTGTAGCCTACCAAGCTACTCCTGGGATTTCCCAGGCAAGAATATTGGAGTGGGTTGTCATTTCTTTCTCCAGGGGATCTTCCTAACCCAGGGATTGAACCCACATCTCCTCCTTGGTAGGTGGATTCTTTACCAGTGAGCCACCGAAACCTTACCCTTTGCCTTAATGTCAGGCCCCTTTCCTCCCTGGCTTCATCTCCCTGACTCGTCCCACATGCTTACTTCCCCCTCACCCCTGGCACAGGGTTTCTTTCAGTTCTCTACACAATCATTTCTAGGGTTCAGTGACTTTGCTCTTATTATTCCCTTTATCAGAAGTACCCTTCCCCTGATGCCTGGCAAACTCCTGTGCATGCCTTAGTACCCAGTTTAAAGGTTACTTCTTTGGTGAAGCCCTTCCCGACTCCACTATGCACTCAGTCTTGCAGTGAGGTCCCTGAAGTGACTCAAGTGACTATTTCTTTAAATCCACAATGTGCCAGAGTGTGAAGTGTGTAAAGGTTGTTGATAAATACCAGTTGAATGCAGGAGTACATGTGAATTCTGCTTTCATCCTGCTATTCCCTGCTTCGTAACCTTCAGTGGTGCTTTCTTATCTGGAGACTAAATTCCTGGCAATTGAACTCATCACACATTTCCTGTACACATCACGAAGTGATTACTCCCATGTTTGGCATTGTAGAAAAATCCAAAAATGCAAAAGAAAGTGTCTCCACCCTGAGTTCCAAAGAGTAAGACAAGAAAGCCCAGATGAAACAATGAGGAAGGCAGTGAGAGCTGCGAGAACCTTCCAGATGAAGTGAGCATCGTGTCCAGCAGGCATGGATCCAAGACAGTCCCCTGGGGCACCACGACACATGTGAGTCAGCCTTGAAGGGCAGGTCGATTTTAACAGTTAGACATGGGCTGGGGGCATGAGGGCCTGAGAAAAGGGCATTCCTTGTCCCAACGGCAAAACTATCCAGGGTATGTTTGGGGCTGTTCGGCTGAAGCAAAGTCCAGGAGGAAACAGGACTTGCCTCGGGCGTGACTCTCACCAGCAGGGTGGGATCCCAAGGACTGATGCAGCACTGGGTGCCTCCAGGGCTTCTGGGGGACAGGGTCTCACTAGCACTCTAGCTGTCAGAACCAAGCAGGCAGGGAGGGAAAGGAGCAAGGTGGGAAAGTTTTAGAATTTCCTCACTTCTCTGACATTTCCTAAATCCCATACCTAATAGGAGATTGTCAGGGGCCATCTCAATCCATCAGCCTCCTGCATGATAACCCACAGAACCTCCCCACCCTCTCTCCCTCAGAAGATGGGGACCTGTGAATCTTCAACCTAGGACATACAGATAGCACCTTAGGCAACATCTATCTGAAAGGGGCTTCCCTGGTGGCTCAGATGGTAAAGAATCTGCCTGCAATGCAGGAGACACGGGTTCAATGCCTGGGTCAGGATGGTCCCCTGGAGAAGGGAAAGGCAACTCACCCCAGTATTCTTGCCTGCAGAAATCCATGGACACTGGAGCCTGATGGGCTACCATCCATGAGGTCACAAAGAATCAGACACGACTGAGTGACTAACACTTTCACCTGAAAGGTAGCATGTGAAACACGGTGGGGATACCCAAGGATAGAGGACATGGACTTCTAGTAATTAACCACATCCACAACCACAGAGCCAGGCCAAGCCTGGGAGTGGTATCAAGTGAAGACAGGAAGCAACAAAGCTTAACTTTCCAAGGGGACCATATACATCATTGTCCGAACCAGGCAAGTGAAAGAGGGAGCTATTAATAAATATGCTGCAATATAGACACGAATAGGCCAACTCCAGGCCAACCAGATGATGGTCATCCGACCCACAGGAGTCTTAGGATTCTAGTATCTCTATCTCCAGACCTGTCCTCGGTCCTGAACTCAAG
Organism: Dama dama; assembly: GCF_033118175.1. Lineage (NCBI taxonomy): Eukaryota > Metazoa > Chordata > Mammalia > Artiodactyla > Cervidae > Dama > Dama dama. The sequence continues at coordinate 73,965,457 of NC_083691.1, forward strand.
ACCCATAATCAGTTGCCTGCTGGTCATTTCCACCTGGACATCCCATAGGTGCTCAACCACAACATACCCAAGCTGAAGTCAACAGTTCCCCTCCTCCTCTTCCTCTCACCACTGACTTTCCACCTTCTGTGCTCCCCATCTAAAGAAAGAGCACCGGTTTCTATGCATATATTCCAAACCAGACCTGGAGCCATCCCGTGTTATTCGCTGCCTCAACAAACCCAGGCAGTCACCTCCAGAGCTACTGGTTATCCTTCCTCCTGTCCTCTCCCTTGGACCGCTGTAACAGCCCCCTAACTGGTCTTCTATTTCATCCTTCCATTTGTTCTTCTCCAGTCCATGTCTGTCACAGAAGTAGAGTGATCTATAAAATACACAAAATCTCAGTGGCTCCTCTTATACCCTTTAAATAGATCTATATACGGATATTTATGCATTTATTTATCTGGTTGCGTCAGGTCTTTCTTGCGGTACGCAGGCTCCAGAGCATGTGGGCTCACTAGTTGTAGTGTGTGGGTTTACTTGCTCCGAGGCATGTGGGATCTTAGTTCCCTGACTAGGGACTGAACCCGTATCCCTTGCCTTGGCAGGCAGATTCTTATCCACTGGACCACCGGGGAAGTCCCTCCCCTTAAACTGTGACCCTTTCGGGTGGTTGTTTAGTCACTAAGTTGTGTCTAACTCTTTTGCAACCCTTTGGACTGTAGCCCTCCAGGCTCCTCTGTCCATGGGATTTCCCAGGCAAGAATACTGGAATGGGTTGCCATTACCTCCTCCAGGGGATCTTCCTGACCCAAGGATTGAAGCCGAGTCTGTTGCATTGGCAGGTGGACTGTTTACCACTGAGACACCAGGGAAGCCTTTTGTGTGGTGGCTGAGAACTTTTGGGTCCTCCACCCCCACCCCCACCCCAGTGCTTATGTGTTCAGCCTCACCTCCACTTGCCATCCCACTCCCTGTTGCCTGGCTCAGTAGAAGCTCTGTGCTGCCGTCCTCCAAATGTTTTTTCAAGCTGCTCTCTACCTGGGGTGGGGGGCATTCTGCCTCTGGTTCTCCTCTGCCACCGGCTGAACTTCAGGTAGCACCCACTGCACAAACCACCTTGCCCTTTAAGGACTGACCTTCCTGCCACTGCAGCCATTTGTTCTTTCACAGGAAACAGTGCCAGATGTTGAGGGGTTAGAAATACATATAACAACAGAGAGAGAAAGCAAATGTGGCAAAAATGCATCAATCAAACCATCTAGGTGAAGGACTTGGGGTGCTGATTCTACCATTCTTACAATTTTTCTTTGGGTTTTAAATTTTTCAAAATAGAAAACTAGGTTAAAAAAAATTGAATAGAATATGGGCCTGAATAGAATTTCATTCAAACGTAGGTTTACTGTGACCTGATTTGAGGGAGACTAGTATCCACTGAAACTCAGGCCTGAGGTTTGCTGTTAAAGTTCCACATTTATCAGTAAATTTGTTGTGTTTAAATTTGAACATATAATGTTTAAATGGTGAGGGGGAGATTAGAAGAAAAAACGGAGAGGTGGACAAAAGAAAATAAAATTATCCACAATGTCAGTACCCAGAAATAACAATTTTAACTATTTCAGAATATGTCTTGCTGGTAATTTTTGTGTGTAGATATACTTTTTAAAGTAATTTTTACTGGAGTATAGTTGCTTTACATTGTTATGCTAGATTCTGCTGCATAGCACAGTGAATCAGTTATTCATATGCATATTGCTGCTGCTAAGTCGCTTCAGTCGTGTCCGACTCTTAGCGACCCCATGGACTGCAGCCCACCAGGCTCCTCCATCCATGGGATTTTCCAGGCAAGAGTACTGGAGTGGGGTGCCATTGCCTTCTCTTCATATACATATTATGTGTAGATATATTTTTAGATACAAAATGGGTTATGCTCCACAGTTTTGTAAGTTCTTATTTTTACTCCATAGCACATTACAAATGACTTTCATGTTGATAAATACACTGGCATTTTAATAACTGTACTGCTTTCCATGGAATAGGTGCCCTATAATTTATGTAACCCCATAATCTTTTTCCTACACACATGAACAGAAACCCGATCTTTCTGATTCCTACACCTCCCATGACTTTAACCCAAAGACGGGGCCAAAGTCAATGCTGGCCCTTTGTTTAGGGAGGTGACACGTTGCTATTTGGGCTTCAAAAGGGAAAATGAATACTGACAGGTTAGAATTAACTGGGAAAAGCTCCTCATCGCAAATGCCATGAGCATTTTAATAAGCAGAGTTCAATCTTCCTGGCAGCTCTGCTCCGGGAGGCCAATCGAACTTCAGGCCACGCCTGGCAAGGTTGAGAGGAGCTAAAAATAGCCCCAGAACTAAGCCTCGAGACTTTTCTGAATTCACAGGCATACAAGCTGCCCCAGAAGGACTTGCCACGCCAACGTTTTCCATCTGCAGTGTGTGTTATGGTGCCTGAAATTCCTAAGGGTTACGGTTTTCTAAAAAGCTCCTGTCAGAAAGTAGGCAGCTGTCCTGGGAAGAGGACGGAGCGAGTCCCCATTAGGACCCAGAGGAGAAAGTCAGGGCTTTGAAGTTAAACAGAATGAGGCTCGTGTTCCAGTTCCGCCCATCACCAGCTGGGCAAACTTTTGTCCAGTCTTCAACCTCTCTGAGTCTCCGAGTCCTCATCCAGTAACAAGGGGATAAAAGGGGATAAAACACGTTTACTTGTTGTGAAGATAAAATGGGATGATGCCTGGAACAGGGTTTAGGAGGTGAACAAATGCAGCTTATTGTTATTCCTGAGGACTTGAATTTGTTTCTCTGATCAGCCAGGTGTGGTTTTGGGAGAGCTCAGTTTTCTCAGAGGTGGTGCTGAACACGAGAGGAGCACAGCAGGGTCCCCACACATGATACACCATACAGGAGACACGGCTGTGTGTCCAGGGTCACCTGGGACCTTCAGGCAGGCTAGACATGTGCTAGAATGGCACAGGGACCTTCACTCAATGCCATACCCTCATCATTCGCAATTTTACTGTTCAGAATATTGAGTACCCTCCAGTTGATTCTGAAGGTTCATGACCTGTGATAATTTCTGTTTGGCTAAAAATCCAACCACACGGACTCAGTGAGCAAGCGTGTCTAGTAGATTTCCCAGGAGCGGCCCCTCACGAGGCTCTGCAGCAGACATGACCCCAGCTCCTGACCCCAGGCCTGACCTCTGCCTGAGGTTCCCATGGATTCATCACACAGGACCCCCTGGCCCTGATTGTGACTGCATCCCATCCAGGGCTCCAGCAGTAGAGAAATGAAGGGACAGATGGCGGAGGATGACTGCTGGGTCAGATTGGCAACATTGACAAGGCACAGACAGCGAAACTGATCTTTAAATGGGTGCTCTGGACTGCCCTGGTCTTCACCTCTGTCTTAGTTCCTAGGGTTGCTGAATCATAGCCGCACACACTGGGTGGCAGAGAACAACCCAGATGCATTGTCTCACGGTTGTGGAGGCCAGAAGTCAGAGAGAGTGGGGGACTGGGCCCCACTCTTTCTGAAACCTGTTGGGGAGAATCTTCCTTCCTCTTCTAGCTTCACCAGCAGCCCTTGACTTTCCTTGGCTTATAGACACCTCATTCCAATCTCTGCCTCCCCTGTCACATGACCGTCATCTGCCTGAGTAACTCCGTCTTCTTCTTACAAAGACACCGGTCGTACTGGATTGGGGCCCCCCACCCCTGTCTGACCTCATCTGAACTGATCGCATCGGTAATAAACCCTATTGCCAAATAAGATCACTTTCTAAACCAAAAAAAGAAAGAAGGATCACTCTCTGAGGTACTGGGGGTTAGGCCTTTAACATATCATTTTAGTGGGGTATACAGCCGAACCTATAACACCCGTAAACTCATCTTGAGATGAACATTCTCTCTTCAGTGCCCAAGCTCAGCTCAGAGCAACATCAAACATCCTCTCCACAGCCAGAGGAGCTCTCAGGACAGACACTGGGGACCCCTGGCCCATGCCCTGCAGCCTGGCAGAGGCACATCAGAGAGGATGGAGGCTAGACCCAGGGAGACGATGCAGATGGCTAGCGCTCCCTTCTCAGTGACTGTCATCACTCAAGTCCTCCTCAAGCCCTGTAGAGTACCCCGGGAGCTGGGAGCCCCAGAGTCCCGGGCTCTGACTCCTGGAAACTTCCAGCCCCTGTAAAACAGGGAGTGAAGAGACAGAACAGAAAGAAGCACCCACCCGCCACCTTCTCGTGTACTCAGATCATTACAGCCCAGGCAGGTTATGTGGCCAGAGGAATGGCTTGAAGGGGACTGAGGCCCTGCTTCCTGCCCCTGGGACAGCTGGCCACCCCTGGTGGCCCGCCAGGGCAAGAGGCCAACAGGGACTTCCTGATCCAATCACTCAAGTACTTTAGAAAGGGGAAAGTGATGACAAAGCTCTTTGCACTTTTCTTAATACATTTTAAAATCCTTAACAAAACAAACCTCAGGGCCTGAATAAATTGGCTCCCAGATGCTGGCCAAGGAACAAACTGCTTGGAAAGAATGGGGAGTTGGAGAGGGGATGGTTCAGGAAGCAGGGTGAACGAATAGCCTGTCCCCACACCCAGCGTCAGGGAGCTTCCTAATGAGATGCCTCTGCAGACTGTCTGGAACCCAGAGCCCCAGAGCCCCCAGGCAGGCAGGGAGGGGCTCCCTTGGTCCCCTTCCCCAGCAGTACCAGGACAGTTGCTATGGGCAAATCTCCCCCCACCCCAACAACCCCTAAGACGGAGCAGGATAAGCACCCGAGCCTGGACCCCCCCATCTCACCTGCCCAGAGAAAGGCCGGCCCTGAAATCCCTCCCTATGAGGTGGGTCAGCTCTGAGGCCAAAGGGCAGCCACAGACACAGCCTGTTGGGAGTGGAGTTGGAGGAGGCCTTTGCCAATTCTCTCCCGTTCACATTCTGCTCTGCAGCGACTGACATCTGAGGGGTCAGGTGGGAAATACCCTCCTGGTGGCAGTGACCTCTCAAGGCTTTTCCCCCTCGTCCATCTCCCCAATTCATGGGGGTGAATCTTCATTCTCTGAGGGCACCGTCCTCCGTGACTGACCCTGGCAGCAGTCAGGCTTTGTCTGGCTTTGGGCCTCCCGCCTCAGCCCCTGGTCCGCCCACTGGACACCAAGTGGGGCTTGATGGGGCTTGACGTGAACTCTGAAGCTCAGGGAGGGGGCAGGGCTGGAGACGGAAATGCCCCGGAGCATGTGGTGGGGGCGGGGGAGGGTTTGCAGACCAAGAAGTTTCTGTCTAAGGCTTGGTCTTCCACTGTGACAGGAGTGAGAGGCAGGTGGGCACTGGGGACTGGGGAGAGGTCAGTGAAGGAGCTCCCTTTAAAGGTTTGTTTTCTCCAGTAAGGATGAGATGGAGAAAGAACATGGGCAAGGGTGCAACCAAGACAGGGCTCCCCCAGGAAGCTGAGTGACGAAGGCCTGCTGGTGTCCGGTGTTGTGTGAGGTTTGGGGTCATGAACAGAAAGAGGCCGCACAATCAGCCTGGATGCAAGCTCTTCTGCAGCTGCACAGTGGAAATGAGCTTGGGTTTAACAGAGGGGGAAGGAAGGCAGGGAAGTTAAGGGTATTTGCAATGAAGATGTGGTAAGTTGGACCGTTGACTCTAAGCCAGATAAGAGAGGGTGGGGGAAATGACAGGATGAGCATGAGGCCACTCTGTGCCCCAGGCCAACTGACCTTAGACAAATGGCTTGTTGGGCCTCAGTTTCCTCATCTATACAATGGGGATAAGACCCACCCTGCTTAATTATTGTGAGACTAACATGAGAAAGGGTTTCCCAGGTGGCACTAGTGGTAAAGAACCCGCATGCCAACGCAGGAGACATAAGAAATGCGGTTTCTATCCCTGGGTTGGAAAGACTCCTGGAGTAAGAAATGGCAACCCACTCCAGTATTCTTGCCTGGAAAATTCCATGGACAGAGGAGCCTGGTGGGGCTACAGTCCATGGGGTTGCAAAGAGCTGGACATGACTGAAGCGACTTAGCACACATGCAGCATGAGAGAACAACCTCAGTGTCTAACATTGCCTGCTTTTCAGCACTCACTTCATAACTGCTAACTCTGGGACTTTGATATCCTCCAGGGCCCACCTGTTTTGTTCTGGTAAAGATTCGAAGGATAGGTCTGGAGCTCCTTCACAGGGGAGGGTGAATTCCTAAGGTACTGTGACCTTCCCCTGGGCATCTGCAGTTGAGTTGCAGCACAAGGATCAGATTTTCTTTTTTTTAAAGAAAAAGGAAAAAAAAGAAAAAGAAAAGAAAGAAAAAGCGTGGTGGGGAGGGGAGGCATCCTTCCCCGCACCTGAAATCATACTTATTTAGGGCTCTCTCTAGTGTCTGGACCCCTGGAGTCCCCTTCCTCAAAGGGGTCTGGACCCCTGGTGTCCCCTCCCCTCCCCAGACTTGCTGCTGCTACTGCTAAGTCGCTTCAGTCGGGTCCGACTCTGTGCGACCCCATAGATGGCAGCCCACCAGGCTTCCCCATCCCTGGGATTCTCCAGGTAAGAACACTGGAGTGGGTTGCCATTTCCTTCTCCAATGCATGAAAGTGAAAAATGAAAGTGAAGTTGCTCAGCGTGTCTGACTCCTAGCAACCCCATGGACTGCAGCCTACCAGGCTCCTCCATCCATGGGATTTTCCAAGCAAGAGTACTGGAGTGGGGTGCCATTGCCTTCTCCGCTTTGACCTTGAGGAGCCTCTGTTCTCATAAAAGTGCCTCTTTTTACATGCAGCTGGCAAACCAGGTGAGCTTCAAGTGGCCCTGCTTGGAGCTTTCAAATGAGCCTCGAGCGCCCCATTTGGATCAGAGTGCAGCTCTTCCCCAGACTTGCTCATCTGAAAGTTGACGATCATCCCCAAGACATGTCATGGCCCAGATCTCAGGGTTCTCCAAGGTCAGACTCCAATACAGAGAGAGTGAGGAACTGCTGGGATGCCAGGGAGATCTCATGCCCCTAAAAACCCTCTCTGAGCTGCTAGTCAGGAGCCGAACAGCCCTAACCCCGGGCCAACACCTTCCACTCTGCCTCGGGAGAGCGGACACCTGAAGGAGAAGAGTCACACAGCTGCCATGTGCGTCGGAGATGAAGTGCCTGACAGAAGGACTTTCCTGAGGGCTTGTCCTCGTAGGTGGAAGCTCTGGGCAGCTGGGGTGGGAGCGTGGTCAGCCCACACCAGCCACAGATTCTAGTTCACCAGTCACACTCAACTCAGCGTGAGGCTGGCATTTCATCCCAACTTTTGCTTTTCCCTGAGGTCTTCATTAATTCTGAACGTTAACTTTCTGTGTTCTGTGTCAGTGGTCAGTTACAGGAGGAATCCATTCCTGTCACCAGATCCACAGTCAGTCCCCTCTCCTTCCATAGTGCTGCTCTGAGAGGCTGCGTGTTTGAGGGGTTCAAAGCATGCATTGAGGAAGTCAGGCCTTGCAACGTCTGTCTCCAGGGCAACCCAATGGTCAGCAGGAATCACTCAACTCTGTTGTATCTTCTAGATCCTGCGGAGATCCTGTGCCATGTCCTTGAGACAGGGAACTTGGAACCTTGTGCTAAGTCAGCGCCAGTTATGACCATTGATATTAGGACAGAATATTCTGGAACTCCCTGAGCTCTTTCCCACACATCTCATCTGTCCTCCCCTCTCACCTGTGAGGAAGGGAAGCAGGCTCAGAGAGGCTACAGGATTTGTCCCAGATACACAGTTAGTGGGGGGTGAGCTGGGGTTAATTTCCAAGTCTTCCATCTCCAGATCCAGGGCCTTTCCCATTGCTGAAGGAACAATCCTAATAGCAAGACCCAAAGCAGTTCTGCTTCCTACCACGCCATCCATCAAAGAGGAAGAGGAAAGAGGGAGGTCAGGGCTGAACGCCACCCTGGAACCCAGGGGAAGTACATGCACGCTAAGTTGCTTCCGTCATGCCCAACTCTTTGGGACCCCATGGATGGTAGCCCCCCAGATTCCTCTGTCCATGGGATTCTCCAGGCAAGAATACTGGAGTGGGATGCCATGCCCTCATCCAGGGGATCTTCCTGACCCAGGGATCGAACCCACCTCTCTTACGTCTCCTGCATTGGCAGGCGGGTTCTTTACCATTAGCCCGACCCAGGGAATTTCCCCTGCTGTATTTCCCCAGTGTGATCATTCTTTTCCTTCCATGTTGTCCAGGCACGTGTTTGGGGATCTTCCAGTGACTTTCTCTTGTGGTTGGGGATAGCACCTTACTTCTCCAAGGAGACAGAGAGCTGAGATTTGATGAGTTATGTTCCCAGAGAAGGCACTTTGTGTACTAAAATTTTTCTCCATTAAAGACTCCAACATGGATCAGAATGAGAGAGTTTTGATCTAGAAAAGTAGACAGAATCCAGTCGCAGGCCTGGGACCTTAGAGAGCTGGGAGCTCCTGATCTCCAGAGACACGACTGAATGCTTGCATGAAGTCATGTGAGTGCTACTGCCGTGCCACAGGTCCTCCTGGAAGGGGGTGCAGTGTGGGGCTCGCCTGGTGGACTGCCCAGCACGAGTGGTGCTGGTGACCCCTGAGTGTTCTTACCAACACTGGTATCTTTTCAGACCCATCGAGTTTGTTGCATTGAGAAAACTGAGGCAGTTTGGCAGGTTTTTCTCTCTGTGATGTCAGAACTGGAGCCAGGCTGACTCCTTCAAAGACTGCCTTACAAAGCAAAGGATGTCTGCTCCATCCAGGAACGGCATCTCACACTCTCAGCTTCCCTGGGACCTCTCAGTGAATCCTCCTCTTTTATTCTGAGCCTTCTTAGAGCTACCTGTGGTGGTGAGAAGGGTCTAAGTGCCTATGAAGTTTGGGCAGTAAGAGAAACACTTCCAGGTTTGATGCAGCACAAAAAACGTCCTTAGCATGGAGAAGCCTACTCTATGACACCATCCTAACATTTCCTACTAATCTATTAAACAGTCTTCCTGGCATCAGCAGGCGAGGAGTATGTTCTGCAGCAATTTCATGCCCACCTTCCATGAACGTGTTTGCTCATCCTTAGAGCAAAGATCTTTCTCATTGTTTTCTCATAGAAGCTAGTTAACCATAATCAAAACACTTGCAGTCTTAGTGGCCCAATTAAGATCTTTAAATATATCTTGGTAATAAAAAGATGCTCAACATTGCCAATTATTAGAGAACTTCAATAAAAACTATGGTGAGGTACCATGCCATTCTGTCAGAATGGCCATCATTAAAAAGTCTACAAAATAAATAAATAAATAAATAAAAATTAAAAAAAAAAAGTCTACAAATAATAAATCCTGGGGAGTGGATGGAGGAAAGGGAGCCCTCCTACACTGCTGGTAGGAATGTAAATTGGTGCAGCCACTATGGAGAACAGTAAGGAGGTTTCTTTAAAAACTAAAAATAGAGTTGCCATATGATCCAGCAACCCCACTACTGGGCATATACTCAGACAAAACAATAATGCAAAAAGATACATGCACCCCTATGGCTGAGCAGCACTATTAACCATAGCCAAGACATGGCAACAACCTAAATGTCCAGTGACTGATGAATGGGTAAAGAAGATTTGGTATATATACACAATGGAATATGATTCAGCCATAAAAAAGGTTGAAATAATGCCATTTGCAGGAATATAGATGTACATAGAGATTATCATACCAAGTGAAGTCAGAAGAAGAAAGATAAATACCATATATCTTTTGCATACGTCATCTAAAATATAACACAAATGAACTTATTTATGAAACAGAAGCAAACTCATTATAAAAAACAAACTTATTATTACAATAGGAAAGGGGTAGGGATTAGGAGCTGGAGATTGGCAAATACAAACAACTGTATATAAAATAGGTGAAACCAGGTCATGCTGTGTAGTACAGGGAACTAACATATTGAGTATAAGATATTCAATATCTTATAATAAACCATAATGAAAACAAACATGGAAAAGATATGTGTATATATATGTATTACTGAATCACTCTGCTGTACATCAGAACTAACACAACACTGCAAATCAACTATACTTCAATAAAAGAAAAAAAAAACAAATATAAATATATTTTGGTAGCTATTCTCAAAACCTTATTCAAAGAACATGTTCAGTGAATAAAGGCTTCTTCATCTTGCACACATACAGGACCATGTTTAAAAGCAAACTAGTTAATTTCCAGCCTCTGTTAGATCAAAACAAGTCACAGATGAATAACAGTATGATTTAAGGAAGGGCCACTGGTCCGTCCCTTGAGTGGTCAGAGACCAAAAGGATTTGAGAGATGGACATGTCAGGTCAGGCCAACTCTTGGTTATAAATGAGCATCTAGCTGATCTTGGGTTCACATTTTTTGGTCACTTGATGTTTCCTGAAAGTCTGAGATGCCTGTGACCACACGAGACAAGGAATAGGAATATGCCTCATCTTGACTTCCGAGTTATCAGTATTTTGTCTTATTGTCCTGGAACAGACACTGTTGATGTGCTTCTCAGAACTCCTAGACGTCCCCTTGAGTGTTGTTGTGCACCCCCTCCCCAGCTTCCATGGATCCACACCTACGTTAGGGAGACAGCCCTTAGGTCACTACTATTCTCGGCTGAAAGCACCTGGGAGCTGGTATCCCCAGGGGTTAGCCCACAGCCAAGGACAGACTCGTGTAGAAATAGGGCAGACTGGAGTTTCCCAGAATGGCCACATCAGTGTTCTACGTGTTCTTCCAGAACGTTGTTGCTGCCCCACCAAGAGCTGGCGAAATCGAGTGGGCCTTTGTGACTACCTCAGCACAGAATGTGGTGAAAGTGACACTGTATGATTCATGAGGCTAGGCTAGGAAAGGAAATATTGCTTCCATCTGCCTCTCCCTCTCTAGACACGTGGCCCTGGAACTCAGCCACCATGTTGTGCGGAAGCCCAGGCCATGTGGGGACGGTATGGATGGATCTGTTGGTCTCTGCCTGCTAACTGCAGCTGTGATGAATCCCCAGACATGTGGGTGAGTAAGCCTCCAGAGGAGGCCAGGCCACAGCCTTCCAGCTGCTTCAGCTCAACGGAATGAAAAAGAGATGAGCTATTCCCATCAAGCCCTGCCCCAAACTGAAGACTTATGAGAGAAATGAGTGTTGTCATTGTTTTAAGCTACCACACTTGGGGATGGTTTCCTGTGCAGCAAGAAATATTTCATACAGACTGAGGGGCCTGGAGGGAAGATGCTGCCATAATAAAGCTGCCAGGGACTTCTCTGGCAGTCCAGTGGTTGAGACTTCATCTTACAATGCAGGGGGTGCAGGTACTATTGCTGGTCGGAGAGCTTAGATCCCACATACCTCTCAGCCAAAAACATAAGCAGCAGAAGCAATATTCTAACAAATTCAATAAAGACTTTAAAAGTGGTCCATATTTTTTAAAAAGAACTTAAAAAAAAAAAAGCCTCCAAATGTGTCTTCAGGACTGGGTGCCAGATGGAGGCTAAAGGGACCTTGAAGAAATGACCGCTGAAAACCTTAAGGGCTTCAGAGGGGCTGAAGGTGGGTGGCCATGAATCCACAACAATGTTCCTGGTTTTACTTGCCCTTCTAGAATCATGCCACGCCCCAGGAAGAAAAGTGAAAGTGTTAGTCGTTCAGTCGTGTCCGACTCTTTGTGACCCATAGACTGTAGCGCACCAGATTCCTCTGTCCATGGAATTCTCCAGGCAAGAATACTAGAGTGGGTTACCACTTCCTTCTCCAGGGGATCTTCCTCACCCAGGGATTGAACCCGGATTTCTTGCCGGATTTCTTTCATTGCAGGAGATTCTTTACCATCTGAGCCATCAGAGAATCCCCCCCACCCTCCACCGCCCCTCCCACCCCCACCCAAGAAGAAGTGGAGATTTATTTCTCTTCCCTTTGAAGTTGGGCAGGCTGTAATTTTGCCTAAAGGAAGAGAACAAAATTATTACTGTCATTGTGTTAAACCACCATGGGGGATGGACAGGGAAGGATGGAGTCACGGGGCTAACCTATCAGTTACTCTAGACAAACACTTTAAAAACCAAATATACATTGGCTATTCCTAAATTTAATAAGAAAAAACCCAGCAATGCCATGATTTTTTTTTTCCTTTTTTATCATCAGTCAATTTTTGTGTCATTAATATTTTTCCCTTTCCCTCTGGATACAGAAACTTGTCCAAGTAGGAGGGTCTCGAGCTAACCCTAGCCATGAGTCAATAGATGGATATTGATCCAGGTGTCCTGGCTCTCCTGTGACTTTAAGTTCACGGTGTTCTCTGGTGGCCATCCTGCTCCCATAGGGGTCCATTCGACCTCACAGAGTATGTGGAGGCAGTTAGGCTTCACCTTCACCCCATAGTCTCCTCCTAATCCCTTCTTTAAATTTTTAATCATGCACTCCAATACAGTTGCCTTAGATTCACTTTCCCCCATCTTGCTTACCTTCTCGGACCTTCTACTTTTCCTTTTCGTTCTGTCTACGAAGTTCTCAGTACCCTATGTACTTCTGATATTTCCACTCAGTGACACTTAAATTGCCATTCTGCCTCCTTCCTAATTGGGGCGAGAAGAGCCTTACCTGCCAGACCCCAGAGGGAGAAGGGGGATCGGCGTGTCTTCACCTGCCAGTCAGCATAGCTGAACCAGAACATCACATGGTCCAAGACTGTTTCTCTCTTAAAGTCCATTCTGCCTTGGTGGGCTTGATCAGAAACACAGATGGGTTAAATATCCCATGTCCCAGGCCATCTCCGGAAAAGCCAATTCATACTCACTTCTGTATCCCCCTCCTTCTAGCCTAACAATTCCGAGGGGGTCAAGAATTTCACAGCAGACAGGACACCTCCTGGGGGAGAGCAGAATACGAGCATACAAGGACCAGTTTCCTATCCTAAAAATCCCCTGGCGATCGCTTGGTAATAATTTTCCCCGAGATGGCGTGGAAACACCTCCTAAATGACCTTCACAAATTTCCTTCCTAAACCCTAGCACGCTCGTCGACCTGTGCACCAAGCAATCGCCGCCTGCCTATTCCAGGCTCCTGTGGGTCCCCGCTCCTTCTAGTCCCTCCCAGGGGGGTGATCAGGCCCCCTCTTCCACCCTGCCGGGTGGATTCCTCCCCACCTGAGCGCTCAGTTCCCCTGCTGCCGTCCACTACCTGCTGACGTGAAAGGTCCGGGCGTTGAGAAGCAGAATCCTTCCAGAGGGGCGAGGCGCCTTCCCCCCTCTAGGAGATTCAAGCCACAAAGCCTCGGGGTGGCCTCAAATGAGACCTGTCTCCTCAAAGTGAGGAGTTTCCCGGCCAATGCACCAAATGTTATAGCTACGCTTTCCGGGAAACAAACTCACTCAGAAGGACAATGCAGATAGTGGAGTGCAGTTTATTACGCCGGCGGGCCCAAGGCAGAGTCTCCTCTTAGCCAAGGACCAATGCCATGATTTTTATCACTTTTTCATGTTCCTACCTAATTCTAAGCCTTCTCTGGGTAAAAAAAAAAAACCTCCAACTCACTAAAGGAGCAATAATTTTATCATTTGAAGGGGATCAGGGTTACCATTCCAAGCAACTAGGTGTGACTTTCTAGCCAGGCTAGAGTCACCCATTGACCACATTTTTGGTTGGGGTGTGAGATTTGCAGCAATAGACTCATAAGGAGATTTTTCTCATGACAGTAGGGATAATGGGAGCCCGTTATATTGTAGCTCAGCTTAAATTTTGTAGTTTCCAGTCCATACCCTCCAAATAGGGTGGTCTCACAGCCTGTGCCCTGCGTGACATCTTCCCTAATTATCAAGTGTGGTTTGAGTTTGCAAACCTCACTCACCCCCCCACACTTACCCCCATTCCTTCCACACTCCATTGGAACTTGTCTGTTGACTGCTTAATGCTGCTCTAAATTCTTTTTATTCTCTTCCAATCTGGCAGGGCCACGCCTCTTGAATATATTTAAATCCAATTGGATTCTGAGCATCTCTCCTGTCTTTGTCTGGCTCCCTTTGAGGCCATTTCAGTGACAAACAGAATGAACAAAGATGACCCTTGCAGCACCATTTATAACAGCCTAACAATTGGAAACAAGCAACATGCCCAATAAAGAAACTGTTGAGTCTTCAGTTGGGTCACACTTGGGGTAAAACAGCAAGAGGGGAAACATTGCCAGCAGCCCATCCAGGCCTAGGAAAACCTCTAGAACAGGCTGGGGCACCGTAGACCGTGGCCACATACAGCACTTGGGATCTATAAACCACATACCTCCTTAAACCCAAAGCAGTGCTGACTGCATGTAGCAAAGCTCTACAGATGCCGGAGGGTGGAGACAGCCTGTGTCTGCTCACTGCATACATGCTTCCAGGTACACACAGGCACAGGGGACGTAGGCAAGAACCCACCTCACATCTGTACCCAGAGCCTGAGAGGCAGAAACCTAACAACTACAATAGGTCTGTGACCTGTGTCGCCCTTGCAGGAAAAGGCCAAACGTATTCATTCATACCAAGAGTCGGAGGGGGCTCTGGAACATCTATGTCGGAAGGGCTTAGGGAGGACAATCTGGTTGGAGAGGAAGCTGGCGGATTTGGGTAGAAGCCAGGTCAGCATATCAAGTATGGTGTTTGTAACTGGAGATTACAGCTCACCACTCTCAGTCAGCCCTTGGCACTGTCTCTGTTAGAGACAGCAGCAGTGAAGGAGTCAGTTGGAGACTGCCTCTATTAGCGATCTTATTCCCTCCCACCCCCTGCCCCCTAACCCAAGACCCTCCAGTGTGCGACTCAGGTGCCAGAAGTAGGGACAGGAGATTGGACTTGATGAGGGCGGTCCCTGGAGAGCAGAAAACCCCTTTTTAACAATACGTCATCTGGCTTAGTGAGCAGGTAGGGTGGCAAGAGTGGCTGGGACTTGCTTTCCAGGTAGGAAAGCTGAAAAGTGAAGATCACGCCTGTGCGGGCAGAGCTCTCCAGAAGGCCCCAGGGTTTATCACTTGCTCCTCCAAGGGCTGAGTCAGCAGAGGACCTTGGCAGTCATTTAATTCTGTATCCAGCCATGTCTGTACCGGTATCAGCCCCCGACTTGGAATTAACTGGCCTTCGCATCTATCTCTGATGCTTGTCATGTGCATGTTGAGGAATCACAAGGGAGGAGGAGAAAAATTCAAGCTGTTGGGGAGTGCTGCTTTTAGCTGCATATGCAGGAAACACACCAGTCCAGGGCAGACAACCTTGGGGAGGGTACCAGCCCAACCCCCCTGGGCAGGGCGTGGGGGAAGGTACTCAGGCTCAGTGCTGATGGTTTGACCTGCAGAAGGCTGAGTGGAGACCTCAGCTGAGTGGTGGAGGCACCCCCAGCCCTGCCTGCTGGGCCCTTTGTGTCAGAGGAGGTCAGACACTCTGCCAGCTGCAGGTAATTCAACCAGCACTGGTGTGCCCAGGCTGCCCAGCTCTGTTTCAGATGTTGTGTGTTTGGGGTAGGAGTAGCATCTGGGAGAAAAGCAAGAACGGGGGGCTTCCTGAATGTAGAGAAAATGCAAAGCTGTGGGCCAAAATCCAAGCACTAGGGCAGACAGAAGGGTGCCTCCTTTTGGCCACAGCCCAGGGATCAGAAAACCTGGACTCCGGGCTAAGTATCGCCACTCAGGGCTCATACTATTTTGATACAACCATTTGACACATGATTTTAAATTATAACATAGATGACATGTTTCAAATGGCAGTATTAAATGAAAGGGCCCAGGGACAAGAAGCTAGTTATGAAAGGCCAAAAATCGTATGATTCCACTTTTATATAATGTTCAGAAAATAGGTGGTTCAGACAGTAAGGAATCTGCCTGCAGTGTGGGAGATCTGGGTTCAATCCCTGGGTTGGGAAGATACCCTGGAGAAGGAAATGGCAACCCACTCCAGTGTTCATGCCTGGAGAATTCCATTGACAGAGGAGCCTGGCAGGAGTCGGACACAACAGTGCAACTAATACTTTCATTTTTTCACTTTCAGAATAGGCACCAGAAAGCAGACTAGTGGCTACGAGGAGCTGAGGGCAGCAGGTAAGAGAGAGAGACTTCTCACTGAGTCCAGGGTTTCCTTTGGGGTAATGAAATAAGTTGGAACTAAAGAGTATTGTTGGCTGCACAACTTTGGGAGTGTACTTAATGCCCCTGAATTGCCCACTGTAAAATGGTTAAAATAGTACATTTTTTTGTTATGTGTACTTAATCACAATTTTTTTTTTTAAAAAAATGGAAGGTCCCATTGATTTCCTGCATGGCCTTGAAGGGAAAAAGCTCTTGGCCTTCAATCCCTTTCCTCTGTAACATGAGGCTTTGGGCCCGCCTGTGTCCAGGGCTGTAGGAGTTTGTGTGCAAGTGGAAAGGACACAGGCCAGGACTCCGATCTCACCCACAAGCCTCACCTGCTGTGGGACCTGGGCCAGTCACTCAGGCTCTCTGAATCTCCATGTCACCTTCTATAACTGGAACTGTTGGAAGTCCAGACTTTTGACATGTGTTAGAAACAATTTTTATAAGAAAACAAACATTTATAAACCAAGGAAAGAATGCAAAATTGTGTGTGACGTGTGTGTGGTGCCTGGCATAGATACCAGGGCTCTTCCTTCATTAAAAGGAACCTCTTATTATTAGTTAATCATTATTTTAAATAAAACAAATGAAGGTGAAAGAAAGTTGTAAAGTAAAACTCCTAATTAAACCTGGAACTGTTAGTAGCATCTCATAGAAAAATGGGATTGGAGTCAACTCATTTGGGATTTGAGAGGTGAGATTCAGACAGGTGTGTGTAGGAAGGGGCAGGACAGGGCGCCCATGAGCAAAGGCTTAGAGGTGGAAGCATGCTGAGGTCAGTGAGAAGACTAGTTTGGCTGGAACAGACTATTTGGGGTACATGGAGAAAGACCAGATTCTGGGCTTCCTTGAACACCAGGTCAAGGAGTTTGGACCTTATTCTGAGGGCACTGGAGAGTCATGGATGGCTCTTGAGCAGCTGAGCAATATGATGACTATGGTGACATAAGAGGATATATCTAGCCCACTCCATGCAGAAATGATGTGGAGCTGAGAGTCTTTAGGCCAGGAGACCAACCTGGCAACTATTGCTTTAACCCATTATGAGGTTAAAGGATGGGGCATGAGTGTGGGAACTGACCAATCTAAGAAATACCCAGGGGAAAAACCTAGAGAAGTTTTTCTGGACTCTTGACTCACCTGACACCACTATGTCTTGGCTGCTGACGTTAACAGCACCAGTCTGGCTATTTCTCATCTGTGGGTGTTTTCCTTGAAAGATTTAGAAAACGGTATCCAGGAAAATGATTCAAGGGACACACGTAGATCTGAGATGATGAGCCCAGGTCAGAAAGGATATGGACAAAGCTGAGTGTGAAGAAGGAGCTGGCCTTCTGCAAGAGAGGCTCAATCCTGCTACAGTGGGTTTGGGTACCAGGCTTGGATTGGGCACAAATTTCCAAGGCACTTGGGCTAGACTTGCAGGTCTGTAGGATGGCAGCCAGAAAGGCTTGCCAATCCCCAAGTGGCAGCTACAGGGCACCCTCTGGCAGGGAAAGTGGGCAGTTATACCACTTATTCATAATCACCTCTATTCCCAGCAAGTGGTCCCCCATCTATTGCTACAGACCTGGTGCTCACCTAGTAGGTGACCATATGTTAAGATATGTGGGAGCACAGTTACCCTGCAGAGACCTGAACACTGAAAACTACAAAACATTGCTGAGAGCAGTCACAGATACGAACAAATGGAGGGATATATAGTACTCTGGTCACGGCTCATAAGGCTCAGTATTTTTAAGACACCAATTCTCCCCAGATTGTTCCCTAGAGTCAATGAACTCCCAATCAAAATCCTAACAGGCTCTTTTGTAGAATCAACAAACTGATTCTAAAATTTACATGGAATAGCCAAAATGACTTCGAGAAAGAATAAAGCTAGAGGAAAATAAAGATAGACAAATAGATCAATGACACAGAATAGAAAGTCCAGAAATATATCCAAGTAAAAGGACAAATGATTTTCAGCAAAGATGCAAAGGTAATGCAGAGGAGAAAGGAAAGTCTTTTCAACCTACCACACTGAACCAACTTGAGAACCAAACACAAAAAATGAACTTCATATGCCTCGCCATATACAAAAACTAACTCAAAATGAATCATAGTCTTAAAGGTAAAGCTTACAACTGTAAAATTTGTAAAAGAAAATAGGAGAAAATCTTGGTGGTCTTGGGTTAGGCAAAGTTTTCTTGTATTATCAAAAGTATGAACGAAGAAAGAAATTCATGCATCAGGCGTCATCAAAATTAAGAATTTCTATTTGAAAGATACAATTAAGAGAATGAAAATATAAGCCACAAGTTGGGAGAAAATATTTGCAAATCATAAATCTGATAAAGGACTTGTATCTAGTATTAAATAATGAACTCTCAAAATTCAATCATAATAATATATGCAACACATTTTTTAAAAATTGGCAAAAGATTTATCAGAGACTTCTCCAAAGAAGACACAGATGACAAATATATGAAAAGATGCTCAACACTAGTTATTTTGAAATGCAAATCAAAATCACAATGAGATATCACGACACATTATTAGAATGGCTAAAATTAAAAAGACTGACTCTGCCAAACGTTGGAAAAGATGTGGAGTAACTGGAACTCTCATATACTGCTGGTGGGAAAGTAAAGTGACACAATCAACTTAGAAAATAGTTACTTCCTTATAATTAAATATTCTACTCATAGATATTTATTCTGGGGAAACCAAAGCACATGTCCATTCAAAGGTAAGTACACAAATCTTCATAGCAGCTTATTCACAATAGCTCCAAACTGGAAACACCCCAAATGTCTATCAACTGGGAAATAGAAAAACAAATTGTTTTATATTCATATCATAGACTAACACTCAGCAATACAAAGGAATGAACTATTAATACAAGCAACAATATAGGTAAACCTCAAAATAATTAAGTCAAGTAAAAGAAGCACACTGAAAATAGCACACATTCTAGAAAATGCAACTAATCTGTAGTTTGATCAGTGTTGCCTGGGAGTAATTAGGTAGAGAGAGAGAGAGACAGGCATGAGGGAGAAATTAAAAAGGGGCACAAGGAAATTTGGGGGAATGATGTTCACTGTCTTGTGTTGATAGTTTCATAGATAGATACATGTTAGACCTCATGAAATTATACCCTTCATGCATGTGCAGTTTAGTGTTTGTAAGTTATATTTCAATAAACCTTTTTGGAGAAAAAACAAACCTTTAAGTTCTTTGCATCTCACTTAAAGTAAAAACCGAAGTCCTTACAGCAGTAAAGCTACATAGCTGGCTGACTTCTATTCATGGTGTTATCTCCCCAGCTTTCAGAAGAGTGCTTGGAGCAATGAAAGAGTTAAGTAAGTATTTGTTGACTGACTGCCTAGGGCCCCAATTAATCAATTAGTTGTTTGGCAATTATTGTTAAGAACAAGGTGAATTTCCTCCAATGATTAAACATATAGGTACCATGTGACCTTGCAATTCCATTTCTAAGTACAGTCTCAAGAGAAATGTAAATATCTGTTCTTAATAGCCAAAAGGTAGAAACAACCCAAATGTCCAACAACTGATGAATTAATAAATAATAGATAATATATCCATACAATGGAATGTTATTTGGCCATAAAAAGGAACCACATACCACAACATAGATGAACCTTGAAAACATACTATGAAGCCAGTCACATATTATATGATTCCACTTACATGAAATATCCAGATTAGGCAAATCTACAGAGACAGGAAGAAGAGCTGCTGCTTGGGGTGCTGACATCGTGATGCCTGGGGAGTGATGGCTAAGGGATACAGGGTGTCTTTTGAGAGTGATGCAAATGTTCTAAAATTGTGGTGATGGCTGTATATATCTGTGGATAAACTAAAACCATTGAATTATACACATAAATGGATGAGCTGTATGGTGTGTAGATTATATCTCAATAAAGCTGTTTAAAAATAAAGAGCATGGGGAGTTCCCTGGTGGTCCAGTGGTTAAGACTCTGAGCTTCCACTGCAGGGGGCCCAGGTTCAATACCAGGATGGGGAACTGAGATCCCGTATACTGTGAGGTGTGGCCAAAAAATAAATAAAAATAAAGTCGTTCAAAAAATTAAAATAAAGAGCATGGTGGTGGGTCAGGGGAAGGCACAGCTCTTGCTAAGATTTCAAGTAGAGAACAGTAATCCCTTGTTACGGTCCATTCAAGGGGTCTCCAGCTCACATGACTTCTCCTGGCACTGCCACCCACAGTTAATGAATCAATCAAGAGTAATTCCATTTTTGAACAATGTGTGCCTGCTATAGGGAAGAGCACTTCACTTGTCCTGCCTGGAGAGATGCAGATGGTTTGAGAGATGGGAGTCTGAGAACACCTCCCAGGGCATGAGGAAGCCACGTGGCACAAAATCATCAAGGGCTGCAGTCCCATCAAATGCCCACTGAGAATGGACATGGCCCAGTGTGTCCAGCAGAGAAGGGGTTAAGGGCTCAGAGAGGACTCTGGGTTTGCTGAGGTCACCCTGAGGGTGAGCTCTGAAAGGAGGAAAGGCCCTTTCTCTCGGGACAAGCAAATGAGAGCAGGTGGTGGGCAGCCCCACAGCCCACCGCTGGGGTTCTTACAGCTGCCTTGAGCTGCCCTGAGACGCCCCACATGGCGTCCCCCAATTGCCTCACAATGATAATACCTTCTATTTATACCAAACACCTCTCCTCCCAGGAGAGTGCTGTGTTTTCCCAACATTGATTCAGTAAGCCAGCCAGACAGAATTGAATTAAAATTCACAGCAACCACTCACATCAAGCCTCCCCCCTTGCTCCTGCCTGCTCCCTCCTTCAGACACTGCTGTGACTCTCCCAGCAAAAATAGAGAAGTTAAGAACATTGGCCTTCTACACACCTACTCCCCTTGAGGGTCTTCCAACCCCCAGCCTGTTCCAGATTTGGGGGGATGGGGGATTTGTGACATCCCAGGGCACTTCTCTCCTAGGAGAAATACAGTGCAGAAGAGAGGGGTCTTCAAGTGTAACATCCTCCCCTTTCTGTAAACATTTAAACCTTTAAAACTCAAAGATGACAACTCCTAATGACCAGAGGTCAGGCACAAAAGAGAGATGTTTCTCAGGTGGTACTGGAGCCTCTTCCACGTCTTAAGTGTCATCACAGAGAAAGTCTATCTCACCCAGGCAAAGCTGTGACACTGACTCCTGGTTGGCTTGATCAGAAGGGTCTCCACTGAGCAGAGACCCCTGGCTCACTGGAGAAATGAGAAAGAAGGGGCTGATGGGTGGGCTCTGCCAGCCCTTTCCCTTTAGTACAGATCCAATTGGCCCTGCCAGTCCCTAGCCCTGGTTTGAGGGACTGAGAACAGAGAGGGAGTAGTCTGGACTGGTCTGATTGGATTGACGATGGATGTCCCCTCAAATCCCCCACCATCACCACCCTGCCCACCCCACCAACAGCCTCACCTTCTCTGTGTCTCTATTGTGCTTTGCTGCATGGCAGAGGGCCAGGAGCCAGGGGGATAAGGATAAGGGGTCTCCAGCTCACATGCTCTCCCCTGGCACTGCCACCCACAGCTAATGAATCAATTAAGAGTGATTCCATTTTTAAACAATGCATGCCTGGTGTGGGGAAAAGCACTTCACCTGCCCTGCCTGGAGAGATGCAGATGGTTTGAGAGATGGGAGCTTAAGAACACCTCACAGGGCATGAGGAAGCCACGTGACACAAAATCCTCACGGGCTACAGTCCTAGAGAGCCTGGGATCTCAGGGTGGGGAATACCTAGTGGTCATTTTGTCATCCCCCAGCCCTCACCCATCACCTGCAACCCATTGCCAACATCAGCAGCATTGAGCAGAAGCCCAGTGCTGGCCTCCTTCACCAAGGCCTTGCCCACCTTCTCTTCCCTTCTGTACCAAGGCCTCTTGGGGCTACCTGTCTTGAAGAACCCTTACCCCATCTGTAACCTCAGTAACCTCTGCTCCTTGAGAGGGGGTAAACTGGGAGATTCCTGGGTGAAATTGAAACTGGCCCTCATACACAGAAGGCAAGGAGAAATCCAAGAAAAAGGCAGACTACTTCAGACTGATGGGTGGCAGGCTAATAAGTAAGGGAACTTACACACGAGGCTTGTCTTGCAATAGACAAAAACAAGTAGATCTCCGCACTTGACTGCCAGCACCTTTAAAGTTTATATAAAGGATTTAACTGGGTCCAGTTAGTCTCAATGACACATTACTCTCTCAAGGCTGCATCTTTGGGAAAGTTCCCACTGTGGGGACAGTGGGCAGAATGTACAGTCCAAGGACAGAGGAGGGAGGGAGGAGCCTCTGACTGCCCAGGTCCAGCGAGCTGTCGTGTCCTATGACTTCCTCTGATATCCGGGTTCAGCTCTCCCCAAGGCACCCAGGCCAGCATTCACATCGTGATGATGGGTGGGCAGCTGTTCCCTCACCGATCTCAGCCCCAAAGCCTGGGTCTATGGAGAGAAAGACCATCCTACAGCCTTGACCCAACCTGAAAGTTGCCCCAAAGCAGCCTGGCTCCTCTCAGCACTGCAGCCAGGCAGAAAGCATGGACAGACGGACTGAGGGACATTGCCCAGATGTGTTTCTCCCAGCTGCAGAAATGGAGGCTGTTCTGAGTCACGGTTCCTTAGGGGCCTTAGGAGGCAACAGGATGGGGCTCTTTAGCTGTGATCATTCCTGGGTGTTGGATCGCACCACTGTAGTCACCAGCCCAGGAACTATTCCAAACCAGTGAGGATATCCTGCTGGAGGCACTGGGGATGGTCAAGGGCACAGCCTTGGCTCCTTGAGTCATAGTGAAGTCTCTCAGTCATGTCTAACTCTTTGCAACCCCATGGACTGTAGCCTGCCAGGCTCCTCTGTCCATGGGATTTTCCAGGCCAGAGTACTGGAGTGGGTTGCCATTTTCTTCTCCAGAGGATCTTTCAAACCCTGGGATCAAACCCGCGTTTCCCACACTACAGGCAGACTCTTTACCATCTGAGCCACCAGGAAATAACCTTGAGTCATACATGACAATAAAACAAGGAATTCACATTCAGCTGTTATGGAGAGAGTCTGGCAGCTCCTCAAAAAGTTAGACATAGAATGCCATATGACCCAGCAATTCTACTCCTAGACACATACCCCAAAGAATTAAAAACAGGTGTCAAAAAAATACTTGTCTGTGAATGTTTGTAGTGGTGTTGTTCTTTACAATATCCAAAAGGTGGGAACAACCCAACTGTCCATCAACAGGTGAACAGACAGATGAAATGTGGTCTGCCCAAACGATGGAACACTATTTAGTCTTCCAAGGGAATGAAGTGCTGAAATAAGCTTTAATGTGGATGAGCCTCAGACATACCATGCCAAATGAAAGAAGCCAGTTACAGAAGGCCACACATAGTATGACTGCCTTTTATGGAGGTCATGCTGCCCAGCTTGCGGGTTGCAGGATTTATTTCCCTGAGCAGGGATTGAACCCAAGGCCTTGGCAGTGAAAGCTCTAAGTCCCAACCGCTGGACCACCAGGGAATTCCCAGTATGATTCCATTTAGATGAGATCTCCAGAACAGGTAAATCCACAGAAACAGAAAGTAGGTTGGTGGTTGCTAGGGTTGAGGGGAGGAGACATGAGGAGTACAGGGTATGGGGTTTTATTTTGGGGTGCTGGAAGTGAAACTAGACCAAGGTGGCGGTTGTGCAACACTGTGAATGTCCTCAATGTCACTGATTTGTTCACTTTAAAGTAGCTAAATTAAAACACTTAAAAAAGCATTTTGTGGGCTTGAGTAACCAGAAAATCCAGGAAGGCAATCATAGGACCTCACCAGGACGTCTTCTCTCTTTGTCTCTGTCTCTCAGTCTGCTCTGCTTGGCAGTCTTGGCCTCCTGTTGGCCTCTGGTCCCTCCACTCAGATGTGATCCACATAGCTAATGATGCCCCCTGAATGAGAGCTTCACTCTCCTGATGGATCCACCGCATGTCCCAGGTCTGTCTTGTTTGCCTGGGCGGACACTGTAGCAGATGGATGGAGCGCACTGCTGGGCCTGGCTGGGTCTCAGCCCAACTCTGTGTTTGGGGTGGCAGTGGGGGTGAGCTCCACAGGGCCAGCACCCCCAACCCCGAGACCAGAGCACTGAGGGGGTATTTCCCAAAGGCAACAGAGTCTGGGTGGACGGAAACCACCCAGGTCTACTCCAGGACCTTGAAGAGCATGGCTTCTCCTGTCTCTTTCATCCCTGATCCCTCTCTCCTCTTGCTGAGAACTGTTTGGAGGACACAGCACAAGAGGAATAATTCCTGTGTGAGTGGACCTGACTACGGGTCACAGGTCCCCTGGCACAGCCCTGATTTTCGGTCATCTGTCCCTATGCCACATTTGGATCAGACCATGTGTCCTGGTTAGAAAACATGGCCAGTATCCCTCACAGCTCCACTGACACTTTAGACTCTCCCTTATCGTCTCTTCAACCACCTGACAGTCTTAGCCATACCAGGACAAGCTAACAGGAGTGTTCTTCTTCCTGCCCCTTCCCTCCCTGGGGGCTGCTTCTCTCACGCAGGATCCTAGTCCTCCTTTCATGATCTCCTTCCACAACCACTTCCCTGGTGGCTCAGTGGTAAAGAATCTGCCTGCCAATGCAGGAGCCAAGAGTTTGATCCCCTGGGTTGGGAAGATCCCTTGGAGGAGGAAATGGAAATCCACCCCAGTACTCTTGCCTGGGAAATCCCATGGACAGAGGAGCCTGGTGGGCTACAGCTCATGGGGTCGCAAAAGAGTCAGACATGACTTAGCAACTAAACAACAAAGTAATGCCAAGTTTCTGTAGGGATCCCAGATATATAGATAATTATAAAGAGTAAAAGAAGTCATAATGCCACTTCCACAACCACTGTGGCCCATGCCAGGCTCTTTCTTCCCAGAATTTGCTCAACGCAAACAGTTGGAATCACCATGACTCTCACTGTAGACCTGGTGATGATTGACCAAGGAATATACCTTGGTCAAGAAAGGCAGAAGGCATTCGTTCCAGAATGCTTCTGTCCTCTGGAGCAGGGGATGATCCACCTCAGGGTCCTCACTTCCTGTCGGCCCTCAGGTCCTGTACTTGGATGAAGAAATAGTGTAGTTGCTGAGCTTTTCCAGAAGTAAGGAGGTGGGAATAGGGTGGGGGCAGGGGGAAGGTGGGTACCAGGCCCTTTGGGCACAAGTCAGGCAAACATCCAACTTATATTCAGAATTTGCTGAGTCACTAGTTTTCTTTTTAAAGAACTAGTGCTGACTTGTCTACTTACTTGAAAATTTAATTAACCATCTCTGCCTAAGAAACAGGGCACTTCTCTCTAGAGGACAAGGGAGGTGACTTTTAGACGTTCGGAAATGGTGAGGGAATCCAGTGTCTAGGAGGCAAGGACAGGAGGCACATGAAGACTAGTCTGGAGAGCGCCAAGGAGGATGGAGACTGGGAGCTGGATAAGGAGGCTGACCTCACCTCCTTCACTGCCCAGTCCACTTAGCTTCGCTCTGTTCCCCAAGAGCAAAGCTCCTAGGTCTTTAACCTGGCTCACCTGCCAGTTGACAAGCATGAAAACAGTCTTGGCAGATTGTCCCCTCTCTGGGGAAAAAAGCAAATGGAACAACAGAAAGCTTTTACAATCACAAATTAAACCTCCAGTGAGATCCTATTAAATGCAGATTTACTTCTGTGTATTGTGTCCTTCGCTGCAAATGTTTCAGCCAAAATATTTGCCTTGATGGCTTGACCCACTAACCACACTACCCTGTGGATGCCACTTGTTGGGTAGACTTTGGAGCCAGGTTGCCTGGGTTCAAGTTCCAGCTCTGCCATCTGCTAGTTGTGTAACCTTGGGCAAATAACTGAACTTCTCTGTGCCTCAATTTTCTCATCTATAAAACAGGGACACCAGGAACATTCATCTTTTACGGTCATTGTGAGGATTAAATGCATTAATCCATCTAAAGCATTTAGAATAGTGTGTGGCATATAGTATGTGCCAAGGAAGTATTAGCTTACAACAAATCACTCACATAATTTGTCGGCAGTATGGTTAAATTCTCTTTTGTAATATGAGTGAGAGTTTCCTTATTAATTCATGGAAAAATATTTACAAAGGTTTTCATAGATTAACTCAGTCCCTGATCCACTACAGATGGTGATTGCAGCCATGAAATTAAAAGACACTTACTCCTTGGAAGGAAAGTTATGACCAACCTAGACAGCATATTAAAAAGCAGAGACATTACTTTGCCAACAAAGGTCTGTCTAGTCAAGGCTATGGTTTTTCCAGTAGACATGTATGGATGTGAGAGTTGGACTATAAAGAAAGCTGAGAACCAAAGAATTGATGCTTTTGAACTGTGGTGTTGGAGAAGACTCTTGAGAGTCCCTTGCACTGCATGGAGATCCAACCAGTCCATCCTAAAGGAGATCAGTCTAGGGTGTTCATTGGAAGGACTAATGTTGAAGCTGAAACCCCAATACTTTTGGCCACCTGATGCGAAGAGCTGACTCATTTGAAAAGACCCTGATGCTGAGAAAGATTGAGGGTGGGAGGAGAAGGGAGAAGGGGACGACAAAGGATGAGATGGCTGGATGGCATCACCGACTCAATGGACTTGCGTTTGGGTAAATTCTGGGAGTTGGTGATGGACAAGGAGGCCTGGCGTGCTGCGTTCATGGGGTCGCAAAGAGTCGGACACGACTGAGCGACTGAACTGAACTGAACTGAAACTGATCCATTATTGTAAATCAGGTCATAAGCTTCTCTACTGAGAATTCTCTAATCACAAGAGTGTTTGGGACATCTTGGGGAGAGGCAGGTTTGCTGTAATTTCCACTTAATGGTGTGTCTCATAGGTCTTTTAGAACTGGAGATGGGGGTTTGAGTCAGTTGTTTGAAGTGGAGTCAACATAAGCATCTTAATTCACTGGGGTTTTCTGTTGTCCTTCTCTGCTGAAGTGACCCCAGTGATGTCTTCAATCTTGTACCTTCTAGTGTTTTCTCGTTTTCCTCAAAAGGCTGCATTACTCAGTAGTAACAAGTTCAATTTAAATAACAAGTACAAGAGTAACAAGTAAAATCCACGTGTAGAAAAATGTTCAGCTCATTCTCTCTCCCTCAGGAGCAGAAATGACAGGTCAGAAGAGCTCAGCTCAGCCCCCCTGGCCACTCCTGAGCTAAGAAAGACACATGATTTCGCTCTCCCTCAAAAGGACACCTATCCTCAGAAGGTTTTCGTGATAAACCAATGAGCCCATGGGCATGAAAGGCTTTGAAAAGTTATTTTGGTCACAGTCTAATGAACAATCCTAAATAATTTGTTTCTCTGACACCAGCCCAAGTTTGGTCTTTAGCAAAGTGGGCAGTGTATATACTGAAGATGACACAGACCTGGTAGCTTCTCCCCTTCAAAGTTTTCTTGCTACATGAGCAAGAAAAAGACACATCACGAGAGAATCAAATCCCATTGATCCAACACTGCCAATTGGTATTTTATTATAAGTCAGATTTATCTGTGATTGGATAAATTTTTTATTTCAAATAAAATGTCGGCTAATTGTGGACTGAATAACCAATAGGGAAAGGATATGAGATAAAAGGGAATTAGAAAATAAGATAAAGTGATTCATTACTCATTTGTCTTTTTGTTTCTTTTCCAAAATTTTTTGTTGAGAGAAAATTCAGAGTACATAAAATTCACCATTTAAACCCTTTTAAACTGTACAATTCAGTGGTTTTTTTTTTTTAGTATATTCAAAATATTGTGCAACATTTTTCTAATTCTAGAACATTTCTATTATCCCAAAAGAAACCTCATAACTCCCAATTCCCTCTTTCCCCTCATCCCCTGGCAACCAGTAATCTGCACTCTATCTCCTATGGTTGTTTGTTCTGGACACTTTATATAAATGGAATCACATAATATATGGTCTTTCCTTTCACTATTTCTTGAGCATCCATTATGGGCCAGCACGGCATGAGTGTTTGCCCTCAAGAGAGGTTTGCCCTCCCTAGCCAGGGAGAAAGATCTGTTGCAGCAGAATTTTCCTGCCTAGGGAGTAGGGATGGGGGTTCGATGGTGTCCTGGCACAGGGGGTGATGTGCCTGCTGCTATATTAACAAAGGAAATGGAGTTTCCAGTGAAGAAGAAGGAATGGCATTGCAGGAAGAGGGAGCAGTGTGGAGATGGTATGCGTGTGTTGAGGAAGGCTGAGAAGTCCTTCATCTGCAGTTCTTGCATCAGGTGTAAGGGAGGGCAGGCCATGCCAGGGAGGGAGGAGACAAAGTAGTGGGTAGGTTAGGTCAGAAAGAGCAGAGATGTGAGAGCTGCTCTGAAGAGACCAGGACTGCTCCTCCAGGCTCTGGGGACCACCAGAGCTGCACAAGTCAGGTAGAGGCCGAGTGTGTGTTTAGGAAGGAAGCTGCTGTGGAGCGTGGGCTGCAGAGGGAAGACTCTCAAGTGGAGAATGTGGAGGATGGCAACAGTCCAGGGGAAGGAAGGCTTGGCAGTGGCAGGGGACTCAGGAAGCAAGGTCCATTTGAGAGCAATTTCTAAAGCAGGATGGATAGGAGTTGGGTGTCTGCTTAGATGTGGCAGGTGAGAGAGAGGAAGTCAGGGCTCCAGAACAGGGTCCCCCTGACCCATAATGAGACCCTGGAGAATCAGAGGCAGCCTGAGAATCCAGCACCCCTGCGTGCAACGTGACAATGGCTTCCCTTTCTGGGAGGCATTCTCCTAGGGCTTCCAAAGCTTTGAGGGGTGAGCTTCTGCTGGCCCTGCCCACCCCACAGCACCCTTCCTCAGCTCCTGCCAGCTGCCTACACACCTTTGCACAGGCTGTTCCCTCTGTGTGGCCACTCTCTGGCACTCACATGCCCTCCTCTTGGCCAATGCCTGTACATCCCTGCCCTGTTTGGTCAAATCTCCCTGTATGCATTTTTCACAGAACCATGCTGTTTCCCTCACAGTGTTGTTACATTGTTAATTTCTCATATGCATGTTTGATTTGTGATTCCCCAGTGGCTTGAAGCTGCAATGAAGGCCAGAAAACATCAGTTTTGGCTCTTGTAGCTGGCACTTAGCTGCATACCTGACATGTGGTTGATGCCCTATAATACTTGCTGCAAAATGAAAAAGAAATGAGCAAATGAGCCTGGGATCTTTTCCATGAACCTGAGACCTGTTGAGATGCAGTTCTCTTCAGGGAATTGGGAAGAGAGGAGAGTCATTGAAATCTCAGCATTTTCATGAGGGTCCTCCCCATCGCCCCCCTCCTGGACTTTTCTCCTCATAATGTCTGCTTTTGAGGAAGGCGGTGGGCAGCCATACCTCTCAGAGTGAATCCAGCCACTGGCTTCTTACCTCAGGTTACAGTATCTTATGCTTTTTATATGTAACATATTGAGGGCTCATACAGTGAAAACACCTCCCAGATTGTAATTAACCTCCAATGTGCTCTTACTCAGCACTTTGCTCCCAGCTCAGCAAACTGGGGAGAGACTGGAACTTTTCTGGCAAACTTTTCTAGAGCTGGTCCCGCTTGTCTCCGTTTTCAATCTCCCTCACCTCTCTGTCTGACAGTTCTCAGCTGTTCTATGAAAGAATGTGAGTTGTTGAAGTGGGCTTCAGGCCGACCTTCTCCGGGGCCCTGGAGATGATTCAGATACATTTCACAGTGGCTCCTGGGAAAGATTGGGTTCCTAGGCTCCAGGGAACTTTCCTGACAACAAGGCAGGAGAGTCTGGGATAGAAATAGCATGCCCTCCAACTCTGAAGAGGTTTCCCTTAAGAATCACTCAAAGGAAAGGTTTTTAATGACATCACCTCTTTGTCTGTGTGCTGAGCATCCAGGGTACCTGGACATAAGCATGATTCTAGATCAAGGAAGGGTATGTTTGTTGGTGGGTTTGGCTCAAATAATTACTCTTAGGCTACAGTCAACTAGCTAAGGTCACCTAGCCAGTGAGTGGCAGAGCTGGACCTGGAGCAGGCTTTGTATTTCTTTTACCTTTCCTCATGACACTGGAATTACAGCCAAATATATTTCCAGACAGGCTTCCCAGGTGGCACAAGTGGTAAAGAACCTGACTGTCAAGGCAGGAGACATAAGAAACACAGGTTTGAACCCTGAGAGAGATTTCCTGGAGGAGGACATGCCAACCTACTCCAGTATTCTTGCCTGGAGAATCCCAAGGACAGAGGAGCCTGGCTACAGCCCATAGGGTCACACAGAGTTGGACACGACTGAAGCGACTTAGCACACATGCACACATATTTCCAGACTCTGACCCTCTAAGGCCCACTTCAGTTGATCCAGTGGCCCAAGTCCAACTTCCACAAACTCAAGGGTCCAGGAAGCTCAACTGGGAAGTCTGTGGCCCATGCAAGTTCCCAGACCCAATCCCTAGATATTGGGATTCTGCAGGTCTGGGCTGAGTCCTGTGAAGTGAAGTGAAAGTCGCTCAGTCAGGTCCAACTCTTTGTAACCCCATGGACATACAGTCCATGGAGTTCTCCAGGCCAGAATACTGGAGTGGGTAGTCTGGGTTGGATCTTCCCAACCTAGGCGTCAAACCCAGGTCTCCTGCATTGCAGGTGGATTCTTTACCAGCTGAGCCACAAGGGAAGCAAAGCCCTGAGTGCTGCATATTCAGTAAGAGCTCCAGGGAATTTGGGTGCAAGAGGCTTCAGGACAAAATAGATGTAGAATACACTCTACTTCAAGCCCAGTCAGTCCAGTGGGCTTTTGGGTGGATAGATTACAAATGCACTGCAGGATATAAGTACCTCTGACTGTCTGACTGGGTCTTGGCTTTCTCATCTATGATTCCAGCTCTGCCAATGGCAGTCTACCCTCCTTCCTACCCCATCCTAAAATCACCTGTCATGAGTCAGAATCCTTAATAACACAGTGCCTGGCCCAGAGTAGAGGTTTGGAAATATTTATTGTATAGGTGGATTGAAGGAAGGAAAGAATGGAAGGGGGAGGGGGGAAGGGAAGAATTAAGGCAGGCTGATCACATTTGCATATTCATCTATAGAGAAGAGCTTCTAGCCACAAGGAATACTGTTGTGTCTAGAAGCCCTACTGAGTTATGTAATACTGGAAAGTGTCTCCAAGATTTTTCCCATCCCATCTCTGCACCTACCTCCATCAATCCTACCCCTCCAGATACCATCCCCATGTCCATGCCCTTCTCCAACCTCTCTACCCACCAAGATTCATCACTGGACTATAGCAAGGGACATAGCACGTGTCCCTCTCAACTGTTTAAGGTGAGCAAGATGCTCTGTGCTGTGGTCCATCTTCAGCACAAGGGTTTTAACTGATGCCTAATGAACAAACCTTGTCTTTGTACATGTTTCATAGCAACAGTTAACAGTCTGAAGAATGATTTGATTATACGAACAACTTCTTCCCCAAAATGCCCATTCTCCAGTGCTGCCTTCCATTCCTCTTCTCTTCTTCGGCTCAACCCTCTTTTATAAGAGTTGCCCAGTTAAAACAAGTTATCTAATCTCTAAAGATCAGTTCAGTATTTTTAGACCTCTGACTCATTCAAACAATGAAATATTTGCTATAGTAACTCCAGAGCATCTTCATCTTTGTGCCCTCCTCTGCTTTGTTTTTGCTTTTGAGTCTGGTAAAGTAGTGTTTTTGAATTAGAAAAGTTGCTGATATTGCAGCTCCCCCAACTAAAAGAATGTGTATAATAAGAGTAAAGTGGAAACACACACACGTGTTTGGGCTTCCCTGGTGACTCACTGCTAAAAAACCCTTCTGCTAATGCAGGAGATGTGGGTTTGATCCCTGGGTTGGGAAGATACCCTGGAGAAGAAACTTGCAACCCAGTCCAGTATTTTTGCCTGGAAAATTCCATGGACAGAGGACCTGGCGGGGCTACAGTCCATGGAGTAACAAAAGAGTAGGACACAGCTTAGCGACTAAACAACAAACACACACGCACACACACTCAGAGGAAAGTCGACCACCATGAGACCACAAGAAGGTACAAGACATCTGAAAGAAGGGAAGTTGGGGGATGAGAGGGAAAATCTGAAGCAGAAGAAGGAGTCAGGCCTGTTGTCTCACAACATTTGAAGGTCTAAATTCTCATCTCGGACTGATTTCAGGCAGGAACTTTTGAATATTCAGAATATCTGATTAGTGAAGTGGGTCAAATACATAAAGGTTAATTCTCTCCCATCTAAGAAGACTAGAGATAGGCATTTCTCTGTTATGCAAGCTCATTTCATCATCTTGCTCTTCAACAATGAGGCTTCCTTCATTAAGGTCATCTCATGACTCAAGACGGTAGCTGGAGTCCCAGCCATCACATCCACATTCTAGGATGCATGACTGAGGAAGGAGGAATAGTTAAAGGATAAAAGGGCATTCACTCCTATGGAATTATCTCCCTTTACTCAGCTTTCCTGAAAGTCCCATATAATATTTTGCTAGCACTTAAAAGCACAGTCTCACCTAACTACAAAGGAGGCTTGAAAATGTAGTCTTTTAATTGGGTACATTGACACCACAAATAAAATGGATGCTCTGTTGTTGAAAAAGAGGTACAGAATGGATTTGAGTGGGAACTAGCAGTCTCACTGAGAAGTCAAACCCAAACATCTATTGAAATTTTGCCTGTGTGCTAAGCCACCTCAGTTGTGTCCAACTCTTTGCAACCCTATGTACTGTAGCCTGCCAGGTTCCTCTGTCCATGGGAATTCTCCAGGCAAGAATACTGGAGTAGGTTACGATGCCCTCTTCCAAGGGATATTCCCAACCCAGGGATGAAATTCATGTCTCTTACATCTTGTGCATTGGCAAGCAGATTCTTTACCATTAGCGTCACCTGGGAAGCCCATTTTAACAGGGGACTAAAGGAGCCTGGACAGGGAGTCCTGGCATACTGCGATTCATGGGGTCGCAAAGAGTCGGACACGACTGAGCGACTGAACTGAACTGAAAGGGGCCTGGCGGATGTTGGCAATTTGATCCTCTGGTTCCTCTGCCTTTTCTAAAACCAGCTTGAACATCTGGAAGTTCACGGTTCACATATTGCTGAAGCCTGGCTTGGAGAATTTTGAGCATTACTTTACTATCGCGTGCGATGAGTATAATTGTGCGGTAGTTTGAGCATTCTTTGGGAGACATGAGTTTGAGTAAACTTCGGGAGTTGGTGATAGACAGGGAGGCCTGGTGTGCTGCAATTCATGGGGTTGCAAAGAGTCGGACACGACTGAGCGACTGAGCTGAACTGAACTGAAAGGAGCCTGGCAGGCCATGGTCCATAGGGGTCACAGAGAGTTGGACACAACTGAAGCAACTAAGCGTGCACTCAAAGGACAATACAAAAAGATAGAGGAGAACAATGAGGGGGAAACCTTAAAAATCCAGGAATACTTGCCAATGTGAAATTCAGTTAAATTTTCATTTGGAAGGACAGTATGCCAACAAATGACACTCTCTCTCTCTGTCTCTAGTAAGTGCCCCACAAATATGTCTAAACTAAAATACTTGAAATATTTTTTGAATGACCTGTAATGTTAAAGAGTAAGTTTAAAGTGGTATGCAACATATCCCATAATTTTAATAAAATTAAGTATGTATGTGCAGATAGATAGATAGACTAATAGAGTCAGACAACCAGGCAGGAGAGTTATTAAAACAACTGATAATAGTAATTCTCTCTGGATAATGGAATGGAATTTGGAGTAATTTTTGTTTTTTCCTTTACTGAATCTTCCAAGTCTTCTAATCATTCTATTTATACATTACTTTTATATCCTTTTAAAGGCTTTATCAAAATCTATTTGGGACAAAAATCAGTACATGCATGGCCTTAGCTACAGAACAAAAAAATATCAGATTTTAAAATAAGGAAGAATTAAGATAGACATTTAAAAATCACTTCCTAATAAAAAGTGATTTGGCATTGCAAGAGTTGGCTCATGGAGACATTTAGACAAATAACCCACAGTTTTCTGGACAAGAAAATTAGGCAAGGAGTGGTCTCCAGTGGCCTCATGGCAGCTCCTCACTCTAGGATGCTAGGCTTCATTTCTAAGCTCCTTGTAAACAGACAGGCATCAGTGACTTCATTTATCCTCAAGCATCATGTTGATATAAAGATAACACAATGCATTCTTTGCAAAGACATTTGTGGAGCCCAGGGAGATTTTAACACTAGAGCCCTTGACTGTATGCCCAATAGGTTCCACTTGTCCCTCTTTTCCTCTGTAGGCACGGCTAACCCCATGTGGTCATGTATGTGGGGAAACTAAAAATTTGCCATTAAGTTGGCTTCATTAAGCCTGAGTCAATTTATATTAGATATCTGATTCTCACTCTGGAAGGAGAGCATTGATCTTTGAGTTTCACAGGGTCAGTTATTGCATACAATAGTCATAATGAGAGGCTGAGAGGCCAGCGAGTGAGGTCATGGAATATAAAAGACAGAGGCTATTCCCTCTCTTCTCACCCAAGTCTACTTTCTGCTCATCACAGTTCTTTGAACAAAAAATGTTCTTTCCTGCTTGCACACTTGTACCCAGGTCAATTTTCCTGGCTGGAATGTACCCTTTATTTCCATAGATCTGAACCCTATCCATCCTCAGGACTAGCCCACATAGCACCTGCTACCGAAAACTTCACACTCCTGCAGCCCTCACCACAGACCCCGTTTCTCTGACCTCCCATGATCAGTATCACACAGTCAGCTCCTAACTGTATCTGCTGTGACACACCCCTTACTGCTTCCCATATGCATATCTTGTCTCCCCAACCAGGCTTTAAACTCTTACAAGGAGAGCAGAGCTCATCACACAAACATGCTTCATAGCACACTGTTCTGTATCTGGTATATTCTTGGTAAATATTTATTCACTGATTATTTGGAAATATATCAGGAGCCAGCTGTACAATCATAGGCATTCTTAACAAGTTCAGTTGCAAGACAGTCTCATGATCCAACTATATTTTGTCTACTAGAGACTCATTTAACATTCAAAAACACAAATTGAAAGCTAAAGGATTCAAAAAGACATTTCATGCAAAAAGGAACCAAAAGAGAGATGGAATGGCTATACTAATATCAGACAAAATTGACTTTAAATAAAAAATTGGTACAAGAGACCAAAAAAAAAAAGATAGTACATATTGCTAAAAGGATGAATCCATCAAGAAGTTATAGCAACTGTAAATATATGTGCACTGAACAACAAAGTTAGAGATTTCAATACCCACTTTTAATAATGGATAGAACATCTAGATAGTAGATGTTCAGTCTGAAAGTTACTCCCTCCTCCAAATGCCAATTGGAAAGAAAAAAGAGCAAGATCACCCCTGTTATTGTAAGTGTCTCCGCATCTTTTGTGACATTGCTTTTCTATCACTGTTCAGATGCACTTTACCATGAGTTGTCATCTTGGGCATCAAGGCTGCCCTCCTCTCAGGTCACAAGTCCAGGCTTAACCCTACTCTTCAGATCTCACACAGCACCAGGGAGATAGGCCTATGGAGCATCCAGTACCAGTTACATCTTGTCCCACCAAAGCACTTAGACACTTGTCTGAGCCTAGCCTCTACTCAGATTTCCTACTCCTCAGAAAAATTTCAAGAGTCCTTCCCCTACTTCCCCCTCCTCACCCCATCCCAATCCTGAGCTGTGGTTAGATATTGCCCCCTATCTTTCTTCAACAAGTCTCTGACCTCAGATTCAGGGAAAACTGATTAGACACTTTTTCTTTCCATCCTGAAAGTCCTTGGGTAAAACTGGCTCACTCCTCCTTTGTCACTAACTCTGCAAAACAAGGGGTGAGAAATTTTTGGCCAAGTCACACAAACCATAAAAGGCCTTATGAAACCTTAATTAAAGAGAAAGGAGAGGAGAAGGGCTTCTGCATTTGTACAAATGAGAAGGCTGCTCAAGTGGCCTTCGCAGGAGATAGGGATGACCAGTTTCTCCAGATTGTATGCTATATTTCCATATTATATATAATATTATATATATATCCTGTAACACAACTAACTACCAAATGAGTAATGTAGACAAATATTACAGGAGTTCGAGATCAGGAAGATCAAAGAGGTTTGGAGGTACCCAGAACACTTTTAATTTGCTATTTGGAATGTTGAATTTTTCATCAAAATATTACCAATACAGATTAACTTTTAAGAGAAAGTATTTTGTGACACAAACTCCTTTATTCAAGTTCAACTTCATAATAAATTTTCCCTTTAGCACAGTCATATTGCTTCCAATTTTTCCCATTTTTATTTTTCCCCCATTTTTAAAGAAATTATCTTTCTTTGGATAAGTTCTTTTCTATTTCCACTTTTTTCAGTAAAGATTTCCTTGATTAGTTGCATTTCTATTTGTTTTTTAACAGTTTTATTGAGATATAATTCACATTACATACAATTCATACATTTAAAATGTACAGTTTGAAGATTTTTAGTATATTCACAGATCTGTGGAATCATCACCACAATCAATTTTAGAATTTTTTTTTTTTATCATTTTCAAAGGAAATCTCATACACATTAGCAGTCATTCTCATTCTTCTTCAATTCCCCAGACCTAAGCAACCACTAAGTAATCATGTCTTTATGGATTTTCCTATTCTGGACATCTCACACAAATAAAATCATACACTATGTCATCTTTTGTGACTGGCCTCTTTCACTTAGAATAATGCTTTTAAGATTCATTCATGTTGTAGCATGAATCAGAACTTTATTCCTTTTTATTGCTGAATATTTCTTTGTATAAATTTACCACACTGTACAGCTTCCCTGCTGGCTCAGACGGTAAAGAATCCACCTGCAATGTGGGAGACCTGGGTTCAGTCCTTGGGTGGGGAAGATCCCCTAGAGGGGCAAATGGATACCCACTCCATTATTCTGGCCTGGAGAATCCTATGGACAGAGGAGCCTGGAGGGCTACAGTCCATGGGGTCACAGAGAGTTGGATGCGACTGAGCCACAAGCACACACATTCCACATTGTGCTGATCAGTTCATCAGCTGATGGACATACGGGTTGTTTCCACTTCTGTGAATAATGCTACTATGAGCATCCACACTCAAGTTTTCACGTGAATGTATGTTTTCATTTATTTCGATATATACCTAGGAGTAGAATCATCATTTGATTGCATTTGACCTGACCTGATTTTCCTGATTAACACTCCTTCCATTGTGTTTTCTTTTACAAAGTAAAGTACAGAAAGACACAGGGAGAGACAGGGTGAGAAGACAGAGGGTGTATCTGCTCAAGTGTCTTGTCTGAAGTTCGTGAGGACATTCAGAATCAAATGATCTATAGCAATCAATGTGATTGGGTCAAAATATCCTATAAAGAAAAAGTTTTCTGGAAGAACAAAGGTCCTCCCTGAGTTGAGCTGCATACACAAACAGCTGGAGGAGAAGAGAAAGAAGACGGCACTCCAGCAGGGGCCACAGCGTAAGCAAAGCACTGGTGTTTGGGCTGAGTATGGAGCATTTGGGGGATAAGTTGCAAGTAGTAGAAGGTGAGGTTGGGATGATTTGATGGGAATCACATCATCAAGGTCTTTGAAGAGCAGCCACAAGGGTTTAAAGACTAAATTTTTAGGTTTTGAAGGAACCATTGGAGACTGTAGTCTAGGGACATGAGTGACATGATCAGATCAAATGGACATGATCAGGGTAATGACGGGCAGGTACAGGCAGGATAGACAGAAACATGGACACATTTGTGATAGCAAGTCCCCATTTTTTGGAGGCTGTTACAGCAATTCAAGGTTGAGGTTAAAGCTTTGTGGATAGCCAGCTTGAAGCTGGTGACTTACATTGATTCAGTGGGCAAAGGCAGCATTCATCATGGCGCTGGTTCCCCAAAGGGCCCAAGTCTATGTTCAGGGAAGTGATCATTTCCCTATTATATAAATTGATTAGGTCATTCAGAGCTGAGATCAATGCCAGGGGTTTGCTACTAATCAAGCTAGAATAACAAGCTGGAGGACAAGGCAGGCCCTCTGCCAAATGGGTAAGGAGAAAGTCCAGAGGCACAGAACACTGCAGCAAAGTGCTCTGTTCCTGCCCTGGGAGTCTGGGCAGAGAAAACTGCCGAGAGATCTGGCAATGTCCTTCAGCTTCATCTGGAGACTCTAGGGCCAACTCCTGGAATGACAGTTCTAGGCCTTCTGTCAGAGCTGACCAGTCAAGTGGAATCCAGCCCTGGAGGCCCATGGCTGGGCTGTCCTCCCTACCTGCAGGAGCTTGTAGAGACAGGGATATTATAGGGATGGAGGAACAGGCTAAGGTGATGACGCTAGTAGTGAGCCCCGGAGAGGCAAAGGCTTGGAGAGAATAATTGAAGTGTATTTTGATAATAATAACAATAGTCTGCAATGGCAATGATTTGTGTTTACATAAGGCTCCCACTGTGCTTCAGAAAAAGAGAGGGCTCTATATTCTCAGTGGATGAGATGCTCTCCCTCACTCAAAGGTTCCCCTGACCCTTTCTGAGAAGACTGTAAAACTAGCCACAAGCCATCCAGGACCAGTAAGGCTACTTCTGACTCTGTTAGTGGTGGAGCCTCTCCCATTTGTCCCTTCCCTACCACAAAGGAGAGTGCAGTTGGCTCCATCTATAAACTGGAGTAGAATTTCTAAGAAGAGCCAAGTCTCTGATGTGTCCTGGTTTGGGAAAAGCAGTATCTCAAGTCGGATGCCTTTCAGCTTCTGGACAGCTCTCTTGTCCCCACCAGCCTCCAGTCTTCCTGTCAGGGCATGGGTCAGAGGCGTTCCCAGGCTCTGAAATGCTCAGTGAATGGTGGAGGCTTGCTCAAGAACCACTTTGAGTTCCTTGACACTTAGGGGACTGACGATGCCACTACTTTGGGTGGAACTTAGCTTGAATATTTTCTATTGTGGAGATCAGACAGCCTGAGATTTGGGGTGGGGGGTTGGTTTTGGATTTCCTCACAGTTCACTCATCTAGGGTATCTAAGCACAGTCCCCATCATTATCTTCATTTTCTGTCATCTGCATCATCTCATCATTATTCAGGGTCCCCCTCTCCTGTGGAAGGGGGACGGACGGAGTAGGGGCTGGCTGCCAGAAGAGGACAGTTTTCTGTCTGTTCCAAGGGCATTCCTCGACACAGAACTTAAGAGATCCAGGCAAAGCCGGCCTGCGTCTGGGCGAAGAAGCTCCCGCGGTAGGGCCGAGCCTCGCGTGGTGTTCCCCTGTTGCGGCGGGGCGGAGAGGGCGGAAGATATCCGGCCCCCGACACACACCCTCCCCCTCAGGGCTCAAGAACACAGCCTTCCCACTGCTGGCCTGGGGGAGCCGGTTAGGGAGCTCTCCCTACATCTCTACCCACCCTGCCGCCTCCAGGATCTTAACCAGGGTCCCCCACCACCCTGGGTCGAAGGATCAGAGGGTAGGGGTGACGAATGGAGACCCCGGGTGGGCCTGAACGCTCCCTCCTCCCGAGGCACCTTGGTCCCCTACTCGCGCTTGACTCCTCCCCCGTCTCTATTCCGCAGCGTCCCCGCCCTGCCAGCACTCTGCTTCAGCGACCGCACCTGCCTTAGGGGTCGAGGGGACACACGGGAGGCAGAAAGGGAAAGAGAGGGTTTGGGGAGCGTAGCGCATCAGGGTGACCGGCTGGGCCCGTGCCGCGCGTCCCCGCAACCCGAGCGCAGCCCGCCCCGCGGCTGCCGCACCGATGCGCTGTCCGCGGTGCTGACGCCGGCCGCCCTCTCGGTAGGCAGGGGGAGGAGACGCCCTCGTTCTCCCGCCGCCCGGAGCCCAGTGACCCCACCCCCGCGCCTAAGTAGGATCCTTTCCCCCGAAGGAACTCTCCGAGACCGGGCGCCGCGGATGGATCCAGGAAGAAGAAACGAGCGAAAGGGAACTTAAACTTCGGACTGGAGCCCGAGAACCGGGTGTTGGGGAACTAGCGTCTTTCGGCCTCCAGCACCTGAGACCGCAGGGCAACGTCAAGTTGAGCAAAGTTTGGCGGCCGCTTGGACATAAGGGAGGGATTCCGGGGCTGAAGCGCAGGGAGGGACTGGACGGTGTTCCCCGGCGGGGTGGTAGCTGCACCGCAGCCCGGACACCTGCTTCGGTGCCCCGCATTGGTGTCACCGGAACGACCGGGAAGGCGTCGCAGGAGCCCAGCTCCCCACCCCTTCTCTCCCGTCCTTACTCCCCACCCCCCAACACCCCGCCCCGGGCGCCGGTGACTCCGCCTCTCCCTGGCGGGCGGCTCTCCGGCTGGAGCTGGAAAGGGAGCGCTTCCCCGGACTCTGCTCGGTTCCAAGGCTCCGAAGCCGACGCCGCCAGCTCAAGCCCGGGGGCGGGAGCTGGACTGGCCGCGGAGCCTGCGTCTGGGAGCCGCTTGGCAGGAACGCCTCATGGGACGCCCCCGGGGTCTCTCTCCGAGCCTTGCTGCCCTGTCCCAGTCCTAGGCGCCCGGGCTCTACAGCCCGCCCCGCCCGCAGTCCGCGGCCTGATTGGAGGGGAGTATGAGGCCCGGGGCCCCGCGGACTCCGGCCACAAGGCACCAGGGGCCTACCTTGAGACCCCCGCGCCCGAGGGCGGTGGGTGAGGAGCCGCGGGAGCCGGCCAGGCGTCGGGGCGCGGAGAGGAGCGCCCCAGCTCTGACGCCCGAAGGGCCGCGGGACCCGTGTGCGGCCTGAGCGCCGAGGAGGAGGCGAAGGCGCCCTGCCGTCCGGGCTGCTCCGCGGCGGCCCCAGTCCCCTGGTCACCATCCTCACGTTTCTGCTCCCGCGGGGGGGATGTCGCGGCCCGGGCCCCGAGCGCCGCCCCGGCCCCGGGGCTGAGCTCCGGACCATGTCCTCCCGCAGCCCCCGGCCCCCGCCCCGCCGCTGCCGCCGCCGCCTGCCGCGCCCCTCCTGCTGTTGCTGCTGCTGCCGCCGCTCACACCTCAACGAGGACACGGGCCGCTTCGTACTGCTGGCGGCGCTCATCGGCCTCTACCTGGTGGCGGGCGCCACCGTCTTCTCGGCACTCGAGAGTCCGGGCGAGGCGGAGGCACGGGCGCGCTGGGGCGCCACGCTGCGCAACTTCAGCGCGGCGCACGGCGTGGCCGAGCCGGAGCTGCGCGCCTTCCTCCGGCACTACGAGGCCGCGCTGGCAGCCGGCGTCCGAGCCGATGCGCTGCGCCCGCGCTGGGACTTCCCTGGCGCCTTCTACTTCGTGGGCACAGTGGTGTCGACCATAGGTGAGCTACGCGCCCGGCGCGCCACTTTCCTCTCCGCGTCTTTCACCTGCTGCCCTTTCCACTGCTCCGGGGCTCGAGCCGCTTCCCTCGGCTTCCTCTTCCCTTCTAATGCCCGAGTGCTTACTTTCATCGCGCCCTCTCCTCCCCGCCAGTCCCTCTCTTCCTGCTTCGTGTTCCTCTTTACTGGCTTTAGGCGCGGGAGGTGACCTGAAAGGCCTATCACTGGCGCTTACCCAGCGGTGACTGCCCGGCCGAGAGGCCAAACGGGGAGAACACTCACCCGGGTACTGGGCAGACCGGGGGCCGCCCGCGCTCCAGCGCTTGCCAACTCCGTGACCTAACCTCTTGTGTCTCAGTGTTCGCTTCTGAAAAGGACAGGCGAGAGTATGTATGGGGGGCCTGGGGCTTCCTTCTTATTTCTCACGGCCCCCGGTCCTCGGTTTCCTCATCCAGGTAATCTGGAAAGCCCTTTCTTTCTCCTAGCGTTTTTGTCTCTTTTCCCTCTCTTCTTTCTTTTCCCATGCGTTTTCCCGAGTCCTCTAGACCCTTTACCTTGGAAAAGGTGACCATTTTTCAGACTAATCCCCAGGTCTCCTTCCACCTTTTCCCTACAGTCTGTACCATCCCTTCCCAAAGCAAAAACCCATTAGACTTGGAGAATGGGACTTCAGCTGCTCTTATTCTGGTTTTCTGCCCTTACTATCCACCCTGCAATTTCCCTCCAATTTTTTGACCTCTTTTCTTTGAAACCTTGTTATCTTTTCCAATAAATATTGGCACCAAGGGGTAGCTTGTATGCAGGGGTTAGCTTCTCTATACTTTCCATCATCCCTTCCTCTTATTTGCAGTAAAAACAGCTCATGGTTTTGTAACAGTACAGGAAATGCTGTGTAAATGTTCCTTGAAGCCCTTCCCCCTACTTCTTTTACCCTCCTCTGAGCTTCTTCTATAGAGATTCAGGAGCCACCACTGCTCCCCACTCCACCCTGTCTCTGTCTCTCTTCTTCTCTTACCCACTTTGTGCATCCCCCCATTTCCGGGTGTCATGTGCGACAGATCTCCTCCCATTACTGTATAGAGTGCAGAATAAACACAAGATTGTTACTTTGGCATGACTCTGTGTCTCATCCACTCCTCCTTTGAGTCCCAGGGTGAAAAAAAGCATTTGGCTGCTCTTGCTTCCAGTCACCCCAAAGCACTATCTGCTGGTGGTAGGTTTGGCGGAGGGGACTGGAGTCACGGGACTGAAAGGTGAAGGATGTCGTAGGCAGCCTTCTCTGGGTGAATTCTGGCCTGGAGTGGTACACCAGCTTAGAGATGGGGTGTGGACTAACTGCCCGGTGTAAGCCATTGCAGATGGCTGCTGGAAGGCAGAAAGACTGCATCCATGTGCAGAGCATGAGCACCTAGAGGTGGCTCTCTGAGCGTGTATGTACAGTCTACGAAAGGACTTCTTTTCAATGAATTTTCATGTGTCATGTTTGATCTGGTGACTTAAAATAGAAAAGGCAAATATGGCCCAAGTCCAAAGCACAAACAAAGTGGATTAAAATACCCTGTAAAAGCTATATCATGTTGTTATGGTGACTGAAGATATAAAATGACCCCCTTAAAAAAAATCCCCTTTTAAGAACTGCATCAAGTTGCTATAGCAACTAGTTTTTTTTTAAAGTGCTTTAAAAGTGCTAAAGATGCTTAGTCCTGATGACATCATGTGTTCATAGCTCATTATTGATTTATGTTCTTCCTCTTTTAAACACACCCATTTGCTTTCACCTAGAGGCACACCTGTGCACATATTGGACAGTCACAGCATTTCTGTCCCGGCGGTGTGCTCTGACTTTGGCTTCCTAATGGGACCCACTGGTTAAGGGAAAAGGTGACAGCAATGTCTCCTTCCCCTACAGGCCATGAGTCCGTCTAGATGGGGCCTCATTCCAGTGACCTGTGGTCCCTGTGCCTTTCTGATGAGCTCCCTTCTTCATTCTTCATTCACTGCCTTTATTCACTGCCCAGCCATGGCTTCTACAGCTTCTTTTCAGCTCTATGCACAAAATCAAGTCAACATGTTGGCAAATTGTTCCAAGCCTGAGCCTTTAATCTACTGGCAGGATTGGCTGTTTTTTAGTCAAGCAGAAAGAAACTATGTTCTCTTTCTTGATTTGTGTTTGGGAATGTAGGCAAGCCTTGTAGGAGGACTATGTTGAAGCTTGTGGCTATGTTACAAATGACCCAGCACATTGTTTCCAAAATCTGCTGCAGGGAGACATTCATCTTGGGTAAGAGCTGCATTTAGGGACCAGAATCAGCTGGTGGACAGCTCAGCATTCAACTAGCCCCTTTGCAGAGGTGCCAAGAGAGCCACATAGGTAGCAGGGTCTCTGCCAGTGACCCATCTGCTGTCATGGTCTCAGGCAGTTAGATAAGTTCTTCTGAATCCTGAAGTAGCATGATTTTTATTTCAGTCTTCTTTTGCAAAAATGTACTTGGATGAAATTTTAAGTAAAGACCTACATACGTC
Source organism: Dama dama (assembly GCF_033118175.1). Taxonomy (NCBI): domain Eukaryota; kingdom Metazoa; phylum Chordata; class Mammalia; order Artiodactyla; family Cervidae; genus Dama; species Dama dama. The sequence continues at coordinate 74,009,333 of NC_083691.1, forward strand.
AGTTTCACTTCTGTTTATATAGTTCCTTTCCCTTAAATGCCCTGAGTCTTCAGAGACAATGATTATCACTACTGGTGCTTTTATGGATTCAGCAGCTCAGGGAGCCAAATCTGAGTCCAAAATGGGCTGTCAGGATTCGATATCTACCATGTCACCCAGTGAAGAGGAAAATTAGCATGCACTCAGTTTTATTTGAATATCACAGTGTGTATGCTCCATGCAACAATGTGGACGTTTTCTTGTATTGTGTAGACCCAGCTAACAGATTTGTCTAGACCTTAGTGTAGAAAACTCTGCCATCATTTATCCCATAAATATGGTATATTGTCATATAATGTGTATTTCAGGCCCTGAGTGCTATATTTTGAAAGGTTAAAGCTTATTCTACAAGGCAAGGGTTGAAGCATATTCCAACAAGGGCAGTTGAATTGCAATGTTCACGGACACTACATCTTGGCTAGCCTCACTAATGATGATTGGAACAAGGAGGAGTCCTTTGGTCCAGTCCCATGTGGCTCAGAGTGTTAAGGGATGTGTCTCGGGTCACAGTTAATTATGTGTTCAGCTGGGTCCAGAATCCAAGTTATGCTGTGTTTATTCTGCCAGTTTCATTCATATAATTGGTGGGCACATTCTTGTTTGAGGCTGAAGTATTTAATGTGTGTGTGTGTCTGACACCGCAGCAGGGCTGAGCAGACAGACTGGTCTGTTGGTCAGGCCAACAATTAAGTCCAGAGAGAACTTGAAGGATCAGACACATCTTAGAGTTCAGACAGGCTAGAAAGAAGCATCTGGCAAGTCTTAGACAGCTGGGAAGACAAGAGCCAGTACCAAGAAGGTCAGAGACAGGAATGCTAGCAAGTAGGAGACATTTGGGTAAATTCTGGTCCAAGAACAGTAGCCACTTGCTCTCTGCCTTCTTTTGCACTAGTTTGTATGTGTGTGTGTGTAGAGGAGGGAAAGAAGGGGCAGGAATGGGCCTCCAGCTAGAGGGAGAGATAGAAGAAAAATTCAGGTGTGGCTGTGTATACTCAGGTTAGATGAAACGTCCTAATGAGGTGGAATATTTGTCCTGACATTTGGCTTGAGCAAGGCCCATATCCGGAGCTAGGTAATCTGCAATTGTGAGACACATGTGTGTCCACACAACACAGACCCAGTAGGAAGATTTGCCAGTGATTGTTCAATGGTAGTTGAGGCTGAATAGAAATTCAGTCTGAATAGCTCAAGTAAAATAAAAATCCACTTTGTGGTCTAAATTATTCATATTGATTGCTTACACTGAACTGAAATCCTGGGCAATTATTTCTCCCATTTATGCTCTGTGACATATTCCCAAGGAGATGAAATCAAGTTTGTTTTAATGTAAATGCATCCAGTTATTCATTCCTCCATTTAACAAAATCCTAAGCAAGCAGAATTCACAACCATGCATGTATTGCCTTTGGCATGTTGTTATCTGCATCTCCCATGATGACTTGAACTCCTGAAGATAAAGACAGTAACTGGTGTTCTTTTAGCACTAAACAGTGTTCTTGGAGGTAGTCCCTAGGTGAATGATATTCAAACATACAAAGAGTATTAATCTGTCATTTCATATCCTAAAGGATGTTTTATTGGTTTACTTTGAAAAGATTAAAAGGAAACTCTCCACTGGGGTTTTAATTATGCAACTGCTGTCAGATTTACACATAGGGAAGAACATATTTAAAAGTCTCTCTCAAATGGCAGCTTGATATAAACAGAAATATTTTTGCTTCCTTTTATTAGGTTTTCTGGCAGCGTATTTTAGCTATAAAGCTAAAACCATGCCGCTCTAGCCGGGATGGTGTAGGTATAAGAGATGTCACTTTTGGCACTGCATAATTTAGCTTGCTACTTTCAGAATTAGGCATACTTAATTATTCAACTGCAAGATTAGTAACAAGTTCTAACTTTTTTCTTCCTTTTTAATATGGAGTTTTTAAAATGTTTTTGTTTCAAAGGAAACTAAGACATTATAAGACCGAAATGTCACTACCACATTTACACTTGGTTTTCTTCTGACATGTATGTAATCCAGCTGGAGCTGGCTCTGATGCTAGGAGTAAAATATATTACCCAGAAGGAGAGGAGCACCTTTCTTTGCTTATTTCTCTCATCAGTTTGTTTTTTTTTTTAAATTGGAAGATGATGCTGTGACAACTTTGAAGGACAATTGGGGGGGTGGGGTGGAAATCCATCGTTAGATTTGGAACTCTAGATGGACAGCGAGGAAAATGCATTCTAATTCATTGCTCCTTCCTCAGCAACTAGCACTGGACCCAGCACATTGTAAATGGTCAATAATTATGATAACTCATAATACTCTGCCCTCATATAACTGTTTTCATTTTTGCAAGGTCCCTTGCAGTACTTTCTTTTGTAGGAAAATGAAAGGAAACTGATTGACAAGTGCTGAGCTGCTTTTGGTCTAACATTTTATAATGTCATCAGTGTTGTTTCCATCCTTCCACATGTCCTTCACACACTCATTTTATTTATTTATTTTTTAGCTGCATGTGTCTTTGTTGCTGCACGTGGACTTTCTCTAGTTGCAGCAAGCGGGGGCTACTCTTCATTGTGGTTTGCTGGTTCCTCATTGTGGTGGCGTCTCTCCTATTGTGGAGTGCAGGCTGTAGTTGCATGGGCTTCAGTAGTTACAGTTTGTGGGCTCTAGAGCACAGGCTCAGTAGTTGTGGTGCAGGGGCTTAGTTGCTCTGCAATATGTGGGATCTTCCCAGACCAGAGATCGAACCGGTATCCCTTGCATTGTAAGATGGATTCTTAACCACTGGACCACCAGGGAAGCACCACATACTAATTTTAATGAGTGCCTAATATTCTCTCTAAATGATGTGCTATAATTTACTACCCCCATTGCTGGGTGTCTGGGTGTGGTTCTCAGTTTGGGGAGCTATTTTGAGTAATACCACAGTGATTATCTTTATGCAGATGGCCTTTTCTTCATGCAATAGCTCCTTGGGTTGAATTCCCAGCAGTGAAATTGATAGTCAGGAGACACTGCCATTCTTCATGGCTCCTGGGGCCAGTCCCTTTGGAGTGAAGGACTGTCTGATCTCTCCTGAGCTGAGCCTACAGCCTCTACAGAGCCTAGAAGAGACTAGACAGTTACCCAGCAAATTGCTCCATGGAAACAGCCACAGGTCCACTTGGTTTTCTCCAGGATTGCGCTCAGACCCTGGGACTGAGCTGATCCCTGACCAGGGCAGTGGCTTCAGCATCTTCAGCCTCTCTTGCTTTACTGAGGGCCACTTCCTTTGGGGAATTTGGGTGAGTGGAGAAGGGCAGGAAGGAAAACAGGAACAGCTTCCCAGCCATCAAAAACAGAGAGGGAATACCTGGAGCCACTTCCTTCCCGTCCCCTGCATTCCCGGGGATGTCTGCCACCACTTCTGGGCAAGCCAGCTGACGGAGAGGGTGCGTCCCTTTGATCCTGACTGTGCCCAAGGACCCCAGCCTGGACTGGCCCAGAACTGTGCCACATGGAGCAGATACCTATCTCTAGAATATTCCAGCTGGATAACACTGTAAAAATCCTCTAGAACTTTCTCCAAGCATTTATATCTTTTTGTCAACAAAAAAACAGCAAGCCACCTATTACAGAAAGAAGACAGTAGCTGAAGTCTTACAGTGTCTGGACACAAAGGCATTATTTTCCCAGTAACAGATACTGCCGACCAAGAAGGCGGGGCAGCACAGAGCCGTGCTTCTCAATCAAGACAGTATCCAAATTACTAGCTCTGATCATAGTGTGGGTGTCAGTTTCAGGAGGTCTGGGTGGACCCTGAGACTCTGCATTCCTCACTAGCTCCCAGAGATGCCCATATCCTTGGTTCCCAGAGTGCACTGGACACAGCGTGGGTATAAAGCAGCAGCAGTGAGTCAGGGACTGCAGCCTAGACCCGCTCTGCCCCTCACTGGCTGCACGGCTGTGAGCAGGAACGGTCACCAGGCGGGGCCGCAGTGTCTTCATTCCTAAAAGTAGGGAGTGCCGGGGTCACCTGGGTCCCCTCCAGCTCTGATGCTCTCATATCTGGGAAGGTGGCTCGCTCACATCCTCTGGTGCCCTCAGTGCAGGCTAAGCACACCAACTCTGCAGCCTGGGTCCCGGTCCCAGTTCTGCCACTTCGAGCCACGCGCTCCTAGTGAGAGGGCATGCCTCTTCTCACCTCAGTTTCCTCCTCTGAAAAGTGAGGATAGCAATGCTCCCTGCCCATGGGCACCCACAAGGGAAGAAGGAGCTAATCTGTATGTGCAGTGCCTGGCAAGCCCTCAGAAAGCATCAGCCCCTCAGAACAGGGTGAGCCTCATGGGCGAGCCCTGCACTGCCCCCCTGCACAAAGGGAAGCTGAGCTCAGCCCTGACCCACCGTTCTGCGTCCAGCCCTCTGGGTCTCACCGCCCCTGCCCTGTGGCATCTACCACCCTCTCATGGGCCGCTATCTCGGGGGCGCATTGCTGTCTGATGCTATTACATAACTGACCTGGGAGGGAGCTCTTTAAAATGCATTTTCTTTGGGTCTTCAACTGGAATTTTTAATGCCTCATGTGTGTGCTGTTTGATCTTTTTAAAGATGATTGGTGAATAACTGAACGAGTGACCAAGTGGTGGTTTAGACTGGTGTCCCCTGCTGTGTCTCTGGTCCTCACCCCTCAAGCAGAGCCCTGGAAAGCCACCCTCTATCCCCCCACTGCCCACCTTCTGGGTTTGGTGGGCCAGGGCCTCTTGGCATAGCCTGGGCTTAGGGGGAGGTCGTGGAGCTGAGACCTGGCCTCCCCACGCTTCTCTGAGGCGGGTCTGGTGTTGGGACTGTGGGGAGAGGCAGTTGTAGGATGGTACGATGGCATCACCCCATTGTGGGGGAAGCCAGGCTGCTGCTGCTCCTTTCATCCTGGGGCTCCTCAGCTCCCCCAATGGGTGGAGACAGCATCCCCAGGTCTAGGGCAGGAGAGGCAAGGCTGCAGAGCCTGCCAGAACGTTCCCTCTCCAGACTCCACCCTGCCAGGAGTCAGGGCCTTTGTTCTGGGGAGCCAAAGGGTAACTGGAGCATCTCTGATCTCTTTGATTATTACCACCGTCCCCCCCATCCACAAGTGTTGTTTGCCTGTTTACAGTGTTTTTACTTGTGTTTACTCAGGAATCTTTCCCCAAACCCCAGAACAGCAAAGAGAATGCTGTATTCCCATTTCACAGATGATGAAACAGCTCAGAGAGGTTAAGCAACTTGCCTAGGGTTACAGGGCAAAGAAATCAGTGGCAGGATAGAAGATTCAGGAGCCCTGACTGCACAAGAACCTCTCTGTTGCCCCTGAGCCACGCACAGCCACAGAGGGAGACAAGTCCCAGCCCAGTCTAGGGTCTGCTGGGTAGTGGGGGCAGAGGAGGTGAGTGTGAGGCTATGTCAGCAAGGGCTCAGGCACAGTTTGGGGATTCGGATTTGGTTCTGCCGTTCTCCTTGTAGCCCCAGTGGCTACGCTGAGCCGAGGGCTGCGGGCTTTCCATCCCACACCACCATGCATCCTTTCTGAGGGAGGCCGCAGGCAGGCAAGAGAGTGTGGATGAGCATGGTACTCCGTGCAGAGCTCACTACAACTCCAGCAGCTGTGTTGATGGGAATGTTCGGGGCCCATTGCACCAAGCTCCTGCCCAGAAAAAGGATCTCATGACCTGAGGGCCCTCAGCCTTGTACTTAGGACAGCAGCAGTGGCCAAGGAGAGGTGGGAACAGAAAAGCAAATAACCCGGAGGTCTGCACTTTAGCACACCAGCCAGGAAAGTCTGGGGACATGGCCAGGTCAGGACTATCCAAGGGCATGTCTTAGAGGCAAACCTGCTCAGACATTGAGGGAATGCATGAAACCAAGGACCCGCCAGTGCACCCCCGACTCTAGCCACTCTCAACTTCTGGCCAGCCCCCCTCCACCCCACCCTCCCCCACAGCTCCACCCCTGAACTCCAGGCGCGTTCAGGCTCCAGGCCGTTGCTCATACTGTTTTCTCCACCTGGATGGTCTTCCCTTTCTTTCCATCTTTTCACCAAATGAACTTGGTTTTTAAGCTGCAGCTCAGATGAGACCACAAGAGCAAGACCTTCTTGGAGCCCCTCTTACTGCCCCAAGACACGTGGTCACTATCTGTTTCTATGCCAGTTTCCCTGGCAATAATGCCAGCCTCTGTTCAGTGGGGTAAGGTATAGTAAAGTCTGGCACAGGACCCAGAACCCAGTAGGTGTCCTTTCTCCTTCCTCCAGGTCAGGAGCCCTGTCTTAGAAGTGCTTGTCACCACTAGTTAGTGACAGTAACAGCCATATGGCAGCAGCCATGCAAAGAATGACTACTATGAAGTGGGCACTGTGTCTGGAGATGGAGATAATTAAAAAGCAAAGAGGTAGTTTCTGCAAATCATGGAGCAGAATGCTTGGCACAAAGGCGGCGATTAATCAACGTATGTTGAATGGATGGAATGAATAAATGAGTATGAGTAACTGAAAACCTTGGACTGCTGGAAATAATAAAAAGAAAGTGGAAAAAGCTGGGCGCAGGCTGGGCTCCAGGAACCTCGCAGCACCTGCCTTTCCCTCCATGCCCGGCGGATCCAGAGGGGCTGGCCGTGCACTGGCCACTGGTTTAACAATCTCTCAGTGGCTGGCAGGTGTGTAGCAGCCAGCCAGCTCACTCTGGCTGGGGCTCCCCTGGCGGACAGTGCTGTCTCCGTGGCTCTCTGAGTCAGCCAGGTCCTTGTCCTACCCTGCCTGGGGCCCGGCAGAATTACTGGAGTGAAACCAAACCAGATGATTCTGAGCCTCAGCCCCAGTGCCCCAGGAGTGGTGGGACAAGTTCAGTTCTGAACAATGAAGCCAGGCTTCTGGTCCCAGCTCTCCCACCAGCCCAGATGGCCCATCTGGCCCTGGCCGTCGCTGCAGCTTCCGGCCACAAGGAAGCCCTGCTGAATTCTGCCTCTCAGCTCAATAGCTCTACCTTCTTCATCACTAGCCCATGACGCACCCCTTAGAAGCCAGATGTTGGCTCATAAATTGAACAGAAATTTTATAAGTAACTAAATGCAATTCCACAAATCCAGAAAACCACCTCATCCACACAGCCGAGCACCATCACAATGCCTCTAAAAATACTTGGGAAAGCTTTTATTGGAATGGGGTGTCCCACCTTTCTGGAAAGTTACAGTTGAGATAAACATAAGCCTCAAATCGCACTCCGCGTGACTTCTCCCTAATCCTTTCCAAATGGCCACGATCTCACCCCCTTGCTGCCAAGTGTTCTGAATTCTGAATGCCTTGTGGTGAGCTGCTCACACCAGGACCTGCCAGAAAAGCTGCAGGGACAGCCCGGGCCAGGGAGGGAAAAGAAAAGACAAAACTGCCCATGCTGAGTGGAACTGCAGGGCCTGACCCTCCCAATACCCGAGAGCCTCTCTCTCCTGTTCTCTGCTCCATCTCCCCGTGCCTGGCACTGGGCTTGGCACATGGGAGGGAGGGGCTCCATGAATACTTGTGGAATGAACATAAATTTGAATAATTGGCCATTTCCAGGATTTTCAACTCTACTTAGACACCAGTCTAACAAAAAAGTAAAATATGAAAATTTCCACTTAATCAGATGATGATTCACTTTGTAAAAGAAAGCCTCAATTTGCAGAGGAATTCACTCTAGTGCTTCTGTAAGTAGCCAGGGACACCAGTGCATTTCAAGTGAGATGCAGCATGCAGCCAGTATGTCAGGAAGCCAGCAGCCACATCAAGTCCCCTTACTGCCATTGCTACACAGACCCCAGATCTCTGAGGCAGCCCAGTCCCTAAAGTCAATGGGTTCTGGTCAAATTCAGTTCAGAGGCATGGATTTCAAGAGCTGATGTGAATGGTGTGCCCTGTTCTGACTGGAGTTGCTCAGGTCCGCTGGAGTGGTCCAACCAACAGAGCATATGCCCAGCACGTGGAAAGTGCATTATAAAGCTCATTGCTGTGCATTATTCATCCAGGCAGGCTGGTCCTGTAGGTGCCTTCATGTTAAGAATGGATAAATTTGCATCACCAAGATGCAGATTTCAGTGTAGTGTAGTCATTACGGGCAAGTACTGGGGACCCTGGCCTGCCTTAGGATTCCAGCTCTGTCATTCACTAGTGGGGTTGCCAGGGAACATCTCCTGATCAGTCACTTAAGAAGTCCAGCTTACTGCCTTCATCTCTACCCCTGTCCAATCTCCCAGGCATGACCCATCCAAGACCCCAGCCTCACATTCCTTGACCATCTCATCTATAGAAGTGTTTTCCTCTATCCCCCTCCAGCAAGTCCTCTGTTCCATCCATGTCCAGTGAATAAACTGCACTGCCTTCAAAGCTATGACTAGTGAGCTGCACTGCCTTCAAAGCCCACCTTCTGGTCACCACCTCCCACCTTTCCAGGTCACATCCTCTGTTGCCCCAATATAGTATTCCTTGGACCCCAAACCTGCAGTCTCCTATTCTGATGTTTCCATCATTTTCTTTGGGCCCTCATTCCTTTCTTGACCCAGCTTAGATTCACTCTCTCTGCAAGGACCCTTAGCTACCTTGCCCCTCTCTCTCCCTGCATTGTGTCCCTATACCTACCCTGGTACCATCAAAATACCAGCTTTCCACCCATTCCTAACCTGTGCCCATGCTGCTCCATGTGACTAGAAAAAATCGTGCAAAGATGCTGACCAGTCCAACTTTAAATTAATGACCCTGGGGACCAGCCAGACACTCCATCCTCGCAGACCCTCCTCCTACGTTCCTACTGTGTCAGTTCACCGCTTATTCCTCTTCTTCCCAGGGAGGCTGACTTCCTAGCCTCCCACACCCCTCACTCTCTGCTCACACTTCATTGAGAAAATAAAAGTAATCAGACAGAGACTCTTTCATCTTTACAACTCCAAATCCATTCATCATGTGGAGCTGCCTCTCCTTTGAAACAGCAGATGGACTGCCCACTTTCAAATGCCTGCCTCACTGGGTCTCATCCTGTCCAGCTTTCTCAAAGACTTTCTTTTTGCCGTTACACACACCATGCACTGTTGGTCTGTCCTCCAGTATGCAAATATGCTGTATTTTCTTCCTTCTTAATAGACCCCTCCCTTGACCCTTTGCATCATCCTCCAGCTACCTCCCCATTTCGCTGCTCCTTTTTACAGGAAAACATCTCAAAAGAGTAGTCAACATCTCTCTTCCTCCACTGAATCCACCCCAAACCAGAGTCCAGCCCCATATTTCCACTGAGTCTGCTCTTGTAAGATCCCCCATGACCTCCTTTCTATAATTCCAGTGATGCCTTCCCTATCTTCATCTTACTCAGCATCTCAGCAACATTTGACACCACCGGCCATCCCTCCTTGAAATCCTCTTTTCTCTTGGCTTGTGAAGCACCACGCGCTCCTTGGTCCTCACTGGCTGCCATCCATTCTCCTTTGCTGAACCCTCTCCTCTGTGCTTTCTTATTGTTAGAGGGTCCCTTTCTCCCTGGATTCTCTTTCCAGACCTTGTCACTCGACCTGTAGGAGAGGAAAACTTTTTTCTTCTGTCCCCTTAGGTTCTAAACCTGGAGTACTGCAAATTAAACTGATGAAAGAGATGGACATAAGAAAAGGCTTATTATGTATGCATATGGAGGCCTTTATAGAAAAGAATTGAAGACCCAAAGAAAGAGCAATTAAGCCTGGGTCTTATATGCCATTTTAACAAAGCTGTAAATTGTGGAGAAATAATACAGAACAGACAAAGGTTTGGGCTTCTGGGAGCAATAGGTTGTGAGAAGGTAAACATGAGGGGGAAACTTACGGACAGAGAAGCCTGGCAGGCTACAGTTCATGGGCTCATAAAGAATAGGACATGACTGAGTGACTGACACTTTCAAAAATTTTTTTTTCAATGGAAGGTAAGGGTTATTTTAGTAAGCTTTATTGTGCAGACTCTATCTCTTGCAGTCTTGGGGTGAGAAGTGTCTCTGGTGATTAAAAGTTGTTCTTCTTTCCTGCTGTAGTTGAGAGGAGGGGGGACACCTTCACAAAGGAACATTTATACCTTACCTTTGGGCTTATAGAGGAAGGGTAGAGAGCTTTTCCTGCATCTGTTGTTTCTCTATTGCCTCTAGCTCAAAATAATCCTTATGCCAACGTTGAATATTTTGTGGTAACATTCTTTGAGCCCTTACAACACTGTTGGCTTTAAACCCCGTCTATCTTCTGATGACTTCTAGATGAATAACCCCAATCTTCCACACTATGCTTCAAGACTAGAGGTCCAACAGCCTAACTGGTGTCTCTGTGTGGAGGCCTAGTATGTATCAAAACTTAAGAAGACCAAAGTAGAACCCTTGATTTCTGCTCTATTCCAGTCTTCTTCATCTCAACATCTCATGCCATCATGAGGAGCTGTCCTTATTCCTTTCTCTCTAATCTTCCATATTCATCATCAGATCGTGTCAGCTCAATCTGCAAAATACACTCCAATTTTGTTGCAGGAGGGGGGACCCCTTCCAGAGCCCAAGAGTGGACTCTTGTCTGACACTTGGAAATGAATTGTCCAGGGAGATACATGCACTGATGAAGAAAGAGACTTTATTGGAAAGGGGTGCCTGGTTAGAGAGCAGCAGGGTAAGGAGCCCAGGAGAGCTGCTCTGCCATGTGGCCCGGAGTCTCAGGTTTTATGGTGATGGGGTTAGCTTCCGGGTTGTCTCAGGCCACTCATCTTGCCTGTGCCCATATTTGGTCTGACTCAGGGCCCTTCCTGGTGGCACATGCATCCCTCAGCCAGGATGGATTCCAGTGTGAAGGATTCTGGGAAGTTGGCTATCTCCTCCTTCTTTTGGTCCCTCCCAAATTCTGGTTAGTTTTTGACAGCAACACCGTGTTCTTTATTGGGACCTCCTGTTGTGAGACTACTTGGGCAAGTGGTTGTCACTGTGCCTGGTTGATGGTTTTGGTCAACAGTTCCCCACCTCCATCCCCTGTCTCCATGCCCATCACTACTGGGCTACTTTGATCACAATCATTGTATGTTGCTGGGACAACCAAATCAGTCTCCCAACAAATCCTCCAGCTTCCTCCTGCTTTTTGACCTCTTTTCCACACAGCAGCCAAAAAGATCTTTTTTTCTTTTTTGGCTTCATTGCAGTGCGCAGGCTTCTCCAATTGTGGTGTGCTGAGATCCTCAGCATGTGGGGGATCTTAGTTCCCCGATCAGGGACTGAACCCATGTCCCTTGTGTTGGAAGGCTGATTCTTCACCCCTGGACCATCAGGGAAGTCCACAAAGAGATCTTTAAAAGTATGAATCAGTCAAGTCCTTCCCTTATTTGAAACCTGCCAATGACTTCCCATTGCAGGAAATCTGTCCCTTCATCATGACCCGCAAGGCCCTGAGTGACCTGGCCCTGCCTCCTCTGGGCCTCACTGGGTCTGCTCTCCCCTTTGCTCAGCTCACTATGGCCAAACTAGACTTATTAGACCTCACTGCATTTGCATTTGCAGTTTCTGCTGCTTGGAGCCCTGTTCCCTAGATGTCCCCTCGGCATAGCTGACTTTTCAATGACATTGATACCTTGACATCTAAAATGAAAATGGCACCCCTGAGGAGCCTTCTCTAACCACCTGACTACAAGAGTGTTGCCCACTCACCCCCAGCTGCTGTTCATCACACTGCTGTCTTTTTAGAGTATGTACCACTTTCCTAAGTCATCCACTTCCTGTATTTACTTGTTTATTGCATGGCCTCTGGCCACTCCCTGCTGTATGAGAACAAAGGTCTTGTCTCATCTACTGTTATATTCTCAGCACACAGCACAGCAACTGGTGTTTGTTAAACAAATGAACAAACTTCTAAAGCGTCTGTTTTAGCATCTACGAAAGGGGAATAAAACAGTGTCTGTCTCACACGGTTGTTGGGAGACTTATATGAGACCATGAAGATCGGTGCTTCATCTGGCCGTGGCATTTAATAAACACTTTAATATGAGTTAGTGTTTTTCTTGGTGATTTGGCTGATATCACACAGTGAGTGGCAAAGCTGAACCCCAGATCCTTTGCTCATTCCGGTATGTCTAATGCCACCTCTCAGGGTAGGCCTGGGGGAGCAGTGTGCGGGAGGTCAGGACCGGCCTGCCTTAGGCATGTTGAGGATCGGCAACTGGTAAAACTGCTCAGTAGGTTTAGGTCTTATCAGAGGTCATATTGAAAGCTGGGCAGAAATGCCTTAGATTTGGCGTGAGGAGCATTAAGAGGCCAATACACTTTCTTGAGCAGGAGTATAATGTGATGATGAGTGTTTGAGAAGAACATTCTGGCTGATTAGTCACTATATAGTTATGCCATTAAATCAGGCAATCTTGTTAGTCTAAATTGTCGGTCTCTAAACGGCCTGGAAACAACCAGATAATTGTGAAGTCCCTTGTTTTGGGTGTTCACTTTGAACATTTAAATCAGCCCACTACCAGCTGTCCCATTCAGTTTATGGGGAGCTTATGTGTCTCTAAGGTGGCAAATCCTTGATTTTGTAATATTCATCTCTGAACTGCTATGTGATTCCAAACTCATTCAGAGGGATTGCCAATGTGTATTATTTCTTCATGAGCTCTAAGTGGCTCATGATATATGATAGCTCTTGTTTTACAGCCACTGGTGTATGCACTGTGGACAGAGAGCAGAATTTGGCACATCCGACTTAGCAGCTGTGCACAAATCTTTCTCACAATGACATCTCTCTTGTGTGGTCGTGGGAAGGACCCACATAATTGGCCATATAACAGGTCAGTAAGTGTTGTTCATCTGTTAATGTGGCAGACCAGGATGCTAAATACTTGTGTGCAGAGTGATTTGAATGGAGGGGGACAGCGATAAGGGCTGAGGATCCTGTGGCCTTTGGAAAGGAGAAGAGGAAGCGTGAGACATATGAGAGATGGTCTCAGGAGCCAAATGGCAGGGTCTAGTAACTGGCATTCAACATGACTCAGTATGACCCCTACTAATCTTGGTTCTCATCCTCGGTTCTTCCTTAATTTCTTGACATCAAAGTCACACATGAAGATCTAAGGAAAGGGGCTAACTACGGGCTTGGGGATCTTTGTGATGCATCCGGAGATTTGTGTGCATGTCTAATAATGGGAGGAAGGGAGTTGAGGATGCTGCAACTGTACAGAAGGCAGTGAAGTCAGGCTGAGTCTGGATGAGAAAGCCCCTCCTCCAAAGCAGAATTCAGCAGGGCAGCCCTCCCCACCCCCAACCACTGCTCAGAGACTGCTGAGGGCAGCTTCTGTGCCCAGCAGGTGAGAAAGGCACGGAGGGAGGATGGCCTGAATGCAAAGGAAGTTGGTGTGTAGCAATGACCTTAATTCATGACATCTTTGTCAGAATCACCTTCACCTTCTTCTAAATCCCTGGTTTATATCTTTTTAAATGTTTTTCCATAAAATTTCTTCTTCTTTTATAGCTGTTTACAGCTGAAGGGCACTCTAACTTCAACTCGGAGCTGAGTACTCTGATTAATTCTGTCCTAGCTCCTGACCCTCTCCTCTCCCCAGGGCTGAGGAAGAGGAAAGAGCTGATGCAGACCCTGCAGAGAGGGGCCCAGTTCTCAGTATAACGTGATCGAATGAGCCAGCATCTGCACGGCCCTGGCTGTTCTCCCTTGTAATTTTCCTAGTGTTTCCAACCCCCGAGGGGTGCCACTGAAGTGGCACACATGTCATTTAGAGCTCCTCCCAGCCCTTCTGAGCTATGCACAGGGAAGCCTGTGGTTAGAGTTGAACTTTCAACCAATGACCTGTCTTACCCAGAACTGGCACCAAAATGTTTTTATGTATCAAGGAGTCCAGAACAAACTTGAGGTAGAGACGCATACACGTGTGTTACTGATTTCACATTCTGTGTACATCAGTGAGTAAGCAGACAAAGTCCCCGCTGTGTGGAGCTAACATTCTAGTTGGAGGAGGCAGTCAGTCAACAAATAAATAAAAGGCAGACAGTGATAAATGCTATTAAAAGAATAAGGTAACAGAATGAAGAGTGATGGGAGTGGGGGTGCTTTTTTGCATAGGGTAATCTAAAAGGGTCTCTGATGACATGACCCTTGAGGAAAGACATGGAGTGAAGCAAGGGAGCAAGCCATGTGGCTACTTGGAGGAAGATTATTCCAGCAAGTGTCAAGGTCCTTAAGTAGGAGTTTGCATGGTTTGTTGGAGAAGCAGCAAGGAGACCAGTGAGCCTGGAGGAGTGTTTGAAGAAGGGTCAAGTGGGAGAATGTTAGAATGTGAACTCAGAGCAAAGTGCATGTGTGTTAGTCACTCAGTTGTATCCAACTCTTTGTGATCCCATGGACTGTAGTCCACTAGGCTCCTCTGTCCATGGAATTCTCCAGCCAAGAATACTGAAGTAGGTTGCCATTCCTTTCTCCAGGGGATCTTCCCGACCCAGGGATTGAACCTGGGTCTCCTGCACTGCAGGCAGACTCTTTACCATCTGAGCCAATAGCCAAGGACTAAACCATGCAGGGTCTATGGTCCATGGCAAGGCCTTGAGATTTTACTCTAAGTAAAATGAGAGCCTTTAGAGGGTTGTGAGAAGAGGAGTGCAATGAGTTTATAGGCACAGGGGACCAAATGTAGAAGCATGGAAACTAGTTAGGAGGCTTTTGAAGTATTCCAGAGATGATGGTGACTTGGATAAGAGTGTGATGGGCACTGTCAGAGAAAATGATTAGATCTTTCAGAAGAGATATATTCACTAAGTATAGAAATCTATACTTATTTTCTTGGGCTCCAAAATCACTGTGGACAGTAACTGCAGCCATGAAATTAAAAGATGCTTGCTCCTTGGAAGAAAAGCTATGACAAACCTAGACAGTGTGTTAAAAAGCAAAGACATTACTTTGCTGACAAAGGTTCGTATAGTCAAAGCTGTGGTTTTTTTCAGTAGTCATGTATGGATGCATGTCATGTATGGATCACACACTAGCAAAGTAATGCTCAAAATTCTCCAAGCCAGGCTTCAACAGTACATGAACTGTGAACTTCCAGATGTTCAAGCTGGATTTAAAAAGCAGAGGAACCAGAGATCAAATTGCCAACATCTGTTGGATCATTGATAAAGCAAGAGAGTTCCAGAAAAACATCTACTTCTGCTTTATAGACTACGCCAAAGCCTTTGACTGTGTGGATCACAACAAACTGTGGAAAATTCTTCAAGAGATGGAAATAACAGACCACCTTACCTGCCTCCTGAGAAATCTGTGTGCAGGTCAAGAAGCAACAGTTAGAACTGGACATGGAACAATGGACTGGTTCCAAATTGGGAAAGGAGTACCTCAAGGCTGTATATTGTCACCCTGCTTATTTAACTTACATGCAGAGTACATCATGCAAAATGCCGGGTTGGAAGAAGCACAAGCTGGATTCAAGATTGCTGAGAGAAATATCAATAACCTCAGATATGCAGATGACACCACCCTTATGGCAGAAAGCGAAGAGGAACTAAAGAGTCTCTTGATGAAGGTGAAAGATGAAAGTGAAAAACTTGGCTTAAAACTCAACATTCAGAAAACTAAGATCATGGCATCTGGTCCCATCACTTCATGGCAAATAGATGGGGAACAGTGGAAACAGTGAGAGACTTTATTTTCTTGGGCTCCAGAATCACTGCAGATGGTGACTGCAGCCATGAAATTAAAAGACACTTGCTCCTTGGAAGAAAAGCTATGACCAACCTAGATAGCATATTAAAAAGCAGAGATATTACTTTGCCAACAAAGGTCCATCCAGTCAAAGCTATGGTTTTTTCAGTAGTCATGTGTGGATGTTAGAGTTGGACTATAAAGGAAGCTGAGCACTGAAGAATTGATGCTTTTGAACTGTGGTGTTGGAGAAAACTCTTGAGAGTCCCTTGGACTGCAAGGAGACCCAACAAGTTCATCCTAAAGGAAATCAGTCCTGAATATTCATTGGAAGGACTGATGCTGAAACTCCAATACTTTGGCCACCTAATGTGAAGAACTGACTTATTGGAAAAGACCCTGATGCTGGGAAAGATCGAAGGCGGGAGGAGAAGGGGACGACAGAGGATGAGATGGCTGGATGGCATCACCGACTCGATGGACATGAGTTTGAGCAAACTCCAGGAGTTGGTGATGGACAGGGAAGCCTGGCGTGCTGCAGTTCATGGGGTTGCAAAGAGTCAGACACGACTGCTGCTGCTGCTAAGTCACTTCAGTCGTGTCCGACTCTGCGCGACCCCATAGACGGCAGCCCACCAGGCTCCACTGTCCCTGGGATTCTCCAGGCAAGAACACTGGAGTGGGTTGCCATTTCCTTCTCCAATGCATGAAGGTGAAAAGTGAAAGTGAAGTCGCTCAGTCGTGTCTGACTCTTAGCGACCCCATGGACTGCAGCCCACCAGGCTCCTCCGTCCATGGGATTCTCCAGACAAGAGGACTGGAGTGGGGTGCCATCGCCTTCTCTACAGACACGACTGAGCGACTGAACAACAGCAACAACATAGAAATCTAGGTTGAAGGGCTGTTTTGTTTTTTGTTTTTTTAATTTCAGCATTTAGAAGGTTGTTTCTTCACTTGCATAGTTTCTGACAAGAAGTCTGTGATTTTTCTCTTTGTTTATGTTTATGTAATGTGCCCTTTTCCCCTCTGGCTGTTTTTAAGATTTTCTCTTCATTCTTGATTTTCAGCAATTTGACTTTTTAAAATTGTTCACTTACTTATTTGGCCACACAGCTTGTGCAATGTTAATTCCCCGGCCAGGGATTCCCCAAACCCATGGACCCTGCAGTGGAAGTATGGAGTCCTATCAACTGGACTGTCAGAAAATTCCCTTGGCAATTTGATTTTGATGTGCCTAAGCATAGTTTTCTGTATGTGTTTATCCTACTGTTGGCTTATTAAACTTCTTGGATCTGTGTGTTTATAAGTCTTATTAACTTTGAAAATTTTTTGACCAAAATTTGTCAAATAGTCTTTTTTTACTCCCATTATCTCTTTTTTGGACTTCAATTACACATATATTAGACTACCTGATACGGTTTCACAGGTAACTGAGGCTCTTGCTTTCTTTTTTGTTTTTTTTCAGTCTTTCTTTTTTCCTCTCACTGCTTCATTTTGGATAGTTTTTATTGCTATGTCCAAGTTAAGTCTTTTTTTCTGCAGTGTCTAACCCAGTATTAATTCTATCCAGTGGAAATTTTCTTTCAAGTATTATATTCTTTATCTCTAGAAATTCTGCTTAGTTCTTTTCCATTTTTTTTCCCCATTTCTCTCCTCATTAAGTTCATCTTTTCCTTCAAATTTTGAGCATATTCAATATGTTAATAATGGCTGTTTAAATGTCTTTGCTCATTCCCTAATCTCTGCCATTCTTGGGTCTGTTTATGTTGACAGATTTTTCTCTTTGTGGATTACATGTTCCTTCTTCTTTGTATGTCTGATCCTTTTTAATTTTTTTTAATTTTATTTTTTTTCTGATCCTTTTTTATTAGAGACCAGAATATTGTGAGCTTTATGTTTTTGATGGTTGATTATGCTGTCCTCCTTTTAACAGGGGTAGACTCTGTTATGGCAGACAGTTAAGCTGCTTATGGGTAAGTTTGATCTTTCCTCAGCTCGTTTTTAAGCTTTTAAAAGTGAGGTCTAAAAGAGCCTTTTCTCTGGGACTAATTTAGCCACAGTGTTAGGGCATACTCTTTCTAGGGCTCTATGGAATTCCTCGTGTGTTTTTTGAAACCTCTTCACCCTAACTGATGGGAACTCAGGTGATTCCTGGCTCTATGAGAGCTCTGGGAATTATTTGGCTTACAGCTCTCTGGCAACTGTTCTTTCCTGGAAGTTGTTCACCACCACCCCCGCCCCATCTTGGTCTTGAGGAGCTTCACGCTATACCTGCACCAACTGTTATTCAGCCAAAGACACAGGGGAACCCCACAGATTTCTGAAGCGCCTTCTCTTGGTAGTTCTTCCTCTCTGGTCTGCTACCCTGCAAGTCTGCCTTTTTTTTTTTAAGTCTGCCCTTTTTTGAAGCTGCTTTGTCCTTCACTGAGACCGCTAGGTTCTGGATCCCTATTCCTTCTACTGCTATCTGCAAACTGCATCCAGGCAGAAAACCAGGTTTTACCCTGTTTGTTTCCCTCTCTCAGGGACCATAATCTTGTACTTACCTGTCTTCCAGGGCCTGAAAATAATTACTTCATAAATTTTGTCCAGTTTCTTAGTGGTTTATGTTGGGAAAGAAATATGGATCCAGTTATTCCCTCATGGCCTGAAGCAAAAGTCAGTGGTTAGATTCTGGATCTATTTTGAAGGTAGATTTGCTCATGGATCAGATATAGAGTATGAGATAAAGGAAAGAATCAGAAAGGACTCTAAGATTTTTGAACTGAACAACTGGAAGGATGGACTTGCCATTTACTGAGATAAGGAAAGATTTAATAGAACGAAGGAGAGGGTGGCTGGGAGGGGAAATAAAGAGCTCAGTTCTCAAAATATTTATTTTGAGATGTCTCTTGACTTCAAACTGGATGTCAGTCAGGCAGTTGGAACCAAGATGCAGATTTAGAACTTGTGAGTCTATGGACCACTGGTTCTTAACCCTGTTTGCAGCAATATTAACATCACTTAAGGGGTTTCCCTGGTTGTCCAGTGGCTAAGACTCCAGGCTCCCAATTACAGGAGGCCTCAGGTTCCATCCCTGGTCAGGGAACTAGATCCTATATGCTGCAACAAAGAGTTTGTATTTTGCAACTAAAGATCCTGCATGTCACAAAGAAAGATCAAAGATCCCACATGCCACAATTAAGACCTGGCATGGCCAAATAAATAAACATTTTTTTAAATCACTTAAGAAACTTAAAAAAAAAAATCAATATTCAGACCTGACCTTAGGCCAATTCAGTCAGAATCACTGGGGATCAGGCCTGGGAATTGATACTTTTAAAAGTTCACCCGATGATTCCAATGTACAGGCAGGGATGAGAACCACTCTTCTATAGTATTATTTAAAGCCCTACCGAATATCAACACGGACAGTGTTCTCAACCCTGACTGCATATTAAAATGATCTGGGGAGGACTTTCCTGGTGGTACGATGGATAAGAATCCATCTGGGACACGGGTTCAATCCCTGGTCTGAGAAGATTCCACACGTCATGGAGCAACTCAGCCCGTGGGCCACAACTGCTGAGCCCATGTGCTCCTAGAGCCCATACTCCGCAACAAGGGAAGCCACCACAATAAGAAGCCTGCACACTGCAACAGAGAGAACCCCTACTCGCAGGGGCTGGTAACCCCTACCCCTAACAACTAGAAGAAGTCCGAGTGCAGCAACAAAGGCCCAGTGCAGACAAAAGAAACACATTTAAAAAAATTACCTAGGGAATTTTTGAAAGTCTTGATACCCCTCCCCCCACCCCGCCCTCCACAGCCAATCCAACTGCATCATCCTCCCCAGGGGTGGGACTTAGAAATTCATATTTTGTTAAATTCCTCAGGTAATTTCAACATACAGCCACGGTCCTACAGTGTGCTCGTTGATACCCAGAAGAGAAGTGATCTGAAGACAAAGCCTTAGTGGTCTAGAAGATAAAGGTGGGACTGAGCTAGAGGGAGAGGTCCCAGGCTTATCTCAGATGTCCGAACTGTGGCTGCCCACTCACATTTAGGAATTAGAATCAACTCTGGCCGGTAGCTCAGCGGGCACAGGTGGGGCATGTGGACTCAGGCGTCTCTTTAGGTCAGCGGGTGAGCAGCCAGTGTTATCTGTGTGGTGTTGCCCAGACCCACGTCTCCCCAGGGCTCTATGGGACGGTTCATCTTCCTCCCCTCCTTGGCTGTCGTCCTCTCTGAGCAGCACCTGCCTTCGCCAGTCACTCCTCTCTCCTGCTGGTCACCTTTCTGAAGTCTGTTGAAATTCCTCATCCACAGGAAATCTCTCTGCCCCTTCTCAGAGTTTGAGCCTTTATATCCCTTTACCTTTGTTTTAAGAGATTCTTAGGAGGGAAAGTAGATAAGATCAGGTGATGAGATGATCATTTTAAATCAGAAGTCTGCCATGCTTTTTAAGTGTGAGGACCACTTTAAAAGCTAGAGATATTTTTACAGAACCCGTCTGACAGAAGTCACATACACTTCCAATATCTATTCATTAATAGGGAAAATGGGCTTCCCTAGTGGTTTGGATGGTAAGGAATCTGCCTGCAAGGCAGGAGACCCAGATTCAATCCCTGGGTTGGGAAGATCCCCTGGAGAAGGAAATGGCAACCCACTCCAGTATTCTTGCCTGCAAGATTCCATGGACAGAGTAGCCTGGCGGGCTACAGTCCATGGAGTCGCAGAGTCGGACACAATTGAGTGACTACACTTTCAATAGGGAAAATACATGCTGACACACAAAGTCCTCTGAACTAATTCAATACCAGTTTTAAATGCATCTTTTCACCATCATAAAATCATTTAATATGTTTGGAAACCAATAGCACAAATGTAGGAGAAACTTACGACAGCTGAGCTGCCTTTGCAATAACTGCAGTCATAGGTGTCCGAGCCGGGTGACTGGGCCCCATGGTTCTAGGCCCTGGGAAGCCATTGGAGGTTTTTGAATGAGGGGAGGGGCTGTTCCTGGAACCCTCAAGTGCTGCTACCTTTATAGCTTTTCCCTATCTGGTCTGGTCCATAGTTATCCCTTTCTCTTTCTGTCAGGTGGATTCCTCCCCCCAAAAGAGCACACAGAAAATGTGGGCTGGCCTCCTAAACAAATTATTTCCCCAAAGAAAACAAAAGGAGCTTAGAGAAATTCAGTCTGGGTTTTTTTTTACTCATTCTCCCACCTTTCTCTTCTCTATCCTTCCTTATACCCTATCTTTAGAAACTCTGTTCCTTGTTCTCTAATAGTACAAATGGTCAACATTTCAAAGCCCCATGCTAAGTGTTTCCCACACTTTATCTTACACAATCCTCATCACCTGCTGTGGAAGTGGGTACATTCATACCCTCACTTTTCAGATGAGGAAACCAAGGCAAAGAGAAGTTCAATGGCTTTCTCAGATCAAAGAGCCAGTGAGTGACAGAACTGAGATTCTAAGCCAGGTGGCCCTGCGGCTTCTGCCATTTCACCCACCTCCCACCCTACCCCCCTGGACGGCAAAGTTGGTGCTTCTTGAATGATCAGGAATTTAGAGATATAAAGGATACTTAATAAATGACTGAATTGTGGAAAGACATCGACATGTATCCAAGTCTCCCAAAGGGCACATTCTCTGGTGGCAGCCTCCCTGGTTTCCTCCAGGGAACCTCCTTTAGTTTCAAGGCTCTACAAACTGGGCCCAGTCCCTCCAACCCCGAGAGGGATTAAGGTTCTCCTTCCTGCACCCTCAGCTCTAGCCAAACTAGACCAGATACCATGTACTTCCAGGTCCTCATTACGTTACCTCTGCCCAGAATACCTTCCCCCATTCATCCCCCTGTACTTCCCCCTAAGCCATGCCATGCAACATCCACTTCCTCTGCAGAGCCCACCCTGATAATGCAGGCTTCATGACCCTCTTTCTTAGCTTCTGCCTATGGTCATCTGACCACCCACCCCTGACCCCTCATGGCCTTATCTATTCACAGATGTGTGACTTCCTACCCCACCATGCTGTCAGACCTTGACTTTAAAAAATTATAACAAAATGAGTTGTCTATAATTCATTAAAATAATATATGCCAATTGGAACTCTTGAAAAAATCCCCACATTTTCACCATAAAATAGAATCACTACAAGTCTTTTTTTTTCTGGACAAAGATTTGGGGTCCTGAAAAAAATCGGGGGTCCAGCTTTTTATATACTGATATATAATGACTTCCCTGGTGGCTCAGTTGGTAAAGAACCAGCCTGCCAATTCAGGAGAGGCAGGTTTGATCCCTGGGTCAGGAAGATCCCCTGAAGAAGGTAATGGCAACCCACTCCAGTATTCTTGCCTGGGAAATCCCATGGACAGAGGAGCCTGGCAGGCTACAGTCCACAGGGTCATTAAAAGTCAGACACAACTGAGTTGTGTGTGCGCATATAATGTAGGAATAAACTTTTCAAGCATTCCTGTTATTGGACACATAGTATTCCTTGGAGAGGATGAGCTATAGTTTGTCAGAAGCATGATTACATCCCCTCCTCCACAACCTAGCCGGGGACCCTCAGGATGGCACTGCTGAAGACTCTGTGAGTGAGTAATTGGGTTGTCTGGTGGGTGGAAAGAAGGTGGGTTATGTTTGGTGCATGGTACATGTTAGCTACAGGGGTGGCATTAGGAGGCTGGAAAATTACAGAGAACTCATGCTGAGCCCACGTCTGCCAGCAAAGGGCATTTAAAACAGATCCCAGGAAATTATAGTTTTTGCAATCTATGAGTTACTCAGACAGGAAAGTACACGGGAGTGGTGTGTTTTAGTAAGAGCACAGAGAACAATGGGGCTAGCCATCTCTAGGGCCTGGGGAGGTAGGGTGTGAAAAACAAAGGCTTTCCTAGGTGCTGCTGTCCGTAATCAAGCCCTGCCTTTGAGAGCTGATACAGAGATGCGGGGCTTCCCTGAGCTATGTGGCCTTGAGGGACAGGCTGAGACCAGCTGAGAACTGATATGATGAGAATTCCTTTGGCCTGTGTTATCCCCGAGATGCCATGTATGTGTCGAGGGAGAGGAGGAGGGGTCAGGCAACAAAGATGGGGTTCAGGCATATCTGTGTGTCCGACATCAGGGTCAAGGTCTATCTCTTCTGAGACAGAGGACTCAGTCTGAAAAAAAGAGGTAAAATTGGTGGTGTCACCAATGTTTCTGGGCCTTTTGCTGCCACCAGGAGCAGACCCTGGGGACTCCACACCACATCTGGGGGAGCCTGCTCCCAGGAGGCTCCTTTATGAAAACAATCTGTGCCCTGCTCCCATCAGTGGCGCAAGAGCTATGAGAACTGAAGCTGGTGGATGATGCTGCACTTCTTGGCAGAGGGATGGGAAATAGACTTTGAAAGAGGAAAACAAATATCATATATTAAGGCATATATATGGAATCTAGAAAAATAGTACTGATGAAACTATTCGCAGGATAAGAATAGAGACACAGACGTAGAATATGGATTTGTGGACACATCACGGGGAAAGAGAGGGAGGGACAAATTGAGAGGGTAGCATTGCAAATATACATTACCATGTATAACATAGATACCTAGCAGGAAGTTGCTATACAACACAGGGAACCCGGCCTGTGCTCTGTGACAACCTAGAGAGGTAGGGTGGGGGGTGGCTGAGAGAGAGGCTCAAGAGGGAGGGGAGATATATGCACTTCTGGCTGATTTGTGTTGTTGTATAGCAGGAATCAACACAACGCTGTAAAACAATTATCCTCCAGTTAGGAAAAGAAGTGTTGAACATTCTTCTTCTGATCCCCAGAACCACAGCAGCAGGGGAAGAGGAAAGATGAGCCATTCCGCACTTGAGCCCAGCTTCCAGAAGACCAGTCCAGGGGCAGTGTCCAGAACCTCCTGACCATCCTTTCTCCCAAAGAGCCAACAGGGCACACACCTGGGGGAATACACCCCATTGCCTTGTGGGGTATCTGTCCAGCCAGGGGCAGGTGTACCCAGTGGGCCAGCTGAGCTTCCTACAGGTTTCTGCTCTGAAAGCCCCAGATAGTCACAAGCCTGCAAGGAGAGCCAGCCACCATGGGGTCACTGAGCCGAATTCTGACACCACCTCCACCACTTACTTGCCTTAGCCTCAGATTGTGCATCTAAAAACTGGATAGTAGTCCCCCAATCATGGATGCTTAGGGGAAAAGGTACATAAATTCTCTGAAGATGACCTCTAAAACCATAAACCCCACAGAAGACTCGTAAGGAAAATGACACAGTGCAGTGATAGGAACTTAAAAAAAAAAAAAAGAGGTTGTCATCTGTGCTCTTATGGAGGGGTTGTGACTATTTGTGGTGATGATGAGGCCCTGGCAGATCTTCTTTTCATAATTCCAGGGACAC
Organism: Dama dama; assembly: GCF_033118175.1. NCBI lineage: Eukaryota > Metazoa > Chordata > Mammalia > Artiodactyla > Cervidae > Dama > Dama dama. Next base: position 74,033,393 of record NC_083691.1, read on the forward strand.
CTCTGCTCAAGTAAAGTTCCCATCTCAAATAATTCCTTTAAAGAGCACACATTCACATGTCATGTAGACTGACCCATGTACTTATCCACCAGAAAAAGTGTTTCCATAGCCAGCACTGAAAACCCTTCAGCTCCTCCCTGTCTTTTCTTACGTGTCCCTGTGGTGCCCTGGCTTCCTGTAAGCTCAGATTTTCTGCAGCAGCAGCAGCGTCCCTCTGACTTCGGTGCTCTCACCTTATACTCCCCCTGAAGATCTCAAGGGTCCCAGTGCAGCAGTGGGTCTCAGTGGTCCCGGTTCTTGCAGATAAAACAAGAACCTGTGCAGTGTGGCCAGGGGTCCAACAGAAACCTCCTGTAGGCTCCTGGCAGGCTGCAGGACCCCAGAAGAGCCCAGGGTCGCTGGGACCCTCTCCCAAGAGACCACCCCTCGGCTCACAGGAGAACAGGTGGCAAAGGCACTGCAGTTTATGAAGAGAAGAAAATAAACGAACCCTTCTTATTCTGTTCATTGAGTACCTACTAAGTACCTGGTATTGTGTTGAGTCTAAGTGAGGCTGGTGCAATGGATAACTCACCTGACTGCAGATCAGAAGATTCTAAGTGAGATTAGGATCGTGACTTGCTTGCAAAGGCACCAGTCTTTGGTCTGGGAACGTTCTGGAGAGGTTGTGAGAAGCAGTCTGCATCCTCACAATTCACATGGGTGCCAGGTAGACTAGCTCTGGCCCGGGAGCCCGAGCCTGGTGTGGGGGTTAGGAGAGCCAGGCATCAGAGACAGCCTGAAGGGAGGAGGCAGCTCAGAAGCGTGGGGCCTGAGTGTGTGGGCCCTGCTGGAGGGACCCAGCGGGCCTGACGGAGGCAGCTGTTTCCTTGGCTGCCCTCAGATCCCCCAGGAGGTTATTGCCGTGGGTAGAAACAGTCCCCTGCAGTTAGCAGGATAAATATAAACACAGCCTCCTGATCAGGGCTCAGAAACTAAGCTTTGCATCTGAGCTCTCTGCAGCCTTGGCTACTGCAGAAAACAGAACAAGCTAGGGTACGGCAATGCAGGGCTGCTGCAGCCCAGCAAATGGGCTGTTAGCTGGCTCAGGCTGCCCAAACAGTGTCACAGGCTGGGTGGCTTAAACAGCAAAAATTACAGTTCTTAGGCTGGAGCTCTAAGATCAAGGTCATCGGCAGAATTGGTTTCTTTTGAGACCTCTCTCCTTGGCATAGAGATGGCAGCCTTTTCACTGTGTCCTCACATGGTCTTCCCTTGGTGCGTGTTTGTGTCCTAATCTCCTCACATAAGGACACCAGTCGTACTGGATAGCGTTGTTGTTCGGTCCCTGTGTCGTGTCGGACTCTTTGTGACCCCATGGACTGCAGCGTGCCTGGCTTCTCTGTCCTCCACTATCTCCCGGTGTTTGCTCAAGTTCATGTCCATCGAGTCAGTGATGCTATCTAACCATCTCATCCTCCGCATGTTGGATTAGGGTCTACTTACACGACCTCATTTTGCCTTATTTACCTTTCTAAAGGCCCTATCAACAAACACAATAACATTCTGAGACACTGGAGCCTTCAACATATGAAATTTTGGGGAGACAAGAGGTCATTGTGGCCATCCCCCTGCCTTCAGACTGAAACATCTTAGGACCCTCCTGCGTGACAGAGAGTTGGTCTGTATTTTAAAGACCACCTTAGAGAAAGAGATCCCATGTATTTGGTGGGGTTACCCTAGTGATTCAGCTGGTAAAGAATCCACCTGCAGTGTGGGAGACCTGAGCTCAATCCCTGGGTTGGGAAGATTCCTCTGGAGAAGGGAAAGGCTACACACTCCAGTATTCTGGCCTAGAGAATTCCATGGACTATTTAGTCTATGGGATTGCAAATAGTCCAACACGACTGAGCAACTTTCACTTTCACTTTTCACTGTGACTCAGACACTTCTGAAAATTGCTGTTGCTTATTGTATATGACTAAAAGCCAGCTTAAAATTTCACACAGGACTTGAACAAATTTGAGTGATAAAGCTAGAATAAGCTGAACTGTACTCTCTAAGAGGGCAGCTCTGTGTCCTAGCATGGTGCTTGCTTTATAGCAGGTGCTCAGCAGATCTTGTGGACAGGAAGAAGGGGACAGGTGGGTGGGGAGGAAGGGAACTAAAAATAATTAAGAATTGATGAGAGTTGTACCACATGCTAGACACCTACAGCAAGCAACTGATCACTGCACCGGCTCTATCAAGAGGCAAACTGTGCTCAGGGTTCACTAAAAGGGAGCAAGTAGACGAGTGCCTCTAGGAAGCCAACACTTTAGATCCTGAATTCAAGGAGAAATGAATCTCACAAGTCTTTAAATAAGGGACGTGGTCAAATGATATTTTTTCTGTGGTTTTGCAAAAGATACAGACATGGTCTTCAAAAGGATATTACCACCATCCCTTCCCAAAGGCATGAGGCAAAACATTAAATAACAGGGAATGCATTTCTGTGGGGAGCGGGATACTGTGGTCCATGGTGGCTATTTTCTGATAACCTGACTTATACAGAAATGGCATTTGGAGTTCCCACAAGAGGGGACTTACTGTGTTAGGTCTCTGCACTATCATTCAAGCCCCTCATGGGGAAATTGTACCCTCCCACACCCCAGGCCAGACACGGAGCCCTTTGGCACAGCAAGCCCCTCATGGCTGGCACAGAGTAGGCCCTTTGTGGTGTTATAGAAGTGAGTGGCCAGGTGAGTGCACGCGTGAGGGACTGCTATGGTCTGAGTGTTTGTGCCCCCCCCCATTTGTATGTTAAAACCTAACCCCCAAGGTGTTGTTATTAGGAGGTGGGGACTTTGGGAACTTGATCAGCTCATGAGGGCAGGGCCCTTATGACCGGGATTAGTGCTCTTATAAAAGAAGCCCAAGAGAGCTCCCTGGCCCGTTCTGCCATGCAAGGATACAGCAAAACTCTGCTGTCAGTGAACCAGAAAGAGGGGTCTCACCAGACCTGAACCTGCCAGTGGCTTGATCTTGGACGTTCAGCCTCCAGAACTGTCGGATATCAGTATCTTTGTTTATAAGCCGTCTGCTCTGTGGAATCGTGTTATAGAAGCCCAAGTGGACCAAGACAGGGAGTAAATGCCTTAGAAGCAAGATCCAGCAACGGACATGCAGTTGTGAAAATTTAGGCCCATCATTCGTACTTTCTCCCAGACAGAAGTCTGCCCAGGTCAGTCTTCCCCCTTCTTTGCCCTCTGCAGGGTGTGTAACCTTAATAATGAGCATATTTACTGAGTGTTCACTCTGTGCCAAGCACTCCGCTGCCCTCGGGAGCCACCCCATGGAATCCTTGTGGCTGTCCTGTGAGGTAATACTGTCTTCACTCCATAGATGAGGACATGGACACATGGCCAGGAGCTCTGCGTGGGCACCGATCACGAAGTACAGCCCAGATCTCTCACTCCAAGGCCAGGGATTTTAACCACTGTGCTTGGATACCTTAGCAGTTGACTCAGCCTCCCTGTCTTAGCCCGTTTGGGCTGCTATAACAAATATGCCACCGACTAAGCAGTTTAAACAGTATTTCTTTCTCACAGTTCTGGAGGCTCGCAAGTCCAAAATCAAGGTGCTGGCAGATTCGGTGTCTGGTGAGGGGCCAATCCCTAGCTTCCAGATGGCCGCCATCTCGCTGTGTCCTCACGTGGCATAAAGAGAGATAAAGAGGGATCTCGGGGCCCCTCTTATGAGGGCACTTATCCCATGCATAAGGGCTCCACCCTCATCTGATCACCTTTTGAAGGCCCCACCTCCTAGTACTGTCACATTAGAGGTTAGGATTTCAATCTGTGAAATTTGGTGGGTGGAAACAAACATTCAATCCATAGCACTCCCTGAGGTAAGTAAGTGAAGTGCCTGTCTTGGCCTTGGCCTTCCTAGGTGTGGGTGTCCCAGCTTTCCTCATATGCTGCTTCAAAGGCCTTCATTCATTTCTTCCCTCTTCAGCACCTTGGCAGCCCCTTGCAGTTTGGCATTCATGAGGTTGTCTCCCTCTCCTCACACCTACAGCCAGCTTCCTCCTAGTTGCCAAAGCCCAGGGGAACTGTTAGGAAGTTTCTGAGCACCCCCTCATTCCTGCTTCCTCCTCTACTTTCCATGCCTTCTGCCAAGTCTCCCTCCTCCCTTTGGCCTCTGTTCCTTAGTTCCCTTTGGGCTACTGTCCTGCTCTGGGCAACCGCCCCCCACTTTGATACCTCTGAACTGGACTCTTTGACCTGCCGCTTCAGACGTCCTCATGACAGCAACCAGAGAAACTGGCCTTTTCTTTTAAAACTGTCATGTAAAATTTTTAGTAGATAAACATTGATGGAGCACATATTAACACTGTACTCAAAATATAAACTGATATGCCCTCAACTATTTCCCTTGTTATAACTGAAAGATTATAGGCTTGAGAGATGAGGTTGAGAGACAGGAAATAGGCTCAGACTCGAGGGAGACACATGCCATTTATGTCACATTATCTCTCATGGATTCAATTTCCTCATCTATAAAATGAGACAATGATGACATTCTTTCCTGGGTTATCGTGATGACCGAATGAGATAAGACATAAAAATTTGCTCTATACACTGTCCAGAGATATTAAAAAATGTTGATGGTTATTCTTAACATCTTAATACCTTCTAAAATGGCAGGAGGTTCTGCTCATAGAGAAAAAAATTATATCTGGCATCTCAGATGTCCCTTGGAATCTAGTTGAATACTTATTGCATTTCTTCCTCTTTTTATAAAACCACTTGTTTACCTCTTTGTCCCTCATGTTAAAGTCAGATGAGGGACTTCCCTGGTGGTCCAGTGGCTAAGACTCCATGCTGCCCACACAGGGGACCCAGATTTGATCCCTGGTCAGGGAATTAGATCCCACATGCCACAACTAAAGATCTTGCATCCTGCAATTAAGATCCAGTATAGCCAACCAAATGAATATTAAAAAAAATAATAATAAAAATAAAATGAGAGTAATAGGTTTTTTTCACATTCTGGGGCATTTACGTAACTGAAACTTTGTCCTGAGAGTGTCCGTAAGAGATTTGCTGACCAATCTCTTTGTCCTGTGTTTCCTTTATTTTTCCCTCTTCCTTTCTCCCCTACCTCCATCTCCTTGCCTCTGGCTGTTGATTGGCCTGGAACACCCTTACTGTAGATGTCACCTCCTTCCAGTTCTTCATTAGATGTTACTTCCTCAATGAGGCCTGTGCTGACCTACCCCACTTAGTACCACAAACCACCTCCTCCCTCCCCCAGGCTCTCTCCACCCACTCAGCCAACTCTTTTCTTCTTCTTTCCATAACACTGCCACTTTCTACTATACCATGCAGTTTACTTGCACAATATGCTCACAGTTTATTATCCATATTCCATGCTGAAATGTAAGCCTTGTGAGGACAGGGTGCTTTGTCTGTCTGGATCACTTATAAAGCCTAAGGGCCTGGTAGATAATGGGCCCTCAGTCACTATTTGTTGACTGAATGAAAACCTCCTTCATGGACTCCTCTTCTGCCCCTTCTCCAGGGGCCCCCATTCTCATACTGTACATGCTTCCTGGGAAGTCTTATCCACATGACCCTTGAACAGATGTTTCAACCCAGACCTCCAAGACTGTCTCCCATTGCTTCCACCTGCTTGGGTAACTCATCTTTATTGCTTCTCTAGGAAGCCCACTCAGATCTTTTCTTTTGTCTCCTGGCATCCCATGATGTCTCTGATGTTGTTATTTTTATAAGGTATCATGGTTATTTTCTTGAAAATGTAGGTCTTATTCATTTTTATTTATAATTTAAAAAAAAACAGTGCTTGTTGGGGAAAAGGTTATGGTTTCAAAAGTAGCCATACTTTTGAACCACATTTGTACCACAAAGAAATGTGAAATATTTATAAAAGCAATGCAGGAGACTCGGGTTTGATCCCTGGGTCAAGAAGATTCCCTGGAGAAGGAAATGGCAACCCACTCCAGTATGCTTGCCTGGGAAATCCCATGGACAGAGGAGTCGGGTGGGCTATAGTCCACAGGGTCACAAGAGTCAGACACAACTTAGTGACTAAACCACCATTACAGAAGAAAAACGGAAATAAAAATCACCCATATTTTCACAATCTAGAGGTATATTTCACCTATGGAATTAAATACATTTGTGGGCACACATGCATACATACATATAGCCAATATATTAGGAAACTTGGAAGGAATTAATTTAAAAAAAGAAATAGCATCTATGGAACACTAAGAGCAGAACTATTTTGAGAAAGACAAAGGCAACCTCTGAGAGTCAGGAGCCAACCTGGAACTCGCAGTTGGGCAACAAGGTGTGGGGATGGGGTTTGGACCTTGAACGTAAGCACTTTCCCAGGACATCTACAGCTGCCAAGGCCACCTTGTGACTCAGGTGGAGTGAGATTAAAAGTCAGACCACTCACCAATATCATGTCTGAACACAGACAAACAACGTCATCCAAACCACAGAAATGACCAAACACCTCTATCAGGTTAACGTGAGCAACTGCTATTTCTTTATCAGTCACGGCTTTGGCTTTCCTCCCCCTTCTAGGTAACAATTATTAAGATTCTCAAGCCTAGAATTATCCTCTGTTTCCTGATTTGGTGGCATCTAGTTCAGAGCAAAGCCCTGCTTTCTTGAGTCCTTCCCTAGTCACTTGACCCAAGGCCAAATCCTAAATGAGTCTCCCAGGTCCCCATGATAGACAGTGTCTTTTGTTACTATGAGTCAATAGATTCCATTTTGTTGAACTGCAGGTGTGTTCCTGGTGACCTTTAGCAGCAGGGTATGGGCAATATTGTACATCTGAGGATTCTTCCCCACCCCCATGCCTGGCACATAGCAGGTCTCAAAAACATGTTAGGTAGATTAACTAAAATGAAGATGGAAATCACATTTCTGGTACAGAACCTACTGGTGGTCACCAGACAAACTGCAGTTTCTGCCCCTGCCTTATGAAGGATGAGAAGAAACCTAAGACATGGGCCACGTCTTCATTGGCAAGGCAACACGGAAACACACAAGATGAAATAATACTCCAGGACCATAGTCAATAGTATAGAGGCCATCCTGAGCAGCACATAATTAAATGCCTGATGAGCTCTAGGTGCTACCAGGTGATGAATGGGATTCAGGTAGGTGAACAGAAAAGGAAAGAAATCATTGCAGACTTTCAGAGATGGGAAACAGTGGGCACAAAGGCACGAAGGAGGGAGTGTTCATGCTATGCTTGCTAGACACTAGCTTCTTTCAGGCTGGGATTCTGCCCTCCTTGCTCACCTCATATCCCCATGGTGTGGTGTCCATTATGAAGCAAGATTTTAGTAATTACCTGGTAAATGACAATGTGTGTGTATGGATCAGTGAGGGGACCTGTGGCCCTGAAGAAGAAGGTTCAAAAAGAGATGATGCTAGAAAAGTTAAATGGGGCCTTGAATCTAAGTCTAAGAAATTCTAGATCTTCCTGTCCCTTGGGAGTTCGTTGCAATGTAAGCAGGAGAGAGATCTGGGCAGAGCTATGCTTCAGTGCATTGGGTCTGGGACAAAGTTCAGAATGACTGGGACAGAGAATGTTTCCAGAAAACCAGGAGTCTGGTCCCAAGTCATCAGGCCCGCTCTGTGCAAATGGGGCAAGGGGGTTAAAACAAGGTGATGAGGAAGGAAAGTGGGATTTGGAGTCGGCAGGCCTGAGTTGGAATTTCTGTGACCTTCAGCAAGGTCCTCAACGCCTCTGTGCCCCGGCCCCTGTCTCTCGTTGCTTGGGATCTGGTACAGATTCCTGCCATAGGCCCAGGGCAGGCATTTTGGCCACAGTCAGTCCTCCTGCATGGTATGATTATTTGCATGTTTCAAAGCAAACTCACAGCCACAATCTCTGAACCAAAGGCTGAGTCAGGCCTTAAGAGATGGAATGGAAAGAGTTGTGAATGTGGGGCTTGAGGCCTGAGTGCTGGGGGTGTTCTTTCAGGAACTATTTTACTTCTCTGAGCCCTGGTTTCCACACTTGAATAATGACCAGAAGTCACACACTCCCCCAGCACACCCAGGAGCTGCTTTGAGGACGTATCTGTGATAGCACCAGCAGAGTGCAGGGCATAGAGCAGGCTCCAGACATCCTCCGCTCCACCCTGCCTTCCTGTGAGCCAGGGATCAACCTCCCTTCCCTGCGGGGCAGCCGAGAGCTGAATGTGCAGCTGGGATGGCCCCCACCCCATCTGGAGAAGGAGGCACCCCTCCCTACTTAGCCTCAGTGCAGGGGCCACAGGTTTGGGCCCTCCTGACCCAGCCAGGCCCTAACAGAGACGTTCATGCTGGTTTACCAGCCTGAGACAAGGGGCCATGTCAGCGGGCCAGCGCGGCATACCCACGGTTCCCCGGGGACCCACTCTACTGTACACGGCAGCTGGACCTGGCTGCAGCTTCAAGTGCAGTTTGCTTTTCTCATGGTTTCTTGGCTTGTTTCCTCCTCTGGAGCAGCCAGGCAGACTGCCTTCTGTGAGGAGAGGTGTGGGGAGGTGGCCAGGTTTGGGGAACCAGAGTCAGCGAGATGGTTTCAGAGCCCCGAGAAGCAGCCCCGTCCTCGTGTCTCCCCTCAGCCTCGGGGCAGGGGCCCCCCTCAAATGTGGCTTGTGGCTGCATGGGTGGGGAGGAGGACATGCTTCTCCAGATGAATAAAAACTGAATTAACTGAGAGGAGCTGGAACTGTGTGCGTGAGAGGACAGTTTGACAGGAACTAACACTGCTGCTGCTGTCGCTAAGTCGCTCAGTCGTGTCCGACTGTTCGCGACCCCGCGGACTGCAGCCCACCAGGCTCCTCCATCCACGGGATTTTCCAGGCAAGAGTACTGGAGTGGGGTGCCATTGCCTTCTCTGGGAACTACCACAGGTTCCCTTTAAAAAAGAATCTTCTCCTCTCTTAACTAGGATTGTAGGTGAAGTGTGATTCAGTTGACAGTGTATGGACACTTCTGGGTTGAGGGACCTGCCTTCTCCCCACAGTGGGTCTACTCGCCCTTCTGAGGGGTGGCCTGTGCCTCTCCACAGCCCTGCGTGGGGACCCTGAGGTTTGGGGGAGCAAGGCTGGGGCTGCGTGGGCTTCCGGGCTTTCCTCACCTCTTGCCCCACCTCCGGCTGTTGTTAGCCAGACTTTTGTCGCATCAGGGACTGTCCCTGCCTTCCCTGGCCTTGGAGTCAGTCTTCTCCCGCAGTTCTGGGCTGAGGCTACATTCTGGGCTCTGCTCTTTTTGTGGTGGGCAGGAGGGGCGGTGAGCTCATCCCTGGAGAGGATTAGTCATCAGAGAGACAGGGACAGATCTAGGGGGGCAGGACAGAGGACGGGCTCTATGTAAATGAGTCATCTTCCCTCCAGCTTCGAGGCCCCAGCTTGACAGCTGCTCCCCAGGAGAGGTTGTTAAGCGGGAGCGTCCCGGAGGCAGGCGTAGTTAACCGGCTTTTAATAACTCATTTTGCGGAATGATTTTTGGTGAGGAGAGAAAAACCTTAATCCCACAGATGAAGCGCATGGTGGGGGCAGGTTCAGTTAGCCCCATGGGCAAGGAAAACAGCACTGAGATTCAAAGTCGATTCTTGGGGTCACATGTCCATCACTCCCAGATTACCAAAACTTTTCTAATGTTAAAAATCCCCGACCCGCAGCCTGTGGGGTTCAGACTACTTTTTTAAGCCCCAGGCCCTCTCAGCCATCCCCACACACCCCTTAAAGATCATCCCAAAGGCCCCCAAAGAACAAGCAAAAGCGAACAGGAGAGTGAGAGGGCCCGCTTTCTCCACGGGGCTTGTGTGCTTCTGTGTTGCCTCTCTGGACCGAGTCAGGGAGCTAGTGGTAAAGAACCTGCCTGCCAATGCAGGAGACATAAGAGATGGGGTCGGGATCCCCGGGTCAGGAAGATCCCCTGGAGAAGGGCATGGCAACTCACTCCAGTATTCTTGCCTGGAGAAAGCCAAGGGACAGAGGAGTCTGGCATGGTCCATGGGGTCGCAAAGAGTCAGACACGACGGAGCGGCTCAGCACACACACACAGGGAGCTTCTAGTGTGAGGCCAGCCCCACGGCCCTCTGTGGCGCCGAGCCCTCCCCAGCGCTGAGCCCTCAGGGAGCCTCCCATCTGGTTTACAATTGAGACAAATCCTCAAGTACTAGTGGGCTTCTCTGGTGGCTCAGCTGGTGAAGAACCCGTCTGCCAATACAGAAGACACAAGAGACACAGGGTCAATCCCTGTGGTTGGGAAGATCCCCTGGCGGATGAAATGGTAACCCACTTCAGTATTCTTGCCTGGGAAATACCACAGACAGAGGAACCTGGCAGGCGACAGTCCATGAGGTTGCAAAGAGAGACACGAGTGAGCACGCACGCACGCACACACATGCACCCAAGTACCGGCAAACGTCGCACGCAGAGTGTCAGCTTTTCCACCACAGGCCCACTTTCCAGTATCAACCCCCTCCCCCCACTAACACATATGATTTCAGGATTGGAAAAGGTGGTGCCTCCCCCCCAGCATGGGGACCAGAGCCTGAAGCCAGCCCAGAGGGGATGTTCCACTCACCCAGGATGGCTGAGGACACGGAAGCCCGGTGAAGTGAAGGGACTCCAAGATAGTGGTGGAGTCGTCTTGGGTGTGTGTACGGGGGCTTTTCCTTGCTGCTGAAATGCCTAGTCGTAGTTCACCGGGCCCTGCTCCACCTGCGGCTCATCAGCTGTGATGTGAGGGCCAGCCTCGCCCGTGTGTTTCCCAGTTAAGCTTGCAGCTTCTTGAGCGCCTGCCACATTCTAGGCACTGTGGGAGGCACGAGGGAACCACCTCCTCATCCACTCTTCACAGCAACCTCACGAGGTAGGCGGTCATCAGGCGATTTTTAGAGGGAGAATAACGTGTCCCCGTCAGCCCATTAGTGAGTAGAGGCGCCAGAGCTTGATGCCACAGCCCCTGCCCTCAGCTCTCCAAGAAAGCCAATGTTGGCCCTTCCTAAGCCTGCAGGAAGGGAGGCTCACCGAGCTTGATGTTTCCAGAGTTTGTGAGTTTCTACTGTACACACACCCAAGACGACTCCACCAATAACTTGTTGTCCCTTCACCTCACGGGGCCACTGTGACCTCGGCTGTCCCAAGTGAGTGTCAGCATCCCCTCTGGGCTGGCTTCAGGCTCTGGTCTCCGCGCTGGGGGGAGGCACCACCTTCTCCAAAGCCGAAATCGAGTGTGTCAGAGTTTGTGAGTTTCTGTTGTACAAGGCCAGACATGTTGCTGGATGCCATGCCCAGATGATGGAGAAGCTTCTAGAGGTGTCAGGTGACACCCTCACTGCCACAGAGCTCCTGCAAGTTCAGCCTGAGTGTAAGGTGGACAGGAGGGTCCCCAGCCTTGCCCTCCTCCTTCTGCGTCAGGGTCACTCACTCCATCAACAAGAGTTGCTGAACGCTGTCTGTGGGCCTGATACCAGGCTGCACTTGGGAGCCAGCCAGGCTGGACCCAGCCCCTTACCCTGGCCCTGTGCACACCACTCTCCCAGCAGGGCACACCATATCTCTAACTTCCTCCTTCTCAAAGTCCCATCCACGCTTCAAGACTAAACATGAATACCTCTTCCTCCATAAGACTCTCAGTCACTGCAGGAGAACACAGCCCTGACCTAAGCAGCTCTGGGGACTAATTTAAATTTCCCAGGAGATTCCACTTTGAAGCCAGAGTTAAGAACTGCTGCTCTAGCCAAAAGCAGCCTACGTCTCTTTTGTCTGAACTCTCGTGCATTTGACTCTCTCTTAGCGCATCACAAACTCCTTTCTCTAGTTTCACACTGGGCTCTGCCACTTGCTTGCTCTGTGATCTGTGCAAGTTATTTAACCTAAGTGCCTTTATTAAGTGTGACTCAGTTTACTAATCTCACAAACGGGAATGATAATAATTCCCACTGTAGTTCATCAAATCTAAGACACCATCAATTATAGATGCACCAATAATGTATGCCATTAAGAATTTTGAATGCTGCCAAATACACTAAGTCATTGATTATAAGGTGCATCTTGATTTCAGGGGTGTTAAAACTTGAAGGAAAAAAATCTATGACTTAGGATGAATGACACCCAGTGTCTCACTGAATTGTGAGAATGGATGCATTGATTTACATGAAGCTTTGGCATAGTGCTTGGAAAGAGTGAGGGCTCAATACATATCAGCTATTATGTGATAATATAATTATCACATATTCCATGTTTCCACTCCTCATTAAATGCTTTAATAACTTCTTCCAGCCTTCCTTTCATTCTCAACCCTCCCAGAAGGTTTGGCCAGGCTGCTCAGCTGTCCTCCTCAGGAGAGGGACTTGGAGAAGGATGACATGGGCAGCCTCAAGGTTCCAGACCTGGGGCTTATGTGAGTCTTAACTGAAGTCTCACCTCTCAAGTGCCCAGCCCGCCTCCACGGAGCATGGCCATGTACTTCCTGCCTTCTCCCCAAGTCAGTGTCAGCTCCAACCACAGAGCCGCCTGAAGGCTGCCCCAGCCTCTGCCCCACAGCCCACCCCACATCTCCCACTGTTTCCTGTTTGGAGAGGCAGAGGTGCTGGAAGACTCAGCTGCTGGCCTGGCCTTGGGCAAGGCCCAGCTCTGTGTGAGCTTTAGGCCCCTTGAGTGTTAAAGTGAGCCTGTTACCCCTCCTCCAGCAGTCAGGAAGGATCCCAAGAGAGGGGGGTGTTGGGAGATGCTTCCCAGAGGAGTGTGCCCAGCAGACAAGTAGGCCATGGGTAGGGCTGCCAGATTTAGCAGATAAAAATACAGAACTCCCAGTTAAATATGAATTTCAGAAACACAACGAATCTTTTTTTTTTTTTTAAGTGTAAATATGGCCCATGCAATGTTTGGGATGTTCTTACACTAAAAAGTTCATTTGTTTATCTGAAATTCAGGTTTATCTGGGAGTTCTATATTTTATCTGATGAGTCCAAATGGGTACTTTCCCCTCCTCTGCCCACTGCCCCCCTGACCTCAGCTTTCTCACTGTCCCTGACATTTAACTCTCATCCTTGAGAGGTTCTTGAAATTTTTATTTTCAGTTATTGAATCAGCAAATAACTATCACTGCCTAATTTATATATGATTCCCTTGTCCACTGTGAAGAATAGAAAGAAGACTTTGTTAAGTGTTTATTAATGTGCTAGGCAAGGGCTTCTGCAGTGGCTGAGCAGTAAAGAATCTGCCTACAATGCAGGAGACACAGGAGACACCGGTTCGATCCCTGGGTCGGGAAGATCCCTTGGAAGAGGGCATGGCAACTGGCTCCAGTATTCTTGCCTGGAGAACCCCATGGACAGAGGAACCTGGTGGGCTTCAGCCCACAGGGTCGCAAAGAGTCGGACACAGCTGAAACGGCTGAGCACCGCATAGCACAATATGCTAGGCAGGCACTATCCTAAGAGTTTTAGATGTATTGACTCAGTTTAGTACAGAAAATGGAGGCACAGAAAGGTTAATTAATTTGCTCAAAGACAATTCCTAGTGGAGCTAGGATTCAAACCTGAGCAGCCTATATAATCTATAATTCCAAATTGCCGATATAATGGTCCTTCCTCCCAAGGGGTCCCCAAACTCATTGTGGAGACCGTCCCATGAAGTTGATTCTAAGTCATCTGCGCTTGGTGCTCAAAGTAAGGTTCACTGACCAGTTGCAGTGGCCTCACCTGGAGCCAGGTTAGAAATTTGGAATAATGAATGCCACCTCAGAACCTGATAAGATTCCAGGTTGGTCCTAGATAATCGAGTCAGAGAATCACTACTCCAAACAAGTAGAGTGACAGTCAATGCATTCACTCAACAGACTTGGCCCAGCACATTCTACATGCCAGGCACTGCAAAGGCATTGCAGCGTTGCAGTGACTTTTTTAAAACGTGGGAAATCCTCACACACGTTTTTAAATGTCTCATCCTTAGTTTTTCGTGAGCATAAAGTATGGCATTTCCTGAAGATTACTTTTTGAAATACCCAAGTCACTCGAGGTGACTAAATACATTCTACGGTCAATGGCTTATGTTTGAGGAACACTGGACTGTGTTAGCATAGCCCTCATGGTTTCATATTAACACAGTGAGCACTCTGAAAAGTCCTGCAGTAAATAAACTTGTTTCATTTTAACTTGTTTTTTAAATCATGGGAATTCTCTCCACCTTCCATTAAGTCTACTGACTCATCTTGAGCAACACCCATCGGCAGGCTGTCTTACAGTTCAGAGAGGGTTTGTATCAGGAGCTCATTTTACAGATGAAAAAACAGAAGTTCAGAGGAGTTAGTGATAGTGACTTGCTTCAGTCACTTGGCTGATAGGAGCTACAGCAGAAGTCAAAGCTTTGAGTTCAGGTCTGGTACTGTTTCCTTGTTTAACCAGGCCCTTAACCACTGGCACCAGCTGGAGTGCGTTTGGTTGTACGTGACAGAAGGCGTAGGCAGGAGAAGGGATTCATGGGTTCATGTACCTGGAAGCCCAAAGGTCGGCCAGACAGCCTGGCCCGTTTGACTGGACAGTTCATTGGGGCTTTCAGGACAACTTGACCCAGCCTTCTGCAGTGTCAGCTTCATCTAAGCTGGCTCCTCATGGTCACAGATGGCCACCAACCACTCCTGGGGCCACCTCCTGCTCCCTCCATACCCAGGGCAGCACTCTTAAAAGTGAGAAGCATTTGACCCAGAAACGATCAATGAAACTCTCATCTCATCTGATTGGTCTGAATGGGGTCACATGCCCATCCCTGAGCCAAACTCTGTGGCCATGAAAATGCCCTGCACTGATTGGCTTAGGCCTATATCCTCCAACCAGTTATAGTAAGGGACTGGATTTTCCAGATTGGGCTAGACTAATGGAGCCCACCCTTGGCTGTTGGGTCAATTCTTCAAGGGGCCTGGCTGCTATACTTTCGGGGTGGGGGGTGGGGTGATGGTTAAAGGAGATAGCTGCAATGTCCACAGCAAGGGTTTTATGTTACTCGAAATTTAAACCAACAAATCATTATGATGTATATTTTAAATATCTTACAGGTTTATATGTCAACTACAACTCTCTAAAGCTGAAAAAAAAAAGTTTTAGGGAATTTAAATCAAAATATTTGAAATTAGGCAAATTCCAACCAGTAGGGTCATCAACAATAGAGTATTATATTGTTTCTTAAAGGAAGCGCTTTAGCCCATTCACATGAGAATCATCAGGGGACATTTGTTAAAATGCAGAGTCCTGGGTCATTCTAAATAAGTCTCTGGAGTGGGACCTGCCTTGGAATCTGCATTTTAATCATGCATCCCAGTTGCTTGGATTCACTGTGGCTTACACCTGTTGTCCTGGGGTAATTATTTGCTGTCAAGTATCTCAGATTAGATTATAAATTATACTTCCCCTCCACCAAGATGACACTGCAGAGCTAGTAGGAAAAGTTGCCCCAGATGAGGAACCCAAATGTCCCATTTGGTGCAGTGAAAAATGGCACCAGAGTCAGTTCAGCCACTTAAAAACAGTAACTCGCTGAGTATCTTACTCAGCCCATGGCCTTGCCTGCACTGTTGCGGTTGATGATGCATCCCTCTCAGGATGGCCGAGGGGATGGGATGAGGGGACATGTCCAGTGTCCAGCACAGAGGCTGCCACCCAGGGCCTGAGACAGATCAGTGCTGGCCTCCCCATCTCGCTTCCAGGCTCTCAGAGCTGAACTCCAGAGGCCCTGTCACTGGGGCCCCATTTGCGAAGGCGGCACCAGACAGACTGTGGGAATGAGCTTCACAGCTTTTGTCAAAGTGGCATAATAAAGCCCCCAAGTGTCTGCTCTCTGCAAACTGGGATGGCAGATCAATTGTGGCATAAACAAAACAGCAGGCTTGGTGCGAACCCAGGGACAGATTACGCCTCTGCAGAGTGTGAGTGGGGGAAGGGGGAATTCTCTGGGTGGTTGGGTTTGCCTTTTCTCTGGCTGAAGCTTCAAGGCCCTTCTCCAGAGCCAGCCTGGCTCCCCACAGATTGCCAGGGTTTGGGGGGACTGTTCTTCCATTGTGGGAACATCTGGCTAGGCAGCAGCACCAGGCACTGACCCTACCCCTCTCAGCGCCCCCAGAGCTCTGAGCCTCTCTTGGTGCTGATGGGGAAGGACAGTGGACCGTGCCCCCTCCACCCTGTCTCTGGAGCTGAGCCGATGGTGGGTCTGTAGGAAAGCAAAGGGGGGTGAAGTGGGCACAGGGCCAGACCTCAGGAAAAGGCCAGTGAGAGGGACCCTGGCGTTGAGTGCCCTCTGTGATGCCAGGGAACCTCCTACCTGCCTGTCCTCTTCATTTTCGGCTAAAAGTGCCAGAGCCAGTCACACAGTTGGTGTCATTTGGGGCCTACAGTCATAGCCACGAGGAGACCTTAGGACCAGGTCTGGCCCAGCTTCTGCGTGGAGGCAGCAGGGAAAAGCTCTGCCCTTGTCCAGGGGTGAGCCGCTGAGAGCAGAGGGGTAAGTGGAGAGCTGTGTAAAACCTCTAAGAAGGCAGCCTAGGTCATCTGTGAGGGCGTCTGTCTTGTTTTCCACCAAAGCCCTGAGTGTAGCACAAGGCCTGCCAAACCAGGTCCTCAGTGTTTGCTGGGAAAAGGAATGAGCCAGTAGAGGTTGGCCTTGCGGCTGCACCACAACACCCATTGTTAGGATAGGCATACCTTTTCATGGAGCCCATATGTCTTTGGTGATCCCCCCAAACACAGGCACCACCACCCTGCACCTTTCCTTGAGTGGGTGGTGCTTCCTATGACTACACTGCATGCTCACCTGCCCTCCGCCCCTCAGGCCCCCATGATCCAGGAGGCAGCCCTCGTGGGCAGTCTCTTCAGATTTGGCTGCAGAGGTCACTTGCCCCCTGTCACTCTCCCCCGTCCCTGGTGCAGGATGCCCTAGGAGACTGCTCCCACTAGTGCTCCCACTCCCTGCCCCTGCCTGTGTGAGCTGCACCAGTCAGCCTTCGGCCCAGGGAATTGTCCAGCACAGGGTCAGATTCCCGGAGACACCTCTGGCTCTCCCAGAACCCTCAGCATGCTCTGCTCCGGTGCTCCAGGCTGAGTTTACAAGTGTCTGCAGTTCAGCCAGCATCCACCAGGAAACGAGTTGCCAGGCTGCCCCTGCTGCAGCCTCATGCTCTCTTGACCAATCCCACCCCCACCATCTCTTGCCTTGGGGATGCCACAGCACCCTCCTATTTCAAGGCCATCTCCCATTATCCCTGGGTACTTTCTAGCCTTTCTGTACAGCGTGGAAGTGGGTGGTACCAGTTACTGGCCACCCTATTTTGCTGATTTAATAGATACAATGTAGGTGTATTTAAAACTTCTCTTTATGGGTTTCCCTGGTGGTTCAGTGGCTAAGACGCCAAGCTCCCGATGCAGGGGGCCCGGGTTTGATCCCTGGTCTGGGAGCTAGATCCTGCATGTCACAACTCGGACTCAGCACAGTCAAATAAATAAATATTTAAAACTTCTCTTTAGAATGAGGGCTAATGTATTACATGTCACGCTAAACTTTTAGCTGAAAATTCTAAAGAACAGGAAAATTCCATTCAATATTCTCTTAGGCATAGTATTAATATTCCAGGCTCAGCATTTTTCATTTCTTTAGGAATTTAGCCAAGTGATCCCCCAACCAGAGGTGTTGTTTTCCCTTCATGAGTAGCAGCAGTGTTGTGTATGATGGTCTAAGCACCAGGCAAGAAGCCAGGACACAAGTATGGCATCTGTCCCCCCACGAACCATCTGTCCGCCACGAGCTGTAGGTCATGTTCCCTCAACCCCTGCTCCCTCACCTATACAGTGACAGGTAGACCAGAATTAAGATCCCTCACAGTTCCTAATCATCTAGGCATTTTGAGGTTTTTCTTATCATGAGAGTAAAAAAGCTCCTAAAACATAGTTTGAAAAGTTATTATACAATGAACACTCATCTAACCACCACTCAGATCAACAGATCACTTCCAGCATCCCAGAGTCTCCCTGGGTCCACTTCCACTCACCCCGCCCTGCCACCCCAAAGCAAACTCCAATTCTGACTTTTATCTCAATTTCCTTTGTAATTTTACCAGTCAGGTATGCATCCCTAAAAAGGTACTGTAGTTTGGTTTTACCTGGCTTTGAATATTATGCCAATGGAATACTTTTGTGTCCAGTTTCTTTTAACATTCTTTTTGTGAGGTTCATTCATGTTGTTGCAGGTAGCAGTGGTCTTTGCTTTTTCTTTGCTATATAGTATTTTCTTGTATGAATTGACCATGAATTAGTTATGCTGGTGGACACCTGGGTTATCAATCTGTTAGTAGGATTTCTATTACAAATACACACAGAGACAAATACAAACACTCCCACTCCACATATTGTCATATTGATTCAGAGTTGATTTCTTTATGAATTCAGAAACTTGAGTTTGACTTTAAAGTGTAGCAAAATCCCTCTTTTGAACTCCTGGTTACACTGCTAGTTTGTTTTTTTTCACACTCTTATAGCCAAATTCTGAACCTAGGGACATAATCCCTAGGAGGAGACATCTTCCTCAACAGAGGTATCAGTATAAGATTTTCTCCTAAGTTGAGTCATTAAGCATAAGATGAAGACAATGTCAGGCAATGGGGCATTTCCTCCAAGGATTCTAGAAAATGATTAGCATACACATTTAAGGAATCATTCTGAAAAAAATTTTTCTCTAGGTTTTTCAGGGACATAGTTAAGCCACCCCTTTCCCAGAGCTGGCCCTACCTCACTAACAGGGCATAGGTAGACCTCTTGACCTTGGGCATGCATTAAACAGGGATGCCCCTGAATTTTAGCTGCAGAGGTCTTGATAGGTGCTACCGTGCTGCTCTGATAATGTGTTTTCAGCTCAGACCCCAAGCAGCAGTGGATCTTCATGCTAAGGGATAACATCCCCTCCCATAACCAGAGTCAGGTAGCTATGGGTCCCACAAAGACATCACAGCTGGCAGCTGGCTGAGAGCTCATGGTGGAGGAGCAGAGCTGCCAATCTGCAGGACCCTGGCCAGGATGGGCCAAGCACCCTGGCCAGAAGCCAAGCCTTCTGCAGCAATCAGTCGATAAAGAAACTCCCTTTAAGACTGTGCTTTGAACAAGTGGGTAAATTAAGACTTAATTATAAGAGTTCAAAGCAGTAAGCAGCTGCCCAGGCATAGAGCAGACCTCTCAGGATAAAAGTCACTCCAGACACACAGCAGCACAGGACCCAGCTGGGCTGAAACCTTTCCCTTGGCTACAAGTGGAGCAAGGGTGATTGATGGTGGTCCTTGGGTGAGAAAGAGCTGATGTCCAATGGCAGAGACAGGCTCACTCTCTGAAGGCTGCATACTCATTCTCAAACAATCCTTTGTCAGTTTCATAAACCCCTTTTCAGAGACCATCAAATATAGCTACCTGGACTGAATACACCCTACCTGGTCCTCAGCGATTCTATCAAATGAAGCCTTTATGGAATTCTGTCCTAACAAGGCCCAAGTGTGCCACTGGTACATTAAAAAAAAAAAAAAAAAAAACGATTTGAGTGGTGAGAGAGCAGATGACACTTGTGTGGTTTGTGGGTATCTCAATGTCTTCCCCTGTGCAGCTGTTTTATGTGTCGCCATGGGTCTTTCCTAGTGACTCTCTCACCCCACTGGTATTGATTTATAGATCCCCCAGAAGAGGAGTCATGTATCCTCCATCAGTTTAGTGGTTGTCCAGACTTAGGAACCATATCTGGTGCCGCCAAGGGAGAGAAATGTCTTGGCACTGCTTCTCCTCCAGGTGAGTGGTGCCACTCAGGATGAGAGCCATGTCAACACCTGAACACAACTGCGCCGCGCCGGGTGGGGACCACCTGTCCAGCCAGGACCGCGCTGATCCCTGCTCTGTCCCCACAGGTTTCGGCATGACCACCCCCGCCACGGTGGGCGGGAAGGCCTTCCTCATCGCCTATGGGCTGTTCGGCTGCGCCGGGACCATCCTGTTCTTCAACCTCTTCCTGGAGCGCATCATCTCGCTGCTGGCCTTCATCATGCGCGCCTGCCGGGAGCGCCAGCTGCGCCGGAGCGGCTTGCTGCCCGCCACCTTCCGCCGCGGCTCCGCGCTCTCGGAGGCCGACTGCCTGGCAGGCTGGAAGCCCTCGGTGTACCACGTGCTGCTGATCCTGGGCCTGTTCGCCGTGCTGCTGTCTTGCTGCGCCTCGGCCATGTACACCAGCGTGGAGGGCTGGGACTACGTGGACTCACTCTACTTCTGCTTCGTCACCTTCAGCACCATCGGCTTCGGGGACCTGGTGAGCAGCCAGCACGCCGCCTACCGGAACCAGGGGCTCTACCGCCTGGGCAACTTCCTCTTCATCCTGCTCGGCGTGTGCTGCATCTACTCGCTCTTCAACGTCATCTCCATCCTCATCAAGCAGGTGCTCAACTGGATGCTGCGCAAGCTGAGCTGCCGCTGCTGCGCGCGCTGCTGCCCCGCGCCCGGCGCGCCCCTGGCCCGGCGCAACGCCATCACCCCGGGCTCCCGGCTGCGCCGCCGCCTGGCCGCACTCGGCGCCGACCCCGCGGCCCGCGACAGCGACGCCGAGGGCCGCCGCCTGTCGGGCGAGCTCATCTCCATGCGCGACCTCACGGCGTCCAACAAGGTGTCGCTGGCGCTGCTGCAGAAGCAGCTGTCGGAGACGGCCAACGGCTACCCGCGCAGCGTGTGCGTCAACACGCGCCAGAACGGCTTCTCGGGCGGCGTGGGCGCGCTGGGCATCATGAACAACCGCCTGGCCGAGACCAGCGCCTCCAGGTAGAGGCGCAACCTGTCGCGCCACGGACCCTCAAGCAGGCTGGCGTGCAGCCGGGCGGCGTTTGCCCTCCTCTCAGACGCTGGCGCTTTCTTAACCTTTATCCAATAAAATAAAACCAAAAAAAAAAAAAAAAATTTTTTTTTTTTAAAGAAATACTATTTGGCCAGGCCTGATGTTATCAAGGGCAGGTTTTGGGGGAGCCTGTTATTCTTGTGGGTCCCCTTCTTGGAGAACCGTGGTCCCCAGCAGATTCTCCTCCGGGGAGAGAAAAAGTGGCAGCCCAGACCCTCGCCTGGTGCGCACGGCAGCCAGGGGAGTGCCGCCCCAGGGTTTTGCAGACTGGCACTAAACCCCGCCTCCATGCACATAAGCAGCTGGCAACCCCAAAGCATATGGTGCAACTTTCCATGGCTCTGAATTACCTCCGCAGCATTTAGAATCCTGGCCCAGCCTAGCAGCTTCCTTCTGGTCGTCAGAAATGATATAGTCACAGTTATGACAGGTGGGGGTGGGGAGAGCCATATGTTGCCTCCTGATGTATATATATAGAACAGCCGCTACACACAGAGAATGGTGTAGTATTATGCAATGAGATGCAGCATAGCACCAACTTGCGGACGGTGGCATTTCCCAGAGATCTGGGAATTGCCATGGTAAGGGGCTTAGGAGGCCTTTCTCAGCCTGGAGTTAGTCCACTTAGAACATGGAGCTGGGCAACTCTGTTTAAGGAGGGAAAGCCTGCAGTGGTCTGCAGGGCTCACTCAGGCTACAGAAGCCCAGCTCTGCCTCAGCTGGCTGATCTCTGTGGCTCAGGGCACATCTCTGAATCCCCTCAACTCTCCTTCCTTTCACCAGCATCATCCGTGGGAATGCTTTTTGTTGTTAAGCCAGGAACATCTGAGTCTTCTCAGACAAGATTTTTCTTTGTTGGTGGGGATTTTTTTTCTCAACCTTTTTTTCCCTTGTAGAGAGCCTGAGGGGTGCAGAGCACCCCCTCCTGCTGCCTCTCCCCTGTAGCAGGGCTCTGCTAGCTGCACCGGTGGGCACCAGGGCCTGCAGCCCTGGGAACCAAAGCAGCCATACTGCAAGTGACAAAGAACATAACTCCAAAGCCCATAATGTGTTTGGGATACATCCCATTCTGAGCCCTGTGGGTCCCTCTGATACTCAGGTGAATGTGTTTTTTTCCACACACACAGTCTATATTGGAAGTGGAGGCAAGCCGGAGGGAGAAAGCTGGTGGATGGAAGAAGCAGTTTTGGGATTCAAGTTTTGGTCTGGATGATCCTCAAGCTGAAAGACAGGTTCTCCTAGACTCACCCTCTGCCTCGCAGGGAGTCATCCACCTGGAGGAAGGCCCGATGCCCAGTCTTCATTGAAGAGATGAAGGTCTCGGACTATAAAGGAACAATCCTCTATCGGCCCATTTTCTCATCTAAAAAGATGACGATCCCAAGGACAAATACCAGAGTCTAGTCAGACACAGTGTGACCCACCAATATATATACAGCTTCTGACAGGAAGTCTTAGAAAAGCACCAGGACACCTCACACCTTCTGCCTGAAAGGCATCAAAAGCCGTGAAATCTCCCTTCTTGGAAATGAAGGAAGCATATGTGCCTGGAACTCTCAAACAACACACACAGCATTAAGAGTCATGCTTGAATGTCAGCCTCCCCTCGCCCCTTCCAGTTCATGGCAGGAAGGAAAAGACAAATTCAGATCTGAGCAACTCTCCAGCTACTTTGGGATCATTTCTTTTTTGGGTGGTGAGGGGTCATTTCTAATTTGGATCTAAATTGGCTTTTAAACACAGACCCTAATCTGGGAGTGAAGCCAGTGAGGAGCGGGCCTGGACAGAAGTCAATCTTGCCAATTCCTGAAGGGTAGGCTTCCAGAGAGCCACACTTCCAGGATGCACTGTGACATCAGCTAGACTGGCTCCATGAGCCACCCTTCCCAACCCCGCCACCCCTTCCTCCATGTGAGCGACAGCTGCAGTCACACTGAAGGGACATGTTCAGAGAGGCACACATGTTTTCAGGGCAGAGTCCTCTAATGGGACCTAGAAATAAGGTTTCAGGTCTGTCCCTTTAAAAGAAGGAAAGATGAAAAGGCATCCAATTAGAGATGTCACCTAGGCAACAGGAAATAACTTGGGGATCTGAGCCATCCAGAGGGAAAGCAGACATCCCCGTGACAGAGATACCTAGACCACGAGGACTAAACAACAGGCAAAACAGCAACCTACCCAGAAAGGTGAGCCCCAGGAACAGCACAGAAGACTTAAGACACAGTCATCCAGGCTGCTTGAGCTAGGCAGGCCAGAAGGGGCGTCCAGCAATCCTCTGACCACGAACAGGACTGCACAGAATCCCATCCCCATGAGAGGGAACAGGATCTGCCTCCAGAGAAGAAAAGCTCGCCACCTTCCTTGGCAGTCTTCTTGTCACCGCTGCTCCCTGACGTCTCTTCTGGGTTGCTCATGCTGCAGCCTTAGCTGTTTTCACTTCTTTTCCTGTGCTTTCCCGTTGGAAGGAGGCAGTTGCAGACAGCTTGAGCACGCTTCTGAGGGAATTGAAAGCATCGTTCAAGGGAGCCAGGAAAGGGACCTCTCTTCCTCAGCAACCTCCCAGAGAAACACCGGCCCTCTAGTGTACAGTGGCAGATCAGGGCTCAGTGGTATGCACGGACTTTTGTTCACGTTCCGTTAATCTACTCTCCGCTTCGCAATAAACATTGTCTTTCACCTCAGGCCAAAGGGGCTGCTTCCCTTGGAAAAGCCAAACTCACAAGGTCAGTGGGAATGTCAGAACCTAGACCCAGAGCTAAAAGGCTTGTTTGATATCCTGCTTGAGGGCGAGCATTGAGAACTAGACCTGCCTGACAAGCTGGGATGGGGTCCTCCTTTCATTTCAGGGTTATAGACATCATTAGGGACCCCTGATTTGGTGCAGGTTTCTGAACCCCTGGCTAAGAAAGTGCTCCTTTCTCTTAGATGCTGTGGCCTCTCCCACCACGCAGGGGTCTCAGGTCTGACCCACAGCTGGTAGCTCACAGTGCCCTCAGGCTCCAAGAGTTGCTTTCTAACCTGAGGCCCACACTCACTCCTCTCGTGCTGGGGCTGTGAGGCTGTGGTAAAGACAGCATGGGCTCTAAGAAGCCCTTGTCACCCAGCTGTGGCCATGCAGAGGCCAGAATCCTAGACAGGAGCCTGGCCTTCCAGAGCCAGGTGGGCAAGGGCACGCCTTGATGCCGTGTTCAGTAAGAAGACCAAGTAGTCAGGCCCTTGTGTTCTCTCTGAAGCCAGTGCTTCTGTCTGGGTCTGGCGGAGGAGGCAGAAGGCTCAGGCAGCCTCAGGCCCTCAGCTTGTGGAAAATGCCAGGCAATCCTGGGCTTTTGCCAGGAGTGTCACATATTGCAGCCTCATGCACACATGTGCTCACACACACACACATGCACACGTGTCAGCTTTATAAAGAGCTACTAGCCCCTTTCCCCAAGGCAAAAAAAAAAAAAAAAGAAAAGAAAAATCCCAGTCTGGGCTACTTTAAGAAGAAGGATTTTTGCATTTTTAGCTCCCTGGAAATCTGCAAGGGCCTGGAAAATTCCTCCCTGTCTTGGGGGAATTTCATGAACACTTTGCACAGATCTGTGTTTTACACAGAAGCCAGCGACCAAACCCAAGCCAAACCCTGGAAAACAGCTGCTGAATGTACTCAGGCTCCTCCGTCCCTCAGACAGGCCTCCCAGCAGAGCCCTGCCTCCTGCGCGCCCCCTCCCAGGTGGGTGAGGAGCATAGCAGGAGCCATGGGCCAGACGGCTCCATCTTACTGTAACTTTTTACATTTTTCACAAACAAAAAGCACAATTGCACGTGCTCACTGTCTGGAAAGCACATTCAGACAGACTGCTTGAGGCACTTCTGAGTCCAGAAGAGGCACTGGCTGGGGCTCATTTCTTTGTTGGAACAGTTGTTAGAAAATATGCTGCTTGGTGCTGCCAAAGGCTCCCTACTCTGTGGGGTTGGGGAGAGGGGGAGAGGGCTGCTGACAGCACTCCTGACCTCGAGGACAGGGCCATCAGCCTGGACTCTGGCCCCTGGAGCAGCTCTGACACCTCCAGGCACCGTGCCCACCCAGCCAGTCTCCACCCTGGAGTGGTGAGATTACTGCACCAACCTGACCCAAGACCCTCCCCTTCCCCTTGCTGTCAGCCTCCTCCCCTTCCACCCCCCCCTCTTCCACCCTGTCTTCCCTAGGGAAGCTACCCCCTTGCTTTACAGATCATTTTCTATGCTCCCTGTTCTCTTAGGAGGGATTTAGAGCATGCGGGGCCAGTCTGCAGGGTTTCTTAAACAATACATTTATTTTTCTGAGCAGCACTCCAAGAGAGGGTTTGAAGGGTGTTGAAATTAACGATGAATAAAATGCAGCCTGCCACCCCTTTGAGCTGTTTGCTTTCTGTCTGTCAGAGCCGCCTGCCTCTCCACCTCCCTGATCACACCTCCTCTCAGGGGGCCCCAAGAGACATCGGCTCTGAGGACTGGGCCTGGGTGGCAGCGTCTTCGGGGAGTTACTCTGGAAAACAACTGTGTCATTCATGTGAGCTAAGGGCACCAACAGACATCCTAGGCCGCTTCCCCAGATGGGCTAAAGCAGACTGATAGCCAGGCCCGGAAAGAAAGTAGGGGTGTGGAGGAACCAGCACTGGGGAAACAGTCCCAACTGTGCCCAAGGTTTCCAGTTCTGGCTGTGCACTAGACTTTCCAAAGGGACCTCTGAAAGATACTGATGCCCCAGCCCCATGCCCCAAATCTGATTTTAGTGGTTGCAGGAGGGAAGCAGGCAGGCCTTGGAATTTTTTGGCAGCTGCCTGGGTGATTTTGAAGGGCAAATGTCTTAAACCCTAAACCTTGTCTAAACACAGAGTGCTCACATTGTGGTGTGGTGGAAAGGCCACCTATTCAGAAGCTAGGAAGACTGGATTCTCATTCTGCACCTGGCAGTCAGCTTTCTCAGATCCTCAGTCTCCCCATCTGCAAAATGGGATAATGATCTCACCCTTCCCCACACCTCCTAGGAGGCTTGGAACGCTGAAAAGTGTAAATGCTCCACATATACAATATCACTGTTATAGAAGCATTTCATGATAAGAGACCAAGGAGCTCCTATGGCTTCTGCAGCAGGCCCTCTGTGGTGCCAACTAGGACAGAAAGTGCATTAGTTGCTCACTCATGTCCAACTTTTTGCAATCCCATGGAGCGTAGCCTGCCAGGCTCCTCCATCCATGGGATTCTCCAGGCAAGAATACTGGAGTGAAGGCTGCAACCAAATGATTTCTTCTGCCCATGATGCCTTTGCAACCTCTCCTTTTTGACCCCTCTTTAATCACCATCTCCAATTCCACTGAGGCTTCCTCTCTCCTCCTCAGCCTCCTCGCCAGGTTATCTTTATGCTTCAGTTTGCTCTAGATATGAGATGCAATTGATAGGTCACTCAAGTACAGGCCCTGCCCGCCTCAATCTACAAAATCACTCCCTGGCTCCCTCAAACCCCAAAGTTTCCGTATAGCTGCAATGATACACAGTATACTATTTTCCATTCTGGTTTGTTTTGTTTTAATGCTATTAAATTGACTTCCTGATCTGCCTAGGAATCATACCCGACTTTGCAAAACTGTAGCCTTTGGTGTTTCTGGAAAAAGGCCTTCCCATTCCCCTGCTTCCAGCAGAGACCTACCAGCTAGCTGTTGCAGTGGAGGAGCCTGCCCTATGGTCACCCATCAGCCTCCTTCTGTCTTTGGGCCTCTTTCCCCAGCTGTATAATCAGCTCAGGTCAGTGTTGCAGCTGCATGAAGTGGTCCTCACCTTCCTTTCAAGCTCTAAGGCCTAAGATTCCTATGACATTTGATCAATAGATTTCCACCCAGCCATCCCGGATGGATTGCCAACACTTCCCTTCTAGGGTGAGTTACCTTTCTGTTTTCCTGATGAAAAGTGAGAGGCGCTTAGTCATGTCAGACTCTTTGTGACCCCATGGACTATACAGTCCATGGAATTCTCCAGGCCAGAATACTGGAGTGGGTAGCTGTTCCCTTCTCTAGGGGATCTTCGCAACACAGGGATCAAACCCAGATCTCCTACATTGCAAGTGGATTCTTTATCAGCTGAGCTACCAGGGAAGCCTGATGAGAAGATAATAAAAAAAGAACTTATATTTGCCAAGCCAGGCTCTTGGACAAGGGATTTGTATGTTTATCTCAATCTCCTACCAACCCTGGGAGTTTGGTACTTTTCCCGTTTTGGCCCCAGATCGGAGGGGATAGGTCATTTGTTTAGTTTGCGACCAGCAACTTCTTGCCATGCTAGGGCCGGAAGAGACAGGGTGAGAAAGACAGCACAGCCCTTACTCCAGGCTGTGGGAGGCCGGCAGCAAAGAGGGCCTGGCAGCTCTGCAGAATGAGCATTCCACGTCCGTGGGCCGTCTGGGCTGCCAGGCGCGCCCACAGAGAGACAGCCAGCCCACCAGGCAGTCGGAGGAGCCTCTCAGATGCAGGCTGTCCAAGCTGAGCACAAGAGGGGCCCAATGATCTGGCTGCTGAGAGGTAGAGGTGTCGCAGTCAGAAGGAACCATGTGTAGGAAGACAGGAAAGGGACCTGTGTGCAGTCCCCTGGGCCTAGAGCCAGCACAGAGCTTTCTTGACTGTAAGAAGTGGAGTTTGGGCAAAGTACATTTGTGGCTCTTTCCAATTCCACTTTGAGAGAAACATTCACAGAAGAGATGTTGGTGGAATCACTAAAGAAAGGTGTAACCATAAGGCAACGAATGCCTGGTGTGAGAGCTCACTTCTGCCTCTCTGGTTTCTGTCTCTCTGGCCTGTGGTGAACAGACTTCCCCACCTTCCTATGGTTCCTTTTCATTGTCAGCAAAATGAGGGGCTAGCTTTCAACCTGTAACTCCGAGGTTCAGGAGGAGAAATGTCAAAGTGCCACAGGGATTCCTATCAAGAACCATCCTTAGCAAACCTCGGCTATTTCCCCGACCCAGCTTGGACAGTTTGTCCCAGTTCTTTGTCCATGGACTGGGCTGAGTGGGACCAGCCATCTGGATGCAGGAAACAAGGAACTGTGCCCCACTGAGGATGGACCGGCTTCCTGCTGAAAGTTGCAGGCTCAACACACCCCTAACCCTGTGAGAACCTCCATGAGCTCCGGGTCATCCTGTTGGTCTGGCCTCATCTTTACAGCTGTGATGGCCAATGCAGTAGCCATCAGCCACACACAACTCTTTAACTGTAAGAACTTAAATTAAATGGAATGGAAACTTCAGCTCTGCAGCTGAATTAACCACACTCACTTGCAGGCAGAAAACAGCAGAAGCATGGGCCCCACCTCCAATCTGCCTCTCAAATCTGTACAAGTGCATCTAACATGCCTTATCCAGACTGGTAGCTGCAGGAGAGTCGGGGACGTGCCGTTTTCAGCTTCTAGACTCTGCAGTACAGGACAGCCTGCTACAAGGTGGGTGGGTTAGATGCAAGGGCCTGTCAGCCAGTGATCAACCCCTTCTTCGGCCATGTGGAGGGTCTGCCTACAGGAGGGGAAGGGAGGCCCCTGTGCCAAGGAAGCGGAGGCGGACCGAGTTGCCTGCCTGAGGCCAGTGTGCTCCCCGAGGCCTGGTGCCTACAGTTCTTCCTCTAGATCTTTCTTCACCCCTGTGAGCCCATCACTTCTGCCATTGCCTGTGGGCTGAAGTTAGGTTACCTGACCCTGCAACTGAAAAAGTCTTCCCTGGTGGCTCAAGCAGTAAAAATCTGCCTGCAGTGCAGAGAGCTGGGTTCAACCCCTGGGTCAGGAAGATCCCCTGCAGAAGGAAATGGCAACCCTCTCCAGTAGTCTTGCCTGGGAAATCCCATGGACAGAGGAGCCTTGCGGGCTACAGTCCACAGGGTTGCAAAGAGCCAGACACGACTGAGCGACTAACACTAGCAGTCTTTTTACCTCAAATTAAATCCTTCCTTGCTCCTTGAGGGAGTCTTTTACAGTGATAGCCACTTTCATAGGAAAGTTCAGTCTTTGCATACATCTCTGGCAGAGTGAGTGCAGTAACCTTTCACAGTAAAGTGTAGATGACTGAGAGTGGTGCCTGTCTCGGAGACCAGATTCTGAAGAAGCAGAGGGAAGGGAAGGCCCTGGCTCCTCGTAGAAGGTGATGCACGCTCTACCAAACAGACTAAGGCCATGGAAAGGCCATTGGAGAGCATCAGGGATGAACTTTGTTGACTCAAGCTGCAGAGAACAGAAGCTGAATAGAAGCCCTAATACTCCTTCCCTTTAAAAACAAATTCCCAGCCATCCCTTGTTTTATTTCTAACAAATGCTCAGTCTCCTGTGTTGACTGAATGTTTATGTGACAGGGTCTCTGCCAGCCCGGCTTCTAATTCTATTAACCAAACACCCCAACATTCCCAGGAATCTCTCAATCTGTCTCCCTCTTCCATGTTCCAACTTCCCCAGATTCTCTCCTGAGCATCCAGAGCTTGGGGTAAGAGGGTGGTGAGAGGGAGATTTCTCCTGGCTGGAGAGCCAGGGAGCATCTCTGTTCCAGAAACTTGGAAGGTCTGCCCCTCCCCAGCCCCCCAGCCCCACCCTATTCTCCCTAACAAGGAATTTCTCTTTTCATTGGTCAAAGAATCAAAATAGGGCTTCCCTGGTGGCTCAGTGGTAAAGAATCCACCTGCCAATGCAGGAGACACGAGTGTGATCCCTGGTCTGGGAAGATCCCACATGCCGCAGAGCAAGTAAGCCTGTGTACCACCACTACTGAGCCTGTGCTCTAGAAACCAGGAGCCACAACTGCTGAGCCCATGTGCTGCAATTACTGTAGCCCATATGTGCTGGAGCCCATGCTCTGCAACAAGAGAAGTCACTGCGATGAGAAGCCTGTGCACCACAAATAAAGAGTAGCCCCTGCTCGCCGCAACTAGAGAAAAGCCTGTGCAGCAACAAAGACCTACCCAGCACAGTCAAAAACCAATCAATCAATAAAATGTTAGCTCATATCCCATACGTTTTTTGCAAGAATAAAAATGAGGCAAAGCTTGGAAATAGCACAACTGTTAAGTATAAAGTCTCTTTACTCCCCACGTCGCCATCATCAATCCCCACCCCCATCTGCCCCAGGGGCGAGTCAGGGCCCAGCCCCACCAGTGCTTACCTGCTGCTCCCAGAGAATGAAGTGACCAGCACCCCACCTGAGACATTCAAGAAAACCTGCAACCCCCAAGCAAATCAGCAGCTGCCTCTGGGTTGAGATTTCAGGCATCTCTTCTCCAGTTTCACCAATGGTGCCACTTGAAGAAAAAACAATACTTCCCCCCCACTCCCAGATTCCTGATGCTGAAAGTTGGCAAGATTGCCTATTGCAGGATCTTTGAAACAAACATGAGGCTCAGGCCCAGGCACCTTTTGTCAGGGGTCCCCCAAACCACCCTTAGAGAACTCAAACAAGCTACTATACTCATAGTTGTGGTTTACTACAGTGAAAGAATACATATTACATATTACAATCAGCAAAGGATTAAGACTCTGTGCTCCCAATGCAAGGGACCCCAGTTTGATCTCTGGTCAGGGAACTAGATCCCACATGCCGCAACTAAAGATCCTGCGTGCTGCAACTAAGACCCAGTGCAGCCAAATCAATAAATAAATCAGTAAAGGACAAAAGCACATAGAACGGAGTCCAGGAAGAACCAGGTACAAGCACCCAGGCATCCTCTCCCAGCAGAACCACAGAAACAGCACTTAATTCTCCCAGTAACGACGTGTGACAACATGTAAAGTATTGCCAACAAGCGCAACTCACTCAAGCTTTGGTGTCCAGGGTGTTCATGGGGGTCAGCCACGCAGGCAGGGAGCACCCACAGACGGACCTTAGCTACTCAGTCTTCAGTCTCTTCAGAGAGCAAACCAACACGGCACTGCTCAGGGCCCAGGTGATCACTTTGAACCACATTATTAGGTTAAACTATGCAGCATGGCTTAAGCTCCCAGGTGAACAAAGACACTGCTATCGAGCAGGATCTTCCCAGGGCTCAGAGGTTATCTCCCAGGAGCAGCTCAAGGGTCAAGCCTTTGGAAAGTGCAGTTGTGAGCACCCCAGCCTGCTGAGTTCACCCTTTACTGCATACACCTGCATCCAGGCCCCATTCTTCACTGGAAAGCAGCCTCTCCTGCCTGAGTCATGTCAGCAGAGGCCAGTGGCCAAAAGGGAAAGAGGAGCTTGGGAGGGCTTCCCTGGTGGTTCAGTGGTAAAGAATCTACCTGCCAACGCCGGGGACACAGATTCCATTCCTGATGGAAGATCCCACATGCCACAGAACAATTAAGCCCATGTGCCACAACCACTGAGCCTGTGCTCAGAGCCCGGGAGCTGCAACTACTGAGGCCCGCGCGCCCTAGAACCCGTGCTCGACGAGCAGCCCCTGCTCACCACAACTAGAGAAAAACCTGTGCAGCAACGAAGACCCAGCAGAGCCAAAAATAAAATACTAAATAAATAGAACAGAAGTGCATGGAAGCACAGCTGGGCTTGGCTTCATGCCCCTCCCAGGAGAATCAGCTCCAGATCCCAGCCCCACAGACCCTCTCTTCCTCTAACAGGGACCCAAGGGGATTGACGTGTTCTTTTTGGTGGCCGACCAGGCTTCTGGGAGGACAGGCCCACAGCCAAGGTGAAGCAGGCTTCCGAGCCAAACCACAGTCATGCTGGGCCATCACCACCGATCAGTCTCCAGAACCAAATCCAGTCTGGGCTCCCTAGCCCCTCTGCCCACTTGCTCCCTGCTGGCTCAACTCCTCTGACGTCTGCTCCTCTGACACCAGCGAGCCCTGGCTTGGGGCTGTTCCCAGGAAGCCCTCAGCTCCTGCAAGGAGACCTCGTCTGGCTCCTCCTCTGAGATTTGTCCATTCACTCAACACCTGCTCTCTGCTTTTACACCCTGGAATAAATACTGAGAAGGGGGTGGCCTGCTGCCTGGGGGAAGGCAGGGCTGGAGGACATGGGAGGGGAGAAGGAACAAGCTAGGCAGGGTCAGGTGGCCTAGGCCCCCCCCTTTTCAGCAAACAGCATTCCAGGACATGCCTGTCAAGGCCACACCTATCCTCAGACTCCTCTCCAACCAAGGAGGGACACAGTCTTCTGAGGCTGATGCAATGTGACACCCAGGCCTTCGGGTGGGAGGGGGCAGCTCTTCCCTCAGCCCCCACTGCAGACCCTCGGTCAAGCCGGGCCTACTCCACTTTAAGCCACATCCTCATGTTTTCTGAGTCAGTACTCTGAGGAAACATCACAGAAGTCAGCTGTTGGTGTCTACTTGGTAATGGGTTGACTTTCGAGTGCGGTGTCATTTTCTATTCAGACTGACCTAGATGAGGTTCACATTAAGTGAATTTCTTAACCTCTCTTAGCATCAGTTTCAACATCTTGAAATAGAAAAACAAACCTACCTTACTGCACTGGTGTGAAATGATACTATAAAGTGCCAATTTTAGCACAGTATTTAGCACAGATACTCAGTTCCCTTCTTACCTCCCTTTATCAATCCACAAATCTTACTTTTCCTATTTCAACCTGTAACTATAAGAGGCCATCCATCCAACCACTTATCCACTGATGCAGCTATCCACTGCTCCACCCATCTACCTATCCATCTACCCATCCATCTATTCATCTACTCATCCATCCACCCATCATCTACCCATCCACGAATCTATATAACATCATTTTCTGAACACCTTCTAAGTACAAGCCACTGTGAGTTGTCCACTGAAGTCGATACGGTAATATACAATCTAGAAGTGAAAATTAAATATTACGACCAGGATATAAATAACTTGGCAGAAAGTGAAAAGTGTCTTCAGGGAAGGACAGAGAAAGTGTTGGGAAATTAAACACTCCCAGACCTCTTTTCAAGCTCCCATAGAAGGCAACTGCCAGGATTACGCCTGATTTGATAAAACATTTCTCTTTCTCTAATGTTTGGAGACCACCAGGACATTTCTTTCCTCCTCCCCAAGGAAGACGCCTCAGATTCTCATTATCCTAACCTGGCTCTGGCTTTGTCTCAGCTTTCATTTTACTGTGTTCAGCTCTCAGTTGCTCCACTGAGGACAATGTATAGAGTCCAAATTCCTTCCAAGTTTTTAATTGGACTGTCCATGAGGGATTTTGAAACCAACAAAATAGGCTAAACGAGGAGATGATGGATACATTAAAGACAGCTGCCTTGGGCCAGGCATTCCCTACACAACAGTCTGCCCGAGAGTCCATTAAGTGAGGGCTTTGCAGCATCAGCAGCCAGCCTCCACCTTCTTAAAAACCTCTCCCCACCACCTGAGTTCTGTCCAGACTTAAGTCAACCCCTGGAAGAATTAGGGGGAAAGTATTTCCCTACGAAAGTGACAGATAAACAGTGTGGGGCTGTATTTCTCAGCTGATGAAAGAGGAAAATCTTAAAAATTTTGTTGCCGCAGTGAGAAACAAGGACCCGTCAGCATGATGAATGAAACACCCCATAATCTCTGCAGGCCACTACCCACCAGAAGTTTGACTGGAAAATTCCTGCAAAGGGGACTTCCCTGGTGGTCCAGTGGTTAAGACTCCTTGCTCCCAAGGCAGGGTGCCGGGTTTTGTTCCCTGGTCAGGGAACTAGATTCCCACACGCAGCAACTAAGAGTCTGAATACTGAAAGGAAGATGGAGGATCCCAAGGGCCACAAAGAGGACCCAGCGCAGCCAAATAAATAAATACATAAATACTTTTTTAAAATTCCTGCAGACATCGCTGAGTAAATGCTGCCAACGTGGCCAGCGGGCTTGTTTGGTGTTGCAGATTTTAAAGACAGAAGACCCAGCTTTGCCACTTACCAGTCCTGCGAGTTTGAGCAAGGCCCTCCAACTCTCCGAATCTGTATTTACTAGCGGGTAAGTCGCGAAAGCATGGGCCTCACCAACCTCTGTCTGCCGGCTTGCTGGTGGCGGTGCTGTCCTCTCCGTGAGCGGGCTCACGGGCCAGGAGGTATGGTGACAACCATCACTTGTGAGCTCAGTGCTTGGACAACTGACGTCCCTTCCCCAAGCCTCCACTTCCGTGTCTGTTACACGTTTGCTGCAGTTAAATGAGATGACATGTGCAGAGTGCGTGGCGCACGCCAGGTGCTCACTGGTCTTTGTTCCCTTCCCCCACCCTCGTCTTTGCAGGACGCACTCAGCAGGGTCCCCGCGGCCTAGGACAGGAGGCACAGGGCCCCCCAGACACCCAAGCTGAGGTCAACAGAGTACTGTTTAGTGCCTTCTCTTAGGCTGACTTCCACTTGGAAACCAAGCCAGGCTCAGTGGCTTCTTGGTCCTCGAAAATGATTTTCTGAAACCTTTCCTCCTTTCATGGTCCATGCAGCATCATTTACCAGACTTGAGAATTGTTTTTCCCAACTCTGGCCATCCTGAGTTCAGGGATTTCAGTTCTGTCTCAGCACACAGATCCCCTCCTCAGAGGCCAAGGCTCACTCACGGGCCTCTGAGGGTACCAGGCGCCTCTCTGAGCGGATAAAAGGCCAGACCGGGGTGACTGGTGAAGGCTGCAATGTTGCCCCTTCAGCCACGGGCTGGCCGCCCCCGTGCAGTGCGCAGTCGCCACCTCGCTGTTCCGCCCGCTTTCTCCTGCTCTCCCTCCCTCCCCACTCCGCGGACACTCTAGCAGCAGCTGACTCTTACTGAGGCCTTGCTAGGAGCCAGAGGCTGTGCCGTGTCTTTTTAAACTGGAATATAGCTGTGTTACAATGTTGTGTTAGTTTCTCCTGTCTAGCAAAGTGAATCAGTTGTGTGCACATATATTCTTCCCCCTTTTTTTGGATTTCTTTCCTATTTAGGTCACCACAGAGCATTGAGTCCAGTTCCCTGAGCTATACAGTCTGTTCTCTCTAGTTATCTACTATATACTTAGGATCAATAATGCATATATGTCAATCCCAATCTCCCAGTTCACTCCCCCCGCCCTTGCCCCCTTGGTATCCCTACACTGGCTCTCTGTGTCTATTTCTGCTTTGTTAATAAGATTGTCTATACCAATTTTTTCAGATTCCATATACATGAGTTAATATATTTTTCTCTTTCTGACTTACTTCACTCCATATGATGGTCTCCCAAGCCATGCCTCTTTTGATCACACAAGTCTCCGTAAAGAGGTGGACACATGCCACTTTCCTCAGCCCAGCATCCCTTCCTCACTTCCTTGCATCAGGGTACTGCCCCCCCATTTCCTCTAGAAAACCCCTCCTCCGTGTTGCATGGTTCTGGGGGGCTGCCCTGATAGACTTTGCCTCAATCAAAGTGAGTGGAATCCTTCCTGGGACTTTACATGGGGACCCGAAAGACAGAGGCCCTTGTTACTCTGGACTGAGAGATGCAAGGAAATGGCCCTCTTACTATTTGTTGGTGGCAGGGTCCTCCTGTCACATGAAGGAACCTGAGGACGAAATCAACACCCAAACAGGCAGGGAGGAGGGAGGGAGGGAGGGTGGCCAGCCGGCACCGCTCCAGCTTCCAGCAGCTCCAACCTCAGGTGACTCTGTTTTTATAAGCTGGTATAGGCCGACTTTCTCTTATCTGAAAGCAAAAACGTTCTGATTATTAGTAGATAGGTACATTAGCTAAACTCTCTTATTATTACCCTCAATTTACAGATGTGGAAGGTGAGGTTAAGATTCTGAGGTCCAGAGGCAGAGCAGAGATGTTTGCATGAATACGTTTCATTCTAAATAAGTGCCCCGTTGCGGCGTGTGCTGGATACTGTGCAGATACAAGAGTGGGGAAACGACTGTTCCTCAGAAGTTACAGCCTGGGAAGGAGGTGCAGTCATGTGTTACTGGTCTAACCCCACTTTATTCAAATCCACATACGCAATGCCGTATTTACATTCTTCAGGATGCTGCAAAACATCTCAGGTCAGAGCTGCCTTAAATAGTGGATGCCTGAATAATTCAGAGAACCACAAGTCTCCTAAGTCTCTTTTGAGGCCCATTAGGAGTTGGTTGTCATGGGTTTTCATTCTGGCTCAGAACGAAATCTGTGCATGAATCACCCAGGGACCCTTTGGTCACAAGCAACAGAAACTGCACTCAAAGTAACTTAGCCAAAGGGAATTGGTCGGCTTGGTGACGCAGAGCCCAAGGGTGGAGATGGCCTCCAGGGAGGAGGGAGGCCAGGGACTCTGGTAACAACATGGTCAGCCTGGTTTTGCACCTTTCCCCCACCACTCTCTAGGAGCTCTCCTGTTGACTCAAATTTTCCCGCTACTGCTGGGCTCCACGTGATGATGGCTGGGTGGGCAAGGGAAGATGAAGGGAGGGGAGGGGCATGCCTGTAAACAGTTCCAGGTGAGCAACACCCCAATGTAAAATCTTGAAGGAGGGAGAGCTGCTCATGTGTGTAAACTCCAGTGAGAAGCTTGGCTCATTTGCCCACCGCTCTGACGAGGACAATGGGCCCTGTGACCTGCAGCCCCTTCAGAAGTGCATGGAGGGGCTTTGCCAAGAAAGATGTGGAGAGGATGGTGAACACGTATCAGGTATCATCTCACCATTGAAGTGGATTAGTCTGCAGAAGACTCACTGGAGGACATCCAGCCCAGCCTCCTCCAGCACCCGGGGATGGGGACACACAGGTAGTTTATTAACACGTCCATTCCTGGCAATTCCACTCCATACCACCCGTGTGGCCTTAATTTTCTCAGGTGCTTGAACTTGACAGAGTTGTCTAAAGATCCTCGCAGTCCTGATTATCCAAGGACAGTCCCAGCTACATGAAATGAATTTCTCTTGGCAAAGCAACCCTTCCCAGAGCCTAAGCCTCCACCTGTGCAGGAGTTGGTGAGTAGCTTAAGTGTGGGCTGGCCAAAGGCAGGAAAAGGGTCAAGGGCAGGAGGAGGCCAGCCCTTGGGAAGCCAAGATCAGGAAACAGCGGGGCTTCACAATATTAAATGATCAAGATGCTTGTGGGTAAGGAAGAATTGACATCAGACTATTGAAAGTGGTGAAGGTGCTCCAGGAACTTGGCCCTTAGTCTTCCTGGACTATGGGGGAGAACATGGGGCCAGGATGGCAGGGATCTGGAAGCTCCAGGAAGGAACCAGAGAGGGTAACAGAGCTCCATGTGTAGAAGAAGCAACTCAGCTGCAGGCCAAGGAGGTTGGGCCTTTTCTTACTTGGCTGTTGTGCTGCCAGAACCCAGGTGGGTGCATCAATACAAGAGAACATCTTCAACCTAGTAAGAGTCCCCGGGTCTCCTAGGGGATGGTACCCTCTGAGCTGTCACCTGTGACCTCTGGTGACCACAGAATCTAGGCCGGAGTCACCCTGGGACTAGCTCTAGGGGAGATTATGAGGCCTCCATGTCCCTCACTAGGTAGATAGAATTGCTCTCCAACCCATGAGACTTGGAAAAAGGGTCTCCATTAAACCCTGTGAAGCCAGCTAAGAACAAATGAGTCGAGGATTCATTTGGAGGAAACAAGAGGTACCTGTGGATTGATTCCAAGTGATCTGAAAGACAGTGTCATTAAGAGAGCCACAAAATCTACTGTGGGAAGTCTGAAGAAAGCAGAAATGGCCTCAAGACACCTTCAGAGGTGACCCGGCCCATGACTGCAGGTCCTGAACTGGCCTTGTTGCCCCTGGAACCTGTCCGCCAGTGACTGTCCTTGAAGCACGATCACTTCCCCAAAGGGAAGAAGGTGGCATTTCCAGCACTGTCCTTCAGAAAGAGGACACAACTCCTAGAAAATTGAAACTATCTTTTTCTCCAGCTCACTTTTCTGGCTTGTCAGTTCTTACACCAAGGGAAAAACTGGGAGAGAGGAGAGAAAAGGATTGTCTTAGTAAGTATTACAGTCTCTGAAAAGTCTGCAAACAAGGTCCAAGTACAGTAATCACCACTTAGATCTGGTGCTCAAAAATCAGTTCAGGTTCATTATTTCCAATGAGTTAGTCAATCCCAAGAGGAGGGGAGAAGAGAAAAAATTTCTGAATACATAAAAATTTATCATCCATTTCCATTGTACTTACTGACCCTGTGCAAAGTGGCTGTCTGAAAATGTCTGATTGAGAAGCTCTATGTCAGAGGTGCCGGACAGTCAGGAGGCTCACCCTCCAGGCCAGCTCTGCCACCAACCAGCCATGAGGTCAGTGCCCCCCGCCTCCTGTGGAGGATCATCTTGTTCCATCCGTGCCAGTGTTCAAGTGGCCTTCACAATGACGCAGAGGGAAGCAACCACACTGGGCCCCATTACAGTCCCTGCTCCATGGGTCATGACCCATGTCTCCAGGGAGATCACATTCTGTGCACAAGTCTTTCCTAAGACGCTATGCCTGCTGTTCTGAGAACTGTGGGCAAGACAGACGAGGTCCTGAGTTTTTAGCTTAGTTGGATTCAAGTGGAAACAGGATTACAGAACAGAGTGGAGTCCAAAGAAGCTATTACTCAGGAAAGAGAAAGAACAGAAGCCAAGATATGCTTTGAGAAGAAATAAATCAAATATTAATAGGAGTGGGTTGCCATGCCCTCCTCCAGAGGATCTTCCTGACCAGGGATCAAACTTGTGTCTCTTGCATCCCTTGCATTGGCAGGTGGGTTTTTTTACCACTAACACCCCCTGGGAAGCCCATTAGTAGTATTAAATTAACATTTAGACAAGGTGGGGCTTTGAAGATGGTGGGCAGAGGAAATATCATCATCCCAAAGCACTAAATTAAAAATCCCTTGCCATTCCCAAAACACACTTTTCAAAATGAGTTTGGTCCAAGTGCCCTTATGAAGTAGGGAGGACAGCCAAAAGACTCCATTTCCTGGCTTTCTCAGAGAAGTGTGGACACATGACTCAATCTAGCCAAGATGTAAGTGGAAGCAATCTGTATAACAATCCAGGATTCCTTAAAGCAAGGAAGAGCATCCTCACACAGTTCTCCTTCCTGCTGACAAATGTGGGTGCATTGACTAGAGCCCCAGCAGTCACTTTGGGCCATGAGGGGGTCTTGGGAAGAGAATTTGAGCACAGTGGAGAGACAAACTTGAAGAATCAGGGTCCCTGATGCTTGTGGAGCCAACTTACCTAGTCTTTCTCCCTCCAGACTTTCTTTACATGAAAGAAAAATTTGTATCCTAATCTACTCATGTTTGATGATCTTTGGCAAGTCACTTGTCTTCCCTACACCCCCGCTTCCTTGTCTCTAAAATGGAATAATAGTATTTACCTAATACTTTGTTGAGGGTAAACAGAGCAAACTGAGTAAGCCAGACACACAGCTATTATCACGTCTTACTTAAGCTATTATTTCTTGCCAGCTTTGAGAAAAAACATACATACTACATAGCTTGCCTAAAGTATACAATTCAGTGTATTTATAGTGTTTTTATTATCACCATGATCTCATCTTAGAACATTTTTATCATCCCCCAAAGAAACCCTGTGCCCATAATCAGTCACTGCCCATTTTCCCCTCTGCCTCCCCAGGCCTAGGTGTTTTTTTTTCAATAGTAAACTCTCTTTAGTCACAATTGTAAGAGTGCTTGAAGGTATTTTATAATATTAGATAGTTCTTGATGTAAGATAAGACAGATTTCCCTGTCAACCTTACATTATAAAGCAATTTACCTAGGGCAAAAGTATGAGATTGTGTTTATTGGGTTTTTCTTAAGAAGTCAACATACGAATTGAATGGTATCGTAATTTAAATACACTTTTAGGCAGTTTTCTTTTTCTGTGTTCATTTTCCTATTGAAGCAATAAATACAGTTTTAAAAAAATCAAACTGTAACATCATGAGGTTTGTAATAAAAAATGAGAATCCCTCCCCCTCAAAGCTACCCTGGTCATTTTCAGCTCTCTTAGAATCCTCCAGCATTTATCTCCATGTTTTTGAACATGCTTATTCTGCTATTTCTTTATTTTCCAATTTTAGACATTATCTTACAGATAGAGTGGTAGATTTATTCTCTTAACACCCTTTGTTCCAAACATAGGTTTTTTAAAACAATTTTTCCTTAAATCACTTATTGGTGTTTAACTTATTATAACTAAATGATGTAAATTCAGTTAAGGTAGGCAGTGTACTGTCATGATAGTTTTGGTATTTCTGGAGTTACCCTTTCTTCTCAATTGTTTTCCTATCATTAATATTAGCTATTATTAATTCGCCCCCACACTCCCTTCATTGCACTCAAACACAACAGGTCCATTTCTTCCTTGCATCCATCCTTCTGGGGATTCCTGTCCTTGATCTGGTTGCTGTCTGGGTTTGCTTCAATCCTGAAAGTTACTTCAGTCATAGTGAATTCTGAAGGAAACAGCCTGCTTTATCTTCTTAACCCCACTCTCCGTAAAACCTAGACTTAAGCTCATGGAGCTGAAAGAGGCTTGGAAGTGCCACTTTGGCCTGACTACCTTGCCTTTCCCTTCTCAGATAACCTGACATCCTCACCCCACTCTCTCTGCTTGGAATTCATTGGGCCTTTTCTCTCCATGTCTGATTCAAGTTAAAGGACCACCAGAAGGTTTCAGGGAGGAGCGTTATCAATGAATATTCTCAAGCCCCAACAAACTTGGGTGCTAAGATCATAGCTAATAATACAAAATAAAGCAGAAAAGTGCTCTGTTGCTGATTAGAGAATGAGCTAGATTACTGACATGGCCCTCTGAGGAGAAAGGAGGGTGGGTACCACCTCGGGGTGGCTCTCTGGATGCTGGCTTAGATCAAGTGCAACCAAGGCTTATACCCTTTCACAGCACCTATGAAACAAACTATTCATGTAATCAAGAAACATTAGTGGCCACCCAGAGTGTACCAACTGGCAGTCCTAGGACCAAATCAGACCTGCAGACATTTTCACGGCCTATAGGGTTTTAAACTTCTCAATGTTTTTAGGTTGGGGCATTCACCTTAACCCTCCAGTCTCTGTATTCTGCACCTGCCTGGCCTTCAAGGTGTGGCCTTTGAGATCTGTAACAACCCAACCCCACTAAATTACTGAAGAGGTGAAATCCAGAGGGGCTGTTTCTAGTCCCACAGCTCGGTGGCAAATCAGGGGCTAATCCAGCGCAAGCAAGCTTTCTGATGATCCTCTGCTGCTCAGTTTAACACACCCAGATCCTGACCTGTGAAGGTCAGCCCTTTACCCACTTACCAGCCCTTCACCCACTAAGCACGAATTCAGAGCTCAGCAACGGAGCAAACTTTCAGGGTTATTCCCCAGAAGCTGGATAAAACACTCCTGGCTCAACACAACATATACAATCTCCAAGTCAAGTGATCAAAATATCTAAGTGTACCAGATTTGGTGTCCTGCTCCAAACCTGATGACATTTAATTCCACCTCCTCATTTTGCAAGCCTCTGGCTGACTGTCTCTCTTCTCATTTAAACCTAATCCTGTGTCCAAACAGGGTTCAATGCAATCCTTTGGGCTGGATGTCAGCATTTGGTGACTGGTGAACTTGTGAAAGGATGCAGTTGCTGAACTGCTGTTTCTTTTGGGTGATCAAGCCCCAGAGAGCAGCCCAGTAAGTTGCCATGAGTCAGATAGACAGCAGTGTGCTCGTGGATTCCTCTTGCTGTGTCCACAGCACCGAGAGAAGCCTCCTGTAGGAGAACCAGCTTCCACTAGAGAACTAGAAATAGTACTTCCTAACATCTATAGCACATCTCCTATTTTCCTTAACTCCTGCTATGCTGCCTACATCACTCATTCTGACACTAAATAATATTTTCAGTTCAATTGCTCAGTCGTGTCCAACTCTTTGCAATCCCATGGACTGCAGCACACCAGGCTTCCCTGTCCATCACCGACTCATGGAGCACCAACTTGATCAAACTCATGTCCATCGAGTCAGTGATGCCATCCAACCATCTCATCCTCTGTCGTCCCCTTCTCCTCCTGCCTTCAATCTTTCCCAGCATCAGGATCTTTTCCAATGAGTCAATTCTTCACATTAGGTGGCCAAAGTATTGGAGCTTCAACTTCAGCATCAGTCCTTCCAATGAATATTTAGGACTGATTTCTTTTATGATTGACTGGCTTCATCTCCTTGCAGCCCCAGGGACTCTCAAGAGTCTTCTCCAACACTACAGTTCAAAAGCATCACTTCTTTGGTGCTCAATTTTCTTTATGATCCAACTCTCACATCCATACATGACTAGTGAAAAAACCATAGCTTTGACTAGACAGATCTTTGTCTGTGATGTCTCTGCTTTTTAATATGCTGTCTAGGTTGATCATAGCTTTCCTTCCAAGGAGTAAGCGTCTTTTAATTTCATGGCTGCAGTCACCATCTGCAGTGATTTTGGAGCCCAAGAAAATAAAGTCTGTCACTATTTCCATTTTTTCCCCATGAAGTGATGAGATCAGATGCCACGATCTTCATTTTTTGAATTTTGAATGTTGAGTTTTAAGCCAGCTTTTTCACTCTCTTCTTTCACTTTCATCAAGAGGCTCTTTAGTTCCTCTTCACTTTCTGCCATAAGGGTGGTATCATCTGCATATCTGAGGTTACTGATATTCCTCCTGGAAATCTTGATTCCAGCTTGTGCTTCATCCAGCCTGGTATTTCGCAAGATGTATTCTGCATATAAGTTAAATAAGCAAGGTGACAATATACAGCCTTGACATATTCCGTTTCCTATTTGGAAGCAGTCTGTTGTTAAATTTATCACATGTGCACATCTCAGATTCCGAACACTATTTTAAGGCTTTAAAGGGAAAGAAAAACAGTACAGATTTTGGAGACAAGCTGCTTAGAGTTCAGATCCCAGTTCTGCCACTGACTGTGTGGCTGGGGTAAGTCACTGAACCTGAGCCTCAGTGTTCTCACCTGTGAAAAGCAGTACCCACCTTTCAGTACTGCTGAAAAGGATGAATCTTTTGAGGTACCCAGCACCACACTTTGCCTTCTTCAGATGTCCATAAAGTATTTAATACTGCCCAATCACTCACTGATGGAAAGCCCTGGTGGCTGAGTGGTAAAGAATCTGCCTGCAATGCAGAAAACTAAGGTTCGATCCCTGCGTTGGGAAGATCCCTGTAGCAGGAAATGGCAACCCACTCCAGTATTCTTGCCTGGGAAATCCCAAGGACAGAGGAGCCTGGCAGGTCATAGTTCATGGAGTCACAA
Organism: Dama dama; assembly: GCF_033118175.1. NCBI lineage: Eukaryota > Metazoa > Chordata > Mammalia > Artiodactyla > Cervidae > Dama > Dama dama. Next base: position 74,076,447 of record NC_083691.1, read on the forward strand.
AGAGTCGGACACGACTTAGCGACTAGACAACATCAATCACTTACCTATTTTGTAATATTAAGGATTCAATGTGAAACTCACTTTCATGGTGGATTTAGCTGAGTCAGACCATGTTTAGCAATAAAATGTTACATTAGAATTGATAATAAAGTCCTGATCATTATGTGAAAAAAAAATTGATAAACCACGTCTTGCTAGATAGGCAGTGCACCATAAAATTTCAGATCAGTGGCTGAACTGAAATTAGTTCATTGTCTTAGATTTAACTAAACTTTGTTTGGTTTTAAACTATCTCCATTCAAGATTATTCATAAAATTAAGCTGACTGCTAATTATAACAGATAAGTGTCAACAAAATTCTAGGAAATAAATGCAATAGTAATAGTGTGATAACACAGATGTTAATCCTTATAGTCGGTTTCATTTACTGGTTGATTTTAAACACTGAAAAATTCACTGCCATTGTTCTTTTGTTAGAATAAAAAATTATCCAGACAGAATTATCCTTCTTTCTAAATTTAACACTTCTAGGGAGTTTATAATTTCTCTTTACCTCTTTGAAGTAAAGCAAGGCAGCAGCAGCCTGGCCCTCTATTTACCAAGTCTAGAAATAGGATTGTGATGGTCCAGTGAAAGCCGCCTAACACCTTGTAGTGTTCATGCCTGCTGAGTTGCCCACAAAGCTGGATCAAAGCTGTGCGTGGGCACTTCTATTTGGGCAAACCACACGCTGAAACAAAAATATGCTAACATACATTGAATTTGGATCATGTTCTGAATGTTGTCTGTCACATGACACGCTGTTGCTTCTAGGACAGCGGGGAAACTGCTGTGTCAAAGGCAAGACGAGGGCTCCCCATTTTCCTCCTCAAAGAACAGGAGGCATTGTTACCTACAGTGAGGTGCTCTGCTAGGGACTATTTCCTGTGGATACCCTGGCTCTCTACCACAATGTTCACAGATACCTTAACGCTGGCCAAATAGGTAAACTCTAGAGCAGAATACAGGAGAAACCAGCAGCTCTATCAAGGGGAGGGGAGTGGGGAATGAACACATCAGGCAGAAAACTACTGTTTTAGGGACATCCCTGGTGGTCCAGTGGCTAAGACTCTGCACACAATGCAGAAGACTGGGATTCCATCCCTGGTTAGGGAACTAGATCTTACACGTTGCAATTAAAGATCCCACGTGCTGCAACTAAGACCAGGTGCAGCCAAAGAAATATGTGCAGTATTCTGGGTGCTTTCACCCACTTTCCCTGGCTACACCCTATTCCCTTATTCCAAACACACTGACTCTAGGAAGGCAATAATAGAAATTTTCTTTGTATATGAAAATTCTCTTTACTCATTTGTTCTTCTCCATAAGCTGATTAACATTAATTTATTTCAGACCAGGCACTGGTTTTCCTTCTGACTATTTTGCACACCATCTTAATCAACAGAATATACCAAGCTTAAAGAGCCACTCAGTACTGAATCAGCAGCTCATACCATATGTCGTGGGTAAAAACATACTTCCCAAAAAAGCTAAATGCAGAAAGACCAAGGATAGAATATATATTTAATACTCATGAAGTCTAACAGGATGTGCTTAGTATGTGGAACACTGAGATTTTACAGGGAAAAAGTTAGTCTTTAAATATATCCTAAAACATCTTTCTTCTGTTCTGTTACAGTTTTTGCCCTCAAAAGAGTATTTTAAGGGAAAAAGTCTAATTACAAAAACAATTGCATCTTGGATGGATTCTTAGTGCTAACTTTTTTAAAATGTAAAAAAGCTATGTATTTTCTCAGAAATGTGGTTATGTGGCCAACAGATTTCATGGTAACAGTATGGCTGAGTTCTAAATCTTGGATAATATTTATAGATTCAGCTTTATTCTGGCATTATCCAAGTTCGCGCTTGAGTGGAGAAAGAAAACCAAACCACACTGCAATTAGAATTTTAAAATGCAACTGTCTTTTCTCAGGTCAGAAATTAGTTTATCTTTTGCTTTACATCTCCTATTCCAAAAGGAAGGAGACTGGCTGCTTCATTAGCATATTCATGTAATAAGCACAGCTTAAGTCTGAAACATCTTAAACTACAGGTCTATTATGAGCTTTCTCATTTTTCAAAAACATCTTAGAACTAAAACATTAAGTCTCTTTTAGAAAAATGAAAGCACCCTGATTTATCAGAGCTTGAGAGACTACATGTTTTCTTAGAATCAACACCTCACCCCTCGCCCCATTTCCTGTAGCCCTAACTAAAACCACAGACTGATTTCCATTTTATACATGCTTTTTTGTACAGCAATCTAAAAACACCTGATCACAGCTTACCAAGGGATGAAATGTTTCACTGGAATTTAAAAACTGCCTTTTGAATTGTATCAAAAAGTCCTCCACTTATAAGTAGCCACAAGATTTTGTAGACCAATAAAAATGTACACATCTGAAGTTTTTCTCTGTAAGTCTGCCTTCTCTCCAAGCATTTGATAGCCATAAAAGAAAAACTAATGTAACTCACTCCAAATTATCAATGATGATGAGCAAGAGCATGGTAAATTAAGATGAACATTTTAAAGGGCTTATTGGTATTAAATTTTCACGTGCTCTCATATCAAACAGAAAGTGCTTAAAACATAATTGCATAGCTTGACAATAATCATAAATCAAGCACCTGCATAACCACCACTCCGGTCAAAAAACAGAATACTGTAGCACCTCAGAAGTCCTCTAAAAGCCCCTTCCCATCAGCATCCCCAACCACTCTCCTGACTTACACAGTCACATTCTTGCTCTTCTTCAGTCTCATCCCCTTAAGTGCACCATTAAATGGTATTCTATTAATAGTTTTCAACTTCGTATGATTGGGAGAAAAACTGTATTACTTGTTATCTGTCATTTCTTTTGCTTACTGTTTTAAAGATTCCGTTTATTTTGTGTAGCAGCAGTTTGTTTTCACAGCTGGGTCATTTCCAGTTTGGGTCTATCACAAACATTCTTTTATACCCATCACTGCACAATATGTACAAGTATCTCTTGTACAGAGTATGCACCGAGGAACAGAACTGCTGGGTCACATGCAAATTTTCTACTTAACTAGATAATTATTCTCACTGGCAGTGCTGTGCCACATCCTTATCAATAATTGGTACTGTCACATTTTAAAGGATTATCAGTCTGGTGAGGAGAGAGGAGTTGGGAGGGTGTAACCTGGAATAGTTTTCATCTTCATTTTTCTGACTAGTGATTGAAGATCTTTTCATGTATAAGATTTCCTCTTGGGTAAAGTGCCAGAACTTCCTTTAAAATGAGTGTTACTGGAGAAAAGGGTTGGTGGGAATGTAAACTGGTGCAGCCATTATGGAAAACAGTATGGATGTTCCTTAAAAAACTAAAAATAGATTTGCCACATGATCCAGCAATCCCACTCCTGGGCATATATCCAGAGAAAACTATAATTCGAAAACTTACATGCACCCAAATGTTCACCGAAGCACTATTTACAATAACCAAGACACGGAAGCAACCTGCATCCACCAACATATGAATGAATAAAGAAAATGTGGTACATGTATATACAATGGAATATTACTCAGCCATAAAAAGAATGAAATAATGCCATTTGCAGCAAAACGGATGGACCTAGAGATTACCATCCTAAATGAAGTCAAAGATAAATACCACGGTATCATTTATATGTAAAATCTAAGATACAATACAAATAAACTTATTTATAAAACAGAAACAGACTCACAGACATAGAAAACGAACATGGTTATCAAAGGAGAAAGGGGATGAGGGAGTGAAAATTACAAGCTACTATATGTAAAATTGACAAATAAGATCCTACTGTATGTAACAGGGAAGTAAATTAAATACCCTGCAATAAGTCATAATGGAAAAGAATATGAAACAGAATCCATATATATGTATAATGAATCACTATACTGTACACTAGGAACAAACACAACATTGTAAATCAACTATACTTCAATACAAAATTTTAAACTTAGAAAAGGTTTTATTGAGATATAATTGACATCATACAATGCACCCATTTAAAGTATATGATTCAATGGTTTTTAGACATATTCACAGATATATGCAACCATTACCATTTAGAACATTTTCATCTCAAAAAGAAACCCCAAATCTTTAAGCTGTCACCTCCCTAGCCATCCATTCCCAGCCCCCCAGCTCTATGCTAATCTGTATTAATACTTTTCTTTCTATAGCTTTCCCTATTCTGGACTTTCACATGAACTGAATCACTTATTATGTAGGCTCTTGAGACTAGCTTCTTCACTAATGTTGCCAAGGCTTATCCTAGCTTTAGCATGTATCAGTCCTTCATTCCTTTTATAGTCAATTAATAGTCTATTGTATGGATATCCTACATTTTGTATATCCATTCATTAATCCCTTGATGGACATTTGCGTACTTTCTACTTTTAGCTATTATAAATAACTCTGCTATAAGTATTTGTGTACAAGTTTTTGTGCAGACATGTTTTTCTTAGATATATACCTAGAAATGGAAATACTGGGTCATCTGGTAACTCTTGTTTAACCGTTAAAGGAAAAACTGTTTTCCAAAAGTGACTACACCATTTTACACTTTCATAGCAGTGCAGGAGAGTTTCAATCTCCCCACATCCTCATCACTGTTTATCTGGTTGATTTTAGCTATCCTAGTGGTAGCTCACTGTGGTTTTAGTGTGTGTTTCCCTGATAACATTTTGCATCTTTTCATGTGCTTATTGGCCATTTGCATATCTTCCTTGGAAAATTATCTATTCAGACCTTTGCCTTTTAACTGGGCTGCCTTTTTGTTAATGGGCGGTATTGAGTCATGTCTGTTTAGTGATTTTTATAGTTCTTTGTATATGCTGAATACAAATATTTTATGTGGTACTAATATGTTCTCCATTATGGATCTATAGCTGACCCTTGAACAACACTGATTTGAACTGTGTGGGTCTGTTTATACTTGGATTTTTTTCAATACATACTGCAATACCATATGATACACAGCTGGCTCAATCTATGGAGGCACAACTGTGGATATGGAGGGACTGTAAAGTCCTATGTGGATTTTTAACTGCACGGGGGCGGGGGGAGGGGGCGGAGTTACTGTCCCTAACCCCCATGTTGTTCAATAGTCACCTGGTCACCTGTAGTCTTTTCACTTTGTGACATCTTTTAATGAAAATCATTTCCCAATTTCAATATAGCTAAGTGTATCAAACTTAATGGAACGTATTTGACTTAAGAAATCCTTTCCAAAGCAATTTTCATATTTCCCAAATAGTCATAAAAATATTTCCCCATATCATTTTCTATAGAACTACAACGTAAAAAACTTGGTTGTGTTTCTATAGACATTTAGGTAGAAATTTCACTGAAGTTAATTCTTATATAAGATATGGAATAGAGATCTGATTTCATTTTGTTCCTATATGAATACCCGATCATCCTATCACCATTTATTAAAAAGGCTGTCCTTCCTGTGTTCAGCAGGACCAGCAGTTAAACTCTATTAACCTCTCCCTTAAATCAGGGTTCAATCCGAAATATTTTGTTAAAATCCAGGTTTCTAAGTCTCATCACAGACTGGGGGTGGGAGAATGCCAGATGGGATGGAGGATCACACCAGGACTCTGGATTTATAAGTTCCTTAGCTGAGGTGCGAGCAGCCAATCTGGCTCCTGCCAATAGACGGACACTGCGGAAACATTGGAAATGAGTTCCAGGAGTTCCTTCCAGCTTTAAGATCCCTTGCTTTTTTACAAGTCTCCAGCCTACTTGTTTCTTACCATTCAGGAATATGGAAAAATGTGTAAAAGTCTTATTACAAAGGAATACAACACATTATCAAATTCTAAAAACTAATACATGATTTTATTTATAATATTCAACATATTTGCCTACTATTGCTCATGTCCATTTACGTATTCCTCAGTTACAGCTTTCATTTTTCAAAATAAACATTTTTGAAAATATACTCAGGGAGCGCAAAGTATACTAAATATTTTACTAATTTGATACCCCATGGGCATCAATTGCCAACAGCATGGAAAAGGGGTTAATATAAAACAATACAAAAGCATTACAAACAATAGCTTATCAATATTATCTTCATTCCATTAGTGGAATTGACTCACGCAGTTACCTTTATTCGGGAAATGATTTCATTTACAAAACTATTATTCTTTGCGATCACCTCAGCTTTTAGCTGTTTTAACTTTCTTGTGATGCTTTCTTCTGACATTTCAGTAAAGGGCACTTGCTTTACCTTGGATAGAAACTCTTGAATAATTTTTTCACCTTGCTGAAAAAACATGTGAACATTTCATTAGTCTTTTAAAAATGACTTTTCTAGAAGTCACATTAAATAGTCATGACTTGTTTCATTACAATTTCAATCTAAACATACCACCCAATATTTAAACAACATTCTTTAAAATGCACACCATTTAGAATTTATAGCAAAGCCCTCAGTTGACTGTATTTCTTCATGGCAAGTCATTAAAAGGATATTTATATTTTCAGCTGCTAATGACAAAGGGACTGAATATTTTAGTAGTTTCCAAATCCCTCAGGTTTTGTAATTGATACATAACTTAGCCTTCTGGGGAAAAAAGAACTCAAGGTTTACAAATACTGTGAGGCATAAACAGTCACTGAAAATTTAGTAATCATACACACACACACGGGATGTTTCTTCTTTGTTTATTTTACTGCCTAGTTATTGCCACTCTAAAGAACACGGTTATTACTTGCTCTGTGAACCACGGGCAAATTCCTTAACACATAGTCCTCATCCATAAAATAGGGACAATAATATTATGAATACAGGGCTGCTGCGTGAATTAGAGTTAGTATGTGCACGATGCTAAGAACGGTGCCTGGCAAAAGGTATAATGTTTATCACTACGTATGAAACAGAACTAAAGTCTGCTTCTTACCAGGCAGCCAGTTGGCCATATATACCTTAAAGGTGAAAGGTAGATAATCCAAATGAAAAGATAAAGAAGAACTCTATCTCTGTTAAATAAAAAGTGCCTTTCCCCCCAATAAAGTAAAATCTAGACTGAGTAACATTGATAATTCTGTGTTATATGTCTCCATTAGCTTAAGAATTTTTAAAAAATTCATTGTAAGTAACGTTATCAAATCTATGATTTCTGTTCTAATTGGAACCAATTACATAAAGGAGTCTACCTAATCCTGGATCGTGGATAGCTGTGGGGCTGATACTAAGACCATTTCACATCCAGGATGGCAATCTTCCCTAGGTAAAACTATTAACAAGTTATAATACATTTCTCCTGCTGTACAGACACAACAGATATAAACCTTATCTTTTAAGTTCAAAAACCATACACATCATCTGTTATTGTAACATCTATCCAAATAAGAACAAAAATTTCACTGGGTAAAAGCTAACAATGTGACAAGAAGTTGTCACAATGCATTATCACAGCAAATGCTGCCTGAAATAAATTAAGATTCTTTTATTTTTGTTATTATAGAAAACTATTAAAAATAATCCTTCAATTTTTAAAAAATACACTGGGCAAATAAATGCTTATACCTTTCTGTGTGGACATCTCAATTTCACCCACCACTCAGAAGGTCCAACCTAAGATCCACTTCTCCCACAAGAACTGGAAAGCCCGCCCACAGAGAGCTTTCCTGAGTAAACACCTGTCGCATTCTCTATGACATGTTCACTATTACTACATCCCCAACGAGTTTCTAAACAACTGGAGGGCAGGAACTGTGTTTATTTATTATCTTAACTAGTAAGCATTTGAGTAAATATGTAATTTAACGGGACTTGATCTATTTGTTTATAGGTAAGTCAAAGATGTGTGTGGGCTTCTGTAACTCCTCTGAATTACATATTTTAAACCTACACTAATATTCCTATCCTCCTACTTTTGAAATCTGGAACTAGAAATGATATTTTTATTTATGCTGATATGTGTAGTGATGAAACCAAAATGATACAGATGGATTCTTTGACATGCAAAGAAATGCAAGTAGAAACCAATAATGAATGATCAATAATTAAATAGAATCATACAGGGGAAAAAATAACTACAAGAACAATCTGACAAACCTCTCTTTCCAGATAGCACCTCTTTGCTGCTGGTTCCAGTCCATCACATTCTTGTGGTTTCCCAATATTCTGAAACTCCTCCAACTCCAGGGCTTTCTGTTTAGCACACTCTATTACATGCCTGGGGAAATTAGCAAGCTCAGCAACATGAATCCCAAAACTTTGATCACAGACACCTACAAGAAATTTGGGGAGTAGGAAGAGAGGGCAATTTATGTAAATGGAATTTATTTTTCTCACTCTGTCAATCAGGAAACTTACTCTTGCATTATTTCAAATGCATTAGCCAAATGTTTCAGTGTTACTTAAAGGAATTTTATTTAAGCCTCCAATGAAAAATGATTATGACTTGGCATACAGCACTACATTTTATCCTTGACAAATGGGAATAGGAAAAATTACAAAAACAGAGAAAAGGCTTGATAGATAATCCTCAAAGGTCTAGACAAATAACTGAAACTGAAGAAAAATTAATCAACACAATATCTCTGAGGTTTTCTTATTTCAAAAGGGAGGAACTAAAGTACTATGAAAAAAAAAAAAGAGATAAATATAAAGTGTCTCTAATTAGGAGCAACATTTATTTCAAAATATACTTCATATGACAATGAAATTTTTGACCCAAAAGTAGACTAGTAAGTTTACAGACGAGGCATGTTATCTTCACCCCTGTGGGCAGAAAATAACTGACTTAAGAGATTCCTTCCAAATGTTTAATATCAATGATGCTCACAGGGTTATCATGGAGCTCCCATTTTTGCCTCAACTGTAAATTTTCTTTTGGCCTAGTAGACATGCCAAGCATTCTGGAGCTGGATATTTTACACAACTTAGAGAAACAAAAATAAAATAGAAGCAAATGTTTGATAAACATCCACAGTGAAGGACAAACCCATTCCTATCTTCACCTGATTTTCTTCAATATTTTGAACCCATTTCTTTATCACACAAAAAGACTTTTTAAAACCCAAACCTCAACTTCATGCTATATGCCAGGTCTAACCAAGAGTATCTATATTCTCTATCAACAATAATGATGCAAATAGTAACTCAAAAGGATTCCTACAAACATAAGCAAAAAAGAATTAAAAATAGTACCTCATTTATGTACAACCAACAGGTAACAGAAAAAACACGTTCACGGAAAATCAAAAAGCCATCTGAAAAAGCTATTCTGATATCTAATGAAATGTTAAAGCAATAAAAACTTGTATAGTACGTTCATCTCATCAATGTCAGTCATCTGATTAGTTGCCAGACCCACTAACGACGAACTTTTCTGAAAGGTTGAAATACCAACACATAAGTCGAAACTACCAATAATTTCAAGACCTCTGGAAACCCCAACTTTGAGCTGCTTATATAAAAAGGAGTAGGAAATGTCAACCCACTCCAGCATTCTTGCCTGGGAAACCCCATGGAGAGAGGTGGGCTACAGGCCATGGGGTTGCAAAAGTTGGATACAACTTAGTGATTAAACCACTACCACAGCTATTTTGACAAGAAAATATGGTGACCTGAGAAGTAGTACAAAATCCCTGACAATGTTCAAGAGTATAGACCATGCTTTTGGTGACTGCTTTAAAATGAATGGTTCCATTATGAGACATAGAAATGTAAATAATGTACCCATGTCCCTGTCCCTACACTGTAAAGAGGTAAACGTGTTCTGTAAAAACATTGATAATTCATCCTACCGTAGAATAAAGCAATTACTAATGATTCCAAGGGCAGGAACACTGGATTTACAGTATACCAGTGGAACATGCTCACCTTTCTTCACCTGATATAGCATAGTTAACGTCTCTTCAGTAGTTAGCGCTGTGACATGTAGATTATTAACAGTTGGTATCTGATTGGCCAAGGCTGTAAGTTCATGAAAATGGGTTGCAAACATGCAAAAAGCACCGATCTTTGTTGCAATGTACTCTGATATAGCCCACGCTAATCCAAATCCATCATAGGTAGAGGTTCCTCTTCCCAATTCATCTATGATTATTAAGGAATCTTTGGTTGCAGACCTGAAACATAAAATTACATGAAAATTTCCCATGACATAGCATGTGGTAATGCAAGAAAAAAAAAATTAAGGCAATACAATGAAAAAAGTGTGCCACAAACGTTAACAAATTATAAAAGGAAACAAATAGTGAATAAGTGTTTTTTAAATTACCAATCCCACTAGTTCTAATCTAAGAATTTCCAGATAAAGCACTTCTTAACAATCAAATCAGTCAAGATTTAAAAAAATAATGCCCAAAGAATATGGGACAAGGCTATGGTGATACTCACATACACAGCTGATGGTCACATAAATTCTGTGTGCCTGCTACAGCCCTGCCAACACCATGTATTAGCATTTTCTTTTCTCTTTAACCAAATGTAAGAAGGGGAACTTTACCAATTACTATACTGAATGTCTGTACTGCTTTTGTAATTCCCCACAAAGAATAATCAATACATAATTTATTAAGGATCTACTATATGCAGAGTACTTCAGAAGACTCCAAAAAACAGAAGGCATAGCCTCCCTGTCTTCAAAGAAGCTCCTAAAAATAAAATAAAGAAAAGAGATTTCATAACCTCTCAAATAAAAAGCTAATAAATTACAGGCATGTCAAAGAGTCTGAAGAAACACTTGTGACCTTAGGCACATGAGACAAAGAAAGTCAGCGAAGAAGTGGAATTTCTGTTAAGGGCATGTAAAGATTAGAAAAGGAAACAGCAAGGAAGGACCTGTCCAGGCAGTGTGGCCAATGTAAGCAAAAGCATGGCAGTGGGGAGACTTGTAAGGTGAACAACTACTAGAAACCTAAAGAAGACAACTTTAAAAATCAAAGACAGGCCTTCCCGGGCGGTCCAGTGGTTAAGACTGTGCTTCCACTGCAGGGGGCATGGGTTCAGTCCTGGGCTGGGGAACAAAGATCCTGCATGCCACACGGTACAGCCAAAAAATAAAAAATAATAAAAGAAGCTTTCCACAACCATCTCCCTTTTAAGATAATATAAAGTGGGACTTCCCTGGTTGCCCCAGCGGTAAGGAATCCACTTTGCATGCAGGGGTTGCAGGTTTGATCCCTCATGTGGGAAGATTCCTCATACCGCAGGGCAACTAAGACCCAACACAGAAAAATAAATAAATAAAGAGTTTAAAAAAAAAAGACAATATAAAGTGCATAAAGCTCACAGGAAAACTATTAAACTAAATAAAAGACTGCAGATGTTTCAAAGGACAGAGACATCCATATCTACTTTCAAGAGCCTGGGAACTGTACTCACCTGAGGATAGAAGCAGTTTCTAACATTTCAGCCATAAACGTGGAGACTCCTTTCAACTGACTGTCACCAGCCCCTACGCGGGCCAAGATGCAGTCCACAATGGACACTTCTGCCCACTCACACGGCACGAAACACCCAATCTGGGCCATGAGAACTACCACCCCAGTCTGGCGAATATATGTTGATTTCCCTCCCATATTGGGACCTATAAAACAAATTATATCACAACAAGAAGGTTATTAACTTATTTTTGCTAATAATAATAATTGACTATTAGCCCTAAGTTGCACATTGATGACTCTCTTGTGATATAACACATGAAAAGCAGACCACAGGCTGCCCAAAGGCATGAACAAAGTCCCTGCCTTACACTAGTCTCTGAAACTATGCCATTTTCTGTTCAGACAAACCTACGCTGTGCCCTTCTTCAAAAGGACCCATGAAAAATATATCTTATCTATAATCTGACTATGGTCTAGGAAGACCATATAGATACTGCCCCACAGCTCACAAAGCTGCCTGCAGGATAACTTTATGACATTCAGGAAAGCAGTACTGGCCTAATTGATTAATTAACTAAACACTATTAATTCATTAATAATGGATCTATTAGAGAATGAATCAGTGTGATCAAATCCTTCAAATCGAGTAAACTCCACACTAAAACCCAAGGACATGACCCACTTTTGGAAAATGTGAAATTTACCAGTCAATGGGTTAGACCATAGGTCCCCAACCTCCGGAAACTAATGCCTGGTGATCTGAGGTGGAGCTGATGTAACAACAGAAATAAAGGGCACCATAAATGTATTGGGCTTGAATCACCCCCAAACCATCCCTTCCCCCACCCTGGTCCGTAGAAAAATCGTCTTCCGTGAAACTGGTCCCTGGTGCCAAAAAGGCTGGAGATGATGGGTTAAGTTATAAGAACAACTCAAAAATCCAATTAGGGGAATAAAATATAATCATTGACTGTTTCCGAAACATATTTACCCAAAGACTCCTACCACCCCCACACCCTAACACTTCTGTTTTCTAGAATCTGGTTAAGATCTCTCAAAATGATTTAGTCTGAGACATGCTACATTGGTCTACACACAAGTCCAATTTTTTTAGTTTCACTTGAATATAGTATTGTGTCTTTAAAAGAACTGCTATCTGAAGCTGAAGACATTCCAGCAGCTAATTCTGCTTGACCTTCAATGACCTCACTACTGAAAGGTCTGGCCCAAAGGTGCACTTTGAGGATGAAGAGATGTTTATTTTTAAATGCACTGAACCCCTGGAACAGCAGTTTCATTCTTGTTCATTCATATATTCACTCACTCACATATTATTAATATATTACTAACTAGTAAGAAAAAGCATTGTTTTTCTACCATCAAAGACTAGGATTTTCTACATCAACCTAAAATAAACATCTGCTCCAACATAAACAAGGGGAAACACTATTCCCCAAAAGCCCATAAACAAGGTTTTTACCAGTAATGATGTGGAACATCTGTTTATCTTTTTCAAAGTGAACATCATTAGGAATAAATGCGACTTCATCTTGAACTTCAACACAAGCATGTCTGGATGCTTTCAGTGTAATTCTCCCTCGTCCTTTTTCCAAAATGACTGGCCGTACATAGGGAACAGGTGCTGCATTGGACACATGAGCAAAGCTGACAACAGCATCCAGCTGAGCTAACACATCGTTGAGTGTCTGCATCGGTTCTACATAGCCTATGTGGAAGATGGAATAAGAAAAAATACAGATAAGCAGCTTTAAGAATAAGCTCAACCTGACTCCACTTGTGAATTCAAAGTCCATTTCCTAATTTATATGCTTCTAAAAAATTAACAGAGGTTTTTGCTATAACTAAACATGAAAGAACACCTAAAATTCAACAAGAGGTTAAAACGTCTTGTCACATTTTTCTCCCTACTATCAACAGATTTCAAAAATCCCTTACCAAAATCCATTAAAATACAAAAGCACATGGCTGCTTATATAAAGAAATGAGGCAGAGGTTTAAAAAAAATAAGAAAAAGTTTTCATGGAAGCACGTTCATGATATATTGCAAGTAAGAAAAGCAGGGTGAGGCACACTTCTAAATTTTAAGAGTCTGAAACCAGGATGGCATTTCACAATTGCCTAAGAAACCTGCAAACACCAGGTAATAAGATATAATGGGACTGTCAAGATTGTTACTTGAGGTTTTTTCCTGCCTTGCAATTAAATTTTAGCATCAACTTAGATCAATAATTGTCACCTAAAACACTTTCAATAAGATTCCACTCTGCTACAGCAGTAAAACTAAAAGTTATTACATACATTAAACAGTCCCTCACACATGCTAGGCAAAGCATGATTAGCCAATAAAAACGGTCCAAATTTTTAGAACAGATTCTAAAATTTTAATAGGTTGGAGGGGTTGGTATAACAGGCGCCTGGGTCATGTGGAACTATCACACGGATATCAACATGTCCAGAGCCTTAAGAGACATTCAAGAGAACACTGTCTCATTTTAGAAAAATACAACATTATGAGCTTAATCAAATGGCAGGAAATCTGATTCATCTTTGATTCCCTTATCCCCCATAAAAGTGAGAAAATAAAAATTCATGTATAAGTGGCCAAATACAAATAATTCTTAATGTTTCACTTTATTTACTCCTGTTTTACCTAACGTATAAAACAGGGGGGAAGGGGGGAGTTCTCATTACCCTACCATACAGCAATAGGAGCTTTTGAGAATTCCTTAAATATTAGTGGAGTACTTATATAATTCTCACAAAATTTCTAGCATACTAACATGAATAGGTTTATAATAAAAGAAAACAAGTCTCTCAATCAAGAGTAAGTATTTGGTATCTCACATCAACTGGTTCTTACAGCATCACCTTTTCTGGTTTAAGAGTATGATAGAAAATTAGAAAAATGATCTATTATTTTTATTTATTTTTATAAATTTATTTTTATTTATTTATTTGGCTGTGCCAAGTCTTGGTTGTGCCATGTGAACTCTTAGTTGCAGCATGTGGAATCTAGTTCCCTGACCAGGGATCGAACCCAGGCCCCCTGCATTGGGAGCACAGTCCCAGCCACTGGATCACCAGGGAAGTCCCTATTATATTTTTAATAAAGATAGTTTACAATGTATATATTAGACCAAGAAGAGATTTCATTTCAATTCAAGGTGACTCCAAATACAAAACCTTCTTTTCAAACGTTACAATCTAACAGGTTTAACCTACTAGGTGCTTAACGAATATTAGTTAATATTATTTTGGGGGAAGACTTCCAGTTTGAATTTATGCAGTGTATTTTTAGGGCCCTTACAAGTGTCATCTAGGAAGGAACATAATTCAACTAGAAGAAGATAACCATGCTACAGTGATCTGATTAACACCAAACAAAAATGTAATCTTTACAGATCTCATTCATCTCAACACAAATATAAGGTATAATAAAACCCTTTAAAAGTATTATGCTTCTTTCTAATTCACTATAAAAATTTATAATAGTAAAAGAATTTACAAAATTATACATGCTTATACTTTTAAAATGACCTATTACTCCTAAATAACTCAGTACCCATATCCTGAGAACAAGTAGGAGGACATCCTCCTACTTAATCATAGTACATACCCAAGAAGTATGACACCAATACCTTATTATCTTAAACTTTGCCAAGTTGTCCCAATGGTGTCCTTATAGCTAGTCCCCAGGTCCAACCCCTAGTCCCAGATTCAATCAAGGATCATCTTCATGTCTTTGACTGTCCTGTTGCTTTAAGTCTCCTTTAATCTGCAGCACAATCTGCTAATCCCTTCTTTGCTTCCACGAAACTGACACGCTTTTTGTTTGCTATGTTTTGGCCAAGCTACATGGCACATGAGATCTTAGTTCCCTGACCAGGGATAGAACCCTTGCCTCCTGCACTGGAAGCATGGAGCCTTAACCACTGGGGAAGTCCTGACACTGACATTTTTAAAGAGTGCAGGCCTTAAAAAGTTTGTCCCACGATCTAAATTTATCCAACATTTTCTTCTTGTTACTATTCAGATTAAATTTTTTTTTTTTTTTTGGTCAGGAACACTACAGGCCTATCTTGGAGATATTGTAGGTTCAGTTCCAGACCACTGCAATAAAAGGAATACCACAATAAAGCGAGTCACACAACTGTTTTGGTTTCACAGTGCATACAGAAGTTATATTTACACTATACATTGCTAAAGAATGCTAACCATCATCTGACAAGGCAGAGTTGCCACACACCTTCAATTTGTAAGACAAAATAAGACAATACCTGTGAATACAACGGGGTATACCTGTACACAAGTGATATCATATCTTTTCCTCGACATCACATCAGGAAGCACATACATATAAAGTCATTTGTCAAAAAAAAAGTCATTTGTCATTGGTGATGCCAACCTCGATCAGTTGGCTAAGGTAATTCTTCGGTGTGTTTTTTTTAAGGCACAATAAAAGTTATGCTCAATATACACACACGATGATAGGCAAAGGCTTCCAGCTTAACACATCACTACCTACCCTGTGCTATATACATTCATTCCACACTAACGGCAATATCATAGAGCCAAGTCAGGCTGTCCTTTCAATTATATGACAATCATCTTGGGAGCTCCCTGGCAGTCCAGTGGATGGGATTCAGCACTTCTAACTGTTGTGGTCTTGGTTCAATCCCTGTTCAGGGAATTAAGATGCCGCAAGCCACAAAACATGGCCGGGAAAAAAAATAAAGACAATCATTTCTAACAGGTGTCCTCAAGAACAGACTCTGAAAATCTATGAAATGGCACACAGAACTCAAAAAAGCTTGCTGTCTATGCAATTTCTATTTGCTTTTCAGTGATCTGTATCTCCATAACCTACAGCATGAGCCCCTAGATCTAAGGTATTAGTGCCTTACAGTCCCTAGTGCTTCTTTTCCTTGTTATAACTACAAGTTTTGTGCTTTTCTGCCTTTGTTTTACAGAATATTACAGAATATTCCCATTCCTTAGCCTGCACTAGTTCATCTTTCTAAGTACGAGAGCAACTTCCAGTTAATTTTCCTAATGCAACACAGCATGCATTCCTTCAGAGGAAGCGTAACACAATAGTCACAGTGTGCCGTAGCTTTAAAAACAACAACAACAACAAAACAACAAAAACCCACTCTTCAAACAGCCCAATATTATTTCTGTTACCAAAATCTAGGTCATTTTCCGAACATCTAATGTATCAGTTCTATTAAATTTACCTGAAGAAATATTGACAATTTCTTTAACAATGGCATTCTGGGCTTCCTCATATTCGGTTTTATTTTTGGTATACTCTTCATTGAGAGAAGTCAGTTTACTGCAAATCAAGATAATGGTATTATTAGAAATATTAAAACATCCACTGGAGGTAATGTGCACTACCTCTGAAATATATCCAGATTATTCTATAAAGCATCAAAACAATAATTAAAATGGAAACATCAGTAGAAATTGGACAACTCATTAGGCGTGGATGTGACTGGAATTCAGTGTGTTAACATTTATGTTGTTTGGAATGGCCCACTGGCACAATTCTTGCTATAAAAATTATTCCCTTGAGTAAAATTCTGATCTGTAATCTTTTCTAAAATATTTAAATGGAGTAAGTCTTCATCCCTATTAGGATAGAGGCCATCTTCCCTTTTAAAATACACACACAAGCTGCACTATTTACAACACCCAAGATATGGAAGCAAATCAACTGCTCATCAACATATGAATGGATAAAGATGTGGTATGTGTGTGTATTACTCAGCCATTAAAAATAATGAACCACTTGCAGAAATGTGAATGGATCTCAAGAATATTAGGCTTAGAGAAATAAGTCAGAGAAAGACAAATACTGTATGATATCACTTATATGTGGAACCTAAAAAATAAAACGAATGTATACAGAAAAACAGAAACAGATTCACAGATAGAGAAAACAAACTATTGATTACAGTAGTGAGAAGGAAGAGGGGAGGGACAAATTAGGGGTGTAGGATTAAGAAATAGAAATTACTATTTTAATAGATAAGGAACAAGGATATATTGTACAGCACAGGGAATTAGAGCTATTACCTCATAATAACTTGTAATGGAGTGCAGAACTATAAAAATATTGAATCACCTGTACTGCTGAAACTAATATAATATTGTAAATCAACTATACCCCAATTAAAAAACAACACACACACACTCCACACAGTTTCTCTTATTACTGTAGGAAACTGTCTTTTCATACTGAAAGTTGTCAAAGTAAGGAAAATGTCTTGAAAACAATCTTACTGAGTGGTTTAAAGAGAAAATAAAAATTTCAGGTTGAAACAAAAAATGAAGAAAAATGAGAATAGAGAAAAAATATTCACTGGTATCAATGGAAGGGAATTAAGTTAAAAACAAAAAAACAAGGTGAGGGGCTCACAGTAGATTCAAGAAAGAGGCGAAGTTCTTATAAGAAGGAGGAAATTAGTCAATCAAGGCAGGAATTGTGAGCATGATGCAATCAGCCAATGACATAACACACATATACAGCTCAAGAACAGTACAGGAGCACTAAAAGGCTACTGTGAAACAGGCAAGTGGAAAGAATTAAAGGAAAAAAGAGAGAAGCAAAGACACTATAAAAGTGAGATTGCTGTGTGAAGGGAAGAGCTGCCAGAGAGAAAAGGGGTGGGCAGGGATCAGACTGTATAGGCTACGGTACAGATTTTAGATTTTTCCTGATGACAGACATCAGAGGTTTCTAAGAAAGACAACTGTATGATCACAAAGTCAGACCCACGGCAGCATTCAATCTGCGGACACAAATCAATGAACGAATAAACAAATGAACTTCTCACAGCTTTTGGAACCACCGCTGCCATTCAGTTCAACTTCTGGTATTTATATTTTGGTTTGGGTAAGACAGAATTTCTTCAAATCACTCACTGGTCAGTTATAACATATATACATTTCTTGAATCAGGAATACAGTGTGATCAACAAATAGCAACTAATAAATCTAGCAACAGAAGATCTAGGTCTGAGTATCTATGGTTGCTAGTTGTCCGGTCCTGGGGAACTGGAGTTTCAGTTTCTCCATCTAAAGTTGAGAACTATAACCTGTCCTATTTATTTCAGAGAGTTGTTATGAGAAACAAACTAAACAGACACACTGTTTTTCATTACTAGGTTGTTTGAACACCTAGAATAATGTCTGCATATAAGAGACACCCAAAAACACTAAATAAATGGGTAAAAGAGGGGTATATATACAAAAGCTAACTGGAAATACTAAGAATACCCAAGAAGGGCGGGAGTGAGGCTGGCCATAAGTTCTAAAATAATACAGAAGAGAAAGGATATAATGACCTTACTCTCCCAATTACTTTATTTTTAAATAATTCTTTTTCACTTGTAATTTGCCTCAGGAGCTTCCTAACATCAGCAGGAGAAAACACATAAAAAACTACTAAGATTTTTTCCAACATTAACATGATTAAAAAAAAAAAAAACTTATAGTCTAATGAATGGCCTCATTAAAGTTGGTAGCATCTCCCTAAACTAAATGACACATCAATTGATATACCAGAATGACAAAGTTTTCTTAGAAAAAAATAAATATGTGAAAATAACTAACAGAGATACGAAGGGAACTAACTCTAACAGATATGGAAACACACAAAAATGTAATATAATCTATTTCATATTGATAAAAGGATAAGAGAAATACATGAAAGAATAATCTTAAAAACTAACCCAAAGTGCCATTTCAGTGAATGAGGAAAAGCTGAATTATTCAACAAGTAGTGTTAGGATGCCTGACCAACCTCTCGTTAGGAAAAAAACAAAAAAGCTTCAATCTTATTTTATGCCTTGTATCAATAAATAAAATAAAACTTCCTTATCATGCAACATTCACATTTCATCAAAGAATAGTTTATGGAACTAGTAAAGATTTCATTTAACATAGGCTTACAAACCTGTTTGTAAATTTAACACCATTCTTCTGGATATCTACGGTACTGAAATTTTTATTATTACGAAGGACTTTTTCTTCCTTGCACGTTACTCGGAAATAATAGCCAAACTGTGTGCTGGAATCCAGTTTAATCTGTTTGCCAGGATCTAAGCCTTCATGATCAGGAAAAAAAGAAAGAGTATGTCATAGATATGTACAGCCATTTTAAATATAAGTGTTTAAAATAGTTAAATCTAAATAGTGAAAAATATACTTTTATCATTTACATGACAGCATACTGGAAATTATTAATACTATCTGACTGGGAAAGATGAAAATCCTACTTCACTCAAAAAACTACATGAATTAAGGATATCTATAAAATATTTAAATCCCCCTTTTAATGTTAGCCTGTGATGTGGAGCCCGTTCTGGGTAAACCCATCCAAGGATGCAGGGCACCAGCAGTGGAGTAGCTCAGTGTTTCAGATGCTGTGGGCACGAGGGTAGGTAAGGTATGGTGGTTACCCTTGAGGAGTTCTGCTGAAGGTTCTTTAGTTAACCAAAGCCTTTCCCTGGAACTAATGTAGAGTATAATTAAAGAAAACAAATACACTTTCCAAAGAAAAATGTGAGACTCTGAGACTGACAACGAAGCTCTAGAAAAACACTAGGCCACGTACTCTGTTAAGTGTAGGGAGCATCACAAAAAAGGCAATGATCAATCAGCTAGACTAGGCACCTAAGATTTTTTAATTTTTACATTTGTCCTCTCCTCATTCGATCATCAATGTGATCTTTAGACCCAAACCAGGAGAGATAGTATCTTAAAACTTAAATAAATTTATTTGCTGAAGCACGACTATGGAGTACTAGAAACAGCAAACAACTAAAGCCAGATCTCACCTGACCAGGGAGGACAGACATAAAGAGACCATGGAGAGATCCATACAATGAGGATGGTAAATTTCAATATCTTCAAGCCAAAGATTAAATCTAGGATCAAGTTCATATATAAACTCTCCATGGAAACCATTTTTTAAAAAATTTTTATGTGTTGGTATGGGCATATACAAGGGGCTTCCCAGGTGGCACAGTGGTAAAGAATCTGCCTGCCAATGCAGGAGACGCAAGAGATGCAGGTTTGATCCCTGGGTCAGAAGATTCTCTGGAGAAAGAAATGGCAACCCCCTCCATTATTTCTGCCTGGAAAATTCCAAGGACTGAGGAGCCTGGTGGACTATAGCCCACGGGGTCGCAAAGAGTCAGACACGACTGAGCACACACGGGCATATACTGGAGTGATACTGCTCGGAGGGGTCTTCTAATATGCTAAGATTTACTCATTTAACATAAAAGTCAAAGATGCTCATTACAAAGAGGTTTATACACTCAGAGCAAGACAGAACAAAACAGTGTGAGACTAATTAGGGAATAAGCAAGGGAATTTAAAACAATTAATTTTTAAAGTTGATATTAATGAAGTGCTTGGGAACCCCAAAGCCCAATCAATGAACTATTCCTAATAGAATCAGGCTTACAGAGGGACTGTCATTTAAAACAGGTCTTACTTAAAAGATGCTGCAAGGGCAATATGGGGTCATTCGTTTGGCAGGGATGTGGGGTCATCCTGGGATTAGAGACATTGGTTAAGAGATGAATCTGAAGGAGAGGCCAGGCCCCAGATGTAAAGAATCTTCTATGTAAACTTTACATGACTGTAATTTTAGTCAGTAGAAAACAGGGCTTGCACTTTAAACAAGAAAGTGGCATGATCAACTGTGTCTTCTAGCTCCAGTGTGGATACTATGTAGACAAAAGAATTATTCAAACTTTCAAGGACCCATTCTTACCTAGATCTCTGGCTGCACTTATTAATGTTGACTGCATCTTCTTTTCTAAGTCATCCATTATTTCTCTTAATTCACTCAAGTTAGGATCAAATGAAGGTTTTACAAGGAATTCATGGTTTTCCACCTATAAACAGAACAAAGAGTAGCCAAATTTTATCAGTGATGGATAAAGATGGAAGTGATGAAATTCTTTGCTTATTTAAAATTCACTAATGTTTTGAGTTAAATGATTCACTATCTATAAGTTATTCAGTCACAACTGTAAAGGAGTTTTTATTGATTAACAGATGTAAAGAGTTCTATTTATTAGGAGCTGAGACCTCTAGATACACAAAGAATTATTCATATGAAACAGCCTAGTGCTAATGATGCTTTTACCACTAACAGTATACATTATTTTTATCTATATTTTTCCCTAAACAATGTTTAGACTGTAACAGAATGCTTTTTGCCCAAACCAAGGATCTATCTTAGGAATTTCGGAAAGTTAGCCTCTTGAAATCCTTTTTAGAAACAAAACAAAATGACTAAAATTTGAACAGACAAAATTATGAAAGACTATTTTTTTTAAAAAAGAATGAAGTCTATCCACACATATAATAACTATTAAAAAGACCTAATTTCATATAAAAATATGAGTCAGTTTTCTAAAATGAGGAAATTTTTAAAAACTCAGTATGTGAGATTGATATAAATTCCTAATTACTATCCATTTAATCAGAGCATACCTTCTTCACATACCAAAATTGAACACAAGAACGAGGAAATAAAATATTACAGAAAACTAGCAAAAAAGAGAATAAAACATTTATCAAATAACTTTCTCCAATTTAAACCAACAAAAGACTTTATTATATACCAAAATTTTAAATTTCAAACAAAACTAACTTTTTTAAAGGCAAAAGATTTGTAAAAATAGCTTTGCAAAACATAAAAATGTAAAGGTTGACATTTTCTTTTATAAAAAGGCACTCGTTTGCATGTATGAGAAAAACATCAAGTCATTAACTGGGCAAGTATAAAATATACAACTCACAGATGAGAAAATAAGTAGTAAACTAAAGTCATAGAAAAATGCTAAAGCTCCATAAAAATAAAACGCATGAATACTTAAGCACCCTTAAGATATTATTCTACAGCTTTTTTTTTTTTTTTAAGAAAAAGAAACCTACTTCCAAATACTAATGAGGCTACAGTGAAATTAGTATACTCATTCGTTTCTGGTAAGAATCTAAATTGCTATAACCTTAAAAAAACAAAAAAAGCAATATGCAACAAGACTCAAGAGATATTTGTTATCCTCTGACATAGCAATTCTACTCCTAGAAATTCAATCTAAGGAAATAATGCAACAGAAGCAAACAACACATGGATGAATAAGATCTCTACAGATTTATGTTATAAGGCCTGGAAATAATAGAACTCACAATATTTGCACAATGGTACATCAATAGAATATTATACAGATATTAAATAGACAATGGAGATGATTTAGAAACAAGGACCAAGACTTATGATAACTCCAAGGGAAAAATTAATGCTACAATGGTGGATTGACAGTGTTACAGAACTGCCTTCTTCCAACAAAACTTAAGAGAAGTGATGCTGAGCCAGGCTAAATTCCTATCCTCATTCCCACCTTTCAGAAATCCATTGGTGAGTCAACAAAACCCTGAGAAAGCTCACTTAATAATCCCAATCTGGAGAGAAGACCCAAATGAAGCAAGGGAAAGTAATCACTGAGCTCTAACTTACTAAACAGTATTAGGCCACACCCCAGATGGAGTGCCCTTTGGTAATGCTGTACTCCTCTCAAACAATGGTTAAGAAAATATACCACCGAACTAAGTGTTCTAACTTAGAACTGAAGTATTCCAACGAACATGACACAATGACTTCTATGAGTTGTTTTCATATCATCAGCCACTTAGTACCAGAAACACACAGCTATTGCCCTAGACTACACAACAGGAAATATTAATAGAACAAAATAAACCCAGGCTTAGAACTCCAAAATGGTATAAAAAATCAAGAAAAAAGATTAAAAAAAAAAGGAAAGGAAAATCAGATCCTAGCAGTATCACTAAAGTAAAAATAAATACAAATAATACACAAATAAATATACAAATAAAAAAAACTGGCTTAAGACTCAACATTCAAAAAATGAAGATCATAGCATCTGGTCCCATCACTTCATGGCAAGTAGAAGAGGGAAAAAGTGGAAACAGTGGCAGATTTTATTTTCTTGGGCTCCAAAATCACTATAGATGGTGACGGCAGCCATGAAATTAAAAGACGCTTGCTCCTTGGAAGAAAAGCTATGACAAACCTAGACAGCATATTAAAGAGCAGAGACAACACTTTGCCGACAAAGGTCCATAGAGTCAAAGCTATGGTTTCTCCAGTAGTCATGTATGGATGTGAGAGTCGGACCATTAAGAAGGCTGAGTGCCAAAGAATTGATGCTTTTGAATTGTGGTGCTGGAGAAGATTCTTGACAGTCCCTTGGATAGCAAGATCAAACCAGTCAATCCTAAAGGAAATGAACCCTGAATATTCATTGGAAGGACTGATGCTGAAGCTGAAGTTCCAGCACTTTGGCCACCTGATGTGAGGAGCTGACTCAGTGGAAAGACTCTGATACTGAGAAAGATTGAGAGCAAGAGGAGAAGAGGACAAGAGAGAATTAGATAGTTGGATGGCAGCACTGACCCAATGAACCTGAGTCTGAACAAACTCTGGGAGATAGTGATGGACAGGGTAGCCTGGCGTGCTGCAGTCCATGCAGTTGTAAAGAGTTGGACATGACTTAAGGACTTAACAACAAATAGATATAACACAACAGCGAAGAGATACTGTTGAATCAAATTACCTGTACTGACATAGAGGAAAAGACTTGACATAATCAGAGACAATTCACAAGACAGAGATTAAAGTAATTAGAGAGGAGGAAAAAAATATAAGGAAGATACTAGAAATCTTCAAAAACAAAAGCAAAAACTCCACTATCCTAGAAATACTAGATAAAATATTACAAGCATTTTTTTCAAATACGTTTATAGTTAAGAGAAAACTAGATACCTGAGCTCCTACAAAGTAGAGTCAGTCCCCAGCATAAAGCAGGCCACAGGGCCATTTTAAAAACTTACCTCATGAGAAATGGTAACAATTAGAGAAACCTGCCTCCAGCAGCTTGGGCCCTGCCTTTACTATATACAGAGTAGGTGAAGTGAAGTCACTCAGTCATGTCTGACTCTTTGTGACCCCATGGACTGTAGCCTACCAGGCTCCTCCATCCATGGATTTTCCAGGCAGTAGGTAACTGTTAATAGTTTGAACCTACTGTATACAGCACAGGGAACTCTACTCAATGCTCTGTGATGACCTACATGGGAAAAGAACCTGTCGAAGACTGGATACATGTATGAAGTGAAGTGAAAGTTGCTCAGTGGGATCTGACTCTTTGTGACCCCATGGACTATACAGTTCATGGAATTCTCCAGGCCAGAATACTGGAGTGGGTAGCCTTTCCCTTCTCCAGGGGATCTTCCCAACCCAGGAATCGAACTGGGTCTCCAGAATTGCAGGAGGATGCTCTACCAGCTAAGCCACAAGGGAAGCCCAGGAATACTGGAGTGGGTAGCCTATCCCTTTCTCCAGTGGATCTTCCCGACCTAGGAATCCAACCAGGGTCTCCTGCATTGCAGGCAGATTCTTTACCAACTGAGCCATCAGGGAAGCCCAGATATATGTATATGCAGAACTAATTCACTTTGCTGCAGAGCAGAAATTAACACAACACTGTACATCAACTATGCTCCAATTCAAACTAATTTAAATAAACAAATAAATGCCTTCACTTGGATTGGGATCTCAAATGTCTGCTATTTATCTTAGCAATGCAAAAGGCTGCTGGTTGTGGCCATTTCTGTGATCCCCTCCTTCTACAGTGATAGAACTGACAATTTTTCATAAGACATGTTAACTACTAAGAACAAACACTACATTTTCCAGTTTCCCTTGCAGCTGGTTTGAGCATATAATTAAATTCTGACCAAAAGACTGAGCAGAAATGATGTGTACCATTTCCAGAACGTGACCTCCTCTTCCCTCTTTGTCCTTTGCCATTGGCTGGAATAAAGATAAGGAAGTAAGCAATCCTGGATCTTGAAGGAGAAGTAAAGGAGAAGACAGGCTACAGAGATAGTGAGCCTGCCCTGCCAACCCTGTGTTGCTATGCCCACACAGTCATGATAGAAAATTAAACCCCTATCCTATTAAAGCCATTGTTATTTATTTGAGGTTTCTTTTTCAGCAGCTAAGTCTTTGCCAGCAGCCTAATCTTTGCCCAAACAAATGTAGAAAGCTCCAGACTGAGAAATTAACTTAAAAGTGTTCCTGGGCTAATTACATTTGTAGGGTATAAAGCAAAAGCAAATTTTATCTGAGGGGATATATGATTTGCCTGTATAACTTGGACAGGAGGAAGCCAGATAAATGAGTACTATCTAAACATACATAACAGACAAGGAAACAAGACACCATGAGTAAGAGACTCAAAACAATAACAACAAATGACAGCAGAAAGAAGACAAGGAGAAGATTTAAACCCAAGAAATTTTAGAGATGGAATATTAAATATATTTAAAACATTTAAAGAATGAGAATAGAACATGTGAGCAAAGAACAAGATATTACTTAATAAAAGAGTAGACAGACTTAGAAGTGAACCAAACAACTTTTATAAATGAAAAATATAATGATTATTTTTTTTAAATGGACTGTTAAACTACACACCAGAGTTGACAAATTAGATTATCTGAAGTAATCACAAAGCAAGCAGCACAGACACATGCAGAAAAAGAATATAAAAGGCCAACACATTTCTAGTCATAGCATTAGAAAAAGAGAATGAAGAAATACAGTATTTGAGGAGATAATGACTAATAACTTTTCAGACCTGACAAAAGACAAGAATTTTCTGATTAAGAAAATGCAGCAAATCCAAACAGGAAAAAAGAAAGAAACCCACTTTTGGACACAGAGTAGTAAAAGGAGCCAACATCTGGAAACAAGATGGGTAAACAACACAATGGTGCAAGCCAAAGGACAGTGCAACACAATTTCACAGAAACTGAAGAAAAGCAGCTGTCAGTGTGAAATTGTACACTCAGTTAAAATATACTTCAAGAACAACTTAACCCTGTATTTCACCCTTGCTCTTGCACTGTCCTTTGGCTTGCACTATTTTGTTGTTTATCCATTTGTTTCCAGATATTGGCTCCCTTAACTACACTGTGTCTAAAACTGGGTTCCAACAAACAAAATCTGACTAACAGCCCCCCAGCCAATAAAGGAACGCCTAAAGAATATCCAGGAAGAAGGAATGAACAGCAATGAAAATGATAAGCATACAGGTAAATCTAAACCTAACACTGACTACAAACAGTGGAAATCTAAGGAGCATAAAGATAGAAATAAAATATCAGCCAATAATGAAGATATGTAATCTGATCTAAGGTAGTCTAAGGTCCTGATATTTGAGGGGAGATTTAAGAAGATGCTGACAGGTTTTTCACTTTGATGAGCTATGTATACACACCAAAAAAAAAAAAAAAAAAGTTTGTGAATAACTTCAAACCAGTACATGTTTGATAGAATGGAGGAGGAGCATGAGAGGAAACAAATGGGAATTTTTAAAATCCAATCAATATAAAAGAAAGAGTGGGTAAGGGGAACCAGGAAGAATAGGGATCACAAAATAATTTGGTAGAAATAAATCCAAACTGCCCCTTAAAAAAGAGATCATCAAATTAAACTTTGAAATAAATGCATCTATAAGTTTTACCTAAACCAAAAGAACTCACAAAGGATTGAAAAAGATATACTATGTAAAAAAACAAAAAATAAGGACGCGCATTGCTTTATTATCAGACAAAATATATCTAAGGCAAAAAACATTACATAATAATAGGATTACTATTATCAAAGTGTCCCTAAAGATTCAATTCACTGCAAAAAAAAAAATAACAGCTCTGTGCCTTGAAAACGTAAGAAGCAAAATTTCTTCACATTTCTCTTAGTAACTCAGTAGATTAAAAGTGAGCAAGTATCCAATGGTGAAACAGATCACCAGCCCAGGCGGGATGCACGAGACAGGTGCTCCGGCCTGGTGCACTGGGAGGACCCAGGGGGATCGGGTGGAGAGGGAGGTGGGAGGGGGGATCGGGATTGGGAATACGTGTAAATCCATGGCTGATTCATATCAATGTATGACAAAACCCACTGGAAAAAAAAAATAATAATAATAATAAAAATAATAAAATAAAATACATAAACCTAAAAAAAAAAAAAGTGAGCAAGTATCCAGACAATGTGAACCAAACAACTAAAGTTTTATTTAATGGACATATAGAGAACTCTGCAACCAAATTAGGGAGCATTTATAATCCACGAATACATGGAGAATTTTATGAAATTCACACATACCAAGCTTATAAATTTAAAAACTATTTCCAAGCAAATGACAAATCAAAGAACAAGTGATGATGGGAATAAAAGACTCAAAACTGAGTAAGAAATTATACCTCTCAAAACATATGGGATGCATTCAGCTAAAACAACACATAGAAAAGTATAATCTTAATTGCTTACTAAAAAAGGCTGGAAAAACAGAGGCTGAAAGACATCAAAAATAGATGACATATATACGTAAGACTGGAAATTAATGAAAAACAAAACAACCCAAAGGAACAAGGAGGATTTAAATGCCAAAAGTTGGTCCTCTAAAATAAATAGGCTATGCAAAGGATGGAATATCAGAGGCACAAATTATATTAGAAATAAACAGGAACTCTACCTGCAAATACAGCAGTGCTTTTAAAAATAATATAGCAATAGTTTTGGAAGTTTTGGCCACAGCAATCAGAGCAGAAAAAGAAGTAAAAAGAATCCAGACAGGCAAAGAAGTGAAACTCTCGCTGTTTGCAGATGACATGATCCTCTACATAGAAAACCCTAAAGACTCTACCAGAAAATTACTAGACCTACTCAATGAATATAGTAAAGTTGCAGGATATAAAATTAACACACAGAAATCCCTTGCATTCCTATACACTAACAATGAGAAAACAGAAAGAGAAATTAAGGAAACAATACCATTCACCACTGCAACAAAAAGAATAAAATACTTAGGAGTATATCTACCTAAAGAAACAAAAAACTTATACATAGAAAACTATAAAACATTGATGAAAGAAATCAAAGAGGACACAAACAAATGGAGAAATATACCATGTTCATGGATTGGAAGAATCAATATTGTGAAAATGAGTATACTATCCAAAGCAATCTATAGATTCAATGCAATCCCTATCAAGCTACCAACGGTATTTTTCACAGAACTAGAACAAATAATTTCACAATTTGTATGGAAATACAAAAAACTTCAAATAGCCAAAGCAATCTTGAGAAAGAAGAATGGAACTGGAGGAATAAACCTGCCTGACTTCAGGCTCTACTACAAAGCCACAGTCATCAAGACAGTATGGTACTGGCACAAAGCCAAAATATAGATCAATGGAACAAAATAGAAAGCCCAGAGATAAATCCACGTACCTACAGACACCTTATCTTCGACAAAGGAGGCAAGAAAATGCAATGGAAAAAAGACTACCTCTTTAACAAGTGGTGCTGGGAAAACTGGTCAACCACTTGTGAAAGAATGAAACTAGAACACTTTCTAACACCATACACAAAAATAAACTCAAAATGGATTAAAGATCTATTTGTAAGACCAGAAACTATAAAACTCCTAGAGGAGAACACAGGCAAAACCTTCTCCGACATAAATCACAGCAGGATCCTCTATGACCCACCTCCCAGAATATTGGAAATAAAAGCAAAAATAAACAAATGGGACCTAATGAAACTTAAAAGCTTTTGCACTACAAAGGAAACTATAAGCAAGGTAAAAAGACAGCCTTCAGAATGGGAGAAAATAACAGCAAATGAAGAAACAGACAAGGACTAATCTCAAAAATATACAAGCAACTCCTGAAGCTCAATTCCAGAAAAATCAATGACCCAATCAAAAAATAGGCCAAAGAACTAAACAGACATTTCTCCAAAGAAGACATACAGATGGCTAACAAACACATGAAAAGATGCTCAACATCACTCATTATCAGAGAAATGCAAATCAAAACCTCAATGAGGTACCATTACATGCCAGTCAGAATGGCTGCTATCCAAAAAGTCTACAAGCAATAAATGCTGGAGAGGGTGTGGATAAAAGGGAACCCTCTTACACTGTTGGTGGGAATGCAAACTAGTACAGCCACTATGGAGAACAGTATGGAGATTCCTTAAAATACTGGAAATCGAACTGCCATATGACCCAGCAATCCCACTCCTGGGCATACACACCAAGAAAACCAGATCTGAAAGAGGCACGTGTACCCCAGTGTTCATCGCAGCACTGTTTATAATAGCCAGGACATGGAAGCAACCTAGATGCCCATCAGCAGACGAATGGATAAGGAAGCTGTGGTACATATACACTATGGAATATTACTCAGCCATTAAAAAGAATTCATTTGAATCAGTTCTAATGAGATGGATGAAACTGGAGCCCATTATACAGAGTGAAGTAAGCCAGAAAGATAAAGACCAATACAGTATACTAACGCATATATATGGAATTTAAAAAGATGGTAACGATAACCCTATATGCAAAACAGAAAAAGAGACACAGATGTACAGAACAGACTTTTAGACTCTGTGGGAGAAGGCAAGGGTGGGATGTTCAGAGAGAACAGCATTGAAACAAGTATACTATCAAGGGTGAAACAGATCACCAGCCCAGGATGGATGCATGAGACAAGTGCTCAGGGCTGGTACACTGGGAAGACCCAGAGGGATGGGATGGAGAGGGAGGTGGGAGGGGGGATCGGGATGGGGAACACATGTAAATCCATGGCTGATTCATGTCAATGTATGGCAAAAACCACTGCAATATTGTAAAGTAATTAGCCTCCAACTAATAAAAATAAATGGAAAAAATAAATAAATAAAGCAAAAAAATAATAATAAAAAATGAAAATAATAAGCAATCACTATGAACAACTTTTGGCAATTGAAAAACTCAGAAACATATATCTCCTAGAAAAAGGTTTTAGTATTCAGAATATAAATAGAATTCATAACTCAATGAGCTTCCCTGGTGGCTCAGATGGTAAAGAGTCTGCCTGCAGTGCAGGAGACCCGGGTTCAATCCCTGGGTTGGGAATATCCCCTGGAGAAGGAAATGGCAACCCACTTCAGTATTCTTGCCTGGAAAATCCCATGGACAGAGGAGCCTGGCAGGCTACAGACCATGGGGTCGCAAAGAGTTGGACACAACTGAGGGAACATGTCCCATCCATAATTCAACAACAGAAAGACAAATATCCCAATTTAAAAATGAGCAAAAAATAAATAAATAAAATAAATAAATAAAAATGAGCAAAAAATCTGAATAGACATTTCTCCAAAGATACAAAATGGTCAACAAATATCTGAAAAGATGTTTACCTTCAGATACTAGGGAAATGCAAATCAAAACCATGATGAAATATAACTTCATACTAACTAGGATGGCTATTACAACAATAAAGAAAAAACAAAAAACCCACAAGTGTTAGAAAGAATGTGCAAAAACTGAAATCCTCATATATTGCTGGTGGGAATTTTAAGTGATAAAGGGACCAGGGAGAACAGTGCACTGATTCCTTAAAAAGTTAAACATAAAGTTACCATATGACTCAGCAATTTCACTCCTAGCTATATATCTAAAAGAACAGAACAAATAGTCGTACACGACTATTCAAAGGCGTACTATTTATACTAGCCAAAAAGTAGAAGCAACCCACATGTCCATCCACAAGAGACTAGATAAATGAAACACGGTATACCCATCCAATGGTCTATTACTGATCACAAAAGAAGCCAGTCACAAAAGGTTACATATCGTATGATTCCATGTATAAATGTCTAGAATTGGCAAGACAGTAGAGATGAAAAGTAGGTTAGTGGTTGCCAGCAACTGAGGAAACTGGGAAAGAGAGTAGCTGCTAATGGGTATGGGTTTTCTTTTGGTAGTAGTGGAAAATATTTTAGAACTAAGTGGTAGTGACTGTACAACAATGAAAATGTACTAAATACCAATGAATAATATGCTTTTAAAATTTTTATGTAAATTACCCTCCAAAAATGTAATCATTGGAAAGAAAAAAAAGGGAAAAATAAAATATTCATGGATAGAAAGACTCAACATTGTAATGATGTTGATTCTCTCCAAAGTTAATCATTAAATGCAATTTTAATCAAAATATTGGCAAGACAATATTATTTATAAAGTTTAGAAATAACCAATAGTACCTATTATAGTAATAAAATGCATGAAAATTATAACAATAAACACCAGTTCCAGGATAGCAGGAAGGATGTATGAAACAGGACTTTGTCGTGAGCATACTACTATTATGACAAGTATTTCCTAATTAAATGTTAAGATTTTTAAACACCTCAACAAGAAGGAAAGTGGATGGAAAAATTAACAGGAGAAAGGATGTGGACAGAAAGAGGGGGAAGGAAGGACAGGGGTTGGAAGAGAAAAGGAAGGAAACAGGGGTTGAGGCAGGGAGGATGGTGAAAGAATGGAAGTTAAGGGGTGAAGAAAAGAGAAGAGAAAAAAAAAAAAGAAAAGAGAACAGGAATGAGGAATTTTTCAGACATCTAGGCAGGAAGAGCAGATCACCTGAAATGTGGGCATGGAGAGGTGGGTGGGGAGGAGGAGGCAGTTGTAAATCAAAGTAGTAACAGACATTTCATTAGTACTGAATGTCAGAAGATATAGTGATGCATCCTGGAAGTTTTAAGAAAGCATTAATTATAATAAGAAAGATCTGTTTGAGAATAAAGCTAAAAGACAGATATGTTTATCAAGCATGGGGTAATTCAAGGCCTATAATAATATTTATCAACCTTTTTAAAAAAAAACAAAACAAAATACCTGAAAAACAAATCTGGCCAAATAAAAGTCGAATTAAGCATTTTAAACCCAGGAGTGAAGAAGCCATGGTAAAAGAACATGATGAGCACCGAATTCATTTACAAATAAAAAGGAACGTTAAACAGCCTGGAAATTGGAATTAAGGTTACAGACATATGCATATTTTAGACCTGGCCAGTGCAAAAATAGAACTATTTTTGTATGAAGGGAGTTCTGTAGAAGCACATATGAGTGAGTGGTTAATTGCTCAACTTTCAGGGCACGTAATTAATACTCCAAAACTGAAACATGTTTGTCAAAGAATCTTTAATCTTTTCATATTTTTCTAATTTAAGTTTCTTTAACCTATGTTTTAGATTATTTTCCCTCTCTTATGGTGAAAAATCATTCATCTGAAGTTAAACAATTCCCTCCAGTAATTTTTTTTTGTTACACTGAAAACCATTAGGTTAGACCCTTTTAAAATTAAAAGATACATCTACAGTATGAGTTTCCTGCTCTAATTTATCTATGCATCTGCCTGCACATAACCATAAAAAGACCATTAGCTATGTCTCAATGGGGGCACTACTAGGATATTGAATAGGACAGCACTTTATTGTAAGGGACTAAAATGCAAACTTTCAATGTCTGTTCTCTAAACCTTCAATCCTCGCCTTCTCCCACAGAGTCTAAAAGTCTGTTCTGTACATCTGTCAAGGGTGAAACAGATCACCAGCCCAGGTTAGATGCATGAGACAAGTGCTCAGGGATGGTGCACTGGGAAGACCCAGAGGGATGGGGTCGAGAGGGAGGCGGGAGGGGGGAGGGGGGATCGAGATGGGGAACACATGTAAATCCTTAGCCTCCAACTAATAAAAATAAATGGAAAAAAAAAAAAAATAAACCTTCAATCCTGCTCATGCTTGAGAACAAACTAATTTTAGTAACAGTCATTTCTGGGTGCTCGATATGGGGGATATTTCTAACTTCCATCGCTCTACCTTTCTGCACTGTGTGAATGCTTTATATAGGTATCGGTTTTACAAAACCAGTGTTTTATTTTTATTTTTTGGCCATGAGGCATTAGGGATATTAGCTCCCTGACCAGGAATCAAACCTGCGCCCCCAGCATTGGAAACAGGGAGTCTTAACCACTGGACAAAGAGGGACATACCCTAGTCCTGTGTTTTTTAAAGTACAACTATAAGAAAAAATGCCAATAGGTTCTGACAGTTAATTCTAGGTGGGAGAATAATACTTCCCTTTTTTGTATTTCTTTCTCATTTCCAAGTATAAAAACTTTAAAGTATACTGCATATAAATGCAGTATCTTTATAACTTCTATATACTCTACAATGATATAGCTGTATCAGGACTATTCAACTGTGGCTTATTAAAAATGATTTCAATTTTTTGTCCCAGTATTTTCAATAAAAATTTATCTAAAGTCATTACTTTTCCAACAGTAGATGAAATATCAGTAAAGAGTATATGTGAAAACTAAGATTTAAAGATAAAATGGTCCAAATACATATAGACAGGTTTAAAAATTTCATACATCCCACTCAATCATACATTGTTTACTTTTTGTGAAAAATCATTGTTATTTTTGAACCCTGCTTTATAGTGGTTTTGCTCTACATTTACTTCAAAAACAGGAAATCATTTCATAAAATTTATGGAAAGCAGCCACAAAAACAACTGATGCATTTATATAAAAAGCTAAGCCTAGGCAAAGATAAAAAGTAACCCAACCATTCACATAAATGACTGCTCCCCTCATCACATGAATTCCTAAGTGCACAGCTAGAAAATGTGAAATCATACATAATACGACTGATATTCTCTTGAGGTTTTCTCAAAGTGGTTCTGAGTCATGTAATTGAAATGCCTAAACTCATCACAAATATCCACAATGACAGTGAAGGGTTGAAATCACCTTATAACCCAAGCTAAGTTTAAAAGTTTGTAACTGAGAATAAAGAAGATATTATACTAAGTCACCTCCCTAGAGACTCTAGACAGGCTTTAACTAGGAATCTGATTTATTTGAAAGACAGTATCATACTATAAAACAGTAAAGTCTACAGATACAGGGCAGAATCTTAGGAGACACTCCTGGTGGTCTTACAACAGTAACTCCGCTTCTTCCTCCTCCCAGCAGAGCTCTTACTTTGTGAACCTCCAGCTAGAGAAATAACGTACCCTTGGTTACCTTAGACCCATCATCACATTCTGTTTCTCTGGCCACACTCACTGCTTAAACAGTCCCATCAAGGCAAACTGCAGGACTCTTTCTTGGAATATGGCATGAACTTCTACGGGTAGGTAGCCATCTTAGAGCCAAAAGAGAAACCAGCCTTAGGTTAAAATTTAAATCATAAAAAAATAGGAAAGATCAAGAAATGAGGTTCTTTGGATGGGCTCACAGAGCTTCTGAATAAAAGCAACTCTTATGAGCCAAGATGTACTGAGTTTAGATTACCTGCAAAAAAAATAGGAGTCCTAACTGATATTAAGTTTAACCTCAAATTATTTACTCAGAAAAAAAAAAAAAGGAAATCCACAACTCACATCTTACTGGCAAAGAACTTAATGTTGAAAGGGTTCACAATATGTCACTGTGGCATAAAAATTATACTGAGACAAAAGTACAAGAGCAGACCTTGTTGCTGAGCCCCGTTATTTCCGTAACAGCAGAGCACCCCCAAAGAACTCAATTGTTGTTAAGTCCTCTCTTAGAGAGTTTCACAGCCAGGGAAATCAAAACTATTGTATCTTCCATCTGTTCTCCAAAGAGCTCACTCATCTTCCCTAAAAGCCATTTGTTTTCCAGTAAGTGCCATTTCTCCCTCTCCTCCTTCCCTATTAAGATAGGATATAAGTCCCAAATCCTAACAGTTTCCTTGATTAATATTTTTCTGTGAACTCAAAATCTGTGCTCTTGCTCATCTGGTATTGCAGTACTTGGATGCAATCTCAAAACCGACAGAATGATCTTGGTTTGCTTCCAAGGCACACCGTTCAGTATCACAATAATCCAAGTCTATGTCCCAACCACTAATGCTGAAGAAGCTGAAGTTGAATGGTTCTATGAAGACCTACAAGAACTTCTAGAAGTAATACCAAAAAATGATATCCTTTTCATCACAGGGGACTGGACTGCAAAAGTAGGAAGTCAAGAGATACCTGGAGTAACAGGCAAGTTTGGCCTTGTAGTACAAAATGAAGTAGGGCATAGGCTAACAGAGTTTTGCCAAGAGAACGCACTGGTCATAGCAAACACCCTCTTCCAACAACACAAGAGTCGACTCTACACATGGACATCACCAAATAGTCAATACCAAAATCAGATTGATTCTTTGCAGCTAAAGATGGAGATGCTCTATACAGTCAGGAAAAACAAGACCAGGAGCTGACTGTGGCTCAGATCATGAGCTCCTTATTGCCAAATTCAGACTTAAATTGAAGAAAGTAGGGAAAACCACCAGACCATTCAGGTATGACCTAAATCTAATCCTTTACAATTGATCATACAGTGGAAGTGACAAATAGATTCAAGGGACTAGATCTGATAGACAGAGTGCCTGAAGAATTATGGACAGAGGTTCGTAACACTGTTCAGGAGATGGTGATCAAAACCATCCCAAAGAAAAAAAAATGCAAAAAGGCAGAATGGTTGTCTGAGGAGGGCTTACAAATAGCCAAGAAAAGAAGAGAAGTGAAAGGGAAAGGAGAAAAGGAAAGATATCCATCTGAATGCAGAGTTCTAAAGAATAGCAAATAGAGATAAGAAAGCCTTTCCAAGTGAACAATGCAAATAAATAGAGGAAAACAATAGAATGAGAAAGACTAGAGATCGCTTCAAGAAAATTAGAGATACCAAGGGAAAATTTCATACAAAGATGGGCACAATTAAGGACAGAAACAGTATGGACTTAGAAGCAGAAGATATGAAGAAGAGGCGGCAAGATACACAGGACTACACAAAAAGATATGAATGACCCAGATAACCACGGTGGTGTGCTCACTCACTTCTGCCAGACATCCTGGAATGCGAAGTCAGGTGGGCCTTAGAAAGAAGCATCACTACAAACAAAGCTAGTGAGGGTGATGAGATTCCAGCTGTTTCAAATGATAAAAGATGATGCTGTTAAAGTGCTTCATTCAATATGACAAAAATCTAGAAAACTCAGCAGTGGCCACAGGACTGGAAAAGGACAGACTTTATTTTTGGGGGCTCCAAGATCACTGCAGATGGTGACTGCAGCCATGAAATTAAAAGATGCTTGTGCCTTGGAAGAAAAGTTATGAGCAACCTAGACAGCATATTAAAAAGCAGAGACATTACCTTGCAGACAAAGGTCCATCTAGTCAAAGCTATGGTTTTTCCAGAAGTCATGTATGGATGTGAGAGTTGGACTATAAAGAAAGCTAAGCACCGAAACATTGACGGTTTTGAACTGTGGTGTTGGAGAAGACTTGGACTGCAAGGAGATCCAACCAGTCCATCCTAAAGGAAATCAGTCCTGAACATTCATTGGAAGGCCTGATGCTGAAGCTCCAATACTTTGGCCACCTGATGCAAAAAACTGACTCATTACAAAAGACCCTGATGCTGGGAAAGATTGAAGGCGGGAGGAGAAGGTGACAACAGAGGATGAGATGGTTGGATGGCATCACTGACTCAATGGACATGAGTTTGAGTAAATTCCAGGAGATGGTGATGGACAGGGAGGCCTGGCGTGCCGCAGTCCATGGGGTTGCAAAGAGTAGGACACAACTGAGCGACTGAACTGAACTGAACCAAGAACTTCCAGATGTTTAAGCTGGATTTAGAAAAGGCAGAGGAACCAGAGATGAAATTGCCAATATCCGTTGGATCATAGAAAAAACAATTTCAGATAAATATCTACTTCTGCTTCACTGACTACACTAAAGCCTTTGATGGTGTGGATCACAACAAACTGTGGAAAATCCTGAAAGAGGTGGGAATACCAGAGCACCTTATTTGCCTCCTGCAAAACCTGTGTGCAGGTCAAGAAGCATCAGATAGAACCAGAAATGGAACAACAGACTGGTTCAAAATTGGGAAAGGAATATGTTTTCCTTTCCTAAGGCTGTATATTGTCACTTTGCTTATTTAACTTACATGTAGAGTACACCATACGAAATGCCAGGCTGAATGAAGCACAAGCTGGAATCAAGACTGCCAGGAGAAAAATCAGTAACTTCAGATATGCAAGTGACACCACCTTTATGGCAGAAAGCGAAGAAGAATTAAAGAGCCTCCTGATGAAAGTGAAACAGGAGAGTGAAAAAGCTGGTTTAATACTCAACATTCAAAAAACTAAGATCATGGCATCCAGTCCTATCACTTCATGGCAAATAGATGGGGAGACAATGGAAACAATGACAGACTATTTTCTTGAGCTCCAAAATCACTGCAGATGGTGATTGCAGCCATGAAATTAAAAGATGCTTGCTCCTTGGAAGAAAAGCTATGACAAACCTAGACAATGTATTAAAAAGCAAAGACAATAGTTTTGCCAAGGTCCATATAATCAAAGCTATGGTTTTATCAGTAGTCATGTATGGATGTGCGAGTTGGACCATAAAGAAGGCTGAGCGCCGAAGAATTGATACTTTTGAATTTCTGAACTGTGGTGTTGGAGAAGACTCTTAGTCCCTTGGACTGCAAGGAGATCAAACTAGTCAATCCTAAAAGAAATCAATCCTGAATATTCATTGGAAGGACTGATGCTGAGGCTGAAGTTCCAATACTTTGGCCACCTGATGTGAAGAGCCAACTCATCGGAAAAGCCCTGATGCTGGGAAAGACTGAAGGCAGGAGAAGGGGACGACAGAGGACAAGATGGTTGGATGGTATCACCGACTCAATGGACGTGAGTTTGAGCAAGCTCTGGGAAATGGTGAAAGACAGAGAAGCCCGGAGTACTGTAGTCCATGGGGTTGCAAAGAGTTGGACAGGACGGAGAGACTGAACGACAACCACAAACGGTGAACCCTTTAAAAGAAGACAAGTTTTTCTTCCCCTACAAAGTTAACTACTTAATATTCTATCTTCAGATTTAAAAACTGGGCTTGTCATATCTGAAGTATCAGCAATGAAATTAGGACAAATGACCTCTCTTTTTCCAGTCTATACCCAATTATTGTACTGTTTTCCTTTCTGACTCACTCTTCCAGACATTTATAAAATCTTTAAATGCTCTTCTGGCAGCATCATTCAAGAACTGACACTGACTACTATTTTACAGTCACAGCAAATTCAAGTTTAACAGGTTATGTGTCAAGTATGTCAGATCAAAGTAAAAATCCTTAACCCACAATAAGGAAAATATAATGGAGCCAAAGAAAGAACACCAGCTATTAACACTGTTCATCTGAAAGGAGGGAAGGAGAAAGATCAAAGATGGTAATTTTTGCCTTTGTATTTCCCTGTATCATTTTGTTTCACTTGTTCTAATATTATATGTTCCATTTATAAGGAGAAAAACATAAAATAAAGAAAAGCACTTTACAAATTTGTATCCTGGTACTTTAAATATCTTTCTGGAAAACTATCCTCAAGAACACTAACCCCCAAATAAATGGAAAACATTGCCCTGTCACTAAGAAATTATTCCAGAAAAGAAGCATTTATGCCTACACAGACACATGTACAAACACACACAGTCTCACACACTCACATGCTCCTAAAATCCTCCTTCTCCCCCACACCTAAGGATGTGGCCTCACCTGTGACTGGGGAGAGTTGGATATTTGTAAACATTCCTTTAAATGAAAGAAAGTAAATGTGTAGATCTTGATGATCATCAACACTGACTAAAACAGAGAGATGGGAAAGCAAGAATTGAGCCTTTCCGTGTTATTATAGAGGTTTCCATACTTGAAAAAACCCTGAGGTCAGGCAAAGCTCTGCTGAAATACTACAGTTGATTCTGCCCTTTGTGGCCACCTTTATTAGAAACTTCTAAGCCACTACCTCCATGCATTAAAAATATTGTGGGTCTCAAACTTAAGCATGTATCAGAATCACCTGGTGGGCTTGTTAAAGCAGACTGCTAGGCTCCCAATGACCTAAAAATTGTGTACCTAAAATCATTCCACTAAAAGTGATATTACAGAGAAAACAACAACTAAAACACAAGTCTTCTAAACAAAGGATGAAAATGATGCAAGTTTTCTAACTGCTCAACCTACAAGTCAATGGAAAAGACTGCCCTATTACTGACAAAATATTACCAGAAAAGAAGCATTTATACCTATACACACACACACACTCCTTCTCTTTAGCTTCTAAAATCTAAAAAGCATAGAGTAAATGTGGTTTAAATATTTTAATTCTCAGTTAATTATCCAATAAAAAATTAAATCAGCATCACATATGTCACATGTTAACTCCAGTTAATCTAATTATTAAGAAGAACACAAAGAATCTATCATTTACTAAGAATAATGTAAGCACATATTCTTTACCAACTGAGCTATTCAATCTCCTTGCAGTTCCTTGGACTGCAAGGAGATCGAACCAGTCAATCCTAAAGGAAATCAGTCCTGAATATTCATTGGAAGAATTGATGCTGAAGCTCTGATACTTTGGCCACCTGATGCAAAAAACTGACTCATTTGAAAAGACCCTGATGCCGGGATAGATTGAAGGCGGGAGGAGAAGGGGATGACAGAGGATGAGATGGTACGATGGCACCACCAACTTGATAGATATGAGCTTGAGTAAACTCCGGGAGTTGGTGATGGACAGGGAAGCCTGGCGTGCTGCCGTCCATGGGGTCGCAAGAAGTCGAACACAACTGAGCGACTGAACTGGAACTGAAGCATGTAATCCTTGCATGATCATGTTTAACAGGAAATTCAGTGTAGAAAAATTTCACAGTATTAGTATGCAGAGTCATGGTTAACTTTTCAGTATATAATGACTACTAGAGATACACTCACTCTAACCTCCTCCCCTAAAGACCTTCCATACATGGAAATAAATAAGAGAAGCTGACATTTCTTATTTTCCATATTTACCTCTATACCCTGTCCCTTTTCAATGACTATAACTTTTCTTCTTTCTTGGAATTAAAACTCAGCTTGCAAATGTGAAATCCTTATGAAATTTCCTTTAAACAGGGCAGTCATGCCCAATATTCACTTCCTTTGTTAACCTTTCTTAATTTTTATCCACTGAAATGCTTTTTATTAAGAAAATAAATTTTAAAAACCTTTTCTCATCAATCATTCTTACATCCACTGTCTCAAAAGTGCCCTGCAAGTGCTATAATTCAACACTAATAAGAGAAATCTGGAGATGTTTTCTGATGTGCCTTTGCTTTTCAAAATTATCTTGGTGCCTGTTTTAAAGAGTATACTGCATACCTGATCCATATCTAAAGTTGTTTCTATCATTTCCTGAAACTTGGAGAAGTCAGAACGAAGGTCAATAAGAGGAGTCACAAAAACTGCCAGCAACAATGCCTGATGTTTTCCTAAAAGAAAGAAAAAGAAAAGTAAATTAGTAGGTCCTATTTTTAAAATACAAATCTACAAATCATAAAAACCTGATGATAATGAGCAGCATTTGATCCCAAAAAGCACAAACTGTACAGCAGATCTCGCAAGTTACTACTTAGTAGGATACCTTAATTCAAACATGTTTAGGACATATATGGAAAGGGAGATGGTCTGGCATTCAAAACTCCTTACAAATAAAACAGTGCCTCCCTCACAAGTCTGTGAGTGAGTGAGTCAAAGTCACTCAGTCGTGTCCGACTCTTTGTGACCCCATGGACTATAGAGTTCATGGGATTCTCTAGGCCAGAATACTAGAATGGGTAGCCTTTCCCTTCTCCAGGGGATCTTCCCAACCCAGGGATCGAACCCAGGTCTCCTACACTGGAGGTGGATTCTTTACCAGCTGAGCCATAAGGGAAGCCCCCACATGTCTGTAATCTCCATAAGCGGTACTATATACAGAAACGTGACATTAATTACAACCAAATGAACTGTGTTTCCTTGCAGATTTAATAATCCCAAGTCAAAGTTATTAAAATAAAATATCTCTAACTTACCTTATAAATCCTTAATTTCCATTAGTAATACAGTGTTCCAGTTGACAGAGGCTAAATCAAGTCACGCATTTACACTGGAACTTTGCTTGATGTTGTTTAAGAGCACATGTTGGGGGATCATGTGAGGAGGAGTAAGTGAAGCAACAGAATCTACAGCTTGAAAGGCCTGAGTAGAGATCTGGGAGCCAATCCCTGCTCTCATACTTACTGGCTCTGTGATCTGAAGCAGCCTTTTCCTTGTCTATTGCAAAGGAAATAGTAACAACAGCTACCCAGAAGATAAAAGAGTAAGACAACTATACACAACACTTAGTATATATAGTACTTGAGACTTAATAGAAGCTCAGCAATGGTTATCATGTATTATTATTGGTTGTAACACAGAATTTTTTTTTCTAATATCCAATAAACTCCCTTAAAAGAACTCTGCAAGGGATCTCTAGCATACTGCAGTAGTTATCAGCCTTTACAGAAGTAGAGGAAGCTCTTGGGAAGATGATGAAAAAGCTATCGATGGCAGTCAAACAATTATGAGAATTCATTTATTATTATTAATCACAACAGTCTCTAGACATATTTAGAAAATAGTACATATGTGTGAAACATTATTTAGACAGTCTATAAACAACACTTTGCCCACATAATGTCTGTTGTGCTACAATGTCTGGTTCTTTATTCTGAATTAGCTCACATGCGATCGGTTAAAGGGGAACGATGGCAGCAAAACACGGCGGGGGCACGGCTTCACAAATGATGTCTCCTCCAGACCACTGATGTTTTGAAGTGATCAAGGCAAGCTTTCCCACAATTAAAGAGTAAGCTTGGCAACACACAACAACCTCAGAGTAGCTGGCTTAACCATTATCCTTTCCACTATGTTAAGATATGTAGAAAGGCTGAATATAGATGAAGAGTACAAAAACATCCACCAGTGTTTAAAACAAATTTTTTCCTAACTGAATTGCATATTCCCTAGTACAGATTTTTAACTTTGTTGAAACTGACCTTTATTTGAAGTAAATGCCTCTGAAGGGCATCTCAAAGGAGGAAAACAAGAGTCCCAGACTTAAAAGCTTCAAGTCACTTGATGCTGATATTGGGTACAAATGCAATGGAGATTTTTGTAGGCTACAATTTTTGTTTTAATTAGTTTTTATTGGAGTATAGTTGTTTTACAATAGGCTTCTGTTTTTATTAAAGTTTGTTAACGCTTTTGTTAGTAATCATTTAAAATTTTTCATATATTTTGAGGTCTACCTTATCACTATTTTTTCTGTAAGTTCTTTTCTACCATATGACTTTGAAGAAGGTTAAGGTTTCCCAAGAAAACACAAGTAGTATCACTGTAGCAACACCTGTACAAACTTCAGAATACGTCCTCTAGTCCCTCACACACAGCACTTGCTGCAGCTCTTCTCAGAGTTAATGTCCCTTCTCTGCGTGCTTGCTCCCTATCCTGCAAGCCTTAACTAGCATCTTTTTAAATAAATTAATTGATATCAGAGTCTAATTGCTTCACAATGTTAAGTTGGTTTCTGTTGTACAGTAAAACAAATCAGTTAGACACACGTATGTATCCCCTCTTTTTTGGATTTCCTCCCCATTTAGCTCATCCCAGAGCACTGAGGAGAGTTCCCTGTGCTGTATAATAGATTCTTGTTAGTTATCTGCTTTAAATACAGTTGTGTATATATGTCAATCCCAACCTACCAGCTCCTCCCGCCCTGCCCTGCTCCTTCTTGCTAAGTTTGTTTTCTATGTTTGTGACTCTACTGCTCTGCCATAAGTTCACCAGTGCCACTCTTCCAGATTTCACATGTAAGTGATATTATACAATATTTTTCTTTCTCTTTATGACTTACTTCACTCTATATGACAGTCTCTAGGTCCATCTGTATCATTGCAAATGGAATTATTTTATTTCTTTTCATGGCTGAGTAATACTCCACCATGTCTAAGTACCACATCTTCTTCTCTATCAGTTTTTCTATCTATTGGCTGCACCACGTGGCTAGGGAGATATTAGTTCCCTGACCAGGGATCAAACCTGGGCCCTCGGCAGCAAAAAGCTCGAAGTCCTAACCACTGGACTGCCAAGGAATTCCCTAGCATCTTGAATTCCTTTCCCTACTTGTAATTTGTACTGAGCCCTAGTTGCCAATTTCAGCTGGTTCTCCCCCATCAATTGGTTATGGTTTCAATTAAAAAGTAACAGCTCTATTGAGATATGATTCATATACCAAACAATTCTTCATTTTAAAGTATACAATTCAATGGTTTTCAGTATATTCACAGATCTATGCAATCACTACCACAATCAATTTTCAAACTGTCACTGCTCTCAAAAGAAACAAGGAACCCTGTACCCATCAGCAATAACTTAAAATTTTCCTACAACCCCCTGCCACGCCTTCAAGCCTAGGCAACCACTACTCCACTCTATGGATTTGCTTCTTCTGGTCTTTTCATATAAATGGATATTACACTGTGACTGCCTTTTTTCACTTAGCATAATGCTTTCAAGGTTCATCCATGTTGTATCATGCATCAGTACTTCATTCCTTTTGACTGAAGAACAATATTCCATTGTATGGATATGCCACATCTTATTTATTTATTCATCAACTGATGGGCACCATTGAGTTTTTTGATATACTCCATTTTCAACTAGCTACCACAATCTGAAAAACTCTACATGATCTATCCTAGGGTCTTAAACAAAGGTCCACAGATCCTTGAATTCAAGGTAGTACATAAACAAAGAGAAATTAATCTCATCTTTATTTTCTATAACCTCTAACTGGGACCGAGCATTTTCTTCCAATGTTAATGTAAGTAATGAATCACAGTAGTATTATCAGTACCTTCCAATGTTAATATAAGTAATAAATCACATAGTATTATTGTCTTTGTAATCAACTAAAATTCCAAACATTTTCATATCACAGTTTTTGGAAATAACTAGATAGCTTTAAGTAACATTTAAACTCATTAGTTCAAAGTTAAAATAGAACTTCATCCAAATCACGTTTTTTAATACATTAATAAAAAGCACATATTTC
The DNA here is from genome assembly GCF_033118175.1 of Dama dama. Taxonomy (NCBI): domain Eukaryota; kingdom Metazoa; phylum Chordata; class Mammalia; order Artiodactyla; family Cervidae; genus Dama; species Dama dama. The sequence goes on from NC_083691.1 coordinate 74,120,858, forward strand.
TCAAGAATATTTTATATTTTGATAAGTGTGTTTCAGTATAATTGGCTTCCTGTTTAACTCTATGTGTTTTATTTTATACATTTAAAAACATTATTCTGAGAAGTGGTTCACAGGCTTTATTGGAAGTCAAAAGGGTCCAAGCATAAAAAATGTTAAGAACCTCAGAAAGGCCTTACCTCCTAACAGTGCTCTTATTCTCCATCTCTATGGCTGACAACTCTAGCTTCTCTTCACTCCTTTAACAAGTCAAGCTGTAGGCAGTTATACTGGCTAACCCCTCCCGTCCCCCCTATATCTTAACAGTCAGCTCTCTGTCATCATTTGAGATTTACCTGAGATAGCAATTCCATGGAGAGGCCATCTTCAACCACCATATCTAGCGTCTTCCTGGTCTAGCCAAGTTATTCTATCACATGAAAATATTATGCTTTCTTTGTTGCACTTATTACTGTTTGAGGTTCTTGCTCATTTATTTGTCTGTCTTCACTCTTCCACAGTTACAGAACCTCCATAGAGACTATCTGTCATGTCTGCCGCTGTACTTCCCAGAACATGCCCAGTACAAAGCAGGCAACTGACAACCATCTGCTCAATGAATGACTTTATGAAGGGAGCAAAGGACTGATGAAGCAGTCACTGGTCCTCAGTTCTGATACACACAATACTCATCTAGCAAGGATAACAAAGATCGCACAGGGAAATAATGGTTAGCTTCTTAAATGTATCAAAATGTGGAATGTCTTAAGTAATCAAATTCAATAATGTCTCTAAGAACTCCAGATTCATTGTCAGCCCCTAAAGATTCATTCATGACTCAAAGATTTCATTTTCAAGAATGCAGCTACATATTCAATAATGTAGCTTCAATACAGCCTTCAATAAACAGTCCTGGGGAGACTGGATATTCACACATAAAAGAATGAAATTAGACCCTTAAGTGCACCACTCACAAAAGTTAACTCAAAATGGATTAAATACTTAAATAGGATAAGACCTGAAAACACAAAACTTCTAAAAGAAAACAAGAGGGGAACCTCCTTGACGTGGGTCTTGGCAATGATTTTTTTGGATAGAACACCCAAAGCACAAGTAATAAAATTAAAAATAAATAAGAGGGACTACATCAAACCGAAAAGCTTCTGCATAATAAAAGAAACAATCAACATATGAAAAGGCAACACATGGAAGGAGAGAAAATATCTGCAAACCATTTATGTGATAAGGTGTTAATATCCAAAATAGATAAAGAACACAACTCAATAGCAAATAGAAAACCCAATTAATCCAATTTAAAAATGGGCAAAAGTCATGACTAGACATTTGACTAAAGTATATATATGAATGGCCAACAGGTACATGAAGAGAAGCTCAAAATCAGGGAAATGAAAATTAAAACCACAATGAGATAACACTTCAGGCTCATTAGAATGGCCATCTTCAAAAAAGACAAGAGATAACAAATAACAAAGGTAAGGATGAGAGAAAAGGAAACACTTTGAGCACTCTTGGTGAGATTGTAAATTGGTGCAGCCACTATGTAAAACAATATGGAGGAGGCCTCAAAAATTAAAAACAGAACTACCATGGGACTTCCCTCATGGTCCAGTGGCTAAGACTCCGAGCTCCTAATGCAGTGGGGCCCGGGTTCGATCCTTGGTCAGGGAACGAAATCCCACATGTCTCAAATAAGACACAGTGCAGCCAAATAAAAAAAAAAAAAAAAATTGAAAAAAAAAAGAACTACCATATGATCTAGCAATTTCACTCCTGGGAATATAACCAAAGCAAACAAAAACACTGATTTGAAAAGATATGTGCACCTCCATGTTTGTAGCAGCATTATTCACAATAGCCAAAATGTGGAAACAACCTACGTATCTGCTAATGGGTAAAGGGTTAAAGAAAATGTGATTATATACACACACATACAGATACACACACAGAACTATTATTCTACCATTAAAAAAACAAAACAAGGAAATACTGCTATTTGTGACATGAATGGAACTTGAGGGCATTATGCTAAGTGAAATGAGTCAAAAAAGACAAATACTCTGTGATCTCACTTATCTGTGAAATCTTAAAACAACAAGAACAACAACAAAAATAATGCATAGATAAAAGGATCAGATTTGTGGCTCAGAGTAGAGGAGAACTGGAAAAAGGAGGTCCAAAGGCACAAATTTGTAGATACAAGATAATTAAACAGTATGAATATAATGTACAGCATGATGACCATAGTCAACACTGCTATTAGACGTATATAAAAACTATTAAGGAGTAGGTAAATCTTAAGAGTTCTCATCACGAGGAAAAATTTTAGAAGAGTGTGGTTGTGTGCCTCAGAAAGTGCTGCAATGTTTAGGTCAATAAGCCTAAGTACTTACATTTCTGTAACAACCCAAACAAAGCATAATTTAATCTCTATCAAACATTTCACCACCATTTACTATGATAAAAATTACAACAAATTTCAGGATAGACTGAAAGCTCCTAAGTCTATCAAGAGAAAGTGGTTCATTAAGATGTACTCTGGAATAATACCCAAGCCAGCTTCTAAATCTAAATCTTAACTGCTGTATTAACACCAGTTCTGGGACTTCTCTCCATCTCGCCTATGTTCATGTCACTGATTAAGAGAAGTACTAAGGAGACAATCCTTAGTGAATTTAGAGAAGTTAATTTTCAGGGGACTTCCCTGGCGCTTCAGTGGTTAGGACTCAGGGCTTTCATTGAACCCAGGGCCTGTGTCAATCCCTGGTCCAGGAACAAGGATCTCATAAGGCAGACGGCATGGCCCAAACAAAAAAAAGTTAATTTTCCACTGGCAAAAACACTAATGAAAACTACTTTGACATGTGCATTGCCCCAAAATAAAATGTTGGTACTTTTCTGATAAACTCATCACAAAGGATGATAAGCATGATAACAACAGGGAAATACAGGAAGGTTCTGGAAACAAAACCAGGACAGGAGTGTACCCAAAGGTAGGAACAAGGTCGGCTTCCCCAAAGAAATGACTGTAAAGGTGAGAATCTAAGAGGAAGAGAACAGGGCTTCCCCGGCGGTTCAGTGATAAAAGAATCCGCCTGCCAATGCAGGAGATGCCTGCGTGCCGCAACTACTGAGCCTGTGCTCTAGAGCCCAGGGGGCCGAAACCACTGAGGCCCCCTCGTTCTAGAGTCCGTTCTCCACAACAAGAGAAGCCCTGCACCAAAATGAAGAGTAGCCCCCACTGTCACAACTAGAGAAAAGCCGCCACCACAGCAATGAAGACCTAGCACAGCCAAAAGCAAAAAATTATTTTTTAAAAAAAGGTTTAAAGTACATTTTAAAAAAAAGATGAAGAGAACAAAGCCAAGTGAGACAGGAAGGGGAAAATGTCTGAATCTAAAGGAATAGCACATACAAAGGCTGATGATTGTGCAGTATATGTGAGGTCCAGAGGATGTTCAAGTTCACTTGAATGGACAAAAAACAAATACAATTTGTGTTTTCAAACTGCAGACCTTTCTCCAACATAAAATTTTAAAATCTTAGCATTTTTCAAAGGAAAAAAAAAAGTCAAAGTACATTGCATTTGTTTCAAGTTTTATATATTATTTCGGTTAGTACTATTTATTACAATAATAACTTCAGTTTTTATAGACACTGCATACAGTGTCTATGTGTTGTTACAAACAAGACAACGGGCCCCAAATGGAGTTGCTTATACTAAGTCCCAGGTCATCAAATCAAGGCTTATCTTAATTATAGTTTCGTCTCTCCCAGAAATGAAATCTTAAGCCAGTCAATCGGGAATCACCTGATCAGCACCAGTTAGATAATGTGCTTGATAGGCCCCTACAATCCCCCTAAAGGAAAGAAACCTTACCATAACCAGTTAGCTGTGTTGCCAAGACTAACTTCCTTGTTTCTACTCCCTTCTGCCTATGAAAGTCTTTCATTTTGTACAGATAGAGGTCTTTTCTATCTCCTGCCCAGTTTCTGAATTGTTGAATAAGGCCAGTAAGATCTTTAAAATTTACTCAGTTGAATTTTGTTTCTTAACAGTGAGTGCATAGACACACCCACAGGAGTGCACTGAGTCAAATGAAAATGTATATCTTACTGTGAAAAGTGGAAGTGTTAGGGGCTTAGTCGTGTCCAACTCTGCAACCCCATGAACTGTAGCCCACCAGGCTCCTCCATGGGGTTTCCCAAGCAAGAATACTGGAGTGGGTTGCCATTTCCTTCTCCAATCTTACTTTGAGTCATAGTCAAAAAGTGTAAGAAACACTGGCAATGAGTACTAGCAGAGAAAGGAAAGACAGAGATAGGCAGAGGCAACAACCTATGAGGAGCCTTTCAAACCAGCTCATACTCTAATCCTAAAGGCAGTGAAAAACCCCTGAAGGGCTAACGACATTTATATTTTTACATAAAAATATATTTACATATTAAGCAAGACAGCTGGCTGAAGCAGATAATGGATTAGAGAGCGCTAAGACAAAAGACAGCAAAAGCATTAGGAGGCTGACAGTAGTTCAGATGAGAAAGGATTATAGCCTGGACTAGGCAGCTGGCCTCAGTGGGATGGAAAAGCGTCTGAGGTGAAGAATACATGCGATGCAATACCAACAGGACTTGGTAACTGAGTGAATGCAACAAGAGAGGTGCAAGAGTCAAGGCTGAGTCCCAAGGCTGAGGCTACTGGGCAGATGACTGGGGCCATTTTACAGAGAGAACACCAAAGACGCATTTAGAGAGAAGTCACAGTAGACACTGCAACACAGGCCCTTATGGGAAATCCTGTCAGAGTTCCCATTCAGTGACCATCAGTGGTCTGACTAGCAGTGGTCACGTCAGTCAGACCACGACTCCCCCAGCTTATCAGCTCATCAGCCCACCATTCTGCACCATTTACCCGTAACCTGCCAGGCCCCTTTAAGCACCTATGCTTGCATTGCCTGGTCTCGTCCACCACAGGCAGATGCCAACCACACCACAGGCCCCCAACCTCCCACCACAAGAAGACGTTCCTAGATCAGTGTGTGGCAAAGTTGAGGCTGCTGGGTAAATTGGCTGCAGTTGCACCAAAATTATTGGTAAACATCTTTCTCAAATCATTTACAGTTTATTTAATGTAACCAAGAAATAACTGGAAATGGCTGGCAAAATAATTAAGAAAAAGACACTAAGATGCTCTAATCAAGTTAAATGAGTACCACTAAAATCAAAATGAACTATAGGAAAGTTCTGGATAACATGAGGTGCTTCTTTACACGTGTCCTGACACTAACTCAGGTCCAAGGCCTGCCACTGGTCATATATCTGCTCAGTCTTTCCAAAATAGTTTAATACCAGAAAAACCAACCTAAAGTCTAAATTAATTATAAAGTTAGTATTAGGGACTTCCCTGGTGGCCCAGTGGATACGAATCTACCTGCCAACACAGGGAACGTGGGTTCAATCCCTGTTCCTAGAAGATCCACATGCTATGGAGCAACTGGGTCCGTGTGCCGTAACTACTGAGCCCACATGCTACAACTACTGAAGCCTCCACACCTAGAGCCTGTGCTCAGCAACAAGAGAAGCCACTGCATGAGAAGCCCATTGCACGGCAATGAAGAGTAGCCCCCACTTGCAGCAGCTAGAGAGAGCCCGTGTAACAGAAACAAAGATCAGCCAAAAAAAAAACATTTAATAAATTAAAAAAATAATAATAAAGTAAGTATTAGCATTCTTGTTTCAGTAAATATTTTGGTATGTGGTAGTAAAGAGACATGAGTTTCAACTAACAAAGATTTAAAAATTTATTCTATGTCCACCTTCCCATGACTAATTTAACATAACTTTCTTGTGTTTTTAATTCCAGTCTAGAAGTTTTATTAAGTACAATTAAACTTTATCTCACCCTTTAAATATATTTATGAAATGGATTTAAAAATTCATGCAAGTGGAAAAAAGGTTGGCAAGATGCTGCTAATTAAAGTTTACAGTATTCACACAAATATGAGGTTGGAGTCAAAATATTACCAAATTAGTAAAGAAACCAAGAGTTGAAGTGCAGTGAATCATAGTAAACAAAATAATTCAATCACTCTGAGTAACAGCCTTCAACACAAGGGCATCTCTGTTATTCCTTCACTGCCAGCAGTCACCCTATTAGTTTTTTTAAAATTTATTTTATGAAGAATAGTTGATATACAAAGCTGTGTTAATTTCTGCCAAACAGCAAAGTGATTCAGTCATACATACATATACTTTTCCTCATATTCTTTCCCACTGTGGTTTATCACAAGACATTTTTGACCTCTTATCCTCCCTCATCACCCTTGCCCTCTCTTTTCAGATTCTCTGGTCATGTCATCCCCTTTGCTAATCACAGCCACCTGTCCCCATTCCTTTATTTGCAAGTAACACTTTCTCTGACAACATACCTTGTTTCCCTTTATCACTACTGTCATTTTGACAAAATAGTAATTTTCTTTTCTAAGCCAACTTTCTCTTTTGATTTCACTGACTAGTTATGAGTATCATTTTACATTGTGCTAGTCTCTGTGAGGTAACAGAAAATATATGCTGGTCTCTGCCCCTGGTTCCTGGTAGAGGTCCTAAACCCTTGTAATTTCCTAGTGAGAAGAGCAACAGGAGCATCTCATATTCTATTAAGGTGACCTGAGGTGGGCTGCTCACCAGAAAGACCAAGCTATGATTAGGAGTTTGGAATGTTTAGCTCTACCCCCACTCCTGTCATCCAAGGAGGGGAGAGCGGCTGGAAATGGAGTTAATAATTGATCATGGCTGCATGAGGAAGCCTCCAGATCCCAGTAGTGGGGGGAAGGGGTCAGAGAACTTTCAGGTGGGCAAACACATCTATACCAGAATGACATGCTCCCACCTCAAAGGACAAGTCCCTATGTTTAGGACCCTCCCAGACTTGTCATATCTCTTCATTTGGCTGTTCATCCGCATCCTTTATCAGTAAGTATAACCAAGTGTTCCCCTGAGTTCTGTGAGCTGCTCAAGCAAATTAACCCCCAAGGGAGGGGTGGTCATCGGGACCAGTTGGTCAGAAGCACAGGTGATACCTGGGTTTTAGGCTGGGTGGAGAGGTTGGAGGCACCCGTCTTGTGGGATTGAGCCCTTAACCTGTGGGATCTGATGCTACCTCTAGGGGATAGTGTGTCAGTATTGAGTTAAATTGTAATTAATTGTAGTCAGTCAGTGTCACAGAAAGTTGCTTGGTGTGGGAGGGGGGGAAACCTCCACACATTTGGTGACGAGAGTGTCACTAATGAAGTTTCAGAGTGTTGTATCTCGACCTCTTTTATCTTATAAACTGGTTTTTATTAAAGTTTTGTGTAGGGATGCATATGTCAAATTATAACAAAACTGGCTGTATGAAGAAGTGCAACAATATACTGGTGGGATAAAAATGTACTAATTGTACACTTAATTAAAAAAATAGTACCAATTTTACAATAGTAAAAATAGTACCAACTGTGAGTTGCTATAAGTTAACCTTTACTGTTTGATATGATAATTTTTATTATTTTAAAATCTTTATAATGTATAAATTATATTTAGCTAACATCTATTTTAAAGTTCTAGGAAATTACTATGCATAGACTTAAAAGTCTGAGTACCTCTCTGGTGTTTCTGCCTCCCTGGGGTTTTGTTTTTCCATTAAGTAAATTCCTGAAACTACTACTGCTCTAGGCTCTGTGTTTATTTCTTTTAATAATAAAAGTAATAATGTAAAAATGTCAACTTCCAACTTAACTCTAGAAGAACAACCTGTTCAATTTTTTTTATCCTTCTAGACTTTTGCCCTCTTGTCTGCATTTGGATGGCAAATAATTATACATTGACAGGTTATTTTTCCAGGAAGGCTTTACTGATTTATGGTTTTGGTCACAAGGTCTACAAGAAAATTTCTCTGCATCCTCACCAAAGTTGTTTGCTTTTTATTATGGTGATTAGTTAGTGTATTTTGGTGATTGGTTAGTGTATTTGGTTCAGAAATGTTCAGTGAGATTTGGGGGCAAGGTCATTTGAATGAAAGAATAGAAATGCAGAGATAATATGAACATGAACTCAGGAATGTGAAAGCTTTTATTATTGAAGATAAGACTGAAGATACTCAAGGTCATGATCTAAGTAGCAATGGGAAGACAAGAAAGAAGACATTTAAATTATACTCTAATAAAAGATGAGAAAATTGCTATAGGAATTGATGTGTGAGAGGAAGGAAAAAATAATCTTAAGAGGTTACGACTGTAAAGGAAAACTCAGTATCCCCCCTGCTTTCCTTCCCATCTGTGAGTCTTCCTCCTCTGTCTCCTTTACACACAATAGTTCATTTCTGGTCACCAACTGTGTGGAGGGTCCCCCCACACCAAGCGATTTTCTGTGACACTAACTGGATAAGTCAACTATACTTCCAGAAAAAAATAAAGAAAAAATTCATTAAAAAATTTTTTTCTTAATAATAGGAACAATTGTACAATTTTACACAATGTTAAATTAAGTAGATAGGAACTATATAAATATTACAATAAATAACGCATTTTACCTCACAAAAGACAAAGTTTGCTTGTTGAGATGGACTTCCAAAAGGCAGCAGCTCATGAGTGAAATGGTGAGTCATCTAAAGGGAGTGCAGCTGTAACACCAGACACAAATAAGTGTGGCTCACAACACACACGGTAAACTGAGACCACAGCAGATGTGTGAGGGGTGGGAGTGTGTGTGTGTAAATTTTGTGTATTCCTACATTGCTCAATTCAGCTGGGTGCAATTTTTTGCATTCACCTAGTGTTTCCCATCGGAGAAGGCAATGGCACCCCATTCCAGTACTCTTGCCTGGAAAATCCCATGGACAGAGGAGCCTGGTAGGCTACAGTCCATGGGGTCGCTAGGAGCCAGACACCACTGACCAACTTCACTTTCACTCTTCACTTTCATGCACTGGAGAAAGAAATGGCAGCCCACTCCAGTGTTCTTGCCTGGAGAATCCCAGGGACGGCGGAGCCTGGTGGGCTGCCGTCTATGGGGTCGCAGAGTCGGACACGACTGAAGCGACTTAGCAGCAGCAACAAGTCTTCACTGTCAAAGCAAGTGTTAAACAGAACTAACCTTCTCTAATTTTGTTTAAAGAATGAAACAACATATACCAAAATATTAATAATGATTACCTCTGGATGGTAGAATAATTACTACAAAGAGTTTACCTTGCTTTTATAAACTGACAAAAACCAAATTTAAAGAAAATATCTCCAAAACACAAAAACCAATCAGATCTTAAACTACAGCTTTATTTAAAGCTAAGGTTTAAAAAAAGTGCTACATTAGTAAACCAGGTTCCTTTTCAGAAATGCCAAATAAATTGCTTTCATATTTTTATCTCCCATTTAGAAGGAAGCTAAGCAATCAGGTTAAAAGGAGGGATTATTATTAAACTAACTTACTATGCCTCGTGAGAAATCTGTATGCAGGTCAAGAAGCAACAGTTAGAACTGGACATGGAACAAAAGACTGGTTCCAAATTGGGAAAGGATTATGTCAAGGCTATATATCATCACCCTGCTTATTTAACTTATATGCAGAGTACATCATGAGAAATGCTGGGCTGAATGAAACACAAGCTGGAATTAAGATTGCTGGGAGAAATATCAATAAATTCAGATACGCAGATGACACCACCCTTGTGGCACAAAGCAAAGAGGAACTAAAGAGCCTCTTGATGAAGGTGAAAGAGGAGAGTGAAAAAGTTGGCTTAAAACTCAACATTCAGAAAACTAAGATCATGGAATCCAGTCCCATCACTTCATCACAAATAGATGGGGAAAAAACAGAAACAGTGAGACTTTATTTTCTTGGGCTCCAAAATCACTGCAGATGGTGACTGCAGCCATGAAATTAAAAGACACTTGTTCCTTGGAAGAAAAGTTATGACCAACCTAGACAGCATATTAAAAAGCAGAGACATTACTTTTCCAACAAAGGTCCATCTAGTCAACGCTATGGTTTTTCCAGTAGTCATGTATGGATGTGAAAATTGGACTACAAAGAAAGCTGAGCCCCAAAAAATTGATGCTTTTGAACTGTGGTGTTGGAGAAGACTCTTGAAGAGTCCCGTGAACAACAAGATCCAAGCAGTCCATCCTAAAGGAAATCAGTCCTGAATATTCATTGGAAAGACTGATGCTGAAGCTGAAACTACAATACTTTGGCCACCTGATGTAAAGAGCTGACTCATTTGAAAAGACCCTGATGCTGGGAAAGATTGAAGGCTGGAGGAGAAACAGACAAGAGAGGATGAGATGGTTTGATGGCATCACCGACTTGACAGACATGAGTTTGAGTAAACTCTGGGAGTTGGTGATGGACAGGGAGGCCTGGCATGCTGCAGTGCATGGGGTCTCAATGAGTTGGACACGACTGAGCAACTGAACTGAACTACGGTCATTTAGGGTTAAAAAGCAATGGAGATAAGCAGAAGGTGCTATGGAAACCAGAAAAATGAGGAGGGCAGAAGAAGCTTCATAGAAAGAGTGAGGTTTGAGCTCAATCTTACATATTAGTGGGGTCCATCACGTAGATAAGGTAGTAAAGTGCATTCAAGACAAAGTAAAAACTTACGTGCAGTAAAAAGCGTATGTAAGCAGAGCAGTCTGGAGAAACAATCTAGTGAGCAGAGCGGTGATGTGAGGGAGAATGAGGGAGCCTGACTGAGCAACAGCAGCCAGCCAGGCATAGGAATGGAGCTACTTCTGGAAGGCTACAGGAAGCAAATTAACGTGTTCAGAAACAAAAGGAAAGAAATGACATGATCAGACATGCTAAAAAAAGATTACTACGGGTTCACTGAGGAGGATGTACAGACCATGGAAAGGAAAATAGCACATGTAAGGTTTGTAATTTGGACATGGACAGGGGAAGGGTTACACACCTCAGTATGATAGCTGTTAAAATAAAATTCATCAACAAAGTAATCTTGATACTTACAGTTGTTTTAAGCACTGTCAGCAATTTGTTCCAAATGCAGAATACCATTGTTTTAGGTTGTGCCTCAGCTTTTTAAAAAATTTTATTCAAGTATAATTGATTTACAGTGTTGTGCTAATTTCTGTTGTACAACCAAATGACTCAGTTATACATATTTTTTCACATTCCTTTGCATTATGGTTTACCACAAGACATTGAATATACTTCCGTGTACTGTACAGTAGGATCTTGTTTTTTATCTACTCAATATATAATACTTTGCATCTGCTAACCCCAAGTGCCCGATCCTTCCCTCACCCTCCCTTCTCTTCCCTCCTGGCAACCACAAGTCTGTTGTCTACAAGTCTATTTCTGTTTCATACCCATGATCATTTGTGTCATACTTTAGATTCCATACATAAATGATATCATAAGGTATTTGTCTTTCTCTTCTGACTTTATTTAGTATGATAATCTCTGGATCCATCCATGTTGTAAATGTGTGCCTCAACTTTTTAATCTTAAAAGACACGAGGAAGTACTCGCTTTGGCAGCACATATACTAAAATTGGAACGATACAGAGTAGATTAGCATGGCCCCTGCGCAAGGATGACACGCAAATTCGTGAAGCGTTCCATATTTAAAAAAAAAAAAAGACACGAGGAATAACGGAGGCCAAGTATACTTTTAAAATAGCCTCTTCTTTTTTAAAGAGGAGAAAGATAATTTAGAGTAGAGCTTTCATCACTCAATGCAAATCTACTTTCTAAACTGTTGCTGCCCTCTGCTGTCTCTGAGTTTATTTTCATTTTTTCCAGGAATAACATTAAAATAACATTAAACCTAGAGTTAGTCAAAATTAAGACATCACATGATGGCAGAACATACTCAATTTCTAGTAATATACAAATATATCTTTTTAAAACTTTTAATGACTTTACTTTTAAAGAGCGCATTTGAGTTTTCCTCATAAATTAGCCTGTTTTGGCTTTCTCCGTGAAATCAGTACGCTAACAAGCTATACTGAACTCTGTGAAAAGGCATTCTACTGTGTTTTTTTAAAAACTCAAGAGAGGCACATGAAAAGATGCTCAACACTGCTAATCATCAGAAAAATGCAGATCAAAACCACAATGAGACATCACCTCACACTTGTCAGAATAGCTATTATCAAAAAGACCACAAATTAAAAAAGAAAGAAAAAAAAAAAAAGACAAGTAAGAAATTGTTGGTGAGGCTGTAGAGAAAAGGGAACCCTTGTACTGTGGGAATGCAAACTGGTGTAGCCACTGTGAAAAACAGTATGATCAGAGAACTAAGGACCCACATGCCACAGAGCAACCTAGCCCGCATGATGCAACTACTGAGCCCACGCACTTTGGAGCCCCCATGCCACAACTGGAGAGTCCATGCACCGCATCAAAAGACCCCTTGTGACATAGCAAAGATCCCATATACTGCAACCAAGACTTGATGCAGCCAAATAAACAAATATTTAACAACAACAACAAAAAGAAGTTAGAGAAAGCCAACTACTGCATGTTATTACTCACATGTAGCATCTAAAAAATAGAACGAATATAACAAAACAGAAACAGACTCACAGATACAGAGAACATTGTTCTCTATATGCTGTTGTTCAGTCGCTCAACCACCAGGAGAAAGAAGGAGGAGAGGCAATTGAATGATAGGAAATTAAGAGGCACAAACTACAATGGGTAAAATAAGTGAGCTATAAGGATAATTTATACAGCATAAGCATATAGCCAATATTTTACAATAAATTTAAATGGAGTATAATCTATAAAAATATTGAATCACTATGTTGTACATCTGAAACTAACACAATATTGTAAATCAACTATACTTCAATTAAAATAAACTCAAGACAGGTCAGTTAGTCTCTCAGTGACTAGGATACGCCTCAGTTCTCCAACATTCCATATTACAGAAAAAGAAAAGCATAGCTCTTAGCATCACAAAACTTGGAACCATCTTCCTCCTCTAATACTTTCTATGCTGGGTGATTACAAATATTTTAACTGGACATCAATTAACAAACTGACAATATGAAGCATTAAATTTTCATAATGTTATGATCTCATAACTGCCTTGTTGAAAACCCTCAAGTACATTTTATTGTTGTTGTTTAGTTGCTCAAGGACATTAAGCCACGCATATGCAGGAATATTGATAAAGAGAGCCACTTTCAAGTCCAATTTAAAACTTCTGTGCATATACCAAGGAATGAGAAAGAGTCCCCAAATAATGTGCAAATCACATTATTTGCACTTTTTTTGGGGGGGAGGAGGTTACATATGCTTTCAAATATCTGATGAAAATTACAGATCCTCCCTCCCCCTCAAAATACATATACACAAAATTTTGCATGAAATATCAAGATACTTTCAAGAATGCATTCAAGAATCCCAGCTTTAAAGTTTCAGGTACTGAGTGAAAAGAGGGTCAAAAATAGAACTGGGTTGGGGGGTGGATAAACTTAAGGGGAAGGCAAAAAAAATAGAAGGCTTCAGCAATTCCAGTTCTAGGTATATATTTAAAGAAAACAAAATCATTATCTTTAAGAAACATCTGCCCTCCCGTTCACTGAAGCATTATTTACAATAGCCAAGACGTGGTAACAACCTAAGTGTCCACCAATGAAGGAATGGATAAAGAAAATTTGATACATACATACAAGGGAGTAACATTCAACCATAAAGAAAGATATCCTGCCATCTGCAGCAACGTGGACGGAACTTGAGAGCATATGTCACGTAAGAAGAGACAGGAAAGTTAAATGCTGTATGATCTCACTTATATGTGAAATCTAATAAGACCAAACTCAAAAACAGAACAGACGTCATGGCTGCCAGAGGCAGCTGGGGGAGGAAATGGGTGAAGGTAGTCAAAAGGTACAAATTTCAAGTTGTAAGATTTAAAAGTCCTGGCAATGTAATGTATAGCATGGTGACTGTAGTTAAAAAAAAACAAAGCAAAACTGTACTGTATATATGAAAGTTGCTAAGAGATTACATCTTAAAAGTTCTCATCGCAAGAAAAAAAATAACTACATGAGGTGAGGTGACATGTTAACTAAACTTATTGTGGTGATTTACACAGTATATATAAATATCAAATCATCGTGTTGTAATCCTAAACTTATACAATGGTATGTGTCAATTATATCTAAATAAAACTAGGAGGAAAAAAAAGACCATCACACATACCAGTGAAACCTGGTTAGGTAAGACTAGACCATGTTCACTGAATTTAGCAACAAGGAAGTTTCAGCAAATGCCATTTCAATACTATGGGTAGGGCTGAAGGCAATGGAGTCAATGCAAGAAGAAAATGTAGGCTTTCAGAAACTTCACTGAGTACAGGCATAAGAAGAGGACGCAGGGACAGGACGCCTTTTTTACCTTATGAAGGAAGAGATGAGAGGAATGTTTAAAACATCTGATATTAAGTGGTAAGAGTGAATTGTTTAGACAGCCTATCTCCATGATCATACCCCGATTACATTCCTAACACTCGTCAGTTCCCTGGCACTTCCAGCTGATCCTGCAGAAATAAAGCCAGAGGACACGCAATCAGGAAATCAAAACAGTAGAAGATATTCATTTATAGGGTGAAGAAATAGAGGCACAAGAAGGGAAATTAAGCCACAATAAGAAATGTGAAAAAAAAAAAAAAAAAAAAAAGAAATGTGAAACAGAAAAGACCCGTCTCCTCTAATTCTACTTTGGTGGCACTAAATACAAGAGCATTTAAGCCTCACTGGTCTAATGAGAAGCCCTGACTAGAACAGGATTACTTCATATACAGTGGTACTCTGAAAAGACAAGCAGTTAGCTCTTCTTTAACATTCTGCTAGATAAATAAGAGGAAAGGTTATCACAAAATTTAAGTTAAATCTATACTTATTTTGTACCAGTCATCATTGTTCTAAGTCCACCTCCAAAAAAGTTCAACAAGGTTTTTACATAATATTGCAAGTTTTGTTTTTAATAGTTCTAAAAGATATTGATTTTTAACTCTGAAACTTAAAATGCTTTTTATATTAGACATATACCTTTGTACTTATTCACTGTAGAAACTTATGTTCACTTAAAATTAAAAACTATGCTCATAAGAGCAATCTGATTTTATCCACTAATATATTAACTGTTATATGAGTCTGCTTACTTTATTCTAGTAACTTCCCTCTGACTTCAACTGTTACCACCAAGACCTTCTGTCTTAACTTTCTTTCATAGGTGTACTGGAAAGGTTCATTCCAGCAGGCCTGGAATTAGCCTGCGGTGTTTTCTTAAAGTTCTACGTGGCAGCCTCCTGGTCGAGGCATGAAACATACTAATTGTGTTATTTTGTAATCACTAGTCCAAGGAGATTCAAGGTGGTTCATTCAGCTTAGTAGCATTGTGATTGATGATTTGCACCTGGTCTCAGTGAGGCCCCAAGAGGGCTCTGCTGTGGAAGCTAGTTACAAAACAAGAAACCGTCCACACAACCAGCAAAATATTAAAAAGCCCAACAAAACTGTTTAAAGCTCCCTGGTTTCAGGGTGTTCTCCTTTATATTAGCGGTCCCTGATCTGAGAAGGTGCACCTACCTCATCAAGGACCTTTCCATAAATACCAGAACCTAAGCTCCCTGGCCCCACTGCTCTGACAGCTTTTGGCTTTGACACATTATCATTACTCTAGTGTGGCTGCCAGACTGCATCCTTTCCCTGTAACAAACCAAACATTCATAAGCACTGTCATTTTGGGTCTTGTTAATCATCTTCATCAATCAAATCCTGTTGAGCCACCCCTGTTAGTGCAAGAGACCTATTAATAAACCTTGTAATCCTAATATTCATTTCTAAAAAACAAAAATTCTAAACTAAAAAAAAAAAATTATAAACTGTCTCACAACTTCTGGCTTCTGCAATGTAGCCATAGGGCAATACAAACCTGTTACTAGAAAAACTTAAAGATGAGTTACCAGAACCAACTTTAAAAAGGACAGCACATCTGGAGTGAAGGAAAACAGAAACAAAATAATTTTTTACCTTCATATTTTTCCAAAGCCTGAATAACATTAGGGAGTTGATTTACACCCTGATAGAGTCGGTAACAATCTTGTAAATTTGCTGCTTGTCTTTGAAATTTCTTGGCAAGTCGGTTAAGATCTGGAAATCGACGAAGTAAATCTTCTTGTAAACTCTGCCTCAATTCTGCATCTTCTACAAAAGCTTCTACCAAATTTAATCTAAAATAAATATTAGAATTAATCTTTTAATATTTTGGTTTAGTTTTCTATTACTTAATATACTTAATATTTTATTTAATTCTAATAAATTACATTTGCACTAATCTTTAATATTTTAATCTTCAGAATTAATATTTAATATGAAATTAAAATTTGTCAACTAGGTGCATGTCTCAACTCAAAAACTCTATGTAAGAAGTTCGAATTTATTCTGAAATGTTAGCTTTTTGTAGATGATGGAAAAGTTCCGTAACACTGTGATGTAAGCAGCTTCTAATCAGTTAATATCCAAATCTCATTATTGGGACTCCATTGATATTGACACATTACTGCATATGTAAACAATAATCTTTAATGAAACAAAATTACAATTCAAGAATGCTGCCAAAACCAGTATTTATCAGAAAATCTTATAAATTCAAAATGCACTCTAAAATTACCATGATAGTACAAAGCCAAAATTTTCTAATTAAAAACTGAACTAAGTTTACTGCTTCCCAAAATCAATAAATTAAATCTTAGTTTCCAGAACTATAAAACATGCAGCTAATATTGCTTCTATAATTAATTGGAGTTAGTGGCTTTCCACTTTTTTCCCAGCAAGAAATATACTTTTACATCATGACCCAGAACACCCATGTACAGATGCTATAGTGGGCAAAAGACGCTACCTCAAAACATGCCATGCTAGTGTCTGTAAGGACTACTTTGGTCTTTAAGGACTATTTTAAGTTAAGAACAACTGAGAAGAAGCAAAAAGAAAGAACGCTCTTTGCCTGTCCTTATATGCCCAAAAGCAGGACACGAATTTACATAGGTGCCCCTCCCCTACACTTCTTCTTTACCAGGAAGGACAACAATTAAACTCAAGTTTAGACCCTTACCACCCTGGAGATGGCACCACAGGAACCTATGTAACCCTACCAACTATCTTTTATTGATCATTAGCTTCCCACACATTTACCTTCCCAGTTTGTAGCCCTAGAAACTCAAAGTCCTTTTCCTTTGTCTTGTCACTTCTTTGAAAATTAATTGTTCCTTTGCTAAGATGCTATATAAGCTCAAGTTCTAGCTAACCCTAGAGCTACTCATCCCTGAGTTCTCCCACATGTAAGCATAAACTTCTGTTTGTTTTCTTATTAATCGGTCTTTTGTCAGTCTAATTCATAGGGTCACAGCCAAATTAGGAGAGCAGGAAACTAGGAAAGAGAGTAATTAATTAGGAAGAATTAGGAAAAAGGAATTTTCCTCCCTGACAATATATAATTAAAATAGGTTTCACAAGACAAAACCTACTCTTGCTAGATATGGTGCACTCTTTTATTTTGTATTTAACCTTTCAAAAATGCTGGTTATCACCTGCTATACTAATTTCACAACCTACCAGTGGGTCACAATATGCAGTTTGAAAAACTATATTGTAGATAGTATTGAAGTATTAATAACAGCTGAAAGGTAAACTTCAAAAGGTAGGCCGTGGGCACAGCCAATGATCCTAGGTTTAGAACACTATCAGAGGAACAACCATTTTCCTTTAATCCTCAAATTACACAGAAACAGCAAAAGGAACCAAATGAGTTTTCTAAATTTCTTTTTTCTGATCTCTCCATCAGCATTTACAATTCCTGCATCATCATCATGTTCACCGAGCATGTCATATAAAGGAAAAAATACACTGCTCCTGGAGTAGCCATATAATGACTACAGATATTAAAGCAAGACTTCACAACCGTGGTGATGTTGACATTTAAGCTGGATAACCCCTCTGTTGTGAGGTGTTGTTATTCTGTGCAGTTTAACAGCATCCCTGAATTTTACCCACTACCCTTTTCCCAGACTAGCAATTCAGAAACGTCTCCAGACACTGCTAAACTTCCCAGAGGAGGTAGGTCGGGGGAGAGCCCCTAGCTATCAGGAGTCACAGGATTAAAAGATTTTGAAGTGGGGAAAAAAAAAAAAATCAGCTTTTAAAAGATGAAAATAAAGAGAAAAAACAACAAACTCTACAGAATGTCAAGATAGTGGCGAGGGAGTTGGTAGTAGATATATTCGCTGGAGCAAATGCCAAATTAGTGGGAACATGATTGCTACCAAACTTGTACTGTGAACCAGTCACAGCCTATATGTACAAACAGAATAATTCGGGCACTTACTGCTCCAGAAAAGATTTCTCTGGCTTGTTTGTACTCTAGATTTTAACAAATAAAACAAACTAAACTGAGTAAGGGATGCAACCAGATCACACAGTCCAATAAGGCAAACTTGAGCCTATCCCAGCTAGTTCTCTGGCTCTGGCTGGGCTTCTCCAAGTCTGGTCCAAGATCACACACATCAAAATCACTTGGAGGTGGGCCCAAGGTGGGGCCCACCTGTGACACTGCAATGAATGAGTTTCTCAGGTGATTCTTCTGCAGGCAAACTGTTTGAAAAAAAGTCTGAGTCATAAAAGTCACAAGAAATTTCTGAATTCTCATGATAAAGCAGGAAGAGAAGTTTAAGGGGGTCAGAAAAAGGATGAAAGTAACCTGATGCTGGATGACCTACCTCATGTTTCTTTTTCTCTTCTCTCTCTAAAACTTGTGTATCCTTAGGCTACTCTCCGTAAATAATAAGAATACTCTTGGAGAAGATATTTCCTTTTTTGTAATTTTTTTTTGCCACACCAAACAGCATGTGGGATCTTACTTCCCCAACTAGGGATCCCCAATCCGCATCCCCTGAAGTGGAAGCATGGAGTTTTAACCCCTAGATTACCAGGGAAGTCCTATATAGAGAAGATATTTCTGATCAAGACTCTCCCTATGATTCTTTCCTGTTCCATGAAATATCTTATCACTGTTTCCTCTAAACCTGATCACAGAATCTTCAGTAATCAACTCTGCTCAAGAGCATAAAACCCCACAGAAGAGAGAGCCCAGAAATAAACCCACACACCTCCGGTAAATTAATCTCTGACAAAAGAAGCAAGAATATACAAAGGGAAAAAGAAAGTCTCCTAAGCAAATGGTGCTGGGAAAGTTGGACAGCTGCATGTAAATCAATAAAATTAGAACACACTGTCACACCATACACAAAAATAAACTCAAAATAGCTTAAAGACTCAAATACATGACATGAACCATTAAACTCCTACAGGAGACTGTAAGTAATAACATTCTCTGACATAAATCCTCCAATGTTTTCTTAGGTCAGTCTCCCAAGGCAACAAAAACAAAAACAAACGAATGGGACTTAATCAATCTTACAGACTTTTGTGTGGCAAAGGAAACCATAAACAAAATGAAAAGACAACCACAGACTGGGTGAAAACTTTGCCAACAATGTGACCAACAAGCGCTTAATTTTCAAAATTTACAAACAGCCCATATACAACTAAATAACAAAAAAACCAAACAACCCAATCGAAAAATGAGCAGAAGACCGAAGTATACATTTCTCCAAAGAAGACATACAGACAGATGGCCAACAGGGACATGAAAAGATGCTCAATATCACTAATTATTAGAGAAATGCAAATCAAAACTACAGTGAGGTACTACCTCACACACCAGTCAGAATGTCCGTCACTAAAAAGTCTACAAACAAATGCTGGAGAGAAAAGGGAACCCTTCTACACTGTTGGTGGGGATACAAGTTGGTGCAGCCACTTGGAAAATAGTCTGTAGATTCCCCAGAAAATAAAAAATAGAATTACCACATGATTCAGCAATCCCATTCCTGAGCACATAACCAGACAGAACTAAATAATTCAAAAAGACCCACGCGCCCTTGTTTTCACAGCAGCACTATTCTCAATAGCCAAGACATGGAAGCAACCTAAAGGTCCATCAACAGATGAATGGGTAAAGATGATGTGGTGTGTGCGTACTTGTGTACACACACACACGCAATGGAATACTACTCAGGCATTAAAAAAGAACAAAATAAAGCAACATGGATGCAACTAGAAATTAACATACTAAGTCAGTCAGAAAGAGAAAGACAAATACCATATGATATCACTTATATGTAGAGTCTAAAATACGGCACAAATGAACCTATCTACCAAACACAGACTCATGGACACAGAGAACTGACTTGTGGTGGCCTGGG
Organism: Dama dama; assembly: GCF_033118175.1. Lineage (NCBI taxonomy): Eukaryota > Metazoa > Chordata > Mammalia > Artiodactyla > Cervidae > Dama > Dama dama. The sequence continues at coordinate 74,141,187 of NC_083691.1, forward strand.
GAAGAGGTGTTGGCAGATGTAAGTTATTACAAATAAAACAAGGTCCTATTGTATAGCAAAGGGAGCTGTATTCACTATCTGATAATAAACCATAATGGAAAAGAATATAAAGAAATATAAAACTGAATCACCTTGCTGTACAACAGAAATGAACACATCATAAATCAAGTGTACTGCAATAAAAAAAAAAAAAAAAGGAGCATAAAGTTCCAGTAAGAGTATTAAGAAGTAAAACAGCAAGAATGAAAAAGCTTCTAAAACACATAGCACAAGGCAAGATATACAGTCCCCTCAGTCTTTGGTCTGGGTATCATTAAAAGTCTAATAAATTGCTAGTTTCACAAGTCTATTCAATAAGCCATTTCAGAAATAATTATAGTATTAGTTTATGTTCTGGCTAACAGAGGTTTTTTTTAAGAAAGATTGCTCTACTGTTTCCATGACAATGCCATTTTCAAATCACAATTTCAGAAGTACCAAAGTTACTGTTGGCAAAACAAAGTATACCTGTCAATCCTACTCAAAATTACTCAGCTGTCTCAATTTGATACATTAATTTTCAAACTAACTAGAATATAAGATCATTTGTGGGGTCAGTTCATCTCTAAAATTTCAAAAGAATAAATTATAAAATTAGTTGTGAAATTTTTGATATTTTAAATTCACCATTCTTTCCATTCTTTAAAACCAGCATTTCTGATCTCACTGTAAGAATAATTGGCTGGAATTTCACAACAGTATATTTATATGGCTGAGAATAAATTTGGTACCTAAAGAACTACAAGATTTTGAGTCTCTTCTTTATCTGTTCTTCACATGGTTTAATGCAGACAGCACCACTCATGTGATACATTAAATAGATAATCTGCGAGGTAGGGTTGAGAAAATTAAAAAAGAAAAAAAAGGCCAAACATATAAGAGAGGAACATGCTTTCAAAGAACATTCAATCTAGTGAAGAAGGACATGTGTATTCTTACAATTAGTGCTGAATAACAAATGAGATATAAAATGCAACAAAATGTGATACAAGAAAGCAGAGAACTCCCATGGGAGCTGGGGAACCACATTTTGACCTCCACTATCTCCCAGAGTTTGCCCAAACTCATGTCCATTGACAGATTGAAGCTATCTTATCTCATCCTCTGCTACCCCCTTCTCCTTTTGCCTTAAATCTTTCCCAGCATCAAGATCTTTTCCAATATTCTGAACAGTTGGGATTTAAAGAGATAGGATTTTGAGAAAAATACTTGGGAAAGAATGGTGGAGCAGCAACAGCAGAGACTTGATAGGAGAAGAATATAGGACACAATAGAAAACTGAAGGAAAACTTCAGAAGGAGTTTCTCTCCTTCAGAAAACTGAAGGAGAGAATAGGAAAAAAAAAAACTGTAACCAAAAGCAAAATGGAAATGTCGCCTTTGGAAAGGAAAGAGTACTATCTCCTCTTGTGAGACAGAACCAGGGAATAGAACACTGTATAGATACATTTTGAGACTAAGAATCAAGGAGGAGATCATCTGTTTAAGCGTAGGAGAAGCTGAATGGAAAAGCAAAATGCTGCACTGGTCACTGTAATAAGTCATGTAACAAAAGTAACACCAGGTAGCAATGAAAGCTAGATGGCTTGAAAAGTACAGCGGATCCAATCTGCATTGTGTGACCTCTCCAGCAAGTTTTAATAGAGAAAGAGAGGGCAGTTTGACAAAGTGCTAATGGGGAAAGAAATTCTATGTCCCCCATGAAGGCACTGGAAAAAGGGTTGCCTTTGTGGTACAGACTGGATAGGAAGGCAAACAAAATTCAAAGGGACTAGCAGATCAGTCCAGAAAGCAGAATAGGGGTTTCACTAAACTTGATTTGGAATCAGAGAAAACAATGGTAGGAAAGCAATGGAGTGACAATCCTCCTGTTTGTCCTCTGAGGCCAGAGCAAAGCTTTGCTGTTTTAAAGAAACTGCACTCACTGTATGACCTCCAGACCTCTGTTTCCGCAGAACACTCACTACTAACTAAAGACATCCTTGCACAAAAGGATACTTAACATAACCTGGAAAGAAATGTAGGTCTAAGTCTGAATATAACCCCGGAAGTACACTGCCTCAAGAAGCATGATATACTATCACATAAGCACCACTACTATTTCTACATTTATAGGAACTACTTTTACTTGGAGACATATTTCAAATAAAACTACTATTAAATGTCATATAAAAATAATTTTAAACTAGAAAGCAATAAGAATACCAAATGCAACATGTGCAAATGGTATCATCAGCAACTTCATGAGTGAACTATGTCATATGCTAACATATATTCAATGTTCTTTAAAGAAGTCTAACAACAACAACAACAAAAAAGGATAATTCATTAAGGCTTCACATAAATCTGTGGAAAGACAAAAAGCAAAAAAGGTCTAAAAAATTAAAACTAATGGTAACAGTCCTAGTGCCATGTGCAAATCTGAGGATTCTTAATAGTAATATGGACGGCATTCTTGTTATAATTCCTAATTTGACTGTTAGGTAAAGCACAAAAGGAAGAAATACCCAGAAACTCACTTCTTAAAGGTAGTAACTATCAATTCTCACTGGAGATTAAAGTACTTAAGCCATTAGCTAGCTATAAAGTATTGCCAACGCAAACAGGTTTTAATGAATGGAAAAATGAGCGTTACCACACATAAAGTGATTTCACAGGTATAACTTAAAAGCCAAAATAGTAATTTCATTTCTGATGTTAAAATTCAACTTGGATCAAATTAAACACAACTGATAGAAGCAAGAAATACAGTACAAAGATGAAAGGAATGGGCTCTGGAATCAGGCCAGACAGCAGCTAGTCTCCACCACCTCTCAGCTAATGAATGTGAGATACTTAGCAAAGTGCCAGGCAACCAGTCTTCTCTTCCTCCTAAGAGCCTGACAATGACTTAAAAGCAATCCTATCTTCATTATTATTCCTGAACCTATCACTGGGCTATAGCTCCGGAATAGATGTATCCATCAAACTCAAAGATCTAGTCACAACTGTTCCTCTGTCTGCTCTAGTAAAAATAGAAAACAGAGAAATCTTTGCTTTCCTTTAACAGAATTCCCTGCACAACCACACACCTGAACTCCTCACTTAGTTTTAAAAGGGTGGAGTAGAGATTTCCACCACCTCTCTGCTAGAAAATCACCACGAAACAGGGACAGGAAGAACAAAAGCTTGATTCGATATGCAGCTCTGAAAAATAATCCATCTTAATCTTAAATGCTTACAGAGGAAGACAATGAGAACCCCAGCAAGGCATAAACTAGAAGCATGATGTATCACAGCAGGTGGAAGTGAGAAAGGGTATTTAAAAAAAGGAGACTGTCCAAACAGCCCAAAAAAGGTCTGCCTGAACGAGTGAAACTTTGTCTTCCTGCTCTGTGGAATTTCAGCACTGGGCCTTGAAAACCACAGACCTTTCTAATTGCTGGTTTAAAAAAAATTCTCCCCAAGATAGAAAGGAGAAAATATTTCCTCATCCTACAGGTGCAGAAAAGCAGATCATGATCTGACTCAGAAAGCCATTCTCGCAAATCGTATTCCCAATTAGTCAGTCTTGTAAGGGTATCAGATTTGGGAAATTATTGCTATGTCCTATGAAAATAACCTTTAATTATACCCAAAAAATTAATTTTGGTATCTTGCCTTCTAAATAACTTGCTATTCTGATAACAGTAAGTGATGTCTCAGGTTTTTGAAGGGTCCAAATGCATGCACGCTCTCACTGTTAAACCAGAAAAGGACCATTGACATGTGCTCTGTTCTTACAAGCCCAACCAATGACCTAGAGCATGAGAATTAAGTTACCTATCATTTCTTTCAAGAAACAACAAAAAGATGAGGGAGAATGGATATAAACTTCTACTTGTGCAGGCAGACTTTCCATGGAAGGCAACTCAAGGATCTGATTAAGACCAGTTGCTCCCAGGGCAAGTGCTGGCGATTCACACAGAGTACAATCAGAAATGTGCCCTGCTGCTGTGCAGAGGCCCTGAGGAAGGGAGTCCCGGGAAACCGGGAGATGAGAGCAAGAAACTCAGCACTGTATATCCTTCTGTTCTGTTTGACATTTGACTTATGTAAACGTAGTTAGTCACAAATAATTAAAATAAAAACCTGTAAACTGCCTTAATTACTTGCAAATATCCAATCCTTCCTATTTCTTATTTTGTTACTAAATCCCACTTGTCTTCTCCAACAAACCTGGCTTCAGGAAGTTACCTTAGCATTTCAACTTCCATATTTTTAATGATATATCAACATACCCACAGTTTGCTGACTTCTTGAGTTATTTTTATTGCAAGACCCTTTAGAATCCACAGGATCAATGCTTAGCTTGGTAATTATCTGCAGGGTGTCTTATGATACTGATCAACTATTTTATGTTTGCCTGGCATATATATAGTCCCAAATAGTCAAGGGATCATCATGCTTTTGGTATACCATCAGAATTCAGTAGGTATTCAATAATTCTTGAACAATTTGACATCAAATCCATAAAAATATTGACTTCTACCTATTCTGGCAATATATCTTAATTTACCAAACTGAAAATGTTAGGTATACAATAAGGTCACTGAAATAACCTACTTATTGAAAAGGGTAAAGTATATCCAGTCAATAAAATATTATGAATTTATTAAAAATGGTGAATATGAACATAAAACAGCAACCCTAAAAAATGCTTATGATAATATAAGCACAAGTGGGAAAAAACCAGGACACAAAACTATATTAGGATTACAACTATGTTTTTAAAAAACTATCAAACATTAAGAGTGAACTATAGAAAAGTATTTTACTTATATGCAGTTCAAAAACAGGTAAAACTAATTAATCTATGAGGCTAGAAGGACAGTTATTACCCTTGAAGTGAGGAGAGGCAGTAACTATAACTGAGATGAGTTTTGAGGATGCTAGTTATGTTGTTTCCTGACTTATGTGTTGTTACCAAGGTATTCACTTTGTGAAAATCCATCAAACTGCACCTTTAGGATTTGCGCTTTTATGTGTATTATACTTCATTTAAGTTATAAAACTTATATCTAAAACAAAAGATAAAAATAAAACATACTTCAATGCTACTCACATTATATGCAGCAGCATTATACAGCTTTTTCTTTTATTTCCTCAATTTTAAAGATTTTCTGAAATATGTTTAGGCTGCCTTAAATTTTTTCTAGAATAATAAAGAGTAAGTACTTCCTTTGTGCCAGACCTTATTCAAAGTACTTTAAATACATTAAATCATCTAATCCTCATAGCAACCCTAAGGAGGTGTGTTATTACTGTCATTTTGAAAGGGAAGAAACTGCCACCCAGAGGTTCAATACCCAATACAACACAGCACCTAAGTGGAAGAGCTCACTATGAACCAAGGTAAACTAGCTCCAAAGCTCAAATGCTCTGAGACCTTATACCTACATCTCTAATAAAAGTTCACCTTTTTATAGTGAAGGGTAAAAAAACATAATTAAGAAAATAAGTTAATCAATCTAAATCACCACTACTCTACTACTGTATTAACTTTCTGTGCAGTTAGATGCTAAAATATAGGTGCAAAATTGCATGCTGTAATAAGTGGTATAAGCATATGAAGTGACTGGAAGTTACTTAAGAGTTTACAAAAGTGCACACTTTTTTTTTTAATATACCTCTCTTCTATTCTGTTCTTGTCCATAAGAGGCTGCTTAATCCACTGGTTAACCAGTCTTTGTCCTTGAGGGGTTTTACATTTATTCAGCAATGCAGCCAGAGACTGAGAGCCAGAAGTATCTTCAACAGAACCCTAGTAAACAGAAATAAAATAGGGAAGTGGCAGGCTCGTTAGTGACCTTACTATGCCATGAAAAAGGATTACTTAATTTTGGGAACAAGAACACTTAACATTGAGTACTCCCTGGTATCCAGTTGTTAGGAGTCTAAGCTTTCACTGCCAAAGGCCTGGGTTCGATCCTTGCTTGGGGAATTAAAATCCCACAAGACTCATGGGAAAAAAAAAAAATAACCAACCCGTTCAATCTCCAAACTTGTGACAACAACACAAAACTTAACTTTCTTCAAATATTGAAATGTACACAAAAGCTTCTTATCTGAAAGTCAGACTTTTAATGTATTAATCTGATTTTCTGCTGTATACTGTTCCCCAAAACAACACTACTTTGTAATTATTGCAGTTTTAGACATAAAACTTCTTAAAATATAATTTTTAAAAACTGTTGTTAATACACAATTTATTCATAAAGTCAGGACAAATTATACAGTTTGCAATTAGAAAAATATAGTAATTCAAAACTATTTAAGTATAATATTTCAAAATATTTAAGCTCCTTATTAAGTCTTATATTCTATATATAAAAGGAAATATTTTAAACTGATGTATGTTTTTTTTACCTGGAAAAGGTTAAGGGCTCTCACTGCTGCAATATCTAATTTCATGTACTGGCTGAAGTCAAAAGTAGTCAGTTCAAACTGTCCAAAGTTTGAGTCATCTGATAAGAGTTCTAAAAATTTGATTACTGCAGACAAGGAAGAAACTGCAACCTAAGATTAAGAATATAAAACAAAAGATGGCTATCACTAGAATTCTAGAGATTTTTTTAAAAAAACAAATGGTAATATGAAAATAAATTTCAAACACTCATTTTTCCTGGTATTTTTTCCCAATTCAAACCAAGAAAATCAGACAAAGTTTAAATAAACCTTTTTAAGACTAGAAAATGATTTTTAGGAAGTGAAAATTTACTGTAACAGCAACACTAAAATAGTCAAAAGGAGAAATTATGCTATTGTCCACCAAGAGTAAAAAGGGTAAAGCCTGGCACGTTCACACTGCAGAATACTACATACAACAATTAGATATAAGCACAAACAATCCACCAAAAAACATGACAATACAGATTATCTCACAAACATAATACTGAATAAAGGAAATCACAAGAGTATGATCTTTATGAGTCCATTTATATAAACTACAAAAATAGATCAAACTAATTCATACTGTCAGAGGTACTAATGGAGGTTAACAACTGGAAGAAAACATAAAAAGGGTCTTATGATCCCGGTACTATTCTGTTTCATGGGTGCTGGTTATGTGGGTACTTACAATTCATAAAAATTTAGCTATACACTTATGATATATATACTTCCTTGTATGCATATTTAAATAAGAAATAACTGCCTATTTTACTACTATAACATAACATAAAAAAGCTAAGGACATTAAACTGATAGCCCGATGAAAATTCTACTTATACTTGGTACCAAATTCATTGTGAATGTGCACGTTTCCTAATTGATAACATAGTCATCTATCTGCCTCTGCCAAATATATATGAATCTCCTGTTATGTTATCATGAGGGACAGATGGTAACAATTTTTAGTAGCCCTAAGAGGCTTGTGTGCTTGCTCAGTCACTTAGTCATGTCTGACTCTGCAACCCCACAGACTGTAGCCCACGAGGCTCCTCTGGCCATGGGATTATCCTGGCAGGAACACTAGAGTGGGTTGCCCTTTCCTCCTCCAGGGGCTCTTCCCAACCCAGGGATCAAACCTGAGTCTCCTGCATTGGCAAATGGATTCTTTACCACTGAGCCACCTGGGAAGCCCTCAGTAGCCCTGGAAGCGTCTTCCAATTTTCAACACTAAAGTAATTTTCTCTAATACAGCTTTTCCTTTACTTACGAGGTTACATGCCAATTAGCCTATCATAAACGGAAAATGCATTTAATACAGTTAACCTACTGAACATCACAGCTTAGCTTCATCTGCCTTAAATGTGCTCAGAACACATTAGCCTATAGTTGGGCAAAATCATCTAACACAAAGCCAACTTTATAATATAGTTTAATAACTCAAAATTTATTGACCACTGTACTGAAAGCAAAAAACAAAATGGTTCTACAGGTACAGCATGGTTACTGTACTGGCTATTAAACCCTTGTGGTCCCACGGCTGACCGAGAGCTGCTGCTGCTGCCCAACATCACCAGAAAGCTGCACCAAATATTGCTAGTCCAGGAAAAGGTCAAAATTCAAAGTATAGTTTCTACTGAATAAATATCACGTTTGCACCATTGTAAAGTTAAAAAAAAATCATTAGTTGAACTGTAAGTCAGGGAATGTCTGTACTGGGATTATTACTCATACACAATGGCTCTTCATTCTGTCACACAAAGAAAGTAAAACAGATAAACTTAGTTGATAAGGATCAAACGATTATGTGCTAAGTAATCTCTGTAAAATCATGAGGGTAATAACAGTCTCAGTTTATTCTAGTTTGAAGTTAATTTTGAAAATTATAAGTAGCTATAACTTACTCTTATTTAAATATACAAATTTTTATTTTACTTGTCAGTGATCCACAAATAACCATTCAAAGAGGTTTCTAATATTTTACATAAAAATATAACTCCCAAACCATACTTTCTTCAAAGATTTGAAAAATTGAAAATAAATTTCAACCATTGTTTGCATATTCATGTCTAACACTGAACACAATCAGTGCCAATTTTTGAGCCAAACTGTTTAAATGTAACGTTTATTTTGCAATTATTATGCACTGTGTATATTTCCATCCTTATTACTTTCTAATCTCCACAACAATCCTTTAAGACATAATGAAGCTGAAGTTAATTTATTAAAAACCTCACAGCTCCTATATTATAAAACTTTAATAGTACCAACTATGCTACCTCACCTACTAAGCTGACAGTAATCAGGCTCTTTCTGATGAAACCAGTAAAACAATAATCTCTTCCTCACCCCAAGGATATATATTGTATAAATATAATGAAGTTAAATTTAAGATTATGTTTGAATTTTTCTAGTCATTTTCACAAACTTCATCACAGATTAAAATAAGCTTAAAAATCAGTGATTCATTTTAGGCTTTGAGATATAGATGACAGAAGCAGCCTTCTAAAATGTCACTATTTAGGGGTAAATTCACATTTGTAATCCACATACCTGGTTCTCCATTTCTGGCAACACAGCACTATTCATCTGTTCTCCCTTTTTGCCTTTCAACAACCGGTTGAGGTCCTGATAAATATCTTTTGTGGAAAAGTCAGCTCTTTTTCTTTCTGTGATCAAAATTCCTCCTCTCTGAATAACCTATTTTACAGGAAATATTTTAAATTACTAGGAGAAAAGCAATACAGAAAGTTGTGCCACTGACAAATATAAAAATAACAACATTTTAACAAACAGCTTATTAACCCACATTATATTGTTACACAACAATACATGCAATAAAACATTAGTAATATGTATTAACATGTATTTTAAAAATCGATAAATAAAATTTTCGTGGAAATTTAAAATTAGGCTTACATGAAGCTTTCAAAAAATAGTCTCAGAGGTAAAAACTAAGAGAATAATACTTGGGGAAAGTTGCCTAGATACTATTTACACTAAAAATGCCCATCACAGATTTGCTAACTCTCAACCAGTTCTTATTGTGTTTGCGGCTCATAGGAAGAAAAGAATCCTTAAAAATCTAAAATAATAAACCAGATACCTATACAAACAACAAAATCAGAACTTTGTTAAAATAAAAGAATCAGAAAAATAAAAGAGGCTAAAGTTCTACTCAGTCTATTTAAAAAAAAAATAATCCTGAAGAACTGGATCTTATTTGCTACATCCATGCTAAATACAGGCATAGTTTTTTTATTTTTAAAGGCCCTACATCACTTCTTCCCCACCCTGCATCCCTCAACTGTGAAAGCACTTCTTTCCATCAACTGTGATCCCTTTAAGATGACATTCAGTTCAGGAGAGAGGAAGCGGGGAAGGGGAAATGATCTGAGGGAGAACAAGTCTTAAACAAGGAAGAGCTGGAAAGTCCTAATAAAGATAAAAAGTTTCTGTCAAAATAGATTGAAATGGTTCTAACTTTTAAAATCTTTCTTAAAACAGTATCATGTTACTTTTAGAGGCATTCCTAGCCTTGGATTCTCTATCATGGACTCCATTCCCTTACCTGCCTCAGTTTTCCCACGTCTCCAGCAGTCTCCCCTCCTGGCATAACACACTCCTTTGGTCCAATCTGAATCAGGAGAGCCTCCAGATTGGAGAACTGATCATTATCGGGGAACTCACACAGTCCTAGCTTCCTCTGTGTGGAGTCAACATACCCAACTCCGATCTGTCTTTGACCATCGACTGTAGACATTTTAACACCCACAACACCAATGGAAGCGGACATATCGTTGTTACCAAAGAGAATATCTTCAAACTGAGAAAGATTACCTGGAGAGGCCTAAGCAAAAATAAAGAGAAATTTTAAGAAACTGTTCAATGTACTTCAATATTTCACTAGCAAACAAAAATTACCCAACCTAGATGAATTTTATTAACAAAACATTTTCTTACCAAACAATTACTTATAACCATGTATTCCAATTAATATTACCATATTTTCTATAAAGTATCCTCCCTAATTTTCCAGAAAAACACTTGGGCACATCTCAAAACAGCAGTATCAAAGGTGATTTTCAAAAAAAAGTGATTTTCAGTTTGAAATGTGGCAGCTAGGTTTATACTCATTCATTCATCAAGGAACCCAAAGGGATAACCCTCTCAGTGGTATGCTTACATTTCCACACTCTGCCAAACTACCTATTGGTTGCACGTATTAGAATTTTCACTGAGTAGTTATATCACATATCACATTATTAGCTTAAATATTAACCTTGGATAGTCATCTCTCTATATCAATATTTGTAAAACACAGATTGTTCTAGATCAATGACTTCCAAATAAAGGGTCCTTGACCTATTTTTCAATATTTCAAAAAGATTAGAAATCTCTTTAAGCATATACAAGGTAGCTAAAGGGTTAAGTTTCTTTGCTTTTGGCTCTACTTGTGTAAAGTCAGTGGGCTACAGCAGTTCAACACAATCAGAAGCTGACAGCTGCCTGTTAACACGAGGCATTTCTGGGGCAACTGATGGACCACAGTACGAAAATTGACATAGTCAAAAATAGTACAAATGAGGAGTGACAGCCAAACTGAGGCAACCAGTAGCCATCAATAGTTCTTGGATGTCTTTAGCATCATAACAGTATCTTTTCACAATATGGTTCTGAATATACTGTAACTCTGTATGAACTGATTAAAATCTGCATCAAAAATGAAATGGAGGGACTTCCCCAGTAGTCAAGTGGTTAAGACTCTGAGCTTCCACCACAGGGGGCTTGAGTTCAACCCCTAGCCAGGGATCCTGAATGCCTCATAGCTCAGCCCAAAAAAAGAAAACGTTATGGAAAACTGTCATCTGATACTCAAATTTAAAAAGCACTGATTCACTCACAAACATAAACATCATATTTTCACATACACGCTTCAGCTTTACACACACAGGTATGAAGCATATCTTTAAAAAACCTTCCAAAGTAAACTAGTAGCTAATAAAATTCAGTTTTTGACGGTCCTTGAAAATTGTAAGACTGGTAATCCCTGAACTAGATGGTACTAAGGTGCCTTCCTGCTCTGAACACACTACTGAGAACACGGGAGAAAAAAGTCATTCACAGGGACTTCCCTGATGGTCCAGTGGTTAAGACTCCAAGCTTCCACTGCAGGTGACACCGGTCTGATCCCTAATCAGGGAAATAAGATCACACATGCCACTTGGTGTGGCCAAAAGTTAAAAAAAAGAAGTCATAGAAGTCAACTACCCTAAATATCACTAATACTTTACAACAGAATCAATAAGCTAAAAATTAAGATGTATCAACTTTAGCAGCTTGTATATCTGAACTTCGTAAAATGTCAGAATGAAGATACTACGTTTTAACCTCATCAAGATACGTACTTAATGTTTTTCCCCCCCTGATCTAAAAGCTAGGAGTTAAAAACAATTCATCTAAAAGGATTCTGATGACACAAAGGAGTGAGGTGTGATGAGCTGATAAAATAATTAATCACCTAAATTCATGATTCCACATTTTGGTGGTGTTACTGAGCTCTGTGAAGAGATAGAAAAACATCATGTTTTGCTATCCTCAATTTTCTATTAAAATCTTTCAAGATGTAGGATAATACTGTAAGTCCCACTTTTCTCAGGAAAGTAGCAATGAAAATCCTGAGGAAACGCCATCATGATGTGTGTGTGCGTGTGTGTGCGCACTCATGCTCAGTCATGTTCAACTCTTGCTGACACTATGGACTGTAGCCCACCAGGCTCCTCATCTATGGGATTTTCCAGGCAAGAATACTGGAGTAGGTTGCAATTTCCTCCTCCAGGGGATCCTCCCGACCCAGGGATCAAACCCGATTCTCCCACATTGGTAGGCAGATTCTTTACTGCTGAGCCATTGGGGATAATACTCTCAGTCCCACTTTTCTCAGTAAAGTATCATTGAAAATTCTGAAGAAACTCCGTAACACAGGATGCTAAATTCTCTCAGATGTAATCTTCAGGAAATGTCTACATTTTCAAAGGCGGGGGGAGCGGGGGGGCAGTGGTGGAAGGCAACATGGAAGGGATATTGAAGAATATTATACTTGGGGAAGCACCAACATCACATGTTTAAATATTGCACACACAAAAACTTTCATAGGCCTTTCAGGTCAGAAAACATCTTGAAAACCTTCTCATTTTACTTTTATAAAGAAACAGATACAGGAGAACGCTGGGAAATTTGCCAAGATCACCCAGAGGGACAGAGGAGAAAAGAAAAGAGATGCGCCAACTACAAGCCCAGAGCATTGTCCCCTCACTTACGAGGTTTATTCCCTTGCAAGGACAAATCTCAATTCCCCAACATTTTAACCTTTGTCCAGTATTTATGTGCATGTACTGATTTAGTCTCTAAATTGTGTCCGACTCTTACAACCTCATGTACGGTAGCCTGCAAGCCTTCTCTGTCCATAAAATTCTCCAGGCAAGAATACTGGAGTGGGTTGCCATTTCCTTCTCCAGGGGATCTTCCTGATCCAGGAAGTGAACCAGGGTCTCCTGCATTGCAGGCAGATTCTTTACTGACTGAGAGAATGTATTGTGTGTGAACAAAAACATGACTTTACAGACTAAAAATACAGTCCTTAAATAAAACGAGCTAGCACAATCATCTCCATGAAGGCATTAGAAGCACATCAACAAGCGCTTCCAGACACACCTAGGAATATGATCAGCATTAAAGAAAGTTCCAGACTTTTAAAAAATTACAGTCTAATGAAAGAGAAAGGAATACACAAAGAGCCAAATACATTACAAATGTGTATAAATGAGTTTCCCAGAACATGTTAATTTGTGTGATATTACTTCAAAAACAGTAAAAATCAAATTTTCTTTAATGCTGGCATTCAACTTTACGTAAAAGCTATTAATTACTTGGGTTTCAGTGATAGTGACAAAGCTCAGAGTATTCATACTCATAAGGATTTATTGAATTTCTGAATTGCTATTAAACTGTGATTTAAAAAACCACATGCTAAAGAATATTAAAGTCTCTCAAAGGATTTTACTATCACAACCTGGCTAAAATATTAAAGCAACACAGAATTCTCTTGCATTTTTATTTTTTCTATTCTTAAAAACACAACTAAATTTAAAAGGAAGATAATTACCTTAAATGCCAAATACCAATCATTCTCCTTGGAGGCCTTATTTCCAGCTCTGTTCTTATAAACTTCAACTCTGTACTGACGAACTAGAAGAAGATCTTTTACAAAAGACTCAAAATTCATTTTACTAAGCACAACACTCTCCAGAGTTTTTGCTCCTAAAGAAAAATATTAAAAATACAGGTTACAGATTTCAGGATTTAAAGTTATAAGCGTTCAAGACCTAACACAATGCCTCCCCCCAAGCTATGTTGTTTTCCCAGTAATTCATTCACTCAATAAACTATCAAGCACCTATTTCATGTCCCAAGGATTCTAGTAGATGAAGGGTACAATATGGTGGATAAATATAGCCACCTACATATCAAAATAAGAAATTAAGATTAAAAAAATGAATATATATATATACAGCTGATGCTACTTATCCTTTTTCATCATCTGTTTTTAACAAGTTTGGATAAAAGTCTTATTACATAAGATTACTTATTACAATAGTTATATTTATATAATAATAATACAATAGTATTTATATAATTTTTTCAGAAGGTCCATAAAATAAATTACTAATTATGATAAAGTGTTCTAGGTAACATAGTTCAAAAGTTGAAGGTTCAAAAGGTACATCAAAAAGGAGACCTTCCTTTTCACCACTGTCCCCTACACATTCAGTTTACCACCCAAGTGTTACCAGTTTCATAGAATATATTTCCAAACACAGTCTACGCACGCACACACAGGCAAATAAAGCATTGTTTTTTCTTTTCTATAACTCCACACTATACATACTGTACTATATCTTTTTTTTTTAACTTTGATATAGTATTCTGAAAAGTTGTTCCACCAGTACATAATCAGATTCTTTCTGTCACAGCTGCAATGTTTCAATGACCCTCAGGAAGTTCTATAATTAATCTCTTAGTAATAGGCATATAGGTTTTTCCAATTTTTGTTATTACAACAGGTTACATGAATAATCTTGCATGTGCTTCATTCTCTAAACATCAGAGTGTAACTCCGAAATAAAGTTCTAAAACTGGACTTTGTCAAAGGATGATACGTGTGATTTTTATAAATATTGCCAGACTATCCCCCTTGGTTGGCTGTACCAATTAACACCACCATCTGTAAAGTATTAATGTCATTTATTTTCACTATCCAGTCAACAGAGTCCTAAAACTTACTGGTCTTCATCTCATATCACCGGTTCTCAATTGGGGAAGATCTTGCTCCCCTAGTGGACACGATCACTGTCTGGGGGCATCTAAGTTGTCACAACTGGGACAAGGGAGTAATAATGGAATCTAGTAGGTAGAGGAGGGGATGCTGTTAACCATGAACAGCCTAGCCCCTCACAGCAACAGATTAACTTTTTGGTCAAAAATATCAATAGCGCCAAAGTGAAGTGAAAGTGAAAGCCACTCAGTCCTGTCCGACTCTTTGGGACCCCATGGGCTGCATGCCCATGGAACTCTCCAGGCCAGAATACTGGAGTGGGTAGCTGTTCCCTTCTCCAGGGGATCTTCCCAACCCAGGGATTGAACCCAGGTCTCCTGCATTGCAGGTGGATTCTTTACCAGCTGAGCCACATATTACCTAATAGTCTTAAATGTATAGTCTTAGATGGACTACAGGGTCTCATCTTAGGTTTGATTCATAAATAACAATTTCTTTACAAAATAAATAAAATCACCCACACCATCAAATGGAATTATAACTCAATTTTCAAATAATACAGATAATATCAATTATTCACTTAAAGGTAATTCAGAATATACTTATAGGGACTTCCCTGGTGGTCCAGTGGCTAAGACTCCACGTTCCCAATGCAGGGGGCCCAAGTTCATTCCCTGGTCAGGTAATTAGATCCCACATGCTGCAACTAAAAAAATCGCACATGCTGCAATAAAAATCACCATTAAGACCCAGTGCAGTCAAGTAAATTTCAAAAATAAAACTACAGAATACACGTGCAGATTATTCTGACAAGTCTGGATCTTATGAGAGACTTAACCTAAATTTAACAATAGATTGTATCAAGCACAAATATCAAATACAAATACAAATTAATTAAATGACATAATACAATTATTTTGTACAGCAAGACACAGCTGATACTTTCAATATTATTTCACTAGTTACATAAGCAGTGGACAAGCACCCCCGCTGTCACAGACACCCTGAAAACAGGCTCAAATCTTGCCTCTCTCAAGTTATTCCCTAGAACATTTCTTATGATCTAATCCAGGACCAGGTACAAGGACCAGGCGGGTATCAAATGAACAGAGAAAGTCAAAGGAAGAACACAAGTGACAGATGACAAACAACTTCAATTGTGGGAACCATGAGAAAATGAGGAAAGTACAAGGTAAAAGAAAAAGCTAGACTCACTAGGTCAGAGGGAGCAGCCACTTGACTCAAGCCACTGCTAATCTGCCCAGTTTCCAACTATGCAGAATTTTCAAAATCTGAATGTTTTCATGAAACCACCCAATCTTTAAAATATAGGCAATTAATTCAAACTTTTAAGAAAACATTATTTAGGTTTCCAGTTTTCAACTCAGCAAGTAAAAGACAGCCACATTGTTACAGACTTGAATAAACTACCTTTCTTTACCTTGCATTTAGAAAGCAAGCTGCATGAAAATTATGTCCACTCTGAATGTTACTCCTTCAGCAAAGCCTGTACTCACATTCTCAAGAGGCATATGAGATCTAAGGTCTATCCAGGCGCAACAGTCTCACTTCTCCCAAATAAGACTCACTCAGGACCAGAACCTCAGTGGAATGGTAGGCCCCATTTAAACTATTTCCTGTTTTTGCCTAGCACATAGGGTAACTATCTAATCCCACTTTGCCTAAGACTCTCCAACTTTTAGCACTGAAAGTTCAGCACCCCAGGAGCCCTCTTAGTCCCCACGCAAACCAGAACTATTGGACAACCTATTAGCTCATCCAGTTGAATACATGAGAAACATTATTTATGGACTTCCCTGGTGGCTCAGACGGTAAAGAATCTGCCTGCAAAGTGGGAGACCTGGGTTTGATGCCTGGATCAGGAAGATTCCCCTGGAGAAGGGAATGAGTTATCACTCCAGTATTCCTGCCTGAAGAATTCCATGGACAGAGGAGCCTGGTGGGTTACAGTCCATGGGGTGGCAAAGAGTGGGACATGACTGAGCAACTAACACTACACTGAATATTATTCATATGATGAAATATTATCATAAAAAAATTTGCTTGTGGAAAGCACTAAACCACAGTCAATACAAAATTAGAGAGGAATTTCTCCCAGAGATGTTTATAAATGCCACTGCAATTATCGGTCAACAACTTCCAATAAATAGAGCAATGAGCTTCAAAACACTGTTATATCATCCTTTAATTTAGAAGGCAAAAACATAAAGTCCAACTCAGCAAAAACAATTCTGGAGAGAGAGGAAAAAAACACTGGTCTGGCACATAATTCAGAAACAATTCTTAAATCAGCCTAGCAGGATGTACCAGCATACTTGCCTAACCAGCAGTGATTTGGAATCTGAATGCTTAGCACACAAGAACAGGCACTCTCAGATCCACAAGCTCCAACACTATTATTTACATCTATTTGCACATCAAAGGTATCTGCCTGGCCAAGGGCGGAGGGATCCAGAGCAATCCTGTCTTTCTATAGACACACTCAACAGGAAAACACATTCACAACAGCACTCTTATTTAGGCTGTACCAAGGAGCATGAGGGATCTTAGCTCCCTGACCAGGGCTTAAACCTGTGTCCTCTGCAGTGGAAGCACAGAGTTCTAACCACTGGACCATCAGGAAAGTCCCCAGTGCAGATTTCTTAAAAGTGGTGGGTGAAGAGGCAAATGAGGTGATTCCCCTCCCCCCAAGGCCTCTCGCACTTCCTCCATTACTAATCTCCAGATATGCTGGCAAACCATCTCCAAAGATACTGTTATCCTCCAAAGATACTATTTCTCTCAAACAAGTGACACGCTGATGTGGCAATGCATTTTGTCTTGTTTACAGATAAGCACCAGATGTATAGTTACTCTATGCTTCTGGTGAAGAGTTTGGCTATATGCTTTAAGTCTGAAAGCCAGGAAGAAAAACTGAAGGGAAGCTGGAAGAGAAAGCTACCCAGCCTCCATCTGGCACAGAAGAAAAAACCTCAGGTTGGTATAAGATTCTCTGCCTCAAGAATAACTTGGAACCCCCATCTTCATTCAGCTGATGATGTGTCTGCTACCGCCTGCAAGGCGGGAGACTTGGGTTCAATCCCTGGGTTGGGAAGATCCCCTGGAGAAGGGAAAGGCTACCCACTCCAGTATTCTGGCTTGGAGAATTCCATGGACTGTATAGTCCATAGGGTTGCAAAGAGTCAGACATGACTGAGCAACTTTCACTCACATGTGGGCACTGTACCAGGGGCTGGGATTCAGAGGCAGAGACTGGTAAGGAGAAGGTCCTAGGGCAGGGAACACCTAAGAGGGGCAGCTAACCAGGCAGCCTTAAGATGGGAGTCAAGAAAGGTTTCCAAGAGGAGATGCCTTCTAAGCTGAGTCCTGACAGCAACAGAGACAAAGGATAAGGAACTTCATTTTCTAAGGAATCAGATTTCTCATCAATAAATTGAAGCTAGGTACTAACCCAACTAGCAGGGCTTTATTATAATAATGTATCACTAGTTGTTTTAGAGTCAGAGAAAAGCAGCCAAAAGGATATGAAGACAAAATGCCAATAGAATGAACCAGACAAAGAGAAGAAATGATCAACAGAAAGCCATCTATGAGAAGAGATGGGATCCAGACCACAACAAAAGGTTCATCTCTTCACTGGCACAATAGGGAAGGAGAGAATGGATCCAGATGGCATTAAAAGTATAGGTTCAGAAAATAATCCAAATATGGATCAACTAACAAATGGATTAAATGAAGTGTGGTACATCCATACAACTGGAATATTTGGCAATAAAAAGTAATGAAGGACTGGTAACACAGATGAAATTTGAAAATGTTAAGTGAAAGAGTCACTCAACACCAATATTTCCAGAGAGAGAGAGCAGATTTGTGGCTGCCTGTGTTTGGGAGCACTGAGGGGAAAGGGAAAGTTCCTGCTGACGGGTACAGGGTTTCTCAAGACTCAAGGGAAATTTAGCCTCTCTTGTAATGCCTCTTCTGCCGGCTACAGTCTTTGGCAGTCCTGTCTCCGCCTCTTCTGCAACTTGTTCTGCAGCATCCTCCACAGGTCTTCAAATGGAATTAGATTTCTGCCTTGCTCTCCTCTAGAGGGGGGCTTCCCTGGTAGCTCAGAGGAATCCGCCTGCAATGAGGGAGACCTGGGTTCGATCCCTGGATTGGGAAGATCCCCTGGGAGGGCATGGCAACCCACTCCAGTTTTCTTGCCTGGACAAACCCCATGGACAGAGGAGATTGGCGGGCTTCAGTCCACGGGGTCGCAGAGAGTCCCCAACACGACTGA
The DNA here is from genome assembly GCF_033118175.1 of Dama dama. Classification (NCBI taxonomy): domain Eukaryota; kingdom Metazoa; phylum Chordata; class Mammalia; order Artiodactyla; family Cervidae; genus Dama; species Dama dama. Next base: position 74,160,271 of record NC_083691.1, read on the forward strand.
GCGACAAAGCCTAGCACATTCAGAGGCTAAGCACAAACACATCCACTAGAGGGAGCTCTGTGAAGGTGGGGATACTGCCTTTTGATCTGTGTACTCCCAGTGTCCAGAACCCTTCCTGACAAGGTAGCATCCAATAAATGTCTATCTGCTGAATTAAACATCTGTCGTCAGTAACATCTCATCTGCACATGGCAAAGGCAGGTCTAAAACCTGCAACTCCTTACTCCTCCTAGAATGTTCATTCACAAAAGAGCCAGGGATAAGAGATTAAAATAAAACAAGATGTTTAGAACATCTAACTCGCAAGAGGTTGAGAAGTTTGTAGTAGTTTTCCAGGGAGAGATAATGCTAGAGAAATGGGGATGAGTTACCGAGGGCGCTGAAAGCCGAGCGGAGTCACAGACATCCGTGACTAACTCAAGGACACACAGCTGGTAAGAGGAGGGGCTAAGACTTGAATCCACGCAATCTGGCTCGAGTTCAAGGTCCCGACCACCACCAATACTGCCTAGCAACTGTAGACACTGTAAGTCCCTGCGCTGAACAGCGATATAAATCACGTTCGGCCAACAGGTAAAAACACGTTGGTGACATAAAACGGTCTCCCTAAATCCCTTCTATTCTAAATTTCAATCCTGGACTGGCATTTGTGATAACGAGGACTGGCAGCGTTTGTGATGAGATCCACAGCGCCAAGGCGGGGGCTGAGAAGCAGACACCCACGCGGACTGCGAAAAAAAAAAAAAAAAAACACAACAGAACAATGTGTTCAAACGCCTCGCATGAAGCCAGGCACATAACGATCGCTATTAGTTCTGATCCTGGGCAACTGCCGAGGGACAGACTTAGGGCGGAGGCAGGGCAGGGGGCGGATGGCGCCCCTCTCGGCCAGGCAGGGACCGGAGCACGCGCAGCGCCCCGGCGAGACACCAGCGTCCCCGCCCCCGGGCCTCCCGGCCTGACACCCTACCACTTCCTAAGAGGAGCCACTCTGCGGGGTCCCCCCAGCCCCGAGCCCGCGCCGTCCCCGCCCTCACCTGCCGGTCCCATATACTTGACCACCCCCTGGGTCTTGAACACTTCGCGGGCGGCCAGCAGCGCGTCCTCCCGGTGCGCGGTGTAGAAGTCACCCCGGTCAAAAAGGCGCACTGTGGTGGTCGGCTTCTCCGGCATGCCTTGGAAGAAGCGCACAAAGCCGACCTCGGCCGCGCTCTCCAGCTGCAGCGTGTCCTTCGGCTGCACCGCCATTTCGAAACCTCTCCGCCAGCCGCCCGAGAGAACTGCACGACCCCGCACCCACTAAGATGTTTCCCGCCTCCCCTCCCTCGCCCCCCAAGCGCGTCCGGCCTCTGAGGAGACAACCAATCATCATCCAGCACTGCGACTCGGTGGGTGGGAGTGCGCCCCGACAGCCAATCATAATCGGACGCGGCCCAGCTTCCCGCGCACGCTGGTGACTCTGTCTAATGCGCATGCGTGAGCCTAGGTCGCGCGCCGACCCTGGCAGACGCCCATCCTTGAAAGAGTTAGCTCTCCGGGTTTTCTGAGCTGCACAGGCGTGGGCACCAGGTGGAGGAATAGCTAGATTAAGAGGTCAGCTGGGAGGTTCCGGTTGGTTTTGAGTTTATTATGTACCCGTAAGCAAGAGAGTGAAATTAAATAAAAAAAACTTGAAAGCAAGGAAAAACTAGCCTTCCTATCACAGTACTTTTTTTTAACCTACGCCCCTCTCCCTCCAGCTGCCTCCGTTTTCTTTTTTACGCAAACTCCATCCTAGCCAAGACTTCACTCCTTGATTGATTCATTCATTCAAAAACAGAAAACTTGCTATGCTCCAGACATAGGATCTGAGGATTAGTAAAGATAAGAGAAAAATCACAGTCTTTGTTGAGTTTACATTCTAATGAATGGATTCAGATAATATACTAAGTAAACACGTAGTAGGGCTTCCCTGGCGGCCCAGTGGTAAAAGAATCCGCCTGGTGATGTAGGAGACGTTGGTTCGATCCGTGGGTGGGGAAGGAAATGGCAACCCACTCCGGTATTCTTGCTTGGGAAATCCAGTGACAGAGGATCCATGGGGTCGTAAAAGAGTTGCACACGACTTAGCAACTAAAACAGCAGCAAACTTATAGTAAGCTGTTAGAAGTTAAGTGCTTAGGTATAAAGGACAGGGTGGGGAGGGTTGGATTTTTTTTTTTTTTTTTTTTTAATATTAAGCAAAGACTTGAAGGAAGGAGGTCAGGATACATCCTGCACAGTTACCTGCCTAACAAAAGGTATTGCACTCTCCTGTTTGATCACCCTTCCCCCATGAAAACTGCCCCAAACCCTGTTTCAAAGCTGCAGAATTACCCTCGGGGGCTTTTCGAAGTTGTTCCTGGGCCCCACCCCCACCTAATGGATTGGAATTTCTGAAGGTGGGTTATTGGGATCTTTTAAGAAAGCTTCTTGGAAATTCCTGACAATCAGCTCGGTTTAGAAACCACTGACCTACGTGTTAAAATTCAAATAGTTTCAGAAGTAGAGAAAGTTTGAGCTATCAGACTGCTGACGACATCTCCTCCTTGGTGCAGTGTTCCCTCCTTTCACACCAGCTCTTCCAGCTGCAGTAATAAATGTCCCCTTACCTTTCAATACCTAACACAAACTTGTTCCTCTGCTCTGGAATGGTCCTTCCCTGCCCTTTGTGTAGCCAACTATTGGTCATTCTTCAGTGCCCAGTCTTGAAAGAAGCCCATTCTCTCCAGGTGTAATTAGTTATCTTCTGAAGTATCATCTTTTTCATCAGTTCAGTTCAGCCCCTCAGTCTTGTCCGACTATTTGTGACCCAAGGGACTGCAGCACACCAGGCTTCCCTGTCCATCACCAACTCCCGGAGCTTGCTCAGACTCATGTCCATTCAGTTGGTGATGCCATCCAACCATCTCATCTGCCGTCCCCTTCTCCTCCTGCCTTCAATCTTTCCCTTATTCATATTCATACCCATATTATATTTGCTGCATTGTTTTAGAAATATCTGTTTACCTGTCTCTCTTACCAAACACCTGGAAAGAACACAGATGAGTATTATATGTATTTATAGTTAATGATAATTGCCAATGTTGTCAGCATTTATTAACTTTTCTTTATTTTTACGTTTTAATTTTTGCAACTCTAAGCGTTAAGAACTATTGTTATTCTTATTTTAGGAAACTGAAACTAGGAAATGTGAAGTAGCTTACCCCAAAATCCAGAGCTAATAGTAAGTGATTGAGCTAGAATTCAGTCTCCAGATTCTGTAAGTTTAACTATATGTGTGCCAGAGAGCCTGGCACATATGAGGAACACAGGAAATGTCTGTAAATGAATGAGCTGTGTATCACAATAACCACTCCTTTTTGATAACCTTAGCCTAAGTGCCATCCATCTCTCCCCTTTCCCCATACACATTATAAATAGTGAGTGCAGAGGAAGGCAACACGATAATAATAACAACCTCCAAGGGTGATTAAATCATGATTAAATGAGATAATAGCTTTGAAAATATTTTTTTAAAGCCTTTATACTGTTTATCATCACATTTCCCCCCACCCAGACTATGTCTTTCACTTATTCATTGAATTATGTATTTGTTTATCAGTTGAGGGCTTCCCTTGTAGCTCAGTCAGTAAAGAATCTGCCTGCAGTGCAGGAGACCGGGGTTCGATCTGTGGGTTGGGAAGATCTCCTGGAAAAAGAAATGGCAACCCATTCCAGTATCCTTGCCTGGAAAATCTCATGGACAGAGGAGCCTGGTGGGCTGCAGTCCATGGGGTCACAAAGAGTCGGCACAACTGAGCGACTGACACTTACTTACTTACCTGCTGGTTGACTTTAATGGGCATAAAGTCTAGAAATTAATCTACAAGGCTATCAGCCTTGGCAGAGGATGATAATCTTTCACCAGACTTTAAAGATAGCTAATGATTTCAGAGACTCTTAGTATCCAGACTAGTAACAATGACCCAGAGGACTTTTTTCCCTCCAAATTGTCTGCAAGAAGAGGGACCTTTAAATTACCCTGCCTAGAGACCAGTTTGAAGTAAAACTTTGAAATGTGATTGTAACCAATTTGCCTAATAGATTGTTTTTTTTGTTTTGGTATGTTGGGGTTTTTTGGTTTGTTTTTTATGGCCATGCCATGTGGCTTGCAGGATCTCAGTTCCCTGAGCAGGGACTAAACCCCAGGCCATGGCAGTGAAAGCCCAGAATTCGAACCATTAGGCCACTGGTAAACTCTCGAAGGGAGAAGGCAATGACACCCCACTCCAGTACTCTTGCCTGGAAAATCCCGTGGGCGGAGGAGCCTGGTAGGCTGCAGTCCATGGGGTTGCGAAGAGTCGGACATGACTGAGCAACTTCACTTTTATGCATTGGAGAAGGAAATGGCAACCCACTCCAGTGTTCTTGCCTGGAGAATCCCAGGGATGGGGTCGCACAGAGTCGGACACGACTGAAGTGATTTAGCAGTAGCAAACTCTCTAAGAGGTTGTTTTAACAGTATCTTTTCTTTAAAGCTATGTGCACAGATTAAATATTTATGATAATTTTGAAAAGTGAAAATGAAAGTCACGTCCGACTCTTTGCATGGATTATACAGTCCATGGAATTCTCCAGCCTAGAATACTAGAGTGGGTAGCCTTTCCCTTCTCCAGGGGATCTTCCCAACCCAGGGATCCAACCCAGGTCTCCCGCATTGAAGGCAGATTCTTTACCAGCTGAGCCACAGGGAAGCCCAAGAATACTAGAGTGGGTAGCCTATCCCTTCTCCAGGGAATCTTCCTGACCCAGGAATTAAACCGGGTCTCCTGCATTGCAGGCCGATTCTTTACCAACTGAGCTATGAGGGAAGCTGATAATTTTGAAAGTTATGTGAAATAGTGTATCTTACAGAAATTTTATATATTTTCTAGCCCCACTTAGGAAACTATGAGTTTCTGAAAATAACAGATGAGGGATTTTGCAGAAGTATAACTGGAAGATATCATATGCTTGATAGGGTGCAGTACTGTTGGCTCGGAGGGTAAAGAATCTGCCTGTAATGCAGGAGACCTGGATTTGATCCCTGGGTCGGGAAGATCCCCTGGAGAAGGAAATGGCAACCCACTCCAATATTTTTGCCTGGAAAATCCCATGGATAGAGGAGCTAGCAAGCTACAGTCCATGGGGTCACAAGTGTCGGACACGACTAAGCAACTAACATACACAATAAAACCATTACCCCCAAATGGTTTTTACTTTTCTCATATTTATCAAATTCATAATGACTATTACTTATTTATAATCAGAATAAGTGTTGGGCAAAAAAGTACATACACCTAACAAAGAGGCTCTTCAAAGAAGTAGTAACATTTTTAAACAACCAAAAATAGAGAAATGTTTAGTAAATTTTGACGTGTTTAACTTAAAATTAAATTATTGTCAGTTCAGTTTTCTATGATAATATGCCCATGAGAAATTCATCACCAATTTTTCCACCACTCTAGTTTCTAAAATTTTTGTAATTTGGTTGTATTATTCCATTATTAAAAAGAGACAGTAAGTGAAGTGCTGTCAACCATGTCGCTGCAGTTTCAGAGAAAGGAGTATTAAAAAGGGCGCTTGAAGCTGAGTATTAAGACATCTTTTTCTTTTTTAAACAGCTTTATGAAAACATAATTTACATACTGCACAATTCATCCATTTAAAGTAAATAACTCAATGAAAGTATTGGGCACTCAGTTGTGTTCGACTCTTTGCAACTCCATGGACTGTAGCCCTTGAGGTGTCTCTGTCCGTGGAATTCTCGAGGCAAGAATACTAGAGTGGATCGTCATTCCCTTCTCCAGGGGATCATCCTGACCCATGGATCGAACTGGGGTCTCCTGCATTGCAGGCAGATTCTTTACCATCCGAGCCACCAGGAAAGCCCTGCCCTGGTGGCTCAATGACTTGGGGTATACTAACAGGGTTGTATAACCGGAACTGGACTTCCCAGGTGGTGCTAGTGGTAAAGAACCCGCCTGCCAGTGCAGGAGACACAGGAGACGCGGGTTGAATCCCTGGGTAGGGAAGATCCCCTGGAGGAGGGCGTGGCAACCTACTCCAGGATTCTTGTCTGGAGAACTCCATAGACAGAGGAGCCTGATGGGGCTATAATCCATAGGGTCACAAAGAGTCGGACACAACTCTAGCAATTTAGCACACAGGCAGGCATAACCATAATTACAATCTAATTTTAGAATATTTTGTCCCTCCAAAAAGGAACTCCATACCAATTAGCAGTCACTCCGTATTGCCCTTCTAGCTCCTGGCAACCACAGATCAACTTTCTGTCTCTATAATTTTGCCTTTTCTGGGCATTGCATGTAAATGGAATCATACAAGACAGGATGTTTAGTGACTGGCTCCTTTCACTAAGCATAATGTTTGAAGTTCATTCACATCCTATGTGTCACTCCTTTTTATTACCAAATAATATATCATTGTATGACTATACCACATTTTTTCTATTTATTCATCAGTTGGTGGACATTTGGATTGTTTCCACATTTTGGTCATCACGAATAATGCTGCTATGCTATGAATGTTCATTTACAGGTTCTTATGTGGGTGTATGTCTGTTTTTATTTCTCTTGGATATATACCAAGAAGTGGGATTACTGGATCACACTTTTTAATGTATGTTTAATTGTAGTCCTCATGGTAAACTATAACCCGTATGTTTAACCTGCTATGTTTAACATTTTGAGGCATTGCAAAACTATTTTCCAAAATGCCTGAAACATTTTACATTCTCTTCAGCAATGTGTAAGGGTTCTAATTTTACCACATCCTCACCCACACTTGTTCCCATCTGTCTTTTTGATGCTAGCCATCTTAGTGCGTATGAATGGTATCTTATTGTGGATTTGATTTTCATTTCCTTAATGCCTAATGATATTGAGCATCTTTTCATGTGCTCTGTATCTTCTTCTGAGAAAACATTTGGAAGTTATATGTATGACAAAGGATTTGTATCCAGAACATATAGCAAAATCTTACATCTCAATAATAGAAAAATAAATAACCCAATGTAAAAGTAGGCAAAGAATTTGAAGAAGTCTATTTTTCAGAAAGCTCTTTGGTTGGTTGATGTAGGCAACAGAGACTCTGTGGTTTGAAAACACAATGTACTAGTTCTATTTAAAAAGCTTGATTAGTGCTCGCTTCGGCAGCACTTATACTAAAATTGGAACGATACAGAGAAGATTAGCATGGCCCCTGCGCAAGGATGACACGCAAATTCGTGAAGCGTTCCATATTTTTCCTGGTGCACTGGGAAGACCCAGAGGAATCGGGTGGAGAGGGAGGTGGGAGGGGGGATCGGGATGGGGAATACGTGTAAATCTATGGCTGATTCATATCAATGTATGACAAAACCCACTGAAATGTTGTGAAGTAAGTAGCCTCCAACTAATAAAAAAAAAAAAGAAAAAAAAAAAAAAAACCCAAGAGAAAAAATAAATAAATAAACAAACAAAAAATAAAAAGCTTGATTAAAAAAAGGAAAAGAGGAATGGCAACTTCAGGGTCAGTGGGAATTGTTAGCAGGTGGGGGCATGTTTTAGGATGATTGGAAATAACTGAAATTATGTTGTATCTACAGAATGTGTTGTTTATTGAGGAGGGAAAACTTTACTCTCTTCAGTTCAGTGACTGGGAGTATGTGAGTTTGAGTTAAACTAACAACAGACAGATTAACAGGGGGAAAGGCACAATTTTTATTAATATATACATGCACAGCAGTTCACAGAAAAGCAAATATCAAAGAATCGGTTGTATATATATATCCTCAAGGTCTTATATATTCTTTTAACAAAGGTTAGAGGATTTGCCCTTCCAGAGATGATACATTTTCAGGAAGTAACCACGAAATACATGGGAGAACTAATGGAGGATAGTGCTACTGTAGTAGGGTCTGGTGATGCAAACTCATCTCAGTGTCAACTCTCCATCTCTGGTTCAAAGGATGATTCAAGGGGAAGCACCTTCACAAAGGGAAATTTATGCCCTGATTTCAGGCAGATAAGAGGTGGGTGAAGAATTCTTTCTGCATCTGTTGATTGTCATTTGCCTTTGGCAAAAGGAAACCTTATGCCAAAGTGGCATATTTGGGGGTAGCATATCCTAACCCCCTTTGTGTTGAAAGAAGTAGAAAGAGCTGAGGCTAAAGTGTTAAGTAAGCCGTCCTGAAAGGGGATCTTAAGCTGGGCCTTGGCTAAGTAGAGGATACTGCAGATGGAAGAAACGACGTAAGAATATAATCTTTAACAATTGTGAATCAGAAATAAATTTAAAAAATAAAAGTTGTGAATCACTGTGGTACACCTGAAACTTAGGTAACATTGTACATCAGCTATACCTCAATTAAAAAAAAAAGAAAGAAAGATATGGTCAAGCCCAAGCAAAGTATAAAAGGACCTGGGAACAGGAACATTTGAGGAATGGAAAGAAAAATTATGCATATAGCAAAGTTGGATATATTGCAGTATAATGGGAAATAAAATAGATTTTGACTGTGTTGTTCTGGGGATAATACACAGAAAGACAGAGTGAAGACAGCTTGGTATTAAGTAAAATTACATCTAGGCAAGTGGTCAAGTTGTGGAAAGGAGACAAAGGAGGAACCAAGGGAGGCCAGGCAGAGTAGCTAGAGGACTGGATGCCATCCAGGGACCACTCCTCTGTATGCCATTGGTCTCACCCCACCACTGCCCATGAGTTTTCTCAACTGTTCTCCCTTTTTGTCACAAGATTTCAAGTGCCAGGTAGGGATGCCTGTGCCTTGGATGCTCAGGGCAGAGGGAACATCACTGCTCTTAAACTTCTGCAGAGGGAGGTGAAGAGCTGGCTCCCACCAATACCATACACAGGAGACTTCTCCCCAAATGGAAGAGGGGATGGGATGCTGGGCAGCCAAAAGGGGAAGGAGCGCCCAGTGCAGGGCCAGACTGGAGGAGGAAGGGGTAGAAAAATGCTGTGATCAACTTTAGGCAAATCGTTCTGGGAGCAATGTAGCATTTGGGCTAGAGAGGGAATAGACTGGTGGTAAAGTGCATGTGTGTTAGTCACTCAGTCATGTCTGCCTCTTTGTGACCCCATGGATTGGGGCCTGTCAGGCTCCTCCATCTTTGGGATTTTCCAGACAAGAATATTGGAGTGGGTTGCCATTCTATTCTCCAGGGGGATATTCCTGACCCAGGGATCGAACCCGGGTCTCCCACATTGCAGGCAGACTCTTTACCATTTGAGTCACTGATCTGGGCTAGAGAGGGAATAGACTAGTGGCAAAGAGATCAGTGTAAATGTGTTAAGGGAAGGCAGATTGGAAGTAGACTTATTCCTGAGGGAGAATCTCAGGGACTGATGACCAAAACGATGGAGAAGGTAAGAGAGAAAAAAGAATTTAGGACTTGTTACATGGTGACAATGTCACTAACTGATTCTGAGGATATAATTGATGGACTGTTTTTGGAGGAAGGTGATGAGGTCATTGGGCGCCCCAAGTGGCACTAGTGGAAAAGAATCTGCCTGCCAATGCAGGAGATAGAAGAGACCTGGAATCCATCCCTGAGTCGGGAAGATCCCCTGGAGAAGGAAATGGCAACCCATTCCAGCATTCTTGCCTGGGAAATCCCATGGACAGAGGAGCCTGGTGGGCTACAGTCCATGGGGTTGCAAAAGAGTTGGACACAACTGAGCAACTAAACAAGCTCAATTCGCCCTTTGTGCCTGCTCTGAAGCTTTGTCAGAAGAGGGCACTGGAGCGACACTGCAAGAGCAAACGGTATTGTTTCCCTTGTGGCACCGGCACTTCCCCCCAGTGCCCAGCTGTGGCAGCACCCAGGGGTTCTGCAGCTCTGGGCAGCTGATGGCAGCTTCCCTGAGCACCGCCCCCACACCCCAACTGTAAGGCAGCTTTGTACAGTGCCTTAGGTATCAGATCTTTCCCTTAGCACCCTAGAACAGGGGTCAGCAAACTTTTTCTGTAAAGGACCAGAGTAGTGAGGCTTTACTTCCCATTTCTGTCACAATTAGCTGCCCTGGTAGTGAAAAACAGCCACACTCAACACATGAACAAATGAGTGTAGCAGTGCTCCAGTAAAACTTTATGGACACTGAAACTTTTATTCCATGTGATATTTTACACTATTTTACATATACTGAAATATCCTTTCCATTTTTTTTCAACTGGTTAAAAATGCAAAAACCATTTCTAGTTCCCAGTTTTGAAAACAGGTGGTAGACCAGGCTGCAGGCTGTGGTTTGATGACTCCTGTTCTTGAGGGCAAATTTTTCCAGTAAATTCCAGAAGAGATTTTCGACAAGTTCTGCTAGTGCAGTACCACAGAGTACTAGTGCTAGTGCTAGTGCTCTTCATCGAGGCACAGGTCTCTTCATCAGCCCTCTCCCAGGTCTGAACTCCAGCCCAGGGTGTATAGCGATTCTTCTCTGGGTGCTGTCTCAGGCCTGGGGTAATGGCTGTTCCTTTTATCTGCTATTTTCATATTTGTCTGCTATTTGTCTTTAAAAGGTTCTCATTACTTTCAAGGACTGATTTTTGTTGCTGCATAACAAATTATGACAAATTTAGCATCTTAATAAACATTTATCATTTCACTTTCTGAGAAAGGAGTCCAAGCATAGGGTCTTTTCATCAGGGTCTCAAGACTGCAGTGAAAATGTCACTGGGGTGCAATCTCATCAAGAGCTGAAGTCCTCTTCTGAGCTCATTTTTTGAGAATTCACTTCCACAGTTGAGTGATTGAGGCCCTCAGCAACCAGGGTTGCCCAGACATTTCCTGATAGATGACTCTCTCCAAAACATGGCAGTCTGCTTTATAGTTAACGAGAATACATCTATTTCTGCTTTTTGTCTCCTACTTTTAGGCACTCTTTTGTAATCTCCAGTTTGAGTCAAGTGAAGAGGGATCATAACTGCATCTGGAAAATCCCTTCGCCTTTGCCATGTAACTGAATCTCAGGGGTTATCACCTTATCATATTCACAGATCCTGCCCACACTCTAAGGGAAGGAATTATATAGAGCATATATATCACGGGTAAGAAATCTTAGGGGCCATCCTAGAATTCTGCCTACTACGGAAGGGATAAAAATCGTAGGTAAATGCTTAAATACAGCTTTTTAAATTTTCTTTAACATTCTTTTCATAGTATTTTTTAAAGTTTCTTATCAAAAGCAAAATATTTCAGGATATTTTAACTTCATATAAAATGTGTTTGTACCATAATTATTCAGTTGAAAAACTGATGCTTCTAATACAGCCAACCATGGAATTCACATTTCAGAACACTGTCCATCAATTCAGCCTTAAGGTATTAGTCTGCCAATACAGGACACCTTGTCTGAAATAGAATCTTAGATGGATTCAGAATAAAATTGCTTGTTTTTTCTCTGTAGAAGTTATACATTACATTATTAATTTTATATTGAGTATACATGATTATCTGGAGGAGGAAATGACAACCCACTTAACATGCATACACACACACACATACATGATTATAAGGACTCATGCAAATTCTATTTGTAGCTAACATTCAGAGCATTTCTTAACCTATTATCTTACGTGTATACTATGAAATTTGATTCAATGTGATTCAAAAGTTAGGAAACTCATTTTTTAAATGTTTATTTCATAGTTCATAAAAAAAGTTTATATGTACAAGACTCAAATAGCAAAGCAGCTATTTAATCACAAATGGACAAGACAGTAGTCATTCAGACTACTGCGGAAGCATATTTAATGCATGCCCTTCAATGTTAGGCATAAATAATTCAAACTATCAGTCCAAATTCTGGATTTTAGATCTGTATCTATAGGACACTTGTAGTCAAATTTTAAGATTGGTAAAGTCAATTTCAAACTGTTTATATTTTGAGTACAGGTTTAACTAGTACAAACATATGATGTTAACTAACAACACAACAATGATCTTCAAAGATCTTCTCTTTGCCCCATGTGCGTGTCTATAATCTGAGTCTGTTTACTAATTTCCCTTCTTGTAGTTATTCTTCAAATTAGTGTTATGCATTGAGTTCCCTATGCATCTCACCCATCTCCTTTATCTGAAATAGAGGGGAAAAGAGAAAAAAATTTAAAATAGTTTTTCAATCTCTTGTACATTCTGGAAATAGCTTAAAAAACAAAAAGCAAGAAAATTCTCTTCCACATTTATGACATTTAATTTTTTAAAAAAGTGTACTACAAGGAAACATACATTGAATACATGATCCAAATTGCTTTTTAGTGATAAGATGGCCAGTGATAGAGAGAAATAGAAGGTAAGCTAAATATTTAAGGAAGAACCATTTTCTATTATCAGTCTTTTTTATGAGTGAGGGAATTGAAGTTTAAAATTAAATGATTTTTATCTCAGGTTGCAAAATTGATTGTAGACAGAACCAAGACAAGGTAATGACAACTACTCCAGATGGCAAACATCCTGCTGTGTGGCAAGCGTGGGACTGACACTTTACACAGATTACTCTGTTTAATCCTTACAAAAGGTCTGTACTATCATCCTCATCTTACAGATAAAGGAAACATGGAGGCTTAAAGGAGGTTAAACAACTCACCCAGCTATTAAGTGGTCAGAATTTACATTGAATTCTGATTATATAGATCTGGTCTGTACTGTGAGACTCTCCCTAAGATCCTAAGGTCTACACTGTAAAGGGACTCAAGTGTAGTTGAGATCCATTAGTGTCTGGAAGGTATAGTGATTATGAGGAATAAGAGATTAAACAAGGGCCTTTTAACTAAATAACCCACCTACCTCAGCTTTTTCATACTTTGCCATTCTTTTCTTTCTGGAAACAACCTAAGTAGAAGAAAAATGATTACTATTTGAGGACTGCTACCCAAACAAAAAGTTAGTCTAAACTGACATACATACTTTTAAGGAACACAATTCTGATCTGAACAAATTTACTTTTAAAATCCATAGATATATAACATGTATGCATGTAAGTTTTGGGGGTCTAAAAATGGGATCATGCAATATAATTTCTCTCTTTACATAGCCTATATCCACATCAAGGGATTCTTCCAGACAGAAAGCTATGGATAGAACTCTTTCTCTTTAGTAGCCATTTTATTCCACAGCATGGATGCCCCAGAGTTTACTTATCCATTCTCCGCTGGATGTACACTCAGGCTGCTTCCAGATTCATCCTTCCTAGCAACACAATACATGACCTTGACCATGCTTCCTTATTACTTGTGCTTTTATTTCTGTAGGACAATTAGATTTCTTTCTTTCTTTTTTTTTTTTAAGGACAATTAGATTTCTATGATCAACCTTTCGTGTATTTATTTGCCGTCTGGAATTCCTTTTCTGTAAATTGTCTACTCACACCTATTGCCATTTCTTTCTTTAGTTTCCTCATCAGTTTATAAGAACTCTTTATATATTATGCATAATAACCTTTTTTTGTTTTATTCATAGTGAATATTTCCCCCAAGCCTATCATTGATATACATATATATATATATTTTCACTTTACAGCATCTCTGCCACACAAAATATTTAATTTCAATGAAGTCAACTGTATGACTTCCTTCATGGACTCCAGATTTCCCACTTTAATTGGTTTCTTTTACTACAAGGTTGTACAAACATTTCATAATTTTGAGACTTATTTTACTCTTTAACATTTTGAACTATAACCCATCCAGAATCTGTGTTTGAACATGGGTCAACTGGTCCACTCCTTTTGTGCTGCTGTGCTTTAGAAGGTGCTATTCACACACAGCTGAGCAATGTGGCCAGCTCTGGTGGGGTGAAATAGAAATCCATCTTTTGTTCTTCTCCAGATGGATAGCAAAAAAATGTAAGCTGTGGTATACCCTCAAATCTGTCTTTATTCTGTCATGTTGGTAAGATTTCCTGATGCTGAAGATGCTTCTTATGTATCTTATGTATCTACAACAAACCCTGCTTCTTCAGGTGATATGGTCTTCTTCTGAAGCACTGCTAAGTTCAATTTACTACTTCTATTGAAACTGTGGTTTCATGTTTATCCCTTTTAACTCTTTTTTATGCTAACATTGTGTTTCAATGTTAACATGTGTTCACAATGTGTTCAATGAAATGTAGTTTCATCTCACTGAGTGGTTTGGAAATTCAAATTACTTTGCACTTATCCTGGCAAGAGTGTTGAATTGTACTCTTGTGTGCAGTGAGGACAACTAAAGGACAGTGGCTATTCAATGGCAACATAACCGACCTGTGAAGTGCTCAGCTACAAGCTTTTCTCGGATCAGCATCCTTTCTTGCTTCGTAAGGTTGACTATTTTACAAAAAGGGGCCAGAAATGCAATAGATTCATTCAGCATAAAGGAGTACAAAAAATGAAGATTTTGTTTCATTAACTTATTTTGGAACATGGTAGGGGCTCTTTCGTATTATCACCATTTCTTGAAAGAAAAGATCCTTAAATGAAATTTTACTTGTTCCAAACTCACCAAGACAATGATTCCAGCAATAATTGCTACGACCACAACCACGATGACAGCAATTATACCAGCTTGTAGACCCTGCATTGAAAATTCAGGTGGTTTTTCATCAACATAGTAAATTGAAGTTCGACTGGGATCCAGATCCAGTAGTTCGCCATTTACTTTCAGGTCCATCCTTTTGGACTGGAACAAGGATTCATCTTTAACCTATATTGAGGAAAAAAGCAATTTAACATAGTTAAGAAAAACCTACCACGGCCATGAATTATGTGCCAATTATGTACCAAAAGAACTGCTGCCAAGAATCTTTACGGTTTTGGTGATACCAGTCTCATCCATTGAAATTAAAAAAAAAACTTTATGACAGGAAATTTTCAAACATACATAAAAGTAAAAATTATAGTATAATGAGCTCCATGTCCCTATTACTCAGGTTTAATTATATAAACACATGGCCAATCTTATCTATTCTTCCTTTTCTCCAACCCCCTAGCCTCCCCTTGGCCTGGGTACTTTTTTGGTTTTTTTGGCTACACTGCACAGTTTGTGAGATCTTAGTTCCATGACCATAGATTGAACTTGGGCCCTTGGCAGTGAAAGCACAGAGTCCTAACCACTGGATGGCCAGGTAATTCCCTAGCCTGGTTATTTTGAAGTGAATCCCAAATTTCATCAGAAAATAGCTCACTTTAGTATATTAAAGCTTAAACACACATTTTAATCCCACCAGTTAAATAGCAATTTTTACAGTCTCTTATTCATGGAAATTATAGTACAGAAGACTAGACTCACAAGCTAAATAACTGCCAAGGAGGTAACAAGAATCATAAAAGAGAAGATATTCTAGGCATAACAATTTGATAAAGAGGCATAAATATATGAACAAGTAAAAAAGTGTATAAGAAAGGTGCATGTGAATGAAAAGGAGGACAAAGTTAATTGCCACATGAGACCCACTTGGAGAATATTTATTCATAATGGTTGATCTAAAAGTAGAGAAACAGAAGAAAGACATTTCTAAAACAGTAATAAAATAAGAAAGATTATACTCACATCTTTTTCAAAATAATAAGCCACATCAGCAATATCCACATCATTCTGAGTTTTCTGAGTAGAATTTTGTACCAGATCAATAGTGATAACATCGTTCTCATACTGGGGGGGAGTAAAAAACACAAATTAATATTACTATAACAAAAACTGTATGAAAACATGAAAATATCATTGTTCAACAATCAGAATATTCAGTGTTTGATTGTCTGTAACCTGCATGTGCTGGTGTTTCTTGACAGTAGTGGATAATTTGGTTTATCACTAACAATAACATCAAAATCTTTGGAAGGTTTTAAATCAATCCAAGGGATAGAATAAAATAGCAATGCAAATAAAGATAATTATAATTTTTTTTTCAAAAGAGAATTTTCTTTTCCTGAAAAGATTCTGAACAAGATATTAAAGTACCTCATTTACTAAGATGCTAAAGAAATGCAATCCAAAAGCATTTACCATGTTCTGCTTTTAGGAAGGAAAAAAGCATATCCCTACCAAAGTCTTTTAAAAAATGATGTCAATTTTTTGCCTTGCAAGAATTCCATCACACTATTCAAGCATTTTTCAAGCAGAGTTGAAAGAGTTAAGGAAGGGCTAACTGGTTAAAGATTAGCTCCTGAAACCAAAGACAACAGGACCAAGTAGCATCCTAAAGTAAGTAGTCAATCCTAAAGCAACCAGTCACTCCTAAAGGAAATCAACCCTGAATATTCATTGGAAGGACTGATGCTAAAGCTGAAGCTCTAATACTTTGGCCACCTGATGTGAAGAACTGACTCACTGGAAAAGACCCTGATGCTGGGAAAGATTGAGGGCAGGAGAAGGGGGTGACAGAGGATGAGATGGTTGGATGGCATCACCGACTCAACAGACGTGAGTGTGAGCAGACTCCAGTCGATAATGAAGGACAGGAAAGCCTGGCCTGCTGCAGTCTAAGGGGTCGCAGAGAGTCAGACACAACTGAGCAACTGAATAACAACAAAAGTAAATATTGTTAAAAGCAACCAGAGAGAGAGAGATTTTCCAAGGTAAGAAGACTGGCATGTGCCTGGGAAACTAAGAGACACTACCTTTTCTGTAAGGGTAAACTGAGGCTTTTCAAGAGTATGGAGGGAAAGCAGCAACAGGGGATTCTTTAGATTAAGAGCCCAGGGCTTAAAGTGTTACTCAAATACAGTTCAACCACTATCAAAAATCACACCCAAACCAAACTGTCCAACCAACTCTCTGTTAAAGCCCATCTGCTTCAAAAAAAAAAAAAACAAAAAATCTTACCAGAATATTTGTGATATATTTTGGATCCAGTTGATAACGACTTGTGATTACCTCCTTGAGTGCACTGTAAATAAAAAAATTACGCCGTTTTGCAACTATCATCAAAATAATTCATATTCCAAAAATAATAATTAATATTAATGCACAACTGTTGAGTTCTAGTTTTACTAGAAACAGGACATTTACACAGTATCCAAGTACCTGCCCACAGATTATATTAATTACAAAGAGAGAAATGATAACTCCACAGTGGAGAAACCTGGTGGACAACACCCTGACCACAGTTAACATCACTAGTGAAGGCACAAGCTGACCTTGTGTGCCTCCCAGTGTGAGGTACTAAGAGGGACACAGGTCACTGTAAGTAGTTTTTTTGTCAAAAATGCATTACTTGTATTTAATTATGAGGAAACATGAGACCAATCCAAAATTGAAGGACAGTCTATAAAATAATTTGCCCATACTCTTCAAAAAATATCAATGTCATGGTTTATAATTTAAATATTAATTAACTTTTTCAATTTTATTGGAAACACAAAGAAAGGCCAAAGCAGTGTTTCATATTTAAAGAGACTGAACAGTCATAACAACTAAATGCATGATCATAGTCTGGGTTCTAGGTTAGAGGGGAAAAATTTGCCACAAAAAATATTGGGAAAACCGGAACAATGTGGTTTAATGTTGAATTTGATAACTGTACAGTGATTATGTAAGAGAATGCCTTTTTTTTCTAGGAAAAGATACACTATAGTATTTAGGGATCAGGATGCATGTTATCTAGAACTTGCTCTCAAATGGTTCTGCAGAAATAATATTGATACATGCTCAGATAGATACAGAAAGTACACACACACATGCATACTCATATAAAATATGGCAAAATCTTCACTGGTGAATCTGAGCAAAGGTTACTGTATAGGAATCTGTACAATTCTTGTACCTCTATCTTTTAAAGTTAAAAAATATTATTTATCTTATTTTTCAGAAATATGAAAAAGTGATGAGACTTTAATTTATCTAATGGTGTAAGATGGAAGATTTGAGTGCCAACTGTACAAATATAATGCATTTTTTTTTTTAAATAATGCATTTAATAGCACTTACGACTGCAAACTTTGAAGATCATAAGGTTTTTCCCTTGTTTTGTGTTTTAGTTCAATGATGATCCAGCTATAAAGTAAAGAGACAGTATTGATTAAACATAACAACTCTACCTTTTATTATTACCTATTATTATTTTCTTAATAAACTAATATCAAAATTCCCAAGGGAATTACAAGGAAATTAACAGAAAAAGGATCTATACTATAGATATGCCTTCCATTTCTTCCTTGGCCCTCAGATATTGTTTATAAAGAACTCAGCCATTCTAACATGGACCTTCTGGCCACCACAGTCAAGATCACATAAAGCCAAGGCTTAGCTGGTCATGCTGGGCCACATTCAAGTGAAAAGACAAAAAGGCACTGAGAGAAAAAGAAAAGTGGCCACAGGCCTCCAGAAGACAGAAGTGGAGAGAGTGCCTGCCATGGCTGTGATAACTTTTTAGTCTCAGTCTCTTCCAATAAAATCTTTTTGGCTTAAACTAGCTGGAGTGTGTTTCCATTCCTCTTCATTACATAACCCCTAAAACAGTATCTCACTTTAAAATACAATAAATAAGCAAATATGTGAGTAGCTTAAATTGTTCATGTACACTGAACAGCAATCCAACTTTAAAATACTGAACAGTGTTAAGTAAAAATATACAAGCAAAAGGAAAAACATTTAAAAATAAGATATAATACACTGCTAGTAAATTCACAGAAGATCTCTGGAAGGTTATGGCATGTGACATCAATTCTACAGAAGTAAACCGAGCAACTAGGGGGCTGAGACGGAATAGGATTGAGATGGGATTGTCACTGTCCACTCTTTTCTATCTTTTGAATTCTAAATCACAAAATCATGTTACATATTCAAAAGTACATTTAATTAAATGAATTCAAAAAGCATGAAAACAAGTAATATAGAGGCAGCCCAACTCACTAGGTCCTCACTGGCTCGGAGCAGGAGATTTCACTGTCCTTATCGGTTCTTCGGACCCCAGCAGTGTTCACACACCAGCATGTGGAGGTGCCGTTGCACTGCTTGGCTTTAAAGAGCCCCTTGTCGTCACACTCAGGATCATAGAGCCCGTCATTATTCTGGATGGCGCCCTCTGGTTTCCGTCTTCTCCCGGACTTTGAGTGACTCATTTCTGCCTTCATCACCAAGCATTTAGCAGCCACTGAAAGGAAAGTGTCATGCAAACTGAAAAATAACTGCAGTTTTGTGTTTAAGGAAAAAATTTAATTTACTCCAAATTCCCAGGGCCAAAGATTATTACAGATTTTATAAGTTTTCATGTTCACTTTCTAAATCATAAGAAACTTCAAAGATGAGATAATGTTGACAAAATAGCATGATTCAGATTTGAGCCAATTAAACACTTCCAACTCAAGATTTATCAATTAAAGAAGTATAAATCAAATAAAACTTAAAGGCAATGAGGATATTCTACTCACATTTTGTGCAAATGACGGAATGTTGTGTACCGACTGAAATACACTGGCACTGACCATACGCATTCATAGAGCAGTTTGTGGTCAGTTTGTAGTTTTCACACACACATCCTGGTGGGGGGAAAAATCCACTTTAAAAATGAGGATGCAACTATCAACTCTGATGCTGAATCAACTAAATTATGTTTTGACAATCATCCCCAAGTTACAGGACACACAGCCTTAAACAGTGGTCCTGAATGATCAACTTTTCAGCTACAACTGAAGTGGCTGACACAATGCTAAATAGGCAGTCTAATTTGCATGCTTTCCTATGTTTCTTTTTTAAACCAAGAATAAACCCTTCAAACACCAGATTCAGCTTTGCCTTCATGATACTCCCGGACTCAGCTTCTTCCCTCCTGTCCTGCTGAACACTCACCTGCCGGTCATGACTCTCTGCCTCAAAATCAACAACACGCTATTATATATAAAATAATCAATAAGGACCTACTGTATAGCACAGGAACTCTACTCAGAATTTTTTAATAACCTATATGGGAAAAGAATCTGAAAAAATGGATATATGTACCTGTATAACTGAACCACTTTGCTATATACCTGAAACTAATATATTATAAATCAACTAGATCCCAATATAAAATAAAAATTAAGTTAAAAATGCCAATTCTAGGATCTGTGAATAACTCACATTTCTTCCCTCTTCCCACCCCTTAATTAATAAGAGATACTTCTTTTGAGACTTAATGGAAACGTACTCAATCCTTGGACAATTTTGTGTCTTGGAAAAATTATACTTTCAATTGAATTGGGAGGTACCTCTTTCCTAACTAAATTAAATCCTAGTACCTGATTTTGAAAGTGCTATTAAGCAGCCCATCCGGGATATTGATGTCAGTTTAATAGTTATATCTTTGACTATCTCAAAAGTTCATTTTAACTTCAAATTGACAAGTCCATTTAATTTCTTTTATTAGTCTAGATAAGAGTGCAAGCATTATAAACACTAACTTTAACAGGCTGAAAAACTGATACATTGAAACTTCATATCTCAAGTTGGCCTTAATTTTTCCCTGTTTAAATTATAATCAATATGAACCACCTATATAATCTGTCCATCACTAAACTCAGTATTAGGGTCACAAAAAGAAAAAGTCTAGTGACTGTCCTCAAGGAGTTAAAAATCTTACGCTGCACTATGCTATATACCTGCTCAGAGAACAAAGTTATGCCTAAACATCGTGAAATTTAAAACTGACAATCAGGTACACACTTTCTGAACATACTCCTACAGCAGCTATTAATCACTTTAAAGCAATCTGTTTTGGTCCTGCCGCAGGGCATGCGGAATCTTAGTTCCCCAACCAGAGGTCCTACCCAGTGCCTTCTGCAGTGGAAGCACTGAGTCTTAAATCGCTGGACCGCCAGGGAATTCCCACTTTGCATAAGCAATTTAAAATTAAATATTTAGCCTCAGACTGAAGTTGAAATAACATGAGCTGATTAAACTGCATCATTTTGAAACTGTAATGAATTAGGCCGAACCCTGTTGGTGAGACTATAAAAATAAAAGCCTTTCCAGAAAGCTGGTTAAAGGACACCTCACTGCTAGCCACCACCTCACAAATAAATCAAAAGATGGCGGCCAAGATGTTTATTCCAGAGTAAGAAAACCTGGAATCAAATTACACGTCCAAGATTAGAATAATGATGCGACCTTCCAGGCTGCAGATTGTTTTATATCATTTAAATCGTGTTTTTCAAGACTAAAGGAAACGGAAAACTGAATACAATGTGGGGGGTGAGGATGGCGGGGATCAAGACCTAAAACAACGTGTTTAGGTTTAGGGTAATGTTTTGAGCAAAGTCTGAAAGAAAAATATATCTAATTATTAATTACAGGATTCTTTTAAAATAGTGGCATTATTGTTGTTTTTTAAAAACTCTTTACGGTTATCGATATAACTGGGTTTCCTACAATAAACTTGGCCTTACCTATATAATCCTTAAAGAGAAAATATCCATACACCGGGTAGTCAAGGCCCAGGAGGACGTCCCGTCCCCCTCCTCCTGCGCCCCCCCGCACAGGTGCATAGCGGCCCCAGAGACCTCGGCGCAGTCACCGGTCCCCGCCAGAGACACATCCGGGGCCCGCCGCAGGTGCCCAGGGAGGGGCGGGGCCGAAGGTCGCCGTCGCAGAGTCCCCTCCCGGCCCGGGCAGGTTTCCGCCTCGGCAAAATCTCCAGGGCGCAGGGGCCGTAGGAGGTGGGCGCGCCGAGGCGGCGGCTAAAGCGGCTCCTCAGTTCCCTACCCGTCCCTCCGCCCCTGCCCTGGGCCATTTTCCCACAGAGGCGAGTAGAGCGCCAAGCGAGGCCGCTCCCTCCCGCCGAGCGAGTGGGCGCCTTCCCGCCACCTCCCAGCCTCAGGGGGCCTGGGCAGCCCCGCGCCGTCCATCTCCAGGCTGGAAAGCGCGGCTCCTTCCCCGCAGTCTACATCTAGGGCACCGAGGACCGCCACCACCACCGCCCCCGCCCCGCCCCCCGGTCCTCCTCACCCCACGACTCCGCTCCTCACCTTGCTGGGCTGCGGCCACCGCCGCCATCGCCGCGGCGACCAGGAGCCAGAAAGCGAGGGCCTGGCGGAGCGCCATGCTGCGCGCGCCGAGGACTAGGGCGCTAGAGCGCGAGGGCGCCAGGCGGGTCGAGGGCTGGCGCGAGGACGAGCTGACAGAGTAGGTCGTCGCTAGCCCACTGACCGGCCGGACGGCGTGAGGCGTGGGACGCGCGGCTTCGCGTCGAGAGGACTACAGCGAGGTGTTCGGAGATGCGACGATTGTGCTAGCTGGCCGACGGACTGCGCGATTTGGGCGCGCGGTAGAGCGGAGCAGACCTGCTCGACCTGGCGGCCCCGCCCCCGGCCCCGCCCCGGTCCCTGCCGGCGGCCGCTCACCTCCGCAGGCCGGTTCTCCGCGTCGTCCCCGCCGGGGGGGCGGGGGCAGGGAACAGGATCCCCTCCCCCACCCGGGACGCGGCCGTTGGGATACCACCCCCCTCCCCGATACGCGCCCAGTCCTCCCGGTCCCCGCCGCCTCCAGGTGCCTCCTCCCGCCGCGGCCGGTGAGGTGGGACGGGTGGGACCCTGGAGGAAGTTGGAAAATACCCTTCTTTTTCACCAGTGAGAGCACCACTCTGAAACCTCGAAGAAATGGGGTCTGGAGGAAAGAGTCGGGGGCAGGGAGGAGGAAGGTGGACGGTGAAATGGAATACAAAGAGAAGCGGGCCAACTGTCCCAACCTCCGTAAAAATAGACCTCTGACTTTACCTGGCGGTTTAATTGTAGGCCTGTGAAACGAAAAAAAGAAAAACAAATCTCCCTAGCTCCCTAGCATGACAAACTCGTGTTCCTTATCATTATTCTCAATGTCTTTTCCATTTCTTATAAGCCTTTTTTAGCATTTGAAGGTTTAAGAGAAGGTGTTCCCATAGAGGGGAATGCTGGAAACTGAAATTATCTGGGTTGATTAATATTAGAGAACAATGCTGATAAGTATTGCGAAAATATAAAGTAGAAACAAAAAACGATTATTTCAGCGCAAATGAATTCAAATTACAACAGGCAAAATACACTGAAAATAATTGCTGTGACGTGAAACTTTTAATAACTATTAAAGTATTAAGTGTATTTAATGTTATTTTTGTTAGCTGCAATATCATTATGACCTATTTTTAAGTCTTTTTTCCAGCTTAAATTATCGAAGAGTTCAAAAGAGGAAAGTGAAAAGGCAATTTAAAGATTCAGCTAATTTTGATTAATTTTTAAAATTTTGATTAATTTTTACAAATATATATAAAATCATGGATTATGCTTTTATTGAGCAATAATTTAACTGTGTTGTGAGCCTGGTGGGCTACAGTCCTTAAGGTCACAAAAGAGTTGGACAAGGCTTAGGGACTAAACAATAATCGTAACTCTCCCAATGTAAATAATTACATTGTTGAAGTAAATACCAATATAATGTGAATTTTACTGGGATATTTTTATTTAATTATTTGATTATTGACATCTTAAGGAAATCCTATCAGTGTTTTAAATCTGAAAATCTGAACTAGACCTGAGTTCTGGAACTCTGTGATCTTTCAAAAATTTCTTAAAATGAAGCCTATTAGTATCAAATCAGGAACAACTGTCAACCAGATTTTTGTTATCTTCTGCATTTGGGATGTTTCAGGAAGTTACACACTGCCAGCCCCCAAACTAGACACACACTTTTCCCAAGAATAACTGGTTATTGTGGCTTTATTTGCAAAATAATCCATTGCCAAGTCTGAATCTGTTACTCTACCTAATCCAGAAAAATCAAATCTTTTAATAACTTGACAGTTCTTTATTAAATGTTCCTTAATGTGAATTGAGTAAACATGACTATTAAATAAATGACAGTAATCTACAGTAATCTAACTTGTAGTATTTGAGTATACATCCAAGATATTGTTTCTTTTTATGACTCTTTAACACATTCTCAATTTGTCACTGCTCAAAATTGCTCTCATTTTATACTTTTTGAATCTTTGGTAGCTTCAGTGCTGTATTTAAGAACATTTCTTAATAGTTTCATACACAAGTATACTCTTTAAATTGTTCTTAAGTTTTACAGGTGTTGCTTTTTAATTTTCACAGTAGTCAGTTTGATACCTAATACTTGACTAAGAAAAATATGACTATTAAAATTTGTATCTAAACTTTTCTGACAAAACTCACAGCCCATCAGTTAAGAATCCAATTAAAAGACCAAGGTCAAAGACAAAGAATGGATAGAAAAAGAAACTGATTAAGGAAGATATAGTGGGTAGTGCAAAATATTGCTATGATAGGGATTTGGGTTGTGACTTTCCCCTAAAATCAAAAAGATAATGTTAAATATAGTTTTGGAGAAAAATTAGTATCCTGTTCTTTAAAAACAAGGGAAAGAAAATTAAGAAAATTACTCATTTTATAAGAAAATTACTCATTTTATACTTAATATTCTATAGTACAGTTTCTTCACAGAGATTTTAAAGTGTGTGTGAGTAAAATTTAATGAAACCTAAAATGGGATGAATTTTCCTTGTAGATGGCTAGTGCAGGGGTCCCCAACCTCCAGGATCTCATGCCTGGTGATCTAAGGTGCAGCTGATGTAATAATAATAGAAATAAAGTGCACAATAAATGTAATGCACTTGAATCATCGTGAAACTACACCCCCACCCCTGTCGGTGGAAAAATTATCTTTCATGAAACCAGTGTCTGGTGCCAAAGAGGTTAGGGACTGCTGAGCTAGAGGAAAGTATAATGTGTAGATATTTGCTATAAAGGGCTATTAATTCTAAAAATTTTAATTATTTCATGAGCAATACATTAGTAGAAAGCAAAAATACATGACATAGAATGAAGAATGAAAAAAATGAAAAAAAAAAAGAATGAAGAATGAAAGCTTTTTCTGACCACTCATCAGCAAATCCCTCCTAGATAATAATCATTAACAGTCTGGTAGTCATATAACTGAACACAGCAATTCATACAACTGTATTCTTTATACATTACTTCTCACATATACTAAAGAACCTGGTTTCATAGAATGTACTCTGCAGAATAGAGGATATTATTTAGTTTGGTTTAGGTTTATAAAAATAGTCTGTATAGTTCAGAGTCCACCTTAATACATATAATTATTTGTGTATAATTTTGATCAAGCGTCATTATATTTGTCATTTAAAAAATTGACTTTGTCACCAAAGCAGAACACTTGACCCCTAGTCATAAAGCCCTTTCCATGTCTTTCTACCCTTGAAATCCTTTTATAAAATATAAAACACTACATGATAAGTACTTAGTACACTATTTAGTGGGCTACCCAGGTGGAGCAGTAGTAAAGAATCTGCCTGCCACTGCAGGAGATGAGGGTTTGATCCTTGGGTCGGAAAGATACCCTGGAAAAGGAAATAGCAACCCTCTCCAGTATTCTTGTCTGGGAAATCCTGTGGACAGAGGAGCCTGGCTGGCTATAGTCCAGGGGATCGCAAAGAGTTGGACGTGACTGAGTATACATGCCTGCTATTGAGTACATTAATATGTAGATGTTTATTAAGTGGTATGTGACTTCAGCCAGGAATTCACTGGCTGTCCAGTGTTTATGACTCCATGCTTCCACTGCAGAGGGCACGAGTTCAATCCCTGGTCAGAGAACTAAGATTCCACAAGCTGCATGGCACAGCCAAAAAATATAAAATACAATAAAATAAAATATAATCCCTGCTCCCTCCAAATGAAATCTCAACTCTGACTTTTTCTAGGATAAATTAGTTTGCCTAGTCTAGCACTCAAGGCCAGTTTCATGGACATGCAACCTGCACAGTCACATAGGACCCCATGCTTACTTAGAAGGGCCCTACACTTGGTATAGTGCCCTACCATAACAGTCTTGAAATTCTTAATATTTTAATAAAGTATCCATATTTTCATTTTGTACTGGGCTCTGGAAGTTATATAGTCAACACAATGTGAGAAATAGGGTAGTAAAATGAGAGACATGAGGGTTCAAGGAAAGATCTTATAAATGTGAAGGATAATACAACATGTTTATGTTGTGATGGAAATGATCCAGAAGAAGGGAAGATTGATGAAGCAGAGGAGATGAGAAATTAACTGGAGGAGGGACAACGTTGAGAAAGGGAGAGAAGAGGGAGGATGGCACCCCAAGTGGAGGGTGAACCCTTGAGACCAGCAGGGACAGGCTTCCTACTGTAACAGAAGAATAGAGAGTAGAAAGTGCAGTCGCTCAGTCGTGACCAACTCTTTGCGACCCCATGGACTGTAGCCTACCAGCCTCCTCCGTCCATGGGATTTTCCAGGCAAGAGTACTGGAGTGGGTTACCATTTCATTCTCCAGGGGATCTTCCCGATCCAGGGATTGAACTTGAGTCTCCCGCATTTCAGGCAGACGCTTTACCATCTGCGCCACCAGGGAGGCCCAACAGAAGGATAGAAGCAGATGCTAATGAGGTAGGGGAGAATGAAACAGTTCTGACACTTTTATGTTATCAAAGATGTATGAAGTGAGGTCACCATCTGCAAGAAGAGTGTGAGGGTGAGGAAATATGAATTATTTTTTAAAATATTTATTTATTTAGCTGGGTCAGGCCTTAGTTGCAGCACAGCAGATCTTTGATCTTCCTTGTGGCATGCAGAATCAGCATGTGGGATCTAGTTCCCTCACCAGGGATCCAACTCAAGCCCTCTGCATTGGGAGTGTGGAGTTTCAGCCACTGGGCCACCAGGAAGCTCCCCCAAGAGTTATTATTTTAAATTTTATTCTGAAACTTTAGATTTTACAGAAGGGTTGAAAATATGGTATAAAGTTCTCATATGTCCTTTACCCGATATCCTCTAGTGTTAGCATCTGACATAACCATACGAACTTAATGGTGATACAACATATTGACTAAGCTGTTGACTTTACCGGGAATTTCCCAGTTTTCCCACTAGTGATCTTTCACTGTTCCAGGATTCAATCCAAGATTCCGTATTGCATTTAGGCATCGTATCTCCTTAGTGTCCACCAATCTATGATAATTTCTCAGTCTTCCCTATTCACTCATGACCTTGACACTTTTGAAAAGTATTTTGAACAGTATAGTTTTGGTGGAATGTCCCTCAGTTGGGGTTTGTCGGATGTTTTCTTGTGAGTGGATAGAGTTATGCATTTGGGGAGGTAAAATGTCACAGAAGTGTTACACCCTTCTCATTGAATCATGTCAGAGGGTATATGATATCAATATGATTTATCACTTGGATACCTTATTACTTGAATTCGTTGTATCACTTGTATATGGTGGTGTTGCCAGGTTTTCCCACTGTGAAGTTGTTTTATTTCCATTTTCATAATCTTCGTTTGAGTCTGTCACTATATTCAGCCAACACTCAAGGGGAGGGAAGTTAAGTATCACCTCTTGAATAATGAAATATAAAAAGAAACTGGGATTTCCCTTGTGGTCCAGTGGTTTACAATCTGCCTGCCAATGCAGGAGACATGATTTGATCCCTGGCCAGGGAAGATCCCACATGCCTCAAAGCAACTAAGCCCATGCACAACGACTGAGCCCATCTTTAGAGCCCAAGAGCCACAACTACTGAAGCCCGAGGGCCCTAGAGCCTGTGCGCTACAACAAGTTAAGCCACTGCAGTAAGAAGCCCTCAAACTACTAGAGAGTAGCCCCTGCTCTTGGCAACTAGAGGAAAGTACAGAGCAACAAAGACTGAACACAGCCAAAAAATAAGTAAAATTTTTAAAATAAATAAATGAAATTGTGGATATATGTTAAGCCCATCAGAGTTTTAATAAATATCCTGGGGGAGATACTTTGAGGCTATGTAAACATTCTATTTCTCCTTAAATCTTTGCAGATTTTGAGGAGGAAAAAAAAAGAAAAATGGAGGAAGTCATTTTAGAATGGGCAGAAAACTTGATAATATTTGCTGGGCAATATGCAGTGTTCCTTTGAGGTTCAGGATCACCAACTCAAAGTGAAATCCATCAACTGCATAGACTATCCTGCCAGGCCCTCAGGTGCTCAGGATGTGAGTGCCTTCTACCTGAGTGGGCTGCTTGGGAGATGGGATAATCAAGGGCCGTCAGGTTCACTTAGTGCCATTAGATTGAGGGAACGTTCAAAGGAGAGGTGGCTAGCCGCATGTTTGATGGTGATGGCCTGGAGTTGCAGAGGGCACAGTGGAAGAGTTTGGGGAGAGCAGAGAGTGGTTGGATCAGATTAGGTCATGAACTCAGGAATTCTGGGATGAGTGTCCAGTGTTTTGGGGTTGTTTTTTTATTATTTATTTATTTGGCTTCCCCGGGTCTTAGTTGTAGCACTCGGTGTATTTAGTTGTAGTATATGGTATCTGAGTTTCCCTGGTGGCTCAGCTGGTAAAGAATCTGCCAGGAGACCTGGGTTCGATCCCTTGGTTGGGAGGATCCCTTGGAGAAGGGCATGGCAACCCACACCAGTATTCTTGCCTGGCGAATCACTACAAACAGAGGAGCCTAGTGTCCCTGGGGTCACAAAGAGTCAGACACGACTGAGCAACTAAGCTCAGAACAGCATGTGGGGTCTAGCCCCCCAACTAGGGATCGAACTGGGGCCCCTTGCATTGAATGAGGAATCTTAGCCACTGAACTACCAGGGAAGCCCCAAGTGTCCTGTGCTGGGTCACTAGAGAGCTTGTTTTTCTGGCAGTGACTGAGGCAAATGAGATATAAAGCACGACAGGATTAGCCTGACAAGCGCTTGGAGGGAGATGGGAAATCAGCCTGAGCTTGTGGATTTTGAATAGTTAGTGGAAGGTCCAGGAGCTTCAGGATGACTGCCCACACCCGCAGAGTGTAATGGTGGTGGCAGTCTTGTGGGGTGGGGTGGCCTTGGTCTCTCTGAGAGGTATGGTAATGTAGGGGCTATGGGGTGGCCATCTTAGCAAAAAGCCACCTGAATGATTAAGTCATGACCATTAATAAATATTGGGCATCTATTTTGTGTATGACTTCCCTGGTGGCTCAGACGGTAAAGCGTCTGCCTACAGTGCGGGAGACCCGGGTTCAATCCCTGGGTTGGGAAGATCTCCTGGAAAAGGAAATGGTAACCCACTCCAGTATTCTTGCCTGGAAAATCCCATGGACAGAGAAGCCTGGTAGGCTACAGTCCATGGGGTTGCAAAGAATCGGACATGACTGAACATGAGTTAATTCAACAGTGTAAAAAGAATAGTGTTCTTTTTAAAGACAACTGAGAGAGGAATTAGGTGGTTCCAGAAATTGTATTCTGGCCTAGACAGAAGGAAATAAGGGTGTAGCAAACACAGATGGACCTTAACCTTAGCCTTATCGGTATCAGAGAGGGGTGAGGTCTTTATGATGGCTCATTTACCGTGTTGGCAACAGCCCTGATGCAACCTGAGAGCTTTTTTTTCAAACAGTATTCATGTTTAGTGGCATCTCTGAGGCAACCAAGTATACGTACAGAATTACGAGGAACTTCTTTATCCTGGTAACTGGACAAGGTCCAACAGGACTGTGGCCTTGGGTTCTCATGTGGCTGGTTGCGAACAAATGCACTGGCAGCTTGCAAGGCATGATAAAGAAACAACAAAGGAAAAGAAAAATTCACACTTAGATTTTCTGTCCTTTCTGGAATTATCTTTATGTCCCAATAGGGACTCTTGAGATGTCCCTAGAAAATCAAGATGTGTGATAAGAATGAACTAAATGTCACAAACTTAATTTCATTGGTACTCCTACTCAGGATGAATGAATTATCAAGTGTCATAGTCTAGATGAACTATACACAATACACATCAATACATTGAATACTGACTCAGAATGTACTCGGTTTGATAATGTTCCAGGAAGTCTGGGCTGTCTTGTATCCTAGTGCTAAGGATCAGTAGTCACTGAGGACTGAGTGAGGAAGGGGGGAGAATGATTGTCGTGAATTGGTGGAAGGAAGTGAAAGAAGGAAATAACAAATGTGGATAGAGGAGGAGGGAGGGAGGACATGATGCATCTTCGTTGGTTCCCTGTTTGTAAAAAAAAAAAAAAAAAGAAGAGGAACTTCCAGGAGTTTGCAGGGAAATTTTGTGATGAAGTAATGACCACATTTCCGTTTCCACACAGGATTTATTAGGTGATCTAGCAGCAGGTTGTAATAGGAGTGGTGGTTATGATGATGATGATGATACAAAGTCCTATAGAGAGCAAATCTACAGTTAGCATTTTCCCCCATGGTTAGCAACTGACTGAACCTGCCAGAATATAGCTAGGAGCTAATGTGTTGTGAGTTGAGTCACTTAACACAGTTGGAGCACTGTTAGGGACCAATTTCTATCTCCTCTTTGGTCAAAAAGACAGCCCAGAAAAAAACAGCTTGTGGGTCTAAATGCTGCAAGTTCAAAGAATATCTCAGACTCATGAAGGTTTAGTAAGCCATCTGGACATGAAGGACATCACATTTTGCTTCTATCCTTAGGAAGAGAAGCCTTTGTAGGAGAAAGTTGCAGGTGCGTGGGATGGAGATTGCTAACCAGTGGAATTTCACAAGTATAGATAAGTAGCTCTGTTTCACAAGTAGCTCAGTTTGTATGTTACCCCAGCTAGTTCACCCCAATAGAAACAGTCCATCTGAAAGCAGAGGTAAATTCATTTGGGGGCTTAAAATAGGGGCAAAGAAGGTGAAAGTTGGCCTATGAGTAAGCCTTAAGAGGATCCAAAATTATGATATTTCAGAATCAATTGGAGGGTAGAGGAGATAAAATGATTCTGTTTTAATCAATAGTCAAACTGTGGGGCTCCATTCTGGTTCTGTGGATACTCAGTTTCAATAAGTCAGAATTCTTAAGGTTCTCAGCTGATGAGCTTCCAGGTTCAGCAGCAAGACAGATACTGACACAGAAACTCTAGCGTGTAGAATTAATAGGATCAGGGTTGGACTGGCCTCTATGCAATTCTACATCATTGTAAATGTTAATGAAACAGGCTGCTTTCTCTTTTTCAGCTTTTTTTTTTTTTTTTTTTTTTGCTTTTTGATTCTTCTTACCCTCAAAGGTTTTCAGAGCCTTATTTGGCTACTGATCAGAAATCTTCCTTAGTGGTTTGTTAATTCAGCTGACCATTTAGAAAGGGAGAGAAGAGAAAATGAACATTTAGTAAGAACTCACAAGGTGCATTCTTCACATTATCTTGTGTAATCTTCACAGAGACTGGATCATTTATTTCCATTTTACAATCAGAGAACTGTTTAAGCAAAGTTGAGTTAACACCCACAATCCCATTAGTGAACGGTGGTGCTAAGGTTTGGCCCTAGGAATATGTGACACCAAAACCTATACTCTTTCCCCGTGGAGCTCCAGTGTAGCTTCAGTGCTATCAGCCCTAAAGCTTATTGTCTTAGTTGTCAAAACTTAGAGAAATTAGATGAGCTCTGGCAGTTAATAACTTTGGACTGATTCCTAAAGGAGCTTGTAGTTAGATGCTTATCTTTACAGGGGCCCTTCATTCTTCAAAGTGAGATGTCATACTTTCTAACACAGAGACTACACAATATTTTGTACTTTGCTTACTTCCTGTAAAAACGCCCATGAGAATGAGAGTAATAAAGCAGCCAAGCCCTTACAACCATAAGGAACCCTCCCTGTCTTCTTCCTGCTGGGGGTTGGTAGAAGAGAGAGGACCCTATCTGGTGGCCACTCAGTCTGGGATGCCGCTAACCCTAGCAGCATCACCCTAGCAGACAATTTATAGAAAAAAATTTTGGAATTATATATGCAGAGGCACGTAAGCATAGGTATGTTATGTACACACAACACAGAATTCAGAAGCTATATTGGTTGTGGGTCAAGGACCTTACCACATCGGCCCGTCTCCCCATGATTTTTGAGGCTTGGGGTAATAAAGCCCTCTGATTCCCTCCCAAGTCGTTTCTCCTCTCCTCCCCTGGTTTGATTTTCATTGCAATTGCAATGAAATCAGCACTCATTTCTGAAAGTAGAACAGGTGGCAAAGAACATTGACCTAACAGTTAGTTACCACTCAGACAATGCTCTGAGTGTAAACTTGGACCAGTAATTTGCCCCCCTGGTCAGATGAGAATTCACTCTAATGCTTGGTTCATACCCAGCAGTGCTGGGTTAGTTTTCGAAGGCTCTAGGCTATAGCTTATTTCAAGATAAGCCCTCTGGCTCAATTAGGCATTCCTAGTCCCACCCCATAGGTGCCCAGCCCAGTGGACTCCTGCTCTATGCTCCACCCCTCATTTGTCACAGCCACAGTTGGGGTGTTCCATGTAATCTGTACCCCAAAGTAGGATGCTAGGTTCTGTGGTTGTTTCCCTGGACACAGTCTTAAACCCAGCTCCCTGCTATGAAACTGTTAACAACAATGTGCTAGTGAGTGACAGCTCCCAGGTTAGAAATTTACGTTACATTAAAAACAATTTTTTTTAAAAAATCTCTCTTCAACTTTTTTGCCATGCTACATGGCAAGTGGGATCTTAGTTCCTTAACCAGGAATCAAACCTGTGCCCACTGCAGAAGTGTGGAGGCTTAACCATTGGACCACCAGGGAAATCCCTAGATATTTACATTTTAATTCAGGCCTTCTGGGGATAATTTGTATCCAGAAGAGGCAAGTGATGGTAGGAATCTTAGCCACAAAAGCATGTCTTTGAGGGAGGTGTTTGAGGTAGCATGGTTTTTCAGTACCTATCAAATCACTGATTAATTTGTTGTAACTTGTTTACTTAATACACATATACTAAGTTCTTAAATTATTTAAGTTATACAACATTGTCCTAAGCATTACTGGCATCCAGGGAGTAATTAATGGCATCCAGGAACTAAAGGACATGAAGCCTGTTCTCAAGAACCTCCAGAACCGTTGGGAGAGATTTGACACAAATGAAATTAAAAAATGAAGATCTGCATATTAACACCAGGCAATAATACTAGGATACAACATTAAACTTTAAATGGATCATGAGACTGAGTTCTGGGAGTTTGTAAACTAATTCCCAGAAGAATCTCTCAGGGGAAGTTAAGTGCTTTTCTTTCAGGACTCCAAAGTTCAGCCTGGATACTGATCATCTCCTTAACAGCAGAGAATGATCATTATTTGAACACATTCATTACAGCCTCTTTGTGGGGAAGATTCTAAGACTTTGGGTCTTTTCAGATGAGGATCCACAAGCAACTCGTTGACGTGCACAGTTCTTCTGAGATTGTTAAGCAGATCACTTCCATTGTATTCAGCCAGGAATCGAGACTGAAAAGCAACATTTTCAATAAATTGATAATCAGATGTCCTTAAAAAATCTGAAACTGATTTATAACTGTAAAATTAACACAAGCTTGGAGAAATATAGAAAAGTATAAAGAAACAAATCATATAAAAAGAAAGAAAACCACAATCACCCATAAATCCACATATAACTTACTTATTTTTCTAGAATATTTGTTTGTATTCATATTTAGAATGCTACAGAACATTTGATTTTAAAATATTGGATCACTGGGACTTCCCTGGTGGTCCAGTGGTTAAGAATCTACCTTCCACTGTAGGGAATGTGGTTTTGATCCCTGGTCGGGAAAGTAAGATCCAACATGCAGTAAGGTACAGCCAAAAAAGAAATTTGAATCACATGGTATATAGTTTTATATGCTGAATATTTAACATTATATCATATTTTCCATACCATTAGTTATCCCTGAAAAACATGATTTAAATTTACATGATTTACAATTTACTGCATAAATTTCATTGTATGAATATGCTATAATTAAGCAATAATTTCCTTAATCTTTCCAACATTTAGGTTGTTTCTGTTTTTTCAGTGTTACATGAGATGGAAAAGACAACGTGTTTTCTTCATTGGATGAGTTTTTGAAATGGAATTAGTGAGTAAGATGATGAGAGGATTTTTAGCTCCTTTATACTTATTTATAAATTGCTTTCCAGAAAATTACTCTATTTAAGCTTCTCTCTGTTAGGCATGAGTGTGTGATTCATTGGATCCTCATTTTCACTTACTGTTACCGTATTTTAAATCTTTGTCAATCTGCTAGACAAAAAAAAATAATATCTAACCACTTTTAATTTGTATTTCTTTGATAACTAATGATGTTAATTTATTAACCATTGCACTTTCTTTTCTTTATATTATATCTAGGTGTCTTTTGAATATTTTCTATTGAAATCTCAGTGGTTTTAAAAATAAATTTTATCAGCACTGGATGGGAAGAGGGGGAATTTGACAAAGGTGATCAAAAGGTACAGACTTCCAGTTATGAAACAGCAGGATCCTGAGGGGTCTTCCTGGGGAAAGACACCCTACTCTGTGTCCCTACTTCTCATTTGTAGAAAAGCTTTAGTGTCCTAGTCTTTCCCCAAATTCTAAGGAGCAAATATAATCGGAGAAGTGAGAAAAATGAAGAAACAAAGGAAAACAGGCAAGCAAGACAAAATAACAGTTTGGCTGTAAACCAAAGTCGAGGGCCTTTAGTTCCTCATCAAGGACCAGTTCCATCTGGCCCCATCACCTCATGGCAAATAGATGGGGAAACAGGGGAAACAGTGGCTGACTTTATTTTGGGGGGCTCCAAGATCACTGCAGATGGTGACTGCATCCATGATATTAAAAAACGCTTGCTGCTTGGAAGAAAAGTTATGACCAACCTAGACAACACACTAAAAAGCAGAGACATCACTTTGCCAACAAAGGTCCGTCTAGTCAAGGCTATGGTTTTTCCAGTAGTCATGTATGAATGTAAGAGTTGGACTATAAAGAAAGCTGAGCGCCAAAGAATTGATACTTTTGAACTGTGGTGTTGGAGAAGACTCTTGAGAGTCCCTTGGACAGCAAGGAGATCCAACCAATCCTATCTAAAGGAAATCAGTCCTGAATATTCATTGGAAGGACTGAAGCTGAAACTCCAATAATTTGGCCACTTGATGTGAAGAACTGACTCATTAGAAAAGACCCTGATGCTGAGAAAGATTGAAGGTGGGAGGAGAAGGGGACAACAGAGGATGAGATGGTCGGATGGCATCACTGACTCAATGGACATGAGTTTGAGTAAGCTCCGGGAGTTGGTGATGGCCAGGGAGGCCTGGTGTACTGCAGTCCATGGGGTTGCAGAGAGTCAGACATGACTGAGCAACTGAACTGAACCAAACTGAGGGATACAATGAACAACATGATTAATGTAATTAACACTGCTGTATGTTGTATATGAAGGCTAAGAGAGTTAATTCTAAGATTTATCATCACAAGGAAAATATTTTTTCTTTTTCTTTTATTTTGTATTAAATAAGACGATGGATGTTCATTAAACTTATTGTGGTAATCATTTCATGATATATGTAAGTCAAATCATGCTGTACACAAGTATAATGCTGTAGGTCAGTTATATTTCAATAAAACTGGAAGAAAAAATGTATAAGCACTTAGGTGAAAACTTTTTATCATACTTATAGACAAGTGTTTTTCCTAGTTTGTTGTTTGACTTGTAATTTTATGATTTTTTTATTTACAGAAGATTTATATTTTCTTTCTTTTTTTCTTTGCACTCCCACCAAAGGCTTTATTTATTTATTTTTTCTTTTTCTTTTTATTTCCATTTATTTTTATTAGTTGGAGGCTAATTACTTTACAATATCGCAGTGGTTTTTGTCATACATTGACATGAATCAGCCATGGATTTACATGTGTTCCCCATCCTGTTCCCCTCTCCCACCTCCCTCTCCACCCGATCCCTCTGGGTCTTCCCAGTGCACCAGACCCAAGCACTTGTCTCATGCATCCAACCTGGGCTGGTGATCTGTTTCACCCTAGATAATATACATGTTTCGATGCTGTTCTCTTGAAACATCCCACCCTCTCCTTCTCCCACAGAGTCCAAAAGTCTGTTCTGTACATCTGTGTCTCTTTTTCTGTTTTGCATATAGGGTTATCATTACCATCTTTCTAAATTCCACATATATGTGTTAGTATACTGTATTGGTCTTTATCTTTCTGGCTTACTTCACTCTGTATAATGGACTCCAGTTTCATCCATCTCATTAGAACTGATTCAAATGAATTCTTTTTAATGGCTGAGTAATATTCCATGGTGTATATGTACCACAGCTTCCTTATCCATTCATCTGCTAATGGGCATCTAGGTTGCTTCCATGTCCTGGCTATTATAAACAGTGCTGTGATGAACATTGGGGTGCACATATCTCTTTCAGATCTGATTTCCTCAGTGTGTATGCCCAGAAGTGGGATTGCTGGGTCATATGGCAGTTCTATTTCCAGGTTTTTAAGAAATCTCCACACTGTTTTCCATAGTGGTTGTACTAGTTTGCATTCCCACCAACAGTGTAAGAGGGTTCCCTTTTATCCACACCCTCTCCAGCATTTATTGCTTGTAGACTTTTGGATAGCAGCCATCCTGACTGGTGTGTAATGGTACCTCATTGAGGTTTTGATTTGCATTTCTCTGATAATGAGTGATGTTGAGCATCTTTTCATGTGTTGGTTAGCCATCTGTATGTCTTCTTTGGAGAAATGTCTGTTTAGTTCTTTGGCCCATTTTTTGATTGGGTCATTGATTTTTCTGGAATTGAGCTTCAGGAGTTGCTTGTATATTTTTGAGATTAGTCCTTTGTCTGTTACTTCGTTTGCTATTATTTTCTCTCAATCTGAAGGTTGTCTTTTCACCTTGCTTATAGTTTCCTTTGTTGTGCAAAAGCTCTTAAGTATAATTAGGTCCCATTTGTTTATTTTTGCTTTTATTTCCAATATTCTGGGAGGTGGGTCATAGAGG
Organism: Dama dama; assembly: GCF_033118175.1. Taxonomy (NCBI): domain Eukaryota; kingdom Metazoa; phylum Chordata; class Mammalia; order Artiodactyla; family Cervidae; genus Dama; species Dama dama. The sequence goes on from NC_083691.1 coordinate 74,197,051, forward strand.
ATCCTGCTGTGATTTATGTCGGAGAGTGTTTTGCCTATGTTCTCCTCTAGGAGTTTTATAGTTTCTGGTCTTACATTTAGATATTTAATCCATTTTGAGTTTATTTTTGTGTATGGTGTTAGAAAGTGTTCTAGTTCCATTCTTTCACAAGTGGTTGACCAGTTTTCCCAGCACCACTTGTTAAAGAGGTAGTCTTTTTTCCATTGCATATTCTTGCCTCCTTTGTTGAAGATAAGGTGTCTGTAGGTACGTGGATTTATCTCTGGGCTTTCTATTTTGTTCCATTGACCTATATTTCTGTCTTTGTGCCAGTACCATACTGTCTTGATGACTGTGGCTTTGTAGTAGAGCCTGAAGTCAGGCAGGTTTATTCCTCCAGTTCCATTCTTCTTTCTCAAGATTGCTTTGGCTATTCGAGGTTTTTTGTATTTCCATACAAATTGTGAAATTATTTGTTCTAGTTCTGTGAAAAATACCGTTGGTAGCTTGATAGGGATTGCATTGAATCTATAGATTGCTTTGGGTAGTATACTCATTTTCACAATATTGATTCTTCCAACCCATGAACACAGTATATTTCTCCATTTGTTTGTGTCCTCTTTGATTTCTTTCATCAGTGTTTTATAGTTTTCTATGTATAGGTCTTTTGTTTCTTTAGGTAGATATACTCCTAAGTATTTTATTCTTTTTGTTGCAATGGTGAATGGTATTGTTTCCTTAATTTCTCTTTCTGTTTTCTCATTGTTAGTGTATAGGAATGCAAGGGATTTCTGTGTGTTAATTTTATATCCTGCAACTTTACTATATCCATTGATTAGGTCTAGTAATTTTCTGGTAGAGTCTTTAGGGTTTTCTATGTAGAGGATCATGTCATCTGCAAACAGCGAGAGTTTCACTTCTTTTCCTATCTGGATTCCTTTTACTTCTTTTTCTGCTCTGATTGCTGTGGCCAAAACTTCCAACACTATGTTGAATAGTAGTGGTGAGAGTGGGCACCCTTGTCTTGTTCCTGATTTTAGGGGAAATGCTTTCAGTTTTTCACCATTGAGGGTGATGCTTGCTGTGGGTTTGTCATATATAGCTTTTATTATGATGAGGTATGTTCCTTCTATTCCTGCTTTCTGGAGAGTTTTAATCATAAATGGATGTTGAATTTTGTCAAAGGCTTTCTCTGCATCTATTGAGATAATCATATGGTTTTTATCTTTCAATTTGTTAATGTGGTGTATTACATTGATTGATTTGCGGATATTAAAGAATCCTTGCATTCCTGGGATAAAGCCCACTTGGTCATGATGTATGATTTTTTTAATATGTTGTTGGATTCTGTTTGCTAGAATTTTGTTAAGGATTTTTGCATCTATGTTCATCAGTGATATTGGCCTGTAGTTTTCTTTTTTTGTGGCATCTTTGTCTGGTTTTGGAATTAGGGTGATGGTGGCCTCATAGAATGAGTTTGGAAGTTTACCTTCTGCAATTTTCTGGAAGAGTTTGAGTAAGATAGGTATTAGCTCTTCTCTAAATTTTTGGTAGAATTCAGCTGTGAAGCCATCTGGTCCTGGGCTTTTGTTTGCTGGAAGATTTTGGATTACAGTTTCCATTTCCGTGCTTGTGATGGGTCTGTTAAGATCTTCTATTTCTTTCTGGTTCAGTTTTGGAAAGTTATACTTTTCTAAGAATTTGTCCATTTCTTCCAAGTTGTCCATTTTATTGGCATAGAGCTGCTGGTAGTAGTCTCTTATGATTCTTTGTATTTCAGTGTTGTCTGTTGTGATCTCTCCATTTTCATTTCTAATTTTGTTATTTTGGTTCTTCTCCCTTTGTTTCTTAATGAGTCTTGCTAACGGTTTGTCAATTTTGTTTATTTTTTCAAAAAACCAGCTTCTAGCTTTGTTGATTTTTGCTATGGCCTCTTTAGTTTCTTTTGCATTTATTTCTGCCCTAATTTTTAAGATTTCTTTCCTTCTACTAACCCTGGGGTTCTTCACTTCTTCCTTCTCTAGTTGCTTTAGGTGTAGAGTTAGGTTATTTATTTGACTTTTTTCTTGTTTCTTGAGGTAAGCCTGTAATGCTATGAACCTTCCCCTTAGCACTGCTTTTACAGTGTCCCATAGGTTTTGGGTTCTTGTGTTTTCATTTTCATTCGTTTCTATGCATATTTTGATTTCTTTTTTGATTTCTTCTATGATTTGTTGGTTATTCAGAAGCGTGTTATTTAGCCTCCATATGTTTGAATTTTTAACAATTTTTTTCCTGTAATTGAGATCTAATCTTCCTGCACTGTGGTCAGAAAAGATGACTGGAATGATTTCCATTTTTTTTAATTTACCAAGGCTAGGTTTATGGCCCAGGATGTGATCTTTCTGGAGAAGGTTCTGTGTGCACTTGAGAAAAAGGTGAAGTTGATTGTTTTGGGCTAAAATGTCTTATAGATATCAATTAGGTTTAGCTGGTCCATTGTGTCATTTAAAGTTTGTGTTTCCTTGTTAATTTTCTGTTTAGTTGATCTATCCATAGTTGTGAGTGGGGTATTAAAACCTCCCACTATTATTGTGTTATTGTTAATTTCCCCTTTCATTCTTGTTAGCATTTGCCTTACATATTGTGGTGCTCCTATGTTGGGTGCATATATATTTATAATTGTAATATCTTCTTCTTGGATTGATCCTTTGATCATTATGTAGTGTCCTTATTTGTCTCTTTTCACAGCCTTTATTTGAAAGTCTATTTTATCTGATATGAGTATTGCGACTTCTGCTTTCTTTTGGTCTCCGTTTGTGTGAAATGTTTTTTTCCAGCCCTTCACTTTCAGTCTGTATGTGTCCCTTTTTTTGAGGTGGGTCTCTGTAGACAGCATATATAGGGGTCTTGCTTTTGTATCCATTCAGCCAGTCTTCGTCTTTTGGTTGGGGCATTCAACCCATTTACATTTAAGGTAATTATTGATAAGAATGGTCCCGTTGCCATTTACTTTGTTGTTTTGGGTTTGCGTCCATACAACCTTTCTGTATTTCCTGTCTAGAGAAGATCCTTTGGCATTTGTTAAAGAGCTGGTTTGGTGGTGCTGAATTCTCTCAGCTTTTGCTTGTCTGTAAAGCTTTTGAATTCTCCTTCATATCTGAATGAGATCCTTGCTGGGTACAGTAATCTAGGTTGTAGGTTATTCTCTTTCATTACTCTAAGTATGTCCTGCCATTCCCTTCTGGCCTGAAGGGTTTCTATTGATAGATCAGCTGTTATCCTTATGGGAATCCCTTTGTGTGTTATTTGTTGTTTCTCGCTTGCTGCTTTTAATATTTGTTCTTTGTGTTTGATCTTTGTTAATTTGATTAATATATGTCTTGGGGTGTTTTGCCTTGGGTTTATCCTGTTTGGGACTCTCTGGGTTTCTTGGACCTGTGTAACTATTTCCTTCCCCATTTTAGGGACGTTTTCAGCTACTATCTCCTTGAGTATTTTCTCATGGCCTTTCTTTTTGTCTTCTTCTTCTGGGACTCCTATGATTCGAATGTTGGGGCATTTCACATTGTCCCAGAGGTCCCTGACGTTGTCCTCATTTCTTTCGATTCTTTTTTTTTTTTTCTCTCTGCTTCATTTATTTCCACCATTTTATCTTCTACCTCATTTATCCTATCTTCTGTCTCCGTTATTCTACTGTTGGTTCCCTCCAGAGTGTTTTTGATCTCATTTATTGCATTATTCATTTTTAATTGACTCTTTTTTATTTCTTCTAGGTCCTTATTAAACATTTCTTGCATCTTCTCAGTCTTTGTCTCCAGGCTATTTATCTGTAATCCATTTTGTTTTCAAGATTTTGGATAATTTTTATTATCATTATTCTAAATTCTTTTTCAGGTAGATTCCCTGTCTCCTCCTCTTTTGTTTGACTTGGTGGGCATTTTTCATGTTCCTTTACCTGTTGGGTATTTCTCTGCCTTTTCATCTTGTTTAGATTGCTGTTTCTGAAGTGGGCTTTCTGTATTCTGGGGGTCTGTGGTTCCTTTTTATTGTGGAGGTTTCACCCAGTGGGTGGGGTTGGACGATTGGTTTGCCAAGGTTTCCTGTTTAGGGAAGCTTGTGTCAGTGTTCTGGTGCATGGAACTGGATTTCTTCTCTCTGGAGTGCAATGGAGTGTCCAGTAATGAGTTTTGAGATGGGTCTATGTGTTAGGTGTGACTTTGGGCATCCTGTATGTTGACGCTCAGGGCTATGTTCCTGCATTGCTGGAGAATTTGCGTGGTATGTCTTGCTCTGGAACTTATTGGCTCTTGGGTGGTGGTTGGTTTCAGTGTAGGAATGGAGGCTTTTGGATGGTCTCTTATTACTTAATGTTCCCTGTAGTCAGGAGTTTTCTGGTGTTCTCAGGTTTTGGGCTTAAGTCTCCTGCCTCTGAGTTTCAATTTTATTCTTCCAGTAGTCTCAAGACTTCTCCAACAATACAGCACTGATAATAAAACTTCTAGGTTAATGGTGAAAAGATTCTCCACCGTGAGGGACACCCAAAGAGTTCATAGAGTTACATGAAGAAGAGGAGAGGGAGGAGGGAGATAGAGCTGAGCAGGAGGAGAAAAAAGGGGGACTCAAGAGGAGAGAGACAGATCTATGCAGTTCTCTGTTCCCAAAGTGTTCTCCATAGCCCAGACACCCACAGAGATTCACAGAATTGGATTGGGAAGAGAGGGCGGAGGGAGGAAATGGAGGTGTTCTGAGGTAGAAAATGGAGAGTCAAAAGTGGGAGAGAGTAATCAACACACTCCTGAGTAAAAATGGGTACTAAATATTGGATTCTTAAATGTCCAAAATGGATACCAAATACTGAAAAACAAAGATTAAAAATTTAGAGTAGATGTTAGACTCTTAAAAATACAATAGTAAAGACAAAATAAAAAACTCAAAAAATTTTAGAAATATATATGAAGTTCGGTTTAAAAATAGGGCTTCTCCTTTTCTTTTCTTTCTTTTTTTTTTTTTTTTGGCAAGGTTATAGTGAAATGAAAATGAACATTAAGGAGTAATAGAGGACTTTAAAAGAAAATAAGAAAAAAATAAAACAAGAAAAAAATTTTTCCTAATTAAAAAAAAATAGTAAAAATATATGAAAATGAAAATGAAAGTTAAGGAGTAATGGAGGAGTAATAGGGAATTTTAAAAGAAAATAAAAGAGAAAAAATTAAAAAAGAAAAGAAAGAAGTTTTTTTTTTAATTAAAAATAAAAGTAAAAATATATCTAGGAATTTCTGTGGAGCTGTTGCGGTCAGTGTGGGTTCGGTTCAGTTTCAGATAGCTCCTCATTCCAGCTTACACTTCTCAATATCTATAGGCCCCTTCCAGTGTAGTCGGTGTTACCTACAGGGATTTTAATCTGTTGCACCAGTCACTTCTGAAGCAGTTCCCTTTGTTTATTTGGCTTCTGTTTGCCGGTCTCTTCAGTGTCTAATTTCTGCCCTGACACAGGCGGGCGGAGGTGGTCTCTTGTCTAGGTTCACTGGTTCAGTCGTACTGCGGGGAGGGAGGGGCGCTGCAGACAGATATCACTGTGTGTGGGGAGCACTCACAGTGTTCTGGCCACACTGGGTTTTCCCCGCTCACGGGTGTGTGCTTTCCCTGTCTACACTGCTCACACTCCCGGCTGCTCTATATGGAGCGGGCCCTGCATTGCATGTGGTTCCAATTTTCGGGTATTCCACAAAAGCACGGACTTGGTTGGGCCTGCGTTTTGTGCCTTCCCTGGCCAGAGCAGCTCAGGCAGCCAGGAGCTTGACGGGTGCACTCTCCCTGGGTGCAGTGTGCCTTCTCCCCTCTGCGGTCCCCGCCTCAGTTTCCACTCGCGCTCACACCAGTCGGGTGCATGCAGCTTGTGTCTGTTCTCGGGAGCTGGCCTCTAGCCATGACCCTCCCGGTGGATGTCGACCATCCAGAATCTCAGGAAGTCTTTGGTTAGAAACTGGAGGCCTGTTTTCAGTGTGGTAGGGGATGCCATCTCTGGGGCCGAGTTTGCCCCTTTCCCCTCCCTCCTGCCTCCTGCCTCCGGTGGGGGATGGGCTGGTCCGCCGCCGGCTAGCTCTTCTCTGGAATTGCTCAGTCCCTTTGTTCTGCGAACAGGCCGGTTAATTTTCTCTCTCTCTCGCTATCCCACAGTTTAAGTTGCTATCTCACGTTAGCTCCCTCCGATTGCCCTCAGGGCATTCGGCCCCAGTCCTTACCCTAAGCAATGCCGCCCGCTCCTCTCCTTTCCGCCCCTACTTGCTGGTGGCGGATGCGGATGCGGGTGTCTGGGGTACTTTTCTGCTGGGAGTTGCTTTTAGGCATGTAATCTGTGGGTTTTATTTATTTTTCCTCCCAGTTAGGTTGCCCTCTGAGATTCGAAAACTTACCCCAGACCCACCAGCGAGAGGGTTTCCTGGTGTTTGGGAACTTCCTCCACTTCGACTCCCTTCCCAGGATGGGTCTCCGTCCCCAGCTCTTTTGTCTCTCTTTTTATCTTTTATATTTTGTCCTACCTCCTTTCGAAGATGATGGACTGCTTTTCTGGGCGCCTGATGTCTTCTGCTAGCGGTCAGAAGTTGTTTTGTGAAGTTTGCTCAGCGTTCAAATGTTCTTTCGATGAATTTGTAGGGGAGAAAGTGGTCTCCCTGTCCTATTCCTCTGCCATCTTGGCTCCTCCCCCCGAAGATTTATATTTTCATGTGGTCACATCTGTCAACCTTTTCAGATTCTTTTTCTTCTATTACTGTTGTGCTTAGAAAGGGATTTCCCATTCAGTAAACAAAAAACTATTTGATGGATTTTTCTCCTAGTTTTAAAAAATGATTATGTTATTTGCAGTAATTCTTTTTAAAATTATTTTCCTCCATAAATATTTTTTAAAAATAATTTTTCTTTCTTTATTACTGTTGGCCATGCTGGGTCTTCACTACTGATCAGGCTTGGCTCTAGTTGAAGAGAGCAGGGCCTACTCTCTAGTTGTGTGTGGGTTTCTCACTGTGGTAGCTCCTCTTGTTCGAGAGCACAGGGTATGCAGGCTTTAGTAGTTGCAGTTCCTGGGCTCTAGAGCAGAGGCTCAATCATTTTGGTGCACTGGCTTCTTTGCCTCATGGCATGTATTGGCAGGCAGACTCTCCACCACTGAGCCACCAGGGAAGCCCTGCAGTAATTCTTTAACTCCTATGGACTTAATCTTGGGACATGACAAGAAGTCAAGACTTTAATACATTTTAAAATTAACACATTTCCCCAATCTCTTCAATGGATTACCCATTTCATTCTGGTAGACTCATGATTGCTTGCTTAGAGTAAGTTCTGGTCCTAGTCAAATGGTGTTTTACCAATTTCTTTTTTGTTGTTGTTGTTTCTGTTTTTTAAATATTTCTTTACTTTTTTATTTAGCTTCATCAGGTCTTAGTTGCATCATGGGAAAACAGCACATGGACTCTATAGTGGTGGAACATGGGCTTAGTTGCTCTGTAGCATGTGGGATCTTCCCAGACCAGGAATCGAACCTGTGTACCCTGCATTGCTAGGTGGATTCTTAACCATTGGACTACCAGGGAAAGCCACATTTTACTCATTTCTATTCACTTGAATACTGAATATAACTCTACATTCCTTTTGTATTTTCATTTATATAGTATCTTTATTTACCTGTTAGTAAAATCTTTCACTAAAGAGGCTATCATTTCACATAACCATCTGTTTCTCCAATCAACATTTACTGGTTAATCCACAATGCTGGGCACTGAGGATCTTAAGATGGACCAGAAAGGGTCAACCTGCTCAGGGAATTCACAGCTAGAACTCAGGCAGGTCAAGATAACTACAGTAGAGGGTAAGTAGTGTCATTTACAAACATCAGGGTGTCAAGGTGCTATGACAGCACAGAGGAGAAGACGCTCAAGCTGTGCTGAGGATGAATAGGAATTTGTCAGATCAACAAGTGGGGAAAGTGCCTTCAGAATAGAAGAAACAGCTTTACAAAGATCTAAAGATGGGCAAACTGTGTGGCAAGTTTGGGAAGCTAAAAGTAGTTGAACATAGCTGAGATCATGGCATCTGGTCCCATCACTTCATGACAAATAGATGGGGAAACAGTGGCTGACTTTACTTTGGGGGGCTCCAAAATCACTGCAGATGGTGAGTGCAGCCATGAAATTAGAAGATGCTTACTCCTTGGAAGGAAAGTTATGACCAACCTAGACAGCATATTAAAAAGCAGAGACATTACGTTGTCAACAAAGGTCTGTCTAGTCAAGGCTATGGTTTTTCCAGTAGTCATGAATGGATGTGAGAGTTGGACTATAAAGAAAGCTGAGTGCCGAAGAATTGATGCTTTTGAACTGTGGTGTTGGAGAAGACTCTTGAGAGTCCCTTGGACTGCAAGGAGATCCAACCAGTCCGTCCTAAAGGAGATAAGTCCTGGGTGTTCATTGGAAGGACTGATGCTGAAGCTGAAACTCCAATACCTTGGCCACCTGATGCAAAGAACTGACTCATTTGAAAAGACCCTGATGCTGGGAAAGACTGAAGGTGGGAGGAGAAGGGAATGACAGAGGATGAGATGGTTAGATGGCATCACTGACTCAATACGCATGAGTTTGGGTAAACTCTGGGATTTGGTGATGGACAGGGAGGCCTGGCATGCTGCGGTTCATGGGATCACAAAGAGTTGGACATGACTGAGCGACTGAACTGAACTGAAGTGAGTAAAGGGTGCACACAGGAAAATGACGGGAGATGGATGAAATAAAGGCCAGGTGTTAAGGAAATTTGATTTTATCTAAGTGATGACTAATCCAGAGAGTGATGAGGTCAGATGCATGTAAATTCCTTTGGTGGTGATACAGAAGATTGATTGGAGGGACAGAGGACTAAGGTAGGGAGACCATAAAAGGGAGAGTGCAAACAAGGGCTTGAACGACACTGATGGGGAGAAAGTCCCAAAGAAGATGGCACAGACCTATGAGGTGTGTGGGAGCTAAAGTCAACAGGATGTAGGAGATAAGAAAAAGAAAGCAATTTAGGATGAGTCTAGTTTCCTAGACTTGTTGACAAGGTTGCAAGGTTGTCATTTGCAGAGACAAGGAGTGAATGGTTGGAAGTAGGTTTGGAGGTGGGTTCTAGGAGAGGCTGAGTTCATATTTGAATCTGAGGTGCTTGTTGTACATCTAGGTACACCTATTTAGAGCACCGTTGACAACACATGTCTGGAGCTAAGAAGAAAGTTTTTGAATGTATATGTGGATGGATATTAGAGTCATCAATATCTAAGGTCAGAATTGAAATTGTACATGTGTATGAATTGTGAGAGTTGGACTATAGAGAAAGCTGAGTGCCAAAGAATTGATGCTTTTGAACTGTGGTGTTGGAGAAGACTCTTGAGAGTCCCTTGGACTGCAGGGAGATCCAACCGGTCCATCCTAAAGGAGATCAGTCCTGGGTATTCATTGGAAGGACTGATGTTGAAGCTGAAACTCTAATACTTTGGCCACCTGATACGAAAAGCTGACTCATTGGAAAAGACCCTGATGCTGGGAAAGATTGAGGGCAGGAGGAGAAGGGGACGACAGAGGATGAGATGGTTGGATGGCATCACCGACTCAATGGACATGAGTTTGGGTAAACTCTGGGATTTGGTGATGGACAGGGAGGCCTGGCGTGTTGTGGTTCATGGGGTCGCAAAGAGTCAGTCATGACTGAGAGACTGAACTGAACTGATGAATTTACCAGTCAGGAAGAGAAGAAAAGAAAACTGAGACTGGATCTCTGGGAACACCAATTTGAGGGACAGATGAAAGAACCAGAGTTCTTCAAAAGTTACTGTGAAGAGGGACTTCTCTGATGGTCCAGAGACTAAGACTCCATGCTCTCAATGCAGAGGGATAGGTTTTATGTTGGATGCACTGCCTACATGGATATTGACTTCTAGTTCTTCCTGAATCAGTTAGGATTTGAACAGAGAAGTTGAAATTTTATGAATGATACAGAATAGAGGATGTATCGTAAGGATTATATAGACGTACACAATTGTGGAAATTGGTGGAAGACAGCAAGGCTGTTGCCAGTACACCTAGTGTTTTCCCTTCAGTCTTTATGGGTCACCAGCCTGAGCTTCCCTGGTAGTTCGGCTGGTAAAGAATCTGTCTGCAATGCAGGAGACCCCGGTTTGATTCCTGGGTCAGGAAGATCTGCTGGAGAAGGGATAGGCTACCCACTCGAGTATTTTGGGGCTTCCCTGGTGACCCACATGGTAAAGAATCCCTCAAGAATATTATGCTAAGCAACAAAAGTCAGATAAAAAGAGGACATGCTATATGATTCCCATTATGTGGAATTCTAGAACAGGCACAATCTATCTAAAATGACAGAAATCAGAAGAAAGTTGCCTTGGACAGGGGTGGAGTTGGGAGGGGAGTGACTGGGAGAGGAAATTTGGGGGGTGGGGTGGGGGAGATAATAAAAAAATATCTTTATTTTGATAAGGGTATGAGTTATACTAGTATATGCATTTTTCAAAATTCTTTGAACCTTACCCCTTAGATGTGTGTATTTTATTGTTTGTAAATTTTATCTCAGTTTCAAAAAAATGGAAAGTAAACAAAAATGGTATCCTTAGAGCTAATCACAGACTAATAGGCCACTAAGGTACGTAGTGGTAAAGAATCTGCCGCCAATGCAGGAGATGTAGGAGATGGAGGTTCGATCCCTAGGTTGCAAGGTTACCCTGGAGTAGGAAATGGTAACCTACTCCAGTATTCTTGCCTTGAAAATTCCATGGACAGTGGAACCTGGGAGGCTACATGCAGTCCAGGTCACAAAGAGTTGGCCACCACTAAGCCGCATGCAGTAAGCCACCAAAGAAAATATATGATATGTTGTTTTCTTATGTCTGCTTACTGGGCAGCTTATGAGAAAGAAAATATATGACATGTTGTTTTCTTATGTCTGCTTACTGGGCAGCTTATGTCTCAGCAAGGGACACCCTCACTCTAAGGCTGGAAAAGAATCAGAAGAGCCTGAAACTCCAAGATTCCTCTCCTTTAGCCAGAAGAGAAATCAGAGGGTAAGAGAGCAGGTGGGAAACCGAGACAGAACAACTAATAAAAATACTAGGCAGATAAATTCAACATCAAGCTGGAGAACTGGGATTTTTATTTCTTTTCTCCAAAGTATAAATTCGTCGACTGTTCAGTAGAGATCTGATTTCTCAGTGTGTTGGGGAAGGGGCTGGGGAAGAAGAGAGTGAGAAGGAGAAACACACAAACCCTCCAAATACTGAGAATCATCACCAATTTGAAACTAGATGACACAATTTCACTGTATCCAGAGGAAACATTCCATAGCCATGCAGGGAACCTGACTCTCTGTCCGACTTTCCACAGGGGTTCTAGTCTGCCTCATCATCATGATGTTTTCGTTTTTCTTTTTTTTTGTTTTCGTTTTTCTAAACAGAATCAAATAACAAAAAAAGGTCTCCTTTTCCAGCACTTGGCGGTTTGGTGACACATTTTACGCAGTTTCTCTTTGGTAACGCAGTCAGCCTGTGCACTGGCAACTTTAGGCATGAACGCTCAGCTGGAGGCAGAGAGAGCTTTGCCCAGAGATGCCGGGCAGCTGGGAGGGAGACCCTGAGGGGAGGAGAGACCTGAAAGGAGGGGCTGGAGGCTTGAGCTTATCGGGAAAGCCTTTCTCCTGTGTTCTCTGGTCACAGCCCTGTGGAGACTGGAGGAGCAGGGGCCTGAAAGGTCCTCACAGCCTTTATAGACTTAAGTCCTCTAACAGGCTTGGGTTAATTTTTAACTTCCTTGGGGTGAGATCAAAAACAAAGGCAGGCGCTCTCACCCCAGGGCTGGTTCTACAGCTCTTTGTCCTCAAGTCTCCTTCCGTCTCCTTTGTCTCCAGGCACCGGGGAGGCTGAGAGAAGGGTCACGTGGGCACAAATGGGGCCCTGCGCCTGGCAGTCCCCTGGGTTTCCTGCAGACACCAGGCTTCCCAGTCTTTCAGGCGACAGCCTCGTTTTTTCATTTTTTGTTTCTGTTGTCAATGTGGCAGTGTGTCCACAACCTTGGGATTTCCTCATTCTCAAACTCCAGTATCCAATTTCTAAGATTTCAATGTTTTTAAGGTCAGTGGAAATTTTTAAAAAAGAAACATCAAGCTAATGTATTCTTACTGCAGAAAGGAAGCTTTGTTTTATTTTTCCATAAACCTGACATTCAGTAGGAGTTTTCAGATCTTGAAAGATAGACACACTATTTACCTGTAGAAAATGCACCAGGTCAGGTACTTTTCAAAACAACCAGTCACTCAGGATCCTTCCCTTTCTAGGATGATAGCATTATTTTTAGGAGGCGCTAGTGGTAGAGAACCCACCTGCCAATGCATGAGACTTAAGAGACACAGGTTTGATTCCCGGGTTGGGAAGATCACCTGGACGGCAACTCATTCCAGTATTCTCGCCTATAAAATCCAATGGGCAGAGGAGCCTGGCAGGCTGCAGTCCATGGTGTCATAGACAGTTGGACACGACTGAGCAACTATACACACATCAAATATCACCCAAATAACTGAAGTATAAAGAATTGTTTCCCTGGGATGTTGTTTTTACAAGGGTGAAATTGCACGGCATGTAATTCATTAACACTTTTTCTGTTTTTCATGACTGAGGTGTCAAATCTTGGAGTCAGCCTGGGTAATATTATATAGGAAAATTGCCCTTTACCACTGTACTTTCCTGTGCTAAGGGGCCTGGTAGATGTCAGATAAATATTTATGAATGAATAAAGAACAGTGGGACAAAAGAGGAAGCTGGTGATACCTAAAATGGGAGGATTCCTCCTAGAATAATCAAGAATTAACTGTGTCAAAGAAAAGGTACACCTTTCCTTTTTGCTTAATTAATTACTGGGGGAGTTTTCAGAGAAAATTGTTACTGGAAGTAGAGGAAGTTTTAGGAACCTGAAAAACCTTTAGACTCCAGAACTTCTGGGATCCCAGGCCTTACAATGCAGACAAGGATGTGATGTTGAACTTGGTCCATCCAGCTCACAGGCTCAGAATGGACACGGTGACTATTTTATGTCCAGAAGAATTAATTAAGTGGCTGCAGTATTCTCAGTTTAAAATGTTGTCATCAACCTGGGAAAGGGGTAGAGGAGTGTTTAGAATCCAATCAGTCCTGACTGCAAGTTTCTGCTCTGAGCAAGAGGGAAGACAGAAACATTTGGTAAAATGTTGCCCAAAGCATCTCTCCTAGACTCCTGGCTGCTCTGGGGAAATAGCACTGTTGCTCTGTTGATCTCACAGACCTAAGTTCAAACTCTGTCTGTGTCCTGAGGTACGTAGTCTGATAAAAGAAATGTAGATACTGTGAGGCACGGCGTTGAGCTCTAAAGAAAACTCGGCCAGTTAGTTTCAGTCTTGGAGATGCAGTTGAATGATAGCTGCTCCTGTGAAGATGAAAGACAGGGAGAATGTGGGGGTGGTGGCAAAATTGCACAAGAAAGTGGGACCTGTGGTTCAGAACTGGTTGGTCTTAGGGGAGCTTGGCATGGCTAATGGCTGGGCCTCAAGTCCACTTGTTGAGGCTGATACTACAGTCCCAAGTTCGCCATCAATTTGTTTTTCTGCTGGTACTGATGCATGTTTTTCTGGAAGCAGTCACTCTGGGTCCTTGTTTAGAAGCCCTGACTGCCTGGGACTTTATACTTTCCTGGATCAGCATCCTGCAGCAGGCAGGTCTAAGGGCACATGTTCGAGATGTTAAAATGCACGTATCAAATACTCAGCAGTACTGATATTTGGGGCTGGATCATTGTTCTGGGAAGGCTGTTCTTTGAGTTAATCAGTCAGTCACTAGTTGGTTAGTCATGTCCAACTCTTTGCCACCCCATGGACTGCAACGCACCAGGCTCCCCTGTCCATGTAATTCTCCTTGCAAGAATACTGGAGTAGGTTGCCATTACCTTCTCCAGAGGATCTTCCCAACCCAGAGATGGAATCCTGGTCTCCCATGTTGTAGGCAGATTCTTTACGGCCTGAGCCACCAGGAAGCCCAGGATTGTAGGGTACTAGGATACTTTGCAGCATCCTGGCCTTGTCCAACTGTGACAATCCAAATGTCTCCAGACATCACCAAATGTCCCTCAATGGCGAAATCATCCCCAGCTGAGAGCCACTGCCTCAGACAAGTTACCTTCAGTGAAATTCTTCATATAGGCTATTGTGATGACTCGTATTAATTCATTCAGTTGCCAGAACAAAACTGAGAAACTTAATGTCAGTTCATGTGGAGTTTACTCACTGCCACTTCTGCCTTAGACTTGAATAAATCTAAGGGTCAGTCAGCTTGGGGGTCCCAGGCTTTAGAGGGTTCTACTCTAGTCATGTCCCTTCCCATGGTGGCAGGGATCAAAAGGGCCAAGAGAAGGTGCCCACTGGACCCACTGCTTCCCTTCTGGACCACACTATATCACATCAAAATTCCTTTCTCTAAAGGGTCACGTCTGCTTTCAAAGCTGACGTAGTCACTTTTCTGGGTCCCTTTTCCAGACCTGTGGGCCATGCCACTGAAGAGGCCCAAGTGGGGCCAAGGAATGTCACCACTTATTGACTGTGTGGATGGAACTTGGACAAGCAGGCTGTATTCTTCACCTGGAAACTTCAAATGTCAGATGAGGGCCTGCCCCCTCCTTCTTACACCACCCGCCCAGAAACAGATTGTAGTTGATCGAGAATCATGAGCAGTTCCACATCCTGCCACCCCACCCCGCACTTTCTCCACACTGTCTGCGCAAAGTGGTGAGGAACACTGGCTTTAAGTGGAAAATCAAGAGGAAAAAGAAGAGATTCCAAGAGCCCAGAGAACGGCCCGCCTGCTCAAGCTTTATACTCTCCCCTGGGCGGAGAGCACTACCTAATTGTTGGTGACACACTCCCCAGAAAAACACCAGCATTCTTGGCAGAGTTGCTTTCCTCTGTTTGTCTCTCATCAACTCATAAAACGGGTTTCTCCTCTGGGCTGTGGACTCCACAGTCAGGCATTATTTGCTTGCCGGTCTCTCCTCCACCCCCGACCCCTTCCTCTGAGAAGCAGTCTGGCTGATCCTCATCCAGGTGGAATGAATCACTCTCTTGATTTTGAGTCCCTACGGCCTGTTAGTCACACCCTGACTAAGCACTCATGTATTCCATTACACCTTGCACTGAGGTGAGTCCTAGTAGAAAGCACTCCTCAAAGACAGAGGACAGCTGACTTCTCCAGCTTTTCCCCAGTGGGCCTGGAGCAGGGCCTCACACGCACCTCTCAGCTGCTCAGGCCCACTCACTGAATCAATTAACTTTAAAAGTCGACCTGGTTGGGATTAAAGTCACTGAGTTTTGTTTTTTTTTTTTAAAGTCACTGAGTTTTATGAGAAAACCAGTCCAACCAGTTTCCTCCTTCATGGCTCTTAGATCCTGAGCCTGGTTTATTTTGCCAACTTAGATCCCTTCTTTCAACATTCACTTCACAACTGGGCCCCCAGAGCTTTTTAACCTTGTAAAGACTGGCGATGTCAGGGAAAAGAAAGTTTTAGGGGTTATATTAGTTTCCTAGGACTGCTATACAAAGTACCACAAACTTGGAGCTTAAAATAATAGAAATGCAGAGAAAGACAAATATATCATATCACTGATAGGTGGAACCAAAAAAAAAAAAATGATACAAATGAACTTATTTACAAAACAGAAGTAGACTCAGGCATAGAAAACTCGTCTCATAGAAAACTCAGACATAGAAACTCATGGTTCCCAAGGAAAAACAGGGGGGAGGGAAAATTGGGAATTTGGGATTAGCAGATACATACTACTATATATAAAATAATCAACAAGGACCTTCTGTACAGCAGAGGGAACTATATTCCGTATCTTATAATAACCTGTAATGAAAAAGAATCTGAAAAATAATACATATACAGTATTACAACTGAATCACTTTGTTCTACAACTGAAACATTGTAAATCAGCTTTATATCAATTAAAAAAAAAAGAAAAAAAAATAAATGTATTTTCTCATGGTTCTGGAGGTTAGAAGTCCAAAATCAAGGCGTGGGCAGGGCCACGCTCCCTCTGAGGATCACAGTGGATGGTCCTTCCTTCCGTCTTCCAGCTTCTTGTTGTTATGGCAAACCTTACTGTTCCTTGGCTTACAGATGTGACTTCTCCATTCTCTGCCTCCATTATCACATTGGTGTTTTCCCAGTGTGTCTTCTTTATATGTATTCAAATTTCCCTCTTTTTATAAGGACACTAGTCATTGGATTTATGGCCCACCTAATCCAGTCTGACCTCATTTTAACTTTCAAGTAAGGTCACATTAACAGGTACAGAGGATTAGGACTTGAACCCAAACCCTAATTAAGGGAATATGAAAAGTGAAAGTGAAAGTTGCTCAGTCCTGTCTGACTCTGAGATCCCGTGGGCTATACAGTCCAAGGAATTCTCCAGGCCAGAATACTGGAGTGGGTAGCCTTTCCCTTCTCCAGGGGATCTTCCTAACCCAGCGATAGAACCCAATTCTTCCACATTGCAGGTGGATTCGTTACTGTCTGAGAACAGTACTGGGAAGTCTTTAAGATAATGCGATCACACATTTTATTGTACTTTGATGATATATGTTATAAACTTCATAAGACATCATTATTATTTTTTACTTCAAATAACATCAAACGGGAAAATTTTGGTGAATCTTTACTTTAAATTTTGTTTTATACTGGAATATAGTTGACTTACAATGTTGTGTTAGCTTCAGGTGTACAACAAAGTAGTTCAGTTACACATATTTCCATTCTTCTTCAGGTTCTTTTCCCAAATAGGTATCATAGAATATTGAGTGGAGTTCTGCATGCTATACAGTAGGTCTTTGTTGATTATTTGTTTTATATATCATAGTTTGTTATTTTTACACTTTATTTGGTATTAGAGTATAGTTGATTTATAGTGGTGATTCTTCCTTTAATTTTTTCTGCCTTCCCTTATTTTGGAGTGGCTTCCATTATGTTCGATCACTTGATATTGTCCCACAGATCACTGAAGGTTTGTTCAGTTTTTAAAGTCTTTTTTTTCCCCCCTCTTCCCCACTTTGGCTGGTTTCTCTTGCTGCATCTCAAGTTCAGTAATCTTTTTTTCTTTTTTGGCATCTAGTCTGCAGTTAGCTTCATCTCTAATTCCATTTGGGTTTATAAAAAATACCTTCCATTTCTCTTCTGTGTGTTCATGTTTTTATAGAGTTTCATTCTATTCATGTATATCGTGTGTGTGTGTGTGTGTGTGTGTGTGTGTGTGTGTGTGTGTGCATGTGTGCCAACTTGCTTTGGTTGTGTCACTTCAGTTTCTCTCTGAACCTCAATTTCTTCTTTCATAAGACAGAGCCAATACTTTGTATATCTCAGAGATAATGTGAGGATTAAATGAGATAATACATGCTTATAGTTTTAGCCGCCTTTTGCAGGGTGTTTGGGGGCTTCCACAGTGGCTCAGTGGTAAAGAATCCGCCTGCCAATGCAGGAGACCTGGGTTAGACCACTGGGTCGAGAAGATCCTCTGGAGGAAGACATGGCAACCCACTCCAGTATTCTTGCCTGGAGAATCCCATGGACAGAGGAGACTGGCGGACCACTGTCCAATAGGGTAGCAAGGAGTCAGACACGACTGAAGTGCTGAGCGCACACATGAGCACACTAAGTGTTTAGATGTACCAGGCCTCATCCTAAGTCCTTTATGTTAAATATCTCACATATATTTGAACTTCACAACACCTCTGAATGGAAGACATTATTAATCCCATTATACAGATGAGAGTGTTTAAGTAGATTGTCCATGGTCAAATAAGTGATAAAGGCAGAGCTGGAACCCTTCTTATTTCAAAGTCATATAAAATTGTGGGTTATAAGAGCTTGGGGCAGTGCCTGGGGCTCATGGTAGGAATCTGAGAATTCAAATGTTAGATTCCCCCTTTATTATCCTTCCTGATACCAGGCAGCTCAAAAGATACAGAACTAAAACAGATGACAAAGTTTATATTGGGAAATCCAATTTCTAGTCTCAAATTCTTTCTCTCCACATCTCCCTTGGGATATTCTCTCTTAAATGGATCTCAAATCCATCAGCTTTCTTTGCTCTGCCTCTACCTTTCAAGTCCAGGGCACTGTCCCTTGCCTGGATTCCCTGCACCTACTCTAGCCTTTCTAACTCGTAGTGAGTGACTCTTTCAAAACACAAACCAAATCAGGTCTCTTTCCCGTTCAAACTCTTTAGAGAACCATTAGATAAATCAAAGTCTGAAACCCACAGAATGTGCGCGGTTTGGCCTCCACCTGGTTCTTCAGCTACTTCTCACACTGAACTTGCCCTCGGTCTCCTGGACACTCATTGTCTTATTTCCCTAAATATGCTATCACACATCTGAGTTCTTACCTGTCTTCCGTCATGTGTCTTTATGGTAACAAATTGTCTCCCTGACTCCTGCACCCCATCCCCCCATTCCCGCTGCTCTTAGTTACCTGATGAGGGATGGAACCCACGACCCCTGTGGTGGAAGCGCAGAGTCTTCGCCACTGGACCACCAGAGAAGTCATTTCAATAAAAATGCCTGCTGCTGCTACCGCTGCTAAGGTTGTTCTAATTTCTGTTTTTTACCCAAGACTCTCTGATAATCCCCTACAGTTTGCAAGGCTTAGGTTTGGATGGCTATCCAGGCAAGCTATGAAGCCTTGGTCTTCATGCTGATCCTAGACACAGAATTCACCGTTCTAATTTGCCTCCTTAACTCAGTAAGAAAACCCTCTCTGCTGAGTGAGGATTATCATCCTGCATATGCAAATTAAACAAAATGGCCCAAGAATTATTAACTCAAAATATTGTCTATGAAGCACAGATTCATGGCCATGACTAACTCTTTTCTTGTATCAGAGAAGGCCCAGAAGTTTCTTCCAGTCTGTTTGTTCCCAGATAGAATGAATCTTCTTTTCTACCTTAAGGGCTCCTGTGGGGGCGAATGAGACAGGCTACATAAATGGTTGAGTTCCTTGGTGAGGTTGAGTTCCTTGGTGTGTACATAAATATTACATGCCGAAGTTTGAATGGGAGTGTGTCATAAAGTCTGAAAGTCTGGCATCACCCTTTCAAGTATGCAGTGTTGCTCAATGGAGTGGCATTGTTGAAGTGACCCATTAAAAACACATGAGAAAAACAAGGGGAGGGAAGATAGTTCCTGGGAGGTGGGGAGTGGAAAGCTCCACGAGGGATCATGGGTTCTTTACCTGTACCCTCTCCAGAGTTTAGCCCAATGTGGAATATATAGGAGCTGCTCAGAATAGAATAAGCTCAGGATCACCTGCCAAAGTTATCAGAGGTGATTGTGTGCTCAGAACAGACAACAGAGAATTTAGCCTCCGTGATGAGATCACTGGGGTACTGTGAAAGAGACAATACTTGGCAGAGGCAGTTACTTCCCAAACCTGACTGGGTGTGTTTGGCCCCGTATTATCTGATTAGATGCAAAGCTGGCTTCAGTGAGGGGTTAAGAGGCAGTTCCCTGTGTGGTGGTCTGGACTCCTCCACTTAAATATGTCTCCACCCAAAGCTAGGAGTCCCATTTTCATTTATTTCTTTTCTTTAGGAGTCCCACTTTTAGACTTCAATTCCTTTGTATATTTTCCCCTGTTCAAATGTAAACACCTCGTCACCAATGGTGAACTGAGAGGTTTTTTTCTCCCAATAGAGCTTCCAGTGGAGAACCACACTCTACCAGGTAAGAGCTGCAGAAGGAAAATCTGAGGAAGGCAGATGAAGAGAGAACAATTTCCGATCTTTTCTGAGCCTGTGAAAGGGCATCAGTGCCCAGAAGGAGCCCAGAAGGCAGAGGAAAAGGCAAGGAGGAGGTCTCACAGCCAAACACTAGCCTGTAGCTTGGAGCAAGATGTGGCTAATTGCGGATGGGGATGGGGTGAATGAAAATATGTCCAGTGAAGGAAATTCTCTAGTACTCATGAGGCAAATTTACAGTATGTTTAGTTACAGGCATGATTAGGAATGAGTTTGGAAGCTATGGCTGTCACCACCATGGAAAACTGGATCCAGGTGCTTCAGGGACCAGAGATTCAGATTCGGATTCTACTTGGCTTGACCTGCCTTCAAGGTATGATTGATGTCAGGTGTGTTGGGAAGGCTCGCTACCCTCCTGGAATGTCTTCCCCACTGCTCACTGATGCCTGACATTCCTTTTAATAGGGAGCTAAGCCTCACATTGGGCTGTCCTGGTAACTCAGCAGTAAAGAATCCACGTGGCAAGGGCAGGAGACTCAGGTTCTATCTCTGGGTCGGGAAGATCCCGTGGAGAAGGAAATGGCAACCCACTCCAGTATTCTTGCCTGGGAAATGCCATGGATGGAGGAGACTGGAGGGCTACAGTCCATGGGAGCACAAAGTGTTGGACACGACTTAGCCACTAAGCAACATAAAGCCTGGCATTATAGAACTAAAGAGCAAGCTTCAAATGACCATGAGAGGGAAAAGAGAGAAGAGATGGTGTACATGACATTGAAGGAGACAGAGAAAGTCCCGGTGGACTTGGCCTGGGAGCAGGGGGTTTGTGATGGTGGTGTCTAGGATGGTATAATTCTACTCAAGGCCAAGCCCATGAAGAAAATCTTTTTTCCCTCACAACAGCCACAGAATCATTTCAGAATTTAAGGTTTCTGAGAACTAGAAAACAGAAGAAAACAAGACCTTTCTTTTAGACAGGTAACTATGAGGTGGGTGGGGAGTGAGGAGGGGGCTCAAATTCTTTTAATAGGTCTCAGACTGCCCCCTTTGAAATGCAGTACTCCCCTCTGCTGGCTGCAGTGGGTATAGCTCATCAAAACCAAAGATGACAGACTTCCGTGGTGGTCCAGTGGTTAAGACTCTGTGGGGGTTTCCATCCTTGGTTGGGGGAAGTTCCACATGTGGCCTGGGTGGCCAAAAAAAAAAAAAAAAACCTGCCGGAAAACCAAAGATGATTCCCAAATCTCTTCCCCACAACCTAGGAAAGACTGAAGCATTTACTCTCCACAAGAGATGAGAGACAAAGCAAATGTGGACTGGATTTCCCACCACCACTGCCCCTCAGAAATCACCCCTTAGAGTGTCTTTTGGGTTTGAATTTAAACAGGAATATCTAGCTTCTCCAGCCTAATGCTCAGTCAGTTAGTTCACATTGGCATAAATGTTCAAAGAACAGAGGTTCCAAACTCCACCGACCTGATGGCAGGGCGTCGGCCACCTCCCAGGGCCTCCCTCAGAGCCTGGGCAGTGGTCTCAGGCGGTGGAGGCACACGGTCTGGGGCGGCGGGCACCAGCAAGGGTCCATTGTGCCCTTCTCGCTGGCCCTTGGGCCTGCCAAGGCTCTTGGCCGAGGAGGCCCTTTGAAAGGACGTTCCTGCTGTGCTGCTGACTGGCCCCAGCAGCCCTCTGCTGTGCCTGCCAGTCCTGCTGGTGCCAGTTTCGGCACAGACCTAGGAAGCAGGGGCCCAGCAAAGATTTGGGATTTATCCAGCTATGCTTGTATGACCACATAACTCAATTTAAATGCTCTCAGTTGCCTGGTGTTATGTTTGGGTATTAAGGTGCCTTGCTTAGGGACTTTTTTTCATTCTTAGGAGGAATTTCCCACAAATCAATTCTGAAATCAAAGTGAAAACTTTCCTAGTATTTTCCCTCTATTACTTTGTTAACATTTAACTCGGAACCTGCTTTCATTTTCTTCAGAGGCCTTCAGGACTTTGTATAATGAAGAGTGGGTGCATATTCATCAAATCCCTTAGGCTGAGAAATGGAGCCTAACAGAAAAGACGTTCCCAGTATGGCTCTCCATTAATCAGCGGTATGAAGTCCTAGTGTTAAACTTCACCTCAGGTGGTGGGGGGGCGGGAAGAAGGAAAGTGTTTACGGTTTATAGACCTTTCTCAAAGCACACTGGGAATCATGAAACATGGGTCTGATTTCAGAGGCTGGCAAATGGAAGCATATCCAATTTTTAAAAACAAATAAAATGCAAGTTATTATTTCTGACACAAACAATGAGACTTCTAAGACCCTGGGGTGCCTTTAGCATCTGGAGAAAGATGATGAAGTGGCAGTCATCGGAATCTGAAGATGTTCAACCACACTCATCACCTTTGCCAACGCTTTAATATTACCATGGGGAGCTTTGCGCCTCTCTGAATGCTAGTCTCAGGACCCATCTCAGCTCTGATAGGATCAAGTGGGGCAGGAGACTTTGCTGAGGACCCCAGTCAAAAGATGTGTGTGTTGAGAAGTGTAGCCTTGGGTGGATAACCAACTATGGTTATGGTCACACATACTCAGAAGGGCTCCAGGCTCAAAAGGATCCCACACTTAGAGTTAATGCTCTGTGGCCACTATCTTGACAGCTTTACCTTTAGTCACTTTAAGAATTATTCAAGATAATTTTAGGAATACTTTCACCATTCTTTTTTTTTTTTCTCTCACCATTCTTAATGATGTTATCTTTGAATTTATGTCTTATAGATGAAGTCTGAAGGGATAGTGAAGCATGTACTCGGGCTCGGAGCCTCACCTATGCACAGTCTGCTTCTCAATGCCTCCCTGCCTCCCCATGATAGGTCCTTGGCTGTCTGTTCCCTGCCCTCTGGCTCCCTGGGCCCTGCATGTCTTCCCCCTCTCTGCCCACACTGCTGCCCACCTGGGTATAGGCCCAGGGAGAATTGTGGTTGAGCATGTATCCTACAGCTGTCCCTGCCCTGGGCTGGTGGTGTCACGGTACATTCGACGGGTAGCCGCAGAGGTGAGCCTCTCACTCACCCCCAATCCAGGTACCGAGCATGTCCTGGCACAGAGAGTCAATCCTCTGGGGCTCTCCCATTCACCCTGGATTCTGCCTGCAGCATGGCATGTCTGTCTGGTGACTGGAGGCAGAATCCCAGAACTGGAGCTATCAGGAAGCAGCCCACCTGTGTGGGTCTGTGAGTGCCTGTGAGGGTTTGTACTCATCCTACAAATAACCCTGTGTCCGAGGAAGAAGCAGAACATTATACAGAAAGTAAGAGTGGCTCAGTTGGTAAGGAATCTGCCTGCAGTGCAGGAGACCCAGGTTTGATCCCTGGGTCAGGAAGATCCCCTGGGGAAGGAAATGGTAACCCACTCCAGTATTCTTTCCTGGAGAATTCCATGGACAGAGAAGCCTGGCGGGTTATAGTCTGTGGGGTCACAGAGAGTTGGACACGACTTAGCAAGTAAACCACTACCACCATGAGAAGGCGAGAGAGAGAGAGACCATGGAATTCACTGAAATATCTTGACTATCTAGAACATTTCCTGGTGCACAGTAGATGCTCAAACAATATGTGATGAATTAAAGAACACGTTCAACAGAATCTTGACGATCTAGATTTTCTGGTGCATAGTAGATACTCAAACAATATGTGATGAATTAAAGAACATGTTCAACAGATTTTTATTTATTTCAGTTGAGGTCTCATTGCACAGTGTGTGGCTCTTGAAGGCTGCTTTCTCTGTCAGGGTCTGAGAGAATAAGGGAGTACCTCATTTCTATCTAATAATTAATGCACTTTGCTACTTACTCATCTGAATTTCTGGAGAGTAATACAGACTTGCAGTCAGTATAACCTGTGTATCTTCATGCTCCAGGCTTTGTTGGCTGAGTTATTTAGGGCCTGTTCTGGGGAGGCCAGAGTCACATGTCCCCTCCCGTTGTGGGTCGTGACACTTGGCCTGTTCCACAGTCCAGCTGGAGCACAAGGGTAGATACAGACTGAGAAAATGTGGACGCACCGAGAGAGGATGGATTTGTGCAGATGCGGATGTTTGCTCACCGGTTCCCTTCACACCAGGGCACAGTGTCCTGCGGGAGCCCCGAGGGCAGGAGTGTGCGCTGCAGAGGAGGTGGGGCCTCCAGGCGGACTCGGCTTCAAGGGTGGTGTGGGCAGGAAGAACATTCCAGGTGGGAAGAGCTGGCCAGTTGGGGTGACTCTCAGGACTCTTACTTATAATGCTGGGTGAGACCCGATTCCTCTTTTTCCTGGGCACCCTGACAACCTGGCTGAGGCATCTGGCCACCAGGCTTGGGGTTCAGGCTGCACAGAGAGGAGAGGAGAGCCTAGGGAACTGCAGATGAAGGGGGCTAGACTGACACAGAGAACAAACTAGTGGTTAGCAAAGGGAAGAGGGAGGCGGGGGAGAGACAAAGTAGAGGCATGCTGTTAATAGACACAGACTACTATACACCAGATAGATAAGCAATAAGGATTTTACTGTGTAGCACAGGGAAGTATACCCATTATCCTGTAATAGCCTATAATGGAATATTATCTGTAAAAATGCCAAATCCCTCTGGTGTACATCTGAAACAAACACAATATTGTAAATTATCTATTTGTTGTTGATGTTTAGTCACCAAGTTGTGTCCAACTCTTTCGTGACTCTGTGGACTATAACCTGCCAGGCTCCTCTGTCTGTGGAATTTTCTAGGCAAGAATACTGGAGTGGCTTGTCATTTCCTACTCCAGGGGATCTTTCCAACCCAGGGATCAAACTCGTAAATCCTGCATTGGCAGGGGGATTCTTTACCACTTAGCCACTAGGGAAGCCCTAAATCAACTATACTTCAATTTTTAAAAAATTGAAAAGAAAAAAAACAGCAAAAGCATGTTACCTCTGCCTGTCTCTAGCGATTGTGTCAGCAGCTGACTCCCAGGAGAGTGGAGGTGGAAGCCAGCTGGCATTATCAGCTTGTTCCAGAAGCCCAGGGCTGAGCATCTTGCCTTCCAGTGCTAATCCAGGGGTGAGTGCGCGTCCTCTTGTATTGGAAGGAGAGCCTTCAGGACGCGTGTGCAGTCCAGCTCCCCGCGCTCTGTAACCAGAGCAAGACCAGAGCAGTACTGTCTTCTCAGCAAACAGCTGGGAGCACACAGATTTGACTGGAGTGGAAGGGATTAGGAGTCTGGTCCCAAGGAAGGAATACTAAAGTAGGAAAAGTTTCCCTTAAAGAGACAACCCTTGGCTCCCACCAAACAGTGCTTCTCTCAGATTTTCGGCTTCTGAAGTTGGCTTCCTGGCTTAGCTGTGGCCAATAATCACTGAGAACCTAAAAGCAATTCCTCATTTGAGAGTCAACAGGTAGATTTTTTTTTTTTAATGAAAAAATAAAATTACAGTCAAAGTCCCTCTTCTTTCTGTTTGTTAGGGCCAGTTCCGTATGTTTTTCTAAGAACTTTGCAGGAGAAGTCAATGGCTTCTTAGCTCTGAAGGGCAGGCCTGGGAAGGTCTTGAAGATGGAGAAAGAAAAGCAGAGGGCATAACGGCTTAAGACTTGGCACAGGCAGCTGGGAGCTGGTGAGCTGGGCTGGGAGAAACATAGTATGATAATCATGGCTGGCACTGTGATTCATGTTTAATCTTTGCTGTTGTTACACACGTTATAGTATAGAGACCATGTGCAAAGTGTTCAAGACACACACAGCTAGGTAGTGGCATAGCTAGTGGTCAGACCTAAAGTCTGATTCCAAGATGCCAAGATGAGAAGCCAAGAATCCAGGCTGTGACCAGCAGTCCAGGCAGCGAGGCTTGTGAAAGAAGACAGGAAGACTGTGAGGCTGCAGAAGCTTTCTGGTTCCTTTACTCAGGAGAATTGGGGCTTTCATAGACTAGTAAATTCCCCTGCACATTGAGTAGTTACCTTTTGGCAAGTAAAAACATTTAAAAAAACCTGTCAACATCATTTCATAAAATAGTAAAGTAAATGTAATTTCAATGCAAAGAAGGAAACAGTTGCAGAATAAAGGCCACACTTTAAGTTGAATAAATCTCTGTTTGTAAAAGCCTCCCTCCATTGTCCTTATTTTTCTCATTTCACTATGTGTGTGTGCTAAGTCGCTTCAGTGGTGTCCGACTCTTTGTGACCCCATGGACTGTAGCCCACCAGTCTCCTCTGTTTATGGGATTTTCCAGGCAAGAATACTGGAGTGGATTTCCATGCCCTCTCTCTAGAGGATCTTCCAACCCAGGGATTGAACCCACGTCTCTCATGTCCCCTGCATTGCCAGGCGGATTCTTCACCACTAGCACCAACTGGGAAACCCACTGTGGGCTGGTGAAAAGGTTCTCATGGATGCTACTTGTCTCAGGATCCTCATCTGGGACTACTACAAGCCCATGTTTGATCCTCATAAAGTAGGCAAAGAAAGCAGAGAAAATCTTGCTAACCTTCAGTTTATTAATGAAGAAACCATAGTCCAGAGAAGTTAAGAAGTTTGTTTTAGGATATACAGGTAAAATATGGCAGGTCCAGGCTGCAAACCCAGGTTTTTAGACTCCAGGTCCAGGGGTCCTTGCTAGCATATCTCAAGTCATTAACCAGATGAACTGACTGCCCAGCAGACTGACTCCTGTGTGAGGACCTGAACGTTCAGGAGAAAAAGAAGGGCATTGATAAGTGTAGTTTCCATGGATAGGGCTCAGATGTGAGTGTCTCTAGCTGAGAGGCAGTCTCTGGCCTCAGTACAACATGAGAAGCCCTTTCAGGGTAAGGAAGGAGTGTATTTTCTCTTCTATTCCCAGGCTCACCTTACCACAGGGCTGGGCACCACAGGGCTGGCAGGAAATCCTTGCAGCTTAAAAGCAAGAGTATGGCTTTGAATTTAGCAGGATTTTACTATGCAAAGTAGAGAGGAAGAAAGGAAAGGGAAAAAACATCTCAGACACAGTTTGATAGGATGCTGTTGGGAGAAACAAAGGGATGGGCTCTGGAAAAGACCTGATGAAGGTCCCCTGGGCAGTGATGGGCAGAGGGAGGCAAGACAGGCCTTGGCTCCGCTAGTCTCAGGGGTAGGAGGGGTGTGTGGATGGCAGAAGCAGGAGCAATGAATGTGGTTTCCGACTGTTCTGATCAAGGTCACACTACTGATTATGGCTCCAGTGCCTAGTGGCCTGACCCCTGCCTACTGCTTTAGTGTTACCACCCCCACTCTCGATGTCTGGGCACCAAAGTTCTCTATGAGATCCCACCTCAGAACCTTTGAACATGCTGTTCCTGCTTCTGGGAATGCTCTTTTTATAAAACTAACACTTATTAAAGCCTATTCATTCATTGATGACTTCCCTGACTCCTGTCTACCATGTGGAGGGGTAGACAGCCCAGAGCCACACTGGCCCACCTTCAAAAGCAGTGAACATCTATTTATTTTTTATTTTTGGCTGCACTGGGTCTTTGTTGCTGCGTGCAGGCTTTCTCTAGTTGCAGCGAGCAGGGGCTACTCCCTAGTTGTGCTCAGGCTTCTCACTGTGGTGGCTTCTCTTGTTGTGGAGCACAGGCTCTGGGGTGCACGGGCTTCAGTAGTTGCGGCACATGATCTTAGTTCTCCCTCAGCATATGGAATCTTCCCGGACCAGGTATCAAACCTACATCCCGTGCATTGGCAGGCAGATTCTTAACCACTGGACCACCAGGCAATTCCAGCAGTGAACATTTAAATACATGCTATATACACAGAACCTAGGGGTAACACATCAACCAGCAGGGTGCTTGTGAGGCCCATGGGAGCAGCAAGGAACACACTTCATCTTGTCTTGGGTGGGGTCAGCACCTTCAACCTTTCCTTTGAGTCTTTGTTACAGTCTGTACTTATGTATCCGATGATGTCATTTCTCCACTTAATAGTCAGCCCTTGAGGTCAGGGCTTTTTTTCTTTTTCTTTGTGCTGACCATTGTAGCTACGGCTTAGCCCTGGAGCCAGGGGCCTGGATGGAGCCTTCAATGTGTTTGTTGAATGGAATCCTTCTTGCCTTGTTTTCTTTGAGGGCTGCCTGTCTGTGCAACTGGCATTTTGCTTTCAACTCATAATTCTCGGGGGGTCAGGTGGGAGGGCTTGGAGGTCATGGTCATGTCTAGAAAACTGTTATCAGGCTACCGAAGGTTGGGTTTTCTTCCTCGTTCGTGGTTCCCACTGGGTTTGAGGTCCTCCCGCCCTGGGGAGCCTGTCACTTGCTGGTGAGCATGAAGAGTGGGCTCTTGTGAGAGGTGTGTGCTGGATGGGCCTGAGTTGTCAGCTCTGACTGGGTAGAACTAAGGAGACGTCTAACCTGTGGGGTGTGGGGTGGGTAGGAGCAGGGCCCTGGCACCTGGAGGACATGTCATTCCTCATTTAGCCACCAAGAGGCACTGTTGCTCCATGGGGAAGAGCCAAGCTGGCCTGCCCTGGCCCTGTAGAGCAACCAGGTTCAAGAGATGACATCAGCGGGTATTTCCTGGGCACCACTGAGGCGGTAGGCACTGAGAATGCTCTAACTCCATAGTCATGAAACCAGGATGATGAAATCTATCTTACAGACGAGTTGAGGCATAAACAGGATCAGAGAGATTAAATGACTTTCTCAATGGACAAGTCAGAATTCAAAGCCTGACTAAATCCAAAACCCAGGGCCTTCCTGCCGCTCCCCTGCCCCCCACTCCCTCAGCCGTAATGCCAAATCTCATCAAGCCTGTCCACATAGCAGCCGCCTACCAGGGCTGCTGCCCACAGCACAAGCTTCATTCTTTCAGTTGACTCAGTTTAGCCAATTCTGATTATCCAGATTAATACGGGGCCACTGACTGGGGTGTAAAATTTTAATTTGGGTTATTGAAATGCTTTATTTGAATCCAGAGATTATTACTCTGTGTGTGAGTTTGGGGGCTGAGGGTAGCGAGGGGGTGCAGACAACGGATTTGCTCGTCCAGAGCCCTTCTCCTGTTATTCTACAATCCCTCCTCCTCCATCCCCACCAACCCTCACATGGCTGTCAGAAAGCTTTCCTGCAGATTTGATCAGATGCCTCTTCTCACTACCATCCTTCTGTGGCCCCTGTAGCTTCCAGGAAGAAGTCCCATTCCTTAGCCAACACCCAAGGTCCTTTATTCTTGAGCTGGAACTTTCCTTAAGCCCCCCACCCCCACTCACTCACAAGCATGTGCCCTTAGCCCCTGAGCCCCTCAGGGGTGCCAACTCTCTGAGGTAAGCAGGACAGATGAGCTTTCCCACCAGGTGGTTGGGGAGTTGAAATGACACCTGCGAAGCTGTCAGCACAGGGCTGACTGGTTAGCAACTGCTTGATATTCCTTGCCTTCCCTTTCTCAGTCCTGGGAAACGTGTAAGGACAATCAGCCTGCAAAGGCAAATTCAGGTGTATAATGAACACTCCACGTGGTGCCATCCCTGGGTAAACATTTGCAGACACAGTCAAATGTCATCAGGGTGGGATTTTGCTCAACCCGATGCCAGGGAAGGCATTTCCTGTACTGTTTTTCTCCTGCGCCCATGGTGCCCAGCTCCTAGGTGACTCTAACACCCTCTGGATGCTAAACTCCTTGAGGGCAGGAGTAGGGCTGTGAACCTCAGAGTATCTTTTTAGGCCTAAATAACACCAGGTCTTCACTGGTGTCTCCAAGAATGCCAGTTGGCCGATTAATTATTGACTAGGTGTGAGCAAAACTGGAAGGATGGGCAGGTTATTTCAGGGCATCATTGTCTGAAACAGAAACGGCATTGTTTTCAGAGGCTGTTGAAGCCCGGAAGAAATGCTCATTTCTTCTTCCTGTTGCAGAAGCTGGTGGTTGAAAACCACAGGGCTTCTATTTTTTTTTAATTAATTTTTATTGGAGTATGGTTAATTTATAATGTTGTGTTAGTTTCTGCTACAGCAAAATGAATCAGTTATATACATACATATATCCATCCTTTTTTAGGTTACTTTTCCATATAGGCCATCACAGAGCATTGAGTAGAGTTCCCTGTCGTATACAGTAGGTCCTTATTAGTTATCTATTTTGTATATAGTGGTGTGTATGTCAATCCCAATCGACCAATTTGTCCCACGCCCCTTCCCCACTTGGTAACCTTAAGTTTATTTCTACATCTGTAACTCTATTTCTGTTCTGTAAAAAAGTTCACTTGTACCATTTTTAAAAAATGATTCCACATATAAGCAATATCATATGATATTTGTCTTTCTCTAAATGACTTCATTCAGTATGATGATATTGCACAGACTTCCCCAGTGGCCCAGTGGTCAAGACTCAATGCTTCCATGGCATGGATTTGATCCCTGGTTGGGGAACTAAGATTCCACATGCCACACGGCCCAAAAAAACCCACTATACACACAGGACAATCTCTAGGTTCATCCATGTTGCTGCAAATGGCATTATTCAGTTCTTTTTTATGACTCATATTCCATTGTATATACGTACCAATCTTCTTTATCCATTTATCCATTGATGGAAATTTAGATTGCTTCCATGTCTTGGCTATTGTAAACAGTGCTGCAATAAACATTGGGGTGCATGTGTCTTTTTCAATTATGGCTTTCTCTGGATATATGTCTAGGAATGGGATTGTGGGATCATATGGTAGATGATAGTGGCATCATTGACTCAATGAACATGAGTTTGAGCCAGCTCCGGGAGATGGTGAAGGACAGGAAAGTCTGGTGTGCTGCAGTCCATGGGGTTGCAAAGAGTCGGACATGACCGAGCGACCGAACAACAACAACAATGGTAGCTCTATTTTCAGTTTTTTAAGGACCCTCCGTATTGCTCTCCAGAGTGCTTTGTACCAATTTACATTCCCACCAACGGTATGGGAGGGCTTGCTTTTCCCCACGCCCTCTCCAGCATTTAGTTTGTAGATTTTTTGATGATGGCTATTCCGACTGGTGTGAGGAAATACATCCTTGTAGTTTCGATTTGCATTTCTCTAATAATTAGTGATGTTGAGCATCTTTTCATGTGCTTTTTGGCCACCCAAAACCACTTTTTCTTAGGGCTTTAGACAAAGAAAGCCATGAGTCTGAACAATGGGTGGCTTGATTTGAACACACCTGGCTGGTTGGGGTGCCCACGCTCAGATGAGGACATCAGCAGGACCCTTTCCTGGGGTTTTGACCATCTGCAGGTAGCCTCAGCCCACCCTCCCCTCCTATTTCTCAGCTTAACCTTCTTATTCTGAGATTCAAAGAGATGTAATTGACCTTCAGACAAAGCCCAGTTTCCCGAAACTCTAAACAAGGTAGACTAAGATCAGGGAACTCAGCCTCTTCCGGGAAGGGTCTTACAGGATCGGACAAAAGTGGGAATTCACCAGCCCAGATTCACCGGACTACAGCCAATCTCAGTTTCACCCTCGGCTTCCCCCCATCCACTGCCACACTGAACCTACCAGTCCTGTGTTTGCATGTCAGGTAAATTTTCTGATCAGTAAGCATTTGCCTACTCCTGTACCATGACTTAAGGCGACTTTGGTATTGGTTGGTCTATTGCTCCTAATCTCAATTCATCAAATGCCCTTTGAACGTTGTAAACATGCTATATGTAGATTACTCTTGCCTTTAGTTATTTCAGTAACTGTTATATGGCATTTAAACTATCTGGACGGTCTTCAACTTGGATAGACCTAGAGACTGTCATACTGAGTGAAGCAAGTCAGACAGAGAAGAAGAAATATCATATGACATCCCTCGTATGTAGAATCTAAAAATAAATGCTACAAATGAACTTACAGAACAGAGACTCACAGACTTAGAAAACGAACTTATGGTTGCTGAGGGGAGGGCTGGGGGTAGGGATAGTTAGGGAGTTAGGGCTAGACCTGTACACACTGCTATATTTAAATGGATAACCAACAGCGACCTACTCTATAGCACATGAAACTGCTCAATGTTATGTGGCAGGCTGGATGGGTGGGGAGTTTGGGGGGGAATGGATACATGGATATGCATGGCTGAATCCCTTCATTGTTCACCAGAAACTACATTGTTAATTGGCTGTACCCCAATACAAAACAAAAAGTTAAAAAAAAGTAAACTATCTGGGTGGTCTTACATACTTTTCCTTCTTTAGAACCACAGGGAAAACTGATTGCTATTATTCCCCTGAGAGATGGGGACTCTCAAGGGATCCATCCAAGGTCATCCTGCAAGGTAGTGACGGGCAGGACCTCTGGCTCTGTGTCAGCAGCCCTCCCAAGGGAGAGTTCTGTCCATGCTTTGTAGTAGCCCCCACAGGGTTATATTAATTATATATTAATAATCTACAGCACATATTAATATATGGCTGCTGCAGCTGGCAAAAATGAGGCAATTGCTGGAACTGGCACATGTGGGCAGGTGGGTGAGGCCAGGGACAGCAGAGCAGGCAGGGATCTCTGGAGAGGGAGGTTGCTGAAGGACGGAGATTTCTGAACCCCCGAAAAGCTCCCCAGCTCCCAGATATTAATATCTTCACCATCTGAAAGTTTCTTATCAAGAAATAAAGCTTTGCAAATCCCAGCTCTGCTCCTTACTGGCTGTGTGAACTTGGGCAGCACACCTGGTCTTTCTGAGACTGTTTAATCATTTGTTAAATGGAGATTTAAATAGCACCAATTTTATAGATTGGTCATAAGGATTAAATGTTCAAATGGGCTTAGCAGCTGCCTCACTCATCACTCAGCAAGTGGCTGCTACTGTACATGTACAGATTGGGGGGAAGTTGTGGGGTTTTTTGGTTTTCCTTTTGCTTCTCTGGGTCTTTAGCAAATTAACACACTCTGCTGTTATAGTAAAAAAAAAAAAGATGCTTTTTAATGATAAAAAGTATAAATATCCAGGGACTTTCCTGGTAGTTCGGTGGTTAAGACTCTGTGCTTCCATTGTAGTGGGTATGGGTTCCCTTCTTGATCAGGGAACTAGGACCCCAACTGCTGTGTGGCATAGCAAAAAAATCCCAAAACCAAATTTATACTGGAATGTAGCCTTACCGGGTTCCTCTGTCCATGGGATTCTCCAGCAAAAATACTTGAGTGGGTTGCCATGTCCTTCTCCAAGAACTTAAGTAAATGAGGGCAAAACATTTCCAGAGAGAAGTTGGTAGAATCTGCATTTATTGAACACCTACTCAGTGCCCGATGGGCTTCCCAGGTGGCGCTAGTGGTAAAGAACCCGCCTGCTAATGCAGGAGTCACCCCTGAGTTAGAAAGATCCCCTGGAGGAGGGCATGGCTATCCATTCCAGTATTCTTGCCTGGATAATCCCATGGATAGAGGGGCCTGGTAGGCCACAGTCCACAGGGTTGCAAAGAGTCAGACACGACTAAAGCAACTTAGCACGGTACAGCATATGCCTGACACTGTGGATGTATTTTTGCTGGTTTAAATCATGATCACGGCAACCCTATCAGCCAAGTGTTACTGTATCAGCTAAGTGTCATAATCCCCATCTTATAGAGTAGGAAGCTGAGGCTTACATGAGTTTGTAATTGCCCTAAGTAAAGAACCTGCCTGCCAATGTAGGAGATATAAGAGATGCAGGTTCGATTCCAGGGTTAGGAAGATCCCCTGGAGAAGGGAATGGCTACCCACTCCAGTATTCTTTTCTGGAGAATCCCATGGACAGAGGAGGCTGGCAGGCTATAGTCTATGGGGTTGCAAAGAGTTGGATGTGACTGAAGCGATTGAGCATGCACGCATGCAAGTGCACACAATTCATTGGGAATCTAATCCAGATCTCTCTGATTGCAAAGTCTACAGTCTTCCCAACAACTTCTTAAGTTAACTGAAAAGGTAGACTGGGAATGAAAGGAGGGTGGGATGACTGAGGGAAGGAACACGGCAAGCAGGGATCTGGGGCACTGGACATGGACGAAAGCTCAGTAGACACAAAGGATGGGAGGAAAACGCAGAGCGGGGATGGAATATCTCAGAGCCAAGCTGCCCAGTTTCACAAATGTTCATAAATGCTCCGTCCCATTTCAGGAAGGTGAATGTCTGCAGCTGTGATGATCCTGTTTAATTTTTATTTTTTATTTAACAACCTCTCTTTGCAAAGCTGTGAATGCAGGCAAAGACGCCTGTGTGGCTAGCTTTACAAACTAGTTCTCAGTGGCAGTGGGTCACTGGGAGTGGGCAGGCTGGTGGTGTGCTGCGTGATCGGCCTGGCCTTGCTCACAGGTCATTTTTACTTATTTATGCAGGATCTTAATTCTCCGACCAGAGATTAACCCTGCACCTCGTGCTGTGGAAGCATGGAGTTTTGGATCACCAGAGAAGTCCACTCAGTTATTGAAAGCTGCGTGAGTGTCTGCAGCAGCCTCCTCCCTCTCCTCCACGCTTTCCCATCGGCAATCCCTTCATTTCAGCTCAAGTGAAGGCCCACGTTCAGTGTTTTCTTGACAGTTCAATTTCATTTAAAGTAAGTTCCTTTAGGTTTCCGGTGGCTTTGTGGTAATTGGCAGGCTCTCTGCCTGCCAGTGCAGGGGACCGGGTTCCAAGATCCCTGGTCCAGGAAGATCCCACATCCCGCGGGACAACTAAGCCCATGCACCACACTAGTGAGCTAGCGCTTTGGAGCCCACGCTTGCAGCAGGAAAAACTACAGCAATGAGAAGCCTGCACACCACAATAGAGGGTAGCCCCAGCTCGTTGCAACTAGAGAAAGCCTTCACTCTGCAACGAAGACCCATTGCAGCCATAAATAAGTAAATAAA
This sequence comes from Dama dama, assembly GCF_033118175.1. Lineage (NCBI taxonomy): Eukaryota > Metazoa > Chordata > Mammalia > Artiodactyla > Cervidae > Dama > Dama dama. The sequence goes on from NC_083691.1 coordinate 74,231,618, forward strand.
ATAGTGATTTCTAAAAAAAAAAGAAAGCAAAAATTAAGGCCTTAAAAAAAAAAGTTCTTTCCAGGTTAGGTTTAATTGTTGAAGTTGTTCTTTGCTTAAGAATGTGCAGCTGAAGGGCTACTAACATCCAGAATTTATCTGGATTTGTACAAAGGCATGGCACGGACCAGCAGCATCTGTGGTCACTTCACAAGTTTATGGGTTTCCTTGAAACTCAGAACTGACCCATCGGTTACAGGTATTAAATGGAACAAGCTAAGTTGTTCATGTTTCTACCATCCTCTAGAGGGGTCAAGTGACTGGGCCAGGGTCATATGTGCTCCAAGAGAGGACTAATGCCCTGACCTTCTGATTCCCAAACCTATAATGTCTCTCCTGAGCCACTTCTTAATATCTTGTCACTTTTCTCTACCTAATGACACAGAAAAGTTGGAAGAACAGGGTGATCCATGTGGGTAGGAGGCTCCCAAACCTATGCCTGTTGATGCTGAAGTCTGTCAGGCCTAAGGGCAGAAACTAAAGGGTTAATTTTGCAAACCCAGGGAAGCTGCTGGAGTCTAGGCCCAAGAAGCAGGAAGGGGGCTTTAGAGAGGGCAGGTGTTAGCACATCTGGTGGGAGCATATATCCCCTGACCCTGAGATCTCAACCCTGACTGGACACTGAAATCACCTGGGAGCTTTAAAAATGCCGATGCCCAGGCCCCTGTTGCAGGGAGTGGTCTTAGTTGGGGTGGTTGGATATATTTTAAGAGTTCTTCAGATGATCCTAGTATGCAGCCAGGGCTGAGAATCACACACTAGCCAGTGAGCTCCTGGAAGAGAGATACCCTGGCCTTTTCACCTCTCATCCCTCACACTGCAGCACTTGGCATAGAAAGGCTGCACACAAGGGTACAGAATTGGAAAGATCTAAGACTGGTAATACTGGATGATGGACAGCGAGGTGACAGATGATTGTAAAAAACTGGGCTGAAGAAGATGTAGTGAAAATGGAGGCAGGTTGATTCTTCTCCTGAAAAATAAAATAAAGATATATACAAGTGAAAAGGACTGGATGTTTAAGCATTAAAGGGTTAATATTGGTTATGTTGAGTGGCTAAGGTTATGGGGGAGGGTGTGTTTGGAGCAGAATGCCTGTGTGAATTCATGAGTCACATGTCATTCAGTCTCTCTGCGTCACTGTGCCTCAGGCTTCTCATCTCTAAAATGGACAACAGTCGGGCAAAACTACATCATAGTTTATCAAAGAAAAACTGAGACACAAGCTTTAAAAAAGGAAAGGAAAAATTTACTTGTAAAGACTGCAAGAGTCTTTGCTACGTAATTTGCTACAGCAACTAGAAAAACAGTATAGCTACCACATTTACATTAGTCTGCTCATTGTTTTTAAAAAAAACCTTCTCATGCAATGATCATATTCACAAAGGTCATGGTGTCTTCAGACATTAAATAATTGCTTTTGTTAAGGAGTCCAGGTTCACAAGAAATAATCAAGATTTTACTCTTTGGATATCACAACCAGTCAGGTTTTTTTTGTTTTGTTTTAAAGTTCTTTATTTATTCATTTGGTTGTATTAGGGTTAGCTGTAGGAGAATCCCAGGGATGGCGGAGCCTGGTGGTCTGCCGTCTGTGGGGTCACACAGAGTCGGACACAACTGAAGCGACACAGCAGCAGCAGTTAGGTTTTAGTTGCAGCACGAGATCTGCACTGTGGGATCTTTCGTTGTGGCCTGTGGTCTTAGTTGCTCCGAGGCATGTGGGATGTTAGTTCCCTGGCCAGGGATTGAACTCACATCCCCTGCATTGCAAGGCGGGTTCGTAAGCACTGACCACCAGGGAAGTCTTAACCAGTCAGGAGTGAATCTGTTGTTATTTTGGTTTATTTCAGGGTGCAAAATGTTTTGTGTTTTGTTTTGTTTTGCTTGGCCTGACTGTGGTGTAGGCCATATTTCCTGACTTTGGAAGCACAGTGATTTTTTTGTTTTTACATCTTGTTGTGGGCTTCAGTAAGTTGATACATGTAAAGGCACTTATAACAATGCCTGGCACTATTACATTGTCTATGTGTTAGCTATAGTGTCTTTCTTTTTATGTGTTTATTCTAAACTTTCTGCAGTGAGCAAGCATAACCATTTCCCCCTAATTTAAACGTTCACTTACATTAAACATCACAGAGGCCAGTTAAAATAGAAGAGCCACAAGAGCCTGAACCCGGGCCCCAAGGTTTCTCTGGGCTCCAGATTAAAGGCCGAAGCTTAATCTCACCTCCTTCCTGACCCTGCAACTCTTGTTTCATCCTTCTAGCTGAGAACTGGATCCCAGCATCTGTTATTTCCTCTCTTTTTAATGAGAAAGTTTTGTTTTAGAGAATGTTCATGAGTATGGCTGGGAGCTAGATAACCCCAGACTGCAGTAAAGATGACCAAGGTCTCACTGCGTCCTAAGGGGAAAGGGCAAGAAAGAACCAGAGGAGGAGCAGCTGTGTCAAAGGACACAGGTCAGGCATCAGGGAGGGAGCTGTGAGCAGGAGTGGACTGGGGGTGGTAACTGGAGCCTCCTGTCCAGGGACTAAAAAGCAGTAATGTCCACCCAAGAGGCAGCTCAGTCATGGGATTCTGATGTGATCAGTGCATGCAAAAGCCAAGAGGCTAGGGACTTGGTTGCAGGATGTCTGGAATCTGGCATGGGGCTCGAGGTCAAATATCCGGGCCTTTCCTGGAAGTTCATTTATTCATTCCTTCATCCATCCTTCATTAATCATTCACTGAGTCCAAAAATATTAATTGAGCATCTACTACGTCCCAGCCCAGGCACTGAGGCTCTAGCGGGGAACAGATCAGTCAGATGGAAATCTCTGCTCTTAAGGAGCTTGTGTTCTAGTTGGGGGAGACAGATGACAAGTCAAATAAATAGGTGTGCTCTTCGGTAGGTTAGTGATGAGTAGAAAAACAACGCAGGGAAGGAGGGCAGGAAATGGAGGGGGGCAGCTGAGTTAGCCCCCATGGAAGGCCTCGCTGATTAGTGACATTTCAGTAAGCACCCACAGTGGGGTGGGGAGGGGGGAACTAGGAGGGGGGAGTGAGTCATGTGTCAGGGGAAATGTGTCTCCTAGAGAAGTGGGGCCTCTGCAGGCAAGACTGGGGAGGTCTGGGCAAGAATGGGGAGGTCTGGGCAAGAATGGGGAGGTCTGAATGCAGGATTAAGGCTGCACAAGGAACAGCCCCTGGGTTGGGTTTTTATTTGCAAAGGGAAATACAAGGTGTGCCCTTCGTGTGTTTAAACATGGAAACTGAGGATCATAATAAATGATATTCAGTAAATACAAGGCATATCATTTCAAAATCACCATCAGACTTCACCTTTCTAAAGAATTGTTTATCTAAATTTATAGCTCATAATGTAGAGCCAAACCTTAGCAATCATCGTGTTTTAGTGTTTTGCAAACTAGCCACTAGGTCAAAATCTACCGGGAAACTTGGTTTAAAGATACAGATTCCAGCTTCCTCCCACCTCTAGTCCAGGGAAGGGGCCTGGGAAACTGCATGAGTCCCAGTTGATTCTGTAACAGGCAAACTTGACAGGTACCGGCAGGTCAATCCATATTTCACAAATGAGGAAATCGAGGCCTAGAGAGAGGGGACGGACGTCCTGCTTGATGTAGAACTGGTCAGTCAGGTGGAGCTGGAAACAACACTGACATTTTCCAACCCCTCCAGGCTGAAGAACACTTTTTCACAGCACAAAGATTGCTCACGATATTTAAATTCAGGGTACAAGACACAGCTTCCCAGGTGGTAGAGTTGTAAAGAATCCGCCTGTCACTTTCGGGTTCGGGTTTAGAATGAGATTTGGGTTCGCCTCCTGGGTCAGGAAGATCCCCTGCAGTAAGAGATGGCTACCCACTCCAGTATTCTTGCCTGGAAAATTCCATGGACAGAGGAGCCTGGTGAGCTGCAGCCCACAGGGTTGCAAAGAGTCGGACATGACCGAGCAACTGAGCATGCACAAGACACAGAAGAGAAAAGCAAACCCCAGGGCACACACCTGTTAGGAGAGCCAGATGCACCTGGGCAGAATTAGTTATTACAACTGATCCCCAGACTCAGCACTGAACATTCTGGCAGCCACGTCTGCAGGGAAAACAGGTCGGGTGACTCTTTAAGGGGGCAATAAAATGATGTGTAATAATTTCATTTGATAAGAAAAGCTTTTTCCTTTAAGGAACAGAATGGAAAACCCCTCAAACCTTTGCTCTTCTTTTACGGCTGTTATCGTAAAAAGGGGGAAATAAAAAAAGAACATGGCAAAATGAGAGATCTACCTGCTCTCAGTCAGAATTCTTTTTTCCATGGAAGAAGGCAGAGTCTCCTCTTAGCCAAGAACCCCTACTAGTTTTTGTGAAAACCTTATATACCCTAAGTGTATAAGTTTCCCTGAAACTAGTCTGAGCAAAGGAAAAAGAAAGATACAATCAAAGTTAACCTGTGATTCATATGCCTTAAGCCTAGGTAGTTAACAGTGGACAATTATCAATAGGCCTGGTCACACCCCAATAAGAATAGTAGAATGTATGATTCTATTAGGTTACACAGATAATTAGGGTATTCTTTTAGGCGATGGAGAGCCCTGGGGCTCTTCCTTGTTGGGGGGGGGGGGAAGGCTGGTTTTCCAGTTGGTATGTCCTTTCCATAGATACTGGACATGTAGCTCAAAGTCCACAGTCCTGCCCAAGATGGAGTCCTGCTTTCAAGATACAGCCTGTTGTGTTTCCTCCTTCACCTGGACTGTCCATGGGGGTTCTCCAGGCAAGAATACTGGAGTGGGTAGCTGTTTCCTTCTCCAGGGGATCTTCCCAACCCAAGGATCGAACCCAGGTCTCCCGCATTGCAGGCAGATTCTTTAGCAGCTCAGCCACCAGGGAAGCCATGTGTTTGAAGGGACCCCCATCTTTCCGTGTGGATAGACAGCCATAGCTCTTTCTCTGATGCTGCCTGATGGTCTTCATGAGTCTGGGCTGAGAGGCCTGAGAAGAACGGTGTGACCTGTGACATGTCCTAGGACTCCCTGGTCTCCTGTCGGGGGAGAGGGATCTTGCTGCATGTCTTTCCCGAGTCCCCTTGGAGCTGTGGCACCTCTGACTTCCAGCCCTGTCTGACCAGAAGCAGTTTCTGGGTTTGTGTGTGTGAGTGTATTGTGTGTGTGATGCACCCCCTACCACACACGAGGGAACTCAGACCCCGCGCCCCAGTTGTGAGGCTACCGCCACTCAGGCAGAACGGTCTCTTGGAGAAAGAAGTTTCTGTTTCCAAGCTGTGCGGGCCTGTGAGGAGACACACAACTGCTTTTGTTGTTTGTTCGTCCCCTGTGGGGACAAAAGCCCTTTCAGCGGCTGTGGAATGTACAAAAAGTTCTGCGCTGAAGGGCTGGGCCTGGAAACCTACAAACGGGGCTCAGAGCAGGCTGCTTCCACCTGAAGCCCCCAGGGCCCTGCCCAGTCCCTGGGGCTGCCTGCTAAGTGTATCTGCATGGAGGGGAGGGAAAGGACGGTCCCTCACTCCTGCTCCTGCATCACCTCGGGCAAAAACCCATCTGAAGCATGACCTAGATGCTGGGGGCTGTCCAGGTCTTGGTGCCAGGCCTGGAGCTTTGCTTCCTCTCTCAACCCTCCCAACACCAGTGAGACTGCACTGTGTTACCCCCATTTTGCAGCTGGGGTGACCGGTCTTCAGAAGGGGACCCAGGCGGACAGTGCTGAGACAGAGCAGCTAGGACGCTGAAAGGTAGGGGGGAAGCAAGGAACGCTCAGAGTTCAAGGGCAGGGCCACAGGGCCTCCGAGCATGTGGACACTTTGATCTCCAGTTAAGTAAAAATACAAGCGACCCTTCGGTGGAGGAAAAAGAAGAACCTGCCACCACAAAACCTAATAGTGGCCTTTTCTCATTGCTATTTACATCTCTGGGTGAAACAACTGTCGCAAAGCGAGAGACTCGCCACAAAGAAGCGACCGTCCAAAATACTGCGGGGCCGTGCTATTTTCGGAGGGCAGTTCCCCAAGGTTGCTATTATCTGTATTTTTCTAACCGGGATCGGGGCAACGCCTAGGGTGCAGAAGCCAAACACCCATGAACTTTGCTCTAGTTTCAAAATGTAAATGAGTAAGTGCCAGTAGGAAGTGCCCAGAAACAGGGCTAAGCAATCCGCGTGCTCTCCCCGCCCCCCACCGCCGTGGGAGCGGGCAGTGGGGAGCGAGGGGGCCGGGGGTGGAGCGGGGTGGGACCGGGAGGAGGACACCCAGGGCGGCCAACTGCTTTGGCGCGTGTTTCAAAGCACTGTGCAGTTGGTCTGTCTTTGCCTGGGTCTCGGGGGGACTGCACAATCTTGCAATCTTCCAAGCAAGAGAAGAAGAAAGGAGAGAGGCACGGGGATGAGCTCAGCTTTTCAACACGATCTGTTTAAACAAGACTCTTATCAAAGAGTAATCCTAAACGTTGGGCTTTCTTACTATCTCAGCTTCCCAGGGACCTGGTATGTGACTTTGGGGTTTCAAGAGGGAGCATTAAATTGTCTCTCAGAGATCACAGCCCCAAATAAGCAGATAAGGATGATAAAAATGGGGGGAATTCCCTTGTGTCCCATGGAGATGATCTTTGCTCCCCATCATCCAGTATCTTCTGCACAATGCTACCCAGACTGAGAAGAAAGCTGATGTCATGGAGCGGCCTTTGCAGGCGCAGTCCAGGGCTGTAGGGGCAGAGGAGGGGATGGGAGATGGAGGAATGGACTTCCAGGCTGTGCATGGAACTTCCAGTCCTTTGGTGGCCAGCCTAGCATGTGCAGGGCATTAATTTTTAAATCTCTATTAAATTGCTATTCTGTGTCTAATACTTTGTTAGATGCTCTGGAAAAACCCCAAGTAGTTGATGTATAATTAAATGCGTGTTCAATGTCTACCAAGTTCACAGTATCATGTTAGGGAAGGAACAACCACAGCTGGAGAGGTGGACGAACCCCGGGGGTTGGTTGGGAAGTGGTTAGGCTCTGCGTTCAGACTGCCTGGCTTTGAAGCCACACTTGGCTGTGTGACTGGGTAAGGTCTCTCTTTGCCTCTGTTTTCTCAGCTATAAAATTGCAATAATTTCCCAGGATTGTTGTGAGGATTCAACATGAAATTCTTAGCACAGTGCCTGAAACAGACTAATGCTCAATAGACTTTAAACACTATTTATTATTATTATTATTACCCAAGACTCTGACCCTAACTCTTCAGGTATTTACAGTCTTAAATGAAAAGTAATAAGGCATGTCCTAAAATAGAACCATTGACCTGGTTATTGCTGATAAGTGTGCTGTAGATATCTGAGGACAAAGACCTTCCAATCAGGAATCATTAAAGAAAGCTTCAGGGAAGAAATGAAGAACAGGCCTTCAGAACTGGGTGGGAATTGAGCAGTTGAGAACATTCTAGCTAGGAAAATATGGCATACATCAGGTTGTGGAGGCAGGAAGATGCCTGGCGTGTTTGTGGGGTGCCAAGTTGCTTTGACCTAGCTTCAGCTAAGGTCCCATAGGGAAGTCGTGAGAAATAAAGCTGGAGAGTAGGTAAATCAGTGCCAGGTGGCAGTCTACAGAGTTTAGACTTTATTGTGCTTGCAGTAAGAAGCCTTGTGGAGGACTCTGAGAAGCAAGTGGGTTCTTTTCCTGTTTTCCCTGAAGGTGATATGGGCTCACATCTTGAGATGATGCTGAATCCACCATCACCAGATCAGCAGAGATTCTCGTCAGCTTCTGTTTCTTGCCCACCACTGTGGAGGGCAGGGCCTCTCTAGGGTGCAGAAAAGATCTTTCTTCATTTCTCCCACCCTTGGAGCATTCAGGACCAGTTGGGAAATGACCTGAGAATGGGCATATAGTCAGAGAGATCAGTGAAGGTCACCAATTGGAGCTAAAGTTGATCTGGAACTATGCTATCCTATATGGCAGCCACTGGCCACTTGCAGCTCCTGAGCATTTGAAATGTGACTGCTACAAAGTGAGAGGTGCTTTCAGGGTAAAATATACCCCAAATGTCAAAGACTTAACACAGGAAAAGAATATAAAATAGCTCATTATAATATTTTTAGTATTGTTCCATGCTGATGCAATAATATTTTGGATATATTGGGTTAAGTAAAATGTTATTCAAGTTCATTTCACTTGTTCCCTTTTACTTTTTTATGTGACCTCTGTAAAAGTTTAAATTGTGCATGCAGCTTGCACTATATTTATTTTGGTCAGTTTAGAGGGATAAGGACCAGGTGATCTATGACCTGGATAATGACTTGGGCTGTGACTATACACCTCATATTAGCTGGGGTGGGGTGCCTGGCTTCTAAAGGTGCTAGGCTCAGATTTGAACAAAATCAGCATTATGCTCAGGATAAGAAGTTAAAGGAGGAAAAGGTATATTCATTTTTGTGTATCAGTTCTCCAAGTTTCTCCAAAAGTTGGCTCCAAAATTCCATTTTTCTATTGAGGCTGGCAGGACTCAGTGTTGTGAGGGCCACTTTGGGAAAGTGTTCACCCATGAGAATAAAGGGAGAAACCTCTATGGTATTCATTTCTATTTTATTTATTTGGCTGTGCTGGGTCTTAGTTGCCCCGTGTGGGATCTTTATTTGTGGCATGAAAACTTAGTTGCAGCATGCGGTATCTAGTTCCCTGGCCAAGGATTGAACCTGGGGCCCCTGCATTGGGAGTTTTCAGTCTCAGCCACTACCCCACCAGGGAAGTCCTTGGGTTATTGTTTCTTGGACTTTCTGTCTGTAGTTCCTTGGGTGGGCCTGCCTGTGAATGCTTCTACTGATCAGGATTCAGGAGCCCATGGAGAGGCTGCATCAAGGGGGCTCTGAAAGATGCATTGTATGTAGAAAATGCGTCAAGTTATTTAAAAGGATTATCTTAAGGTTTTGTCATAATGGATAATTTTTTTAAAATTGCCTCTTATGATTTTCAGGATTTTCTACAGTCAATAAACAACTAAAAGTAACTTTTTTTTTTTTTCAAGAGCAGGAAGGGAACAGTGGTGGGTTCTCAACCACTACTAGGTAGGGAAGTGGGACAAGATGCTGCAAGTTCCCAGCCTTAACATAGAGCAAATATCAATGGAGACAGGTTTTTTGTGACAGAGAGGCACACCATCCTCCTATGTGGACAGGCCTGGTGTTGAATATCAATGTCATATGAGAGTTCAGGGGTTCAGGAGACACAGAATTTGAACTGGGTTCAAATTCTCACTGTATGGATTGCCATCTGGTGTCCTTGTTGGTCGTTTATCATCTCCAAGCTTCAACTTCCTCACACTGGGCTGCTAACACCTTTACAGTGGTGGTGGTGGTTTAGTCACTAAGTCGTGTCCGACTCTTGCAACCCCATGGACTGAAGCCTGCCAGGTTCCTCTGTCCATGGGATTCTTCAGGCAAGAATACTGGAGTGGGTTGCCATTTCCTTCTCCAGACAGTAAATACATGCAAACCTTGGAGATACTACAAGTTTGGTTCCAGGTCACCACAATAAACTGAATATCTTGATAAAGTGAGTCACCTGAAATCTTTTTTGGTTTCTCAGTGTATGTAAGAGTTATGTGTACATTCTACTACAGTATTATATATTAAATGTGCAATAGCACTATGTCTAGAAATGCAACATACATATCTTAATTTAAAAGTACTTAGGGGTGTGGGATTAAGAGGTACAAACTGCTATATATAAAATAAACAACAAGGATATATACTACAGCACAGGGAAATATAGCCATTATTTTATAGCTTTAAATGGAGTATAATCTATAAAAATATTGAATCCCTATGCGGTACACCTGAAACTAATATAATATTGTAAATCACCTGAAACTATATAATATTGTAAATCAACTGGATGTGAATTAAAAAAATATACCTAATTGGTAAAAAATGCTGACCACCTTGCCAGTGGGGTGGTGAGGGGGAGGTAAGGAATTGGAGTTTGGGATTAGCAGATATGAACTATTGTATATAGAATGGATAAACAACAAGGTCTTACTGTATAGCATTGGAAACTATATTCAATATCCTGTGATAAAACATAACAGAAAAGAATATGAAAAAGATATATATATGTAACTGAATTACTTTGCAGGACACCAGAAGGTAACAGAATATTGTAAATCAACTATACTTCAATAAAATAAATTTTAAAAAAGAATAACACTTCATGCCCAAGGTGGGAAAAATGCTAAGCATCATTTGAGCCTTCAGTGAGTCATAATCTTTTTGTGCTAGTAACATCAAAAATCACTGATCACAGACCACCATAACAAATATAATCATAATGAAAAAGTTGGAAAGACTTCGAGAACTACCAAAATGTGATACAAAGACATGAAGTGAGCAAATGCTGCTGGAAAAATGGCACTGATTGACTTGCTCAACTCAGGGTTGCCACAAACCTTTAATGTGTAAAAAAAAAGGCATTATCTGTGAAGCTCCATAAAGTGAGATGTGCCTATACTCAGTAAATACTAGCTATCATTATAATGGAGATTTTGTTTCTGAAATATTCATTCTGACAGTACTAGAATGAAATTTAAAAATTTTTCCTGGCCTCCACCACGGGTGTTTTATAAGCTTTTCTTTCCAGACAAAACCAGGAGGGAAGAGGTTCCAGACAAAACAGCAGAAAGGCTGTGGGGAGACAGAGCGCTCAGCTCCCTGAGGTCACTCAGCTGCACTCAAGCTCTCTTCCTATACTGCCCTTGACATTCCATTCCCATGTCACAGTCCCTGAAGAAAGTTTGTGTTCCAGAAACTCTAGTTTGGAAAAGCCAGAATAATGATAAGCATTTTCACAGCATTCTCCTATCAACAGCCTGCTTGTCACAGAGGGCAAGAAAACAATACACCCACGTCTAAGCACCCCAGCTGGTGTTAATCAGGGGCTCTAGTTGGCTTGATGCCAGATCTAATTGGATGGCATTTCCCTGTGAACGGCTTTTCACTGTCTGACTCTGGGACAATCGCAATGTGTGGTTTTATTGCTAAAGGGCTCAGTATTCAGAAGGAAATTGAACACTTTCCCATTGTTCTTCATGTTAGTTTTTTCCATTTTTTATTGTGGTAAAATACACATAGTATAAAACTGACCATCTTCACTATGTTTTTAAAATTGAAGTATCATTGATTTACAATATTTTGTTTGTTTCAGTTATATAGTTAAGTGATTCAGTTATATATATGTATTTCGGATTATTTTCCATTATAGGAACTTGATATTGAATATAGTTCCCTCCAGCCTGGTAGGCAAGGAGAGGGGAGGAGGAGGGAGAGGATGGGGGGGTGGGTAAAGATTTTTAAAAATGAATAGAGTTCCCTGTGCTATACATTAAATCCTTGTAGTGCACCATCTTCACCATTTCTAGGCATACAGTTAAGTGGTATTAAATTTATTCATGTGGTTTTGCAACCATCACCACCATCCATCACCATAACTCTTTCATTTTACAGAACCAAAACTCTATACTCATTAAAAAATAACTCTCCACTCCCCACTCTGCCCAGAGGCTGGCAACCATCATTCTACTTTCTTTCTCTATGACTTTGACTAGACTAAGTACCTCATGTAAGTGGAATCATTCAATATTTGTCTTTTTGTGACTGGCTTATTTCCCTTAGCATAATGTCCTGAAGGTTCATCCAGGTTATCACATAATGCAGAATTTTCTTCCTTTTTAAGGCTGAATAATATTTCATTGTAGGTATGTGCCATATTTTGCCTGTCCATTCATTGCTTGATCAATACTTGGGTTGTTTCCATGTTTCATTGTTGTTTAGTCTCTCAGTCATGTCTGACTCTTTGCGACCCTATGGACTGCAGTACACCAAGCCTCCCTGTCCTTCACCATTTCCCGGAGCTTGCTCAAACTCATGTCCATTGAGTCAGTGATGCCATCCAACCATCTCGTCCTCTATCATCCCCTTCTCCTCCCACCTTCAATCTTTCCCAGCATTAGGGTCTTTTCCAATGACCATTAAGGTCTTTTCCGTGTTTTAGCTATTGTGAATAATGCTGTTATGAACACGCATGTACAAATACCACTTTAGGACCTTGCTTTCAATTCTTTTGGGTGTATACCCATTAGTGGAATTGCTGGCTTACATGGTAGCTCTAGTTTAAATTTTCTGAGGAGCCTCCTTATTGTTTTTCACAGTGGTCGTACCATTTTACATTCCCACCAAGAGTGCACAAGGGTTTCAATTTCTTCATATCTTTGCCAGTCCTTCATAGCCATCCTTGTTGTTTTCATTTTTCCCTTTTTCTAATACTAATCACCCCCTAATGGGTGTGATGTTTTACATTAATACTAAGTTGCTTCAGAGTTTTCCATATGCTTTTGTCTAATATCCTTGTTTTAGGTATTTTATTTCTACTGGGATACCAGGCCACTCTTGTTAACCTTAAAAGTGAAAGAAACTGTTCCCTGGTAGCTCAAACAGTAAAGAATCTGCCTGCAGTGCGGGAGATCTAGGTTTGATACCTGGGTCGGAAAGATCCCCTAGAGAAGGGCATGGCAACACACTCCAATATTCTTGCCTGGAGAATTCCAAGGACAGAGGAGCCTGGCAGGCTCTTGTCCATGGGGTTACAAAGAGTCGGATACCAGACCACTTTTGTTAACCTTAACTTTCTGCATTTAACCTGTCCTTTCTCCACCAGAGGCATTCTCTAGGCATGCTGAAGTAGGGACTGGTGAATAAGGATACCTCCCACAACTGGATCTTTGGGTCCTACGGGAGGATGGTCTGCAGGTCGCTGTCACAGGGCCTTGAGGATGGGAGTCCTGGTGGTGAATGGAAGAATGTGTTGACCCTGAGAAAAACCACACATAGCTCACGCACACCGTCACAATGCCTTAACCCAGCAGTTCTCAACCTAGTGAATGATTTGTTCCCCAGGGGACTATGGCAATGTCTGAAGACATTTTTTTGTATCACAAGTGAGTGGGGGGAGGGGGGATAACTGGGGCTGAAGGTAGTACTGGCATCTAGTGGGCAGAAACCAGGGGTGCTCTATCCGTCCTACAATGCACAGGAGGCTTCTGTCCTCCCTACCTTCACCTCCTCCACAGAAAGAAAAATCTAGTCCAAAATATCAACAGTGCCAAGGCTACGGTGACTCAGCAGTCAGAGTGTCTGTGACATGCTCCTCACCCCAGTGTGCTCCCACCACACACTCCTGCTCCCCTCAGGGGGTCCTGTCTGCATTCCTACACTTGCCTTTCTTTTTTCCAACCTTGTGCCTTGGTGTAGTTCCCCCGGCCGGGAATGCTCTCTTATGCACCCTTCTGAACCCTGTCTTTTCTTCAAAACTCACAAAGCTCCACTCCTGTGAATTTGTCCTCAGCCTCCCTAGTCACGTAACCTCTCTGACTCTTCACTAAAGTGACAGCAGCTATTTCTCACCTGCAATGACTGGTAGGATGGCTGCTATATGATATATATAGCGTGCAAGCTATATATATTATAATACCCTCTGTATGTTGAAGGTTTTCAGTACATAGTTGAAGAACTGTCCACCTACACTGTCCAAAGCTTTTTCTTGCTGTTCCATTGAGAGTGGTTCTTTCACTGTAAGAAAAATGGTTGACTGAGGCCTGGGCATACCTTTGATGTAATAGGATTTGATTTACATGATCTAGAGATAGGAATTTTATAAATTTCTAACTCTTTTAGATTAGATATGGACTTCCCTAGTGGCTCAGTGGTTAAAAATCGGCTGCCACTGCAGGGAAACAGGTTCGATCCCTCATCTGGGAAGATCCCCCATGCCACGGAGTAGCTGAGCCCGTGTGCCGCAACTACTGAGCTTGTGCTCTAGCGAAGGCTGCAACTACTGAAGCCTGCACATCCTAGAGCCCATGCTCCACAAGAGAAACCACTGCGATGAGAAGCCCGCACACCGCAACAAAGAGCAGCGCCCTCTCTCGGAAACCAGAGAAAGCCAGTACAAAGCAACAAAGACCCCCAGCGCAGCCATAAATAAACAAATAGTCAGATAAACAACTGCCAGTCCTTCATGTGGAAGGTCTGTGGGTGAGTCAGTGAACATATAGGCATTGGGAAATAATGCAACACTGTTTGTCCAACTGTATGCCAGGCAACAGGGACCCAAGCTGACCTTGCTCTTCATTTTCCCCAGTGTCAGAAGAACAGTTTTACCTGTATGGAGGAGGCTGGAGGAGTGGCCGAGGCCAGACCTCTCTATGACATTCGATATTAGATACTCAGTTTAATTGTGTTACACTGAGCTGAAATATCTGTATGTGGCAGGTGGGGAGTCAGGGGTGGTTTGTAAAGAAGGGGAGAAAAAATTCTTTTAAAGGAAAAGTATGGGTCATGGTGTCATACGTGAGTGTGAATTTTAGTTCTTATTATGTCCCAGCTCTGAAACTTTAGGCAGTCTCTTTACCTTGCTGAGCCTTGGTTTAGCTTCTCATCTGTAAAATGGGGATATTGGGTCTACCTTGTTGTGGTTGCAGTGAGGGTTAATCATGCAAATAAATTGGCACAGTGTGGCATATTAGTAAGCTTACAATAATTTTTTTTCCTCTGCTTCACTTTCTCTTCTCAGCCAACAATGACATGATAACATTAATATTAGTAAAAAATAGCAAAAATGACATATTGTAATACTTTGTATTTTTGAAGAATTTTCATACTCAAATTTTCATCTGAGTTCCAACAGTCCCTTTAAAATAGCTGAAGTAGATATTTTAAATTCCATTTATCAGATAAGGAGACAACTCCAAGGTTCAAGTTGTAATGAAATAATAGAAATAATTTAGTTACAATTTCATAGAGGTCTTACCTACAAACCTAGAAATGGGTTGCTTTCCTGCACCCGAGTCTTCTTTCTCTACAACTTTTCCTTTATCTTTTTTTTCTTTCCTCTTTCCTTCCTCCCTCTCTCCCTACCCCCCTTCTTTCTTTTATTCATAGGTGTATGGGAAGGAACATTATATTCGTATACATTCTCTCCTTAGGTGTTCTTTTCCATACCCTGGTTTATAATTACCATTTATACATACATGACTCTACAAAGGTCTTTAGAACTCCCCTCTGAGTTCTAAACTAGTACATACATTCTTGCTGCCTATTCATCATCAAGTCTTGGAGTTCTTACATGTACCCCCAGTTGAACAAATGCAAATCTGATCCTGTAGTTCTCTCTGTTTATAACCCTTCAATTTTTCTCACTGCAGTAAGGAAAAGGCATCACCTTGTATCAGTCTCTGGTGGGGACCCACCTAGAATCCAGAGTTGGTATGAAAATTTTTTAAGGTGAAGACATAGTGGAATCAACAGATGCAGAAAGAAGCCTTCTTGGAGCTTCCCTTATCTGACTAAAAGCAGAAACTTCTGGAAAGTAAGGCTGCCACATATTCCGTCTTCAGGGCTGCTTTTGCTCCCTAAGAAGGATACCAAGAGTAAACTTACTGTAATCCCCTCTCTGGAGGAGTTTTTTGACCACGATGAAGTCAGTGAGACTGCTTGTGCCTGCATGAACAGCCACTATCACAAACTTTCTTTATATATATATATATATATATATATATACACTTATTTATTTATTTGACTGTGCTGAGTCTTAGCTGTAGCATGCAGAATTTTTAGTTGCAGCACATGGGATGTAGTTCCCTGAACAGGGATGGAACCCAGGCCCCCTGCTTTAGGAGCACGGAGTCTTAGCCACTGGACTATCAGGGAAATCCCACAAACTTTCTTATTTTCCATTCATTCGTCTGGAAACCCATTTTTCTTTCCTAAAGAAACTCATTCGTTCTTCTCATATAGGCCTTTTCTCCCCTTCCCTTTTCCTTACTAAGTTAGGAACATAAGCTTCTAACTTTAAACATTTATTGAGCTATTACTTCAGTAGTCTCCATTATGCATATGAGTGGTTTCTTTTCTCCTGCTAATCTGTCTTTTGTTAATTTAATTCACAAGCCCCCATGCTGAACATAAGAAGTTAGAGAAAAGGTCTTTCCTCCCAGACATCCTCTTGCTTTCTATGCTCCATAACACAGGCTCCTTTTTTGTCCCTTTAGTCCCTTTTAGTCCCTTTTAATTCCTCCTTCTAAAGACCTCTGCCCATATTCTTTCTTTTCCAGGAATGCTTTTCCCTTCTCTGTGTGTTAGTCGTTCAGTCATGTCTGACACTTTGCAACCCCATGGACTGTAGCCCGCCAGGCTCCTCTGTCCATGGGATTCTCCAGGCAAGAATACTGGAATGGGTTGCAATTCCCTTCTCCAGGGGTCTTCCTGCATTGCAGGCAGATTCCTTACTGCCTGAACCACAAGGGCATCTATTAACCTCTATTCATCCTTATAGCAGGATTCTCAGGTGGTTCAGTGGTAAAAATATCCTCTGGCCAATGCTCATGCCCATGGACAGAGGAGCCTGGTGGGCTACAGTCCACAGGCTTGCAAAAAGTCAGACACGACTGAGCAACTAGCACTTTTGAAACAGGAGGGAAGGGGCAGGGCACAACTTCTGAAAGAATAACATAACTCAAGGATACAACATAAACCAGTTGGATCATATGGGTCCAAGGTGGCAGACAAGTCAACTTTGACAAGACCTGATCCTCCATAAGCAAGCTAAATGACACACCCAGAGGTGCCATGACAGTTTCAAGTCACCATCAAAAGACCAAAAAGTGTGTGGTGGCTCAACTCCTGGAAATCTCCACCCATTCCCCAAAATTGTTGGAATAATCCTCCCACTTATTAGCCTATAAAATTACCCAGCCCATAATAGCTAGCTACACCAAATTTCGGGACCGCTAGACTCACCCTCTGCGATGGTCCACACTGTCTGAGGAGTGTGTTTCTCTCTAAATAAATCCATTTCTTACCTATCACTTTGTCTCTCACTGAATTCTTTCTGCCATGAGACATCAAGAACCTGAGCTTCATTAAGTCCTGAAACCAGGTACTGTGGTTTTGGCTGGGTTTGAGTACCAGCCACATGAGTTCAAGTCCCCATCTGAGGTAAACAGTTTTACTTTCACCTTCAATGCCTGTCAGTGAAGGAGAGCCGGATTCCATCCTTGGGTTGGAACGATCCCCTGGAGAAGAAAATGGCCACCCACTCCAGTATTCTTGCCTGGAGTGCCCCATGGACACTGTGGGCTACAGTCCATAGGATCACAGAGTCCAGTGTGACTGAGTGACTGAGCGTGCATGCACACATCCTCAGAGCTCAGTTCAAACAGCACCTCCCAAGGGAAGGCTTCTCTGACCGCCAGTTTCAGGCCCTCAAAGGAAAAGCTGCTTTTCCTTTTAGCACCTGTTGTAGCCACAATTAAAATTTGTATGATTATCTGATTAATATCTTCTCCTCCACTGTCAGCTTCTTGGTGATAAAGGTTCTATTTTTGCTCATTTTTGTATTCTAAGTTCCTAGCACAAAGTAGGCACACAGGAAAAACAAACTATTGAAGGAATGCATGAATAAATAAGGGGCTTCCCTTGTGTCTCGTTGGTAAAGAATCAGCCTGCAATGCGGGAGACCTGTTCAGTCCCTGGGTTGGGAAGATCCCCTGGAGAAGGGAAAGGCTACACACTCCAGGATTCTAGCCTGGAGAATTCCACGGACCGTATAGTCCATGGGATCGCAAAGAGTCAGACACGACTGAGCAACTTTCACTTTCACTTTCATGAATTAATGATTGAGGAAAACTCTACACATGACAGGCTACAACCACTACCTCCAAGATACCCCTTTCAAACTGAAGACACATGGATCTCCTACATCCCAGTTCTTGAGGTCTGATCTTGTAACTGGGGCAAAGCAGTTTTCAAACAGCCACTGCTAATGTGTGGGGACGTTGGTACTGTAAAGTGGCAATGATCCTGGTCATGGATTACGTGACAGTTTATTTGAGAAAGGTTGACCCAGAAAACCATCCTACAGCATGCAACATGCATGAGAGAACCAGATCCGAATCTAAAAATAGTTCCATCACTGGAATTGGAAACAGTGAGGATTCTGCCTCTCTCTTTGCAACTTCTACCTCTGAGGAGACTTTTACCTTTGACAGAACCCCAGGATGAGAATCCTGACCTGGTCAGACATGAGCTCATCTACTGTTCTCATTTTAAAAAGAGAAAATTAGGACCAGAGGGGCTTAGCGACTTGTCTCATGTAACCCAGTGAGTAGCTTGTAGAATCAGGGATCAGACTGGGACTTTCTGTTTCTCCTGCACAGTATGCTTGGGTTTGACACATCCGAGATTTGAGGCAGTGTTGACTTATAAAAGATGCACAATGTGAGCATGGCAAGTTAATTTTTGGGGGGGCAAAATGAGGACTGCAGCCTGGGAGATAGCACTTCAGATAGCTCTGAGAAACTTCTCCAAAGAGGTAGTGGGGGAAGGTCAATATATGTGATTTTGGTGAAGGTGGAGTTCACACAATCGAGCACTTATCTTACAAAAGATTTTCAGCTAGTCAGGAGGAGCTGATGTCACCATGAAGGGATTTAGTGCTTATCTAGATATGAAAGTGAAAGTCACTCATTCGTGTCCGACTCTTTGTGACCCCATGGACTATACAGTCCATGGAATTCACCAGGCCAGAATACGGGGATTGAACCCAGGTCTCCCGCATTGGCAGGCGGATTCTTTACCAGCTGAGCCACCAGGGAAGCCTCTTTCTAGATGTGAGGAGATGCAAAGATTGGGATCATTAAATCAGTTCCTGAAAATATCTAATCATCTAAAGACCTGTTCCACGAGTTTCCCTGGAGCACAAAGTGCCCCATTCTCCACCCTGAACTCCCTTCAGGGCGGGCCAACAGCTGCAGCAGTACAGGATCAGTCCCCACAGAGGCAGATGGCAAATGCCCTTGGCAAGCGCCAATTTATAGTTGACAGCAGCTGGGATGCTAAAGACCCTGCAAGGTCTATGTCCTTGTAGGTCACCCAGATGGGAGGCAGGAGAGCTGAGTTTAATTCCCACTTCTTTGGTTCACTGTCAAAATGAGCAGAAGTTTGGGTAGGGGGGATCTGAGCAAAGCGCTCAAGGTTCCAGAGGAAAACACCTAGGCTGGAGACTGAACTAGGGCAGTGTGGCAGACAGGAGCTTGGGTTCTGGGGTCTGGTCTTAGCTCTACCAGCTGACAGCTTGGGATATCACTTGGGCCATACACGCATCTCTCTGAACATTTGTTGAATGGGTTAATAATCCTGGCTTCAGCAATTGTGAGACTCAAATAAGATAATGTACTAAAGACTTTTAGCATGATGTCTAGCATCTAGTGGCCAATACATGGAGGTATAAATTGTTCATTTCTTTTCCAGTTTAAGTTCATAAATGTTTGTGGCCAGTCTGCTTTAAAGGCAAGCAGTCAGGGAGCAGGTAATTACTTGGGAGGGAAAAAACTCAGCCCTCTTTCTTTCCATTTGTTAATATACTTAATCAGGTTGCAGTCAAATCCTGCCGGCCAGCTGAGCCTCTTTCAGGGACTTTGCATATCTCCTCTCTGATCCAGGAGTCACAGTTCATCATCTGGAGCCATTTTTGTTTCCTCATTCCCAAATTCTGAAGTCGTTTTCTCTGTAACACTTAATCAGGGACAGAGTCCTGATACAGAGTGGGCCCTATAGAGCTCCTGGGCACAAATGCTTTCTGTGTCCCCCGTTTCTTTGATTATAGGAAACAACCTTCATTTAGCCTCCATGACTTTACCTGAGCTACAGCAAGCAGATTCAAGCAGTTGTTAATCAGGGAAAGGAGGAGCTGTGAGACCCAAGGGTCACTGGGACATGACTTAATGACTGAACAACAGCAATAGTGAGACCAGGGAGGAACAATCAATCAAGAGCAGCCTTGGGGCAAGGACCTGTTTCCCCAGCAGTGGATACATATAATATTTTTTAGCTATTTTGCAAACACGAAAACCCCCTCCAGGTGGGAGAAGTTAACATTAATGATGATATACTGCCTGCAAGCATGTAGACCCCAGACTAGCTGAACGGGAAAGCTGATGATGCTGACTCCTACTCACCTCACCACCAATCCATCAGAAAAATGTCCATAGGCTGATCAAGCCCTCTTTGATCAATTACCATAAAACTTCTCATCATTAACAGATGGTATATAAGCCCCAAATTCTAACTGCTTCTTTGAATCACACTTCTTTGTGAACTCCATGCGAACATGATTGAAATCCATCTTTTCTCTTGCTACTCTGTCTTTTGTCAGTTTAATTTCCAGATCTCCCAAACTTGAACCTAAAAGTGTAGGGGGAAGTTTTTTCTCCCTGACAGACAAGATCTGTATACATAAAGAAAAAAAAACAACACACACACACACACACAGTGTAAGAAATTATGTTTCCTGTTCTATTGGAGTGCTTTTTTTTTCTATCAAACATGAAATTCTTTCAAAAGAATTATTTCTGGTGCCCCTGCTTTACCAATGCCTAAATATATCTGTGTATTGGGTAATCCAAGTCTGAGCATTGTTAGTAATGATTTTACAGACCAGAAAGTAAAGGCTAGGAGTTGAGGGGCTATGTAGTCAGTTGGTAGGGGCTTTACAAGTAGCTCAAATGATAAAGAATCTGCTTGCAATACCAGAGACTGGGTTCGATCCCTGGGTCAGGAAGGACAAGGGCACAGCAACCCACTCCAGTATTCTTGCCTGGAGAATCCCATGGACTGTAGCCCGCCAGGCTCCTCTGTCTATGGAGTCACAGACAGTCGGACATGACTGAGCGACTAACACACACAGTCAGTTGGTAAGGAGTGGAGTCAGGATAAAGTTGAATCTGTAGACGGAGCTGAAGCCTCCTGTCTACACATCATCAGTGAACCCTGAGGCTGTTCCCAGTTTTTCATTGTGATTGAAGGCACTGAGATAAACATCTTTGGGCATGAAGCTACAGGCACGTGTAGCTCTGAATATTTCCACAGAAGTCCTCAGAGGTGGATTTTGAACTCAAAGCCTATGAACTCTTTTAGTATATGTTATTAAATTATCTGCTAACATTTTCTCATTTCTTAGGAAATCCAGCATTTGAACTTGATTTTCCTTGTGGTTACTGCTTCTACTTCAGAGAAAAAGTTTTGTTCAGGGAAAATAATATACAACTTAGAAATAAAGCAGAGAGATGTTTGTGTGACCTTTAATATCCATGAGATCATGCCCTAATAGGCCCAGCTGAGGGTCAGCTGATTCTTTGAAGAAACCTAACTTTATTGGATAAACAGTTGATTGCTATTGTTATTTTAACAATTTCACAGTTTGGGGAGGTCCTATTGCCTCCCAAGGACTCCCTAAATTAGAGAGCAGCCCCTAGATCAAAAACCCATGGAAAATACAATTTTGAGATCCTTTGTTCATCCCCAGCCTTTTGTTTCAAGGTTGCTTCAGACAACCAGTGTACTTTTGCCAGAAAATGGCAAATTTGGCTCATTTTCATGGGTCTTATGCATCAAGTCTGATGATCACATTTATCTGTCTGTTATGGTTAAGATGTCTTTGTCTTCCAAAATTTAGGAACAGAAAATGTGCTTCTCAAAGTCATGTTTTTTTCCTTGTTAGAAACTGGTAAGACTTAGCTATTGGTTTTTAGAGGAAAATTTGAAAGGCCTGGTCTGGGCCCCAGAAGTGGGATCAGAGAAAAGGCCGGGTAGACAGGGTTGGAGGTTGAATGCCTATCTTCCAGCTTAGAAGCTGGAAGTATTGCAGGAAAGGGGACTCCTTCCAGGGCCCGAGAGTGGGCTCTTGTCTAACACTTGGAAATGAATTGTCCCAGCAGACACACGTGCTGACAAAGCAAAAGACTTTATTAGGAAGGGGCATCTGGGCAGAGAGCAGCAGAGTAAGGGAACCCAGGAGAACTGCTCTGCCACTGGATCGCAGACTCAAATTTTATGGTAATGAGGTTAGTTTCCGGGTTGTCTCTGGCCAATCCTTCTGATTCAGAGTCCTTCCCGGTGGCGTGTGCATCTCTTAGCCAAGATGGATTCCAGCGTGAGGGTTTCCGGGAGGTTGGCAGGACATATCATCTCCTTCCTCCTCCTTTAGGTCTCTTCAGAATTCTTCCAGGTTAGTTTTGCAAGGCTCACTGCGGACTGATGTGTCCTCCCTCCTTTCTGCCCCTCCCGGATTCTCCTGGGTAGTTTTCGGTACCAGCACAATGTTCTTTATCAGGACCTCTGATTGCAAGACAACATAGGCAAGCAGTCATCATTGTGCCTGGCCAAGGCAGGCAATTTTGGTCAACAGTTCCCTGACAGAAGCCTGGGTAAGGGTTTGTGGTACTCTAGCTGGTGCTGGAAAGTCTGTGAAAGCTTCCAAAGGTTAAGTAGAGACCTGGGCTTGCAGGCTTCTGTCAACATTTGTTTAAGGGATTCTGTTGGGATGGAACCATGAGAGATCCCCAGAGTGGATGGGGAGAAGATAACAGCCTACAGTTTTTAGTTTTCCCAGCTCTGTACTTTCAGAGTTGGTTACCTGCAGAAGCTTATTTTTGTTTGTTTTTTTCTTAAAGGCACACGTGTTAGTGTCAGTATTTGTGTTTGACTCGTGACTAAAGCTGCAGCACGGACACTGGTGGCTCTTGTTTGTGCACCTGTAAATGAAAAAACCTTTGCCTTTCCCCACAGAGGAAAAGAAATCAACCACTTATGACTATCTGTTTGTAACTATAGCCCTGCGTATCTGTGATTGACTTCATTAGGAGAAGCTGGGATAACAGATGATAGAACTCTCTCATTTGTACTCATTATAGGGGCCTTAAGAGAAGGAAAAGAAATGCAAATAGGTATCAAGCTAACAATTAGCAGTTTGTTCTGAAAATGCACTGAGTATTTGTTTCAATCAAGTATGGTAAGACAAGCAGACGTGGAAATGATTATCATGGGTAGAAGTTCGTACTCACAGAATCCTAGAAACTGGAGGCAAGGCATGACATGCAGCGTCACATGGGGAAGCCCCAGGGTTGAGCAGGAGATGGAAGGGAGGAAATATGACCCAAGGTCTTCACTGGGATTTTCATGGGATGGAATGGGCAAGACAGGGTGGGTATGTTGAGTAAGCTTAGTATTAGAGTGAACAATTTTGGTGGCTCTGGGCTGTAGAGGTGGTCCCTAGTTGTCTGATGTCCAGCCCTAAGGTGAGTTAGTGCCAGGGGAATATTGATTTGGTGTGTGACAGTTTGATCAAAGAAATAGTTGGGGACGTGGGCTCTAGGATGGTTGATGTCTATATCAAAGGTGTGAATGCCGGGATGGGGGCTGTTTGCTTTCTAGGAATTAGTCCTGGGAGGGGCAGTCTGTCCAAGATCAAGGCCTCAAATGCTTTATCATTTTGAACATGAATATAGAAAATTAGAAAATAGAGTCAATATACAGCCATTTAAAAAGTACTAAGGAAAACTTCCATGACTTATTTTAAATATTTGATAAATGAATGCAGAATTATATCTGGAGCCACATTCACTAATACTTTTAATAGAGGTGAATCCTTGAACAGACAAGACTGATTTGATCATTTTGATTTAAAAACAGTTGTTTACTTTATCCTGATTTTATCACAATGTGGAGTGTGACATAAATGTACACCTCAGTTTAGGGAAGATTTGGTGGGGGTTGTTTGGTTTTGTTTTCTTTGGAAAGCCTAATGAATTTGGACTTCCTAAGTTTTTGATACTGGATAGTATTGGTTAGCGGAGAAGGCAATGGCACCCCACTCCAGTACTCTTGCCTGGAAAATCCCACGGACGGAGGAGCCTGGTAGGCTGCAGTCCATGGGGTCGTGAAGAATCGGACATGACTGAGCAACTTCACTTTCACTTTTCACTTTTACGCATTGGAGAAGGAAATGGCAACCCACTCCAGTGTTCTTGCCTGGAGAATCCCAGGGATGGGGTCACACAGAGTCGGACACGACTGAAGTGACTTAGCAGTAGCAGTATTGGTTAGACAATTATCACCCCTGGTCAGCAGCATCCAACTCAGCTTGTCTGGTTCCACTCTGACAGTCAGGGTTCAGAGGCCATCGGGAGATGGAAACTATCCCATTTTATTATAACAGAGTTCAGAATAAATGATCGTTGCTTAGTCGTAAAATGGTAACTGACAAGGCAAAGAGAGAGCTGAGCATGGCTTGCTCTCTGAATCCAGCCAGTGTCTCTGAGGGAAGTGCAGTGAAGGTGATTCTGCTGCTCTCTGGAAGGAACTGTCACTGCCAGCTGGCAACACGTTGCTGGGGTGACTCCATCAGGAACAGGTAACAAACAGGAAGGAGCAAATCCCATGTCCCTGCTCCAGCCCTGAAGGCTCCTGCAATTACCTACCATTAGCAGAGACGATCAGGAGCAGCTGGCAAAGAAGAAAAATGCTTGTGTAGAGCCCAGCCAGCATCACAAGTGAAATATAAAGGCTGGATTGGGAGCTGAGAGGTAATAGCTTAATAACTGATATACCTGGCTTTTCCTAGTTTCTCATTAATGTCCTAGTAAATGAACCAGAGGTGTAATTTCTTTACACTTCTCTTATTAGCAGTCATCTTCCCTTTCAAGAGTTCAGACTTTTGGTTTTCTGGCATAATACCTATCTGCTGCTTTTCTGTGTGCAAAACAGTTTCCTGTGTATATTATAGCAGCTGGGTTTTTGGTCATCTTTTACTGTGATGTTTCATAGCCTTCCTATCCAGGGCATAAGATCTTTAAAAGGCAGTGTTGTGCAGGGTCAGGACCACCAGGTTAAGAAGAACTGAATGCTTACACACTGAATGAATGATGTGGCTTCTTAAAAGAACTTCTTCTTTGTCATCATTGTTCTCCTTCTCATGCACAATTCTGCCTCCTCTCCACATGCAGCCAGTCAAGAATGGTCATCTACTTCATCTCTAGGCTGGGGCAGGGCAATAATTTGCTTTGAATGACTGGGTTAAAAATATCTGCTATCAATAAGCTTGGAAACAGGAGGTTTCAAGGTCTTTCTCTGCAGGACTCAGGGCTGAGAAAGAATTCTCAAGCTCACTGGGGTAGGCTTGCAATAACAGATAGCTACACAGCCTGAACACCAAGAAAAAAACGCCTGGGAGAGAGGGAAATTTCATGAGGTGGACTTACTATGATCAATGAAGAGCTATGCGGCTGATTTCATGCTTACAGGACACAATATATACTACTTTCCTGTACTGCAGCAAGCAAGTACACCACTTCCTGGGGAAGTTCCATGGCAAGGAGAGAGGTGACAGGAAACAGCACTTATAATTTTGAACTCAGTGTAAATTAGGCTTCCTTAAACACTGCTTACTGGAAACAGCTCAAATGTCCTCTAGCTGATGAATGGATAAACACGTCATATAAACACAATGGTGTATATCCACATAATGGAAATCTTGTTCAGCAACAAAAAGAATTGAAGTATTAATCCCTGCTACAACATGGATGGGCCTTGAAAACATATTATGGGAAAGGAGCCAATCAGAAAACCACATATTGTATGATTCCATTTATATGAAATATCCACAACAGACAAAGCTGTAGAGACAGAAGGTAGATTAGCAGTTGCCAAGGGCTGAAGAGAGGGAGGGATGAAAGTGACTGCTAGTAGGTACAGATTATATATATATATATATATATATATATATATAAATGAATTTTTTATTGTCATCATTGCAGTCAGGAAAGTATGTGAGAATGATACCATTTCACAATTAACAGGATAATAGAAGGTCAGAATAATTTATATAGTGACAAATTTAAAATATATATCTTTAGCTATAATAGTATTTTTAATACCTTCTCCTATCAGAGCTGCTGATTAATTGTAAATGGGACTGATTTATTTCCCCTTTAGTTCCTTGGCCTGCACAGTCTCTGACAGATGTGTTCACAGCAGTTTATTGTTAGCAATATGGTCTGAAGTAGACAGCGGTAAAAAGAACTGAGGAGTCTGGATGAACCACCAACAATATAATCAATCCTGAACACGGGGGAACTGGATGAAACATAAAAATATATCACTACAATGAATGTCCAATGGTTTCAAATAAAATCAAGAATGGATTTCATTTTTAGCCCAGGAACCCCACATTTAAAACATTGTTGAAATATATTTTCACATTTGCAATCATGCCATCACTGAAATATATGTGACAGCTCAAAAATCCCAGAAAATGTAGTGCCTAAGAAGAGATCAGATGCATGAAGCTGGAAATGAAATTCACTGGAAGTAGGCTATGAAATAGCATTCTTGTTTTCATGGTGCTAATACACCTTTCAGTGACACTGTGCATATTTAACTGAAGGTAACAGTCCATGGGGTCACAAAGAATCAAGCATGACTTAGCAACTGAACAACAATAATTTTGTACTAAACAACAAATAATTCATGGTGACCGGCTAGCCTCTACATACACTGGTATAAATTAATTCATGTCCAAAAAAGCATGTAAACACAACGTAATTGTGAATGTGCTCTTCCAACAGTTGAATGTTGTATTAGTAACGCCATTTAATGTTTTTTACCTCTTCTTTGGGTTTAATTTGGTATTTAGGACAAATAGGATATTAAAGGCAAGATAACTATAATGAACCATGAAATTACAGATGTTCAAGCTGGATTTTAAAATGGCAGAGGAACCAGAGATCAAATTGCCAACATCTGTTGGATCATCAAAAAAGCAAGAGTTCCAGAAAAACACCTACTTCTGCTTCATTGACTACACCAAAGCCTTTGACTGTGTGGATCACTGCAAACTGGATAATTCTTAAAGAGATGGGAATACCAGGCCACCTGACCTGCCTCCTGAGAAACCTGTATGCAGGTCAGGAAACAACAGTTAGAACTGGACATGGAACAACAGACTGGTTCCAAATCAGGAAAGGAGTACGTCAAGGCTGTTTATTGTCACCCTGCTTATTTAACTTATATGCAGAGTACATCATGAGAAACGCTGGGCTGGATGAAGCACAAGCTGGAATCAAGATTGCCAGGAGAAATATCAATAACCTCAGATATGCAGATGATGCCACCCTTATGGCAGAAAGTGAAGAACTAAAGAGCCTCTTGATGAAAGTGAAAGAGGAGAGTGAAAAAGTTGGCTTAAAACTCAACATCCAGAAAACTAAGATCATGGCATCTGGTCCCATCCCTTCATGGCAAATAGATGGGGAAACAATGGTGACAGACTTTACTTTGGGGGGCTTCAAAATCACTGCAGATGGTGACTGCAGCCATGGAATTAAAAGATGCTTGCTCCTTGGAAGAAAAGTTATAACCAACCTAGACAGCATGTTAAAAGGCAGAGACATTGCTTTGCCAACAAAGGTCCATCTACTCAAAGCTATGGTTTTTCCAGTAGTCATGTATGGATGTGAAAGTTGGACTATAAAGAAAGCTGAGTGCCAAAGAATTGATGCTTTTGAGCTTTTGAGCTGTGGTGTTGGGGAAGACTCTTGAGAGTCCCTTGGACTGCAAGGAGATCCAACCAGTCCATCCTAAAGGAGATCAGTCCTGGGTGTTCACTGGAAGGACTGATGCTGAAGCTGAAACTCCAATACTTTGGGCACCTCATGTGAAGAGCTGATTCATTGGAAAAGACCCTGATGCTGGGAGGGATTGGGGGCAGAAGGAGAAGGGGACAACAGAGGAGATAGTTGGATGGCATTACTGACTCCATGGACATGAGTTTGAGTAAACTCCAGGAGTTTGTGATGGACAGGGAAGCCTGGCATGCTGCAGTCCATGGGGTCACAGAGTCGGACATGAGTAAGCAGCTGAACTGAACTGAATGATATTTGTCTTCTTTTTTAATTGAAATATAGTTGACTATAATATTATACATTATAGGCATACAATATAATGATATACAATTTTTAAAGGTTATACTTCATTTATAGGTATTAGCAAATATTGGCTATATTTCTTGTGTTGTACAATATATATCTGTAGTTTATTTTATACCTAACAGTTTGAGGTACAGGGTTTGCGGGGGAGATGATGACAATGTTCTGGAATTAGACAATGGTGATGGTTGCACAACCTTGTACTAAAACCACTGAATCAGTTCAGTTCAGTTCAGAACTCATGTTCATTGAATCAGTGATGTCATCCTCTGCCATCCCCTTCTCCTCCCACCTTCAATCTTCCCCAGCATCAGGGTCTTTTCTAATGAGTCAGTTCTTTGCATCAGTGTGGCCAAAGGATTAGAATGTCAACTTCAGCATCAGTCCTTCCAATGAATATATTCAGGACTTATTTCCTTTAGGATGGACTGGTTGGATCTCCTTGCAGTCCAAGGGACTCTCAAGAGTCTTCTCCAACACCACAGCTCAAAAGCCTCAATTCTTCGGCACTCAGCTTTCTTCACAGTCCAACTCTCACATCCATACATGACCACTGGAAAAACCACAGCTTTGAGTAGACGGAACTTTGTTGGCAAAGGAATGTCTCTGCTTTTTAACATGCTGTCTAGGGTTGGTCATAACTTTTCTTCCAAGGAGCAAGCATCTTTTAATTCCATGGCTGCAGTCACCATCTGCAGTGATTTTGAAGCCCCCCAAAATAAAGTCTGTCACCATTGTTTCCCCATCTATTTGCCATGAAGTGATGGGACCAGATGCCATGATCTTAGTTTTCTGGATGTTGAGTTTTAAGCCAACTTTTTCACTCTCCTCTTTCACTTTCATCAAGAGGCTCTTTAGTTCTTCACTTTCTGCCATAAGGGTGGCATCATCTGCATATCTGAGGTTATTGATATTTCTCCTGGCAATCTTGATTCCAGCTTCATCCAGCCCAGCGTTTCTCATGATGTACTCTGCATGTAAGTTAAATAAGCAGGGTGACAATAAACAGCCTTGACGTACTCCTTTCCTGATTTGGAACCAGTTCTAACTGTTGTTTCCTGACCTGCATACAGGTTTCTCAGGAGGCAGGTCAGGTGGCCTGGTATTCCCATCTCTTTAAGAATTATCCACAGTTTGCTGTGATCCACACAGTCAAAGGCTTTGGCATAGTCCTCAGTGATCAATGCAAAGAAATAGAGGAAAAACCACTGAATATTACACATTAAATGATGAATTTTATACTATGCAAATTATATCTCAATTGTTTCTAAAATGAAAAAAAATAATAATACTGTAAAAAAAAATCAAAAACCGTTCATTAGCACCATGAATTTTCTGTAGGTTTTTAAATAACCAAATGCTACCATGGTTTTAATTCAATAACATGGCAATGGCAACCGAGTTAAGAAGTTGGCGGCAAATGTGGGTTTTATAAGGTTCCTCCCATAGAAGTTTGAAGCCAGAGTTTATTTCAGACTCAGATTGGAAGGTGTGGCCAGATAACTTGAGAAGCTGTGACAGTAGGTGTATTGTGTCTGAGCAGTTATAGCATTTCTTCCCAGTAGAGGTGATTATCTCTTTAGATGTAAGTTATTGAAAGAGAAGAACCATATTTTCTCCATCTCTATGTTCCTTATGCATAACATGAAGATAAATGTCTTCCTTTTTTCCTTAATATGGCAGAGAGTGAAGAGGAACTAAAAAAC
Source organism: Dama dama (assembly GCF_033118175.1). NCBI lineage: Eukaryota > Metazoa > Chordata > Mammalia > Artiodactyla > Cervidae > Dama > Dama dama. Next base: position 74,261,212 of record NC_083691.1, read on the forward strand.
CTTTTGATGAAAGTGAAAGAGGAGAGCGAAAAAATTGGCTTAAAGCTCAACATTCAGAAAACTAAGATCATGGCATCTGGTCCCATCACTTCATGGCAAATAGATGGAGAAACAGTGGAAACAGTGTCAGACTTTATTTTTTTGGGCTCCAAAATCACTGTAGATGGTGATTGCAGCCATGAAATTAAAAGATGCTTACTCCTTGGAAGGAAAGTTATGACCAACCTAGACAACATATTAAAAAGCAGAGACATTACTTTGCCAACAAAAGTCCATCTAGTCAAGGCTATGGTTTTTCCAGTGGTCATGTATGAATGTGAGAGTTGGACTGTGAAGAAAGCTGAGTGCCGAAGAATTGATGCTTTTGAACTGTGGTGTTGGAGAAGACTCTTGAGAGTCCCTTGGACTGCAAGGAGATCCAACCAGTCCATCCTAAAGGAGATCAGTCCTGGGTGTTCACTGGAAGGACTGATGCTGAAGCTGAAACTCTAATACTTTGGGCACCTCATGCGAAGAGTTGACTCATTGGAAAAGACCCTGATGCTGGGAGGGATTGGGGGCAGGAGGAGAAGAGGACGACAGAGGATGAGATGGCTGGATGGCATCACCGACTCGATGGACATGTGTTTGAGTAAACTCTGGGAGTTTGCGATGGACAGGGAGGCCTGGTGTGCTGCGATTCATGGGTTCACAAAGAGTCAGACACGACTGAGTGACTGAACTGAACTGAAGAGAAAAAAATGCAGCTCCATAAAACCCAAGAGTTTGATCCATTTAATTAAATAGCAGGACCAAATACTATCACCCTCTCCCTTCAAAAGAACAGGGCATAGGAATTCATATAAAAAATAGTTAAGGAAATGCACATTCCAGTTACTAGGGACCTTTGGCTTGGATATTCTTTGACTGAGCTGAAATACAGAGCACTTTAACTTTTTCCTCATGTTTCTACTTTTTGCTGCTTTTGCCTGTGTGAGATCCTTTTATCTCAGGATTCTTGCCTTTGCAAGAGAAAGAAGAAATTCAACTCAGACTTCCAGAAGCTTCAGTTAGAAGGGAGCCAAGGAGATGCAGAGTAGATGTGCCAAGCAGGGGTCCCATGCCCATCACTGGGACTGCAGAGGCCTGGGCATGTCACCAGGACAAGCATAATTTGGCAGAGTTCCAAACAGTTCACTGTCCCCGTCCCCGTTTGCTTTGATGTATTATTAACTGTATTAGTCATCTAATGTTGCATAGCAAATTACCCCCAAAGTTACTAATTTAAAACAGTAAACACTTATCTTATATGATCTATTGGCCAGGAATTCGGGAATAGTGTAGCTGAGTGGTTCTGGCTCTGGATCTCTCATAAGACGTCAGTTGGGGCTATCGTCATCTGAAGGCATGTTGGGGGCTGGAGGATCCACTTCTAACTTGGTTCTGTCACATGAATGGCAAGTTCATGCTGGCTGTTAGCAGAAAGCATCAATTCATCACCATACGGGCTGCTCCAGAGGGCAGCTCGAGGGTCCTCACCACATGGCAACGGGCTTCTGCCAGAGTATGTGATCCCAGAGGCCAGATAAATGTTTGGAAATGTGCTACATTATTCTAGTAATTATTCTAGGTGGAAGCTGCAGTGTCTTTTATGACCGAGTCTCTGAAGTTACATTCCACCACGTCCACAATAGCCTACTGATCACACAGGTCAGCCCATGGTGTGAAGGATCTATACAAGGTTGTGAATATCAGGAGCTGAACCATGGCTGACCACTACATAAGCCATAAGAGAAAGGGTCATTTTAATGGAGTTAACTCTAAGTTTCCCGTCTGTGTCCCTTAATACAAACCTGAAATCCTGGTTGTGAAACTTCAAAAGAGCATACTGCACCGCTGGCAGAAGATCCAGAGGAAATCCATCGAGGCAGGAAAATCCACTGAGGATAGTGTAGGAAGGATTTAGACTCACCCATCAGGAAAAAAGACAACAACTTGAATGGAGTCTACAAAACAGCTGGAAGAGAGCCCATTTTGCCAAAATACACAGGAATACAGTAAGGCTCCCTTTTTAAAACCAGAGAGTTGTAGGAACATTCAAAGCTTCCCTCCAATGAACCCTACTGTGTTGGGGTACTCAGGGTTGAGAATGCAGACAACACTGCCTGAGATGAGGTCAAAAGCATCACCATGGTTCCTCCATACTGCTCCTCAGCAGGCTGCCTAGATTTCAAACACTGTCCGTGGGGTGCCACATGCCCAGTTTCCTGTGTCCCTGAGACCAGGTCCTATTTATGCCAGGATCCCAGGAGCCCTTGTTAGAAGAAAGCAACTGAAAGGATCTGGGCATCTCACTCTGCAACTGTTTTCCTTGTCAGTTGTTTTGTTTGGTAGCTTTGGTGTTGAGGTTTCCTGGGTGGGGTTGTCACACTAGACCAAACAAAGTCTGGCTCGCATGCAGGGTAAGGGCTAGACCTCCTTCTTCCACAGAGTTGTGGTTTGAGCATGGGATAGCTTTCCATTTCTTTGAGTCATCTTTGATTTCCTTTATCAACGTTTCATTGTTCTCAGCATAAGTCTTTCACCTCCTTTGTTAGGTTTATTCATAAGTATTTTCTTTTTTTTAAATGCTATTTTAAAAGGGATTGTTTGTTTACATTCCCTTTCTGATATTCCATTGTTAGTATAAAGAAATGCAACTGAGTTCTGTATATTAATCTTTTATCTTGCTACTTTACTGAATTCATATATCAGTTCTAGTAGTTTTGGTATGGCGTCTTCAGGATTTTCTACATATAGTATCATGTTATTTGCATATGATGACAATTTTACCTCTTCCATACCAATTTGAATACATTTTATTTCTTTTTATTGTCTGATTGAGGTGGTTAGGACTTCCAACACTGTTGAAAAGAAGTGGTGAGAAGGGGCATCCTTTTCTTGTTCTAGATTTTAGCAGGAAGAATTTCAGCTTTTTACCATTGAGTATTATATTGGCCATGGGTTTGTCATAAATAGCTTTTATTATGTTCAGATATATTCTCTCTATATCCACTTTTGTAAGGGCTTTTATTATGAATGGATGTTGAATTTTATCAAATGCTTTTTCTGCATCTCTTGCGAGGATCCTGTGGTTTTTGTCTTCTTTTGTTGATGTGGTGTGTGGCTTTGAGAGACTGGAGTTGTCACAGGGTGGCATGTGTGTATGTATGTATGTACTTGTGTGTGTGTATTGGGCTCCTAAAGCTCTAGTTGTTGCCTGCAGGCTGGGATATTGTAGAGAAATTACTACCAACAAAACTATACCATGGTTGAGCATTTGTGTTTATATTTTGTATAAATATAGCAGATCCAAATGATTTGTGTTGTGAGTAGGAATGCAAGGTTCAGGAAGAAAACTAGGGGAAAATGGAAAAACCCTCTTCTTCCCAAAGTTCTTGGACTGTTCTGGCCCTATGATTCTAAGTTATGTTTTGTGCTTTATGCCTACACGTGTCTCCTTTGTCCCCAGAACCAAGATGGAGGTGTTTGTGGCACTGGCAGCCACAATCTACAGGCAATCTACAGGCAGATTTGGGATGAGTGTCTTTACACTATGCTTTAGGATGACTGTACCTGGTCCTGAGTCAGGAAACGAAGAGCCTAGGGCTGATCCTAACAATGTCCTGGGTTTGCATCCTGCTTCTGTCTCCAGCCAACTCTCTGAGCCTTAGTTTTGTCATTTAAATCAGAGGTGATAGGACTGGTCCAGCCCATCACAAAGGCTTGTGTGGACAATCCACTGGGATAATGAAGGTGAAAGAGGTATAAGTGTGTATGGTATTTTTTTGGTCAGACACAGGTGAATAAGTCATGTCAGACTGTCTGCTGCTGAGCCTTGCCCATCTGATTAGGAGAGGAGCTTGTCAGTCTATACTACCTGCCATAATAATTGTTCCCAAAACCAGGACAACTGACAGGGCTAGGGCAGGCTTTGTGGGGCTCAAAGCTTACACAATTTGGGGATAATTTCCATGAGGAAAAAGTTGTGAACATATAACCTGAGCCTCTCCAAGATCTTGAAAGGGGCCCATGCAAGTAGGGGAGGCTGAAGCTTCTTTAATTTCAAGATAATTTTGCTTCTAGCTTCTGAACTTGATGTGTGTCTGAGATCTGAGCATCACTCGAAGTAGACCAAGGTTTGAATAACACTTCCCCCACTGCATTTTCTAGGTTAGGAATTTCAGGAGTCTTCCCAAATATTGAAGCTAAATCCCACTGTGAGATACTTTGAGCAGCCCTTGGCTGCTCCTCAATTCACTCAGGGTCAGTTCTTCCTCTGATCATGATGCCTCCCCCTAGGATCCTTGAGAGGTCAAAGCCAAAGCCCTCATTTAGCAGGCAGAGGAAATGTGGCCCAGAAATGGGGAGTGACTCACCTGAGGTCACACAGCCTGTGAACGGCAGAGCTTAGAGAGGAAACTGGAGCCCCTGGGTCCCATGGAGAGTCTCTTTCCCCCATGTCCCCTTGAATCTAAGTCTTCCTGAAGTTATTCCTGACTGTCACCCTGTCACCCATCAAGAATCTGCTGCCATTGAGCCTGTTTGGCCTCAGGTCTCTGTAACCAGACTGCAGACCCCTGTCTGGGCTTGGCTACATCTTCTGTCACTTCCTCTGGATTCTGCAGCACCTCCACACACCTGATACGTGGTTCTGGGTCAGAATCCTGGCTTTCCTCTCCTGTCCTGTTTCACTAGGATTAACTGGGCTATGCCTGACAGTGTCCACATAGGCCCGGGGGAGCCCCGAGGGGCAAAGCTCACCCTCCATCACCTTCACATGCCCCTAGCCCTGCACATTCACAAAGGCAGCCAACCAGCCGCTTTCCTATACTTTCTATCCTTACCACGGTGTCATATTTAGCTGGTATCCTCAGGGCTGTGTCTGACCCTTCCCTCCTGACCCCTATTTCCCTGGAGCCCAGATCCCAACCAGCAGCCTGGCAAGAGAGCATCAGACAGATTGAGGCTGAGGGTTGGCTGAATGTGTCGTTCCTTAGGCTACCTGTGGCCCTCCTACTTCACTCCCTCTCAAATGAAAATAAGGCCTAAATAGAGAAAGAGATACTCAGAGCTAATGGTATAGTTGAAGCATCAGTGTGAAAGATCTTGGGGGCAGTTTTCACCTCTGAAGCAGAGAACTGTCTGTTCTGCACAGATGTAGGAAAAGTCTATCTGAGATGGGAGAATAATCAAAGAAAAATAATAGCTAGCATTTTCGAGTACATAGCCCGAGCAAGGTATTTTGTTAAGCACTTTGCAACCATTTTCTCATTTTCTTCTCCAAGAGACAAATTGCTGCAGAATTGCAGATGGATTAGGTGCCCAAAGGAGAGGCTTCTAAATATTTAAGCCAGCATTCCTTCTTTCTTCTTTCTCATTTTATTTGAGGATCCTGATTTTATTTGAGATGGTAATATACTCAGAGAAAAGTCTATGTTTCTCAGACTCCTTTGCAGCTATGTGATTACGATCTGGCCAGTGAGATTTCAAGGAAATGTTCAGGACTTAGGCTCCATAAAGGAAGTGCAACTCTTTTATCCTTCCCCTTTCTTCCTTGCTGCTTCTGAGAATTCACAGATATTGGCTGGAATTCTAGCAGTCAGTGGACCTAGGATGGAAGTCATGCATGGTGGAATAGAAAGATTGAAGAAGCCTAGATCCCTATGGAACCTTCTTAGTAGCTGAGCACCAGTCTACCCGTGGACTTCTATGTGAAATAATAAAAACGTATGTTTTTAAGCAACTGAAGTTTCTATTTCTTAAAGCTGAACAAAATTCCTAACTGATACAGGATCTTAGACACCAAGATTGAGCAAAATGTGTTGGGAAAATTGGATTACACATGCAAAACAATGCAGTTGGGTCTTATCTAAGACCATAAACAAAATTAACTCAAGACAGACCAAGTGTAGACATAAGAGCTAAAACTATAAAACTCTTAGAAGGGGGGACTTCTCTAGGGACCCAGTGATTAAAAATCCACCTGCCAATGCAGGGGAGAAGGGTTCAATTCCTGGTTTGGGAAGATTCCACATGTAGCAGGGCAACTAAGCCCATGTGCCATAAGTACTGTAGAACCTGAAAGCCACAAGTACTGAAGCCTGTGCACTCCAGGGCCGGTGCTCTGCAACAAGAGAAACCACCGCAATGAGAAGTCTAAGCACTGCAACGAAGAGTAGCCCCCAATTGCTGCAACTAGAGAAAGCCCGCATGCAGCAATGAAGACCCAGCGCAGCCAAAATAAATAAATAAATAAAAATAAAAAATATAATAAGGTAACTTTAAACATAGTAAAAAAAAAAAAAACTCTTAGAAGAAAACATAGGAGAAAAGCTTTAAGACAGTGGATTTGACAATGATTTCTTGAATAGGACAGCAAAGGCATAGGCAACAAAAGAAAAAATAGACAATTTGGACTTCATCAAAATTAAAATCTTTTGTAGATCAAAGGAAACCAACAACAGAATACTAGAGAACAACCCACAGGATGGGAGACAATATTTGCACATCATATATCTGATAAGGCATTAATATCCAGAATATAGAAAGAGATCCTAAAACATAATAACCAAAACCAGAACAACTCAATTCAAAAATGGGCAAAGGACCAGAACAGACATTTCTCCAAAGAAGATATTCGAATGGCCAGTAAGCACATGAAAAGATGTTTAACATCACTAATCATTAGAAAGTGAAAGTGAAGTCACTCAGTCGTGTCCAACTCTTTGTGACCCCGTGGACTGTAGCCTACCAGGCTCCTCTGTCCATGGGATTCTCCAGGCAAGAATACTGGAGTGGGTTGCCATTTCCTTTGCAAATTAAAACTACAATAAGATACTGTTAATACTTCACACCCTGTAGGATGATTGTTATCAGAAAGAGCAGAAAACAAGTTTTGGTGCAGATGTGAAAAAACTGGAACCTTTGGAAATGTAAATGGAGCAGCCACTATGGAAAGCACTATGGTGGGTCCCCCCAAAAAATCAAACATAGAATTATCAACCAGCAGTTTCCCTTTTGGGTGATTATATATTAAAAAAACTGAAAGCAGGAACTGGAAGACAGATTTGTACACCCATGATCATAGCAGCATTAGTCACAATAGCCAGAAAGTGGAAGCAACCCAAGTATCCATCAGTGGATGAATGGATAAACAAAATATGGTACACAATGGAATATTATTCAGCCTTAAAAACAAAGGACATTCTGACACATGCCACAACATGGATGAACCTTGAAGACATTATGCTAAAAGGAAGAAGCCAGACACAAAAGGCCAAATACTGGTGATTCACTTATATGAGGTATCCAGAGTAGTCAAACTTATAGAGACAGAACAGAGTGGTGGTTACCAGGGTTTTGGGTGAAGTGAGTAACAGACAGTAACTATTCAAATGATTATGGAATTTGAGTTTGGGACCATGAAAAAATTTTGGAGATGGATGGAGCATGTGGTTGCATAAAAATATGGAAGTACTTAATACCACTGAACTGTATACTTGCGTGCATGCTAAGTCACTTCAGCCGTGTCTGATTCTTTGTGATCCCACAGACTGCAGCCTGCCAGGCTTCCCTGTCCATGGGATTCTCCAGGCAAGAATACTGGAATGGGTTGCCATGCCCACCTCCAGAACTGTACACTGAAAAATAGTTAAAGTGGAAAATCTTATATTACATATATTATGCCACAATAAAAAATTTAATTATCAGTCAATTACTTAGGGGGTCCAACCCCCTTAGAAATAGATGAGCCAAGAAAGTATTTGCTCTGAATCACAGTTACCTGAGTAGCCAGAAGGACTAAATCAAGGTATCCCCCATTTGGTCCGAAGGCCTGCCTCAAGGCCCTATGTTTTGTGGAAGAGGTTTCATCACCTATCCTATCTCTGAATCTTAGAAACACTTTTAAACATTTGGTTACCCACTTGGTGTCTCTACCTTGAGTCGGAACAGTTCTCTCTTCTGCAAAGGTGGGAAAGAAGAAATGGGGTGGTGGATGGGGGTGTGGCCCTATGTATAGGACAGTGAAGACACCTGCTCTGAGTACAGGTAAGGAAGGCAGCGGCCCTTTCTTTCACGGGGATGAGGAATTCTGTGAGAACTTTGCTGGTGATGGATTGTCTCCTTGTCCTGCTCCAGGGTGGGTTCTGTGGTCAGAGCTTCCCCACTTCCAACACCCCTCTCTCCTCACGCACAGCTCCGGCCTACCAGCTGCTCGGGACTCTAGGGTACTTGGCCTCCCAAGCTAGGCTAGAAATTCTCTGAGAGCAAGGATCACATCTTTGCAAATGCCAGTTTCTGTCACCCACTTCCCAACCCTCCCAGCATCTCATCCAGGAGCCTCCAGGGGATTTTGCTTCCTGCTCCCAAGCTCACATATCTTGTTTGAAGGTACACCTTGGAAAAGCCCCTGGTTATTCTCTGGATAATGCCAGAGAGGTCCGGGAAGGCCACATCTGGGGAGAGATAGTTGGGGAGAACTTGGGTGAGCCCTGGGAGTAGGCATCAGGATCAGTCCAGGGTCTGAGCGATGCAGCAACTCCAAAGACCCCAGAAGATGGGCTGGAATCCCATCAGGTACCTTCAGGTGGTCCTGAAAGCTGTCTCCTAGAGAAAGAGTCAAACACCATGGACATTAGTGGGACTGACTCTGAGGAGGTCCACTGCCACCTTCGTGCCCAGTAGGATTTCCACTGTTCTGGCCCCACGTGGGGTGGATTTCCCCCAACCTTGCCCTGACCTTCTCTATGTCTCCAAGGCTTGAGGTTGATTGCAGGAGGAGAAGGAGGGTTTATAGAGTGCTAGCCAAGGAACACTTGCCCCACCACCCATACCTTTCACCAAGGCTGACAAAGCATTCTTCTTATCCCCTGCTGCCCTAGGACTGAGCCTCAGGGCCAAAATCAATGCCCACTTTTAAAGAAAGACCAGTCTGGAGTCTTGTGAAAATTAATTGGCTCCCACCTCTTTCCTGTACTTTTCTAAGGTCTTGTCAAAAAAAGTTGTGAAAGACTTTGAAGTGGCCAAAGATCCTTGGGCATCCTTTCAGTGGAATGTCAGGTGTTGTCTAGACTATTGTCTAGACTAGAGGACCCTTCTTGAGTTGTCTGATTCTACTGAGATCTGTGCCCTTTATTATCATTAATGATGCTGCATCTCTATAGAAACAGACATTAACTTCTGGAGGGCTGCTGCACAAGATTCCCATTCACAGAAATGCAAACGAAGATGCTAGTTCTGCGTCAATTAACAAATTCCTCCCCTCATCCTTGATTGGTTATATATATGGATCTATGTTCTGTGACTGTAACATCTTACTGGTTCCCTCATTAATTAATGAGTTAAATGAAGCCCAAGTCACGTGCAAATTTTATATTTGCATGAGTTACAATTTTCCAGGGCTCTCCTGATGGCTCAGTGGTAAAGAATCTGCCTGCAATGCAGGAGTGCAAGGAGACGCAGGTTCGATCTCTGGGTCAGGAAGATGCCCTGGAGGAGTGAATGGCAGTCCACTCTAGTATTCTTGCCTGGAGAATCCCATGGACAGAGGAGCCTGGTGGACTACAGTCCATGGGGTTGCACAGAGTCAGACACGACTGAAGTAACTTAGCATGCATGCATGCATGATTTTCCACTTTAAATGATTATCCTTTAACAGTTTTAAACATCTGTCTCAGACTTCCCTGGTGGCCCAGCGGCTAAGACTCCTCACTCTGAATGCAGGGGGTCCGGGTTCAATCCCTGTTCAGGGAACTAGATCCCACAGGCTGCAGCCAAGAGTTTAGATGCCACAATGAAGACCCAGTGCAGCCAAATGAATAAATAATAAATATATTTTAAAAATCAATATCTGTCTCGTGCTTAAGCTAAAGGAATAGAGAAGGAGGGGAGGAGAGGAGAGCAGGGAAGTGGGCAGGGTAGAAAGACACAGGAGAAGAGAAAAAGAAAAGAAATGAAGTCAGGAGGAAAGGATTGAGGGCAGAGAAGGGGGTGGGAGAGGATCAACATAACCCAAGAAGAAGTCGAAGAAAAGAATCCTCTTGTCCTGCAAGCACATGAATGCTCTTCCTCTGCTTGAAGGAAAAGTCTTGATTTTGAGTCAGCTATGAGAGGCCCTCTCCATTCCTCAGTCCAAGAGGGAACTTATTTTCTGCCTCTCTTGTTTCCCAGGTCACCAGTTATATTAAGCCACGGTCCCTTGGTGGCTGCTGTCTACAATTTTTCCATTCCCCACCCTTTTGAGTCAGATTGCAAAATAAGGACATTTTGAAACTTGGACTTTCGCTGATGAAGTTGAAGAACTGTGGCCCAGGACTCTTGGCCTCTGTGGAGCTGGGCAGGGTCCTTCTTGAGGGTCCTGTTTAGATCAGTAACAGGAAGGCAAGCAGTGCTACCCGGCTGCTTCCACGGGTGCTGACTCTAGCCTGGGCTCCTAGGGGAGACTCTCGCAGTGTTCCCAGGCCTTCCCCAGCGGCAGGACATGGCCGCTCCTGTGGTGCCCTGTCTGGAAATTAGAAATAAGCTCTTTGCCCTGAAATGTCCCCACAGGCCTGGCACGGATCTGACATCTAGAGAGTCAGTCATCATCATTCTAACAAGCCCGTAATAATCTGTCCTCAATCAATCTTTCCAAGCTTGTCTCCTGCCACACCTGCCTTGCATCCTGCATTCCAGCCAGGCCAGCCTACCTGCTAGTCCCTTGAACAAATTAATGTTTTCATACCTCTGCCTTTGCACCGCTCTTCACTCCTATCTCGGTTTGGAATGCCTTTTCCCTTTCTCCTTTGCCTGATGGCGTCATCATCATGCTTTCCACTGATTTCCAGGCATAGTGAATTATTTCCTTCCTTGAGCCCTCGAGTGTACTTTACATGCATCTGTACTTGGGCAGAACACTCATCACTCTAGTTTGTAATTATTTGCCTGTCTGCCAGTCTGTTCTTCAAGGGCAAGAGCCCAGGCTTTTTCATGGTCTGTCCTGGTACTTGGCTTAGTGCCTGGCACATTCATTCAGTCATTTCACAAATGTACTGAGCACTGACTATGAGCCTGGCTGTTTACTAGATGCTGGATGAGAAATAAAATGGATACAGAAATAAACGGATGAGAAATAAAACAGTTCTCTGTCCTTATGGAGCTTACATTCTTGTTGGGAAGGCAGACAACATGCAAATAAACAGAAATAAGTAATATGTCAGGTTGTGATAAATGATAGAACAACCGAGGGGGCCAATGGGTCAATGGCACAGAGGATGAGGGAGGGTGTTATTTTAGACAGGACAGTCAGGAAAAGCCTCTCTCCCTAAGATGGCGTTTAAATAAGGACCAGAAGGAGGTGAGGAGGTGGATCACGTGGACAACTAGGGAAACAGCATTCCAGGCAGAGGGAATAGCAAGAGCCGGAGTCTGAGATGGGAGCATGTCTGTTGAGTTCGTGGGACTGCAGACAGGGGGCGGATATGGCCATGGGAGTGAACGACAGGGGAGTGGTAGACAGGGGCTCCAAAGAACTAGTAAGAAGCAGGGGCCAGAGCGCATGGAACCTTCAGGCCTAGGCAGAAGCTTCTGTTTTTACTGCAAGTGAGATGGGGAGCCATTGCAGGGATTTGAGGAGAAGAGAGACAATCTAACTTAAGTTTATGAGCATTCAGATCGTATGTGACCTCCTGGCTGTCTTTGGAGAACTGTCTGTGGTGGGTGCTCACAAAGATCATAGATGTGGCGTGCGTACGTGTTAAGTCGCTTCAGTTGTCCTACTCTTTGCGATCCTACGGACTGTAGCCCACCAGGCTCCTCCCTCTGTCTATGGGATTTTCCAGGTAAGAATACTGGAGTGGGTTGCCAGGCCCTCCTCCAGGGGATCAGGTAATGTGTGACCAGATGCAAACAGCCCTTGAGGACAGCATGGGTTTATCCTTGATTGGACAGGAAATGGGAGCATTTGCTCCCTTTATAGTCTGCTTCTTCTCCTTTAGAGAAGTGCCCCAGCCGATGAAGGTTTTCTGCCCTTGGTCACTCAATGAGCCTGGAGAGACCAAACAGAATTCATGGTAAATAAACAAGGAACCTGGCCTGCCAAACTGACAGTTCTGACTTTGCCTGTAACCATACACCCAAAAAGTCAAGGCAGACTTCCTGGAGGAGGTGGGGTGGTCAATTACCCAGTGATTCACAAAATTCAAAGCATGGCGGGAGAAACTAGCCTTTCACAACTACACTGCTGCAGAATGGCTGCTGGCTCTGAGTCACCTTTGGGATGGCTCTAGCAAGTGAGCTCTTAAAAGAGAAAAAAGAAAAAAGCTTGGCTGGGAGAAGGATTGAACGGCTTTGCCTACCCAGTCCTTCCAAGGCCCTTTCCAGACGTATCTGCTAAGTCCTCACTGTTAAAATAGCCAATAAAAGTTGACGACGTCACCACTCCACCCCTCCAAAGAATGGAATCTCTAACGGTGGAATTTCAAAAACCTGGTACGGCCGGCCCCTAACCAGCTTTAGGCCATCAAGGGAGCGCCTCTATTTGTATTACAAAAAAGGTTCCAATTCCCACCTCCCTCCTCCCGCGGCCGGGTAGGGAGGGACGGCGGGTTCCCGGGGACGTGCCCGCCGCCGGGTCGGGTCCTGGTGTGCAGGGGCGGCGGCGGCGCGTGCAGTGGAGGCCGACGCTCGGCAGGGGGCGCAGAGAACCCGCTGGGCGCGTCCGGAGCCCCGCTCCCCGCTTTTGCTCCCTGCCGGGAGGCTCCGCGTCCCACCGCCCGGTGGCCGCACCGCTTGGCTCGTCCAGCCTCCGGGCGGGTGTGGCCGTCCTCGGGAAGCGCCTTCCTAGGCCATCATCCCTCAGCCCCCTTTCCCGGCCGCGGCCTCAGCCCATTTTCCGGTTGCGCCACCTCCTGCAAACGCTACCCCCTGTCCCCACAATTCCTTCCCTTCCAGGTGTGGCCGGTGGTGGTCAGGGTGGGGCATGATCGGGAGAAAGAGGGCCCAAGAGCCCGGACCGTGAGGACTAGAGGTTTTGTAGAAAGAAGCTGCAGGTAAGAGGTCAGAGCCAGTTTCACCCCTCACCCAGCCCTTGCCTTGGCCCGTGTGGTCCCAAGCCTTGGGGCTGGACGCATAGGTGGGGGCCAGGAGTAGAGCCCCAGGCCCAGGAAAGGAGGGCTGGTGTCTGCTCTGTTTACCTGTGCCGGGCCTGGGAGGGGGCAATCACTATTTGACTGAACGAAAGAAACAGAAAGAAAGAAATGAAAGTGGCTTCTCTGCCCAGGACTTAGCTCTGGCCTACCCTGTGATGGCCATTACTCACTTTCTGTTCCTTGCCTGCAGCCTCCTGAAAATCATCTTTCCACACCCCACAGCATTCCTTGCACTTCCTTCCACTGCTCAAAAGCTTGCACTAGCTACAGTCCACCAGGTTAAAAAAAAGTGTTGGGCTTCCCAGGTGACTCTAGTGGTAAAGAACCCACCTGCCAATGCAGGAGACACAGGAGATGTGGGTTCGATTCCTGGGTCGGGAAGATCCCCTGGAGGAGGGCATGGCAACCCACTACAGTATTCTTGCCTGGAGAATCCCATGAACAGAGAAGCCTGGTGGGCTACGGTCCATAGGGTTGCAAAGAGTTGGACACCACTGAAGCAGCTCAGCACACACACAGCCTCTTGATCCAAATCTCTTCTCCTCAAATTCAAAGCTCCTACAGTGTCTCCACAACCTACTTATGGTACAAGCCATACTCTTCAGCTTGCATCTGCTGTCTAGCTGTACTAAATCAACTCAGGTTTTCAGAACAAAACTTGAACTGGCCTTCCTGCTGGCCTCTATCAGCAACACCTTCTCCCTTGCCTCCAAACTCTTCTCTTCCTTCAGAGTCTACCCTTAAACCTCATTCACTTCCTCTGTGAAGCATTCCCTCACTTTTTCAGCTCATAGTAAATTTTCTCACCTCTGACCTTCTATAGCATACATTCCTTAGCCGTTTTTTGGTACCAGTTACCTATGGTGTTTTGTCATATAGTACTTACATATCTATATTTTCTCTCCCACTGAACTGTAAACTTTTGGAAGACAGGATCCAAGTCTTGTTTATCTATCTCCCACTTCAGTTCACCACACATTTATTGGGCATGTACTACATATCAAGTATTGAGAAGTATTCAGGGTGTAGCATGTATGGTCCCAGAGGGGTCTAGGACACAGTCCGCCATGGTGAAGTTGGGGAGCAAAGAAGATATATGGGGCTTAAAAAAAAAAAACATATATGGGGCTTGAGGAAAAGGATAGGGTGTGGCTCTGTCATGGAGCACTCACTAGGAAAGTCCCAAATGACTTTCTTTGGGAGGACTCAGCATCCTGGATTAGGAAACCATCTCGTTCTCTAAGGGCGTGTCTGCTCATTCATACAGCCACTCACTCACTCCCTCATTCATTAATTCACTTGATAAATATTTGTTGAGTACTTACTTTATCCAGGTGTCTCATGCTGCAGCCCCAGAGCTAGCTGGTGTGCTGGTGTGTATGTGTGTGTGTGTGTGTGTGTGTGTGTGTGTGTGTGTTGCAGAGGACTAGGAGCTTGGAAAGTTTTTAGTGTGAGTTGCTTCTTTGTCAGTTCCTGTTCAGAGGCATAAGTCCTGCCAGAAATGGTTTGGGAAAGACTAGGTGAATGTGGCAAGAGCTGAAAAACCTGGGATTTCATGGAAGGAGGGAGGAGCTTCAGCCTTTCCCAAGGGTAAGGTGCCCTGACTCTGCCCTATAGTTCACTTTGGAACAGCTTACTCCACCAGAAAGTATGTTTACTTTGAAGTTTTTCCTCCATGATCACTTGAGGTTTTCCAAACACCCTTCTGAGGTTATGTCCATTTGCCAGATGGAAAAACTGAGGCTGGAAGATTTACGTTTCCTCCAAAGTCACTGGGCTATGCCAAGGGTGGGTCTAGACCAGATCATTAATATCCTGATCTCAGCTTCATTGCAGGGGACTGTGTCCAGATACCTTTGAAACAATATATGCTGGATGTAACACCTGAAATGTAGTAGATGCTTAACCTTCTCGGTCTGCAGGTACACCCAGGCCTGTTGAGGAGCCAGAGGAAAGAGATTTCTGTCTCCCCATAATGAAGGAGGCAAGACTTTGGAATAGAATATTTTAAATTTTAGATCAAAGAGATGGCTCCCACCATATCTGGCTTCTAGCAACTTTCCATTTCTCATTCAGAAATTCAACAGTAACTACCAAATCCTAACTCTAGCTGACTTCCAAACTCTACTCTTAGTGCCCAAATTCTAACCACTCATCTAAATTGTTCATTCCCTAATTCTAACTGGAACACATCACTCCACCCCCGAAGGGCAACTCAGCCCCTCTCAGATCCTCACTCACTGGCAGCCGGATGCTATCTTTAATGTCCTTCATATAACCCACAGTGGGCCAAAGCTGCTGCCCTAGCATTCTGAAGCAAGAAGTTCCAAAATGACAGTGCAAGCCGCCCAGCAGAGGTTGGTCACATCACAGAGTTGTCTTTGTTATGAAAGTGCCCCCTTTCCTCCCCAGGTACCCAGGCCTTCAAATTGTCCCCGAGCCCTCCTGGAAGTGGGGGGAAAGATTAGGGTGTTAAACCTTCTAGAGATTTTTCGGGAGACCATAAACAGGCAAAGCTAACAGGTAGGGATGAGGTATGAATGGAGAATTCTAGCCATTTAGGCATTCATTCAACATTGTATGAACAATTAACAAGCACTAGGGCACCCAGGCAAGCTGAGGTTCAGATACAGTTCCTGCCTTCAGGCACATTGCATATTCAGAGGCAACTGATTTTTTTGAGCACTTGAAATGAATTAGGTATCTGTGTTATTTAACATGTCATATTTTATTTAATTGCTACAACCCTATGGAAATGGAACTATTATTCCATTTCAAGGATGAAGGCCCTGAGGCTCACTGCTAGTAAAGTACCATGCCAAAGACTAAGTCCCTTTTCCTGCATTGTCTCTGGGTGGGCCAGGGAAGGAAAGTATTCCAAGAACCCTGACTTCTCTTCCTGAGTCCAGTTGCCTCCAGGCGCCTCCGAGTCATAGGCAGCAAGTGTGGAGCTAGATGATTGGTTCAGATTCTCTCCAAGGCCCCACCCACCTCTGCTAGGCCGAGCCTATCGCAGGCCTCGATGAACCAGATTTGCAGGCCCTGGAGGCGGAGCCAGAGGTTGTCAGAATGTCACCTGGTGTCAGTGGAAGGTCAGAGCCAGGCCCAAAGAGTTCTACACTTACTGGTTACTGTTCTTTTCGTTGGTGTCCGAGTCTACCCATTTCCTTGCTACCACCAGGCTTCCAAGCCACGGGACAGTCATGGGCCTTCCCTGGCTTTTCATTAAAGTCACAGTCAGACTGACTCTGCCACAGAGCACAAAGCCCTGACTTAAAGGAGGCCATTCTGCTTCATGTTATATTCAAAAATAATGCTATTTGGTTAATCTGTATGTTAGGCAACTACTCTGTCCTGCTTGTGGAGGAGAATGGCCCCTGCCTTTGAGGTGTTTACAATGCAGTTATGAAAAATAGAAATTAATAAATACAGCATTATAATAATAGATTCGTAGAGCACTGACTGCATACAGGTGCTGTGACTTCCAACAAGGACTATCTCATTTAATGGACAGTAACATGAACGTGTGTCACACCAGCTTTTCTCCGGAGACATAACAGAAGTGGAAAGAGCTGAGGGAATGGCATTAGAAGGACTTACATTTAAATTTAAATCCTGTCAAGTACCAGCTGTATTTACTTAACCAGTCTGAGCCTCAGCTTTCATATCTGCAAAATGGGAGTATTTCATACCCCTCTGGTAAAGAGCTGTTTGTGAAGGCTAAGTGCGATAATGCCTGTGAAGTACTTAGCATGTGTGTAGGATGGAATAGATGTTTATGTGTTTACTCATCATTTTACAAATGGGTACTGAGTACCCAAATATGCCAGGCACAGTTGTAGGTACTGAGGATAACACAGTAAATAAAACACAAAGTCTGCTTATGTTCTATGGCTTATTCAATCTTGGTTTCTTTTCTGCCTGTGTATGTATTCCCACACACTTTCAGGTTCAATAGCTCATTTTAAGTAGATATATATTCATTTACTTCATCTTTGCATCGTCCTGGTCGAGTAGGGATAAAAGAGGATTAATTCCATGTGATGGATGGAGAAACAGAGGCCTAGAGAGAGAGGTGATTTACACATTGGTAACAAACTTTAAGCCACAGATTGGTATCCTGTTTCACAACCTTGTCTCCACCAGGAACTCTCTCTTTTGGCATAAGTTTCAGGTAGCCCCACAATTCTCCTTGGGGCTGTGAGCTTTCTAGACAAAGTTCCTGGAGAGAGCTTCTGGCTAGGGGTTCTAACCCCTCCTGCTCTCAGGTACTGTGTATGCAGGTGAAGTGTTGAGCATCAGGGCAGAACCCTCCACCAGCAGAGACAGACTGGGTCCATTGAGATGGGAAGAACAAGGGGACAAAGAGGTAAGTGGTGATTGAGCCCCTGCTCACCCCCGCCCCATTCAGCCTTTAGCCCACTTAGGTTCTTTCCTGCTAAGACTCCTCCAGACTCAGTGGATGGATGAGGACCCAGCAGGATCCCTTCGGAGTGGGAACAGCACCACACTTACCTGTATATAAAGTATACAGGCTCAGCAGATAAGAAAACTTGTGTTTCGTAAAGCTGGCCCTCATACTTATTACTATGTAGCAAAATTTATCCCAAGCAAAAGTTCAAGGAATGGGCAAAGTTGCTGTACAGGCCTGTTCGTACATGGAAGAGTTACTTAGAGTTGTAAAACATTGAAAACCAGCTAAATGTCCAACAACAGGGCTTCATTGAGTCAAACTGTGGTTGTCTCTACTCTGGCTGTCTCTACTGTAAAGTAGTAGTTCTTGACCTGGGGAAATGACTGTAGTATATTGTTCAAGGGTAAAAAGCAGGCTGGAATATCAGGGAAGACCTCCAGAGGAGAAGGAGGACAAGGCCCTCTCTCTTTGCCCCCAGAGAAAACCTGTTTGTTGGTAGAGCCCTCTCTCAACTGCCTCTAAGAAGTTTGTTTACTGCAGAGGATTTCATAAACTGGCTTCAGATTCTTCTTCCTTTGCCCTACTTAAAAAATTTTAAAAACACTATCCTTGATGTTTCCTAAAGTCCAGTAGGAGAAAGTTCTCATGAAAATCGAGACTCAGCCAGGGCCTTTGCACAAGCTGTTTCAGTTGAAGAAACCAATCACTGAGGACATAACACATATCCTGCTTGACACACACATGCACACACTGTCCCCAACATGTCAGTTTTCCTTCTAACACATCCTCACAGCACCATGGACTTCCTTCTCCTGTGTTTCTACTGATTTCTGGAATTATGAATGCCTTTCTCCATCTCTGCTGTCTCCCTCCATGAAGACAAAGCTCATGGCTGCTGGTGCTCACCACTCTCTTTCCCATTCAGCATGGCTCCTCTCAATAGCTGACGGATGCATAGACAGGTGAGTGGCCAAGGAGTTGGATGGGCAGGTGAGCCTGTAGGATAAACAAGAAGGAGGGAGGGGAGTGATTATAACAGACCTCAAAGCAGAAAGGAGCTTGGAATCAGGACAGGCTCCAGACACAGACCGGTAGGTAGCTGCCTATAACAAATTACAGGGTCACTAGAAAGGCCCTCCCCACTTGGCTTCAGCACCTGACATCCTTTTTATGAAAGGAGACAGAGCCTTCTGTTTTCTGAAGTGTACAGAGCTCAGGCATGAATCCCATGTTGCTGGAGAGAGAGGAAATGCCCAGAGGCTCACCTATATCCATGCTAAGGGATAAATGACTGAGAGAGCCTTTCCTGAGAGCAAATTGTGATGGGAGGCTGTGAAGGAGGGGAGAGGAAATCAGGGAGCAAGGCCAGGACTCAAAATGGGCAAAAGACACAGAAAAAAGGAGTCTTAGGGCCTGAGGCCAACCTTGAGCGGACGTGTCATTTTGCCTTTACTTCACTCAGTCCTATTGGGTATTAACAGCCTTTTGGATAAATCGGGTTCTGCAAATATTTGACGTCTGGAAAGCTTTCAACAAAGATGGCGTTCGGAAGCCTGGCTCGGAGGCCCCAGGATGACAACCTAATTACGTTCCTTTTAATAGCTCCTTCCCAAGTGCTCAGTCAGGGACATCTGCTGAGCCGCGGTTGCACCTTCAGGGAGGAATATTTTTATCATTGAGATGCCACAAAAGGAAACTTCTGAAGGCTGGATGAAAATGGCCTCTGTGTTCCCAGAGCCTCAGGGCCCAGGTAGGTAGGGCCTAATACTCTCCCCACCCCCTCCACCCCCAGAACAGGGCCAGGCACCTTTTCACAGGCAGAGGAGGTGTTGACTGCCTAGGAAGCTATGGTTGTTATGTGTGTGTGTTTAAAATTTTCCTTTTGTAGTTTTCCCAGAGGTACCTACAATATGCCAGGCTGCCTCACCCAGCTTTCCACGTAAGCAGGGTGTCAACGTGACAACTTAAGGCTGATGCCAGGCCTTTCTGCTCAGTGGGAGCGGGGCCCTGTCACCGCTTCTGCCTGCTAAGTGTTTTCACCCCCCAGCCCAGCTGATGATCCCTAACGCAGACCTTTGTCATGTCAGAGGAAGGAACCGGGGAGACAAACCAGGAACAGCAGCATTTCTCTTGTTTGTTTTTATAGATTAGCTGGTTAGGAAGGCCAGGCGCTGATAGGCTGAAGAAGATGTGTCTGGAGGGTCCCTGGGATCAATGAACAAAATGCAAGGAGCCCTACAGAGGCAACTACTCCACATTCTCTCCTTTTCTACCTATGAGTTCCCTGGGCCCCAGAAAGACAAATGAACTTGCCCAAGGGATTAACATGGCCCCCTGGGTTGACTCATCTATTTTCAGCCAAAGAGTCTCTTTATGGGGAGAACTGCTCTGTTATGAGTTCATCAAATCACATTGGTAGGCCCTTGATTGAAGTGGGGCCTCTTTACCTTGGAAGCCAATTCTCTCTGACAGACGGACCCTGTGGAGCCAGGAGGAGAAAGCGGCCATCATTCTGCCTGGGCAGATCACCTGCTCCGCCCGGGGGCCAGACCCTCATCTGCCCACCTGAAAGGATCTGCTGGGAGCTGAGGGCACACAGTGCTATGTTTGCACTGAAACTTATGACCCAGAAATTGTTTGTGTTGCTGGCAGCTGCTTTTCCTATTAGTAGTCTCTAGCACATCCTAAAGGTGCTTCCGGAGCCTTAGTGCTGTTAGTTACTCCAGGTCCTTCCCAGGTTTCCAGTGAAGGAGAGGGCAAAAGCCGCAGCATTTCCAGACCAGTGCTGAGAAGGTGCGTGTGGAGTAGAGGGGGCACTGCTGCTTTCCTCGTCCAGACAGAGACCTTCACTCCCAGCCCAGCGTCCCTGGTGGCCCCTGTCACCGCTCTTGTACTTTCGTGTCACCCCTTCCCCTCCGCTCTCCCTCGACCATCATGGACTTCTGCGGTGTCCTCGCCTTTCCACTTCAGCCTCTGTTGCCAACCAGTTACCCAGTCTCCGGGTCTTCCTTTACTCACATTCTGGAGAGAGGGAATCTGGTTGCCTCAACCTGTTTTTGGCTTCAGATGCTCTCTCTTTGGGGTGCCAGTATCTGGATGCACTGGTTTGGGGTCATATGGACTTTCAGAGCCAACCCTTGACTGCCCTGCATCAAGACAAGCCTGTGCTGCTTTCCCGAAGGAGCTCTGGGGCCTAGGCTTGGCCTGGGCAGTACTCAGAGTGCTGGGGAGGTGGTGTTGGAAAAACTAAGGGAGCTCAAGTAGTGCAAAGGCAGGATGAGACCTTGCTGATGGGGTCCAGCCTTGGTTCTCAAAACCAAATAAACAAATAATGAAGTGTTTCAATAGGCACCATGGTGGAAAAATCTAGGAGGTGTGTGGGGAGGGTTGGGAGCATGCTAATATGCTAAGCATGTGAACTTGCCTTCTTCACAAGCTCTATCAAGGCCATGATACAAATAATCAAATACTACCACCACAACTAATGCTTATCCCATGCTGACACTGTTCTAGCTACCTTCCATCCAGAAACTCATTTGATCCTTAAGACAACCTCTGAAGTAAGAACCGTTTCTATTTTACCCATGAAAAAACAGACTCAGAGAGTCTAGAAAGCCCAAGTCACACAGCTAGCAAGTGGAAGAGCTGGGATGTGCTCTTCATGGCTTTTCTGGGTAGGAGCAGGTGGCCACCTCCACCAGGCTGTTTGGGTACCACTGGAATGGCCGCCCACTTCAGCATTTTTGCCTGGAGAATTCCATGGACAGAGGAGCCTGGTGGGCTACAGTCCTTGGGGTTGCCAAGAGTTGAACATGACTGAGCGACTTTCACTTCACCATTCAATTCAGTCCTAAATGTCCCAGAATTTCTCCCTGTCTTTTCATGCTTGCCATTCTCCCTTGGGGTTCAGAAGTTCCTGCTGTCAATCATTAATGTAGTGGAGGGAAGAGCCCTTGCCCACTCCCACTAGACCTTGAGTCCTCAGCAACTGCAAAATGAGCATGAAGACTTAACTCTTAGGAGTGAGTTATTAAAGCCTGGGGCTTAAAGGAAGTGGGCAAGCAGTGAAGGGCTCCAGGATTAACCTTGAATTTAGGCTGAGAAAGAAGGAAATGCATGATGTATTGTATTGAGAAGCCTCAAGGTAGAAACCTTTTACCCCAATACCTATCATTCCACCATGACAGTCTTAGAGCAGCCCCAACCCCCAGAACTTGCTGTTGCTGATGAAAAGGCTCTATGTCTGTGCTGTCCAGTTTGGTAGCCACTAGCCTCACACGGCAACCCACTCCAGTGTTCTTGCCTGGAGAATCCCAGGGACGGCAGAGCCTGGTGGGCTGCCGTCTATGAGGTTGCACAGAGTCGGACACGACTGAAGAGACTTAGCAGCAGCAGCAGCAGCCTCACATGGCTATGGAGCACTTGAACTTTGGCTAGTGTGACTGAAGAACTAACTTTTGAAATTTAATTCATTGAAATCTAAATGTAAACTGCCCCATGGGGCTGGTGGCTCTCACTATGGACTGTGCAGTTCTTGAGGCCTCTTTTGTATATATATATCCCACTGGGAGGCTCAGACCATAAGCAATTATCTGCCAAAACCTTAGTTGAGGGACTGCAAACAAGGACAGGGTGTGGGGCAGCTGCCTTTCATCTGGCCAGTGTGTGGCTTTAGAATCTTGACTCTGAATGCCTTCAGGCAGGGCAAGCACTCTCCAGTCTCCACACCCCCTCCCCGGGCCAGTGCACACATTTTGCCACCTCTGATGGCATGGGGTGTTGCAACCCCAGCCTTGGTAGGAGGCTTCAATGGGTCTCAACTTGATTTCATTTGCTGCTTATGTTAGCCCCAAGATGGAGGCCGAGTTGAGATGATTGTGTCCATTTTGCAGGTAAGAGAATGATGGTTCCCAGAAGCCCCTAGCAAGGGCCATTCTCCAAGGCTACCTCCACCTCTCCTGTCTCATTTGCATAGACACTGGGAGCCATGGCGTGGCTTCTGGGGCTGACTTGGCCCTGCTGCAGAACGTTGCCTCACCTGAGCCACAGGGAGCCAGGAGAGTGCCTCTTCCCCAGCACTCCATTCTTGTTTTCATTCAAACATCACCTTGATTCATTTTTTAAAAAATATTTATTTATTTATTTGGCTGGACTGGGTCTTAGTTATGGCATGCAGGGTCTTTAGTTGTGGCATGTGGGAATGCGCGGACTAATTCCCTGATCAGGGATTGAACCGAAGCCCCCTGCGTTGAGAACTTAGAGTCTTAGCCACTGAGTCACCAGGGAAGTTCCATCTTGATTCATTTTTAATGCAACACAGCTGCTGTCCTGGCTTCACCGATGTCTCCGATGGTAAAGAATCTGCCTGCAATGCGGGAGACCTAGGTTTGATCCCTGGGTTGGGAAGATCCCTTGGAAGAGAGCATGGCAGCCCACTCCAGTATTCTTGCCTGGAGAATCCCCATGGACAGAGGAGCCTGGCGGGCTACAGTCCATGGGGTCACAAAGAGCTGGACGTGACCAAGCGACTAAGCACAGCACAGCTGCTGTCCTCAGGTTTACTCCATGCACCCTTCCACTCAGCGCTGTGCCTGCCTGTCTGCCTGGGCTTCCAGCCTTCTGTTGTGCTTTCAAAGTCAAGAACGTCTGGAGTCCAGAACCAGCAGATTCAACTGGGTGAACGTGGAAAAATACCCAACCCTCCAACTCTACCTCCACCGAAGCCTGTGCCTCAGGCCTTTTCTCCACATCCAACCTGATCCTAGCTCCATCCCAGTTTTCCACTGGCCTCACACTGCTTATCTCTTGGCTTCTGGAATTTAACACCTGCTTGACCCTCTGCCCCCTCAACCACCCAGCAGGGCCTCCACTCAAGTTTCCTGCCTCCCCGACATGGGAGATCCTGCTGAACTGTCTGCTCTCCGCTTCCCCACCGTTTATCTTCGCTTTTTGGAGCCTTCCAGTTTACACTACTATAGCACGGGGGCCAAGCAAAGAGACCTGTCTGCCATTAGGAGGTGCAGTTATATGACCTTGGGCAAGTACTTTAACCTCTCAGAATCTCAGTTTCCAAAACCGGGATTTTCAGGGGTTGGGGCGGATTAATGATTTTTCAAACTGTTTTTCCCAGGAGGGTTCCTCAGAGACTACTCAGATGGCCAGTGGTGTGGGGGGACCAAGTGGACACAATTTCCTCTACCTGCTTTGACCAGAGAACCCACCTCAATCTAATTAATGGGCCAGGCTTCTAAAATGCTGCTGAAAGAGAAAGAGAGAGAGATTGACATTTCCGGATCGTCCATAATTAGATGATCCAAAAAGATGCTTACAGCTTTAACTTGGTGGAGTCAAAGTCTTTTCTCCCCAGTGGGTTACAGGCTACACAATTGGGGCCCAAGTCAATGCCTGTGAAAGGAAGCCCTACCCCGACCATAAAGTATAATAAAGCAAATGCAGATGCTCTGGAGGTGAGTCCTGCCTCCATTTACTACCTGGTGATCTCTGACAGAGGACTAAAGACCCTTCAAGCCCCAGTTTCTCAGCTAGGTAATAATGCTTATGATTTATTTATTGCATTGAAGTCAGACTTTGTGTCTAGACCCCTCCCTCTTGCCTGGAGGTGCTGTGCCCAGGGCAGGGAAGAAGGATATATTAATTGCTTCTTCAGAGTCCACTAAGTCCTGAGTAGAAACCACAGCTGAAAGGTTTAGAGCTGAGAAGTAATAGCTTGCTAGTAAAACACAGTAAGATAAGTCTTATAAAAACAACCACAGAGTGACGGAGGCTGGAAGAGGTGGTTTAGGAGGGAGAGGAAGCAGGTGGTTCACAGGAGGAGGCCACGGACCCTCCAGCATTGGACCAGCTCACAGTACATGGAACAAAGCTGTGGGACCAGCCGAGACTTAGTCTCAGAGCTGTCGTCCCATCTCCCAGAACCTGTGTCCGCAGACTGTGACCAGTGGAGGACAGACACAGCCGGTCCTGGGGGACAAAGTGTGATGTCAGACAGGTCTGTCTTCAGTATAACACCTCTTCTTTCTGTGCTCTCTCCCACCTCTCCCATCTTCTTTAGATGCCCAGAGCCCCTGGGAAATGGAAGAATGAGCACCCTAGGGACAAGACAGGATGAGTGTATTGGAGTAGGACACCTTCCTGGAGAGGTTGGGCACCCAATGTGAGACCTCTCTCAGAGAGGGCTGAATTCCCAGGAGACCCTAGAGAGAGGCATTCCCAAACCAGAAGCCAAGTGTGACCCACAGATGCTTGTGGGTTTGGTCAGATCATGAAAATGTCAAGAGTTTTGTTAATGAAAAAATTAATTGTTGGTATTAAAAAAAACAGGTATTTAGTTAAAAGGACTTTTTAAAGTAAAATTTAGATTTCTGGCTTCTTTTGGAAAATTGGAGAACTGAAAGTGTTGGGCATATATTCCCATTGAGCTGAGCAGCTGCTACTTTCCTTAAACACTCGTTAAAACATCTGCTTGCTGGTTTGCCACAGTCCTCACCGCTCCCTATTGCTCCTGTGGCATCTGAACTTGTGACCTTTGACTTTATCCAAAGAAATGACACAGGCATAGGGACCATAAAGGCAATATTCCTGGGCAGAGGAGTGTTTCCCTGCTCCTAACACCGTTTCGTTTGGGAGGCCACCCTTCCTAAAAGAGGTGAAACCTCCCACACAACCTCACAGATCCTGAAGAGCACTCAATGGCCAAAGGGTCTGGGAAAAAATTGTATAGCTCTGCCCAGCTCCCCACCCCTACAACCTGCCCTGTTTAGCATAAACAGCTGCCCATTTCATCAGCAGCAACAGCAATAGCTCATTCAGACCCTAATTGTTCATCCTCTGTGACCCAGGAGAGAGTCAACCTTGAACCTGGCCTGACTTTCCAGTCTCTTCCAACATGAGGGCCCTCTGCTTCTGCCTGCTGACCTCAGCGTGTTTGGGTAGCCCTTTGTTTGAACCCTGGTCTTTGTTCCCTACTAGCCCTGAAATGCTCTGGAATGCTTTGTGTCCTGCCCTCCCATGTGAGGTTGTCTTTGTAGCTGAGTCCTTAGAATACAAGCTGCTGCCATCAGACTCCTTCAGCTGCAAGACTTCCTTCCTTCCTTCCGCCTCTGCCTACCCCAGAGGCTGATCTACCCCCAGCCCTTAGCACAGGCCTTGTCCTTTGCCTGCTCCACCCCGTGCAGGATGCCACCAGCACAGGCAAAGCTTGTCTAGAGAGTAGGGTTTAGGTGGGATTTCAGACCCCACTCTCCCCTCAGCCATGCATCTTTGTGCACAACTGCACAACTCTGCATAGGTTCGCCTGGCTGCGGAGCCCGGGCCATCCTTGTTCGGCCTCATCCTCTCACTGACCCAGCTTTATTTCTGATATCCCTCCCCTAGTTTCCAGCATTTCTTTTTCCTCTGTCTGACACCTTATCCCGGGGCAACAAACCATGAATATAATAATAGATAACATATTGAGATTCTATTTGAAACAGTATATGAAGCACTGTATACTCATTATATTTAATTCTTACAATAACCAGGAAAGGTAGAACTGCTGTCCTCATTTTCCAGGTGAGGAAAGTAAAGCCTAGAGAGATCAAGGAATTTTCACAAGGCCCACCATCAGTTCAGTTCAGCTCAGTCGTTCAGTTGCAACTCAGTTGCTCAGTCCGACTCTGCAACCCCATGGGCTGCAGCACGCCCGGCCTCCCTGTCCATCACCAATTCCTGGAGTTTACTCAAATTCATGTCCATTGAGTTGGTGATGCCATCCAACCATCTCATCCTCTGTCGTCCCCTTCTTCTCCTGCCCTCAATCTTTCCCAGCATCAGGGTCTTTTCCAATGAGTCAGTTCTTCGCATCAGGTGGCCAAAGTATTGGAGCTTCGGCATCAGTCCTTCCAATGAATATTCAGGACTGAGTTCCTTTAGGATGGACTGATTGGATCTCCTTGCAGTCCAAGGGGCTCTCAAGAGTCTTCTCCAACACCACAGTTCAAAAGCATCAATTCTTGGAGCTCAGCTTTCTTTATAGTCCAACTCTCACATCCATACATGACTACTGGAAAAACCATAGGTTTGACTAGGCAGACCTTTGTTGGCAAAGTAAAGTGTGAAAGTGACAGTGTGAGTTGCTCAGCTGTGTCTGACTCTTTGTGACCCCATGGACCGTAGCCCGCCAGGCTCCTCCATCCATGGGATTCTCCAAGCAAGAATACTGGAGTGGGTTGCCATTTCTTTCTGCAGGAGATCTTCCTGACCCTGGGATTGAACCTGGGTCTCCCTCATTGCAGGCAGATTCTTTACCATCTGAGCCACCAGTAAAAGTGAAAGTGAAAGTGAAGTTGCTCAGTCGTATCCGACTCTTTATGACCCCATGGACCATAGCCTACCAGGCTCCTCCGTCTATGGGATTTTCCAGGCAAGAATACTGGAGTGGGTTGCTATTTCCTTCTCCAGGAGATCTTCCCAACCCAGGGATTGAACCTGGGTCTCCCTCATTGTAGGCAGATGCTTTACCATCTGAGCCTTCAGGGAAGCAAAGCCCCTGAGTGATAAAACTAGGATTCAAACCTAGGTCTGTCTGTTGCCAAAGCTTAAACTCTTAATCGGAGAAGGCAATGGCACCCCACTCCAGTACTCTTGCCTGGAAAATCCCATGGACGGAGGAGCCTGGTAGGCTGCAGTCCATGGGGTCGCTAAGAGTCGGACACGACTGAGCGACTTCACTTTCCTTTTTCACTTTCATGCATTGGAGAAGGAAATGGCAACCCACTCCAGTGTTCTTGCCTGGAGAATCCCAGGGACGGGGGAGCCTGGTGGGCTGCCATCTATGGGGTCACACAGAGTCGGACATGACTGAAGTGACTTAGCAGTAGCAAGTTCTTTATCTCTTGGCTCTGTCTCCCAAATCAAGGAAAACTGGAAAGGAGACTCAGAGAAGTCAATAATTTGTTTAAGGTCACACAGATCATCAGTGGTAGAGCTCAAATTGAAACTCAGATAAGTCTTCTGTCACCAAGTCCAAGGCTCTTTGATCTGTTGCCTCTTTTCCTGCTCTGCTGGCCTCTCAGCTCCTGGTATATGACGGGAAATACTTGCAGACTGAAATACTCCATCTGACTTGACAGGCCTACTTGGAGTTGTTTGCTCAGAGACTCTCTCCCAATTGTTTCAGTATCAGCCAAACTTGTCTTCTGTACAAACAGGTTAGATCTTGACTCAATCCCCGTCCTCCCAAACGGAGACCCTGGAATTCCACCAAGGAACAAATTTTCCTATAAGGGGAATAGATGATTATAATGCATTGGGTTTGAAGTCCTAACATTTTAGGATAAATATGTTTTTTTTCCTGACAAGAGGACCTAAGGGGGTATTAGAAACTGAAGTTTTAGTTGGGAGTAGGTTGAGAGTGAACTCAGGGCTAAACCCGGCCCAGCAGGGCCTGAAGACAAATTTCACTTAAGGTAATTTTCTGGAGATTAGAGCATCTTGATCTTGCTTCTTGGAACTCTAAATCTCTAGATTGACCTTGTGTTTGAGCCCTACAGGTCCCTGGTCCAGACTCCTCCTCCCAGCTAGGGAGGTTAGTTCAGATACTCTTGGAGATGACCTGTGGACCAACAGTGCCCTCAGATAGGGCCAGTGGAAATGCCACCTTCACACAGCAAATCTTCGCACCTGTTCCCTTTGGGCAGTCCTAGGCCTGATCACACTCCCCAGGAACAGCTCTGCCAAGCAGCTCATCTCATTAGCCTCTGAGCTGGATAGCAAACTGTGAGAGCCTGTAAGCGCTTGGAGCCCCTGTAGAAATAGGTTTCTTAGACGCCTGGACCAGATTAAGTTCCTGGCAGCCTGGTTGGGATTAAAAACTTTCCAAAACCTTTACTCAACTCAATTAAAATGAGCAAGGGTTTACTTAGGGTCTCTGAGTGCCAGTATTGATTCTGGAGACTTCATCACTTTCTCCTATTCCAGTCCATTTTCATATCCTGATAGCAACTGAATTTTCTTAAAACCAGCACTGCATAGTGCCCTGAGGCTTCAGGATAAGATAGACTTGGGTTCAAATTCCTGTGCCAGTCAGTAAATGCATGACACTTACCCTAACTGAGATTCAGTTTCTCCATCTGTAAAACATCAACCTCAGAGGGCTGTATTTGAGAATTAAATGATATTATGCTTGAGCTCAAATCAGGGTCCATCACCTGGAAGGTAGCAATCAGACCAATAAGCAGATAAAACCATAAAGCCTTCCTGCTCCCATAAAACATTCCTTTGCTTGGATACCACAGTTCCCCACCACCCCTAGGACAAAGTCCTGCCTTCTTCACCTGGCACTCAAGGACACACACTTCCTCGTAGGTCCACATTGCCAATATGTAACAACCACAGGTGGCTTGTAGCTGCCGTATTGGACAGCACAGAATAGAACATTTCCATCCTTGTAGAAAGTTTGTTGTGCAGCCCCGCTGTAGGTGATACCACAGTTCACTCGCTAACCTTGAGCACCTTTCCTTGGTACAGGTTTCAGTGGAGATATGGGGTAAAAATGATCAGCATGAGGGTCTTAGAAGGCGGGGAATAGATGCCACTAAGCCAGGAAAAGGAGTAAACAGAGCTCAAGGAACTGAGGTCAGGCCACAAGGGTAGTCATCAATACCCTCACTAGCCATCATTTTTCTTTTTCCCCTCATTTTGGCCTTAGCTTCTCTAGGGGTGCCCTGGGAGGGGAAGGAGATGACCGGCAGGGGTTTGGGCTTTGTGAGCCTCTGTGATTTACTGTAGGTGACCTTTCTCTCACCGCTTTTTCTTTTAGTGTATGTGCTGCTGAAGTGAGTGCTCTCTCATCACTTAATTATCCCTACTTCTCTAGCTGTGGGGAGGAGTAAATGATTTATTAATACTCTACCCCTGCCCAGGCACACTGGGAGAATTTACCACATGAGAGATCCTTTTCTCACATTTAAATAAGCACTGTACGTGAAAATGTCTGTCAGAAGGGGTGTGCATGCATTTGTTTTTAATAAAAAAAAAAAAGAAAAAAAATGAACAGATCAGTTTTTGCAAGGTAACTGTGTTACCTTAAAGTGTGTGCTTCTGCCACCACCCCACCCCGCCAAATTGGGGGAAGGTGGATAAAAGAAAACTGACCATGAGGTGATCATTTTTGAAGCTGAACTATAATAATATGAAGGTTCATTATTATACTCTCTCTAGTGTGGCTAGAAAACTTTCGTAATAAAACAAGTTTAAAAACCAAGAGCATACTCCCACTAAAACTTAATGTAACCCAGCAGACCACTTGCTCCCTGATGCCCAAGGAGATCTCTCTCTGTAACACAAGGTGCCCCTGTTCCCTTGAGCTGGGGCGAGGGGAGCAGGGAGGGTGGTGAGGGGCAGAGAGTGGCTGTTCACCCTGGATGTTTCCATCCTGCTATTTGTTTATTTTACAGGGAACATGAGCCCCTCAGGTGTCTCTAATTCCTGATGAAAGGATCTGTGGGTCCTGGAGTCCTGGCCCTTGGCCAGGTTTTCCAGTTGCTTCTAGGTCTCAACCTCTGGTAGTAGGAGCTGCTGTCTCAAGGGGGGCAGGGTGCACCTTGGAGTCCCTCCCAGACTCTGTCCAGTACCTGCCAGCCCCACCTTTTTTCCTCTTGCTGCAGCCCCCCACCCCCCATTCCCACCCTCCTGCAGCCTGCGGGGACCTCATACCTCACTTTCTTCACCCCTTGGGACTCCTTTGTTTCCCAAGGCCGTACTTGGCACTTCCTGGGCCACAGAGGATGTTTCACACAGCTGGACAATCAACCCCTTGGAGAATCACTTCCCTGGACCCTTTGCTGAGCACTATTTTGCTGTTTCAGAAGCTAGTCTGGTCTCTCTAGCTACAACCTCAGTTCCAGGCCTAAGCTCTTTTATCTCCTTTATTTCCCATATCACCTACTATGAGATTGGGTACCCACTGAGGGAAAATGAACGAATGAATGAATGGGTCTAACAGGCAGTGAGCCCTTGCTTTTTCTACCTGCCACCCTCTACCCCCACTAGGGGCTCTGAACCAAAATAAGACCCATGAAGGATGGCCTTCCATTCTGATTCTACGGGGGCCAGTCACTCCAGGTAAGGAGTGAGCCACTGTGATGCTGTTATTCTGTCATTGTGTCTGTCCACCCATGCTGGCTGGAGAGGGAATGATTTGAGCCTGGGAAGGGTGGTGGCTACTCTGAGTCTCACCAGAAGGATACTGAGAGAGAACTAGAAAAGCAGGAGAGAGGGAAGTGGGGGCGAATAGAAATCAGAGAGGCGGGGGTAGGGAGGCTCAGGGGAGGAGGCGGGAGAAAGGGAGAAAGGGGAACGAAGAGAGAGGGGGAGAGAAGGTAGCCTGGCCCTGAATACTCCTAGCCCTTTGGCGTGGCTCCCGCACTAATTGCTTCAATTAATAATACCGCTCTATAAAATTTCAGCAGCTGATACCGAGTGAAAGGAAGGATGACATAGTGCATTAATAATGCAGGCAGCCGATCGAGTTGGGCTCCTGGGAGCTCCATTAGGGAGCCCGGCTGTCGTCCCCGCAGCAGCTAACACTTGGACAGGGCGGCCAGCGTCCTTGGGCCACTGCAGACCGCGGGGCTGAGGAGCCGCAGAGGCGGCGCCAGGGGATGGGAGGCTGGGGACGGCTTTAGCCTTCTCCGAAACTCCGGAAAGCACCCCTCCCCCATTCTTTGATCCGGACAACTGATGTTTTCTCTATCTTATGTAAGTGCTGCTCAAGGTTTCAAGATCTCTGCCCTAAATCCTACTCCCCCCGCGCCCCCGCCCAGACTGCCCCTTCCTGGACCTAGCGCTGATTAGCAGCCCCTCCCCCACCTCCATCAGAGGTGGAAGTTCCAAGGCCGCTCTCCTGATGGTTTTTGCTTTTGTTTTGAAATCTCTGTCCCATTTTTGATCTTTCATCTCAGTCTTCTTGCTTCTTTGTCCCTGGATTCTTAAGAGCTCTTAGAGCAGTGATCTTCTCTCCCAAGACAAAGAACCTGGTATCCAAAACGCATTATGCTGGTTTCTCTGAAGTCAGCAACAGTATCAGCATCACCCAAATCCTCCCTAAGGGTCTGCACGTGCACATCCCCCAGACTGTGCCCAAGCCAGTCTGAGCGTGGAGCCAGGAACAAAGGAGCCAGTGGCAGACGTCCCCATCTGAAGCTGCAGGTTCCTGTGCGGTATTATGCTGGTGCAAAGCCAGTTCTTTTCCTATTTGCTTGCAGAAACCAGGCCTGGACCATCCCAAACTCACTAATTAGGGCTTCTCATTCTGGGGTCTAAATGTTAGGGGAAACACTGACTGAAACTGCCCACCCTGGCCAGGCACCATAGTAACCATTAGCGTGAATTATTTTATGACAGGAGGTCTTGGTAAGGAAGATGGGACTAACAAGCTACCACCAACCAGAAGAATTCAAGAAAGGTCAAAAGGAGACACCATGTGTCCTCCCACCTCCCTGAATTCTGCTTGCTGGAATCCATCTTGGCCGAGCAATGCATGTACCACTAGAAAGGACCCTAAGTCTGAATGATTGGCGACAGACAACCCAGAAACTAACCCATCACCATAAAACCTGAGCCACATAGCAGAGCAGTCCTCCTGGGTTCCCTTACACTCCTGCTCTCTGACCAGGTGCCCCTTCCTGGGGCAATTTCGGCAGAGAGTGACCTTTTTAGAAATGGTGTGAGTAGATATTAGGTATAAAAGGAGTGAGCTGCAGTGGACACTGTTGATTTTTAGCCAACATTCATCCTCCCATTTATACATGTCTAACAGATCCTAATTTCTATGGAATATTTACTCCTCCTTTTAAACTCAGTGAGTGGATTGTGGTTGGTCTATGCCAGTCTCAGAATCCTACTCCCCTCACCAGGAGTCACCCTGGGATTGGACTTGTGGCCCAGTTCTGGGCTGTGAGACAAGGAGAGAAATTGCTAGGATGCTCCTGGGAAAGAGACATGAGAAGGGACAGTTTGTCTTTCTTCAGTGGGATGCTTCCACACCTGGAGTTGCTGTGGGCATCCTGTCACCCAACCTGAGGATGAAACCCACTCGAAGATGGCAAAGTGGGAGGGAAAGGACTCCTTGAGACACTGTGAGCCTGCCCTTCCTCTGAACATGAGCTGGGAGAGATAATAAATTCCCTACAGTTGAGGACAGTTTGAGTTGAGGTTTTTTGTTCCTTGCTGACAAAAACGTCATAGCTGATACACTCTCCCTACTTTAACATGCAGTATTTGCACTGTTTGCCTGACACATTTCACATATTGCCTTGTCATCTTTATTATATTGTTGTATTGTTACTTAACTTTTTCTGTGTTTATGTCTCATCTATGAAGTCTACACCAGCTCTTCCAACCCACGTAGATGTTCTCTGAATTCTTTTAGAGCTTCCAAATAGCAGTCAAATCTGTCATCCATTCATACCAGAAATATTTACTGAGCCCCTATTATATGCCCTGATAGCTCAGTTTAAAGAAGCCACCTGCAATGCACCCGGTTCGATTCCTGGGTCAGGAAGATCCGTGGAGAGGGGATAGGCTACCCACTCCAGTATTCTTTGGCTCCCCTTGTGGCTGGTAAAGAATCTGCCTGCGATGCAGGAGACCTGGGTTCAATCCCTGGGTTGGGAAGATCCCCTGGAGAAGGGAAATGCTACCCACTCCAGTATTCTGGTCTGGAGAATTCCATGGACTGTATAGGCCATGGGGTCACAAAGAGTTGGATACAACTGAGCAACTTTCACTTGCACTGCTTTGTGCCACACTCTGGGCAAGGGCTAAGGATACAGCAGTGAGCAAGACAGACGTGGTCCCCACCCCTATACAGCTTATAGTCTGTTATGAAATGTTTGTGTCTCCCCCAAATTCATATGTTGAAATCCTGACCCCTAATGTGATGGTATTAGAAGGTGGTGACCTTGGGAGGTATTAAGTAGGTCATGAGGGTAGGGCCCTCATGAATGGAATTAGTGCTCTAATAAAGGGACCCCAGAGAGTTCTCTTGCCTTCTTTCTACCATGAGAGTCAACAGTCCTCATAGCACTTAACATAGCTGACCCCTAAATAAACATTCACATGTGCTAAATTAATGAAGGGATGAATGTGTAAATGGATGGATGGAGTTAAGTAAATGGTTAAACACTTTCATTCTGTCTCTTCAGTTGGGAGATTACAAATGAATCCTTCTGATGCCAGAATTCTCATGGGCAGGTCTCGGGAAGAAAGACAAAAATGAATGTCCATGGGGAGTTCCCTGAGTCTCTACCCTCCTGGTGGTACCCTGACTCCTTTATTGCCCAGGTTGGCTTCCTCTTCCTGGCTGAAGAGTCTGAAGGAGGCAAGATCCTAGGGTTCCTAGGCACATGTGACCCCAAACTTTCCAGGCTGGATCCCCACCTCTCCAATTGTACTGATTGGTGGCTGAGTAACCCTTGTGGATTGTGTCCCAGGAACTCTGGCCTTCTCTTCTCCCACCGAAGTGACTTCCTGGCCTAGCCCACGAGACCGGATGTGCTCCTGCTAATGGTCTGAAAATGCTCTCTGCTGCTGGCCCAGACTCCCAGGAGGTCGTGAGAGAGGCAGAAGTCTGGAGAGATAACGCAGACTGCTCACTCGCCCTTGGGGTCTAAACTCTGGAAACACTGAGCAGCTCTGGGCTTGAGGCAGTCCAGATGACAGCCAGCAAGGTTTGCTGAGGATAGTGTAAGTGGACTGTTAGAGCCAGACCCTGGGAGGCAGGCAGGGAGAAGGAGCCCAGAACGGAAGCATCAAGTCCATTGTGAAGTCTCCCTTAAAAATCCATCATCTGAGCAGATTTGCAGGCAGAAGTGAGGTCTTCCCTGGAGCTGGATACAGAGCCTGCCTGGGGGCCCAGCTTTGCACCCTGCCTGGCCAGTACTCAGCCAGTCACCTCCAAGTGTGACCTAGGCTGGTCCTGACGGTTTCTGAGCCTTCGGGTATTGCAGAGGAGCAGGACCAGTTACGTAACTTGCAGGGCCAGGGCGACACGGAAATGTGGGGTCCCTTGTTCAGAATGATTAAGAATTCCAAGATGATGACAGAGCATTAAACCAAGCCCAGAGTCCATCAAAGCACCAGGCCCTAGGTGACTACACAGGTCGCCCTTGTGAAGCTGCAGAGGGGTTACTGCAGAGGGGTTACTGGAGAAAAGTGTGAGGCGGGGAGAGTCTATACCAGCAATGGTTAACCACCAGCCCTGAGTCTTTTTTTTTTTTAATAAAAATTTTATTAAATAAAATTTAATAAAATAAAAAGAATTTAATCTCATTTAAGAGACTGCTGAAACAATATCATTCATACTAACATCCACAGTATAAGGGTCCCAGAAGGAAAAGATAGAGAGAAAAGGGCAGAGAATGTATTTGAAGGCACAATAGCTGAAAACTTGCCCACCCTGGAAAAGGAAACAGACATCCACATCCAGAAAGTAGAGTCTCAAACAGGATCAGTCCGAAGAGGACCATACTAAGACATACTGTAATTAAAATGGTAAATATCAGAGATAAAGAGAGAATGTTAAAATCAAAAGAAAATAAGTGGGAATACAAAAAACTAAAAATCTTCTGCACAGTTAAAAAAAAAAATGATCAGTAAAATGAAGAGACAACCTATGGAATGGGAAAAATTCTGTAAACCAAATATCTGGTAAAGAGTTAGTATCGAAAATATATAGGAAATGCAAACTAGTACAACCACTATGGAAAACAGTGTGGAGATTTCTTAAAAAACTGGAAATAGAACTGCCATATGACCCAGCAATCCCACTTCTGGGCATACACACTGAGGAAACCAGATCTGAAAGAGACACGTGCACCCCAGTGTTCATCGCAGCACTGTTTATAATAGCCAGGACATGGAAGCAACTTAGATGCCCATCAGCAGATGAATGGATAAGGAAGCTGTGGTACATATACACCATGGAATATTACTCAGCCGTTAAAAAGAATTCATTTGAATCAGTTCTAATGAGATGGATGAAACTGGAGCCCATTATACAGAGTGAAGTAAGCCAGAAAGATAAAGAACATTACAGCATACTAACACATATATATGGAATTTAGAAAGATGGTAATGATAACCCTATATGCAAAACAGAAAAACAGACACAGAAATACAGAACAGACTTTTGAGCTCTGTGGGAGAAGCTGAGGGTGGGATGTTTCGAAAGAACAGCATGTATATTATCTATGGTGAAACAGATCACCAGCCCAGGTGGGATGTATGAGACAAGTGCTCAGGCCTGGTGCACTGGGAAGACCCAGAGGAATCGGGTGGAGAGGGAGGTGGGAGGGGGGATCGGGATGGGGAATACGTGTAACTCTATGGCTGATTCATATCAAGGTATGACAAAACCCACTGAAATGTTGTGAAGTAATTAGCCTCCAACTAATGAAAAAAAAATAAAATAAAAAAAAGAAAAAGAAAATATATAGGAAACTTAAACAAAACCACATATAATCTAAAGCAAAAAGGCAAAACATAAATAGACATTTTTCCAAAAAATATATTCAAATGATCAATGGATGCATGGAAGGATGCTAAGCATCAATAATAACCAGGGAAAAGCAAATCAAAACCACAATAAAATACCTGGTAGAATGGCTAGCATCAAAGAGACAAGATACAACAAATGCTGACAAAAATATGGGGAAAAGGAAACCATTATATACTAATGATGGAATTATAAATTGGTACACCATTTATAGAAAATAGTATGTGTGTATGCTTAGTTGCTCAGTCATGTCCGACTCTTGCAATTCCATGGACTGTTGCCTACCAGGCTCCTCCGTCTGGGGGATTCTCCAGGCAACAGTACTGGAGCGGGTTGCCATTTTCTTCTCCAGGGGTTCTTCCTGACCCAGGAATCGAACCTGGATCCCCTGCACTGCAGGCAGATTCTTTACCGACTGAGCCTAAAACTTCTCCTTTTGCGGGGAGAAATGAATAAACGGTGCAGAGTTGAAGGAAGTGGTCCTTGGTTTTCTTTCTCATTCTTGGAAGGGGCATTGGGATTATTCACATCGTTGTTCTAGAAGTAAGAAGTTCAACAGGAGCCTCACTGGGCTAAAATGAAGGTGTTGGTGGGGTCGCATTCCTGCTGGAGGCTCTTGGGGAGAACCGACTTCTTTGCCTTCTCCAGCCCAGCCCTGAGTCTTAAAGCAAGGGGCTTTAACTTCCTTAGGTCTCCTTCCTGGGACCCAGAGACACCCATCACTGATGGGGTGAAAGTGAGGGGAGTTTTAGTTTTGTTGGCCTTGAAGTAGAGACCATCTTCCTGTGTGTGGAGTGGATCCAAAACGAGCGAATCCATGTCAGAGGTCACAGGGCCAAGACATGTTGAGGTGGCCTTTTGTCCCAGGGCCTTTTGGTTTAAGTTAAGGCAGCTAGGAAGCACCCTTTATAGAGTGTGATTAACCTCAGTACCAAGGATGAAGTAACACATCACCCCCTGGGTGAGAAAGAGTCTATAGGATCTTTGTCAGTGAGCTTTCAAGGGAGGTAATTCAGAGACTATGTGATGTTTTAAAAAGTCCTTGGATAGCAAGGCTTTATTTAAATGGCAAAACATACTGTAATTTGAATAGAAAGACTCAGTTTTGTACAAGTGAAAAAAATTTCCCTAAATGAATCTAATTCCATCTCATTGCAATCAGTGTTTTAAATTTGGCAAAAATAATATTAAAATTGATTTGGGAAAAATAAACTTGGGAGAACAAGGAAAACAGTTTTTAAATTTTAGTTAGAGGATAGGACTTTAGATATTAAAGTACATTTTCAAGAGCACATAAAGATGCCTCTGGGACCCTCTTCATCTCGAGCAGGTTCAGAGGATGGTCTTCTTTGCTCCTGTAGCCTTGGCTTCTGAGCCCCTGGACCAAGACTTAGAGATTGTGCTGTTCAGACCCCAGGCTACTCTGCCCAGGTGCTGCACAGGGCATTCTGGGAAGCCAGAGGCATTGCCCACTGCCCTCGGGTTGCTCCCAGAGACACAGCTGGCTTCAACTCACTGGGGACCTTCTTGCAAAACCGCCTATCCTGTAGGGGAGACTGTTAAGGAAGTCCGCACCCGTTCCTGATGCCTGGCCTCGCCTTCACCCCAGAGGCTAGGAGAGTCATTAGGCCAAGGACTCATCAGGCCAAGGACGGTCTTGAGTAGGAAGGCAGCCTGCTATGTCAGGCTCCTCTGGGTTACTGGGTGTGGCGCACACATTGGCTATAACCCCGCGTCCTCCTGCTTTGTTGTCTTTGAGTGTCTCCACCCAAAATTCAAAGCATTAACGTAAAGAATGGGGGAACAGTCATGATCAACATGTGGTTCAGAGGAAAGCTGAATTGACTGAGATGAATGTGACATTTCTCTGTGTGTTGGGGGCCTATCCTCCCTCATCCCTCTCCCCCACCCCCAATTCCCATGGATAACCGAGAGTGAGGACTATTTCAAAGTAGTGGGGATCCAGACACATGGACATCCTTAGTCCCTCCAACAGCATTCTGGGTAGCCCTGGGCTCCATTCCCACAGAGGTCACTTGCTTCTCTGTGGATCTGCTTTGGGGCAAAATGGCTCGGAGTGAGTATTGGAAGCCAAATTGCACCACAGCAGTTTCTCCCTCTTCCAGAAACCATTCTTTGTTTTTGCCAAATGCTGGGCATTCAAAACAAGTTGCCTTTTGTCTCAATGGGGAGTGGGCTTTGGTGGGCCTGGGGTGCATTTCTAATCTTCTTGCCCCGTACCTGCCTCAGGACTGGTGGACAGAGTCATTGCAGGGGTCTGGGAGAGAAAGCAAATTTGCTGGAGACGTCAGCCCTCCCCACAGCAGAAGCCTGAGTGGGGTCTGCTGTGCTGACACTCACTGGCGGAAGCCGAGATCAGCCATTACTGCAGACAGAGCTGTTTCTTATTAAGGGCATAAATAGAGAGGCTCTGAATGCAGCTTCCAATAGGGGCTGCAGCTCAGGGCCCTTAATAAGCCCTTAGAACAGGCCTGCAGAGACTGGCTTCCTGGGAGCTGGAAGAGCTGGGGGCCTCGGGCTCAGCACCACACCCCTCCTCCCAGCCCCCGCCTGCTGCATTGCACCACTGATTCAGTGAAGACATCATCCTCACCCACTTGAGAGCGGCTCGTTGCTCGGCTCTGACAATTAGACTGAGCTGCTGCAGAGAAGCGCTCATCCTCACCGACATAAGGCTTTTTAAAAATGATCAATTGTATTAGCAAATTTCTTATTAGCTCTGCTGTCAGGAGGGAGCTCCTGCCACATTAGCTTGCTGAGGCTGATGCAGAATTTCCCAGCCGGCCGTTAATTACCATGCCAAGGGCTAAAGGGACTCAGAGACTGGTAGGTGGATGGGTGGAGGCCCCCATTGTCTTTTCCCTCTCCCATGGGAGGTCAGGGAAGCTGGGGCTTGGTGTTGAGCTTCTCAGGTCTGACTCTGCAGTGGGATAGGGCCCAGGACACCCACATACCATCTGGGTTGATAGAGGTTGTGTCGTCCAATAGAGCCTCTGGGATTTGGCAGCTTGGAATCGGCACAGCTGCTCTTTAGGAGCTGCAAGTTCAAGGCAGAGCCTGGACTGCATCCCAGAAAGGTGCTCTGGCCTCTCCTTGGTGGGGTGGAAGTTGGGGGAGGGAGGAAGAGGGGATTCAAGGCCACTGATCCTCCTCATTTCTCCTCCCCTCCCTCCAGACAGCTTGAGAGTCTCCTCCCTGAAAGTGACATCACGTCTCCTGCTCAGATCATCTCTTGGTGACTATCCAAAGAACTGCATATTCAGGATACCCAACCTGACTTCCACTGGCCCAGGCTTAGATGAGGAATTGCTTAAAACTCACATGCATCAGGGAGCAAGATGAGAGCAGGCAGATTTTGATTTCTTGTTGTCACTAGTGCCCCAAACTAGTAAAACCATTCAGAGGGTGTCTGATTCCTTTGAGAATCTGACAGAACAAATAGATCTTCATTCCCAGGAAAAATGAATATACTCACACCTGTGTCTTCAGTTTGGGAACGCTCTGCAGTCAGTTTATGAATCCCCGGTTTTATAAGTGCCCTTCCCAAGCCCATGGGAGCAGCTGACCCCTGGGAAGGGCCCAAGCAGCCCCCTGCCACAAGAAGCGAGGTCAGCTCCTAAAACAGCAGCAGAGCCAGCTCCCTGGGGCAACACCGGCCCTGTTTGGGTGAAGGCTGCAAGACCTACAATTGCATCATTCCTTGGGTTACATTAGACATGGCGAGACTGAGACATGGGTTCAGGGCAGCACTGACTTTGTGGTCAGGTCTTCATTAACTGCTCCTTCTGAGAAACCAGTTCCTGTGGCTGGGAGGCCCCTGGTCCTGTGTGTTCCTGCGGAGAAAGGAGGTGGGGAGGAGGAGGAGGAGGAAGCAGAGACTGCAGCAGAAAAAAGAGAAGATTCTGAAATGGGTGCGGGGGAGGGTGTGTGTGTGTGTGTGCGCATGTGGAGAAGGAGAGAAGTGGGTGGGGAAGAGCACCGAATTCCTCATTATTCAACTAAAGAATACTTAAGATGAAGTCTCAGAAAAATTGTGAGGATAGATTTGCACTCTTTCACACACACACGGCCTCAAATTCTGCCTTATCTTGAGTTTTGGTAGGCAGAATGCTCTGCTCTGTGAAATCAAGAAAACACTCTGCTTTCTTGTCAGCTCTCAGAAGGCTGGGCTTTAGAAAATCCCCCAAGGAGAGCAGAAAGGTGGGAAGAGGTCCTCTAGCATGTGAGGGGGCTACCAAATTATTCTCCAGGGTCCCCGGTTGGTTTCCATGATTCCCTGAGGGAAGCAGGAGGGTAAAACTGCTGTGATAAGACCGGACCCAGCGGGATTCTTTTGAGGGATGGAAGACACTGATAACCGACTGGGACTGCCTCCTTCTCTGTATTTAGGAGAATATGCTGACTTTAGCCCAGATCCTGATACAGCCTCAGGGCCACAGCCTGTCCAGGGCCCATCCTTACCCCTCCCTCCCTGGTTCCCACCTCCCTCCAGGTTGAAGCAGTCATGAGCTAGGCTCTTGCTCCAGCTCTAGCCTAGTATTTGCCTGGTTTCCCAATCTCCTTCTAGGATGGCCTTGCTCAGGATCCAGCCTCACCGGTCGGACCTGCTCACCATCCCTTTCAGGCATGTAGTCCCGTCCCAGCAGGTCCGCTCCACTTCTGACACTCATCTCCGTGGGCCACTCCTTGGGCTTTCTAGATCCACATCGCGGGCCTCCTGGTGTTTTAGCCCCATGTTCCAGAGACTGTGGCAATGACAAGCTTCTCTTGCCGCATCCCATGCGCTCTTCCTTCAATCTCAGGATGAACTGATGTCAGTTCTCATCACCGAGGAGGGAGATAAGAGACATTGAAAGGGCTCAGGATTTTGTGAGCTGGGGAAGAGATGACTCAGGCTGATTCAGTTTCTCTGAGGACTGGGATTTTGTGGGCCTGGGCTTTTGTCTGTCTTCTCCCTGCCTGTGGGGAATGGCCAACACTGGGCCCTGAAGCAGAGGGACTGGTTCAGAGGAAGAAGAAGCCTGTTGGCCACCAAGAAGATGAAATTCTGCAGCAGCTCATGGGTGATGGGAAAGGAACCCCCTCCTTGGAAAGGTCCTTCAAACATCTACCATCTGTCCTGCATGGCCTCTGCATTTTCTCCTTCCCAGCTCTGGGCTTCAGGGACCGCTCCCTCCAGCTGCCTCAGCCCATGCCTACTCACTGGTTTATAAAGTTAGGAGAGGCAGCATCAGTGTCCCAGGAATGCTGGAAATATGATTCTCCGAGCACTTGATTCAGAAAAGAAGTTGAAATGGGGAAAATTGATTCCCCACGCACCCAGTTCCCTGTCCTAACGCTCTTGTTCCCCATACCAACCAGAAGAGGAAACAACTCACTGAAGCAGCCTCGCCTCCCCGCCCCCAACTCTCATTTATGTGTTTTGTTTTTGTGACATCACCTATCGTGATCTTTTCTTTGTTTTTGTGTTTACTAGGTATTGCCTGTCTCCCTCCACCACCCACTCATCCATTAGGCCCTTGTCTTGTTCACTGACACATGCCCATTACCTAGCACAGTGCCTGGTCCACCATGGAAGGATACAGTCAGTATCTGTTAATAGGAGGGAAGGTGGTTAGGATTTGGAGAGGAGGCCAGGACCAGGGAGGCCATCAGTGTAGATGGAGTTAGCGGGACATTTGGCACCATCCTTTTCATTACCCTCTGAGGCTTTCTGAGGCCAAGTGGATAAAGTTCATATTCGTTATCCTGACATGCAAAGCCCCAGTCTGTCTTTCTAGGTTCATTTCTTGCCAGTCTTCTTTTAAGACTCCAATGCCTCAGCCTCTCCAAATTGCTAAATGGTCCCCACATTCCCAAGTTCTTTCATGTGTGTTCTTATACACATTTGCACCTGAAATGCCTTTTGTCTATGCAATTAGGAATTATTGGGTTGGCCAAAAAGTTTGTTTGGGTTTCTCCGTAAGATGGTATGGAAAAACTGGAATGAAGTGTTTGGCACATCCAATATAATATCTCTTTTTATGATGACTGTGAGGATTGAAGGTTGCAGTATAGAACAAGCTCCTACCTCAGTGCTCTGCCAAAATGAAGTCCTCACTAAATGCTGGTTAGCATCCTTTCCCTTCCTCTCTGTCTAGGGCAGCTACCAGCACAGGGGTCCAGAACTCTGTGAAGCCTCAGGCTCAGCTGATCACCCCAGCACTCCACAGTGCTTTATTCTTCCCATAGTTGGTGACTTGTTTCAGGGTCTGTGTCCCCAACTGCCACCTAGGGCAGAGGCATCTGTGTCTCCTTTGTGCTTAACATGGTGCTTGGCACACAGTAGGTGCTGAATAATGCCTGTTGGATAATTGGAAACAAGATCGGTCTGGAGGGTGCTGGGAAGGAAAGTCAGTATCT
The DNA here is from genome assembly GCF_033118175.1 of Dama dama. Taxonomy (NCBI): domain Eukaryota; kingdom Metazoa; phylum Chordata; class Mammalia; order Artiodactyla; family Cervidae; genus Dama; species Dama dama. The sequence goes on from NC_083691.1 coordinate 74,303,753, forward strand.
GTGCCCTCCTAGGCTGGGGGAAACTAGGAGGGGAGGAGGGGGGTAGTGCCTCCCTCCTGGGGCCTATCAGTCATCTGGGTACACTGGTCATGAAATCAGAATCTGCATCCCAAGCACCACGGCCACATCCAATTTTCCATCAATGAAATATTTAGTGGCTCCACAGCCATGGTCTGCTCTGTGTCTGGAAGGGAGGGGCTTCCGCCTGCTCAGTGCCTCCTCCTCTGCACACACCAGCCCTCAATCTCCAGACCAGCCCCTTTGTTATCCTACCTCTGTGCCTTACTAATGCTCTGTGTTCCCAGCATTCCCCCCATGCCCCAAATCAAGACTGTCCTTCTTCTGCTTCCCTGACTATCCAACTCCAACTCAGCCTTCCCTGAGGCCCACCATCTCCACGAAATCTTCATTAGAAGTGATCTGTCCCTTCCCTGGGCCCCAAACCTATATTTCATCACCCTAGCCAAGTGGGGTTAGTTCTTAACTGGACCCATCCTAGTTCATATGAGATATGAATTTTGGCTCAAAACAGTGGTTTGCTGCTGCTGTGGCTTTCTCCCCTGGAGTTTGGCACTGGGACTAGAGTGCTTAGAAGGAAGTAGGAGTGGGAATTTCAGTGAAAACAACAGGGGATTTTCTCTGCCGGACTTGGAACCCTAAAGCGTCCCCACTTTAATCAAGGACAATTCTCCAGCCTTGCCCCTACTCTAGACAAGTACTCTACACGAGCAGGGCAGGGGGGACTTTGGGGTCAAACACGTAGCCACAGTGATCTCCAGCCACAGTGTGCTCCCTCCGAGGACACAGTAACTACTGTTCAACATGGCGAGTTTGGGCATGTTGTGAGATTGCCAAGTGACACAGCAATGAGCTGAAGGCTGAACATGGCAGAAGAAAGGGACCCAGCTTGGGGCCCTTGGCCAACTCCGTCTAATCAGAACAGTCAGGCCTGGATGTACACATCTTGAAATCAGGTGTGAATTAGCTGTGAAATTAGGTGTGAATCACTATTCATATGATTTTGACCCTATAGTTTCTACATGGCAATGCCAGTGAGCCCATTGCCCAAGGATAGAGTGTGGAGAATGGGTATACAATATGGATTTGGAGTTGGGGGCTGGGACTTGAGTCTAGATTCTGTCTTTTGCTCAGCTGAGTGACCACAGGGCAGGCCTTGACCTTCCCAAGCATAACTGTGGACTTGCATGTTGATGTTTAGCTCTATCCACACAACCCTTTCAATTTTTTTTTTTTTTTTTTTTGGAGCATTCTTTATGTGCTAAGCCCTGCATCAAACATTTTATTTTCAGCACCCTCATTGTCCTCACAACAACTCAGGGAGGAAGATATTATTACTATCCCCATCTTACAGTTGAGCAAACAGAGGATTAAGAGAGAGGTTAAGTAACTTGCCATAAAAGCTATTAATTAAAGGGTAGGTCTGGGATGCTACATCAGGGTTCCTAAGCACTGTGAAATTTTGCGTTTCTGTAAGTGGGAGTAAAAATCTCTCCATCAGTGGTGTCTGAAGAGGAAATAAGATAATCTATATCAAAGAATCTTGTAAACTGTAAAGCATTATTTTCCATAGGAGAAGACTCAGTTCTTGCTCTCAAGCATTTTCTAATCTGGCTGAGCTGATCCATAAGATCTGCACAGTGTTTACTCAGATGAAACCAGGTTGTCAATTTGTCCAGTGCACACCTTCTTTAAGTGACCCAACTTTTCATCACTAATGGGACAAGCAGACATGGTGTGCGTGCCTCCTGACACCTTGGCACACACGGGAAGGTTTGCCACACCTTTGTAGTATATCCTTGCCCCAAAACATTTAGCCTGGATCAAATTAGAAAAACCCAGATTGTGGGACACTTCTAAGACAATTTGCTTGGATTCTTCAATGACGCCAATGTCATGAAACAACAATAACAACAAACAAAGACAGGGAGACTGTTCTAGATTAAAGGAAACTAAAGAGACACAATAATTAAGTATACTGTGTAAATCTTGATTGAATCCTGGATTATTTTTTAAAGGCATAAAGAATATATTGGGTTAATTGAAGAAATTTAAATATGTTCTATAAGCTAATATTACTGTATCAATGTTAAATTTCTTAGGTGTGATGATATTGTGCTTATATGAAGAATTACTGTTAGGAATGTCCTGGTTTTCAGTGCTTGGGATGAGGTGTCAGAAATATTTGTGAATTTTAAATGCTTTTGCAAGAAGAAAATGTATATATATATATATATATATATATATATATATATATATACACACACACAATATATGTATATCTCTTGCACTGCAGGCAAGATTCTTTACCATCTGAGACACCAGGGATGCCCGCATATATATATATATATATTCAGTTTGGTAAATCTGGATGAAAGATTTATAGGTTTTCCTGCACTATCTTTTCATCTTTTCTCTAGGTTTGAAAATTTCCCAGTAAAAATTGAGAAGTTGAGCAAATAGGTTTAATAGTGAGGGCTAGTAACTTGCCATAAAACCTATGAATTAAAGGGCACATCTGGGGTCTAAAGCCTATTACAGCGCTAAGTGGAAATAGCTATTTAAAGAAACCTGGAGAATCCCAGGGACAGAGGAGCCTGGTGGGCTGCCATCTATGGGGTTGCAAGGAGTCGGACATGACTGAAGCGACTTAGCAGCAGCAGCAGAGCTGAACACCTTTATCTTATAAAAAAAATCTTCATCGAAAAAAAAGAAATATCTTCATCAAGCTTATTTATTTGTTGACTCCACATTTTAATCAGTGGGGCAGCTTAGGAAGGGGCCCACATGGCTGCAGGGTCTAAGGCAGCGTCTCCACTCTTTTACGGCGTTAACTCTTCTATTCTGTTGTTCAGCGGGGCTGCTTTTCCTTTGGCCACTATGTAGTCAAAATAGTTTCCTGCCCCAGTCTTCAGGTTCCTAGGAGACAAGGCTCAACACCCTCACAGAACCCGGGCATCCTCCATGGCCCCATGGTTTCCATGGTTCTAAGAAAGCCCAGCCTTACCCACAGGAGGGACAAAACAGCCGGAAGAGGACCTTCAGCCACCTCTCCTGGGAGCCACTATCAGAGTCATCTAGGATATTTGTTTAAAATGCCTCATACCTGGGACTTCCCTGGTAGTCCAGTGGTTAAGAATCTGTGCTTCTACTGAAGCAGGTACGGGTTTGATCCCTGGTCTGGGAACTAAGATCATGCATTCCAGTGTGGCAAAAAAAAAAAAACCCAAAAAACAAAAAACAAGCCCCATAGCTATAGGACCAGGGCCTGGGAACCCTCAGTTTAACCAGCACCCCAGGTAATACTGCAGTGCACTGAAGTTGGAGATCCAACAGCCTAGACTAAAACCAAAACCTCTAAAGCTAGCATTTAAGACCTAAAACAATTTGGTGGCCCTTAGTCCCAAGTATTAGCCTACCCGCCAGCCAGGCTGAAGGGTTCCCTAACCTGCCCTCTAGTCTGGGCCTTGGTGCACCCGCAGTTCCCTGGAATCCTTCTACTCTCCCCTCAATCCAGGTGATGCCAATTCAGATTCAAGACCCACCTATTCTCAGAACACCTCAGCCCATGCATGGCCCCGAGGGTTGCTTGCTCCCTTTCTCTGATTTCATTCAATGTGAAATTGGTCTAATTTCACGTTAATACTGAATCTAATACTTTATTCAACACTCTCTGCTGTGGCTTTGACTTGCTTTGGTTAATGTCATCCCTCTGCCAACCTGTGACATTCTCGAGTGCAGGGATGTCACCTTTATGTCTTGTCTCGCATCCTCCTCAGTTCATGGGACAAGGTTAAAGTCCCAGGTAACTCCTCAGAGCCCGGTTGCTAATAATCAAAGTGAGGAAAATTTGGGAGAAGAATGGTATAAAACAGAGGCTGTAGGGGAGAGAGGGGAGGGAGAAGATGGGCTCTGGCCGCAGTAGCTGTTGTGCAGGGCATGGGACACTTCTGTTGAGTCTGGGATTCCAGGCTCTGTGGATAGGTATTGTTAGGGTGACCGTCCCTCCCCTCCCCCATAACTATTTGCATTTGGGGCTGGGTTGCTTTGGGGGTCTCTGGCCCCTTGTGACAATTTGCATCCACAAATTTACATAGAAGTTAAGTGACAGAGCTTTCTGAGAGGAGGCAAGGCCTGGCCACCTTGCCGTATTCCTCCTTTGTTGTTCAGAGTCACTGTGGTAGACCCGGGCCTGGAAGTGTAGGCCGTGGAGCCAGGCTGCAGAACAGTATGGCTGCGCCCCTGAGTATCTAAACTTCTCCTCGGGGCTCACAGTAATAGCAGTCCCCTAGCTCCTAGGTGACCTACAGGGGATTCCTCCGCAGACATCTGCCCAGCTCTGCTAAGCAGTTGAGACCAGCAAGGAGGGCTGTGTGGGCAGGGGTGACCTTGGATACTTTATGGTAAATATACATGGGACTTCCCTTGTTGGCCCAGAAAGGGGAAAGCCTGCCATATTCACGCTGTTCCCAGACCCCCTTAGGCTGTTCCCTCTGTGTGGACCGCCCTCTCCCCTGGGCCAAGCTTGGTACACCCCCTGGGGAGACCTGGCTGGACTCCCCAGGGCGGAGGCTTGGGGGGAGACCTACTTGAAGGCCTCTGATAGCAGCTCTGTCTCCTGAGTAAAATGGTCACCATGACTATCTCCCAGGGTTGTGCAAGAGGAAAACCAGAGCATATTCAAGCCAAACAAAGGGCTTGGAATTGCTTCTTTACTCCTGTTTCCCTACATTTTGTCAATAAGGCTGGCAACCCCCAAGCCCCCGTTCTGGGGAGCACCTCAACCAGCCGTTGCCTTGCTGACGGTGCTGAGCGGATGTCACCCCAGCAGAGGGACGGCTCTATGCCGTTTGGGATGCTCCTCAGCCTCAAGTCCCGGCTCTGACAAAGGATATACTCAGTCTCGCGGCCGAGGCACCCAAGGCCTAGCGGTCGATGAAAGCAGAGCTGCAAAATAGCAGTCTTTGGAGGACAGCAAGGTCAGTGACCCCGTGAAACCGAAGCGCAGTTTGGAGGTTTGGATGGAGAGAGCCAGGAAGCGCTGGTAATGTAGGAAAAGTGAAAAGAGAAAAATCAATGGTGCGGGAAGCTTTCCTCACATCCTTCAAAAGGCTGCAGGGGGAAGTGGGGGAGGGCGAGCGGAGCTGGGAATGGATTAGCTGCCAGATCGCGTTACCAAGGGAGCTGTGCAGCCCAGGTGCCCTGAGGCCTCTCGGGAGACGGCAGATAATTACGGATGGGTCTCTGGTTTGGTACAGCTCCGTCTCCAGGATGGGTTGGAACATATGACCCCTTCAAGGTCCCCTTATCTATACCCAAGCAGGTTATTGCAGGACAAAGAGAATTCAGGCGGCTGTCATATAATTAGTCCTGTTGTGTGCTTCCTTTGGCGTTTAAGAAAATCTCCTATGAAAGTCCTAAGTGCTCAAAATCACAATGAATTTGGGGATTTCACTACCCTTCCCCCCAGCCATCTTTTATTTAAAACAATAAAAACTCCGAGCTCCTGACATCTTGATGACAGAGGCTTGATGGGCAACAAGAACAGGATCTTTAGTTTTCATTTGATATGTCTGTTTCTCCTTGGTTAAGGGAGGGTGGGGTATGTTGGAATATTTATGGGGAGCATTTAGATGAGGCTCTTAATTTGAAAGAATGTGAGAATTAATGCTTGAGTTTAATCGGAGCCTGAATCATCACAGATAGATTTGTACCCTCTTCTCCTTAATCAATTTCACCCTAATTAATTCTTTCTGTGGCTCAGTCTTGTTACATTAGATAGTCTGCTGATTATTTCCACAATCAAGAGATTGTGTATTCATGCATTTTTAATAAGGGATGACTGCATTCTTTTTCATAAATGATCCTGCTGGTTGGCAGTTGCAGCAGCTAAAATAATTATAGAGCAGATTACTTATTTTAAAGCATTGTTTGCTGTCATATTCATCTTAGGTGACAATTTGGAAGAGCTCTGTAGGCTGCTGTAATCGGGCAGAGGAGCTGGATATTTAATGTGGCAATTTTCAATGTCAAGTGCTGTTTATTCATAGGTCAATGCCTTTAAAAAAATAATAAACACAGGGGTAATTTGGTCCTGCTGGCTGATGAAACCATTCTAATTCTGTGCTTAGTTTAAAACCTTGACTCTTAGAAGGACCTACTTCTGAAGACTACCAGGCACCTTTTACCTTCAACCATGACTGGTCCAAATATGGTTGCTCATGTCTGGTTATGACTTATGTGAAGGGGTAGTCTTGTATCAGACCCTGCAATCTAGAAGGCTTGAAGCAGGGAACACTGTAATTTGAAAGCCGTAGGTGTTTTCTGTTTAGCAAGATGACAAAGGGAAATCCACATGAGGGAAAAGACTGCTTTTTATTTTGGAAAAAACACCGAACTTTTTGATCATGCGAAGGAAAGCTTGATGCTTTTCTAGAGTGGACAGGTTGAGACAAGAGGAGAGCGATGGCTGTGCATACTAATAGAGAGGGCTGTCTTCCCAGTGGGCAGACAGAGCCACCACTCAGGGCAGAATTTATTCCAGGGGTCACGTGGTAGAGAAGAGGCTTTCCTCTTCTTTGAGGGAAAACAGAGTTGGGGCCTGAACTCCAGGCAGAGGAGATCTGGCCAAGGGCCCTCCTGCCTGTGAGAACTGAGTTAACCCGGCAGGCTGATGGTGGCCTAAGGCAGTTGGGGCCAGGGGCGGTGGTGGTAAGGGGTGGTGGTGGTAAGAGGTGGTGGTGGGGGGTGGGGACATGCAGGGCACCCCAGGTCATGGGTCAGTGGACTCCAGGAGAGTCTGTAGACAATCTTCAACTTCATTGTTTTTCTTCCGTAATTTTAATTCTCTTTTGTCAACCTCAAGCCTTCAGCAGTTTTCTTAACCTTACAACCTTAAGAAAAATCACAGAAGAGCCTGTGTCTACATTTGTCACAAAGGTGGGGCTAGAGAATGTGATTTTCCTTTTGATCCCCTCCTTAAAGGCTGTTCAAGAAGCCTTGGTAGTCCCAGAGCCCACATCAGGGGCCTCAGATTGGCCCTGAGGAAGGTGGAGGTTCATAGGATCCAGGGGATGATAGAGGCTCAGGATGAGGCCTTGCTCAGGTGGCAGGTGCAGAAGTGGGAAGGGACAGACCTCCTTCCCTGTATCCTGGAGAGAGAGACCTTCAAAAGGAGAAAGTACAGCTTGCAAATTACCTGGCGCGGGTTGCTGGCCAGCGGCCATCTGGGCTGCCCTTAATGTATGCTGCAATTGGCTAGGTCTCAGAGGTTGTCCTGCCCTCCCTGCTCGCCACACCAGCTGCTCAGGGAAACTGCCAAACTGTAGCAACCTCCAGCTCATTTCCTAGGAACGCCACTGCCAGCTGCTCTGTGGAGCTCAGAGCCAGCAACTAGAGGTGTTACTGAACCTTAGGTCATAACTGCCACCCCTACTGCAGATGAGGAAACTGACCAATTCTGGGGTCATCACTATCCACAGTGAAATGATCAAAAGAGGTGAGCTGCCCCCACCCCGGGTCTCTCACTTCACTGGTAGGGAAACTGGGGTCAGAGAGGTAACATGACTTGTTCAAGGTTACTCTATTGATCAGAGACAGGTTTGTGGTTTGGGTCCTAGGTCCCCCAACCCCTAATTCAAAGCTCTTTCTAGATATCTCATTCCTCATGTGAATTTATTTCTCACTGGAGAAAAGTGGGTGGGCACCAGACATCCAGCCAGCTGGCCCTTTATTGACCAGATCACCAAACACTTGTGTTGTCCTTCCAATCTCCAATGCTCCTTCAGGAGTCTTAAGGATACCTCCTTTGATCATTTTACTACAGATAGTACTGGCAGTTTTCAGTTTTCTTACCTGTAATATGGAGATAATAATAAGAAAGGTGATCATTAATTGAGTTAATTCCATGTAAAGAACTCAGAACAGTGTGGGGTACATAATAAGTGCTCAAAAAGAGGATGTATGTGAGCTCAACTCACTTCGTTATGTATGAAAGGCTGTGTCTGAAGGTGGCTGGAATCCAATGAGAGTCAAACTTGGGTGAGGACAGTGTTCTGAGCCCAGCACTCATCAATCAGTTGGTGGTCCTAGAAGCTATTAATAGGAGAGGAACAGCAGGACCCTTATAGCTCCCAGTCACCTGCTCTGGTCAACCAACACACAGGGAAGCCCAGCCCCAAGGCTGCGGATGCAGGAGGAGAGAGAGAGAGCAGAGGGTGATGCACTTAACACTTCCCTATCAAGCCCCCTTGAGCTCTAGGCTCACTTACCGGTTCAGTTCTGCAACTTCTGTCCCGCGTTTCATAACTGGGGAGCCTTAGTCAGTGTGCAGGACCCCAGAGAGGTAAAGGTTTAGGGTGGAAATGGAAGAGGATAGAGGACCTCTATTTCCTCAGACCAGTGGGAACCTCCAGGCTACATGCAGGGAACTCATCTTGTTTATTTTCTCCCGTATTCTTTGTTCCCCTTCCTTTCCTTTCCTTCATTCTCTGCCTTCCTCTAATATTAAGTCCCTCACTCCTCGCATCCCAACCGTAGAGCTCACCGCAGAAAATAAGTCAGACTGAAGTGAGGGGGCCAGTTGAGGAGATCCTCTCACACCCTGGGGTGGGGGTCAAACCTGGTTTGACCCCTTCACCAGAGTGAGTAAATCCTTTGGAATGAGTGTGTAAAGTGGACTGGAAAACAAAGGAGATCTGCCAAGGAAGCCTGAAGCCCAGGGCTGAGCTCTAGAACCCCTGTAGACGGCTAGCTTTTAGCCCCAGCTCTGGTGGTGCTGGAGCACCTGTGAGGCAGGTCTCAACTCCGACCTTTGCTCTAAGCTCTCTCAGGCCAGGGTTGGGGGGCGATGGGGAGGGGCGGGTTGCAGGTGCTTTTCAAGGGAGTCCAAAGATCCAGCTTGGCTGTGTGAACTGAGGTGAGCCTTAGCCACTTTGAACTTCAATGTCCTCATTTGTAAAATGAGGAAAATACCCACCTCCTGGCTCTGACTGAGATAATATATGTTCTGCAAACTGTGAAGTTCAATACTGAGGGTAGTTATGAATACTTTCAATGATTAAAAAAAAGCATCATTATCTTTTTCAGCTCCTCTTCATACAGTGCATAGGTGCTCAATAAGTAATCGTGATGTTGTGATTTATAATAAAAAATATAGATTTTTTCTTCCTTTTTTGGGCTAAGAACTCCTAAAATTCTTGAAATTTCCTAAGTTATTAGAGTGATAAAGGTGTCTTTTGTTATTCATAACAAACCTCTTTCAACCACTTTTGAGTTTATGCTAGTGTGGTGACTTTCAGAAAACAGGTAGGTGACCTAAGGATGGGGGCTAGTTGCCAGGGACACCAGTCATGATTTGAAGGCTTTCAGCTCCCCTTCCACCTCTAGGGAAGATTAAAGTCAATGATCAATGATTTAATCAATTGTGCCTGTATAATGAAGACTCTATGAGACCCAAAAATACAGGGTCCAGAGACAATTCAGGTTGGTGAACAGGTAAAGATTCAGGAGAATGGCCCAGAGGCTCTGTACCCCTTCTCTGTGTCTTGCCCTGTGTATCTTTTCCATCTGTCTGTTCCTGAGTTACATCCTTTTATATTAAACCAAAGATCTAGTACGTAAAATGTTTTCCTGAGTTCTGTGAGCCTCTCTAGGAAATGAATCAAGCCTGAGGATGGGGTTGTGGGAATTTATGATCTATATAGCTGGTCATTCAGCATCACAGTGACAACCTGGACTTGCAGCTGGTGTCTGAAGAGGGGATGGGGGGCAATCTTGTTGGACTGAGCCCTTAACCTGTGGGATCTGATGCTTTTTCTAGGAAAATAGTTTCAGAATTCAATTACATTTTAGGACACCCTCCTGGTGTCACAGAATTGTTTTTATAATCTTATGTGTGTGTGTGTGTATGTGTGTGTATTTGAAGCATAGTTAATTTATAAAGTTGTGTTAGTTTCAGGTATATGACATAGTAATTCAGTATTTTTTTGTGTGTATATATATATATATGTATGTATTTTTTTTGTGTATATATATATATATATATATGTATTCTTTTTCAGATTCTTGTCCCTTATAGGAGTATACTGCTATGCAGTAGGTCCTTATTGGTTCTATTTTATATATAGTAGTGTGTATATGTTAATCCCAAACTCATAATTTATCCTTCTCCCCTCCTCCAGAATTGTTTGATGTGTGAAAAACCCATACATCTGGTGTCAGAAGTGTAACGGTGTTGTAGTGGAGTATTGAGAGTATAAGAGACATGCAGAAGGAATGCATGTTTTATTTTACACTGATGATGTCAGTTTTTTCTATATGAAGCTTGCATTGGTCAGCTTAGACAAAATTATGCTGCATAACAGGCAATCTCAGTCATACAGGGTTATTTCTCACTCATCTTACTGTTCATTATTCAACTTTGTTCCATGTCTTCTTCATTCTTAGACTTGGGCTGTGGAGCTAGGACCTCTCTGGGGCGTGTTTACCTTCTGGGAGAGGAAAAGAACAGTGAGGAACTACTCAATGGCTTTCACAGCTTTTGGATATGATGTACATCACTTCCCACTGGGAAATGAAGCCATATTCAACTCTAACTTTGGTGGAATAGGAAGTATACTCTTCCTATAGGGAAGAGCATCAGGGAAGAACAGTGTAGGGGTGGTAGAACTATTCTTAAACAAATAATAATCTACCCATGAAGCAGCTTCATATTTTGAATATAGTATAGCTTTAAATGGCTTGCCTGATGGCTCAGATGGTAAAGAATCCCAAGGAAAGGCAATGCCAAAGAATGCTCAAACTACCACACAACTGAACACATCTCACACGCTGATAAAGTAGTGCTCAAAATTCTCCAAGCCAGTCTCCAGCAATACGTGAACCGTGAAATTCCAGATGTTCAAGCTGGATGTTAAAATGGCAGAGGAACCAGAGATCAAATTGCCAACATCCCTGGATCATCAAAAAAGCAAGAGAGTTCCAGAAAAACATCTATTTCTGCTTTATTGACTATGCCAAAGCCTTTGACTATGTGGATCACAATAAACTGTGAAAAATTATGAAAGAGATGGGAATACCAGACCACCTGACCTGCCTCTTGAGAAATCTGTATGCAGGTCAGGAAGCAACAGTTAGAACTGAACATGGAACAATACACTGGTTCCAAATAGGGAAAGGAGGAGTATGTCAAGGCTGTATATTGTCACCCTGCTTATTTAACTTATATGCAGAGTACATCATGAGAAATGCTGGGCTGGAAGAAGCACAAGCTGGAATCAAGATTGCTGGGAGAAATATCAATAACCTCAGATATGTAGATGACACCACCCTTATGGCAGAAAGTGAAGAACTAAAGAGCCTCTTGATGAAAGTGAAAGAGGAGAGTAAAAAAGTTGGCTTAAAGCTCAACATTCAGAAAACTAAGATATCATGGCATCTGGTTCCATCACTTCATGGCATATAGATGGGGAAACAGTGAAAACAGTGGCTGACCTTATTATGGAGGGCTCCAAAATCACTGCAGGTGGTGATTGCAGCCATGAAATTAAAAGAAGCTTACTCCTTGGAAGGAAAGTTATGACTAACCTAGACAGCATATTAAAAAGCAGAGATACTACTTCATCAACAATGGTCTACCTAGTCAAGGCTATTGTGTTTCCAGTAGTCATGTATGGATGTGAGAGTTGGACTATAAAGAAAGCTGAGCACCAAAGAATTGATGCTTTTGAACTGTGGTGTTGGAGAAGACTTTTGAGAGTTCCTTGGACTGAAAAGATCCAACCAGTCCATCCTAAAGGAGATCAATCCTGGGTGTTCATTGGAAGGACTGATGTTGAAGCTGAAACTCCAATACTTTGGCCACCTGATGCGAAGAACTGACTCATTTGAAAAGACCCTGATGCTGGGAAAGATTGAGGGCAGGAGGAGAAGGGGACGACAGAGGATGAGATGGTTAGATGGCATCACCGACTCAATGGACATGAGTTTGAGTAAACTCTGGGAGTTGGTGTTGGACAGGGGGGCCTGGCGTGCTGTAGTTCATGGGGTCACACAGAGTCGGACATGACTGAGCAACTGAACTGAACTGAACTACCTGAATTGTAGGAGAATCAAGTTCAATCCCTGAGTCGGGAAGATCACCTGGAGAAGGGAATGGCTACCCACTCCAGTATTCTTGCCTGGGAAAATCCTATGGACAGAGGAGCCTGGCGGGTTACAGTCTATGGGTCGCAGAGTTGGACATGACTGAGGGACTACTGCACACATAGCTTTAAATATACTAATGTTTATGTAATAATAAACTATATATTGTTGATTTTACTATACATTAAATCCATATGACTTTTGTCTGTCTACCCACGTTTTGCCTAATCTTCAGTTCCCACATTGTCTCGCCTTCTCCGTGCAGCCTTCTTTACTGATCACAGCATTTATTGCCTCTGCAGTGTACCCCGCCACTCTTGCCAGCCTTTACTGGCTGCTGTTCTGTCTTATCTCTTGTAGTAGATAGGGAGTCTTGAAAATAGGGACTCCGTTGCACTTTCCACTGGGGATCTCAATCTGTTTAAGGAAAATAGTAAGTTCTTAAGAAGTCAAGTTGAGTACTTTAGTATGGAATTTCACTTTTAGGGCGTAGTCTTCTGTGCTAACATGATATGATTCCCATTTTGACAGATGGGAAAATTGAGGCTTCAAGAAGTTTAGTGCACAGTCATGATTGGGACTGGCCTCCCTGACTCCTGAGACCACCCCAGCACTCTTACCACCCCAGCTGCCTTTCACTGCTCCATGGTATGCATGACTAAAGCACATTTAATCTTTATGAATAATTTTTGAGACCCATGTTCAGGACTGTCCGTGATCTGTATCATTGAGGTAAGATAAATGGCATCCACTGGAAGGTCAACTGCTGAGTATATTGGGTTAAAGGAGCTAAGGAAGTAAATCACTCAGTAAGTGAACTTCGAAAGGCCAAGGTATTAAACTCCAAGTCAACCAGGATTTAATTTACTTGTTACTGAGGCAAATTCCATTTTTACTGCATGCTAATAAAAGCCTGAGCTCTGTTGCCAAGATTCAAAAGAAATCTTAGTGGTCATTTTACCCTCCATTGGTAAGAAAATGGAGACTGTCAAATTCAGGAAGCCTAGAAGAAAGAGAATAAAGGAGAGAATACAGAGCACTTCTCCCCTCCCTTGGTCTGTCATCTCTCTTTTCAGGACAGATGGAATCACCTCATCGTCCTCATCTGGATCTTGGTGCTCTGGGAACAGAGATCCCTTCCTGTGGCCAGCATCCCCTTTGGATAGCCAGTTACTTTGGGCTAGAAGGTGGAAAACTCAGCATTTCTGCAGATGTCAAGCTCAATAGAGGAGCCCCTCTGCCTCTCTAGAGCCCTCAATTCCTTACCTTTGCTCATCCCAGACTTCTCTTGCTTGTTCTCTTTAACTAGCAAGGCCACTGTCAACTACACATGTGTCCAGTTCACTTAGACTAGAAGTCACTCAGAAAGCTTCTTTTCCCCCTGGAATTCCCTCTTCAGCTCTCAGAATCAGGCCATATTCCATGCTTGCTCCAACATCTCATGTAAAGACTACTTGTTTCAGGAAGGATGCCAGGCTTGGATTCATCTGGATGCCCTCATTCCAGGTTTCCACCCCAGTTCAGGACAATTACAAAGAGCTATGTACATGGGATCTACTTAACATCAGCATGGCACAGGGAAAGGGCACCAGTTGGAGGAGTCAGTGGACTAGGGATCTAACCTTACTCTTACAGGTGCTGGAAGTGTAGCTTTAGGCCAGTCTCCTGACATCACTAGGCTCAGTCTTTCTTATCTACAAATATGAAAAGAGTGCCTACCTTACTGACCTCTTCCAGCAGTTTGTGATATTCAAGAGGGTTGATATGTTCATTCATTGAATAAACTCTTACTGAGCAGGTATCATCTGCTAGATCCTATGGATACAGCTGTGGATAAGAGGAGCTCAGTTCTCTCTCTTTTTTTTTTTTTTTAATTTATTTTATTTATTATTTATTTTTCGCTGTGCTGGCTCGTCGTTGCAGTGTGCAGGCTTTCTCTAGCTGTGGGAAGTGAGGGCTACTCTTAGTTGTGGTGAGTGGGGGCTATACTTTGTTGCAGGGCATGGGTTTCTCGTCATGGTGGCTTTTCTTGCTGTGGAATGAGAAGAATGGTGACATCGTGTCAGAAGAAGAGCATGGAGGATGGGATGTATTCTTGCAGCCATTTTTTTTGGTTATTTTTTGTTTTATTTGGTCATACTGTGCAGCATGTGGGATCTTAATTCCCTGGCCAGGGATTGAACCTGTACCCCATGCAGTGTAAGCACAGAGTATTAACCACTGGACTGCCAGGGAAGTCCCATGACAGCCATTTTTGGAAAGTACAGCTTGGTCCATTGTGATAACATGTAAATGCTCCGGTGAGGGCTGGGCAAATGGGAAATGGTCAGCCAGTGTTAACTGTTTGCTGTTAGGTGCTTTGATGGAAAATCATGTGATTTCTGATGACTCTTAGAAAGTCCAAAACATTATGCAAATGTGAGGGATTGGTCTTTTTATCCTGTATTCCATGGTACCTTTTATTTTCCTTTAAGGCCATTTCCTAAGAGCAGAGACCACACCTTCTTAGCTTTCCTGGATTATTTCACACTTTGATTTATTACCAGAAAATATGAGCTCCCTTATTGATTGTATAGATGAGATATAAAGGAGATGTAAGATTGGCCTGTGAGAATGAAACTAGAAAATCAACACATAATGGATGCAGTCGTGGGTGTGTTTTATGTATTTAGTTATTATGCTGCTGCTTAGTTGCTCAGTCATGGCCAATTCTTTGTGACCCAATGGGCTGTAGCCTGCCGGGCTCCTCTGTCCATGGGATTGTCCCAGGCAAGAATACTGGAGTGGGTTGACATTTCCTTCTCCAGGGGATCTTCCTGATGCAGGGATTGAAACCCTTGTCTTTTACTTGGCAGGTCTCCTGCTTGGCAGGTGGATTTTTTTTACCACTGAGCTATTTTTAGTTATTTATATATGTATACATATACATATATATTATATATAAATATATACATATTGCAAACCACCCCAAACCCAATAGCATAGAAGAATGGTCATTTGTTCAGAATTTTAGGCAGGCAGGAATTTGGGCAGGGCTTGGCTGGGACACTCATCTTTGCTTTATCTGGTGCCAGCCATGGCATCTTAAGAATCAAGATGGCCTCACTCACATGTCTGGGTGCTGGCTGTCCATTGGGGCACTTTGGTTCTTTCCTATGTGGCTTCTTATCCTCCAGGGCCTCTTTCTTGCTGTATGACCTCCCCAACAGGTTAGCTCAGATTTCTTTCCATAGAAACTGTTTCCTAGAAGTCAAAAATGGAAGTAAAAAATATGGCATATGACAGCAGTGGGCATCTATCTGGACCCCCACCAGTTACCAGGCACTGTTCTAACAGCTTTATGTGGACCATTATGCAGGTGGGCAAACTGAGGCAGAGTTTAAATATTAATAACTTGCCTGGAGTTGTGCAGATCATTCATGTGCCCAGAGCCATGCCTGTGGGTCATTCCTGTGCTCTACTGATTTTTTTTTTATTTATTTTTTAATTGAAGGATAATTGCTTTACAGAATTTTGTTGTTTTCTGTCAAACATCAACAAATTTTTATTTTTTTAAATTATGAAAGTAATTTAAAAATGCTTATAACACATTTACAGGAGACTTGGAAAATACAGAACAAGATTATATATAGTTTCACTATATACTACAATTATTTAAGTAGATAAATTAAGCTTTTTAGTTGGAGCTTCAATATCAAGCTCTCAAAAATTAATGGAATAAATATACAGAGAAGTAGAAGGATATAGTAGACTTGAAAAGCACTGTGAACCAATTCAATATAATTAAGATTTACATAATTTTCACACAACAGTAGGATACAAATCCTATTCAAGTTCCCATAGACTGTAAAGGAAACTAGGAGACATAAACTGGGAGACACTGGAACATACTCAGGGACATAAAACAAGGTACAAAAATTTCATCATCTAAAGGTATTGAAATTATACAGAATCTGTTCTCTTATCACCGTGGAATTATGTTAGAAATCAATATCTAAAGATATTTGAAAATAACCCACACATTTTAAAGTGCAGTGTGACACTTACCAAGAGAGATCTTCAACTTAGCCATCGAAAGGCTCAATAAAGTTAGACTAAAAAAACACAGAGGCTGTTGGCAAAGAAAGCATTTAAATGAGAAATTAGTATCAAAATGAGAAATTAATATTAAAGATACTTTAAACAAAATTTCATGTACTTGGAAATTAAATGTCCACTTTTAAATGATGAGTGTATCTAAAAAGCCATAACAGGGAAAATTAAAAAATATTTGTAAAAGAATAAAAATGAAAAGAGAATTTACCAGAATTTGTTGCATGCAGCTGAAGCTGCTCAATGCAGTGAAATACCATATGGAGTCCTGAATAAGGTATGAAAACAAATAATGGACACTAGCATAAAATTTTGTGAAATTTGAACAAAGTCTGTACTTTATCTACTGTCATTTCTTAAATTGCTGACAAGGCTCACAGATTGGGCCAGAATAGTCAAAATAATGTGGATAACAGCAGTTAAACTAACTGACTATTGAGTGGCTACTTCCAGCACAAGGGGCTTTCCAAAGCTTCTTTACTTCACTGACTCCTTTCCACCCCAGAGCCCCACAAACTAGCTCTTACTCTCCTTATTTTGTAGACAAAAAAACAGACACAGAGAGGTCAAATTATTTGGATAATTTGCCCAGGCAAGATTTAATGGTAGCGGACTAATTTGCATTAACCAACCTGGAGAAAGGGTGTGTGGATGGCAAGAGCGAGGGGACAGAGCCTCCGGAACTGCCTGTGGGGCGCGGCCTTCATCTACGGGCATCTTGGCCCCGGGCAGGGGGTGGCCTGGGCTGGCAAGAGGCCATTGCTGTCCTCTGCCGGCTCACTGCCTGGGGTCACTTCCTCCTTTGCTGTGGCTCCTTGCTCACCACACAGCCTTCTTCCTGTAACTCACCTTCCTGCACTGGGTGCCTGCAGGGAAAAGGGGCGCCGGCACATAGAGGCGGGGGTTCCAGTCTGCTGGGCGCTTACTCAGGACTCGCATCCTTGCCATTCCCTTTGCCTGAAATGCCTCTGATCTTGGCTCTAAGGAGATGGCCTTACTTTAGCTAAGTGGCCCTTCTTCCTCATATTCCCCACACCTAACCCTCGTGTTTATCATTCTCTGTTAGCTATTTACAGATTAAAAAAATTAACAGGGACTTTCTTGGTTGTCCAGTGGTTAAGACTGCACTTCCACTGCATGGGGCATGGGTTCAATCCTTGGTCAGGGAACTAGGATCCCTTGTACCACACAGAGCAGCAGTCCCCCACCAGAAAAAATTAACAGACTCTTGTTTACAGCAGTTTGGGGTTCAAAGCTAAGTGGAACTGAAGGTATGGAACGTTCCCACATAAGCCCTCCCTTCCTGCCCTTCCCATATGCACCAGTGTGACACATTTATTTCCTCAGTATTGACCAAAGTCCATAATTTACATAAGCAGACACTCTTTTTGTTGTACATTTTATGGGTTTTGACAAATTTGTAATGGCATATAGCCAACAGTATAGGATCATTTAGTTTTATTGCCCTAAAAATTCTCTGTGCTCTGCCTGTTTTTCCCTGCTTCCCCCAGACTCCTGGCAAACTTTGACCTTTTTACTACAGCCATAGTTTTGCCTCTTCCAGAATGTCATGTAGTTGGAATCATACAATATGTAGCCTTTTCAGATGGACTTCTTTCACTTAGTAATATGCATTTAACTCTCCTCCGTGTCTTTGCATGACTTATTAACACGTTTCTTTTTATTGCTGAATAATACTCTATTGTCTGGATGTACCACAGTTTATTTATCCACTCCCCTTCGGAAGAACATCTTGGTTGCTTCCAAGTTTGGGCAGTTATGAATAAAGCTGCTGTAAATTTTGGGTGCAGGCTTTTGTGTGGACCTAAGTTTTCCACTCCTTTGGGTGTGTCTAAGAGCATGTCTAAGAGCATGTTTAGTTTTGTCAGAAACTGGCAAACTGCCTTCCAGAGTGGCTGTTCCATTTTATAATCCCCATCAGCAATGAATGTGAGTTCCTGTTGATCCAGGTCCTCACCAGCACCTCGTGTTGTTATTATTTCTGATTTTGTCCATTCTTAATAGTGGTGTAGAGGTATCTCATTGCTGTTTTAATTCACAGTTCCCTAATGACAGGTGATGTTGGGCCTCTTTTCATATGCTTATTTTCCATCTGCATTTTCTGTGGTGAGGTATCTATTTGTTCAGATTTTTCCTCCAGTTTTAAATCGTGTTCATTTTCTTATTACTGAATTTTAAGAGTCCTTTTTTCAACATTTTAGTTAACATTCTTTCTCAGAAATATCTTTTGTAAATATTTTCTCCCAGTCTGTGGCTTATTTTCTGATTCTCTGGATAGATATATTTTTTTTTCTCCCCAACTAAAATATATGTTCTATTAGATTAAAGACTTTTATTTATAGGTATTCATTAAATATTATAAATAAGGGAAGAAAGAAGAATGAATTAGCATTTTGGTCTGTGTATCAGTGTTTTATTACTCTGGTTGAAGTTAATCTACCCCTAAAAGAGAATCCACCTTCAGCCTGTTGACAACATCAAGTTTTGGAGCCTGATGAGGGAGAGTCTCAGACCTTGGGAAATTCATCAAGGTTTGCTATGGCCTTGGAAACCCTCCTGGGCACCAGCTGGCCTCTTCCCTTGGCACAACCCTCTTTCTTGTTATACAGCTTCTTTCTATCATCAGCAAATTGTATTTCTTATGGGTGATGATGGGTTTTCAAAACTGAGACCCTCTCCCGACTATTTTCCCTTCTACAAAGGAGTGCATAGTTATGTCCAGTTTTGCCAGTCCTGTGTCAAAGAGTTCCTAAGGTCCTGCCCCAAAGGGACCACCAGCACTGTTGTGGGGTTGTTTGTATGTAGCTCACTTGCCACTGGCCACTTTACTCTCCCCAGTTTCTTTTCTTTTCTTTTTTTTTTTAAATTTATTTATTACGGCTCTGCTGGGTCTTCATTGCTGTGTAAACTTTTCTCTGGTTGCAGTTAGCTGGGGCTACTCTCATGGCGCACAGGCTTCTCATTGCAGTGGCTTCTCTTGTTGCAGTGCACAGGCTCTAAGGCGAGCAGCCTTCAGTAGTTGCAGCATATGTGTTCAGTAGTTGCACTAGTTCAGTAGTTATGGTTCATGGGCTCAGTTGCTCCAAGGGATGTGGAGCATCCCATGTGCATGTGGGATCTTCCTAGATCAGGGATCAAACCCATGTCTCCTGCATTGGCAGGCAAATTCTTTACCACTGAGCCACCAGGGAAGCCCTCTCTCCAGTTTCTGCCCTTTCACTCCAGCAGCCACTGGACCCTGCTGGGCTGTGGGAGTTGATCTGGACCTGGAATTTCTGTTGCTATATCACCTTCCCAGAAATTAGTGTTCAAGATATTACGTGCTAATCTCCTCGCAACCCTTGCTGTCTTTGGAGCTGGGAAAAGGTAGATGGAAACAGATGGATATGGTGATAACATTGATAATAGCTAATTTTTTGAGCACTTAACATGTGCTAAGTCCCATGCTGGGTACATAATGAATATTATCTAATGTAATCATCAGAAACTCGATCACACAGGCATGTGTGTGCTTAGTCACTCAGTCGTGTCTGACTCTCTGTGACCCCATGGACTGTAGCCCATCAGGCTCCTCTGTCCATGGGGATTCTCCAGGCATGGAGAAAACCAGGGGATTCAAACTCAGGTCTCCTGCATTGCAGGCAGATTCTTCCATGTGAGCGACCAGGGAAGCTCACTTATTGCTCTTATCATCCCCATGTTTCAGGTGACCAAACTGAGCCACAGAGAGGGTAAGTACCTTTGCCAAAGTCATTCAACAAGCAAATGGCCAAGCCAGGATTTCAGCTCAGACCCCGTGCCATGCTTTTGAATACCACACCATGGCCCTCTTGCCTGCTGGAAACAGTATCTTCCTCACAACTCTGCAGAGCACACAGAATTGGTCTTTTGCACCTGTGATTCTGGCTGCCCTGCCTGAACCCTGGAGACTTCCCCAGGGGCACCCCCCGTTCTGGCATCCTCTTCTCTCCAGACTCTGCTGCTCCCCATGGAGCCTCCGTCCTCCCCCAGAAACTTGCAGCTTCGAGGCAAAGGTGCCCTAATCTCCCCCTCCAGTCTTCCTGGAGCTCTTATTCGCAGTACCTTCTCATAAGCCATTCAAGGAGACCTTGCGGGTTCCAAACTACAGCATTTAAAATAGTTTACTGCCTCATAAACAGGACTCCGCAAGGACGCTGCAGGCCTGTGTTGGTTGAAACACTCAGTCCCTGTGTTTTCAGGTTTGGCTTTACCTTTCTCGGCTGCGGTTACTTTCTTATTCCGGGCAGGCTGATTTTGGCAGGGCAAGGTTGATGTGGGGGCTGGCAGAGTGCCCCTCCTGTACTCCCGTGTATGATGAGGCACCAGAGGGATGTTCTTCTTCTCTCCTTCGTTCTGAGTGAGCAGGGTTTATCCAAGGGGATAAAAGACTGGAGAGGGGGCAGGAGAAAGGACTAGGAGACCTACAGAATGCAAGAGTCACATCCTGAGGGTCCTCCACTAGAATGTTTCCCAGGAGATCAGGAGTGGCTAACCATGTACATTAACCTCGAGTCCTCACATCCTCTGGTGTCCCCACCACAAGTGAGAAAGTGGAGCCTGGGGAGTGACTGTCTCCAGTTATTATACAGCTAACAAGTGGATCCACTGAAGATGGTTCAAACAAAGAGATTTCACTTCACAAGGCGAGGGCGAGGTTAAGACTGATAAGGCACCTAGACAGGAGCAACCACAAGATGTTCTGAACACCTACAAGCCTAAAAGATCAAGGAGTGGAAAGAGAGGGACCAGAGATGCGTGAGAACTGGACCCATGGAGGTCGACCTAGAATCACAGAGGGACCCAGCCACTGCCAGGACCAGGATTCAAAGCAAGGAAGGAACAGAGAAGAAATACCCCGAGTCTCATTTCTCCTGATCTCCCAACTGCCCGGAAGCTCCCATTGGCCAAACCCATCCAGACCCCAGATGATGCAGCCTAAAGGGGTCAGTCAGCCAGGCACACAGCAGGATGGAGGAGGAGGGGACAAGTGTGTGCATGTGTGCAAATGGAGTGCAACCAGCATAGCAGTGCAGCTGGATTTTGAGTCATGAGCTCTTAAGAGCCCTTGTCCTTTGCTGTGGTTCTTCGCTGTGGCTGAGATGCCCCTCCACCATGCAGCACTGGATGGATGCACTGGCCTGACTCACCTCTTTATTAATTAGAATGATTCTTCTCCCACTTTTCCCTTCCTCCTTCCCCTTGTAGGAAGGAACCTGTCCCAGAGAATGAAATTGCCTGGGCCTAGGCTTTTGGCCAGCTGGATCCCACCACAGCCCTGACTGCTGATTTCATGGGTTTTTTGTTTACTTGTTTTTTTGGATTTATGCTTATATGGCTTGGTGATGGATCCTGGAGAATTGCCTCCAGTTTCTAACCGGCCATCTTCCCTTCTCACCCTCCACATGCACCAGTTCAGTATTTCCTCCAAAGTCTTGCATTTCTCTAGATTTTACTGCCTTTACTATGAGTGGTCAGCTGATGGCATTACCACTGCCCTGTTGCTGTTCTGGGCAGGGACTAAAGCTCGGTGAGTGCTCTGATCGCCCAGACCAGAGAGAAGCTGAAGCAATGCTAGCTGTCTTGGGTGGTACCCCAAGATCTAGTGCAAGACATGAGGGGTGTAAAACACAAGGGGTGGTTGACTGGAAAGCATTGGAACACTGAAAGGTAATCCCTCTGATATGTAAGAAAGCCACTGTCAGGGCAAGAGGGACGGAGAAAAGTTTGTCTTCTACTGTGTCTAATGTGATACCAACAAGGTGTCTGTCTTTTTCTTGCAGCTTCTAGACCTGCTAAACCTGGTTAGTCAGATATTTGTCCTAAAACACCATTCCTTGAGGCAGTGGGACTTCTGGATATCCCTGTCAGTCCTGAATTCTTGACTTCTCACAGACTCCCCTCCACACACCTGCCTGGATGCTGATCTCCAGTGTCTGTCTGTCTGTCTTGCATTTCAATCATCAGCTTTACAAAGGATGATTATGACAATGACGATCCCAACATTTCCCACACTTGAGCTGCTGTTCCAAGTACTTTATAAAATTTCACAGCACTGTTATTATCCCCGTTACCAGGTGAGGATAGCAGGCTTTAGCGAGATCACATGATTTGGCCAAGATCATAGCTCAGTTGGTAAAGAATCTGCTTGCAATGCAGGAAACCCTGGTTTGATTTCTGGTCAGAAAGATATGCTGGAGAAAGAATAGGCTACCCACTCCAGTATTCTCGGGCTTCCCTTGTAGCTCAGCTGGTAAAGAGTCCACCTGCAATGTGGGAGACCTGGGTTCAATCCCTGGGTTGGGAAGATCCCCTGGCGAAGGGAAAGGCTACCCACTCCAGTATTCTGGCTAGAGAATTCCATGGACTGTACAGTCCATGGGGTCACAAAGAGTTGGACATGACTGAGTGACTTTCACTTCACTTCATACACTAGTAAGTCTTACATAGATCCTGAATCCAAGCCTAGAGAAGCCTCCAGGGCCCACATCTAGCCATGACCCTGTATTGCCTATTGATGACAGAGGGTGGGTTTTTCTTTCTTCCATCTACTTTGTAAAGGCTTTATTAAATTATAATTGATATACAATTAACTATACATATTTAACAATACAAACTGATGAGTCCTGACATATGTATACAACCATGAAACCATTGCTATAATCAAGATAATGAATATGTCTATCACTTCCCGAAGCATCCTATGCTCCTTTGTAATCCACCCTTCACTCCCCCCCAACCTTGTTCCTAGGCAACCAATTTTCTGCTTTCCATCTGTATAGATTAATTTGCATTTTCTAGAATTTTATATAATTTCTTTTTTTTGGTCTGACTTCTTTCAGCATAATTATCTTGAGGTTCATCCATGTTATTGCATGTGTCAATTCCTTCTTATTGCTGAATAATGTTCCCCTCTACACTATACTATATTTGTTCATACATTCGCCTCTTGATGGACATTTGAATTCCTTCCAATTTTTGAGGATTAGAAATAAAACTATTAAGAAAGCTCAGGTACAAGTCTTTTGTGGACATATGCTTGTATTTCCACAGGGTAAGTACCTAGAGGTTGAATGGCTAGATCTCATAGTAGATATATATTTAATATTATAAGACATGGCCAAACTATTTTCCAAAGCACTTGTGCTGCTTTAAATTCCTCCCAGCAGTGCATGAGGAGTTCTAGTTGCTCCACTTTCTTGCCAACATTTGGTATAGTTTGTTTTTTTAATTTTAGCCATTCTAGTAGGTATATAGTTTCTCACTGTGGTTTTAATTTACATTTTCCTGATGACTAGTTATGTTGGGCATCTTTTCAGGTCTTATTTGCCATCTGTTTATCTATTTTAGTGATATGTCCTTTCAGATGTTTTGCTCATTTTAAAAATGATTGGATTGTTTGTCATCTTATTGAGTTGTAAATGTTCTTTATATATTCTAGAACATGTCCTTTGTCAGATAAGGTTTTGCTACTTTTCATATGCAACCTTTTCATTTTTATAACAGTCTTTTTTAAAGACTGAAAGTTTTATTTTTCATTTTTCATGGAAGTATAGAACTATACTTCCATTCACTCCAGTATTCTTGCCTGGAGAATTCCATGGACAGAGAAGCCTGGTGGGCTACGAGTTTGTGGGGTCACAGAGGGCAGACACGCTGAGTGACTAACACATACATAGTTGAGTAACAATGTTGTTAATTTCTGGTGTCCAGCAAAGTGATTCAGTTATACATATATCCATTCTTTTTCATATTCCTTTCCACTATAGTTTATTCTGAGATATTGAATATAGTTCCCTGTGCTATACAGTAGGACCTTGTTGTCCATATATTTTATATCTAGTAGATTGTATCTGTTAATCCCAAACTCCTGATTTATCCCTCTCCCACCCCATTTCCCCTTGGTAATCGTAAACTTGTTTTCTATGTCTGTGAGTCTGTTTCTGCTTTGTAAATAAGTTCATTTGTATCATGTTTTATATCCCACATGTAAATTATATTATATGATATTTGCCTTTCTCTGTCTGGCTTACTTCACTTAGTATGATAACCTCTAGATCCATCCATGTGCTGCAAATAGCATTATTTAATTAATTTTTGTGACTAATATTCCATTGTATATATATGCCATATCTTCTCTATCCATTCATCTACGGATGTACATTTAGGTTGCTTCTATGTCTTGGCTATTGTTAATCATACTGCAATGAACATTGGGGTGCATATATCTTTTTGAGTTATGATTTTGTCTGGATGTATGTCCAGGAGTGGGATTGTTGAATCATACAGTAGTTCTGTTTTTAGTTTTTTAAGGAAACTCCATAGTGACTGTATCAGTTTACATTCCCATCAGCATGTAGGAGGGTTCCCTTTCAAAGAACAAAAGTTTTGAATTTTCTTTCACACTTTGTGGGGTTTTTCCCTCTGGCAATTATCTGAAGAGAAGCTATCTCTTTTGTTATTATGACTATTGTGGTAAAATATATACATAACACTAAAGTTCCTATTTTGACTAATTTTAAGTATACAGTTCAGTGACATTAAGTACATAACACTGTTATAGTTTGTATTTTTTTCAATCCTTTTGAAGAATTTTTGGCAAACTCAAGGTCACTAAGATTTCCTCCTGTGTTTTCTCTGAAAGATTTCACAGCTTTAGTCCTTACAGATCAATCTGAAGTTAAATTGTATGTATGAAATGGTCAAGGTTCATTTTTGTATAGGGTTAAACACTTGTTCCTGCACCATTTGTTGAAAAAACAATCCTTTTTTCATTGAATTACATTGACACTTTTGTCAAAAATCAATCGTTTGTTTTTGACCATTTTCCTGGTTTGTTTTTCACTCTAACTCTGGATAAGGTGCCATCTGATTTTCACATACTGTCTTCCTGTATAGACTCCCTCACTCGTCACTCTGCACTGATCTGGCTCTGACCTTCCCTCCATACTGCTTGATAGATGTCTAGTGGTATTTTCCAGATATGACCTAATTCTTGCCTGCCCCCTAAACTGCAGTCAGCCTTGCTGCAGCCTCTGTTGTCTGGGCTTAGTGCCCAGCACCTGGGTCCTGCTGTTGCCCACAGTCCTGGCACCATCAGAGTCCTGGAGGGTGAGGGCTGCAGATGGGCCCAGCTCAGGGCCCAGAGAGCACAGCAGGCTTTCCCAGCCAGTTATTCAGGAAACCCTGATATGGGAGCCTAGAGATCCAACCCTTATAGCAAAAGCACAACTACCAGGTCTTCTCAAGACTTCCCTGGTCATTGCATGCATGCTTGCTAAGTCACTTCAGTTGTGTCCAATTCTTTGCAACCCTATGGACTGTAGCCCAACAGACTCCTCTGTCCATGGGATTCTCTAGGCAAGAGTACCAAAGTGGGTTGCAATGCCCTCCTCCAGGGCATCTTCCAGACCCAGGCATTGAACCTGCATCTCTTACATCTCCTGCAATGGTAAGCAGGTTCTTTACCACTAGTGCTACCTGGGAAGCCCCCACTGGTCATTGAGGGCCCATTAAAACCAAAAATAAGATATTGCAGAAAGAAATATTGATGGATAAAACTGAACAAGGGGAATGCAAAGCCCTTCTCCCACAAGGAAAGGAAACCTTATTAAACCTACCTAGTCAAGGATAGCACTATGGAGCCCTTCTAACCTTATAAGGACCACAGTGGTGATTTTTGTCTAATCAGCCATTATGCCTGATGAACAAAACTGGAGAAAACCTTGGGGATGACTTCCCTACATTGTTTAGGCTTCTTTACTAACCTGGAAGACAGGGAGAGTGGCTTAAGTTTGTGGAGAGACATCACTCTGTATCCCTCAGGGTAGACCCAGGGGATGTTGATCTCAGCAGTGACTGTGCAGCTTGCCTCCCAGCCTGTTCATGGAAGAGTCTGCAAGAGGGACTTCTGGAAGGATTTTGTTTTGAATTCAGTTAAAAGGAGACACTGCACAGAACATCCAAATCAAAGGTAAGGCTTTATCATGTGCAAAAACGTTTTCCACAAAGAATAAAGAATCCCTGTTGTCAGCACATGTTCAGGGGAGCATTTGAGGGAGGCTGTATCTTAGCACAAATATCCCTCCATTCTTCACAGGCTGGAAAGGCAGACACCATGAATGAACATGTCTTGCATGAGCGCTGGGCTGAGTCGTTTCTCCAGCCACTAGCCACGCTTAGACTCTTGCCTTTGTGAGCCAACAGCTCTAGTCTGGGAGGTGGTCAGATGCAAAGCGAGAGTTTTATTTTAGTGTTGTCCTACCTTGTTCATTCAGAGATGACCCCACTGACACCAAGTCCCAACCCGGGGTTGGGGGGGAACCACCTCTGGCAGGAAATCACATGGTCCACTTCCCTGGAGATGCACACAGCCTGCTTTGCTTGTGGACAGAGAGTAGCTGGATGTGACTGAGGTCATAGAATGAAGGAAGGAAGTAGGCATGAATTAGCATCACCATATACTCATTTGCCACCTGGCTGTGGGTCTTGTCCTGGAAAAATTAAACTAGTGCTCTTTTCTAGCTTGCTTGTGAGCAGAGATAGATCAAAGAGGCTTATGCTGGAGGTTGACTCTGACATTCTGGGATGTTAGGGACTTTCATCTCTTCTCAGGCTGTCACTTCCCCAACAATAAGTGCTGTGAGTACCAGCAGGGAGAGGCAATCTTCACTGCTCTGG
Source organism: Dama dama (assembly GCF_033118175.1). Classification (NCBI taxonomy): domain Eukaryota; kingdom Metazoa; phylum Chordata; class Mammalia; order Artiodactyla; family Cervidae; genus Dama; species Dama dama. Next base: position 74,330,726 of record NC_083691.1, read on the forward strand.
GAAGTGGTAAGGGTATGAAAACTGATGGAAGAGTTTTTCACGGTAAGTAAAGTCTAATTAAACATGAAGCATTTTATAAACAATATGATCATCAGGGGGTTAATATACAAAATATAAACAGCTCATACAACTCAACATCAAAAAAAAAAAAAAAAAAAACCCAAACAATCCAATTTAAAAAATGGATAGAAGACCTGAACAGACATTTCCCCAAAGAAAATATACAGATGGCCAGCAGATACATGAAAAGATGCTCAGCATCAGTAATCACCAGAAAAGTGCAAATCAAAAGCACGATGATGTATCACCTCATACCCGTCAGAGTGACTATCATTAAAAAGACCACAAATAACAAATGTTGGGGAAGATATGGATTAAAGGGAACTTGTACACTGTTGGTGGGAATGTCAGTTGGTACAGCCACTGTGGAAAACAGTATGGTGGTTCATCAAAAAACTAAAAATAGAACTACTGTATGATCCAGAAGTTCCAATCCTGGATATATATCCAAAGAAAATGAAAACATGAATTCAAAAGATATTTGCATCCCAGTGTTGAAAAGATATATGCTTCCCAGTGTTTATTTACAAGGGCCAAGATATGGAAGCAATCTAAGTGTCCATCAATGGATGAATGGACAAGGAGGATGTGGTACACACCACACACACACACACACATACACAATGGACTACTACTCAGCCATTAAAAAGAGTGAAAATTTGCCATTTGCAACAACATGGATAGACTTGGAGGAAAGTATGCTTAGTCAGGCAGAGAAAGACAAATACTATATAATATCACATGTGGAATCTAAAAGATAAAACTAGTAACAAAAAGACAAAAAAGAAACATGCTCACAGATACAGAGAACAAACTAGTGGTTATCAGTGCAGAGAGGGAAGAGGCAAGGAGCAAGACGGGAAGGAGACTAAGAAGTACAAACTACTATGTAGGAAATAAATAAGCTACAAGAATATATTGCACAACACAATGCATATAGCTAATAGTTTATAGTAACAATAAATGGATTATAATCTTTAAAAATGCTAAATCACTATGTTGTACACCTGAAACCTATATAATAACTGTAAATCAACTATACTGCAATAAAACAAGCAAATATAAGTATGAAAAAAAGAAGCATTTTAGGACACACTTCCCTGTGTGCCCAAGTTTTTGACCAGACTCACTGGTAGGCAGATTAAAGAGGCTTCTGTGTTTGAAATCAAATGATATTATAAGAAAAACACATCTTTGGAGTCAGATACATCTGGGTTTAAATCCTCGCCCCACAGCATCATCTGAGCAGGTTTGGGAGGTCACTTACCTTTGTTGTAATCTGTTAAGTGAAATAATACACAACTCCTTGGGTTGTCACTGAAGATAAACTGCAAGCCCTGCTTAAATCACCCATCTGCAATAGAATTAAGGAGTTTCAAAGGGAGTTTTCATAAGCTAATAGGGAACTTTCTGCACTTTAAAAAAAAAATCTGGTTGAGTGGACATTAAAGCGGATGTCATAAAGAGCTCTCGAGAATCCTGTGTTTTCATTTTTGATTTTGAGAAGTACCTTGAATGAGGGAGAAGGCAGTCTTTGAGTCTAGGGAAACCTCTGTGGTGGTTTCTGGGGAAAGAGCAAAACCTATCTCAGAGAAGTTGCTGGCTATTTCACTCCAGACTCACATTCTTCAACGTTGGGGACCCCAGTGTATAAATATATTAATACTGCATGATATTGTATTATATGCTGTCATATTTAATAGAATCAGTAATTCTTCTTTTCATTGATAATCACTGTTTTGATTCCACAAGCAAAATATTGTTGGCCATGTAATAAGCTGGTACATTGAAGCCTTGTGGGTTTGATTTGATTGAAATACTGACACCATGCATAGAGACCATTTTAAACTATGTGGCAAGGCTGGCAAGTACTGGTCAAGGACAGCTACTAACCTGGGGTCAGAGTGGACCACAAGTTGGACAAGCTAAAGGTGTGTGTTGTCCTTTAGGGACCCTGAAAATTGCCAGAATTATTTTGTAGTAGGGACCTGAAGGTCTTCCAATGGGTTTGCAGCTGGGGCAGCTGTCTCTCAGGTGCCTGCCATGGGATAGATGAAAATATCCTGGTTATCTGTTTTCATAACTTACAAGGTGGTTCCAGGAAGCAACCATCTTCAAGGGCAATTAGAAAGTTTGTAGATTTCTCTAGTGCTAGGCAGTACTGAAGCAAAGTGAAACATTTCCAAGAAAGGGTTCTGGGGAATTTGTGTAAGGCAATGTCTCCCTACCAGCCCTATTCCCCTAAGAACCCGTGCCATCTCCCACATGGAGAGCTAGAAAGTAAGCTCCACGAGGGGAAGGATTTTTGTCTATTCTTTGCTCTGTCAACACCTGGCAGAGTGTATGGCACAAAATAGGTGTGAACGGGGCAGCCTAGTGCTTCAGCCTCCTTTCTCTTCCCCGCCACTTTCAATCTGGAGGTTTATCAGATTTTCTGACAAACCATAGAACTTTGGGTGGATGGGGTTTTTTTTTCCTGACTGCAGCTATGAGAACCAGAATCACTTAAAAAAAAAAAATAGACTATTTTTCACAGCAGTTTTAGTCTCACAGCAATACTGAGAGGATATATCTATTGTTGTACAGAGGGAAATATCCCATATACCCCCACACATGCACAGCCTTCCCCATGTGGGAGATGGCACGGGCAGGGGCCCTGAAGTGAGGGTATTGTGCCTTGGGTATTGGAGCAACAGTGAGGATGTCTGTGCAGCGAGGGCAGAGGCGTCAGGATGGGGAGGAGCGGGGGAAGTGGGAGAGGGATGGGGCCAGACCACATGACGGTCACGGTTAGTGCTTTCACTTTACTCTGAGTGGCAGTGAGGGAGCTGTTGGGAGGACATGGGCAGAGGAGTGACGTGGTCCAGCCTACACTATCACAGCATCCCCCTAGCTGCTGCTTGGAGAACAGACTCTAGGGGCACAAGTGGAAGTGTGCTGCTGCTATAGTCTGGGCTGAAGACCTTGGTGGCTGGACCAGAGTGGTAGCAATGATGGTGGTTAGCAGCATTGTTCCAGTTACAGACATGCTTTGAAGGTAGTGCTGGGAGGATTTGCTGACAGATGGACTCTGTGACACTGCCTGGTCCTAACTTGGTCTAAACTCTGTTTTCATTTAATGGCAAATACTGGACCTGCAGGGTCTTGGGACAGCAAGCATCAAATCCCACTCACATAGTTACAAATGGGGATTTTTCTGGAAGAATATGCAGACCACAAGGAAAAACTTTAGAACTGGGTTCTGAAAGGATGAGTCTGGGATCTTAGAACCAAGAATGAACCTTCAGGTAAGGCCCTGTTCAGAGGATGAATAGCTATAGCAGTCTTGGTTCAGGATTCAGATTTCAGTGGAAGAGCAATTAGGACTACACTGGGCCGCGTGGTTAATGCTAGATAGAGCCACCAGATGGAGGGGTGGGTGGGGAGAGGGTAGGGAAAGGTACTTCACAAGAGTCAAATAAGATGCTGAGATCAAAAGAAAGACGAGGAAATGGGTACTGGGAAAAAACCCCACAGATACTCATACTCAATTCCAGCATAGAGTTTAAGAGGTGAAGGAAACAGAGGCTCTGGTTTTGATTGACCAGGGAGTGGGCAGGGAAGGAAGTCAGCTGGCTCATTCTGGGTTAATTTGAGGAAAGAGTACGGCTGGGTCTGGCCTCTGCTGCTCACTGGCTGTGCTACTTCAGGCCAGGACTTAACCTCTCTGACTCCAGGCTCCTGTGGACTAGAGGGAATGCTGTAAACCTTGTCTTCATTAAAGACAATCTTGATGATTTTTCCCCTCCTCCTTCCCCCAAACCTTTCACGTTACTTCATGGCCTTATCTTGTGGAAGTGTGCAATGTGCATTAGGCTTCTTGAAATTTCCAGACTAGCTAAGGAGGGGGAATGTGGATGTGATATTAAAGGGGGCTTGAAGCAGGGAGTGAATCGAACAGGCAAGGTCTGTTTCAGGGCACCACAGCAGCATTTCATAGGGAGAATTGAGAATATTTTCATAGTCTCTCCTGTTGTTCGTTTTCCACCTCTAATGAAATGAAAGGAACTGGATCTCAGGTTTGATCCACCCAGTGCCTTCTAGGCTTCAGGATACTGTTGAATTCCCTACTGGGGGTGCCTTGCAGGCTCTAAATGTTAACACAGCAAATTGCACTGGCTTTCTCCCCCATCCACACTGAGCACTGCATTTGAAGTCCCTCCCCCCTCCTCCTCAGCGCTTAAGCCCACTTACGTTTCATATCATCCTACTTAGCCCTTGATTACACATTGCCTTGAATTGTTCTCCAGTCCACTCCTATCAGAGCCTCCCACCTTTCAGCCTGCCCACTCCTACCTCCCAGTATGCTGGGTTTACAATCTCCTCAAAACCTACAGTCTCTGTCCCTAGCCATGTTCTGTCATTGAATCAGAACCCTACCCCCGACTTCATTTCCTTCTGTATTTAGCCTAAGCTTCAGGAGCCATATCATCATGCTCCTTTGCCTGAACCCTCCCTCTCCTCTGCGGGTCCTGCCACCCCTGTCTGGCTGTCCCCTAGCCTGCTCAGGCCGGCTCTTTCTTCTCTGTGACATCTGGGCTCCTGGGCTCCAGAGCTATGCTGGAGAAAATCTGCACCCCACGCAGACTGGCGCTACTACAGAGTCATCTGCAGTCACCATGGGGCCACCAAGCAGCCTGGAAACCCGTTTAAACTCCCTGCCAGCAAACTTGTCCTTTCCCCACAGTGGTTCTTCTTAGCATTTCCCACTCCTTGAGCTTTGCTGAAAAAAACAGAGGCCATTAGGTAGGAATTCCCTCATCCTTAGGTCTCCCCCTCCCCCATCCTGCTTCACCCTCCTTGCCTCCCTGCATCCGAGAGGCTGTGGGACTCTCTTTCCTGGCCAGAGGGAACCCCTTCTGAGACCTCCTCAGCCTTGGGCCCGCCTTGGCATCATGGGTTCTCTCTCTCTCCTCTAGCTTTCTTTTCTCTTGCTCATCTTGTCTTTCTCCTGAGCATGTAAATATGTTCCCTCTCCATCATGTTAGACCTCCTTCCCAAGCCAGACTTCACGGTATGCTCGGTGAGGCCGTGCCCACCATGACCAAAAAAGTGTGCAGGGCCACATTGTCAGGTCCATGGTGACTTTCAGTCCGTCTCCTTGACTGTGCTGAAGTTGAGACACTTTTGACTCCTTTCTCTTCTTGCTTCTCTCCCTCGGTTGTCACCTCTGTGAACACTTGGTTCTCCTGCTCCCACCCCACATTCCCACCTTCTTACACTCCGCTTCTTCCTGGTGCTCTCCTGCCCCTGGCTTACCCCCTCCTCCACGGGCCGCTTTCTGTCTCATCGTGCGTCTTAGTGCATTTCTGTCCTCAGCCTGGGATGCCCATTCTCCTTCTTCGAAATCTCACCAGGACAGTTCCTATTCATCTCTTAGGGATCAACTCAGGTGTGGCCTCATCTGTAAGTCAGTCTTGCATGATCATACCTCATCTAGATTCCTAAAATACTGCGAGGATGTCTTAGTCTTAGCACTGATCACATTTTATTGAAATTATCTATCGCTTTGTATCTGCTCCAGTAACCTGTCAGCCCCTTGATGTTGGGGACTGGGCCTCTTAGCTCCCATATGCCTGGCACAGCTTGCTCAATTCATTCATGTTTACTGAAGGAGCAAATGAGTTAATGTATTCATTACTATTCTCAGCTAGACTACTCCAGGGTAGTAGATGTGATTGGTCTTCTCATAGCATAGTCAGGTGATTATATATATGTATATATATATATATGTATATATTTATATAAAATATATTTTAATTGTGGTAAAACACATATAAAATAAAGAATTAAAGTGTACAACTCAATGACATTTAGTGCCTTCATAATGCTGTGCAGCCTTCTCCACTTTCTAGCTTCAGAACATTTTTATCACCTTCAAAAGGAGACCCTATACCCAATGAAGAATGAAGCAGTCATTCTTTATTCTTGTCTCCCCTAACTTCTGGGCACCACTAATTTGCTTTGTCTCTGTGGATTTGCCTGGTCTGGATATTTCATATAATAGAAATCATACAATATGTGGTCTTTTATATCTGGTTTATTTCACTTAGCATAATGGCTTTCAGGTTCATTCCTGGTGTAACATGTATCACTTCATTTCTTTTTTTATGGGCAAATAGTATTCCATTGTATGACTAAATAGCTATACTACATTGTCTAGCAACTCATCAACTAATGAACCTTTTAGCTTTTGTGAATTGTGCTGCTATGAAGATTTGTGAATGAGTTTTTGTTTGAACACTTGTTTTAAATTCTTTGGGGTATATACCTAGAAGTTGAATTGTTGGGTCATATAATAGTTCTATGTTTAATCTATTGCTGTTGTTGTTGTTTAGTCACTCAGTTGTGTCTGACTCTCTTGCAACCCCATGGACTGTAGCCTGCCAGGATCCTCTGTCCATGTGATTTTCCAGGCAAGAATACTAGAGTGGGTTGCCATTTCCTTCTCTATGTTCAATCTAGTGAGGAACCATCAAACTGTTTTCCTTAGCAATTACATCATTTTACATTTATATTCATATAGCATTTACATTATATGAGGATTCCAATTTCTCTACATTCTTGCTAACATTTCATATTTTCCTTTTTTTTTTTTTTTAGCATAGTCATCCTAGTGGGGATGAGTGTTAGACATATTTCAAAGTACATGCTCAGTTTAAATGATTTCTATCTACAGATGCCTTATTGTCAGCTGTAGCGAGTGACTCCCAACAGCTGTTTATGTCTAATGGGACCTTTACTCCTGGTCACAGTTGATTGGGTCAGGAATTCCTGAGCCAATCTGGCCCAGAAGAGTTCCTTCCATGGGAGCTTTGTTTGAGAGAGGGATGGAGGGGAGAGAGACTGGGTTCATATGGCTGAGATATGAACTTTAGGAGCTGTGGGGGCCTGTCTTTGATCCTACATGTGGACAGAGTAGCAGAGGGAACTCCCTAGGGAAAAAGAATGGCCACAAATACTCAGAGAGAAATAGAAATAAAAGCTGGGGAGAACACACATCCCCTGAGTTTCTGACAGTTACAAGTTCCCAGTTCTGAGTTTTCCTTGGGCCTGAGGCATTTTTGCCCCTAGGGTCTGTAAATCACCTTCCATCCTAACATGGGTGAGCCAACTCTGGTGAATTTCTATTTTTGCACATAACAGAATCCAGGGCAGCAACAATTCATGGTTACTCTCACCACCTACTTGACAGAAGAGGGGCCTTCACACTGTAGGTCAGAAGAAGATAGCTATAAGACCACTTCCATTTGTTTTTCTCAAAAATCTGTTGTGTCCTCACTGACATTGCCTGTGCCCACCAACCCAATGTACCCTTGGAAGCAAATCAAGTATATTAACCTCATCTAATATTCATGAAACATCCTCAAGGGCGGGGTGTCCAGCACTTTGCTACCACTTTGATGTGTCTCTTGGCATCTGTTCTAGATTTTTCCCCCCAATAGCAGAACTCCTTCATTCAGCTCTCCAAGTGTCATGTTTTCTTGATTTGGTGATCATATAACCTTTCCCACTCTCACAGAGCTTTTCAAGGGCAGCAAGGTAACATGGCATGGAGAAAAGGACGCTCAACAGGGAGTTTTGCGGAACCAAATTCTGGTCCTATTCCTGTCCTCACTTCGCTCTGCAGTGCTGAGTAAATCATGAGATGCTCTTGATCTGTTTTCCCATCTGTGGAAGTGGGAGAGAAAAATAATACTTTCTCTGCCTACTTCACAGAGACACCAGCTAAAATTAGGTCATGGATGTGAACATTCTATGAGGCAAAAATATAGAAATTGCTGCATCTAAAATGGCAGTGAACTCTCTTGATTTCTATCCCACTCTCAGATATCAAGCTCAAGGTCCTCATTTAATATTACTTGGATTTAACTCTAGTGTTTTTTTTTTCTTTTATTTTAAGATATATTATGACTATATTAAAAACCTAGAGAGCCCCTGAGAGCTGGGGCCCTCTGTAGACTCCTCTGTGGCTTGGGGTGTCTCAGAGGGTATGCTGGGATAGGACTGATGCCTTGGAAAATTCACCACAGTTCCAGTTCTGTAGGGAGACAGGACAACTAAATGTAAGGTGGAAGCCTGGGTGAACATGCAAGGAAAGGACTGGGCTCTTCTGGCATGGTGAGCAGTCCTCCCCCACACCATGGTTGCACGACAGTGAAGGCAACCCTGGGGCTCTACCTTGTAGTTTTTTGGTTGCATGTTAGACAGAAGGTGTTGGTAGGTGGAGACTGAGGAAAGTCATTTGGAAAGAGTTATGCCTTTTCTTTTGCTAGGACTTCAGTGTTGGTTTTTTGTTAACGCCTCATGAGTTAGGCTGCCTTGGAGGTTTGTTATTGCTATGGTTACCCTGAGCATACCACGGACCTCAAGACACAGAGAAATGTCTTATGTTTAGGGAGAGGCTGGTTTTCCAAAGGGTTTTAATTCGTGTGTCTTTGAATTTGTTTTAGCTCTTGGCCCCATGCTGTGCTTCAGTTTAATAAGAGTCTTTCTTCTAGCTCTCCTGGCAGTGTCCCACTGCTGCTTATAACTGATGCTCAGTGGCCCAGTGGTGGGGAGCAGGGGAGTGTTTTCTGAGGATCTGGTTAATCTTCAGGCTTGGGAAGGCCCTGTGTTGCTGGCATCACGGTGTGGCCTGTTCAGTGCTCCAGGCTTGCGTGTCGTTGTAGTTCCTCCTGCACATGTTTCTGCCTCTCCCCTGAGAATAGCAGTGTGTGTGTGTGTGTGTGTGTGTGTGTGTGTGTGTGTGTGTAACTCCCCTTCCCCAGTACCTCAAGAGTGATCATCTCTATTACCCTTCCTTCTCAGATTAAGACTCTACTTCCATCTAGGCGATGGGGGAAAAGGCCCAGGAAAGTTTTGTGTCCCAACCACAGCAACTGCATTGCTTCTCCTGCATTGGCTCCATGAGGGAAACTTCCTCAGAATCCACCGCCATCTTCCTTCCCTATGAGCAATGGCAGAATGCTAGGTAACAAAGCCTGCAAGCTGAACCTCTCCCTGTCCAGAGTGGCTGAACACTTCCCAGATTTCCACATGTAACATTCACCAATTCTTCAACTATTCTCGATGTATCCAGTGTTGACATAAGGGGAAACGCTGTGGTCCTCACAACTGGCTGAGTGCAGGAGCTGAGACTTGCATTCTGAAAAACTGCTGTCCACTTTCCAAGTTGGTTGAAGATCAGCAGCCACTTCTATGTGTTAAGCTTATGTTTTTCACTTTTTCTTGAAGAAGAGTAATATGTTGAGAAATGCTATTATATGTAGATAGGAGCCAAGATAAGATGAATCCACACTAAAAACACATCTTTATCTTAGTCTGTTTGACCAGTTTCTGCCTCTGGGTGTAATTTTTGACTGAGATTCATTGCCTCATGGACCATGTGTTATGGGGGAGGGAGTGAAACTAAGGCTGTAATCTCCATGCCTTTCTTTGAGTTGATTTACTGCTTTGACCTCTACACATAGTAGAAAATGTGTTTCTCAGAAGCTCCAAGATTATATGGTTTTTACAACTTGAACCTTAGAAAGAGACAGAACTTATCAATTCAAAAATCTTGCCCTATTTCTTCTGAAGGGGTCATTAGACTTAAGTTGATTCTGTGACATATTATTTGTGGTGTGGAGATGGGGAGAGTGTCTGCGATGTGTGGAATATTCCTTACCTGAGACCACATCCATCAGTCCAGAGTTTGTGCTCTTAACCATGAGATGCCACTGACAGAATTAAAATGGAGCAAACAGGTTCATTTCCCGTTTTTAAGAGCTGGATGATGTTGAACCTGGAGAGATTATATCTAGGCAAGGCAGTGCCCATGTTGGATCCACACAACTCCCTTTCTTGGTCCACGGTGTTGTCGTAACCAGGGAAATTCCTGCTCATCTTTAGAGGTGAAACACTCCAGGCATTTTCCTACTGCAGTGACACCAGCTTCATTCGATGTGCACCTCCTCTCATTTGCCAGCTGCGTAGGAGTCACTCAGCCCGTTTTGAGGCTTTTTTTTTTTTTTCAGAGGAAGTTCTTCCATATGTAGCTGTACGTTCAGTGTGTTCGTGGGAGGAGGTGCGTTCAGGATTCTCTTCTCTCGCCATTTTGGGCCCTTTTCTCTGTTTTGAATGTGGCTCTGTCTCTTCATCCATTCCTCTTGAACACTAACACACATTTTTTTAAATTACAAATAAAGGAAATGAGAGACATGCCTCCTGTTCTGTTTTGAGGCAGGCTAATTTCGTGTCATTTCTTAAGGACTGTATTTATTTTCCTTTAACCCAACAGGCCATTTCCTAACAAATCTCCACAGTGTATGTATATGTCCATCAGACTGGTTTGCAAGCTTCTCTACACCTTAGACTCAAGGGGAGTTTCAGAAAATAGTTTATGCCTGTGTCCCACCCCCTAGAGATCATGATGTCACTGAGCTGTGGTATGGTTTGGGCTTTGAAAATTTATAAAGATCCCTAAATGATTCTAATGTGTAGCTAGGTTTGGGAATCAATGTTTTTAAGGTTCTTCTTTTTTTAAAAAAATCTAATCAACTTGGGGTTCATTCCCAGCTTGGCTCATCAGAAGCATTTCCCTCATAAATTACTGTAGGGAACAACAGGAGATTAATCCTAAATCCATCTTTCTTCCTACTGTGATTGCCTTGGTCTTCATCAGGTTAATTGAAACCCCTTCTGATAAGTGCAGGGAAACCATTAATGGAGGCTTCACTTATCTGCATGCACATTTCCTGTTCTGCTATGTCCTCCCTCCAGTAATTTAGTTATGATTTGCATATCTTTTTTATTTTTTTCAATTCAAATGGTTTCTCACTGTACCTGAGTGGCTGACTGGGTCTGTCTACCTGCTGTCTTCACTTCTCAGTGGACAAAATTTCCCTTTCCACGAATGTCATCTCCATCTTCTGGATCTAGCCAGCCAGTTTGGCAAGCTTGTTTCAAGGGTTGCTTGGGCAACACCTCAGACTGAGACATTTCACAATTTGGAGCCAGACTTGGATGAAGCAATTCTGCACTTCTGCGTTTATCTATTCCTGTCTGACTGGGGGCAGATTGAACCTACTGTTGACTCTGTAATATAAGTAAATCCCATTAGGAACCCTCTGGTGGTTAGAGCCAATACTATATTGACTTTCATTAGGAGCTAATGCAGATACAAACCTGAATACAAATTCTTTGGGGTCTTTTGCGCTACCCCCTGGCCCCTAGGAGTATATGAACATCATCTCACTGTGGATCTGAATCCTAAAATGCAAACTAAGACTGCTGTTTCATCAGAGCATCATCCTCACTTAGCATGAGTCACTGTGTTTCATCTATCTTAGCCCTCTGGGTTTATAATACCATCTGATTTCCAGGGAGTGGGGGTGACAGAAGATTAGATGCTTTCAGTCAAACAAGCATTACTGAGTCCTGGGTTATTTTAGGCCATGTGGTGCCACAGCCTGTGACAGTCCTTATCCTCTCCCTTCTTCTGTGGTTCACTGCTTCTCTAATTGGCTAGAGCCAGGGCATCAATCCCAAGCAAGGATGAGAGTTGAAACTCACCCAGGTAATCAACAGAGGGCCAAAATCATTCTTTCCCTTTTAGGTTTAAGAACTTCTTCATTTTTTTAAGTTGTTTAAATTATTTTGTTCTCTGTCTCTTTGAAGTAAGCTATTGTTACATTAAACTATCACTTTAGGTGTTTTAAAGAAATTTATCATTACTTTCATTGATTAAACTATAAAGGCATTTTCTCCCACTTTACCTTTGCTTCAGGGACCCAAGAGAAGTCCAGAAATGTATGTGATGCCCAAGGCCACATAACTTCTCTAGATTAGGGCAAAAATGGGACATTTCACTTATGTATTATTCATGCAGTATCACTATTAATAATAACAGAATCTATTGAGCATTTACTATGTGCCAGATACTTTGCTAAGCTCTTTCCATAATTTATTTCAATTACTTCTTGTCCCACCCTATGAAGTAGGTATTATTTATTATCCTCATTTTACATATGAGGATGTAGAAATTTAGGGACTTTAAAGATCATACACCTATTCATAGTAAATGGTGGGATCAGAACTTGAACTTATCCTGACTGCTATAATGTTCATGTTCCTAATCTCTAGAGTCTTCTGAGATGATCTCCTTTTATGGAAATGTTATCCCTAAATCCCAGTGATATATCTTTCTATGATTTTAAAAACTAAGGCCCGAATGATTGTTGGGTTGTGAATATGAGGGATCAATAGTTTAATGCACATAATAGTCACTGGAAAAATCATTAACAATGGGTTGATTGACAAACAGCATTTCATTCACTCAGATTCTGCACTGGGCTCTAGATGTTAGGAGATGATGGAAGGGGGGCAATTTGGCCTCCTGGGGGTTCTTTAGCCACACCTGTGCCCTGTCACTGCTCATTCCAGCCCTGCTCTAAGGCTTCCTCATTTCACCAACCTCACATAAAAGTGAGGGAGCTGGCTGACAGGGCTGAGGACTGCTGAGGCTTTTGAAGGAAAAGACAGCAATTTCAGAAAAATGAATCCTGTGGTTTAGAAAGAAATCAGCTGAACTTATGATCTGAGTTCATTTTGTTCTGTTCTATTTTTTTAAATAAAGAAAAGAAGAGAAAAAAAATGTTCTCGTCACAAAGAAAACAATTTTGTTAGGTCTGGAGAATTACAGTCTATGTATGAAGGCTTTAATCCTCTGAGATACCTAGATTTTGGAAGTTAAAAGGGGCCATTACAGATAACTTTTTCTTCTGAGTCCTAAATTTTACAGAAAGGGAACTCAGGCCTGGAGAAAGTTTGGGACCATATATTAACAACTAATTAGTGGAAGCTGACAACCAGTTTTCCTGCCTTTTCTATCTCAATCCTTTTTATTTCTGCTCTTTAAATGACAGGATATTCATAGGCCACTGGGAGAGAAAAGAAAACAAGATAGCTTCTGCTTCTCCAAGAAAGGTCAGTGAGAGCTCTGAAGCTTCTAGAAGGAGAGTCAAATTATTTAATAAAATTTCAGGAATAGTCTTGATTTTATTAGCTGAGGGAACTGAATAAGGAGGTAAAGACCCTACAAAGCAAGATTTATTGCTGCTTTCCATGAAAGCACAGGGAAAATAAATATTGGCTTAATGGGAATTTGGGTCTATAATTTAATTCTTTGTCTCAGCTTAGAGAAACAACCCACAGACAAAAGGTCCATGGATCCTACTTGTGATCTCCTGAGCCAGTGAGGAAAGGAATCACCGGCCATTTCTCTAGGGACCCTTACAATTAGAGGTCACTTCTATAGTATGGATACCTAGAAAGGAAGAAATCTACTGGACTCTTATTGGAATGGAAAGCATGTTAAAAGGGACAATGCAAGACTTCCCTGGTGGCTCAGTGGTAGAGAATCCGACTGCCAAGGCAGGAGATGTGGGTTTGATCCCTGATCTGGGAAGATCCCATATGCTGAGGAGCAACGAGGCCGTCATGCACCACAACTGAGTCCCTGCGCCTAGAGACCTTGCTCTGCAGCAGGAGAAGCTACCACAGTGAGAAACCTCAGCACCACAGTTAGAGAGTGACCCCTGCTCGCTGGAAGTAGAGAGAGGCCCTTGCAGCAACAAAGAGCCAGCACAGCCAAAAATAAATAAATAAATAAAATCCAACAAAAAAAAATTTTTTTAAATGCCAATGCTTCATCACCAGACCTGTGAAGTAAAGGGTAAGATTTTCTTAGAGAGAAAATCTCTAGCAAGGACGCAGCCAGTGGTACTAATGTTAGTTCCCAGGGGAAGAGTTTGGAGGCACAGTGAAGAAAAGGAAAGAGGACTGGGGCTGTGTCAATTCAATAAGCACTTACTGGATGCTAACTGTGTATTGGGTTGGTCAAAAAGTTCGAGTTTTCCCATAAGATCATATGGAAAAAACCCAAATGAATTTTTGGCCAACTCAATAGTAGGCACCAAGAGATAAATAAAACCTTCTCTGTCCCTGGAAATACTTGCAGATGAGTAGGAACTAGCAACCACAGAGGAACTTGTTCCCCGGATTTCAGACACCAATATGCAAAACTGTCCCGCATCCCAGCAGCTCATTTCCATTCTGAGACCTTGTTCTGTTACAGTTCTTGGGCAGCTCAATTCGCTCCTGTGGGCTACAAAACTCCCCAACCAATTAGCAGCTCACAGATGTCAACCCAGCAGCTGGGTGCTGGGTGAGGCACATACAGCCAGCCAAAATCTCAGGATGCTTGAAAGGAAAAAGAGAAATTCAGAGTCAGCTGAGGCACCCAGTTTTGTTCCCCAGATGTCAGCAGGCTCTGTCCCAGCCCAGCTCAGAAATTCAGTTCTTGATGGCAGCCTCACTCTATCAAGACTTTGGCTATTGAGGAGAGGGACTGTTTGCTTGTGTTTACAAAAAAAAAAAAAAAGCATTATCTATTATGGGACCCAATCCAGGCCAGTGCCAGTTGGATCAATCAACCTTTTAAAAATCTTTTTAGGATAAAGATTCAGCTACAGTCATGAATTAAAAATGTGAGGGAGAGAAAAATAGTATACAGCTTATAGTGGTTAACACTGGGTTTAAAACCAAAGTGTGACACTATATTAATCTTGTTGAGGCCTAACAGACATTGAATAAAATTTGTTTTAACCATTTCTTTTATTATTGGTAATCATTAAAGATTATTGAATTTTGTGGAAGGTAAAAAGGAGAATGGGTTCAGTGGGGAAAGGGAACATAGGTCATGGCTAAATTAATCTTTTTAAAATTAAAAAAACCTCAGAATTTTCCACCAAAGCCTTGCATCTGATTGCTAAATATTAAATGAGTGCCTTATTGGCCAGTTTTACTCATCCCTACAGATGTATTTCCAAGTCATGAATCCTATATATACACACAAGATAGTAGATGAGGTAAGTGGTGGTATCCATAGCTGTTAGTGTAAGTGTGTGCATCCCTGAGTGAGTCACCCACTGTTCCTTTGTATTTTTACAGGCAGAGTCATGGCAAAGATTTCAGGAAACTGCAGGCAGGCCTCATGGGTGTGCCTCCAGTGCTGTTACCCAGAGCTTCCCACTCAGAAGCACCCCACACTTGAGGTTTAATGCTCACCATTCACCATCTTGAAATTGTTAGTAATTTTATCTTCGATTTCATTTCTGTAAGTGAAGTCTGTAGGACAATGGAACATGAGTCCAGGGACTGGCAGCCTTTACTTTCCTGTAGTCTTGTCTTCTAGACTTCCTGCCTCCCTGACAGATCTTGACTATCTCTTCATGCTGCTGTCACCTTCTGTTCCTGGCAGGGACCTGGACACAGGTGTGGGGAGGGTCCAAGTTGGGTGTATGCTAATGGTAGGGTGAGGGGGCAGGAGTCTCTTCTCTGGGCTCACAATGCCACAGAGGGTGGGCTCGGATCTGGGTACCAAGTGTAGCCAGCGTGGAGGCTGCAATCTCCCAGGGAGGCACTTGTTGACCATGGGTTGGGGCAGCGGGCCTATGGGAAGGGGGAGGTTGATTTCCTCACTCGTGGCCAGGGCCCTACATTTTCACTTTTGCAATGGACCCTGTTGGCAAGGGGTCAACTTCAAAGACTGTGGAAGTGGGGAGAACTTCTTGATACATAGAGTTTTAAACATGGCATCTAGCTTGATATAAGGGCTTCCCTGGTGGCCCAATGGTAAAGAATCCAGCTGCCAAGCAGGAGACTGGGATTGACTCTGGGTTGGGAAGACCCTCTGGAGAAGGAAATAGCAACCCACTCTGGTATTCTTTCCTAGGAAATCCTATGGACAGAGGAGCCTGACGGGCTACAGTCCCTGGAGTCACAAAGAGTCAGACATGACTTAGCAACTAAACAACAACAAAAAGCTTGATATAAAACCTGTTAGTAAATACATTAGAAGAAGAAAAAAAAGTTCCTGCTCTCAAGGGATTTACAATCTAGTTGGAAATAGATGAAACTGACAAAGATGAAATAACAAGACTTCATCAAGGAGGCAGAATTGGAGGACCACTGTCCTGAAAGTATGATTTAGGTATAGAGGGGAGGGAGGAAGTGCTCCAAATTGTAGGGAAGCCCGTGCGCCCTCAGAACTTAAGCTGATTCGATGACTGTTGTATATTTTTGGTTCAAGGCCATTCACTCACAGCATTCCAAGGGCAGGACTGTCCTGGTAAGAAGGGAAGATGTGGGAGCAGGCATGGCTGATGTGGACCACGGAATGAGAGGCCTGACGGAACAGAAGGATTGCAACAAGGGTGGGAGGTTCACTGCATGGAACTGAACTCTATCAGGTAAAGGAGAGAAAATGGGTTAAGAGCCTCCCTTTCCATTTCTATCTGCACTGAGGTGCATATAGCAGGCTGCTACTATTCAACACAGTAGGCCACTCCAAGCTCTTCCTAGACCAGCTAAGAGAGAATAAAGGGAAATGACCTTGTGCTTAAGATGAAATGAACTCGAATTTCACAGGGAGCTCAATGATGAGGGGAAAAAGCAAATATTCTCTGGTGAAGGTTGACTTAATTAGCTATTTTAATAATTCATGAGTCTTTAAAATGTTTGCCAGAAGCTTCAGAGCTCAAATTCTGCTTCTGGTGTTTAGCTCTGGGTTTTCTCCATCACAGATTGTGCTGCCTCAGGAATCAACAGGAGCCTGGGAGTGTGAGGCTTGGTTGGCCAGACCCTGCACAATCCTTAACCCTTTGGGGCTTAAAGCCTCTTTGCGAATCTGATGAAAGGTCTGCACCCCTGCCCTAGGAAAATGTTTGTATATACAAATTTGGGGTTTTACAGATTCCCCTGAGGTCTACCTTGAACTCCAGCTTAAGAATCCTTGATTTAGAAGATCTCTAGGGACTCGAACATTCTCTTTTAACTTACCCACAAGCTGCTGTGTCGGTATGTTACCTGGAAATGCTGTGACTCCTGGACTTGCAGGCAAGCAGCCTCCTGTGGCTGTTTTTTGCAAAGTGAGAGATGGGAACTGCAGTATCTGTTCATCAGGCTGAAGTAACAGCACTAATGCAGAAAAGAACTGAACGAATCAAAAGCTGTGAGTCAGCTCCCTCCCCGCCACCTGCTAGCAGGAAGCCTGCTGGGGCTGAGGGGGTGAGCTCCAGAGTCAGACCGCCTGGAGCTCCCAAATCCCAGTTCACTCATTTTCTGGCTGTGATTTGGGGGAACCACCTAACCTTTCTTAGCCTCAGTTTCCTCATTTGTAAAATGGGGCCAATCAGATTCACCCTGTTTCCTCATGTTCTGAGTAAACCACCCTCCATAAACCTCATCATGTACAGGGCCTGGGCCACCAGCGCTCAGGAAAGGGAGCTCGTACCCCTCATTCCACCCACAATGAAGAAGGGTGCTGTGAATTTGGGAACACCTTCTTGATTGAATGCTGGGGAAGGGGACAGACTGAGGAGTAGCCAGGAACTCTCTCTCTGAACCCTTGCTGTAGGGTGCCTCTCCTTTCCTCCACCCTCCAGAGGATTCCCCTCAGGGAAAGTAGAAGGGGGTGCAGCTCAGGAGCCAGCGGTCTGAAGTCGCTCCTCGCCTCCTCCTCTCCGCCTCTGCTCAGGTGCGTGGAGGCTGCAGGAAAGGATGGAGGGAGATACTGGGCTTTTTCTGGCTGCCGGCCTGACTGCTGCAGAAGAGAGAGAGAGAGAGAAGAGAGAGCGATGGCTTCTTTCTCCTCTGTTCTGAGCAGGCAGCTGCGTGTGATTCAGGAGGCCACAGAGACTCTGGGCTGATCTTGGGGGACCTGCAGAGCTGGGCAGGCCGCAGCTGCTGCTCCCAAGGACCTTGCAAGATTGACGTGAAAATAAGACAAGCCCCAGGAAGGGGGATGACAAAGGGCTGCCTTGCTGGATGCAGAAGGTCCTGTCCAATAGAGTCCGGGAAGGGTGGGGACGGTGAGGGCAGGATGCTGGAAAACAGGTTTCTGCGGTGCCAGGCGGTCGACTCTAGCTCTCACAGTCCCCCTCCAGCGTAGACCCTGTTACCCTTCACGATGCAGCAAGGAAGCGAGGAAGCTGAGTCGGTGACTCAATCCAGGACCATCGCTGTTCCGTGGTGCCAGAGCATTCAAACCACGTTTACCTGCCTCTGAAACGCCTTGCCCTCATTCCTCCGCCGGGTTAGCTAGGTGAAAAGGGAGGCGTCTGTAGCCCTAACCCGAGGCCGGCCAGGCCCTTGCCAGCTGCCTAGAGCGCTGCGCACGCCCGGAGTCCGGCTCGGTAAATATTTGCCCTGGGATCGGGAAGGGGAGAATGCTCCTTTCTTGGCTCTCGGTAGCTCTAGGCAGTTCACGTGCGCTGTTCACCGTTGCTACCACATTCCCCAGCGAGGAATCCTGCCTCCCTTCCCTCCGTTGCAGATCAGGCGGAGTGGACTGGAGGGCGGTGCCTGGCTCCCTGAGAGCAGGTCTCAGACCTGCCTGGGACCGCCCCAGGTCTCATTTGTCTTATTTCAAATCGCAACCTCTACCTGAAAATCCTAGTTAAGAAAAAATATCTCACCGCATTTAACAAGGCCGATTTAGGAGGAATAAATGTTTTGAGGCCTTTGCAGCCCCAGCGCGGAGGAAGACTGCTTATGTTTTAGCTCCTAGGAAGGAGGGCAGGTTGCATTTACCAGGGGAAGCCTGCATCCCACAGGCTGACAGTGGATCAGTGAGAAGCAGGTCTACAGCCGGCAGCCTCAGGCACGCTCCAGCCGGGCTTGGGCTTCTGTTGAACAGGAACCCTGTCATCATCCTAGGGAATTTTCTGAGCCGTCTCCTGATCTGATTTGTAGCTGGTGATGTAAGTGCGTTACCCAATGCTGGGTGCTAAGGAGAAAGCAAAATGAGACCCTCTCCATTCATTTCCAGCCATTGATTTGATGACGTTGATGGACTATGATTTTTAAATGGAAAGGGCTTTGTCATTACGATTTTTCAATAAAATCCTAGCATAGCTCTTTATTTCCTAAGGCCCTAGGGATCTTTTCTACCATATTGGGTATGACATATTCCCCAGGGTCAGCTTTTTATTTCATCGCCATTTTAAGGGTATCAGAGCATGTGGCTAGAATTTACATATAAATAATAGATTTCTGGATGGTAAAAGCTTGTATTATTACTTACACTTAGTAATGTCCCTCTGGATGGTAAAAAAAAAAAAACAGCATAATATTAATTTTTCTTGCTGTCACTTGACAATATGAATTGATTTTGTGTAAGGACCAGGAGCTCACTGGATTGAATTTAGGAAATTGGTAAGACAAATTTGACTTCAGTGGGTTTGAATGATTACAATGTAATAAACATATAAAGGCTAGGGAGCTAATTTATCACTGCTTTCAGTTTTATTTATTTGAGATTGCTTCATCCTTGGTATAAATAGGCTTTATTAAAGATTATGGATTCAATTTCCAAATGACCTATAAATGGCTTTCTATCGAGAGATTACTTGATTTGTTGGTTTCCTGAATAAAACATGTTTTTGCCCAGTGGGTTATATAGCATATATATTAATATTAGAAGATTATTCTCTTGAGCTTGGCATCTCTGATGTGCAACGTTTGATTTGTTCTCTGATCTATTTGTCTTCACTCTCTTTAATACACTGAGATGGAATGCATAACCTCTTAGGACCTGCACTTCAATGAATCATAAGAAAATATCTGTCTGTGTGGCAGTTCATCATCTGAATGATAATTCTGGTTCTCTTTAAAAATGTTAAAGTGTCTGCTCTTCAAAATAGACTGCAGTGAAAGGCATGAAAACTGCTGTGGGTCACTGATGGGGAACCATAATTGACCTCAGCTTTGGTCGCATGGTAACAGACTCCCTGGGTATTACATCACTGCATACCACAGAATTACCAACACACTGCCCACAAAGTCAGGGGAAATTTCTGCATTTGCAATTCAGAAAGTTCCATAGAGCAGACCCTTGTAGAGGAGGGGCAGCCTGTCAGGAGAGCTGGAGCTTCTAGGAAGATGGCAAAAGGGCCCTCTAGAAGCCCACCATGTTGTAAAAACCAGTTCAATTTCAGTCCTTTCACAAAGGGGTTGTAACTTTCACAGTCCTACTGACTAATGAAAACTCTGATGGGAAAATTAATTGGTATATATATGAAGCATCTCTGAATGCCGAGACTGGGGAGGACCTTGGGAAGCCATTTATTTTCATTTTCTGGAGGCCAGTTGGCATATTTTAATGTTTTAGAGCTATTGTCTGAAGGGTTGAGAAAGAAATGCCTAAAGAGGGAAGATTCTACTTCTCTCCAGGAAATGCCATTTGTTGCTTTGTAATTTTACTACATAATAAAACTCCAGATTGAAGGATACAAAGTTCCAGTGGAAAGGAAGTCATCACCCAACGTCAGTTTTGGAAGAAATGATTCCACTTGTTGGTGACAGTAACATGATCATTCCGTGATTCAACAACTTTAAAGTGGTCTCCAGTGAGGAGACTTGGGTGTCTCAGATCAAACTAAATTGGGCCACAGACCAAACTGGTTTTAAATGTATTGACTTTAAGATTTTAAGTTGACTGAATAACTCCAAAGTCTAACAAAGGAATACAAATAGTTAAACTATGCACTCATAAAGGTGTTGAGATCTAGGAGTGAGTCAGTGCACACTAGTGCAATGAAAACAAATCAAATTCCCATCTTAAGGGAGCCTACCCCTAGATGGAGAGGTTGGTGAGAAGCCTGGAGGGCTGCCTGGCTTACTAAATCCTCATTTTGAACCCCAAACTTCCTCTCTTCTTTTGAAACCCTCCAAATACCAAGTTTGTCATATTCCACTTCCCACTGGAAGATAATTCTCTTTCCCCAAGGTGCTTTAGATAATCCTAAAGCCTCGCCCCTTCTGACCACATCAGCAATAAGGCACTACGCATACCCCAGTTCAGCTTTACCTCTGATTGGTCTGAGTGTGCCCATGGTCTTCCTTGTCTTTCTGTCTTCTAGGTGCCCATCATTGTACCTAGCAAATGGTAGATACCCAACTCTTCTTGTTGCTGGTAGTTTGTTGACACAATTTTAGCGGGATCTGAAAATTCTGTACAAACAGAGAACTTAAGTTAGACTCTCAGCAGTAAACCTGCTTTTTCAATGCCAACATTTGTTTTCTGTCTGACAAAAGATTATTTCCATTGTCCCTCTAGAGCCCACTGTATTCTAGAAACTGTAGGTTGAAACCCTGCCTTTGAAAAGTTTTTAGCTTATTGACATAAAAAAAGAACTACTTTGAATTCCTATGTTATATATGTTGCCTTGAAATGTGTTCTGGTTGTTTTACATTTATAGATTCTGTCCTGTTAGAATAGGGTTTTCCATTTCTTTTCATTTCATATAGTGCCCAGAACAGTGTTGGGCACTAGTAGGTGCTATTAAGAACCCAGATAATGAATGGATGGATGACTAAGTACTGTATTCACAGACAGAAAAGTGCAGTAGATAGGTTTGGAGGTCAGATAGAGTTGAGTTAGAAATCTAATTCTGAGCTCTACCAGCTTATGTGACTGGGAAAATTATGTAAATCCTTTAAGCTTCAGCTATTCCATCTATAAACTAGGATGGTTGTAGAACTGACCCTACAAGTTTGCTGTGAGGATTAAATGGGATACTAACTGTAAAATGCTTTTTAGCACAGAACCTAGAATACAGTGTTTGAAAAATATTAGCTACTGTTACAATCAGAAGTGATAAAAACAGAGAAAGAAAGGTAAGGAGGGTGGGAGACAGGGATTCCTGGAGTTACCATGGCTGCATTAGAGGGTTAGCAGAATTTTAAAGAGGGTGGAGGCGGGAGCCAGCGGTGGATGGTGTGGAAAGGAGTTGGGGACACTGGCTTCTAGACCTGGCTTTCCCTTCAGCTGGATACAGGACCTTAGGCAAATCATCTCATCTTTAGGGCCTTAGTTTCTTTGGTCAGTCAGTCAGTCTGTTCAGTCGCTCAGTTGTGTCCGACTCTTTGTGACCCCATGAACCACAGCACACCAGGCCTCCCTGTCCATCACCAACTCCTGGAGACTACCTAAACCCATGTCCATTGAGTCGGTGATGAAATCCAACCATCCCATCCTCCGTCGTCCCCTTCTCCTCCTGCCTTCAATCCTTCCCAGAATCAGGGTCTTTTCCAATGAGTCAGTTCTTCACATCTGGTGGCCAAAGTATTGGAGTTTCAGCTTCAACATCAGTCCTTCCAATGAACACCCAGGACTGATTTCCTTTAGGATGGACTGGTTGGATCTTCTTGCAGTCCAAGGGACTCTCAAGAGTCTTCTCCAACACCACATTTCTTTGGTAGAAGTTTACATTAAATGACCTCTGAAATCTCTTCCCACCCATACAATGTATACTTTTAGGGAAAAGATTTCTATGATGTCTCTCTCCCTCTCCTTACTGAAAAAAAAAAAAAGAAAAAAAAAGGCAGAACAAGCCCTTAAAATAAGAGATGACATGACTATTTGCAATCTGAGGTCCAGAGAGGTTATGAAACTTACCCCAAGATCACAGAGCTAATTGGTGGTGACTTGGATACAAATCCCTACCTCCCAAGTCCCTGGGTACTGGGGGCCCCTCTGTATGATGTCAGATGACTCAAAGGCAGAAGAGGGCATAGCTTAGGAGGCACTTTCTGGGGCAAGGAAAGCATAATGCAGGGCTTGCTGTGAGATAATGCCACCAGATATAGAAAGGCACAGCTGAAGGAGAACTTTGATCCACAGCTAAGACCTTTAGTAAGATGTAGATAGCTAGGAATCAAGGTACCTAATAATATTTCCACTTTATTTACTGTTAAAAATATAGGCAGCCTGGAAAGAAGATATTCAAATGTAGAAACAAACATGAACACAAAAGAAAAATTAGCAAAGGAGTTTTCTGTACAAATAGCTAAAATGATAGTCTTGTGGGTTCAGATGAATATGGGAATGACTTTTGGGGACCTAGAACAGTAGCTACCTCCCTTTCTTGGTCTTAAGGTCACCCTACCCCAAGCATTGAACTCTGAGATTATAGATATGCTCCTGCCAGCCTCCAGTTCTCTCTGGTTTCTAGAAAGCAAACAGGCGTGAGGATGAGAGCAGGGGCTGAAGGAAGATGTGGCTTCTCTGTCAAGAGCAGTTACAGCTGCATCATGCCTGTGGAGAGTCTGTGCTTTTCTCTTGCCCAGGCCCTTCTTGTTTAAGCTTTCTCCTCCAGCTTCCCAGTGGGCTTTGTGAGGTTATCCATTTTCCAGTTTGACTCAGTGCTCACTTTTTACCTCTGCCAATATGACACCTTGGGAAAGGACTGAAGGAGACATCAAGAGCTGTATAGAGACACATTGAGAGCAAGGACCTAGGATAAAAGCGGCACTGAGGAGAAAAACATCCGAGGACCCAGGGAGAGCCGCTGAAATGTTTATTGATTGGCTGAGTGCAATAAATACAGAATGATGAGTTTTTAAAAGTTTGGAACCAAAAACCAAAAAGAAAAGGGTGCATTTATTATCTCTGAGGACCCTTGAATTAAACAACTGATTCCAGTTCTGAGCAGAGTAAGTGCAAGGTGAGCCTGGAACATTTTGTGCCAGAAAGCAAGAGACTACTCAAAAACTGATGGAGATGTGTCAAAAGGACACTAGAGTTGGCATGAACAGTGCATACTGGCCAAATTTGGAACAACTTGAGCATGAAAAATCAAAATGAATGTAATTGATAATACACTCAATTTTTAAAAAAATACACCAGTTAACAGGAATACTCAGAAGATGAAAGAAGAGGAGAGGAATGTACTTTTTTACAAAAAGAATTCCAGTTAATATATATCAAAGGGATCACAGAATTAAAAAAAATTTTTTTTGCAACCTGTAATGTATTTATATCATTAAGCAAGGATCATCAGTGGATGATAAAATCACTAGGTGAAGAGTTATTGGGAAACAGGATATTCACACAGTGGCAGAGTATTGTCCCACAGATTACTTATTAATTAAAAATGGAAAATATACCCTTACAATGATGAGGTCTTATAAATGCCATCTTAACTAAGTCATCAAATTTGTCATCACTAAGAGTGGAACAATGGCTGTTACGTGCTCTTGAGATGATGCAGTGTGAAATACACAATATTACCTGTGAAGTATTTTTGCTAAAAGTCTTCATCTTAAATCTGTGAAACCTTAAGACCTAAATTCTACTATATAGGAAATAGAGGGATAGAGGAACAAGTTAAATGACACTAGAAGGAAACAATCAGACAAATCTAGAGTGTGGACATTGTGAAAGAAAACTGTACAGGATTCTTCAAAATATCAATATCCTGAGCAAACAACAAAGGTGGGGAAACCGATCCAGATTAAAAAAATTAAAAGAGTCTAAAGAGGCACAACCTTGCAAAGTGTAATCCTTGTCAGATCTGGTTAGGAAAAATGAAACAGCCATAAAATACATTTCAGGGACAATTACAGAAACTTAAGTATAGACTGGATCAAAGATAAAATTAAGGGATTTTTTTAAAATGTGGTAATAGTGTTGTGCCTTTTAGGAAAATATCCTTATTCTTAGGAGAAATATGCTTAAATTTAGGGCTGAAGTGTAATGTCTGTAACTTAGTGTCAAATGGTTCATCAAAAAATTTTTCACATTTGTATGTGTGTGTGTGTGCACATGCACATGTATGCTTAGAGAGACAGAGACTGAGAAAGAGAAAGCAAATACAGTTAGCCATTGTTGAATCTAAGTGGATGGTACATGAATGATTTATTGTACTCTTCTTTCAACTTTTCTGTCCAAAGTTTTAAAGATAAATTGAGAACTAAATTTCTGAGGAAATTGGCAGTCAGAGAAAAAGCTTATCTCTGGAAAAACAGAAGCTCTTTTATTCCTAATCGATCCTATTATTGTAATAGGGGCACCTCTCTGCCCCTCAGCCCCTACATGAATGGCAGGGGCTCTGACTACTTCACTTTGAAGCCAGTGAACATAATATGGCAGTAATAGAAAGGAGATGTTTCCCTAAGTGACACCCCTTTTCTCAGGCAGAGGGAAGTCACTTAAGGAAAACACCTCACTTAGTTTAGTTTAAGACATTAAAAAATGAAGATTTAATTAGCCTCCAACTAATAAAAAAATAAAAAACAAAAAAAGAGAAAAAATGAAGATTTACTATAAGTTCTCTGAACAGAACCTAGAAATATTGGCCAGATGATCAGATAGGGAATGGAAAACAAGGAGAAAGAAAGAGAGGACCCCCAATAATGACAACTTCTCAGTCCTGAGAATGGGAATCCTGATTTTAACCTGATAAAGTTAATATGAAGAAAATGAAGTTAAAATTTGAGGTACCATTGCAGAGAATTCACACCTCCATGGAGGCCCCCACACTACCAACACAATGTGAACCACAACATCAATTACTTTTTTTTTTTTTTTCCCAATTACTTCTTTTCTGTGAAACCATTCAAAGTTGAAAGCACAATTTTTTTAGCTTAATTATGTGATTAATTGCTTTAATTCTTAATTTCATCAAACTAATATAGCCTGAATCATAAATTCTCAAAATAAAGATGAGAAAAAATTATAATCTAAAAATTGTATAAACAATTATTGTATAATGACATCCAAAAAATTCCAAGGAAGATGAAAATTATATTTGACTAAGTACATATTTA
This sequence comes from Dama dama, assembly GCF_033118175.1. NCBI lineage: Eukaryota > Metazoa > Chordata > Mammalia > Artiodactyla > Cervidae > Dama > Dama dama. The sequence goes on from NC_083691.1 coordinate 74,356,481, forward strand.
GCATTTTCAAACTGATTTAAATAAAACTTACATAAGATGAGAATTATCCTCTGGCTACTGTCTCTGATAAAAAAGATTTTGGTGTTCATAAGACAACTCATGCTTTGTAAAAATCTTCTGAGTGCTATTAAAGTCACGTGGAAAAGCCATGTACAAAACAATAATATCTTTGTTCATCCACTTATTCAGTCAACAAATTTACTGAACATCAGCCATGTCCTAGCACCATGCAAGATAGTGAGGGTACAAAGATAGTTAAAGTCCCTGAAGGAACTCAGTCTCACTGAGGCAGCTAATCTATAAGGATATTTTGAGAGAGAGTGATTCTTTCTCTTTGGACAAAGGAGAAAGGGCTAGTGGGGTTAGGAAGACATCACAGAGAATATGATGCTCGGGGAAAATATGAATGGATGTCCAGCAGGTAGTAGGAATACAAAGAAGGATGTTCCAGGCAGAGGAAGCAGCAGGAGCAAAGACATAGGTATCTGCAAGTAGTGTGGCTTGGATGATGGGATGGAGGGAGGCACTTTTCAATGAGACCAGAATACAGGAAAGCAGATCCAGGTGAAATAATGCTGGGTTCAGTGTTTGATGTGATGTTTCAGGGCCTGAAGGCCTGTAAGAGGAGTTGTCAGTAGACACATTTAGGATTGCAAGAGAGGACCCTGTCTCACAGCCCCGCTCTGGCCCTCCTCCAGATGCACACCTCCACATAGGGCCACAGGGACCTCCCTACGCAGAGCCCACACTCTCTCCTACTCAAGACTCCTCTAGGTCTCCAGGATCACAGAATTCCTTGCTCAGATAGCACAGATCCTGCTTCCAGGGCCTGTGCTGACTTCTTTCTCTGGTCCACTCTCTAGTGATCAGACTGTGTCTATGGAGTGCATGCTCCTAGACTCTGAGGGATGGTTGAGAAGCAGCTATTTGTGGGGCTGATGATGGACTTGGTCACAAGGACCAGAGTGAGTGCACATATTGATGCCAGCCCCCTTGTAGTATGTGATGGACTGAGGGTGAGAGGAGAACTGTACGCCGTGGGTTAGAGGATGGCTTCCTCACACTTCATGGTCTGGTGTGGAAATCTGAACTTCTACAATTGACCACAGCCTTCCAGGTTATTATGAAAGTTTATCCATCAAGGTAGGAGGATAGAATATATGTTATTTGTTCATTAGATTGATTTATGACTTTAACACATTTAACATATGCTGTGTAATCCTCCATTTGTACTCTTGACTGAGCCTACAAATGTTCAGGTGATCCTGAGTAGCTGAAAATGCGAATCAGGAATTGAGGAGAGGCTTTCCCTCTGGTCATCTGTATTTGGGGGTGATCAGCACAGAGCCACAGCTGTGCAAGCGGGGAGGGTGCCACAGTGGGTATCCAAAGTCACAGGAAATGAGAGCCATGGTGTAAACCTGGAGACATGCCATCTTTTAAGGAATAGGTGAAGGAACCAGCCAAGGAGCCTGCAGAGACACTGCCAGAGAGGTAGGAGAAGTACTAGTAGAGCTAAATTCCAAAAGCCAAGCAAGAAGAGGGTTTCAAGAGGAATCGAATGGTCAATAAAATGGACAGTGTATATAAAATGATCAGCAGAGGGCCTGGCCTGAGGAAAGCAACCAATCACCAGTGGCTGCAAGTGTCATGAGGATGGTAGAAGTGATGATGGTGAGGACAATGTCTCTGTTCTTTACTGCTTCTTCTCTCTGCTTTAAACACCTTTCCCTCTTTCTCTACCTTAACCCAATTCCTGTGGATTACATTCTCTAGGAAGTCTTCCTCTTGCCCATTGGGCTGTCTTCCTATGTGCCCCTGGGGTCATTCTTATCATAACTCATTCTTCTCATTGCACATTTATAGCACATAATAGACTGCTGGTATTTATTAAATGAGTGATCATGGTTTCTAGGGTGACCAACCACCCTAATTTTACTGTAACTGCCTGGTTTCAGCAATATAAGTCCTATGTCCCAGGAAACCCCTCAATTCTAGGCAAACCTAGATGGTTAGTCACCCTAAATTGATATCTTTTTTTTTTTAATGAATAAATGAGTGAGTGGCAGAGTGTCAATATCAAAGTTAATGACACTCAGCTTTTTCCATGTGTATATGAGCACAAGCGCATTGAGTAAGTCTGGAGGATTCAGTGTTTTCCCTATACTCTTCACTCCTCATCAAACTGACGATGCTGTGGGCAAGACATTCTCATGACCTGGTTGTATTCCAGTCCCAGCTCTGTTTTGCCCTGTAGTCCTGGAAGGGGATAGCTTCCTTTTCTCAACCAGGGCTCCTTATGTGAACCACAGAACAAGAAAATCATCTGAGTACTATTTTCTCATCTCTCTCCAGGTTGGTGTAAAAACAAGTTCTATTCTAGATGCATAGGAGAGGAGTTGATGCACACTGTCAGTGCCTTAGGGCATTTAGGGCTTAATTCTTTCACCTGTTGAGAATCACACAGGACCTGCAATCCAGAATGCCACTGTGGGACTTCCCTGGTGGTACAGTGGATAAGAATCCACCTGCCAATTCAGGGGGCGTGGGTTTGATTCCTGGTCCAGGAAGATTTCACATGCTGCAGAGCAACTAAGCCTGAACACCACAATGAAGAGCAGCCCCTGCTCTCTGCAATTAGAGGAAGCCTGCACAAAGCAACAAAGACCCTGCACAGTCAAAAAAAAAAAAAAAAGAATGCCACTGAGATTGTCCTCTGCCTTTGTTCATAGCACAGCTGGCTGGAAGAGAGAAGCTACAGAAAGGAAGTCAAAGGATGGGGCTTGTGTTATCTCTATTCTGCAAATTGAGGAACTGAGGCCTGGAGGGGAAGTGAATTATTATTTTCCCAGGATAGACAAAGGTAGAAAGCTGTAAGATCTCACCAGTCAGGAGAGAAAAGTAGACAACCAACCTCCCAGGCCTTGATGCAATGGTTAGTCACCAACTTTGCTTCTCAGCTGGCAGTTGCCAAAGTCAAGCTGCACTGTATGTCATCTTGTGGAAGACAAATGCTCTATAAATAAATTGATTTGGAACAGTCTCAAATACACAAAAACCACAATGTCTTTAAATGTATGTCTTGACTTTTTTTTCCCCCCTCATTTTCTTTCTCTTATTAGAGAGGTCAGCAAGGAAGGTTTTGCAAGAGAGGCCTTAATAAAATTCAACCTAAGAAACCAGGAAGAACTCTTCTGTATTATCTTTAAACAGACATATTTCATTACCAAATATTTGTTTAAAAGCTCTTTGATTCAATACATCTGTCTGTAAGCGTGCACCTGTATATTACACTCAAACTAGTTATACATTATACATCAATCCCTTTAAAAATTCATTTTCTAGAAGAACTGATTATTCATTATGTCATTCAACTTCTGATCATTAAAAATTTCACATGTAAAAGCACTGCCTACTGGTGGGGTATTGTATAAAGAGAGAATATTCTTAATGATTAGCCTGAAGGAAAAAAAACTGTTGATGGCTCTTCCATCGAGGAAGAATCAGAGACAAATGTCTGAGGGAAATCTTAGACTTGGGTGATATCAGAATGAAGGATAATGGGAGAGTGACCTTAGGGCTCTGATTTCAGCTCAATTCTGACGCAGTTACCCACTTTTAAGTAACATTCTCAGTGGTAGAGTGTGTTTCATTCATGAGTGAAAGTAGCTCAGCTGTGTCCAACTCTTTGCAACCCTATGGACTATAGCATGCCAGGATCCTCTGTCTATGGAATTCTCCAGGCAAGCATACTGGGATGGGTTGCCATTTCCTTCTCCAGGGGATCTTCCCAACCCAGGGATGGAACCTGGGTCTCCTGCATTACAGACAGATTCTTTACTGTCTGAGCCACCAGGGAAGCCCATGTTTCATTGGTGGGGTAAGTTAATTAAGCCCTCCCCCTGTGACATCAATACATCACCATATTAGCAAGGACAATAGAAGCACACGGGGCGGGGTCCAGAGTTTTTACTGCATAGTCATTCATCTGACAGGAAGGTCACTGGGTTGCCAACACTAATCGAAAGAGCTCTTACTTCGTGTCTGATTCACATGACTGAAAGAAAGAGAATCCACCTCTGGTCTAGTGAAAGAAATACTTTAGATGGCTTGAGAAAATGTCTTAGTTTGAAAATGTTCATCTCTCAGTGTCTGACTCTTGTGACCCCATGGACTGTAGCCCATCAGGGTCCTCTGTCCATGGAATTCTCTAGACAAGAATACTCGAGTGTGTAGCCATTCCCTTCTCCAGGGGATCTTCCTGACCCAGGGTCTCCTGCGTTGCGGGCAGATTCTTTACCATGTGAGCCACCAGGGAAGCCTAAGTTGTTTGCTGCTAAGTCGCATCAGTCGTGTCTGACTCTGTGCGACCCCATAGACGGCAGCCCACCAGGCTCACCCGTCCCTGGGATTCTCCAGGCAAGCGTACTGGGGTGGGTTGCCATTGCCTTCTCCAGTCTAAGTTGTTTAAAGCAGGTTAAATTCCACCGAGGCTTTCCAAATTGGTTCAGATAAGCTGTTAAGAAAGCATTTTGGTCTTGTTGGGCATTCTGGAGGTATTCTGGAGGGAACCTTTTTCTCAGTAAGCAGATCTTACCTTGGTTTGCTGAAAATACTATTCATTAGGTTTTACAAGGTTGTGATTTTTACCGGAAAATTATAAAATTTTGTTGTGGCCTAAGAGGATTTTTTCTGGGCAGTGATTCTATCAACATTCTTGAGGAACTGCAGTTTGAGCATGAATTGCTAGTTTCTTCCTAACTTCCCAGCACTATCTCCTGAAGTGGGCTCACCCTGGTAATGCCTAACCAATGACGCTCCTCCATTGTGCCATGTAATTTTGCCTTTCTTTGTTCTTTCTTTCATCTGAACTTGCTGCTCTATTCCTCCCTGCCTTTTAGCTTTTTCCTGGCCCATTATCATGTCAGACTCAATGTAGGAGTCATGTTCTCTAGGAACCCTCTTTGGAACCTCTCCTCTGTGCCTTCTAAGCCCCCTCTAAGGTAACAATTACATTATTTTCAAATGAGTTTATACGGTAGGTAAATTATTGCTATTCACTTGTTAAATATTCCAGGTTATACACACCCTTGCTTATTTTGGGTGGGACCAGAAAGTTATGACCAACCTAGATAGCATATTAAAAAGCAGAGACATTACTTTGCCAACAAAGATCTGTCTAGTCAAGGCTATGGTTTTTCCAGTGGTCATGTATGGATGTGAGAGTTGGACTGTGAAGAAAGCTGAGCGCCGAAGAATTAATGCTTTTGAGCTGTGGTGTTGGAGAAGACTCTTGAGAGTCCCTTGAACTGCAAGGAGATTCTACCAGTCCATCCTAAAAGAGATCAGTCCTGGGTGTTCGTTGGAAGGACTGATGCTGAAACTGAAACTCCAATACTTTGGCCACCTCATGTGAAGAGTTGACTCATTGGAAAAGACCCTGATGCTGGGAGGGATTGGGGCCAGGAGGAGAAGAGGACGACAGAGGATGAGATGGCTGGATGGCATCACCGACTCGATGGACATGAGTCTGAGTAAACTCCAGGAGTTGGTGATGGACAGGGCGGCCTGGCGTGCTGCGATTCATGGGGTCACAAAGAGTTGGACACAGCTGAGCAACTGAACTGAAGAAGGTAATTGTTTTTAAATGGGGTATAGGGGAATGTATGAAACAAGAATGACAGAATGCTGTAAACTGGTAAACCTGAATGATTGGTACTTTTCTTGTTATACTTTTCTCTCCATTTGTATATCCCTGGAGAAGGGAATGGCTGCCCACTCCAGTATTCTTGCCTGGAGAATTCCATTGACATAGGAGCCTGGTAGGCTACAGTCCACTTGTATATAGTTTATATCTGAAGTTTTCCAAATTAAAAGTTCAAAAATTAAAAACATTTTCATGTGTGACAAAATGCATATAAAATTTACCATCATAACCATTTTAAAGTGTAGAGTTCAGTGGTACTAAATGCGTAATGTTGTGCTACCATCACCATCCATCCCCACAACTATTTTCATCTTGTAATATTGAATCTCTTATCTATACCCATTAAACAATAACTCCTCATTCCCCCTTTCCCTGACAACCATCATTCTACTTTCTGTTTCTGTGATTTTTGACTATTCCAAATACCTCAAGTGAATGGAATCATACAGTATGTGACTTTTTGTGACTTACTTCACTTAGCATAATGTCCTTGAAGTTCATCCATGTTGTGGCATATTGCAGCATTTTTAAAACCAAATAGTATGCCATTTATGTACAACAAATGTATACCACATTTTGCTTATCCATTCATCCGCTGATGAACACTTGGATTGCTTCTACATTTTAGCTGTCTTGAATAGTGCCATGAACATGGGTGTGACAATATCTCTAAGATCCTGCTTTCAGTTCTTTTGAGTATATACCAAGAAGCACAATTACTGGATCATATGGTAATTCTATTTTTAATTTTTTTAAGGAACTGACATGTTATTTTCCAAAGCGGCTGTACCGTTTTACATTCCCACCAACAGTGCACAAGGATGCCAATTCCAGAGCTAATTTCTATGTGGCTTCAAAAATGTTCATTTAAACCTGAGAGATTAAAGACTCAAAAGGGCAAATTCTTTAGGAAACTCAGTATGATCACATATACACGATACTATGGTTTTATTATAGTAACCACTGTGTGTCTACCCTGTACCCGGTACTTCAACACTTTACCTGGATGCTAATCTTTATATGATTCTAATTCTTGTACCCTTTCAAGATAAGTATTGTAACCTCCATTTTACAAATGAGGCTAAAGATTAAATGACTCATCCAAGGTTATACATGTAACAAAAGTGACCCAACCAGTACTCATACCCAGGTCTCACTCCAAGCCTATTCCACAGTATCAAGGGACTATTGGAATTTTGTATCCTGCGTTTTTAAAAATATTTTTCCCTTCTGGTAAATTATCCCCATGATGAAGGCAAAGGGGAAGTATAAACGCACGTTCCTTTAGGATTAGTCAGGTGAGCAGCTGCATTCGCCCTTACCAAGATTTTCATGGGCTTTGTGGGCTCAGCTGGTAAAGAATCTGGTTGCAATGCCGGAGACCTGGGTTCGATCCCTGGGCTGGGAAGATCCCCTGGAGAAGGAAAAGGATACCCACTCCAGTATTCTGGCCTGGAGAATTCCATGGGGTCACAAAGAGTCGGACACGACTGTGATTTTCACTTTTCGCTTTGTGGGGGAGTTACATGGTAAACGTGTGGCCTCCACAAGGCGGATAAACGAAGATGAGATGAAGAGTGCGGGAAACGGGTTTCACTGGGTCTTCAGCTTCATTCTTAATCGCTATTTTCGTAGACCCCCCCCTACACCGGGGCGGGAAAGCGTTCGTGCAAATGTGGCGAGGAAGGATGGGTGGAGGAGGAAAGCTTTCCAGCCAAGCGCAGTTGCCAGGACAGCGCGGCCCGAGCCGCAACGGCAGAAGCTGCACCGCGTCCCGGCAGCGGCTGCGAGCCCCAGTGACGCATTGCAGGTACGAACCAGCCAATCAGAGGAGGGCTCAACGATCATCGCGCTGCGCGTCGCTACTACGATGCTCTTCCGCGCCGCAAAGTAGCGCCTCTCAGGAGCCACTCTACCGGCTCTTTAACGGCTCGCTAGGGAGTGAAACACAGTTACGTCATCCGTTCGTCCCCTTCCCTTTATCTTTTGCATCGTCTATCACGTAATTGTGGATAAAAGGGTCTCGAGAGGAGTTGGGAGGGGAGGGGGGTTGGCCGGGACTCGTTTATGATGTTCCGTTATCTTGAAGTGTGGCGGAGGGATCTGGCGGAGGGAGGTGTTTATGAGGCGCTGGGGGCGGAGGGGAGAATTAGTCCGAGTGGAGCGAGCGAGCTGAGTGGTTGTGTGGTTGCGTCCCGGAGACCGGTAGCGCTTGCAGCATGGTGAGTGCGTCGCTAAGCTGCGGGCGCTCGGCCTGTAGGGGGGTAAGAGGCTGAAGTGAACTGACGAAAGGGAACTAACCTTTCTCACACTCTCTAGGAGTGGTCTTCGCCAGGGGGATGGCGCGCCAGAGGCTGGGGGCGTCCGCGGCGGTTGTGTCGCAGGTGCTTCCCAACCCCCACTCTCCTCAGGGAGGTGTCCCGTGGTGTACTGGGGGCCAGGCGCACCGCCCCCGGGACCTTCGGGCTCCTTAGAGGCTGGATGTGGATGGAGCCGGGGCGGGGGCACCCGGGGTAGGCGAGGGTTAAAGGGCGGGAGGAGCCGGAGCGCAGAAGCCTTGGGTCGGGCATCTCAAAAGGTCAGCCAGGGGCCGTATTCAAAAGCCCAACGGACGGTTGGTGCGGGCGCCAGGAAGCGCCTTTGTCCGCGCGCGGCCGCCATGCGCCGAGGGGCCGGGCGGGAGCGCGCGAGGCCCGGGGCGAGCGCCCGCGCCGCCGTTAGCCCGCAGCCCCCGCGTGCTGGGCCGGGAGGGAGCTGGGGGCGCGCGAGCTGGCGGGCGGACAAGCTGAGTGGGCCGAGTCCGCGGGGAGCGGCCGGGGGCGGGGCGGGTCGGGACCGCGGCCGTCGCCCGCCAGACCCGGCTCGAGCCCCAGCTTCTGCGCTGGCACCTGCAGGAATGCGGAGGTCTGGGCGTCCCGCGGCGCTGCGGGGTCGTCCGGTCGGGCAACGTTTGAGGAGGGCAGCCTCGTCCGATTCCCATCCCCCCCACCCCTCCCCCTCCCCCCACCCCACCCCCGGCGGCGAGAAGGAAGCTCGGTGAATCCTGATCTTTCTGCTACATATGGGCCTTGAGGCCTAATTCCAGCCGCAGGCTAAATATTTCTAACAAAAATTTAAGTGGTTTTGTCGTTGAAGGAAATGACTATATCTGAAGTCAGGCGCAGCCTCGCACTGCGCATCTCGTTAGAGAAAGCCAGAGACTCCAGCTGGCGTTTGAAAGGCGTTTTTCTATTCACTCACCGAAAGCCAGCTCCGGGGTGACTCCCGTTCTGTTACCAAAGTCGATCTTACCCTCTAGTAACAATCGGAAGGATGCCTTTGACAGGGGCCACAGTCCTCTTCTGAGTGCTCACGTGCACGTTGAAATGTTTAAGATCCATTAACCCTGTATTGCCCCGCTCCAACACCTTTGAAAATAACTCCCTATTACCGTAGCGGAAATGCCAGGTTATTTTTTTAGGTGCGGTTTAATTCATTTGTACATTAATGGCTGTCAAAGACTATCGTGATAGAAGAGTATATTGGGGGACGGGATTTTTAAAAAGCATTTTCCTGTCACTTGAGACCGGAACTCCTGTTCTTTCCTGTTTAAAAAAAGTCTAATGAGAGCGGTAATTTGCAATACTTACTTTGTGGTTCCTTCTGCCAAGTGGTTACAGGCGATGGGTGTGTCCAGGAGGCAAGGTGACATCTTAAACAGGAGTTGGGAATCCTTGCCAACTGAAACCTCCACCCTGTTATGGGTGTGGGGAGAGGAGTTCACATTTGTTTGATGTACTCGTTCCATTTTGATATTTTAATTATTTTATTCTAAATTTGAATATGCTGGTGGAATTTATTCTTTTAGGTGAAAATAGGCGTGTAATTAAGGTTCTGAATTGGGTGAACTTTTATGTAAATGAGAAATAAGTTTTGTTTCTAATCAATCTGATAATTAAATCAAGATCTCAGATTTTCTTGATGAGGCACAGTTTGTATCTACCCTTTCGTGGTCCTTTGCCAAAAGTAAGCTTTTGTAGTTACTGATCACATCATTACTGTTTTGAGTGTTTTTGACAGTCATTGTTAACTAAATATTGGGGACTCATCCTTGCTAACTTCAGTTGTGTCAGACTCTTTGCAATCCTATGGACTGTAGCCCTCCAGGCTCCTCTGTCCGTGGGATTCTCCGCGCAAAAATACTGAAGTGGGTTGCCCTTTCCTACTCCAGGGGATCTTCCCAACCCAAGGATCGAACCCTCCTGTCTTATGTCTCCTGCCTTGGCAGGCAGGTTCTTCACCGCTGGTGTAGGTAATTTTATAATTATAAGACCTGAAGTTTTAAAATTAGGACTCCATAAAGTCAAAGAATGAACATTTATTTGATACGGAATAAGTTTGCTCACGTGGCTCTTGGGTTTACATATAGGTGATACATGGTCGTTGAAAGGGAGATTGATTAGTTTAAGAAGACTTGAAGCAGGGGTGATGAGATAAGTAAAAGATGTGAAGAGGTGGAACTTTTGGTCACTTGAATCTAAATAAATAGCCATCGAACAGCAAGAAGATCTGTTTCTGTTAGACTAAAGAAATTATTTATGCCTCTATTAAAGTACTGAAAGTTCTAGGTTCAGGTAGACTGATCAAATTAGGCCTTTAGTAAAGGTCCTAATTTTTAAGTAATTTCTTCTAGTTTCCCCTTTGGGCCAAGATACTGTATAGTAAGTGCTGTTCTAGCAGAATTAAAGGTATCTTTTAAATTCTATTGAAATAACTTAGAGGCTGCTTTTGATATAGGTAAAACAAATGACCTGACTTCTGAAACTAGAAAAATTTTTGCTTAGCATGGAAGTCTTTGTTGTATCTAAGAAATACTTGGAGTAAACAGGAATGAATGCAAAACGAAAGTTTGTTCCATTTCAACCCTATGGACTCATATTTATTGAGATAAGAATCTTGGATTATTTTTATAAAATCTTTCACTAGATAAGCTCCATGGTATCCATACCTGCTTTTGAATGCCATTTGGGAAATGTTAAATAGGTACATAATTCCCTTAAGGTCACACATGTAGTCTAGATTAGTGGACTCTGTTTTTCTTAGTGTTTACAAATCACCTGTGGTTCTTCAAAATGCACAGTCTAGTCCAGTAAGTCTCAGCTGGAACCTGAGCATATACTAACGTTTGGGAGCTTTCTCTAGAGTTGACAGTAGCAGTTGAAAGCGATATTTGTAGACATAAAGGAGTAAGAAGTAGTCGTCTCTCTAGTGAATTACTCTTCACTGAGATAAACACATTTTAATGAGCTTGAGTTTTCCCAAAAGTATAATTCTTCTAGTTCTACTAAGAAAATGACACTATGCATAGACAAAAATAAGAACCAAATTTATTTGCATGTCATTGGAAAAAGCGTACAAATTACAGTGCTAGGGAGCTTTGTGTTTTTACTTTCAGTAGTCTTTAGTCTGAAAGTTACTGATGAAGGTTATTTTAAAGCCTTGGACTCTGGGTTAGTAGTAAATACAAAAGAAAGGTTTTTTTCTTCCTAAAGCCTTCTCAGCTTTCATATGTGAGTCTTCCCAAAATCTCCTCTGTCACAACTTGTTGAAAAACCCACTGTCTGAGTTTCTGCACATAGCAGTCATTCTTTCAGCTTTCACATATGTTACTGTGTTTTCCACACTTTTGGGTTAACATTGTTAGTCCTAAATTGTTTTCTCCTGCCCTATTTGTTCCTGGGCTTGTGGCCTCGGTTTGTGGAAATAGATTTTCTCATCTTAAATCAAATTTAAGAAGGAACATGAAGAGTTTGCTGTAAAGGGCTTGATAATGCCCCACCTGTCTACCTTCACTGTGGAAGTTGAACTAGTCAGGTTGGTGTTTAATATTAACATTGTAGGTTCTTTGGTTAATTAACTTACATAAAGTAATTTTCACTGAACTTTTGGGGCTAGCTCTTTATATATAGCTTCTAACTGCACAATGACTCTGCAAGGTAGGTATTAATATTCTGTGTTATAGATGAAGTTGACAATGAGCGGTTGAATAACATGTCCAAGGTCACATGGTGGCAGAGCTGGGATACTAAACCAGTGATGCCTCAAAGCACCATGCTTTTTTTCTTCCACCATGCCATGTTACCCTTCTTTTAGAAATGATAGAAGTCCTGCAGGATGGAATTAGATCAGAGGTAAATCATCTATAGCCTCTAACCAAGTAAAAAATAACAGTGGATGGGTTTTAATTCTTATTTGTAGAGAACACAATCAGATTTTATACCAAATACTTGGAGAATTGGGATTTGTAAGGATAAAAGTAGATTCTAAAGACCTTGCGTTTGCTTCAAGGTCAAATCAAAATTGATCAGGCAAAGAAATTTCTTCTTTTCTGGGTTTCTTCTCAAATGTTTTCATGCTGTCCCCTAGAGAAAATGTGAATGCCATCCTATATTCAGGTTATTATCCTTTCCAGGGGTGTGTTCATTTAAGATGAAACCAGGCAGTGTTTATTTTTCTTTCATATCAATAAGTGAATGGATTAATCACAGTATTCTTGACTTCCTGTAGGTAGGAATGTTAGCAAGGAAGATATTTCTTGTCAGTGCCTCTGGATATATGTTCCAATAAGCAGTGCATGTCCACAGATGAAGGCCACATGAGGAACAGGGAACCTTGTTATTCTGCAAGTATCTTTATAGTGTGCTCTGAATTTAAAACTTGAGTTATTGGATATGTCCAACAAGTGTTTAATTCTGACCCTACATGTTAGTAATTTTGTGCTCCTGCTCCCTGAAATTTAACCTTAGCCCTTTTCCCCATCTATAAGATAAAAGTATTAATGGTATTATTAATACCATTTAGGGTTGTGAAGATTGAACAAAAGCAACATATATAATGGGTTTCAGCAAATGCCTGAACATGCATTTTTTTTTTTTTTTTAAGTAAAAACAAGTAACTTTTTTTCCCCCAATTGGCTAAAAACAACACAAACCTTATCACTTTGGAATTTTAAACATCAAAAGAAAATGAATAAGTGGACTTAACATTTTGTAAATAATGTACTTCAAATATTCAGAATCCTGGATTCTCTGCAGTTACATGGCAGGTGAGGAGTAAAACTGGCAACTTTCATGTTGCCCCAACCAGTACAGCTTGGATTTTTATCTTTTTGATAGATAAGAGTTTTGCTTAGTAATCTTTGGGTTTTTTGAGGTTTGGAACATCACACTTCCAAGTGAAGTATTCAATCACTTATAGGGAAAGTTTAAATGTAGTTCTTGTTTATTATTTTTGATTCGATGGAGATTTCTGGTATTAATGGTTTTTATCTACCTGAGGAGATGAGCTTAAGTTTATACTAACTTTGAAAAAGGAAACAGTGCTTCTTTTGCATCTATCCTTGTTTTAGAAGAGTACAGTTCCAATTAAACTTTTGTACTGTTAGTGTGCTAGATTTGCTTTTTTTTAATTTATGTAAAATTTAGACTTTTGAATATAATCTGAAATGTTTTTCACATCTTAAACTTGGGGGCAAGGTAGCTTAGCTTTGGAGATAAACCAGAGTGTGTTTTCTGCCCACCCGTGTTTGGTACTAAGGAGTGAACTAAATGAAGTTGAGAAGTTTATGAAACCAGATGAACCCTAAGTGTTTTTAAATTTGTTTCTGTAACTGTTAAACTACATACTGTCAAGCCACTTACCTATTTCTTTGATTTCTTTTTAGGCTGACCAACTGACTGAAGAGCAGATTGCGGGTGAGAAATAACTTTGTTAGGTTATACCCGTTGAATTTTATAAATTGAAAAGCCATTCTCAAAGATATTTGTGTGAAAGAATTGACTTTGATCTGTGTAGTAGATGGGAAAAGTAAGTGTAATAAGAGAGTAATTGAACCTGCTCTGGCAAGTGAGAAGGTAAACTTGACTGTGAAAGATGTGTGGGGCTAACTGTAGTTAAAGACATGTTTTTAGGTTATGTAGGTATACTTTTGAGCCTGGTGTTGGGATGCTCTTTGTTTTGTTTTTCTTGAAGTTATTTTAGTCTAAAGATTAATTCTGGGCAGTTTTTAACTCTGCAACTTCAAACCAGTCTCCACAAGAAAAGAGGCCAAGTGGTAATTAACTTGAAATGTAAAGTCAGAAAATGAATGTTGAATTTACCGTGGTTTAAAGTAGCTGATATTTTAACCTTAGAATTGCACATATGGTCGGTCAATCAGGGGATAACCATTTCTCTAGTGAAAAACTTAGATCCAAAAGTTAGTATTCTGTTTTTTAGATACAGCAAATTTGAGTTTTATCTTAAAAGCAGTGACAGCTATTGAAATGAGTTTAGAAGTCTTGTATCCTTTAGTTTGCTGTGGAGATGTGAAATTGTTACGTAAAACCTGATGTCATGTCATTATGCTGAACCAGTAGTACTTTCGATTTTATTCTAATATTTTTGAGGTGGCTAGTTAAGAAAAGGTTGGGGAAACTTCTAAATTGGTTTTGTTTTTTGTTTTTTTAATTTCAGGGTTGAAATGCTTTTCAAACTATTCCTTGACTTCGATTAGAGATTTACTAATGAAAGCATCAGGCAGTTTTAACTGCAGTGGTTTTCTTGATAGGCAAAGAGTTTCAAGTGCTCAAAAGCACTAAAGCTTTTTTTTTTTTAACTAGGGAAAACTGAGAAACCCAGTTGGAACTCAGATATTACTTTACTACCCCACACTTCATACACAGACTTGGCAGAGCCAGAAATCAATAATCTCAAATTCTCATCACAGATAATATTTGCTTGGACTGTATAAAGTAGAAAACTATTAGCATTGAGGACCAATTTGACAGGTTTTATTTTTATTTCTTATTATGTGCATTTGACTTAAGCTGGGAATTTGCTCTTTCAGGTTGGTAAATTTGTGTGTATAGAGTATGTTGAAGTAGTCAAGCAGAGCTTTGGAAATGATTTCTTTTGTTCATATATAGTATTTTAGGTATATTGATGAAATGTAAGTTATTCTGTAATAGTTTTTTCTGTATGACTCGGGCTATTATTTCCAATCTTAAGTTCTTACCTTCTCTAATAGACCTGTCTTCTTTGCCTTTGTTTCTCCGTAATCTCAGATAGTTCTGCATGGCACGGCATGTTCACTTTAGGGTAGATAGTGAATTATTCAAAGTGCCGGTTACATAGTTGGTGCTCATTACTCCTTTCCCAAACACACATACAACTCTTTAAAAAGTAGTTTGTGTCTGTTAAATACAAGAGGATCAATCCTCAATGGTTGATAGCATTTTTGTAAAGGATACTTAAAGTTCATGGAATATTGTCCTTAAGATAAATTCTGTCTTTTCATTGGTTCCTATCATATAATTAAATTCTAGTGAGAGTAGCAGAAAAATCTGTTTTGGTTCTTTCCCTACCCTGCCTTTTCCTAGGCTTTTAATAAAGACTATTCTTGGAGCCCAGGTTTTAGTGAACCTTTAAGGTAGAGGAGCTAAAGCTTTTATGCTACTAAAATAAAAATTCTTATTTCCTCTTGTTTCCCCACTACCTCCCACACAGTAAGGACTGAGTAAATATTTCCTGAATAGAGAAATTTTCAAAGATGTGTGCCACACAGATATGTTCTAAAGTAGTACCTACTCTATACTAACAATTACTCTGCCTCCTCCTAGAGTCCCTTACTTTTGAGTTGCAAAGTTGAAATATACTAAGGTACTTTTTCAGTTAGCTTTATCTTCATATACTGACTGACTTAAAATTCCTTGCAGGTAACTTGGCCTAGAAAAATGTACGCTTATAGTTTAGGTGAAGTGCCTAGAATTGTTTGTTACCCTGGTCTTAAAGAGCAATCCAGAACAGTCTAGTGTGACATCAATAATAACAAGTGAATTTTGTTGATGACTTGCAATGATGTCGTTAGTTGTTGGTATTTAAAGGAAAAATGTAAAATAATTTTTTTCTTTAAAGAAATTTATGCCTAAACTTTTAAATTTCAGTGTAGGGATAAAACTTACTTGATTTAAAAAAAGTACTTATCTTACTCAATAAAGGCCTTTAAGGATTTAAATATATGGCCTTTAAAGGATCATTAAGTTCAGAATTTTATAAATAAGTAGAAATTGGTTAACAGCCATTAGATTTTTCTTGTTTCATGATAACCTGTTTTAATAATAATGTGAATTTATGTAAAACATAGAGAGGTATCCTGTGGTTGCTAATGAAAATCGAAAACAAGTAATAATATGACTTCTGAAAGTTTCAACTTAGGCATAACTAGAATAGATTTTGGGAGGTTCCATCAGTTATATTGAAGAAAGCTGTTCTGTGACAGGACCTGTTTTCTTACAGTGTATTGGAGTTTTGACTCCTAGGTTTATATTTCAAGTCATTTATGGGAATTACTTGTTTAAAATGATATGCATCTATACATGAAGATTAAACCAGTTCTGAAGCACAGGTGGTGAGCTATAAAAGGTGAATTTAAATTGTATTTTTCAGTTTATTTTTATTTCAGGTTTTTACAGGTATTTCTGCCTCTTAAACTTCTTGAAATTTATAACATACATAAATGTGTAGCATGCATCTTTCAGAAATCGTTTTTGAAATTAAGTCATTTAGTAAAATGATTATGATGATAGTTATATATGATATTTCTAGACAGTATTTGTACATCCTGTTTTTTAAAAAACTCGGGTAAAATGGAAATATTTTCATCAAATTCTGCTCTTTGTAGGAATTACTGATTTACTTTTGTCATTGAATTGGTCTAGGTTAGTACTGCATATTTTCATAAGATTCAGTAGTTTGGTTCTAAGCTTCTAGTATTGGGTGAGTTCCTCTGAAAACAAGTTCCTCTGAAAACAAGTAACATTTAAATAGAGTGGACTGTTTAGCATTGAGAGTAAGTAGCACTTAGTACAGTGATACTAGTCTAAAGCTAAACAATTAAAAGAATCAAAGCAGAAGAAAATAATGGGATAATCCAAAATGGTAATAGGACTCAGGTACTTGTGTGGGTAATTTTAAATAAAGAACCCATTAGGAGGCTATTGTGATAGTCCAGATAAAAGATGATGGGGCCATTAACCAAAATGTTGGATGTAGAGATAAAAAAAGAATCAGGCAGTATTTAAATAGCAGAATTCAGCAGGCCTTGTTTCAGGGGAAAAGAGTTAAGGTAACTTGCTTGTGTTCCTAGGGTTGCTATATATGGAATTCATTTTAATTAAGTTTTCCTTGAGGTCAGCTAGGGGGAGATGTCCTGTAGGATGTCAGAAATAAAAATAATACGTTGAGAGAGATGAGTGGACTAACTGAAGTCTTCATCGTTAGTGGGCGTAGACGAAATGGCCAAGGAGAGAAAAAAGATAAGAAATTTGGTCAGATCTACATGCAGGAGACAAATAGCGAGACCCTTTGGCAGTGTAAGGTTACAGGAAAACGACATCATCTCTTTCTTGATATTTAAGTACTTGCCAGGCATAGTTCAATGTGCTTTACTTATATTAATTATTTAATTTGGGAAGTAGATACCAAGTGAACAAGTGAAAGTCGCTCAATTGTGTCCAAATTCTTTGTGACCCCATGGACTATACAGTCCATGGAATTCTCCAGACGAGAAAACTGGAGTGGGTAGCCTTTCTCTTCTCCAGGGGATCTTCCCAACCCAGGTCTCACATTGTAGGCGGATTCTTTACCAGCTGAGCCACCAGGGAAGGTACAATTAGCCCCAGGTAACAAAAATGAGGACGCTGAGGTGGAAAATTTGCCCACGGTTCCATTACTGGTTAGTAGCAGAGCTGGAATTCTTTTAAGCCCAGGCAGTTCAGTTCCCAATTCTTCTTTTAGTTTCTGTGTTTTATGTTTTTGTATTTACTTGCTGATTGAGCCTAATATCTCTGTTCCTACTCGCTTTGTTATTAGCTCATTAATATGTGCTCTTGCACTGTTAAAGTAAATCTCTAGTTTCTCTGTATTCGGGTATCCTAGACTGTTCTAGTAGCTTTCCATGTAATGTAGTGGTGAACTATTGATAAAAGCAACATCATTTCACAATAGTATCTTAAAGATTTTAGGCAATAATATATTTCATTTTGTTGCAAGCTCTGAATTTATATTCTGAAGAGAGGTCTAAATTATTTTTGTTTGCAGTGATAACAGTTAAAACTGGCCATACATACCTTTATCATCCCATTGTTAACATCATTACAGATTATTTGGTGATAGTCTCTTCTGTCCTCCAGAAAAGGAAACTAGCTTAATGCATGTTCTAAAGTTTATAAAGTTTTTTGTTTTTAATTTAGTAAGTGATTAAATGGACTTAATTTTTACTTTTAAGGATTACTGTAAGTAGTACAGTTGCTGTATAGAAATAAACGTATTTGGTAACAATAGTTTCCTTTTCTATTGTGAGTGTAGGTTAGATCTGTAATTAGAGTTGTGTTCCACAGAGCAGCTTCAACAGAAAATACAGAAGCCAGACATTTGGGGTTTTTGGGTTCTGCATTTTCAACAATAATTTGACTTTTATCTAGTCTAGATTTTGGAGTTCCCTGTGAGATTTTTAGATGGAAAAAACTCCCAGGTAGATCAGTATGAGCATATGATTAACTAAAAAAGTTTGAAATACCACAAGGTTTTCCACCTAATCCTTCAGGAATAAAAATCCCATTTCAGGTCCTATCTCCATATAATAACTTTGCTTTGAGAGTTGATTAATACATTTCGCTTAGGTTACTTTATTTTTAACCTGTACATTTGGATTGTGTTTTCTTTTCAAACAGAATTCAAAGAAGCTTTTTCACTATTTGACAAGGATGGTGATGGAACTATAACAACAAAGGAATTGGGAACTGTAATGAGGTCTCTTGGGCAGAATCCCACAGAAGCAGAGTTACAGGACATGATTAATGAAGTAGATGCTGATGGTACATCTTTTTAATTCTGGGTTTGAGAAGAGGGAGTTGAAGAAGGGGCATTTAAATTCTATTGTAATACAATATTTCAAATATTGTAATATTTCAACCAATACCATCTCAGGTAATGGCACAATTGACTTCCCGGAATTTCTGACAATGATGGCAAGAAAAATGAAAGACACAGACAGTGAAGAAGAAATTAGAGAAGCATTCCGTGTGTTTGATAAGGTAAGTATATGAAACTGGATTTGTTCCGTTTAATTTGAGGATTTTTAAATATATTAGGATCTCTTAATCTTTGAAAACTTGTTTTTGTGATTATTTGCCAACATACTTTAATATCAAGCAAAAGCTTTCTAAGAATTTAGCGTAGAAGCAGATTTCCTAATAACATTCTTTACCAACTGAGCTATGAGGGAAGCCCAATAATTTTATATATATATATATAGAGAGAGAGAGAGAGAGTATTAGTTTTGTGGCAGAAGAGGTATTGACTTTGGAACTAAGAAATAGTTAAATAAAGGTTTCTGTGGATTTCTGAAGTATATTTTGCTCCCGAATGTGAAGTTTAGTAAACTTCTTATCCAGCTCATTGTAGCTATAATATTGCTCAGACATTTTACTAAATTTTTTTGTAGGATGGTAATGGCTATATTAGTGCAGCAGAGCTCCGCCATGTGATGACAAACCTTGGAGAGAAGTTAACAGATGAAGAGGTTGATGAAATGATCAGGGAAGCAGATATTGATGGTGATGGTCAAGTAAACTATGAAGGTAAGTCTTTTCACTGTCACAGCCTTATCTTGTGCTTTACTATCAGATTCTACCCTTTTAAAAGAAGCACTGCACTCCAAACTAGGATAAAACAATTTTTGGTAACCATTGTGGAACAGTTTGAAAAGCTTCTTTAAACTTATTTCAGGATCCTCAGAATTAAGGTGACTTTAATGTCTTTGATTGGATTCTCCTTCCCTCCAATTAGCTTTAAGTCTGAAATTATACATGCTTCAGAAATGTCATATATTGTAAACTAAAGCAATAATTTGGTTTATTTCTTAATAATCATAAATAATTTTTGATTTATGAAGAATCCAGCCTTAGCAGTAAATTAGCTTTCCTCTGTACTTTATAATTTTGAGGAAAGACAGGGGAGTGGGAACTGCTCAGTAGTTGAGTAAGTGTGATTGGTTTTAACAGACTTTTGCTACTGACTCAACATCTTTGTATACTTCTTCTTTTTCAGAGTTTGTACAAATGATGACAGCAAAGTGAAGACATTGTACAGAATGTGTTAAATTTCTTGTACAAAATTGTTTATTTGCCTTTTCTTTGTTTGTAACTTATCTGTAAAAGGTTTCCCCCTACTGTCAAAAAAAATATGCATGTATAGTAATTAGGACTTCATTCCTCCATGTTTTCTTCCCTTATCTTACTGTCATTGTCCTGAAACCTTATTTTAGAAAATTGATCAAGTAACATGTTGCATGTGGCTTACTCTGGATATATCTAAGCCCTTCTGCACATCTAAACTTAGATGGAGTTGGTCAAATGAGGGAACATCTGGGTTATGCCTTTTTTTTTTTTTTTTTTTTTGAGTAGTTTTCTTTAGGAATTGTCAGCATGTTGTTGTTGAAGTGTGGAGTTGTAACTCTGCGTGGACTACGGACAGTCAACAATATGTACTTAAAAGTTGCACTATTGCAAAACGGGTGTTTTATCCAGGTACTCGTACACTATTTTTTTGTACTGCTGGTCCTATACCAGAAACATTTTCTTTTATTGTTAACTTGCTTTTTAAACTTTGTTTTAGCCACTTAAAGAAAATCTGCTTATGGCACAATTTGCCTCAAATCCATTCCAAGTTGTATATTTGTTTTCCAATAAAAAAATTACAATTTACCCAACTGTTGCTCTGAATCTGAGTCATTTAATTAATTTGATGTTGAACAATTTTGACAGTCAAATTGGGGGTGTAATTTCTTATACTGGGTATAATTTAGATATTTAAATTTTTTTTTTTTTTTTTTTTTTTTACTATTTAAGACTGTGTTTAGATTGTGATACTTCCTTCAAAAGGTTTAACTGAAAGATTAAAAACTCTTGTATAAAAGTGTACCTAGCATGGGGACTGACATAAGGTAGGTATTCAGTGTTGCCTACTTTTATAATTTTCAGCTTTGGCTTTGTTTATCCATATTGACTTCAGCCATGCAATGATTTTTTAAATATTTGGGCTTTAAAACACAAAAATCCAAATTGGGGCAGGGGGTAGTTTTACCTGTTTCCTAATTTTTTACTCAGTGCTTTTTTAATTCTACTACCACAAAACAAAGAATTTTCTGTTGTGCTAACTATCTTCAACATGTTTTACAAATAAGATATCTTCGGTAGTGGCTTGATAGTAACTAAACTTTGTTTTATTTAGAAGTTTTCCTTGCTTCTAAACTATTGCTTTCTTTGTACAAAACGTGGCTATCAAGGTTTCTGTTTTTCTAATTACTTTTAAATACTTAATGAAAGATTCCATAGCAAACCAGAGCCAGGATGAAAACAATGAAGTATGTTCCTTGATTATTGTAGCCACAAGGTTTTTAATTTCCTAGAGGGCAATTTGTTTGACAGGTTACTGTGCATTGTTGACTACTTTAATACCAATGTTACTCTGCCAGAAAACAAAAAACTGGATGATCGTGAAGGAAAAGATAGGACATTTTAGATAGGACAAGGGAAGTTACAGGAATTGGTCATCTTAATAGGGTGTTATTACATATTAGGCAGGCGATTAAATAGGAAGACCTTCATTAGATAGGAGTTTCATGTGTTTCATGTGCTATTGAGGCACAGTAATCTCCAGAATGTTAAACATGGGCTTTGGAGTTTTATTGAAGCAGTAGTCAGATCACTGCTCTGTATAACCTTGAAGAGGGCAATACTACCTGAACCTCAGTTATCTTACAGGTAAAATGGGTGTAATTTACCCAGGTGGTTTCTAACTTGGCTTTTATAATAAGCTTAGGTAAAGCACTTAGCATAGAGTCAGACACGACTGAGCGCACACACACAGCACTTAGCATAGTTCTTAGTATTTGCATTGTATTCTATCTATGCTGTTAATCAGTTACGATCCTTGTAAAATGAGGAAATTAGGCAGAGTTAATATTGGTGCTTTTCTAGTTCCAATAGTTTTGAAGTAAGTTGGTAAGGTAGAAGGGGAAAACATGTTTTGTGGTTACTTGCGTGCATCTCATTGCTGATTTTATATTGTCTTCACAAAAGTCACACAGTTAAGCATTACATAATCTTACTCAAATCAGAACTATAAAAAACCTTTTAAGTCAACCATATTATGTGTTTTATATTAGAAGCATCATAGTAATTATTAATTTTTTTCTCAGTCTGTAGCATGTTTGCTTTCAGATAGTTAACCAAAACTATCACTGTGCAGTTAAAAGGGATTCTACAATATGAGGTATTTTATCTAGAATTTTTATTAAAAATCTGGTGCATAGCATAGGCACCGTTGATCTCTACATAGTATAATCTTGTATTCACAAAGAGAATGGCCTCCTCCCTTTAAAACTGCTGTTATGGTAACCTGAAAATCAAACAGTATACTGTACAAGACTGTTTTCTTAAGGGGACATTTTGTTTATTCTACATACTTAGTCTGTTTTATTGGCAAAGTCCTTGAAATCATTGACCCATGCTGTTTCTATTTTTGCAGTACCCAAAACTATTTTCTCATCTAGGTGTTCCCTTATATTTCATACCTTCTATGGGTTTCTGGACTTCTCTGTACCTTTCATCATATTCAGTCTCTAGGGTACCAGTCCCTAGTCTGCTGAGCCAGTTTTACAGGCTCAGCCAAAATAAGAAAGTAAAATGAGGCACAGTGATGGACTGGCTTAATCACTTTTGGTCAAAGTTCTGTATTTAACTTGTCTCTTGGTCTTACAACTTCAGCTTTTTATTTCAAACCTGGTGCCTGGCTGCTCCTGCCTTTTTTCCTATTTTTAAGGCTATGTTAAATGAATTTATTGAATAGTCCTAGCATTTTAGGAGAAATTTAATGGTGTCCTCTCTTACTACCCAGAAAAGTCACCCACACAATCACCTGTGAGAACTTAGAGAATCTCAGTCTGTATTTTAACAGTATTTCCAGATACTTCATGTGCACATTTGAAAAGTGCTGCTATATTCCATTTTCTGGTTTTAACTTATGAAAGGAAAACTTCCTGTGTTGAAAGGGCTGAGAATTAGGACAAAAACCTGTTTTGGATGTGTTTCAAATTAGGGGAGACATGATTTGTCACAATGAGTCCCTCTATAAAGATAGGCACAGGGTCCTTCAGATGACTTAGAGGAGTTGACCCTTGAGGGTTGCCAGGCCATGAAGAAGGGAATAGCATTTCAAGCAGAAGGGTCAGCATTTGGGGAGGCATGGTGGGTGGCATGTTTGGAATTTGTAAGTATACATCAGATCAGGAGGTTCTAATGGGAAGATGAGACTAGATGGTAAATTTTGCTTTTGTCCAAAGGCAATGATTATTGAATGCATTGTGCCAGATGGTTCCAGATTTCAATGAAGTTAATCATAAGGGTACCAATATATTTCACCTCTTTATAGACAAACACAATAAATCAGCAAATACAAATCCTGGTAAGGGAGAAGAGGGATTCAAGAAGAATGGAAAAGAGGAATCAATGCAGTGATGAACTGAAGTCAAGCTTGCTAAAAGCTTGGAAAATCCCCATTGATTTTGGCAACTGAATAACTGGCTAGTTTATTTACTAAGTGCAGTTTTTAACTTAAAGGTGTGTGATGTCAGATTAAGATAGTTTCAGGGAAGTATGGGGCAGGTTAAGAAAGAAATGAATCCACACTGCTCTTGAAAGTGTGACAGGAAGCAGAAACTCCATGGTATAGTAGACAGTTGGAGGCACTGGAGTCAGGCCTGGATTTGAACTCTGTTCTGCCACTGTTGTGTGATGCAGAGTCGGCTGTGCTAAACTGTCCAAGGAAGCCTGTTTCCTCCTTCATTAAATGGGATTGATATCTATTTCACAGGGTTATTTTGAGGATTAAATACATGTGAAGTATTTGGCACACAGAAGGTATTCCATAAAATCAAACTATTAAGGTTGAAGGGACATTTGTTTTTAAAGATGGAAATGTGTATAGGTTGAGGAGCTACAGCCAAGATAGGCTGACAATGAAGAGGGTCTATAAAGAGGGCAAAGGGTGGTCCGTGGTTTCACAGACTTGCATCTAGAGCTCACGGCACTTCTCAAAGCAGTGACACTCCCAGAAATTTCCTTCTGGGGGAATTTAGAAACAATCTTAGAAAGTGGATGCTAAGGTTGATTTTTCCTTAAGCATGCTATCACAGCGTGGAGGTGATTCGGGAAAGGGCTGATGGAGATCATGGGATGCTCTAGCTCCTTTACAAGCCTCCTTGGCGCAGGCTCTTGGTGACTCCTGAGCCCTCTAGATTTTCTTACCATGCACGTGCGTGACGGTCTCAACCGATTTCGCTAGGCTTGGCGCGGGCCCTCCAAGTGTGTGCCTACCTCCCTTCCCCCACCACCAGAGCCAAACCTACTGGCAGGTCTTCTGCGCATGCTCGGGAGCCGGCGGACCGAGGCGCCTCCTGGCAACCGGACGCCAGCCTCGGCCTAGAGTGAAGAGGCAGCAATGAATCAGTCTATCGCCATCACCTCCACTGCAGTAAGGAAGACCTGAGGCATGGGGCTTCTGCCTTGGCCTCGGTACCGCCTGCCTTCCCTGCCTTCAATTCTCAAAACACTGTTCCCCCTGCTGGGCTCCGCCAAAAACACCAGCTGTCTCTATTCCTGGGTCCTTGGGCCCCTCCGCTTCCTACCTTCACGTGTACGCCTGCAGTCCTTTCTTCCTGATCATTGAGCGCCCTTCGTTTGCTTTTCTCCTGCCTAGCTCTCACTTATCCTTACCCTTCGTCCTTTGTTTTCTGTCCTGTTTCCCATCCTCCACCCCCCATCTTAACCTACTGCTACTTGCGCTGGACAACTGCTTTAACAGGGTTCTTAGATTTCTTCGTTTCCCTCCCTCCACCTCCTCCCCCACTCCCCCACTGTCTGCCAAGGGAATGGGTTTTTCCTTCCTTGGTCTATTGGACACGTTTTTGCCTTGCTTCCTACTGTAGTATTTATAAAATATTGTAAACTGTCTTGTTTAGTTTTTAAATAAATTTGGGTGAGGGATGTTTAGCCTAACTTGTGTAAAGTAATTCACCCCTGAAGTGAATATGAAGTGGGAGATAGGGGAAGTTGAGATCACCTGTCTTGGGCTAAACAAAACAGCAGCTGCCAGGTACCTTCCTTCAGATGTATCATGTTTACTTTTCCCTTCTTCCCACTTCATTTCCCTGGTCCTAGGTAGTGATGGAGACCTGTCTTCACTTGCCTGAAGAAGTTCAATTTCTGTGACTATAAATGTCTAACAGAGAAGATTCAACATAAATCTAATAAAGGGAATGTATAGGAAGAAATTCAGACTTAGCAGTGCATATGAAGCAATGCTTTTTCAGAGAAATGCTTATATTTCATAGTAAAACTGAAGCCCAGGGTTACTTATATGTGGATATATGTTAGGAAGAATGAATTATATCAGTTTACTGATTAGATTATTATTTTTAATGCCTTGTTGCTTGAGATGACCTGTATTTCATAGCAATTAAAAAAGCATTCTAAATGAAAGTAAAACTCAGTATTTTAAAGATTTTACCTAGTGGAAGTAACAAAAGGAAAAAACTAAGCAACTGTGTTCTGTTGTCCTCACTGTTGACAGTGAAGCCGAAACAAATATAGGATAATGAAAAGTGGAAGTACTTTAGAGTACTTACAGTGTAAGACCAGAGTGGCCTTGGAACCTGAGGAATATCAAAATAATTTTCTTCTTAACTTGGCAGATGAGATATTAAAAATAAAAGCCACCACTTACTGAGTCCTGGTTGTGGGTACAGGTCTTTATGATGCCTTATTTTTGTGCCAACTCTGGTGCCTTTTGTTGTCCTCCTAAGAGAAAGCTGAGGTTCATGAGGGTTAATTTGCCTAGTACACCTAAGTAGTTGCTGAGCTGGAGTTCAAGCCCAAATCATAGCATATGGAAATCTAGAAAATGGCACTTTCAACATTTGCTATATGGCCAGGAATTTGAATCCCAATATTACATTAATTGGATGTCTATATATTTTTACCTTGAGTTCCCTGAGCCATAAATTGTAATAACAGTTATACAGTTTTGGGTTTACATAACTCTTTGCTTCCTGCTGCTGCTAAGTTGCCTCAGTCGTGTCCAACTCTGTGCAACCCCAGAGATGGCAGCCCACCAGGCTCTCCCATCCCTGGGATTCTCCAGGCAAGAATGCTGGAGTGGGTTGCCATTCCCTTCTCCAATGCGTGAGACTGAAAAGTGAAAGTGAAGTCGCCCAGTCGTGTCCGACTTGTAGCGACCCCATGGACTGCAGCCTACCAGGCTCCTCCGTCCATGGGATTTTCCAGGCAAGAGTACTGGAGTGGGTTGCCATTGCCTTCTCCGCTTTGCTTCCTAAGAGCACCAAATTTTGTCACCTAATTATTCTTATGACATCTTGGTGAGATGGGGACATTTCAGTTCAGTTCAGTTGCTCAGTCATGTTCGACTCCTTGCGACCTCATGGACTGCAGCACGCCAGGCTTCCCTGTCCATCACCAACTTCTGAAGTGTCCTCAAACTCCAAGTTTGTGATGCTGTCAAGTCGGTGATGCCATCTAACCATCTCGTCCTCTGATGGGGATGTTTATTACTCTAATTTACCCAAAGGAAATTTAGATACTTAAAAAGCACTTAAGATCTTAAAATAGCAATTTAAGGAAATATTATAGGCAAAATTGATTATGGAGCTCTTGTTTTCATTCAGGGTGACCAGTTTCATACAGTATCAGTTTCTTCAAGTACATGTTTTATAAGTGATATTTAACTTCTAGTGATCACTTCTGAAATGAATAAGCATATTTTTATGTTTATTAATAGAAACCAACTCAGAAGTCATCTTTTGAAAGAGAAAGATGGTGGAGAATAGCATTAACAGTATGTATATTTTCATCCTTTCCTATTTGAATCAGTATTTGAGTCTGACCTTTTAAATCACTAATACTTAATTTTAAGGAGACAATGGTGGTTCAGATCTACCTGGGCTCGTTTTATATTTATAATTTTAGTATCAGCACATGACTGAGAAACTAAACTTTGAATGCAGTAAAAGCTTGGAAGTAAAACAACTATAGGAGTGTAGGTGTTTTACACTACAGGTTATCTTGATAAAGTCAACTAAGCTTACACATTCTGGAAAGGTGTTTGACTTCAGTTTTTATCTTACTTCTTTAAAAAATAAGAGCCTATGATAGCTTGTGTTAACATGGTCAATGTGTGAAAGCAAGATGGTGATATATGAAAGAAAGATGACCAGAAGATCCTTCTCTCAAGATACCTTATTTCTGTATGGCAGAAATGTTTTCTATTCACACCTTTCCATAACAGAGGGGCCCTAGGGACCAAAGCCTCTTTGGAATTGAGCTAATTTTAATGGTATAACTGAGTCGAGTGCTCAGTGGGAAGATGGCCACAAAAGCAGTGGTGACTAAACTGTTGGGCCTGGCCATTCAGCCATACTGTGGTTGTGATTTGAAAGTCCCAAACCTCTTCTTGGACTAATTAGACCATATGTTCTGCCAGTTCATCCTCAGTCTCATGTTATTAGCCTATAGCTTCCCACTTGAGGGTTAGAAAGAAACACATGTATCTACTAAACTGAAGTAGAATTTAGACTAAATTCTATTTAGTCATGAAACTTATCTAGAGGGTTCTCATGAGAGACCTGACATTTATAGTCAAATAGAATCTCAAATTTAAGTATCTTTGAGGCTACTTTTTAAAAAGTTAAAGTTTTACCTATGGCCACAACCCATTTGCTATAGTTAAGCAATTGTCGTAGAAAGGAAATCATGATTGTCTTGAAATGTTGTTCTGTGGGGAGTGTTGATGGAATTTTATTAAAACATTTCTCTTAAGTAAAACAAAGAGAAATGCTACTTAGGAGTGACCTTTGAAAGAATGATGCTTTAGGAGATGTTACCTGTTTACATACTAACTTGAAAAATGATATCAATTCTCCACAGAACACTCCTAATCCTGGCACTTACCACTTGAAAACTTTTATTGAAGAATCCCTGTTAAATCCAGTGATAGCAACCTACAATTTTAAAAATGAAGGAAGGAAAAAACCACCTCTTTTGCAAAGAAATGATCCGGTGCTGAATGACCTTCCCCAGTACATGCCTCCTGACTTCTTGGACTTGTTAAAGAAGCAAGTGGCCACTTACTCATTTAAGGACAAACCGCGGTCAAGCCCCAGCATGCTGGTTTACAGAGATCAGGTAAAGTGCTGGTAGCAGTTGGCTTTGTGTGGGAAAGCTAAAGAGGCCCAGAGGAAAATATTCTCTATACTTAGATTATATCTTCCCCAGGAGAAACTGAAAATCTGTAGGATGCCATATTTCTTCCAGAAATCAAACAAAGCATGCTTCACTTGCAAATACATCCAGCAAGATGTTTCCCTTCTCAACCTAATGTGGACACGGGAAATTTTTTTTCCCTTGCTGGGGACTCTTGGTAGGATTCCCCTGACTTGGGGTCTTATCTATGATGGGGCCATGCTTCTGGTCTCTTCAAGCGGTTGATATGGTATGTCCTCTTTTTTTTTTAAAGAGAAAACTGCCTTTCAGTGAGTAGTCCTCATATTAGAGTGTGAATATGGCTGTACACCATAGGAGAGCTTTTGCAAGAATTTCTTGCAGAAATGAGCATTGTGATATCAGAATGCATCACATTAAGGATACTGAGCTTCTTAGAGCCCTGGGCTAGGTTCTGTAAAGGGAAGATGTTCCTGACTTAGAAGTATTTTAGTAACAATACAAGAGCAAATAGATCAAGTGCTGAGATAGATGGTGTAGCAGGAAAGGCCTAGAGAGAGCTCAGTGAATGTGGCTTTGAAAGGCTAGAACGCTCCCTGGATTGAGTAGGACTGAAGTTGGACCTTGGATACTATATAACATTCCTGTGGCTCTTAATAATTTACTGTGAGCTTCCACATATATTCTGTTAGTAGTTCTCCCCAGGCATTCTGAAATAGGCAAGATGGATTTTACCCCCATTTTACAGATGAGAAAACTGAGGTGAATAGGGATGAAGTAATTGGTTCCGAGGTGCATAGCTTATAAAGAAGGCAGTGCTTTTTTATGGTTGACCTAATTTTATTATTATTTTTTATTAAAGTATCATTAGATAGCATCACCGGCTCAAGGAAATGGATTTGAGCAAGCTCCAGGAGATAGTGAAGGACAGGGAAGCCTGGCATGCTGCAGTCCATGGGATTGCAAAGTCTCAGACATGACTTAGTGACTGAACAACAACATAGTTGGGTTACAGTGTTGTGTTAGTTTCAGGTGGACGACAGAGTGATTCAATTATACATATATATATCAGTTCAGTTCAGTTCAGTCACTCAGTCGTGTCTGACTCTTTGCAACCCCATAGCCTGCAGCATTCCAGGCTTCCCTGGCCATCATCAACTCCCGGAGCTTGCTCAAACTCATGTCCATCGAGCTGGTGATGCCATCCAACCATCTCATCCTCTGTCGTCCCCTTCTCCTGCCTTCAATCTTTCCCAGCATCAGGGTCTTTTCCAATGAGTCAGTTCTTCGCATCAGGTGGCCAAAGTATTGGAGTTTCAGCTTATATATATATAAGCTGAATATATCTATATATCTATAGATATATCTATTCTTTTTCAGATTCTTTTCTCTTATAGATTATTACAAAATATTGAGTATAGTTCCCTGTACCATAGGTCCTTGTTTGGTTATCTATTTTGTATATAATAGTGTGTATGTGTTAATTCCAAACCCCTAATTTACCCCTCCCTTCCTTGCTGTCCCCTTTGGTAACCATGAATTTGTTTTCCATGTCTGTGGGTCTGTTTCTGTTTCATAAATAAGTTTATTTGTGTAGCAAGCTGTGCTTTTCACTGAGGGCTTCTGAGCCCCAATTCGGTGCTCTTTCCAGTCTACCTCATGCCTCTGGCCTTGAATGAGGGGCAGGGTATCAGGGGGTGGATCCAAAAGGAGGCATTTCACAGAAGGGTGGAGTTGGGACATGGACTTTGTCATTTGGGACTTTGGGCCTTAATATCTTCTGTTTATAAAGGAGCTAATAATATGTATCAGTCTTTACAGCCTTATCAGGATAACATGATCATAACCTGAGACGATGCATTGCCACTTGGAGGTTGAATTGAATGGAAGGGGTTGTGGTTATTAGGATGGACAAGAAATCTTCAGCAAAATGAACCCATGTTGTGTCCAAGCAATGAACCCTTCCTGGGGCTTTGCAAATTATGGCTTTGAAACAGGACAGAATGATAAATGTTCACAGGGTAAATCTTATCCTGTTCGGTTCAGTGGATGAATACAAGCACTGAATTATACATAGACTTTTATGGCTTGGTATCAGGTAACCAGGCGACATGTGAAATTGTCTTGGCCACCTCCTATGCAAAAATCATTCTTCCTTAGCCTCCTCCACCATTTACTTCCCTTCTGCTTCCTCTCTTCTGACTTTTTTGAGTTTCTGAGGGTAGACACAGGCCCACTGCTGAGAGAAGAAAAAATAGATGGTTGGTATTAGGCAAAATTTAATGCTTTAAAAGACCAAAAGAATTTGGCTTATCCAGAGGGATGGATAAAATGTTCTAAAAATACTTTCCTTATTTCTTTCTTTTCTTTCTCCTTTCTCTTCCACCTTCCAGAAAGGCTTGAGCTAAAAACTAGAAGAATTAAATGTTTTCCTAATTTTCTATTTCAAAGGTATAATATATTCACAAGAGGAGAGATATTCAGATGTAACCCTGTTTACTCACCAGTAAAATTCAGAATTCTGATTTTTTAATGGCAGAACTCAGTAAAACAGTCATTTGAATTCAAGGTAGATACAGTACACATTATAAGCTTCATAATTCTTAATAGAATAGTCCCACTGTACCTCATTAATGCTGTTTTTTATTTGTAAGAAAGTTTTTACTATTTTTAACACCTTTATTCTGAAGCATATAATTCAACTGGAGAATCTGTATTGAAGAATCATATGTGTGTTTATATTTATATTTTAACATGTGTGTGTCTGTGCATGGTGGTTGTTTAGTCGCTCAGTCGTGACCGACTCTTGCAACACCATGGACTGTAGCCTGCCAGGCTCCTCTGTCCGTGGGATTTCCCAGGCAAGAACACTGGAGTGGCTTGCCATTTCCTTCTCCAGGGAATCTTCCCAATCCAGAAATCGAACCCACATCTCCTGCATTGTAGGCAGTCTTCTGCATTACAAGTAGGTTCTTTACCGCTGAGTCACTAGGGAAGCCCCATGTCTGTGTATATACCCATCTATGTCTGGCTCTTTCCAAAGAGTATTTGATATGGACCTAAAATTTTTACAGTCATTTTTTTCTTATCAGAGAAATAGTATGTTTTTATTTTAGAATGTATATTCAAATATTCAAAAGTGGGACCCTTTCTCTCACTATGTGGTTTTATGACCTGATTTTCCCCAGTGTTGCTAACCCCTGGGTTACTTACTCTACCTTATTTGTGGATGATTTTAGCTTCTTCTGCTCCCTGTCACTCTTTCCACTACTTCTGTCATAATTTCAGTACATTCAGAGATGATGATTTTCCAACAATCTGGCTTCTCAGTTTTTTGAACTCTCCTTCATTTCAGTTGCATGCATCACACTGTGTTCACTCTCCCCAGATCTTCTACCTTGCTCACTCTGGCATCAACCTCAACAATTTTTCTGTTCCCCCCAGTCTTCAATCCATTGGTCCTGCTGTTATTGGAAAAATGGGTTTGCTTCTTGGTGGATGTTGAACCAAAAGATACAACCAAGCCAAAGAGCAGAGAAGGAAGGATTAACTTGCTGCTGCTCTCAAGGCCTCAAATCATTGTCATCCCTTGGGTGTCTCCACCATCCACAGGCTCTGGACCAGCTTGTGCAAGTCTTTGCATGTGCGTGCAGCATGTGTTTGTCCAAGACCCTATCTGCTTACACTACCACTTTTCATTGCCTCTCAACTTGCTGATATTTTCCTTCCTTTCAAAGCTTAAGTTCCATAGTTAATCATTAGAGTTACTCCCTGCACACAACCTCAATTCCTTGACCTTTGATGGCTCATCTTACTTGTTTGGCAAAGTCACAACCCTGGTCAGATCTCTCTGTGAACTTGGAACCTGCATTTGTGTAGCTGAATGACTAGTCTCATTTTAAATTCTTTACCACCCATGGGTACAGAATTGTTGTTGTTCAGTCCCTAATCTGTTTACTCTCCCATTCTCCTGGGGTAGGTTTCTCTCACATCTTTCCTCTTTCCAAATCCTAAACACCTCCTCCTCAATCCTCATTCTTTTTTTCTCTTCTCAGCCTTTTGGCTTGTTCAGCCCCTCCTTCCTGCCTTCTTCCATTTGGAGGCTCAGGCATGCATACCTCTTCCCCATCTGCTGTCACTCCCTGCTGATTTGATTTAGTCTCAAGGCTTTGAACACCAGCTGTTTGTGATTTCCAAATGTATATCTCCTGCCCAGACTTCTCTGTTGAACTCCAGGCTTGTATATCCAGCTGTTATTTTGACTTCTCTGTTTTATGTCAAATTCAGGGTTTCTCACCCTTGGCTCTGTTGACTTTTTGGACAGGATAATTCTTTGTGGTAGGGGGCAGTCCTATGCTTTGTAGGATGTTTAACAGCATTTCAGGATAATTAGATGCCAATTAGCAGCCCCCGCTCCCCGTTGTTCTTCTCTGGTGGCTCAGACAGTAAAGAATCTGCCTGCAATGCAGACCCGGGTTCAATCCCTGGGTTGGGAAGATCCCCTGGAGGAGGGCATAGCAACCCACTCCAGTATTCTTGCCTGGAGAATCCCCATGGATAGAGAAGCCTGGTGGGCTACAGTCCATGGGGTCGCAAAGAGTTGGACACGATTGAGCGACTAAGCATACCTCCCAGTTGCAACAACCAAAACTGTCTCCAGACATTGTTCAAATGTCCCCTGGAGAAGGAGGGAACTTAAAAAAAAAAAAAAACTTCTGATTGAGAACCTCTAGGTTTACTCTTTGTAATAGTGGGTGTGATCTCTGAGTGGCTCTTTTCAGGGCCAGCAGGTTGACGGTGAACTGGCTTCGTCTGTGACCTCAACTCTTGTGTCTCCCCTCATTCTGGTCCTGACCAATGGCCTCCTGGCTGTTTCTTGAATTTGCTACTCCCAATCCAACCTCATGTCTTTGCAATGAATCTTCCTTCATCTGGAATGCTCTTATCACAGGTAGCCATGTGACTTATTCCCTCTCCATCTTCAAATCTTTGTTCAAGGGTCACTTTCTCAATGAGCCTCATTTAAGTTGGCCATCCGACACCCCTGACCTTTCCTGCCCTTCTCTTTTGTTTCCTTAGAACCTAGAGCCATGAGTATACTATATAATTTATTTACAGTTTGCATTTATTATTTGTTGTCTGCCTCCTCCTATGAGAGTAAAGCTTTATGACGGCCTGAATACTTATCTGTTTTGTTCACTGTTACATTTTTGCCTCTAAAATAGTGTCTGATTGGTTAATATTTGTTGAATGCATGAATGAATTGATTGCTTGTATTTCTGAAATCTGACTGGACCTTCATCATTTTGTTGCCCTGGATGTGTGATTTTCTTTGTGCATTGTTCATTGCCCCTGAAAGGTTATTTCCATGGATTCCCTAAGATGAAAGTGTTTTTCCTTCAGAGAAAGTTTATTTTTGGTTTCTGCTAATGCTTAGGGTGGTGCCACTTGAAATACACTGCTTATATATTCTTGGGTCACTCTAGTGATGGGAATTTGGACCAGAGTCCATGAAAGGAACCAGCCCATGGTTACACTCTTTCAAGGATGGGTTTCTCCCTGTTCTCTCAATTCTGCTTAGCACCAAGACATCTCTTTCTGTACTCCCCTTAACACTGGGGTGAGATGGGAGGGTGGCTTTCAGGAAACTCCCTTTTAGGGCCTCCAGTTTCTGTGGGTAGGACTCCCACTAGACCACCATCATTGATGATCCAGGCTTTGGCCTCTGGATTCCTCTAGGGCTCTAAAGTTCACTCAAATCCAGGTCTGTTCCTCTGCTGAGTTTAGTCTGGACCAACTTAAATCCTCTGAGCAAAACTAGGCCATTTGTATCTCTGGTTTCTTGCTGCCTCTTGGTTTTGTTGTTGCTCAGTTGTGTCTGACTCTTTTGCGACCCCATGGACTATAGCCCTCCAGGCTCCTCAGTCCATGGGACTCTCCAGACAAGAAAGCTGGAGTGGGTTGCCATGCCCTTCTCTAGGGGATCTTCCTGACCCAGGGATAGAACCTGAGTTTCTGATGTCTCCTCTCTTGGCAGGTGGATTCTTTACCACTGCACCACCTGGGAAGCCCATCTCTTGGTGTGGGGATCTTATATTCCTTATGACTTTATTATCAGTTTCATATCTCTTCAAAAGCTCTTGTTTATTTTGTGTATTTTGTCCCTCATTTCTACTAGTTGTCTACAGTGGAAAGGTTCATCATCCAAATAACCTAGCCTGCCGTTAGCAGAAATCAGAACTTTTCTTTTTTCTTAGAAATATATTTTGAATCTTTTCCATGCATCATGATGCAAAGAAGTGGAAAGATAACCCATGTTCATTGTTCATGAATATAGTTAAAATGTACTCCCCAAATCAATCTATAGATTTCATATAATCCCTGTCAAAACACACATGACTTTTTTTTTTTAACACAACTAGAACATAATTCTAAAATTTATATGGAACCACAAAAGACCCTGAATAACAAAAGCAATCTTGAGGCAAAACAACAAAGCCAGAGTTACCACCCTCTCTGATTTCAGACTATACTACAAAGTTACAGTGATCAAAACAGCATAGTAATGGCATAGATAAATGGGACAGAATAGAGAGCCCAGAAATAAACCCATGCCTTTATGGTTAATTAAGTTCCAACAAAGGATGCAAGAATATATAGTGGGGAAAAGACTGTCTTTTTAGTATTGATGCTGGGAAAACTGGACAACTACGTGTGAAAGAATGAAATTAGAGCATTTTCCTACGTCATCCTAATGAGTAAGGTTGGATCTTTTAATTTACTCGAATTTTCTTACCTTGTTGGAGCTGGTACAACACAACTGAATTACATATCCACGCTAATAGCTTCCTGTCTTTTTCTATGACTCCAAGCTACTGCAGGATTTCTGAGTGCCTAATCAGCATGGATTGAAACATTAATTAACTAGGATCAGCTGTTTTTATGGGCATATTGTCTAGATTCTCTGAGCCTTACATTATAAGTGAGGAATGAAGAAGCATATGTAGGAATTAGAGCAAAATGTACTTACTGTATATAAATACATGCATGCAAACATGCATTACATATATGGACAAGGGAGCCATCCAGATAGTTTGCAACATGTTCAACAATGTACAGAGAAGCAATCTCTTAGGTAAGGCAGCTGAGTATTTAAGACTTCCTGGAAAAGTCAGTCCTCTCTCAGCTATATTAAATAGCAAAGAATGGCCAATGCCAAGTAAAGTAGGACAAATAAAGAAGCTATGGATAACCAGTATTCCTTTCTAGAGGAAGGCTAAGAGTTTTTCCATGATTGCTTCATTGAAAAAAATCTTATGCAATTGCTGAGTATAGATGAATAAACAGTGGCTGTAAAGTTTTTTTTCCCCCTCACTTTTCAGTTCTCTTTCTTCCTTCTCCTCCTGTGTATGTGTATATAATGTGCCTGAGTGGGAGAGAGAGGGAGCAGAGAGCAAGGAGCATGAAGCATACATTCACAGTGTAAAGTAAATAGAAAGCAAACACCTGTGTCATCAAAATCAAGAAGTAGAATGCTGTGCCCCCCAAGAAAGCCCCCTGCTTAAAATACATTTCTATGCTTCCAGCATATAATAATAATAGTAATAATAATAATAAATACCTATGTTCCCTAGGTGTTTATTCTGTCAAGTGAACAATGAACAAGGCACAGGTGCATTAGGACATTGTGTATATTTCATCATAAAATTTGTATTTACTGTTATTATCACTGAATCCACAGAAAATGCCTCTGTAATCAAAATTCTGTATTAATATGTGAAAGATAGCTGTAGGATCAGATACAATAGGTGAACTTAATGTGGCAGATAACACCAGGATATGAACGTCTCGTTTCCAACAAGGGCAGTATTGTATTTTTAAATCTAATTTTAGGGTGGAAGTAGAGTGTCCTTTTTGAGAAGGATTCAACTCCTCCCTGCCAACTCCTTGAACACAGGAAGTTCCCGTCTGTCTTCCCCTGGCTTCTCACTCTCTTTCTTTTTCTCCATCCCTCTCTTTACACAGCCCACTATCTGTGCTTACCAGTTCCTAACTCTCCCTTACTTCTCTTACTCTGGGCTGACATCCACAGACCCAGGGATAATGGAGCTATCCAGGTAGTTGTGTAACAAGTTTCACAATGGGCAGAGAGACAGTCTGTTCTACAATGTTCTTCCTTCTTAGAATCTCCCCCTTTCCTCCCTCAAGGAACTCTTACCTTCCTTAAAAGCATACTCAAATCTCGCTCTCTTTACCATCTTTAGATCACCCAGTTAGATTTATTTATTTCTGCCCCCTACCCAGCTTTACTGAGGTATAACTGACAAATAAAATTGAACATATTTAAGGTGTACAACATGATTTGATATATGTATAAATTGTGAAATGATTACCACAGTCAAGTTAATTAACACATTGATCACCTCACACAGTTACCATTGTGTGTGTGTGTGTGTGAGATAAGAACACATAAGATCTACTCTCCTAGCAATTCTCAAGTGTACAATACAGTATTATTAACTATAGTCACTATACTGTGCATTGTATCTCCAGAGCTTATTTATCTTATAATAAAGTTTGTACCTGTTGACCAACATCTCCCCATTTTCCCCATCTGTCAGCTCCTGGAACCACCATTTTACCCTCTGTTTCTATGAGTACAACCCTTTCATATTCCACATGTAAATGTTACAAAATGGTATTCGTCTTCCTCTGTTTGGCTTATTCGACTTAGAATAACGCTCTCCAGGTTCATTCATGTTGTTGCAAATGCTAGGATTTCCTTTTTTTTTAATGGCTGAACAATATAATATATACATTAAAGGACTATATATCGCATTTTCATTATCCATTCATCCATGGATGGACACCTAAACTATTTCCATAGCTCGGTTGTTGTGAATAATGCTGCAGTGAATGTGCAACTGAAGATATCTCTTCCAAATATTGATTTTGTTTCCTTTGGATATATACCCAGAAGTGGGACTGCTGGATGATATGGTAGTTTTGTTTTTGATTTTTGAGGAATCTCCATGCTGTTTTCCATAAAGGCCATACCATTTTATGTTTCCACCGAAGTGCACAGTTCAGTTCAGTCGCTCAGTCGTGTCCGACTCTTTGCGACCCCATGAACTGCAGCACGCCAGGCCTCCCTGTCCATCACCAACTCCCGGAGTTTACCCAAACTCATGTCCACTGAGTCGGTGATGCCATCCAACCATCTCATCCTCTGTTGTCCCCTTCTCCTCTTGCCTTCAATCTTTCACAGGATCAGGGTCTTTTCAAATGAATCAGCTCTTTGCATCAGGTGGCCGAAGTATTGGAGTTTCAGCTCCAACATCAGTCCTTTCAATAAACACTCAGCATTGATCTCCTTTAGGATGGACTGGTTGGATCTCCTTGCAGTCCAAGGGACTCTCAAGAGTCTTCTCCAACACCATAGTTCAAAAGCATCAATTCTTCAGAGCTCAACTTTCTTTATAGTCCAGCTCTCACATCCATACATGACTACTGGAAAAACCATAGCATTGACTAGACAGACCTTTGTTGACAAAGTAATGTCTCTGCTTTTTAATATGCTGTCTAGGTTGGTCATAACTTTCCTTCCAAGGAGTAAGTGTCTTTTAATTTCATGGCTGCAGTCACCATTTGCAGTGATTTTGGAGCCCCCAAAAATAAAGTTAGCTGTTGTTTTCCACTGTTTCCCCATCTGTTTACCAAAGTGCACAGAGTTCCCTTTTCTTCACATCTTCACCAACACTTGTTATCTCTTGTTTTTTTTTTATAATAGCCATTCTGACTGGTATGAGGTAATAGCTCATTGTGGTTTTGATTTTCATTTCCCTTATGATTAGTGATTTTGAGTACCTTTTCTTGTACTTGGTCATTTGTATGTCTTCTATGGAAAAATGCCTATTCATGTCATTTGCCCATTTTAAAATTGGATTATTTGTCTTTTTTCTCTTGAGTTGTATGAGCTCCTTATGTATTTTGGATATTAACACTTTATGAGATAAATGGTTTGCAAATGTTTTCTCCCATTACTTTTGGTCACCTTTGCATTTTGTTGATTGTTTCCTTGGCTATACTTTGTTGTCCCACTTGTTTATTTTTGCTCTTTTTGTCTGTGCTTTTGGTGTCATGTCTAAAAAAAATCTTTGCCAAGACCAGTGTCAAGGAGCTTTTCCCATACATTTTCTTCTAGAGGTTTTATGGTTTCATATGTTACATTTAAGCATTCTATAATTTTGAAGGGTCTAATTTTGTTTTATCATGTGGATCTCCAGTTTCCCAGATACCATTTATTGAAGAGACTATAGCTTCCTTATTGTGTATTCTTGGTGCCCTTGTCAAAGATTAGTTGACCATTTCTGTCTGGATTTATTTCTGGGCTCTGTATTTTGTTCCATTAGTCTATGTGTCTGTTTTTATGCTAGTATCATACTGTTTTGATTACTGTAGCTCTGCAGTATAGTTTGAAATCAGAATGTGTGATGCCTTCAGCTTTGTTCTTCTTTCTCAAGATTGCTTTGATTATCTGGGGCCTTTTGTGGTTCTATATTGATTTTAGAGTTGTTTCTTCTATATCTTTGAAAAAATGCTGTTTTATGCTAGGGATGGCAGTGAATCTGTAGATTGCTTTGGATAATTTGGATATTTTAACAATATTAATTCTTTGAATCCATACCATGGTATATCTTTCCATTTATTTGTGTATTCTTCAACTTCTTTCATCAGTGTCTTATACTTTCCAGTGTACAGAGCTTCCATCTCCTTAGTCAGATTTATTCCTAACTATGTTATATTTTTGATGCTATTGTAAATGAGCTTGTTTTCTTCTCTTTTTTTAGATAGTTCATTATTAGTGTATAAGCTCAAGTGATTTTTGTGTTGTTTTTGTATCTTGCAGCTTTACTGATTTTGTCATTAGTTCAGACCGTTTTTTGGTGGAGTTCTTTGTTGTTTAGTTGCTAAGTTGTATCCCACTCTTTTGTGAGTCCATGGACTGTGGCTCACCAGTCTCCTCTGTCCACGTGATTTCCCAAGCAAGAATACTGGAGTGGGTTACCATTTCCTTCTCCAAGGGATCTTCCCAACCCAGGGCTCAAACCTGCATGTCCTGTATTGGCAGGCAGATTCTTTACCACTGAGTCACCTGCGAAGCCCAGAGTTCTATAGAGTATTTTATATGTAAGATCATGTCATCTGCAAACAGGGACAATTTTACTACTTCCTTTACAATTTGGATACCTTTTATTTCTTTTTCTTGCAGAATTACTCACTAGGAGTTCCAGTACTATGTTGAATAAGAATGGAGACATAGGCACCCCTATTCTTTTCCTGGACTTAGAGGAACAGCTTTTTAGCTTTACACCACTGAGTATGTGATGTTAGCTATGCATCACCCAGTTGGGTTAATCTCTCTCTATCCTCCAGATGTCCAGTCTTTAACTTTTAGTATTGGTTATAGTGTTTTATGTTAGAATTGTTTATTGATTATGAGAACATGACCTGTATTTCCCGCCACTCCTAGTAGTTCTTTACCAACAGAGCAGGCTCACTATTTTGTGGTCGATTGGATTTGTTGAATCAAGTACACTTAAAATGTGATTAATTGTACAACATTTTTCTACATACCACTGCAGGTGTACTGTCATTAAATTCACCATGAAAAGTGAGTATCTGTTGAGTGTTTTGAAACTCTACCTTTGGAAATATATCTTTTCCATTCTTAAAATAGAAAATAAGTGATATAATGTTGGTATGGTCATAAAATAAATTATATGAATGATAGATAATAAAGTGAGTTTGAGACCTATGTTAATCTTTTATTGGTATCCTTGTCTGTTCTGTGTAGTCAGTTAAGCTTTCACCAGGGCAATACGAGCTACTTCCTCCACCAGTTCCCAAGCAAGCTTCCAGGTAATTAAGTACTTATGAAGTTGCTTTTACTAATTCACTCATGCCTTTCTATTTACATACTTAACAGCCAACACTAATGACTTTTAAACCTCATTTATGCCCATTATATTCAGATTAGCATTTTAAAATATTTAATAAGAATATGTTTAAGATCTTCACATTTAAAAATATGTTTGGAAAATCGTATCTTTTTTTTTTTAATATAGGAGCTTTGTATTTCGTTCTACAGTTCAAAGGTTTCCAACAGGCTGCTTCATTCCTGTAAGTATATTGATAGACCATAAACTCATGATGAATTTGATATTTAAAATATGCAGTGATTCCTTCTGAGATGTCAAGATTAACATTTCGCTCATCATAGTAGAAAGGCAATGAATGATTAATGTGTGATTCAAGATATACTTAAAATATATCTGAAGATACACTGGGGATGGCAATGTAAGTAACACATTTGTAAAGTTATAGAAGAAAAGTAAAGGCTCTTTTACTTTCTTTAGCTCTTGATTCACATGACCTTCTTATTGAGGTCATCCCTAGTCACTTGTTCAGAATTCCCTATCCCCCTTTCTTGGTTTATTTTTCTTCATAGTGCTCATAACCATCTGATACACTTCATCTAAAAATTTACTTACGGTGTTTTCATCTGTCTCCCCACAGAACGTAAACTTCACAAAGGTGGGGATTTTTGTCTGTTCTTGTCTTGTATACTGAGCATCTAGGAAAATGGCTCACACAGAGTGCATAGTATTTGTTGGATTAGTTAATTATTAAGATCATCAGAGATATTCAATAGATCACTGTATTATTAACAAGAAAGAAAAGTATTCCTAGTTTTTCTTTTAAAAAATGTAAAAATGCCTTCCTGTTTCTAAATTTTCAAATACGTGTACATGTGTTTGATAAAAATTAACTATTTTAGATAAGTAATCAGTATGATGCCAAAAAATAAAAAGGGAAGAATGAGAAACTATGAAGTTATTTCAGGGTGTTTTGAGGGACTATAGTTATTTATTTGTAACTAGAAACTTAGCAGTGTAAGGGGAGAGACATACAGTGAACATCTGAAAGAGGAGCTGAGATAACTGAACTGAGCTCAGAAACAGACTCCAGAATACATAAGATCTGTATATTTGATAAAGAAGGTATGACAAATCAGTAGGAAAGAGAGATATTTTATGCTAGATGATTAATAAACTTGTAAATATGAGACTCTTCCTACCACATATAGTAAATTCCATATTGATTAAAGAATTAAATACTTTTGAACTATAAAACTAGAAGAAAATATATTAGCACATATTTAATTTTGGGCTTCCAGGTGGTGCTAGTGGTAAAGAACCTGCTTGCCAATACAGGAGGCATAAGAGATGTGGATTTGATCCTTGGGTCAGGAAGATCCCCTGGAGGAGGACATGGGCAAACCACTCCAGTATTCTTGCCTGGAGAATCCCATGGACAGTGGGTACAGTCCACAGGGTCGCAAAAAGTTGGACATGACTAAAATGACTTAACATACACACACACACACACATATTTAATTTTAGGATAAGGCAGATTTTCTGAGACAACAGAAATGGGTGGATTGCAAAGGAAAAGAAGCCTCAGGTTTGATTACACAGCATTTTGAATTTTTTGTACAGCAGGAAACAAACTGTAAACAAAGTTAGTAGGCAAATGCAAATTAGGAAAAGTATTTTCAACATACATGGCAGATAAATAGTTAATGGCTTATCTTAAATTCTGTTAATAATTTATAGGAAATAGAAAAGTAAAACAGATAAAGACAGTGAATAGACCATTTGTAAATAAGAAATTTAGATATCCAGTAAAGGTGAAAAAATTTTGGTCTCACTAACACTTAAGTGTGGGAAACTAAAAAGGTGATTGAGGGACTTCCCTGGTGGTCTAGTGGTTAAAGAATCTTTTAAAATTGAAGTATAGCTGATTTACAGGCTTCCCTGGTAGCTCAGCTGGTATAGAATCTGCCTGCAATGCAGGAGACCCCAGTTCGATCCCTGGGTTGGGAAGATCCCCTGGAGAAGGGAATGGGTACCCACTCCAGTATTCTTGGGCTTCCCTTGTGGCTCAGCTGGTAAAGAATCCGCCTGCAATGTAGGAGAGCTGGGTTCAATCCCTGGGTTGGGAAGATCCCCTGGAGAAGGGAAGGGGTACCCACTCCAGTATTCTGGCCTGGACAACTCCATGGACAAAGAGCCTGGCAGGCTACAGTCCATGGAGTTGCTAAGAGTCAGATGCAGCTTTCACTTCATTTGATTTACAATATTGTGTTAGTTTTAGGTATATAGCAAAGTGATTCCATTTTATATATGTATTTTTTCAGACTATTTTCCATTATGGGTTATTATAAAATATTGAATATAGTCCCTGGCTATACAGTAAATCCTGTTGCTTATATGTTTTATGTGTAGTATTAGTAGTTTATATCTATTAATCCTGTATGTCTAATTTACCCTCTCCATCTCCCCTTTTGATAACTGTCCGTTTGTTTTCTGTGTTTTTGTTTTGTATATAGATTCACTTGTATTACATTTTTTAGATTCTACATGTAAGATTCTAAATACATATATGTATTTGTCTTTCTCTAACTTACTTCACTTAGTATGATAATCTCTAGGTCCATCCATGTTGATGTGAATGGCAGTATTTCCTTTTTTTATGGCTAAATAATACTCTATTGTATATCTACCATATCTACTTTATCCAGTTTCTGTTGATGGGCACTTGAGTTGTTTCCAATGTTTGGCTATTGTCAATACTGCTGCTATGAAAATTGGTGGGGGGGGGGGGGTTGTGTATCCTTTCAAATTAGAGTTTTCATCTTTTCCAGGTAAATGCCAAGGAATGGGGTTGCTAGATCATATGGTAACACTATTTTAGGTTTTTTTTTTCTTTAAGTAAGATGTGACTTTATTGCTAAATAATTGCTCAGTGATTATCTACAGAGTACTAAAGAATGAGATATAATGAATTTGCAAATTGTTATCAAAGTATACATTAGAGTCATTGTCCCATGTTTTCCCTTTTTCAAAATATATATCCTAAAAAATTGCTGATTTACTGTTTGCTAAGCATTCTGCTAGGCATTTTTAAAAAAAATTTATCTATTCTTAATTGGAGGATAGTTGCTGTACCATATTGTGTGGGTTTCTGCCATGTATTAACATGAATCAGCCATAGATATATAT
Source organism: Dama dama (assembly GCF_033118175.1). Taxonomy (NCBI): domain Eukaryota; kingdom Metazoa; phylum Chordata; class Mammalia; order Artiodactyla; family Cervidae; genus Dama; species Dama dama. The sequence continues at coordinate 74,399,689 of NC_083691.1, forward strand.
ATGTCCACTCCCTCTTGAACCACTCTCCCACCTCCCACCCATCATAACCATTGCAGAGCACCTGATTTGAGCTCTCTGCATCATATAGCAAAATTTCCACTGGCTCTCTAATTTTGCATATGGTAATGTATATGTTTCAGCTGCTCTCTCAATTTATCCCACCCTCTCCTTCCCCTACTGTGTCCACAAGTCTGTTCTGTATGTCTACATCTCCACTGCTGCCCTGCAGAGGAGTTCATCATTACCGTCCTTCTAAATTCCATATGTATGTGTTAATATACAATGTTTGTTTTTCTCTTTCTGACTGACTTCACTCTGTATAATAGCCTCTAGGTTCATCTCTCTTGTCAGAACTGACTCAAACGTGTTCCTTTTTATGGCTGAGTAATTGTATATATGTACCACAGCTTCTTTATCCATTCATCTGTCAGTGGACATCTAGGTTGCTTCCATGTCCTAGTTATTGTAAATAGTGCTGCAATGAGCATTGGCACACATGTGTCTTTTTCAGTTATGGTTTCTTGAGGGTATGTGCCCCGTAGCGGGATTGTTGGGTCATACGATAGCTGTATTCCTAGTTTTTTAAGGACTGTCCATACTATGCTCCATAGTGGCTGTATCAATTTATTTTCCCACCAACAATGCAAGAGTGTTTCCTTTTCTCCATATCCTCTCCAGTATTAATTGTTTATAGATTTTTTGATGATTGCCATCCTGACTGGTGTGAGGTGATACCTCATTATAGTTTTGATTTACATTTCTCTAATAATGAGGTGGTTGGATAGCATCACCACGTCATCGACGGGATGCTGGATGACATCATCATGTCAATGGGCTTGAGTTTGAGCAAGCTTCAGGAGTTGGTGATGGACAGGGAAGCCTGGCATGCTGCAGTCTATGGGGTCGCAAAGAGTGGGACACGACTGAGCGACTGAACTGGACTGAGTAATGAGTGATGTTGAGCATCTTTTCATGTGTTTATTAGACATCTGTACATCTTCTGTGGAGTATTTTTAGTTTTTGAAGGAACCTCCATACTGTTCTCCATAGTGCCTGTACCAATTTACATTCCCCCCAGCACTGTAGGAGGCTTCTCTTTTCTCCACACCCTCTCTAGCATTTATTATTTGTAGACTTTTTGGTGATGGTCTTTCTGACCAGTGTGAGGTGATACCTTGTTGTGCTTTTGATTTGGATTTCTCTAATAACTAGAGATGCTGAGCATCTTTTCACGTGCCTGTTGGCTGTCTGTTTGGAAGTTCTCTCAATTCCTGTTTTCCGTAAAGGTCCCTGTTTTCCCATCACCTGGGATCCTGGATCCATATCTATGGCTCAATCTCTTTAGAAATGAAACCTTTCATCTCCTACAGGGATGAGGAAAGGGCAGTACCTGACTGCTGAAAGTAGGTAGGTAGGGACCTAGAGAAAAGAGCTCAGTCAACCCTCCTGCACTTCACTGATGCCTAAGGCCTGAAATTCCTGAGCTTTTCTTGGATTCTGTGGGCCTCACCCTCACCTCCACCTCACTGATGCCTAAGGCCTGAAATTCCTGAGCTTTTCTTGGATTCTGTGGAGGAAAGCAGCCCACTTCTCATCCAGCAGGCCCTGAAGCACCAGGCTTCAGCTTTCTCCACCCTGCCACGTCAAGGACCATTCCTCCAAACTGCTTCACATTCTCTCAAAATACATGATCTCTGTTGGCTGTTATCTCTTCTCTTGATTGTATGTGTGTGTGTATATGTGTGTATAGAGGTGTGTGTATCTGGGTGGAAGAGGTAGTTATGCCTTTTTATTTGACAAGGGAGGAGTGATAATAAATGCATGTGTTCCATTGGCTTTGGCAGTAAGCGGTCAAGACAGTTCCCCTACCCTCACACACTGGGTGATATTTCCTTTGAAATGCATGCTTTCAATGAATGCCATGAGTTTTATAATGATTTGTTTACTATTAGTAAACAGACTCAGTTAAAATTAAATGGGTTTTAGTCCAGGTTAGGCATCCTGAAGGGTAAGCAGCCTGGTATGTGAAGTAGCACAAAGCTGTTGATTCTGACAGCTTTTGCCTTTGTTCTCATTGCTTTTTATAGAGAAGAAGGTTTTTGGAGATCCTTATTCTGCCATTTTCATTGATGTCACCTCATCCATCCCATTTTATAAATAAAAGTGATTCACAGCTTGGAACATCCTGTCCTTCACCACAGTGAAAAGAATACTTTCATGGAAAAGGTTCCAAGATATAGAATTAGCCCAGGGCCGTGATTCATGTCTGTCCTAAACATGCATTCCCAGAGCAGACTTGTGGGTTTAGTTTAGATCCACAAACTTGTAAACGGCGTGGAGCAAACTGCTTTGATCCCAATGGTGGGAGATTTTGGCACTCGGTGTGAAGAAATGATGCTTGCTAGGAGAATATCATCCCAGATGTTCTGGAAATCAATGCCTTGATCCTTAGTATTACATTAATTTACATCTCTACCAGCAGTTAAAAGAGTGTCCATTTCAGGAAATCTGTATTAATCTTGTTTAGCATTGTTAATTTGATAGTAAAAGAATGATATTAGTTTAATTTAATCCATAAGATCTGAGGCTACACATTCTAATTATTTGTTAGCTAGTTCCTTGTAGCTTTTCTTGCACACTTTCTGGTCACATTCTTCACCTAGTTATCTAGTGGGTGGAGTTGTAACATATTTTTTTGTAATTTTTTTTGGTGTGGACCATTTTTGAAGTCTTTATTGAATTTGTTACAATATTGCTTCTGTTTTATGTCTCATTTTTTTTTGGCATGTGGGATCCATGACCCGGGATCGCACCCCTTGCACCGGAAGGCAGAGTCTTTTTTTAAAATTTTATTTATTTATTTTTGGCTGTGCTGGGTCTTCATTGCTGTGTGTGAGCTTTCTCTAGTTGTGGGGAACAGGAGCTACTCTAGTTGTGTGTGAGCTTCTCATTGCTGTGGCTTCTCTTGTTGGAGTGTATAGGCTATAGAGTGCAGGCTCAGTAGTTGTGTGAAAGGGATTAGTTGCCTTGTGGCACGTGGACTCTTCCTGGACCAGGGATCGAACCTGTGTCTCCTGAATTGGCGGGCAGATTCCTAGTCACTGGACCACCAGGGAAGTTCCTAACATTCTTCTTTTGTTGCTTTGTATATACTCTAGAGTGAAGAAATAGTAATGCTTGTATTTGCTGAAGTTTTTCAGAAATGTTGGCTTTTACTTTTGTGTTTTCATATTTACACAAGTTTAAAATGTAAAATGTTTATATCGTCAGATCGGAGACTTTGTAATTACCTTCTGGAATGTAAGTTCCATGAAAGAAGGGGCTGTCGTATTCACTGATGCCCCCAGCCCCAAGTACAGTGCTTCAAAAATGTGCTGAATGAACGAATGAAATTTTTGTATCCTTTCCTTTTCCACTTCTCCCTTAAAAATTTAAAAAATTCCCCCCAGAGATATATTGTCACTTGTAATTCTCTTCAGTTTTGGGAGGCATTTTTTTTTTTAAACAAATGTGTCACTCTTTTAAAATGTGTCATGTGCAAGATCACAGTGTCACTTTGAGCCCTGTTGACTCAGGACAGGTTGCCTCACCATTGGTATACATGGAACCTACAGTCACCAGAAATCTGACCTGTAGATCAGGTGCAAAACAGTATGATGAGATACAGACATTCACTGAGTCACCTTAAACCCTTTAGAGAATAAGGCAAATTATAAAAGATGGATACTTACAAGTATATCTCCTCCTCCTTTCTTTCCATCATCTGTGAAAACTAGCTCATTGAAATGTGTTAATCATTTACACCTAGAATCCCCAGGGGTAGCCTATCAAAAGAATCAAGAACCATGTGAAAATGTGGCAGATCACTACACCATTTTTTAGTTGTAAAAAGTACAGTAACTTTGAATTTTAAAATCCTCTAGGATCTTATGTGCCTGAAAGCCCCTCCATGTGGACAAGCCATTATCACTTGTTAAAACACACAGCCTTTTTGTTTATGTCGGGAATTCCGTAGATGAATTACACATTGTCTCTAAGGTGTACATGCCTCTCAGGAGAGGCGGTTGCAAAGGGATCTGTCTTGTTGGAAGATGGTTTCTAATCTTTAGATTACCAATATAAGGTTGTATACTTATTGGCTACTTCAGTTATTGATGAAATAATAATAATAATTGATTATGGCTGGGGTGGATGCATGCATGCTCAGTCATGTCCCACTCTTTGCCACCCGGATCAGTAGAATTTTTTTGTGTGTAGGAAAGACTGAGGGGAGCGTTTGTGTGAGCATTTTGCAATAGACACCAGAAGATATGTTCTACCAAAAGTAAAAAAGGGCCCTTTTGTACTCACAGAAAAAAATTGTATTTTGAAACTTGTACCAGTCACCATGTTCCTTTTAACACCAGGATAATAATGACCAAGTCCTGCAGATCCTGAGATCCAATGCAAACACACAGTTCCCTCATAGCAAGTTTTGGTTTTTTTTTTTTTCCTGCATGGCAGGCATGTGAGAGCTTTATTTCCCCAACCAGTGATTGAACCTGTACCCCTTGCATTGGAAACATGGAGTAACCATTGGAGTCTTAACCTGGAAGTCCCCAGGATTTTTTCCAAGAGTAGAAAACAAACTTCAACAAATCATAGTCATTCTTATCAAAGCAAAGTAGACAAAGTAAAACTTGCCATTTGCAGTTTCTCCTCCCCTCATCCTTCCCTTTAATTCTTGACCTGCAAAAAAATTGCATGAATTTTGTTCCCTCCTGAATGCATTTCACAATTTGGGCGTTAAAAAAAAAATATCCTGCACAACTTCTTTGAACATATAGGGAATACTGATGACTTTATTTAATACTCCCATTCAGGTAAGGAGGAGTAAGGAAGATTTTGTTTTTCTATTTTCCCCAATATCTATGAACCATAGCATCAGTGCTTTTCTAGTCTCTTGCTGGTGGAAGTATACAGAATACAACCTCTTGCAAAGCCACCAAAGTATTGACCCACCAAAACTGTTTCTATCTGTTAGCCAATTAATTTCATTGTTTGAAAACTCTCCTAAAGTAATAATTTATTTACAATAATATTCATCTATGCAAAGAATATCATCAAGGGATTGTTTATAATAGCAAGATGATAGCAACAATTTCATATCCAGGAGAAGGAAATAATTTTAAAAGACTATTACATATCAACACAGAGGAATATTTTACAGTCATTAAAATAATTACTGTTAAAATTATGAAATAGCACCAGAAATGTTTATGAACTAACTTAGCAATCCCCAGCCTTTTTGGCACCAGGGACGAGTTTCATGGAAGGCGATTTTTCCAAGGAATGGGTAGTGAGCAGGGGAGATCCCTGATCTAATGCATAGTGAAAAAATCATGATGAAAGTCATGTAAGAAAAATTATGTTGTTAAAAACAGGAAATGCAGCAAAATGCTTTTAGTGGCTATGCTGAGATGTTGTGATTAAGGGTGGGTGTTTGCTTCCTTTCTCTCTTTTGCATTGCTACTATAATTTTTTAAAATACAATTTTTAAAAGTCAGGAAAATAGTTTGAAGAAAGGAGCCATGGAAATGGTCAACATAAATATATTTCATTACTTTAATAAAGATAATGCCATTACTACTACTTAATTAGGACTCAGTCATTCATGTGATTTGGGACTTCCAGCAGTGATTTGCTGAGCAGATTCTTTTCAATTATTTCTCACAGTTGCATATAAAATGAAAAAATGAGATGCATATACATCTTATCCTGGCAGTAGAAGTAAAATCTTACAATGTCAAATGAAAAAAATGGGTTTCTTGTCAGAAGTATTTCAAGATGTTTCTGTATGTCTTAAAACCTGACAAGCCTATAAAGAATAGGAAAAGATCAGATAAACAGAAAAGAGTCTGTCCAGACACAAATGAGCTTTATGTGATTTATCTGTTTTAGTCACATTTGATAGAAGTTTGAAAAGGGGAGAGCAGATTCATGGCATACTCTCTGCATTAAAACTAACATTATGGGGACTTCCCTGGTGGTCCAGTGGTTAGCACTTCGCCTTCCAATACAGGGGGTGGGGGTTCAATTCCTTCTTGAGGAGATAAAGTCCCACATGCTTCACAGCCAAAAAACTAAAACATAAAACAGAAACAATATTGTAACAGACTCAATAAAGACTTTAAAAATGGTCCACATCAAGAAATCTTTAAAAAAAAATACTAGCATTATGAAAGAATGCTGAACCATTTCAGTCATTTCTGCAATTAAGGAATTAATTCGATTAAAAACTCAGCTTAAAATCCTGTGAGGAGCAGAAAAATAATTAGTAAACATGGTCACATTGAAAAAAAGCCAAATAGATGTCTGTTTGAATGGAATCTGAAAGTTAAGATGATTAAAACAGGTCTCAGTGTCAGTCTTCTCAAAGAGTTTACTTGTAGGTAACATTTTTGGAAAAATCAGTTCAGTTCAGTTCAATTGCTCAGTCGTGTCCAACTCTTTGCGACCCCATGAACTGCAGCACGCCAGGCCTCCCTGTCCATCACCAACTCCTGGAGTTTACCCAAACTCATGTCCATTGAGGCAGTGATGCCATCCAGCCATCTCATCCTCTGTCTTCCCCTTCTCCTTCTGCCCTCAGTCTTTCCCAGCATCAGGGTCTTTTCAAATGAGTCAGCTCTTCGCATCAGGTGGCCAAAGTATTGGAGTTTCAGCTTCAACATCAGTCCTTTCAATAAACACTCAGCATTGATCTCCTTTAGGATGGAGATCTCCTTTAGGTTGGATCTCCTTGCAGTCCAAGGGACTCTCAAGAGTCTTCTCCAACACCACAGTTCAAAAGCATCAATTCTTCACCGCTCAGACTTCTTTGTGGTCCAACTCTCACATCCATACACAACTACTGGAAAAACCATAACTTTGACTATACAGACCTTTGTTGTCAGAGTAATCTCTGCTTTTTAATATGCTGTCTAGACTGGTCATAACTTTCCTTCCAAGGAGTAAGCATCTTTTAATTTCATGGCTGTAGTCACCATCTGCAGTGATTTTGCAGTCCAAAAAAATAAAGGCAGCCACTGTTTCCACTGTTTCCCCATCTATTTGCCATGAAGTGATGGGACCAGATGCCATGATCTTAGTTTTCTGAATGTTGAGATTTAAGTCAACTTTTTCACTCTCCTCTTTCACTTTCATCAAGATGTTCTTTAGTTCTTCTTCACTTTCTGCCATAAGGGTGGTGTCATCTGCATATCTGAGATTACTGATATTTCTCCCAGCAATCTTGATTCCAGCTTGTGCTTCAATCCAGCCCAGTGTTTCTCATGATCTACTCTGCATATAAGTTAAATAAAGTGAAAGTGAAGTCACTCAATTGTGTCTGACTCTGCAACCCCATGGACTGTAGCCCACCAGGCTCCTCTATCCATGGAATTTTCTAGGCAAGGGTACTGGAGTGGGTTGCCATTTCCTTCTCCAGGGGATCAGCAGGGTGACGATATACAGCCTTGACATACTCCTTTTCCTATTTGGAACCAGTCTGTGTTCCATGTCCAGTTCTAACTGTTGCTTTCTGACCTGCATACAGAAAAATATAACCTTTCAAATATAACTACAGATGTACTAGGGTTTTTTAAGAAGTATGGAGCTTCAGAGATACCATCAATTCTTCAAATTTCTTTGTTTATTTGACTGTGCTGGGTCTTAGTTGCAGCACGTGAGATCAGGGTTTGAACCTGGGCCCCCTACATTGGGAGTACAGAGTCCTAGCCACTGGACCACCAGGGAAGTCCCAGTACTGTCAGTTTTTAATTTCACAAATGTGGATAACTTTTGGCCCCTGCCAAGTTTACTTCTACCCTATCCACCAGCATACTTGTCTCCTTTCTCCTCTGAACCTTTAGACGTATTCTTAGAGAATTCTAGAATTTCCTGAGTTGGATACACCCTGCCACATGCTTCCTCCTGAATTCCCACAGAGGCACTTCTAGCTCCTATATGTGCCCTCCTCCACACAGGGCTCTCCCCTCCTTGCTGGGGCACCTCTGTTCTTCTGGGCAGTGTGGTCCAGTTATCACACCATCCACCCCACCAAATTTGGGTGAGATCGTTTTTGCCACCATGTCTAGTGATTTCAGTTTATGTTGTGTATTTCTTATGTTTTGCATGTGTGTATATATATATAGACATTTGGGGCTATACATTTTATTTTGTCTCTGACTTTTTCTCTTTTGAAGTACGATTTGTTGAAACTTGTTTGTGCCTAGGATCAATAGAGACAGACTATGTGCTCTTTCTAGGTTCCCTTTAGCTTTATGATTTTAAAAGGAAAATAGCTTAAAGCTAAGTACTGACACCTCTCAGCACCAAGAAGCATTGGTTTAGGGTCCATTGTAATGACCTTATCTTAACTTATTATATCTGGTTGTTGTTGTTCAGTCACTAAATTGTGTCCGACCCTGCGTCCCCATGGACTACAGCACACCAGGCTTCCCTGTCCTTCACCACCTCCCTGAGTTTGTTCAAACTCATGTCCCATTGTGTCAGTGATGCATCCAACCATTTCATCCTCTGTTGCCCCCTTCTCCTCCTGCCTTCAATCTGTCCCAGCATCAGGGTCTTTTCCAATGATTCAGCTCTTTGAATCAGGTGGCCCAAGTATTGGAGCTTCAGCATCAGTCCCTTGCAATGAATATTCAGGGTTGATTTCCTTTAGGATTGACTGGTTTGATCTCCTTGCTGCCCAAGGGACTCTCAAGAGTCTTCAGCACCCCAGTTCAAAAGCATCAATTCTTCTGCACTCACCTTATTTATGGTCCAACTCTCACATCTGTACATGACTACTGGAAAAACTATAGCTTTGACTATATGGACCTTTGTCAGCAAAGTGATGTCTCTGCTTTTTAATAAGCTGAATAGGTTTGTCATTGCTTTCCTTCTAAAGAGCAAGCATCTTGTAATTTTGTGGCTACAGTCAGGACTGACCCAGACAAGGGTCAGACAAGGTCTGACAAGGTCAGACAATTTCCAGACAAGGTCACACTATGAGATACTGTGAGCTCCAAATCCGCAGGTCTTAAGAATTTTGAGGGAATGTCATTCAGCATTCAGCATGATGAAACACACCTAAAACTCAGAGGATTTATAGATTTTTGGAGAACTTAATTCAGTACACATCTTGGGATAACCTCATCTACCCTCACACAGTATTTCAGAGGTACCTGGCACCTTTCATTTCCTGAGCAGTGTTGTATGCATAAGCCAGTCCCATCCTCTCAGCCCTGGAGGGTTGGAGGTAGTGGTGGCAAGCCTTTAGCAGATGCCTACAATGGTACTGAGCATTATGGTGCATGGAATTGGAACCAAATAAGTCAAGAAGTTCAAGATCAAGGCCATAGTATGTCTTCATACCATATGTCTTCTCCTTATCCTCTTTGTTTTGAACCCACCCTACCCGCCCCCCGCGCCCCGCTGTTGAACTGATTCCATTTCTCCTCACATTCAGAGCCATCCTGGACCAAGCCCTCTTCTCTCCTTTCAGCTCTTCCCACTCTGCCCATCGTCCTCGGATGGGGCAGAAACAGGAACTCTGTTGAAGCTGCTTCCCACCCATTGCACGACCCTGGCCTGATCATTACTTCTCACTTAAAACCGGATTCCTGTGGTTTCTGGAATTAAAACCTGGGTCTGTATCAACTTCCTTAATGTTCCCCACTTAAGAGGTCCCATGTGACACATGGGGGGCAAATAGCATTCAGTAATTTCTTTCTGTCCCGAGTCTTAGGCCCTTTGATTCAGATGACCACGCACATGCAGGAAGGCTGCTGGATGGCACGGGCACGTATCAGGGCCTCGCCAGGCCTGGCACCTGACTCTCAAGCAGCTCACGACTTAGAAGCTTAGAAGTGAAAGCCACATGAGGCTTGTGGGGAAAGGGTAGTGTTCACAGTGTTTCTTAGCCATTCCACAGATGGATCGCTGGGCTGTCAAAGGCATGGAGTCGGTGGTGACACCCTCAGCAGCATCTTTTGCCCCAGCTGCCACTAAAGCTTGAGAACTTGCATTTATGATGGCCAAACCAAGGGGACTCTGTGCAAACCATTCCTGTTCAGACTCCCCTGACTTTCTATCCTGTGTGCTTATGGTGGCTCAGACTTCTCTAGTGAAGAAGCCTTGCCCTGACAGCAGTCTCTGTCCCACAGATGCATCAGGTTGAAGACACTGCTGTTTCATCTCTCTGCCATGAGTTGTAAAATGATGAGACACATCCCTTGATTATCAGACTTGTGCTTGGCTGATAATAACAGACTTCATTCGTGGTGGATAATTGAGAATGGCAGCCCTAATTGTGCCACTGTGCCACAAAAGGAAAACAGGGTTTTGAAAACCTTGCTCTTAAATCCTGCAGAGGGGCCACATTTGGGTGCTTATTCAGCCAAATCCATTGGGCTAACCTGTGGCTCAGTCTCATACGTGTCACAAGGATCTTATGGAATACATTTCTGTTCTAATCTTTCTGCTCATTTTATCTTTTTTCCCTACCCCCTTTTTCCCTTACCCAATTTCCATATTCATTTATCTATGCATTAAGAATAACTTTTTTTCTTATTTCAAGGACACTCAAGTCCATCATAGAAAAATTAGAAACAGCCAATAAGCAAAAAAAAAAAAAAAAAATGTCTTTTTACTCAAATGTCACCACCTGGAGAAAACTGCTGTTTGTGAACATTCATTCCCAGTTTTTTAATGCACATTTTTTAAAGCTTGTATTGTTCACTTAACAATATTTGGGAGTATTCACTTAACAATACTTGGGAGTAGACTTTATGTCCATAGAAATTGATCAGCTTGGATGGCTGGATGGAAGAATCACAATTTATTTAACCAGGCACATGTCATTGGTCATTTCTTTCATTTCTGATTTTTCAACTTTTAGAAACAGTGTTGTAGGGAATGTCTTTGTGACCAAACATTTGTACACATTCTCAATTGTTTTCTTAGGAAGAATTCCTAAAAATGGAATTGCTAGATCAAAATAACAAATATATATTGTCTTTTACTTTGTATTGTGAAAACTTTAAATATATATACCACATAAACAGAACTCGCATTCAAAAATGACCAGCTCTTGGCCAGTCTACACCCCCACCTACTTCCCCTAGTTCCTGTATTATTCAGAGACAGATCTAAAACATCATGCCAGAAAGATTTTTTTCTTCTGTCAAATAGCACTGGTATTTGAAAATGGGAGAGGAAAAGAAGTGAATTGCTAGAAAGGAAAAAAAAGGTTAACATTTTGTCTACATTATCTACTGTGGTGTTTGGGCTGTATTCATTTTCCTGCCATATCTGGGCTCAGGACTCATTATTTGTCTTCTGGATTCCTGCAACAGTCAGGAGTGACCAGACTCTTATTATCTTTCTCTCCCTTTGGATAGGTATATGTGTTTTTAAGCTGTTTCAAGCTTGCCAAATTATACTTCAGAAAGGCTAATCAAATTAACAGTTCTGCCAGAGTCATGTAGGAGTATCCATACTGTGGATAAAGTTTTAGTTTCTTGGGAATTAACTGGAGGTTAGGACTTGGGGCTTTCACTGCAGTGGCACAGGTTCAATCCCTTGTCTGGGAACCAAGATCCTGCAAGCCAAGCTGTGCATGCCCTGGGCTCCACACCCACCCCCGCAAAAGATTTTGGCTTCTCCCTCCCTTCTTCCTTTTTTCCTTCCTTTATCTCTTTCTTTCTTTCCTGACCCCTACAAAAGCATATCTCATTGTTCTTTAAATGAGAACTTAGTTTGTTATTAATGACCTTAGAGCTCCGCCCCCCTCACCTTGCAGTTTCCTCACTGCATTTCCTCTCTCTGAGTTGCCTTTTGCTGACTTTTCTATTGAGCTGTTTGTCTTTTCAAAATTGTGTTCATCTACTTATGTTAATCTCATGGCATTGTACGTAGGGCAGTGAGTTGCTATGAATACTTTTTTGGGGGACTAAGAGAACATATGCTGCATGTGTGTGAAGGAATAAGTGTGTTTTATAAAACTAACAGCTCAGAGCAGTGAGTCACCCTCAGCAGAGGGACAAGAATGGAGTGAGGCCTGCTGGTGTGGGCAGGGGGCCTGGGAGAGGGGAGGGTATCCAGGCGGGGATGGGAGACTATCACATGTCATTTCCTGTGCTGTCCTCACAGTCATCCACAAGGCAGGTAGAGCAGGAAAAGCAGGTATTATTCCCATTTCACAGTGCCTGGTACCAGGGCACACCTTAACAAGAGCTTCCACGTCCCAATCCAGGGATTTTTCTACCATATCACACTGAGTCATATGTCTGTTCATAAAAGGTGAGTAAAGCATCAAAATATATCAGCTATCACTATTTATGAGACAAAAACAATTTTTTTCTGCAGCGTGAAGGCCCAGGACCAGGTCATTATGACTTGAAAATACCTTCGGCAAGTTCTGTTACTTCTTGTTTTCAATCCAGAGTACCTCGATTCTTGCCTGCCTGTTCAGTAAGTGTCCTAAAAGACAGATATGGTTGTAGGTTTTGTGGCTGATGCAGGGGGTGGGGTGGGCATTGGGAATGGGATGGGGGGCAGTAGAGTTATATACAATTCTAGTGTGCATGTGTGTGTACTAAGTCGCTTTAATTGTGTACTACTCATTGTGACCCTACAGACTATAGTCCGCCCGGCTCGTCTGTCCATGGGATTCTCCAGCCATGAACATTAGAGTGGGTTGCCATGCCCTCCTCTGGGGGATCTTCCCAAACCAGGGATCTAACCTGCATCTCTTATGTCTCCTGCATTGACAGGCAGGTTCTTTACCACTGGCACCACCTGGGAAGCCCCACAATTCTAGTGTGTATACATTAAGATTGCTTGACAAGGCAGCAGAGTCTCGAGCTCACTAGATAAGCCCTCAGCCAGCTTCAGGCTCAAAGTGACTCCAGGCCCAAAGACCATGGCTGAATTACGAGTCCAGTTGAGAACAGCCAGCACAGTGATTAGCTATCACCGTTATGTCCTGGTTGCTTCGTGGGGAAACCCCTCTAACGAACAGAGGCCAGCAGTGGGCCCTTACAGAACTGCCGTACTTTGCGTATGTGCCTTCTGGGAACAGAAAGTCACAGAACAGAAGCATTATCACTGAACCAAAGGAGACCATTAAGTCCTGAGCCATCATCCTGCCCCCGAGGACTTAGGACAGACAGGGAAGAGGCTCGATTCCATGGAGACACACAAGGAGGTAGATTCTGGGAGGGTGTGAGAGCCTCGGAGGCCTAGAGGAGACCAAGAAAGATGGCAGAAGCACAACACGGAGCTTATGAAAGTGGCTTGAGTTGTTTGTTTAATTATTAAAGTTTTCATTCCTGTGGTCTTGTTCTTCCTCAGTCTGAAAGTCCCCCAGACTCACTGGTTTGTAGCATGATTTGAGATGGTTAATTTGGTCTTTCTCTGGAGGAAGATTGGGGAGGCCCCACAGGAAAGACTAAAAACAGACAGACAGCTGGAGGCTAGTGGTTCCCTTCAGCAGATCCTCATACCCTAGTGGCATGATCATGATCCAAACAGATTTTCGTCCGAGCTCACAGGGCTGAGCTTCTTCAGGATGTTGGAGTCATGCTAACCAAAATCCCAAGAGACTGATGGAGAAGCCGGAAGGTGGTGGTATTCCTTTACAAGTGTCCAGCGAGGGGGCTGGTGTTGAGCCGCTGCTCCGTGGAGCGTTTCTGCTTGCAGGAAACTCGGAAGGAAGCCAAAAAACAGCGGAGTTTGCTTGGTAGCAGTGACATCAGGGCTGGAGGACAGAGCCGGATGTTCTCAAGGTCTGAGGACTGCGGCCGGCAGCTTCCTGAAGGATGGCCTTTTGGGGTGCAGACCCCCGAACCTCCTGTTCAGGCACTGGCCTTCCTGGACTCCACACACAGGCAGCTTCCTCATTAAGAGCACTAATAAGGCCTTCGGCTTCCTTTGACGTCTGGCCAGGACTCGATTAGATTCCCAAGCTGCTCCTTTGCATTTGGCCAGGGAAACATCCTGTCATTTAAAGCAGCTTCTGCAGGCAGCTGATCTCATGCTCCCTGGGCTGACCGCTCTGGTAATCTTGTTTGTACTCTGACTGCTTCCTGTAGAGATAGCAAACTGCAGGGAAGGATGGCAGGGACAAGCTGGTGATAATAGGGACTCATAATAGTGGTGGTAGCTGGTGTGTGGAGCGGTACTTGCTGCCAGCCTGGCAGGTGCTGCCTGTCCCTGGGGGCCCCCCGTGAACCTCAAAACCTCATCTGATGGGTGAGGAGTAGGAAGCATGTGTCATATCGAGCCATTCATGGTGGGACTAGGACTTGAATCCAGGCCTGTCTGACATTAAGACGCTTTCCTTAACCATACATAGAGGTACTGTTGTCTCTCTAAGATAAAATTTTGGGGTATTTGAGAATATGTGCATGCACCTCAGCATGGACAGCACTGACGTAAGAAATCAATGAGAATGACATTCATTGGCATCTTACCACAACATAAGAGGAGCTTTGTTTAAATAATTGGTTGAATAATTTTTCAAGAGTCATGTATGGGTGTGAGAGTTGGACTATAAAGAGAGCTGAGTGCTGAAGAGTTGATGCTTTTGAACTGTGGTGTTGGAGAAGACTCTTGTGAGTCCCTTGGACTGCAAGGAGATCCAACCAGTCCATCCTAAAGGAAATCAGTCCTGAATATTCATTGGAAGGACTGATGCTGAAGCTGAAATTCCAGTACTTTGGCCAACTGATATGAAGAACTGACTTATTGGAAAAGACCCTGATGCTGGGAAAGATTGAAGGCAGGAGGAGAAGGGGGTGACAGAGGATGAGATGGTTGGATGGCATCACCGACTTGATGGACATGAATTTGAGCAAACTCTGGAAGTTGGTGATGGACAGGGAAGCCTGGTGTGCTGCAGTCCATGGGGTCGCAAAGAGTCAGACATGACTGAACTGAACTGAATTTTTCAAGCATTTCATCAAAATGAAAACAGGGCTTTTCAAAATTAGAACTCATCCATCCCTTGAGCCTGAGGTCCATGGGCCTTGGTAGTGCTGAATCTCACTCTGTTTGTACTGGGGAAGATGATGGAGATGCAGGAGTTTGGGCTTCTGAGGTCAACTGTTCAGGTTCAGAATCCATCCTCTCCAACCCATGACCACTAGAGTGAAGTCACTGGGGGCACTGGCATTTGCAGGGACGGGGTGACCCAAAGAAAGCGTGCCCTGAGGTGTGGGGGAAGTGTAAGCCCACCTCCCCTGGGCTGTTGCGTGCTTGTCGGCCCTTCTTGCAGCACCTCTGCAGCCGTGGGGAGGCCGGGGACAGGAGCGGGCCTCAGTCCCGAGGACAGGCTCCAGTTCTCAGCTGCACAGGCCTCAGCCCAGACCAGTGCAGTCCTGTCTCCCTCGGTGGGGGTTTGCCAGCCACGCCTGAGTCCACAGCCAAGGTCAGGAGGCTCTGGGTTCTGGTGTCACCATATCATCACTTCCTGTGCTCTGTTGTGTTTTCAGAAAACCCCGGGCCCAGGAGCATATACCGCTTCAGCGCAATTCCCCAAGCAGCCCCGTACCATAGCCAAAATGGGCCGAGAACACAGCCTTTTCTTCAATAACACAATTGGCTTTTAAAATAAATAAACCCCACCTTGGCCCTAAGCAACTCTTGAGTTTTAGTAAGTTCTATTTTGTCTCCTCTTTAGGAGAGTTTGACCACAGACCACATTCGATTGCCTGGCTTGACTGCCCAGCCCACTTATCTGGAATAGTTCCAGCAAAATGTCCAGTTCTCACTCAGAAGTCTCCCGGTTTGAACAGTAAATTATATGCCTTCTCTGTGTGTTGTCAGAGGCTGTGTCCCTGGACTGTGCTCACAGCACCCGGACAGGCCTTGAGGTGTCAGATGGGCTCTGTGTGGCCTTGGACTCTCTAGCTGAGTCTCCACTGCCCTGAGGTTGTCATTCCTCATGGACTCCTGGAGGCTTCAACAAGGGCCATCCTGAACTTGACGGGAACCCAATAGTTTTTTCTCTATCTCATCTCCCTGAAAAGAACAATATTGATTCAGCCTGATGAGCACTTGTGGTTTCAAGTTAACAAAAATATTTTGACAATATGCTCCGGGCCAGGAGCTGTGCTGGGGGTGGGGAGTGGGGGTTAAGACAAAGATGAATGAAGCATGTGACTGAATTTAGGGTGGGTTAAAGGGGAGACAAGGCCAGAAACGTAGTTTGGAATAGTTCCCGGCGCAAGGAAGGCTTTGAGAACCATGCCAAGAAC
The DNA here is from genome assembly GCF_033118175.1 of Dama dama. Lineage (NCBI taxonomy): Eukaryota > Metazoa > Chordata > Mammalia > Artiodactyla > Cervidae > Dama > Dama dama. Next base: position 74,415,975 of record NC_083691.1, read on the forward strand.
CTCTTCCTGGTTACCTTGTGTGTGCGGCTCAGGGGTAGCTGACATGTGGACGGCAGTCACACTGGGAAGACACAGCCTCGGCTCAGGAAACTGCGAGATCACTGTGCCCAGTGCATGGAGGAGTGATCCTGACATCGAAGGCCACAGGCACTCAGAGCAGAGACAGGGCAGCACTGCCCAAGTGGGGAGGGATGGCAGCATGCGGCCAGCAGCTTGGCTGGCACCCCTGGGACCAGGAGGCTGAGATGGGCAGAGGGGAGAGGGAAGAAGGTCTGGGCAAGGAACCCTTTTTGAGCGAAAAGCAGGAAGAGACATTTGCTGGAGGGGAACAGAGGGAGACAGGCCCAGCTAGAGTGGAGGGTGCAGGCGGAGCAGGAGGGGGTTGGGTGAGGCCCAGATCACAGGCCCAGCAGTCAGTCCTGCTCAGGGACTCCAGCCAGGGCATGGGCTCGGGAAATGACATCAGGAGAAAGGAAGGATGGGGAGACTACAGAGTCATTCATCAGTAATAGGAAGGAATCTTTTTAACTAAAAGAAAGAAAAAGAAAACCTAATATAAACCCTTATATTTTATTATATGGAGAAAAACCCATTTCTCTAGTCTTATAAATACCATTGTAAAGTAGGTGCTGGGGACAAGGAAGGAGAGGCCTGCATCTCCCATCTGGGTTTATCCACGTTTTGCTTTTATGGAAGAAACTCCCTGCCCTGAGTTCCTTCAGAGCAGAAAATGGCCCCTTGGAGGGTGAGGCGGCCGCCTCGGGTGGCTGCTCCTTTCCCACTTTGCTCAGCAGATGGCCACAGGGCAGAGAGTTCCCAATTTTATTCTCCAAGTGGGTCAGAGGCCCCTGCAGGATCAGAAGGTGGCACTGGCGGTCCTGGCGGAGGGTGTTTTCTCCAGGAGCAGGGGGCCAGGTTGTGCCTGGTGCTCAGGGCAGTGGGGGCAGGGCCCCAGAAGGAGCGAGGTGAGAGGTGACCGCATCTGTTTTGGGGCTTGTGGGTGGGAGGTGAGGGGAACCCTCACGCTGGCAGGGGCAGGAGGGAGATTGTGCTGCACGTCTGTGGGGGTATCTCCAGTCAGCCGTGTGAACCAGGGGTGTGAGCAGGAGTGGTTCCTCTCTCTCCCTCAGCCTCCTGCTGTTTCTCCCTCAGGCCGGCTGCATTGGGTCTCACACAGCTTTCTGTTCGTGTCACGCCCTAAAGAATTGTCACCAGCCCCTCCTGATTCCACTGCCAGGTTCCCAGGAGAGAGAATCTAGTTGGCCAGCTTGGGTCAGGGGTCCACCCTGGCCCGTCCAGATCTGGCCAGGAGGGCCTCGGCCCCTGGGGCAGACAGACACAGCCGCAGGGGCCCAGCTGTTGTCACATGAGTAGTTGGGGTGGAGGGCAGCTCCCCCACGTTCTAGAAGAGAATGAAGACCCTTTCAGCATAAGAAGCGGGGGATGTCGCTTGCCTGGTCTGCAAGAAGGGTGTTTGGGAGGCCTGCCGGGACATCGGCTGGAGGTGGAACGGCGAGAGAACGTTCTGCAGGGCCACCCGGACACCCTTGAGTCGAGTCTGTGCACTAACATTGCCCTTGGCCCCTGTGGCTTCCGTTGTCTTTCTGGAGCTGGGGGCACTGTCCTCCCTACCAGCCTTACCCCCTGTCTGTAACACAGCCCTCTGCCTCCTCTGTGACTCAGGGGATATGACAGAAGCTCTGCCCTAGGTACTAGCAGCAGGGCTGGCTGGCACCGGCAGTGAGGAGAGCAGTGTTCGCTTCCCTCTTTGACATCTTCCGGCGTCTTAAATAGTACTTCATACAGGTAGCGGGAGGCTTTCCCAAATAGACCGGAGGGATTCTGGGTGGCTTTTTCCTGCCACAAGCCTAAAACTGGGACGGCGTTTGAAAAGCAGGGCCTCCTCCTGTCTTTTCCAACATGGAGAGACTGGACAGACCTGGGTTGACTTTGAGCTTGAGCTCCAAAACGGGATATTAACACCTAGCGGCTACAGCCATTGTGCGCATCCAGTACAGGTCCAAACTGAGTTAGAAAAGCCCAGAAATGGAAGGGAATGTGGTGTTTATCCCACATCCCCGAGGGGCCTTCTCTCCAGGGTCTCTCTGCCCTCCTGCATGGACCACTGTGACGCTTGCTTCTCGAGATCCCTGCCCTGGCTTCCCTGGGCATCCCTTGGTCCTTCTCCTCCCACTCACATGCCCCAGTTGCCCTCGGAACTTGGCTTCAACCAAAGGGAATGGCTCGTCTCGGCTGCAAATATCATCTGCTGTTGCCCTGTGAAATTCCCTCTGCATTGAGTCAGAGCATGTCAAAAGTCACCATACTGATGGGGACAGCTTGTCTCCTCCCTTCTCTTCTCCTCTTTCTCTCCTCCTCATCCCCACTGCTTTCTCGGCCCACAGAGGACACCTTCCAGACCCAGAGACCAAGGGCCACAGGTTGCTCAGGTGACCAGCCCTGGCTCCAGCACTACCTCTCACATGCTCGGTGCCACCCGCCTCAAAACAGCACGAGCTGCCTGGACTCCAGTCCCCAAGCCTAGAATCACTTTGGAAGCCCTGTTATCTTGAAAACACATTCCACAAGTTCCAAATCAGTTGTTCTAAGCTGCATTTTAGAACCCCCTGGGGAGACTTTAAAACTCTCACAGCCTGGCAACTGCCAGACATCATCAAACCCATTGGTAGGATTCAGACCCAGTAGTTTTTGTTCCCCCTTCTCATCCCCACACCCCAGGTGATTGCAATGATTGGCCAAGATTGAGAATATCTGCTGGGACAGTGTGAAAACACCAATCACCAGGAACTCTAGGTGGGGCCACAGGTAGTCCTCCAACCCGTAAAGGTTTAAGACAGGGCCGCTGTTGCCCTAAGAAGTCACAGTTCGGCTCAGAAGAAGAGATTGGTCCGTGTTGGTGTCTGGCTGAGTCCCGAGGGAAGAGGGCAGTGCTGGACCAGACTGAGTGAAGCAGGCTCCTGGAGCATTCTAGCAGAGGCTGTTCTGCATAGGAGGTGAGCAGGGCCTGAACCCAGTCACTCTTGCCAGCCTGATTCTAGGCTGGGCTCCGTACAGGTCTTTGGTTTTGGCCCAAGGGCAGGGCTGCAGGCATGCAGAACCCACTGGGCCCAAACAGAGGGGTTTGAGCTCAGCATTGATGACCACAGGGGCTGGGTGGGCTTGTGCGGGCCAATGCTAGAGACCCAGATCCGGGTCTGGCTCGTCTGCCATTTCCCTGGTGAAGAAGCGACTGTGGCTGGTAGGAGGAGCCAAGGCTGACAGAGGCCTGGATGTTGAGGGTGGCAAGTAAGCAGCGGGGGTCGGAGACAGAAGGAGGAGGAGCCAGAGGAAGGGGAGGCCCATTGGGTGGACACGGGAAGGATGTCTCTTAGCAGGTCTTCGCGTTGCCTTCATGATGACACCCTTGGCCGTATCAGAGCTCAGAATAGGATGTCACCCTTCTGAGGAGAGATAGGGGCTCAGAGAGGCCCGTCCAGCAGGGGAGGGAGATGGCAATGTGGCTGCTTTGGGTCAGAGTGTAGCTTAGTCCCTGAGAACTGTAGGCAGGAAGCTGGGCTCAGGCCCAGTGACAGTACATCTCTGGTCACCAGAGTGGGCTTGGTGGGAGGCGAGGACGCAGGGACCTGTGCCTCCCACTTAACTGAGCAGCCTGGGAGGGGGCAGGGATGCTCGGAAAGATGCCTGGCACGGTCACAGCTGTTCAGCCTTCTGATCACCAGCCCCTCCTGGGCCGGGCATGGGGGCTGGACTGCAGAGTACCCCCACGCCCAGGGAGCTTGCTAACGAAATTATGTATGTTAGTTTCCAGTGGTTGCTATTACGATTGCCATAGATGTTGGTGCTTAAATCAACACAGATTGATTCTCTTACTGTTCAGGAGGTCAGGGGTCCCCAAATCAGTCTCACTGAGCTAAAGTCAAGGTGGTGGTGGTGGTGGTGGTGTTCACTCAGTGGTGTCCAACTCTTTGCGACCCCATGGACTGCAGCACGCCAGGCTTCCCTGTCCATCACCATCTCCCAGAGCTTGCTCAAGCTCATGTCCATTGAGTCAGTGATGCCATCTAACCATCTCAACCTCTGTCATCCCCTTCTCCTGCCTTTAGTCTTTCCCAGCATCAGGGTCTTTTCTAATGAGTCGGCTCTTTGCATCAGATGGCCAAAGTATTGGAGCTTCAGCATCAGTCCTTCCAACGACTATTCAGGATTGATTTCTTTTAGGATTGACTAGTTTGATTTCTTTGCAGTCCAAGGGACTCCCCAAGCGTCTCCAACACCATAGTTCAAAAGCGTCAATTCTTCGGCGCCCAGCCTTCTTTATGGTTCAGCTCTCACATCCATACACAACTACTGGAAAAACCATAGCTTTGACTATACAGACCTTTGTTGGCAAAGTAATGTCTCTGCTTTTTAATACACTGTCTAGGTTTGTCATAACTCTTCTTCCAAGGAGCAAGCGTTTTTTAATTTTGTGGCTGCAATCATGATCTGCAGTGATTTTGGAGCCCAAGAAAATAAAGTCTGTCACTATTGTTTCCCCATGTATTTGCCATGAAGTGATGGGACCGGATGCCACGATCTTGGTTTTTTGAATGTTGAGATTTAGGCCAGGTTTTTCACTCTCCTCTTTGCCCTTCATCAAGAGGCTCGTTAGTTCCTCTTCGCTTTCTGCCATAAGGGTGGTGTCATCTGCGTATCCTTTCCTGAGGCCAGTGTTGGATTGTGGGCTCTGGGATCATAAGAGTTGGGATCTACTGAGGAATGGGTGAATTTCCCAATGCCTAAATGGCAACCCACTCCAGTACTCTTGCCTGGAAAATCCCATGGATGGAGGAGCCTGGTAGGCTACAGTCCATAGGGTCGCAAAGAGTTGGACACGACTGAGTGACTTCACTATAGTGTTAGCACACAGATGCTTACTGAATACTGTACTTTACTGAGGTACAGTTGATACAATATGATGTTTCTGGTGTATAGCATAATGACTTACCATTTTTAAAGGTTATGCTCTATTTATAATTATTATGAAATATTGGCTATAATTCCTGTGTCATATTATATATCCTTATAGCTTATTTATTTTATATATCATTTGTTTGTGCCTCTTAATCCTCTACCCCTTCCCTCTCCTCACTGGTACCCACTAGTTTCCTCTCCATATCTATAAGTCTGTTTCTTTTTTGCTATAGTCACAAGTTTGTGTTAGTTTTTGGATTCCACATATAAGTGATATCATACAGTATTTGTCTTTCTCTGTTTGACATATTTCACCAAGCATAATACCTTCCAGGTCCATTCATGTTGTTGTAAATGGCAAATTTTCACTCTTTTTTTTTTTATGGCTGAATAGTATTCTATTGTGTATACATATCACATCTTCTTTTGTTGATGGACATTTAGGTTGCTTTCATATCATAGCAATTGTTGTTGTTGTTGTTTTTTTAATCTATTTATTTATTTTATTTATTTGGTTGCAGCATGTGGGATCTAGTTCCCTGACCAGGGACTGAACCTGGGCCCTCTGCAATGGGAGCTCAGAATCTTAGCCACTGGACCACCAGGGAAGTCCCATATCTTAGCAATTGTAAATAATGCTATTATGAATGTTGGAGTGCATGTATCTTTTTGAATTAATGTTTTTATATTTTTCAGTTTGGATATATATGCAGAGGAGAATTGCTGGGTCTTGTTGTAGTTCTAATTTTAGCTTTTTGAGAAGTCTCCGTACTGTTTTCCACAGTGGCTCCACCGATTTACATTACCACCAGCAGTGTAGGAGGGTTCTCTTTTGTCCACATCCCTGTCAACATTTGTTATTTGTGTTCTTGATAGCAGTCATTCTAAGAGGTGTGAGGTGATATCTCATTGTGGTTTTAATTTGCAGTTCTCTGATTAACGATATTGAGAACCTTTTCATGTGCATATTGGCCATCTGTGTATCTTCTTTGGAGAAATGTCTATTCAGGTTTTTTTAATCAGTTTTTTTTTTTTATGTTGAGTTATATGAGCTGTTTATGTATTTTGTATTATTAACCCCTTATTGGTCATGTCATTTGCAAATATTTTCTCTCGTTCAGTAGGTTATCTTTTCATTTTGTCAATGGTTTCCTTTGCTGTACGAAAGCTTTTAATTAAGGTCCTGTTTTTAATTTTTTTAATTTTAAATTTTTTAACACCAAATGCATTTTGTATTGGGGTATAGTTGATTAACAATGTTGTGGTAGTTTCAGGTGAATGCTTTTATTTCTTTTGTCTTAGGAGACAGACCCAAAATATATTGGTACAATTTATGTCAAAGAGTGTTCTACCTATATTTTCTTCTGGGAGTTTTATGGTTTCTGGTATTACATTTAGGTCTTTAATTCATTTCGAATTTATTTTTGTAAATAATATGGGGAAATGTTCTAATTTCATTATTTTACATGTAGCTGTCTAGTTTTCCCAGCACCACTTACTGAAGAGATGGTCTTTTCCTCATTGTATATTCTTCTTTGTCATTAATTGCCTATTAGTTTGTGGATTTATTTCTAGGCTATTTTTTAAAATATTAATTTTTATTTATTTATTTGGTTGTGTCAGATCTTAGTTGCATGGCATGTGAACTCTTAGCTGTGGCATGTGGAGTCTAACTCCCTGACTGGGGATTGGACCCCAGCCCCCTGCATTGGGAGTTTTAGCCACCGGACAACTAGGGAAGTCCCTGGGCTCTCTTTTTGTTCCACTGATCTGTGTGTCTGATTTTTGTGCTAGCATACTGTCTTGATTATTGAAACTTTGTAGCATAGTCCGAAGTCAGGGAGTATGATACCTCTAGTTTTGTCCTTCTTTCTCAAGATTGTTTTGGCTATTAGGCGTCTTTCCTATTTCATAACGTCTTTTATATTATGGAAGTTCCTTTTATTTTGAAGCACAAAGAATTGTCTGGGGAAGGACTGTTAGCCTAAATAACCTCAGCCATTTTTGGTGTTTGGTGCTGACAAAAGTCATCTGAAATGAATTAAGTTTTTTGAAAGAGAAGGTAAAAAAATTTATTACTGATTTTAGAAATCATTCCTGGAAGGTTGAACTTAAGACTGCAGATGTTAGATGTTATAAACAAGCTCCGTAAGATCACTTAAAAAGCAGTCGTGTTGGACGTTCCCTGGCAGTCCAGTGGTTAGGACTTGGCACTTTCACTGCCATGGGCCCAGGTTCAGTCCCTGGTTGGGGAACTAAGATCCCACAAGCTGTGAGGATGGGCCAAAAATTTTAAAAAAGTAAAAAAAAAAAAAGTCACCTTAAAAGTTATATTATATAAAAAAAAAAAAAGAAAAAAAAAGTTATATTATGGGGAATGGGGTTGGGTGGGTGGACAATGCTCCTAATATTTTACTTATATTAGAAGTAAATAATGGCTTCTAATATGTGGCTCCAGGGGCCACATTATTCCAAAAATTTAAATATGCCTTATTTTATATGGAAATGAAAATGAAGCTTCTGGAAAGTTGTGTTTAATGATGCATGTATCTATAGTGTAGATGAAGATCCTAATGGTGAAGATGTATATATATATATATATATATTTGCCTGTGCTGGGTCTTCATCATGGCGCATGAGCTTTTCATTGCTGCGCACGGACTTTCTCTAGTTGCAGTGAATGGGGTCTACTTTCTAGTCATGGTGTGTGGGCTTCTTATTGTGATGGCATCTTTTTGTGGAGCATGGGCTCTAGGCGTGTAGGCTTCAGTAGTTGTGTTGCAAGGGCTCAAAAGTTGCGACACGTGGGCTTAGTTGCCCCACGGCATGTGGGATCCTAATTCCCCAGCCAGGCATTGAACCCCAGTCACCTGCATTGGCAGGCAGATTCTTAACCACTAGCCACCAGGGAAGTTCCTCTAAAATAACTTATAAAATGAGATTACGTATACATACAGTTTTATTAAAAGACTATAATGAATTAAGAACAACTGTAGGCCCTTGAACAGCCATGATATACTCAGGAGGGCTGCTGGGACCTGGGGACAGGGAGCTGGGGAATACACCTATGCTGTGACCTGTACATAGCGAAGGGATCCATCTCAGGCCTCAGAGCTGACCCCTGAGGCCAGTTGGTCTTTGCTGTGGTGTCCCCATGCCTGCTCTGGTCCCCGTTTCAGCATACATGTGCCCCTCCTCTGGCTGGCAGGTGTCCCAGGAAGAATGCAGTAGACGAGGTTCTCGCATGCAGGCTGCCTGCATGTCGACCATTGCCCTGGAGCATGGGGGTATTGGGCAAGTCACCTCACCTTCTTGCACTGACTTCCTGTGAGATGGGCTTTTGCCACACCCACCTGTCCCCCTTTGCCTCTGGTCAGAGCTCCTCTGCCTAGAGGTGGGTACCCTGGCACGTGCCCCCCAAAGGCTGGTCTCCAGGTGCACGAGAGGAGAGTATGCCTCTCTGGGAATGGGCAGAGCCACCAGGAAGAGACACACTCAAGGTCCCTTAAGTCATGAGGGGTCATTGCAAGGACCAGGGAAAGGGATTCAGATGGGAATCTTGACATCAGGCTGCAGGAGCTGGAAAGGTTGGCTGGGACAGAATCAATGAAGCTCTTGGGCTTCCATCATTTTCTGCCCCCTTGAAAATGGGCATCCATTTCTGTTTGGAGCTCTCTGTCTTTACAGAGATTCACCTGCTCTGCATTTTTTTATCTTCCTGACTCTTCCAACCAGCTCATGTGTGTGTGTGTGCTAAGTCACTTCAGTTGTGTCCGACTCTCTGTGACCCATGGATTTTAGCCTACTAGGATCCTCCAAGCCAGAATACTGGAGTGGGTTGCCATGCTGTCCTCCAGGGGATCTTCCGACCCAGGGATCGAATCCGTGTCTCTTCCATCTCCTGCATTGGCAGGCAGGTTCTTTACCACTAGTGCCATCTGTGAAGCCTCCAACTTTCTTTTTGACCTACTGCTTTTCAACCTCTGCCCCAACCACGAACTGCTTTTTTTAAAAATTTATTTTGTTTTTGTATCATTAAAAAAAAATACAATTTATTATTATTATTTTGCCACACCATGCAGCATGTGGGATTTTAGTTCCTTAACTAGGGATCAAACCCATGCCCCTGTAATGGAAGCACAGAATCTTAACCACTGGACTGCCAGGGAAGTCCCCAAACTGCTTTTCTCCAACCACATTGACACCTCAGAGGCCAGACCCTCTGCAGCCTTCAGTACTGTCAATGTCATGAAAGGCAAAGAGAGGGAGAGGAACTGTTCCAGATGAAAGGAAACTAAAGAGATGTGACAGCTAAGTGGAGTATGGGATCTGGGGTTGCGGGAGACAGTGCTACAAAGAACAGTGGTGACCAACTGGCATATGAATGGGAGAGGAGAGAAAATACTGTGTCAGGGTAAATCCCTTCATTTGTTACCTGTGCTGCGGTTACGTGAGACAAGAGCCTTTGTTCTTAACAAAAACACACTGAATTATTAAGGGGTAAAGGGGCATGATTTATGCAACGTATTCTCAAAGGGTTCAGAAAAAAAATAAAAATATGTTTTTAAAAGAGGCCCACAATGGCTGACTTCTTGCCAAATTCCAAAGAGACAGTTAAGAGGGGAAGACAGTCAGTGAGAGTATAAGGGAGGAGGGAGGGTCACCAGCAGTCTGGGGGCCTCTCCGCCGGGGGCCCCTGCCACTTCTTGGGCGGTGGGCTGGTGCCCAGAGGAGGAACTTTGGACCAATCAGCTGGTGAGCAGGCCAGGGGGGTCACATGACCTGGTGCACAGCTCCTGTGGTGACCTTTTCTTGTTTCTGGGTTGCCTGGCATCTTGAGAACCCTCTTGCTCTTTGGGTGACTTTCCAGCTTCTTGAATGATCTCTGTTTCAGAAACCTCCTCTCTGGCTGCAGAAAACGGCGAGGGCGAGGGCAGCAGGCAGCATGAGCTATTCTCCTCCCCTGGATGTGTGGGTCTTGGGCCATGGGCTGCAGCTGCCGGTGAAATGGGGTGGGTGGGGGTGGGGTTCTGGACCCGTGTATCTGCCCCTGTGACACTTCAGCAGAGGATTCCTGGTGATACATGTTTCCATGGATCCCAGAGGGGTCATTCTGCTGCTTCGGTGACAGGCGCTGCCTGCCTCTCTCCCGTCCAGTGAGCTGGGAGCTCTATGGGCAGGGACCTTACTCTCAGCTTGGCTGTGTTCCAAGCTGTGAGTGGAGGCACCATAATCGCATCACCTTTCATGCAATAAAACCCACCTCCCTAGGTTGTTGACTACCAGAGGAGCAATGTCAGAGAGTTCACGGATAAGTAAAGTATCTTATACCAGTATAGAGCAGGGAGAATTAGGATTGTCATTGTCATCAAGAACCAGGACAGGAGCCTCACAGTGTACCATAAAGTGACAATGATAGGGAAGGGCAAGGGTGGGTGCCAATTCTGTCGTCTGTCTCCTCCAGTGGGACCTCCATCTCACCCAGGGCCCAGGAGGGCGTGAGGGAATGATGGGCTGATGCAGGGTCTCAGAAGGGGCCCATTACTGCTCACCCAGGGCTCCAGCTGCTCAAGCAGCCAGATTTTGTGTCCTGAGGCCCATGTCCTCTGGTCATAGCTGGTTGTCATTAGAGACCTGTGGAAAAATGAGTGGGACCAACGGGATCCTCACATCCAAAAATCTAAGCTACGCTGTGCAGAGAAGGGCTGCAGCCAGGGTGTGTGGATTGAATGCAGTCCTTTGGGAGCATCTGAGTGAGCAAAGGCAGCCAGCAGGGAGAGGAGGAGGGAGCAGGCGGGGGCAGGGAAAGTCATCATATGGTATCCAGTGGTTATCATGGCACTGTTCTAGGCTCTGTGTTTTTCTCACTTAATCATCAGGACAGTCCACAAGGCAGACACTATGCCAGGATTATTCTTTACAGATGAGGTGATAGGCAAAGAGGGTTGGTGACTTCTCAAGGACATGGGGGCAGTCAGGGGTACAGCTGGGCCTTCGAGCTCACTCTGGGTACTGACTCCATCACCAAAAACAGATATGTAGCTGCTTTGGCCCCAGATCTGTGCCCTGCAGTCCCTGCCTTAGGGCTCCAGGGAACCCCCCTTGTCTCTTTTCTTTTGCAGTGGGCCTCTGCTTTTTTTTGCAACTGAAAGCTTGATGAAAACTCCAAGGAATTTCTGGCATGGGATACTTTCCCAGTAGGACCTCCCTAACTTCCAGAACCCAAGTCGGCACCATGTGGGTTGGTCTGACACGTCACTGATGCTTGAGGCTCTCTGACTGTGGGTTGTCATCAACGGCTGGCAGCATGGGCTGGGGGAGATTTGTTTAGCTGGATGCTTCCCAAGCAAGGCCAAGAAATATTTACACAGTGACAACATCTGAGAGCTCCAGTAGTGTAGGGGGTGTGTCTATAACAATGAGCACTTTGGTACCAGAAAGAAGTCTGGGTGGTGGTGGCTGACATTCCATTCATACTTGTGCCTGCAGATAAACACTGTTAACACTACACGGCTGTGGGCTGGAGGATCATGCGGGTGACGGTGAGACCTTGAGTCTTGTCCCGGAATTCCAGCCCTTGTTCTGGTGTGATGGGTTGGACACAAGGCTGGCTCCTCCCTCTCCAGGGATGGCCCAAGTGTGAATGAGGGTCTGTGGACCTGTAACTGGAGGTCAGGGAATGCCTGGCTTTCCACCACTGCCTGACTTTCCAACATCTGACCAAAAAAGCCTTCCTCAGGGCCGAAAACCCTCCCCTCCCCACCCTTCTCCAGATTCCTACCATTCTCTTCCTGGTAGGACTAGCTTTTCTAGACCTTTCTGCTAGGCAGGCAAGTGACACCATCTGTGGCCTAGATGAAAAGGGAAAGTGTTAGCTGCTCAGTCGTGTCCAACTCTTTGTGATGCCATGGACTGTAGCCCATTAGGCTCCTCTGTCCATAGAATATATCTGTGCAAGAATAATGGAGTGGACAGCCATTTCCTCCTCCAGGGGATCTTCCCGACCCAGGGATTGAACCCAGGTCTCCCACATTGCAGGCAGATTCTTTACTGTCTGAGCCCCACTAGGGAAGCCCCCTCTGTGGCCTATAGCAGGCTTTAGTTCTCACCCCAGGGGCCTGAGCTGGGGGTGAGGCTGTGAGACAAGTAATTTAATACTAATTGTTAAGCCACTAGAGACTAAAGGTGGGTTTTTTTTTTGTTTTTTTAAATAATATTTGTTTTTATTTATTTCTTTGACTGTGTTGGGTCTTAGTTGCAGCATGTGGGATCTACTTCCCTGACCAGGGATCGAACCCCGGGCCCCCTGCATTGGGAGCATGGAGCCTTAGCCACTGGACCACCAGGGAAGTCCCCTAAAGGTGTTTTCTAAAAAGTACCTGAGGGAAATTGAAGCTGGGCACCCAGCAGCTCCTGGAAGGGCCCTTCCTCACCAGAATAGCAAAACCGTGACCCGGCCACAGGGCTGAGGGTCGGGGTGGAGGAGGACAGGGTGCTGAGTGGGCAGCTCTGTCTAGGCCAGCCCTGAGAGCCAGGGGGAAGCCTTAGGGCAGTGTCTTCAAACTGGATGGGTGCAGCCTTGGGTGTCTTACCAGATAATCCCTTGGGGCGCACTAAGAAAGCAGGGCTTCTGTGTAAATTGTCCGCACCCTTTGATGCACATTTTATAACAGGCATAGTGTATCACGTGCGGCATAACATCTATTAAAGAGAACCTGTCTGGACTTCTCAGAGCAGGTGGCTGACCTGGGTGTGGGCTGGACCCTAAGCACACGCCCCTGCCTCCCCTGGGCTCTCCCCCAGGTGCTAAAGGCGCTCCTGGCCATGCCCTCGGGGCAGTCTCTCCTGTTCAGGTGGCTAGTCCAGCCCTGGCTTCTCCCAGCCCACCTGAGGGGCAGGTGGCAGGCCAGAACAAGGCCCACTCCAGCCAGCCCTGCCAGGACCCCTCTGCCTTCTCCCACCCACCACACCGCCCCCAGGCCCCCATCACAACCTCCTCAGTGGGCCCCTCCCTCTACCCCCCGCCTCCCCACCTGTGCGGCCCCACACTGGCCTTCTCTCCAGGGCTCACTCAAGGCCAGGGGTAACTGGTGGATAAATGAACATGAACACACTGCTTCACACAAACCAGCCTTCCCATCATGGGTCTCTTTATTCAAGACCTTTGAACTGTCAGCAACTTGCCCGGCCCTCTGAGGCCTCCCATCAGGAATACTTCAAGTCAAAATGCAGGTGTTGCCTTTGCCTTTCCCATCACCACAGACTCACTACCCACCTCTCTGGGCATTCCAATGTGAACCAATAGCATCTGCTTTTTCTTGTTGAATTTTTTCCCAACAGAATTTCAGAATAAAAATAGATCTCTATCATATATATATATAATATATATTTATACACATACACATATCCCACCCAGGTGGGAGAAGGATCTGGTGTCCTTACAGTGTCCCCTGGCCCGGCACGGGAAGGCAAGGAGGTACAGGCTGGCCCTGGTAGTACCTGGGGTGTGTGCAATGCTGAGCCCTGGCCCGGAGGTTGGGGAGGGGGGTGTCCTCCAACAGCTCCTCCCCTCCAAGGAACAGACCCAGCTCTGACAAACCCGGGCAGCTCTTGCCCAACCTTTCCACACACCTTCAAGTGACGAACGTACCAGATGGAGCTTTAAAAACAACTCAAGGTGCAGATAAGGAATTCCCTGATGGGCCTGTGGAGGCTGACTTCCTGGGGAGAATTCCAAGAGCATTGTGCAGCAGGGCTAGGGAAGCCAGCAGGGAAGACCCCCCCACCCTCCAGCAACTCCCCCACCCCAGGCCCCTGTAGAAAAGGGTGTCACGTACACAGAGGCCAGCCCGACTGGAGAGAAGGGGCTGGCTCCTCCTGGGGTCTCTAGTCACCTTCCTTGTTTGGCCCCAGGCAGGAGAAACCAAATGGCTACGGCAGAACTTGAGTTATCCAAGAATGGGCTGTGGTTAGTGAAAGGTGTTAAGGCCGGTCTCCACATCATAACCCCTAGAGGCATCTACATTGTACCCATTGCCCAGAAAGGTAAGGCGTGAAGGAGTGAGGTGCTGATGCAAGGTATTCAGGAAGGGCTGAGTCCAGCAGCCAATATGTGTATCTTTGGGGCTACAGCCCAGGGCCTAAGGAGGCAGCTGAGGCATGCTTCCAGAGAGGTGGGGTGGGCAGAAATGGAAGGTTAGTTAGGGCCAGAACCCAGTGCCCCTGGCCAGACACCGGAGGCCTTAAAGGCACTCGGCCACAGAGGGGACAAGCATAATTAGGCCCGACAGCCTCCTCAGACAAAGGGCCAGGCCAGGCACTGCCCACTAACGTAAACCTGGGAAAGGCCCCAGAGGCCCATCCTCTTCCCACTTGCCAGCAAACCCTACAGCCATGACTGCTCTGGAGGTGACCTGAGAGTGGGGAGTGAGACCAGGGCCAGGAAGCTCCCTCAGGCACAGAGGCCTGGGGGGCAGGGGTGTACAGCCGGGAGGCTCCCCCACTAGCTCTCTCAGGGAACTGGTCCAGTCACCATGCCTCTCAGTCACGTAGGTTCAAGCAGACGGTCTCCCAAGGGGCTGAGGAAGGAACCCCGAACTCTCTCGGCCCAGCCAAAGGGCAACTTGGTGGGGCTCATCTTTGGTGTTTGGGAGCAGAGAGCTGAGGTTTGAGACTAAAGCTTGTGCAAAGCTGGGAAACCCAGAGTTAGGCATGTTGAAGACAGGTACAGTACAGTACAGGGTCTTCCAGACAGGTGCAGGGGGCACACAAGCCTCACACCCTGACTGTACACCTAAACGATATACAGGTACCCTGGGGAGCGGCCCCCTGTTGATGCGGCCTGCCAGCTGCTTCCTTGCTCACAGACACCATGATGTCCGAGTCCCAGCGAACATGGGATTTGTTTCTGATGCAAATCTGGTCTACCCTGCTCCAGAGGAGCAGCTCTCAGTCCTCGCTGGTCCCGGAGGGAGAGCAGGGTCAGGTGGGGGAGGCGAGGAGAACCAGGGTTGCAGCCAGCAGACGTGTTCCCTAGAGATATATTTCCCTGAGGCCCTGGACCTCCCCTGACCATGCTCCCTACTCCTCGCCTGTGCCTGCCTGCCGCCCCCCAGGCTGCTCCCTCCGTGCCCGGGGTGGTGGGCAGTGTCAGAGCTCTCTGGGGATGATGGAGAAGGGCAGCACGGGGCTGCTGGCCTCCAGCTCGAGGGCGGTGAGAAAGCAGTCGGCAGCGGCCTCGCTCTGGCCCTGGGCTTGCAGCACCTCGCCCAGGCCTTGCCACGCCTCGTGGCAGGTGCTCTGCCTCTCCACGGCGTCCCGCAGCACCTTCTGGGCCAGGCTCTGATGGCCCAGCCGACTCAGCATGAGACCCTGGGGAGCAAGCAGAGGGTATGGTGCATGAGGCTGTGCTGGCGGAGGGGCAAGCATCCTGCCTGTCAGGGTAAGGAGTGCAAGCGGCTCGGCCACAAGCTATAAAGAGCCCTGCATTCCAGGCTTGGGTACTATCAAGGGCCCCTGACCTATGCAGACCCTCCCTGTGTCAGCCCTAGCCCGGCCTCCCAGGCCACCCACTAGGGCAGCTCTGTCCCTCCTGGTCCCAGGGGATGGCCTTTAGGGTCAGCAGGCCTGGCTGTGAGTCTCCCCTTTAACAGCTGAGGGCTCCCGAGCAGGTTGCCCTCATCAGTAAATGGGAAAGACCATGGTGCCCACTTCTGGGGTTGCTGTGAAGTTGACACCACAGTGTAGGCAAAGCACTTGAACAGCGTTGGCATATGTGAGCTCTCAGTCCAGGGGTCTGTTACCCTGAGACCCCAAGCCGCACCGTGGTGCTGCCTTCTCCCCAGGGACATGTGAGACCGAGGCGTGTGAGGTCCTCAAGCCTGTGGTGGATGGACGGGTCCTGTGGCTGCTATCAGGGGCCTGTCTTCCTGGGACCCAAGCCCGTCCCTGCCTGGCCTGGCAAGTGAGGGCCCCAGACGGCTGGGGATCAGGGACAGATGTTGGATGAAAGGAGGGCCTCTGAGAAGGGGTCAGGGCTGCCTGGGAAGCTTGGCCCTGCTGTTTGGCTTCAAGCAGCAGAGAGAGAGAGAGAGAGAGAGAGAGAGAGAGAGAGAGAGAGAGAGAGAGAAAGTGACGGGAATTGTCACAAAAGAGCTAGGAAGTGAAACTGGCACACTGTCCCCTCTACATCCACCCACACTGGGAAGGGTGTGGGAGGTGGGGGAACAAGGTGGTGAGCAGGGGGAGGCGTCAGGGTCCCCTTTCAACCTGCAGTCTCAGAAAGACTGCTCTGCACCACGCCACCAACCTGTGTCCCAGCCCTCAAAGGTGGCACAGGGGAGCAGCTTAGGGGCCAGCCTCTCATTCAAAGTTGTGAGGCAAAGCCCGAACACTGACTTCCCGGACAGCCGGGGACCAAGGGCTGCCTTCTGTGTGCCTGGAGCCCCTTCTCGGGTGCCCACCCACTGACGGCCATGTACATTTTTAGCTGGAACATTTTCCTCCTCGCCGCACTCCCCAGAGTTAGGCCCTCTGTTGCTATGGAGACCCACTGGGGAAGATGCACATGCCTCATTTCATAAAGTCCTCTGAGGGCTTGGAACACAACCACTTAGGCAAGAGTGAAAGATGGTGCTCAGGAAGCCCTCAGAAAAGCCTGTCAGAGGCGCTGGATGAAAGTCAGGTGTCCAGGGGGCCAGAAGGAAGGGGAGCACTTCAACCCAGGGCAGCACTGTCCCCAGGGGACCACAGGGATGGGGGAGGACGGGGGACCCAGGCACAGGATGGAGCCTTAGCAGAGCCCTTGGATCTGGACAGATAGGAACAGTGCTGACTCAGGGCTGCCTGAGACCAGAGAGCAGGGCTCAGCATGTCCAGCAGGGCTCCGGGCCAAGCTGCTCTGACCACATGGCCTTGGGATCTGGACCCCGAGCTGTGCATGATGGAACAGGGCCCACAGGGAGGAGGGCAGGAAGGCAAGACGACAGGCTGCCAGACACCAAAATTAAGCACCAAAAATGGAAGGTTTGAGCGCTGGGAGTGCGGTGCACGGGGAGCGACAGAGGACAGATGGGGAAGGCCAGTGGGCCGCCTGGGGCGGAGGCGGAGCCGCAGCGGTATTTACACACATTTTCTATGTCCAGCTTCCATGGGAGATTTCTGTCTGAAAAGAGGGCTCTCTGGTGGAAAATGAGTTTGAAAATCCCTGATCTCAACAACTGTGCAGGTGTCTGGGAAGGGCTGCACGGGGTGTCGTGTCGGTTTCACTCATCGTTCAGGAGCTTGGGGCCGGCTCCTCTGTGTAGAGGGGAAGGCACAGGGCTCAGAGCCGGAAGACCTGGCTGGGTTGGAATCGAGCCCTGCCCCTGCCGGGGGCTGTGACCACAGGCAAGTGGCCCATTTTCTCTGAGCCGCTGTTTCCTTGTCTGGAAACCAGTGGACAGAGCACAGTCCTACCTCGCAGGCTATTGTGAGGATTCTGCAAGAATGAATGCGAAATCATGAGTGGGCTGCATGGTGGGCCGACAACAAATGGAAGTGTCCCCAGGATGAACAGAGGGGCCTGGGCTGGGGGGAGGCAGGGAGGGTGCAGACAGTGGGTTTCTCTGGAGGGCCTGGCTCCCCATGGAGGAGACTGTGGGCTGGGGTGGGGTTGAATCACCTCCCCCCACCCTGGGGTGCTGACCTGGGAGCCTGAAAGGAGACACCGGGGTCAGGCTGGGCCCCAGAGGCCCAGGGCCTGTAACAAGATCTGCTGCCACCTGCCTGAGACACCAGCCCGTCGGGTTCATGTTTGGTAGCAACTCGGCGCTGTTTGCTGCCTGACAACTGGGCGGGGCCCCGCTCCGCGAGGGTGCGAGGTCTCACCTGCTCTGCCCTGAGCCTGGCACTGTGCCCATGGCCCGCCGTCAGTCACCCTCTCAGCACCTGCATCCCCAGGTCTCCAGGGAGGTGGTGGGAACACAGATCCGGTATTTCAATTCCATCCAGATACCCCTCCTGACTCCGCCCCATCCTGCGCTGAGAGGGGAAGACCAGACCGCTGAGTGACTCTCAGCCTGACGCCTGACCTGGCAAATGCCACAGCCGTGCCCACACAGGGATTAGAACAAAGTGCAAGTTGCTGAACATGGTGGAGCTCAGGGAGGGGCAGGGCTATGGGGCAGGGGGGTGGGGAGTGGGGGGGAGTCCCCAGAAATTCCCGAGATCATCCATCCCCTCTTCCCTCCCTCCTTGGATCTCATGGAGGAGGGGGCCTCTGGCCACATCTCATCTACCTGCTGCTCCTCCAGGAAGTCCTCCCCAAGAATGGCGCCCTCGGCTCACACCACCACCTTGACACCGTGCTCCTTACTGTGGGCTCTTGAATGCCACCCCTGACCCACCCCTTAGACTGAAAGAGACAGGGTCCCTGGCTCCTGCCCTGCCCTGTGATTTACCACAGGACAGCAGCTCAAAAGAGTGTTGGCAGGAGGATGGTCCTGGATGCAAAAGCAGGCGCACTGGAGGCCTGTATGTGTACTTAGTGACCTGCTTAGGGCCACACAGGCTGGCGGGGTCTGGTCTCAGGAGTGCATGGCGGCTCTGAGGGGCCCCTCCCTGTTAGGAATACAGGTTCCCTGCCGAAGTACAGGGCACAGGGCGGGGTCAGGAGCTGCAGCTTGGGGTGGGGATGAGGGGGAGGGAGGGTCCTGCCGGCCTTTGTCAGAACTGCCACTGCACGCGCCTCACCCTGTTAATTCAGTGGGGGCAGGCAGCGGGAGGGTCTGGCTGTGTGGGGGAGGTGGTCCTGGGAAGCAACCCCGGGGCTAGGCCAGCTGCAGGCCAGGCCCAGTGCTCCCTCCCCATCCCTCCCCTCAAGTATTTATAGAAGTTATTTTGGGAATTTTCTTTCTGAGCTCAAGGCGCATTCCTGGGATTCTGTCACAGCCTTTCCAGCTGGGAAGCCGGGCATCAGCTGGAGGCTGCTGGAGCCTCCTGGTCCCTGGAGCCCCCTGCTTGGGGACCCTGGGGCTGCAGGAAGGAGCCCCGGGCAGGACCAGCTCTGAGGGAGCTCCAGGAAGGCTCCTGCCATCATCCCCGAGTTGAAGTGGGGGCTGACACACCCCTCAGGGAGGCGCACATTCCAGCCAAGCCCAGGCCCTCTCCTGCACTCCAAATTCTTCCCACTGTGTCAGCCTCAACCCGTCCAACCAGACTGGGAATGAGGACTCTGTCCCGGCTGAGAACCTAGCCCACGCGTGGCCACACCCCGCCTGGAGCTGGGCAGCTCCAGGGCCCCAGGAGGCCCACCTACCTCCCCGTTGTGGGGAGGGCACGACTCCTTCTAGGCACCTGAGGCCGGGCTGATGAGCCCCGGCCCAGAGCTCTCCGGGCTCTCACAGGAAGAGGCCCCTGCCAAGAGAGAGAGCCCCCAGGCTCCCTCAGAGCCCAGCTGTGTGGGGGGGGGTGCGCGGGGCGGGCGGGGGGTCTTCCGGGGCAGCAGAGGTGGCTGTGCCCTTCACACCTGTCCCTTGCCAGTCCCAGTTCAAGGCAGGGGGCTGCACCTTTTTGGGTTGGTTTCAGGTTCTGGGCTGGCTGGGGGCTCTGCCCACTCCGGAGCACAGCCAGGCCTGCAGGGCCAGGTCAGGAGGCTACAGCAAGGCCTCCGGACTTTGGGTTCCAGACGTGAACACTGTGATGGGCAGTGATGGCAAATGCTGCCCTCTGAGCAGAAGGCGGAGCTTGAGGGGCTGGCGACAGTCTGTTTTGGGGTGTGCTGGCCTTTGTACAAGGGGAGGGGGCTGAGCCCTGCTGAACCCTCCAGACGTGTAAGTCTTTCCCCTGACCACTGATTCTGGGGTTAAAGTAAGCCAACAATGCCTACTCATGGCTCTGCGCTGAGTCTGTGACACTGACAGAAGGCTTCCTGTCCACTTCCTCATCAGGGTTGGTGTGGACTTCAGAAGTCCACACACGGACCTAAGGTCTGCCTGCAAAGTCCTGGGCTGCAGGCAAGAGGACATGCCTCCACCTTCATGAGCCTGGGGCAAGGGTTCAGACTGTGTGCTGGGCTGCGCCGGCGTGGGCATAGTGGGGCTGGGGAGGGGCCGCTGGACACAGGAGGCCCAGGCTGAGGGAACACACCCTGCCCCTCTCATCCCCTCCTCCCTTCTCCTCCACTTCCCCATCAGGGAATGCAGACCTCAGGCAGCCCTGGGGAGGGGCCAGGAAGAGAACTCACAATAAAACTACTGCACCAGGTACAGACATTCCTACTGAATTTTCCTGTCAAACAGAAGCAATATTCCTGCCCACTGGAGCTGGGGGAAAGCTCAGATTCTGCTGATGAGGGGCTGTGTATGCAGCAACTCAGCTTCTACACACACGCACACATGTGCACACACACAGCAGAGTGCAAGGCTTCTGGGTCCTCCCATTCCTCAGGCTGCCCGGACGCTCTCAGCCCCTGCCGCAGCTTGGGAAGCCAGCTGGGAGGGAGAAGCCTAGAGCAGGCATGGGGCCTGGAACCAGAGACCCTGCTGTGCTATGGTACTGTCCACCTCGTCCATCAACCCAGCCTAACAAGACTGTGGGCCCAAGCACAGGGCTTCTCCAGAGCCTGACCTTCCCAGTTCTTCCTCTCCAGCAGCCTGAGGGCACAGCCACCCCTTTAGCTACAGAGCCTCACCAGCAAGAGGGGGGTCTCAAGTCTCACTTGTCTCTCAACACAGACTCTAGTCCACTGGGCCAGCTGCCCTTGCTCTCAGCCCAGGTCAGCCTGGCCTTGCCCTGTGCACACTCATCCCAGCCACAGGGCAGCTGGGGCCGACATCTGGCACCTCTGTGCCTTGGCCAGAGTCACTCACTGTGCTCTGAGAGAACGGAGCAACTTGGCTACAGTGAGTGAGTGAGACTTGACTCTGGGCATCCTCTCCCCTCTGCAAACCAAGAGCATCTGAACTTGGCCTGGGAGCCACACTTGAAAATGAAAAAGGTTAAGGTAAAAGCTTTCACAACAGCATAGGAAACCATAAACAAACAAAAAGATAACCTACAGACTGGGAGAAAACATTTGCAAATGATGTAACCAACAAGGGATTAATCTCCAAAACACACAAACAGTTCCTGCAGTTCAAAAGCAAAAAGGACAGACAACCGCCATGGCAGTGATGTCAGACAGCCTAGTCAAAGGTGAGGCTCAGGCCTCCTGGCCTTCCTTGTGAATGGCACCAAAAATATACCCAATGTTGACTTGTCTTTTCATCATCTGAGCCCTATCCCCTGGAGGTCACATTATTATCCCCATTTGAGAGAAGCAAAAACTGAGCCAGCAAGAAGATGTAATCTCCAAGTGCCCTCACAACCCAGGGGCTGGCAGGGCTGAACCTCTCTTGTGTGGTCCTACCCTCCAGGATTGGGGCTTCCAAGGTGCTCAGTGGTAAAGAATCTGCCTTCAATGCAGAGATGGAGGAGACCTGGGTTCAGTCCCTGGGTTAGGAAGATCCCCTGGAGAAGGAAATGGCAGCCCACTCCAGTATTCTGGCCGGGAAAATCCCAAGAACAGAGGAGCCTAGCAGGCTACAGTCCATGGACTCGCAAAGAGTCAGACACAACTGAGCAACTAACATTTTTTTAAGTTTGGCAAAAATGGCTTGGCTTTTCAAAAAATGAGTTTGTAGTGAGTCAAGATAGAATATATGTACCGGGGTACAGGGGACAACAGAGGATGAGTTGGTTGGATGGCATCACTGATTCAATGGACATGAGTTTGAGGAAGCTCTGGGAAAATGGTGAAGGACAGGGAAGCCTGGCATCCTGCAGTCCATGGGGTCACAGAGAGACTGCGCAGGCACTCACCCTCCAGGATCGGGGATGGGACCCTGGGGGCTGGGAGGAGCTCTGTGCAGCCAGAGTTTATCTCTCTGACCTCAGACAGCAGAGCCTTCTGGTTGGATTCCTGGAGCACCTGCAAAAGGCCCAACCCAGAACCTCAGGTTTGGGTGGGGCAGAGCCCTGGCCCTTGCTGAATCAGGTCCTGCCTCAGGGGATCAGAGGGATGGTGGCAGGGAGCTTCTGAGGACTTAAGTTATGAAGTGGCACACCCCAGCCTAGAGAGAGGGAGGCAAGAAGCTCTCTGGGGTCATGGCCATGCTCTTGATCCCCAAGTCCACTTAGAGACAGCCATGCTGGGAGCTGCAGGGAGAGAATGCACGCATGCATGCATGCTCAGTTACATCCAACTCTTTGGCCCCGTGGATTGTAGGACCCTCTGTCCATGGGATTATCCTGGAAAGAACACTGGAGTGGGTTGCCATTTCCTTCTCCAGGGGATCTTCCCGGCTCAGGGATTGAACCTGCGGTTCCTGCACGGCAGGTGGATTCTTTACCACTGAGCCACCTGGGAAGGCAGGGGAGTAATTCCTCAGCCGCTCTCTTAGAGGACAACGGATGACAGAAACACTGTCTTCCCCATCCCTTATATGTGGAATCTAAAAAGAAATGATACAAATGAACTTACGAAACAGAAACAAACTCACAGAGTTAGAGAACTAACTTATGATTTATGATTATGGGGAACTGGGGGAGAGGACTGGGGGAAGGGATAGTTAGGGAGTTACATTTGGACACAAATATATCCACTATATTTATAATGGATAACCAACAAGGACCTACTGTATAGCACATGGAACTCTGCTCAATGTTCCCTGACAGACTGGATGGAAGTGGAGTTTGGGGGAGAATGGAAACACGCGTATGTATGGCTGAGTCCCTTCACTATCACCACCTTGTTAACGGCTACATCACAATACAAAATAAAAGGTTAAAAAGAGATAAACACTGTCTTCCTGGCTTTCCAGGGGCATCTGGAGAGAGAACAGGCCAGGTCGTGAGGCCAGGACTGCTTCAGAAATCACATCTCTGGGAATTACATCACGGGAGCCAAAGCTCACACAGGGCTGTTTCCTCCTGCGGTCCTGAGGAGGAAAGGGTTCTGAGAAGATGGGGCAGCAGGAACTGGAGCTCTGTCCCAAGAAAGAAGCATTACCAAGAACAGGGGCCTGTGAGGAGCAGGGCAGCCTGGCAGGAGAGGAGCCAGGAAATCCCACTCCCCGGGAACCTGTCCCTGGTAGAGAGGAGGGTGGGGCGCCACCCACAAACACAGGCGGCAAGGAGGGAGTCCTGGCTGTCCGCTCCCGGCTGAAGCTTTCAAGCTGCACCTGGAGTGAGACAGGCTGCACCGAAGCATCCGTCCTCGTGGCTCAGCCACGCGGAGGGGAGGGAGACTGAGGCAGTGGGCGGCCGGGGCTAGTGACCTCCTCCCACTAAGGCCAGGTGACCTCAAAGGAGCCCCCTCTTGGGAGGTGCTCAGGGACCTGATGTCACTGCTGGGCTCCGTGCCTTCCCTCAGCATCCCTGCTTCCTAGGAAGCCCCCTCTCTCAGCCACGCCTGTGGAGCCCTCTCTGAAAAAGTGTCACCTGGAGGCCAAGGCCTCTGCTGGTCTCGGGAAGTACCCAGCTTCCTTTCTCAGGTTTCTTTAGAGGCGGGCAGGTACAGGTCAGGTTGCCCTTTCGTAACTATTGGGTTGGCCAAAACATTCGTTAGTCTGCATCATTTGATGGAAAAACCCGAACGAAGTTTATGGCCAACGCAACACATTCTCCTGCAGGTAAATTAAGTTCTGAGCACTCAGGCCAAGTGAGTGGGGTTTCCGGCTACCTGGAGGGGAGGTAAAGACTGAGCTGGCAGAGACTGTCAGGACCTGCTCCTGGGGTTTCACCAAGTATTTCCATTGGCAGAGAGCATGCCTTTCTCTTCCCACACCTGGTGGACTCCCAAAGCCACCTGGCCACCCCTGAGCCTGGAGGAGGTGGCAGCCTGCAGCATCAGGGCTTGATGGCACAGATTCCTCTGGGACACTGCTGTGTGTGTGGCAGGGACTCTTCAGGGGCACAACCCTGCCAAAGAGGTCTCTCTTTCTTGCCTGATCTGGGTGGAAAAGCCTGAAATGAGCCCAGAGTGGAGCCAGAACCATGGAAACACCTCCATCACGTCCCAGGCTGGGAGTGCAGCAGGACAGGGAGAGCAGAGAACACACTTCTGGGCCAAAAGTTCTTATTCTTGGAAGCCTGGAGCCCAGCTCCTAAAAGCAATAGCCTTCCCCTCTGAGAGGCTTTCTGCAGCTTATCTCCAAATCTCCTGTCCCATGTACACAGCTCCAGAGAGGCCCCAAGGCCGGCCTCCTGGTGATTGACCATCCCGCCTTCAGAACTACAGGGCAGAGCCGGGCATCCCCACAGCGCACTGAGTGTATCTCTGCCTTCCTCTCTCTAGAACTCAGAGTGTGGGACTCAGCCACTATGTTAGAGGGCTCACTGAGGGACCCAGAGCTCTTCCAGCCGGGTTATGGGTGGCTGTGCTCTCAGGGGAGAGGGATGTATCTCCTTCCTCTTGTACCGAGCAAGGGCAATGTCCTCAGAGAGCCACAGTGGCATCATAAGGCCAGGATGTCCTCCTCCCTGAGAACCCACCTTGGCAATGACTCCAGTTGCAGGGGAGTACTGGTCCCCCTACCATATTCCTTTTTCTGGACAATTCTCCAAGGATGCATCAGATTCAGGCTGAGGCAACTACTGTGTCTCTCTCATTCTCTACTATTTTTAGATTTGTGAATCCTGGGGATTCACATCAAATCTAAGGGATTTGTGAATCCTTACATAAGTGCCAAGCTGACTCAGACCAACGGGGAGTGACTCCCATTATGCAGTACCATGGTGAAAAAGATCCCAAGATCCCATCTGTGCTCAGTGGGAAAAAGTGCTGTGACCGATTAGTGATGTCTGTCTTGGGTGAGGGACTAGAGAGTGTGGCGTGTGTGCCGTGTTCTGCCTTCTCTGATATTGCACTGCAGACTTTCAGAAGTGCCTTCTCATGTATCAGCTCATTTGATTATAACACCGCTGGTCTAGGAGTGATGAAGCTCATTATTCATTTATAAAAGGAGACATTAGGATCGTGGAAGCCAAGTGTGTCTTTTCCTAAATCACTCAGGTGAATTAGGGCCAGAGCTAGGATTAGATCCCAGATATTTTGAGTCTCAGGACAGTACAAGGGAATGCTGGAGACCAATACACCAAAGTGTTCATGTGTCTTTAGGAAAAGAGTGCTTAGTAAATCTTCCCCAGGCTTGAAATTTGCTATTCTTTATGCATATGTGTGGGATGCTGGCAGGAACACAGCATGTGGAAAGGGGATAGGCTGCCTGCGCTGGAGCCGATGCCCCTCTGGTTGCCTGGAACTTCACAGTGGGCAGTCCTTTCTCAGATTGCATCAAATCAGCAAGGCACCCCAGGAAGAGAAAAGGGGCCATTTCAGAAACATCTGTAGGGAGCCACTCTGGACAGCTACTCAGTTACCATGGAAACCCACCCTTGGAAACTGCCTCAATTTCAGGAAAATAGCTACAAACAGTAATAAGCATAAATGAAAAATGGTACACTTGCTTCAAAATTGTACTTGTTACCGGATTTGGCTGGGTTTTTCCAGGGGGGCTGAGACAGTAGGCTCCTATCTGCGACCGTAGAGGCAGGCAACCGTCTGCCTGGCTGCAGGCCTAATGACAGAGCCTGCATGCTCTGGCTCCTTAATCAAGTTTCTGGATGTGACCGTGGGGGAGGCATCTATCAGAGAAGCTCATGTCTGGAGTGCAGGGGGAAGGACAATGTGCTTTGCAAGAAACAAACATTTGCTGAGCAGACTGGAAGGCAACACGGTACCAGGTGCAGGGAACCTGGCCCAGGCTGAGATGCTGCTACGTGGGCCTGAGCTAGGAATCCAGAGATCAGGCTGAGATGGGAATCCCTGTTTTCAAGGACTCTTGGGGTTAGCAAGGAACTTATAAAGATGACCTGGTCCAGCTCCTCCTCCATGTGATATTTACATTCTCTGGGCAGCATCCTCACCACATGATTCACGAGTCTGTCCTCGGACTATGCCAAGAGTTAAACCATTTTTCCTGATGCTAAGCTGACAGCTAACTCCTTGCATCTACTCAGGAAAAAAGCAGACCCCTTGTGACAGTGATAACCCTTCAGCCATCTGGAGCCACTCCCCTGGGGCTGCTGATGGGGCAGACATCATTGACACCCTCACGGCTGTGCTCCTCACAGAGTTCTTAAAGCAGGGCATCTAGGTGGAACCCAGACCCCGAATGTGTTGTAACTATGGGCTCCTAAATTATACTTCAGAAATCACTGTACATGCAGGCCTGTCCACTTTTAGGTCATTACATTTATCCTGATACCTGCTCTTTGAAAGCAAGTAAGGATGGCAAGGAAAGAGTTCTCCCTAGGTTCTACTCAACCACCTGTTGGAGACATTCTCTGGACCAGAGTCCCCACTGCACAGGTAAGTAAAACAGGTCCTGAGAAGGGGCTTTGCCAACAAAGGTCCATCTAGTCAAAACTATGGTTTTTCCAGTAGTCGTGTATGGATGTGAGAGTTGGACTATAAAGAAAGCTGAGCGCCAAAGAGGTGATGCTTTTGGACTGTGGTGTTGGGGAAGACTCTTGAGAGTCCCTTGGACTGCAAGGAGATCCAACCAGTCCATCCTAAAGGAGATCAGTCCTGGGTGTTCATTGGAAGGACTGATGATAAAGCTGAAACTCCAATACTTTGGCTACCTGATGCAAAGAACTGACTCATTGGAAAAGACCCTGATGCTGGGAAAGATTGAAGGCAGGAGGAGAAGGGGATGACAGAGGATGAGATGGTTGGATGGCATCACTGACTCGATGGACATGAGTTTGAGCAAGCTCTGGGAGTTGGTGAAGGATAGGGAGACCTGTTGTGCTGCAGTCCATGGGGTTGCAAAGAGTCAGACATGACTGAGCAACTGAATTGAACAGAAGGGGCTGACTTGCCCTTGACCACCCAGGAAAAGAACAGCAAAGCCAGGGCAAAAGAACCAACCTCCTATTCCCAACTGCCAAGCCTTCCCACAGGAGAGTCACTGAACCCCGGACACCCACACCCTGGTCTCCATGTCCTAAGATTAGGGGCTGTTGGCCCCTCTTAGCACCCCGAGGCCATTCTCCATGTGTGCTTGAGTCAGGCCTGACACAACAGTCCACCCCAAGACACTGTCTGAATCCCACAAGGAGGCATGGGGCTCCTCTCAAATGGGGGAGGCAGTCCTGTGATCAGGCAGGGCCTGGGGATGAAAAAAAAAAGCATTCTGGTATCTGTCTAGAGTCTGCAGGGCAGGGACCTGATGAGCACCTACAGTGAAAACCCTTGGGACTAGACGGCCTTACAGAAACACACCAAGAGGAAGTCACAAGGAATCAGCCAACCCTCCCAGATTTTTTCATCCACTCAGGCCGGGGATTGAAGGGGAGTGGCCCGCCATATGGCCCCTGCTCTCCCAACAAGGCAAGGAGGAAGCCGTCTCCCACAGATACCAGGGCACTGCAGGCAGGGGAGGGGCGAGGTGGGAGGGGGCTCTGGGGTCATCTGAGGGGGTGCGGGGCTGACTCACCAGGCTGTGCATGATGCGCACACCGTCGGGGTTCACCGTGAGCGCCTCCTTGTACAGCTGCTTGGCCTCCACCAACCTGCCCTTCATCTCGGCCAGCCGGCCCCGCATGTAGAGCACGGAATGTGAGGTGGGAAAGAGGCCTGCCGCCTCCTGGATGCAGAAGCCCGCTTCCTTGAGGTGCTGCTGCTCCATGAACAGCTCAGCTGTGAAACCAGAAGGGCAGGTGAGGCGGCGGGAGAAGTCAGAGACGGTGGCCCCCTCCCACATCTGACCGTCAGCCCCCGGAGTTCAGCAGCCGGTCCTGGGTGATGGAACCAGCCCCCCGAGACGCAGCACAGGATGGGCTCACTCTGGGGCACGGCCGTGGCGCCAGCCAATGGTTTCTGAGTGCTCACCCTGTGTCAGGATCATGCCACGTGCTGCACGCAGAACAACTCTGCCAACACTCACAAAACCCTACAGGACCATCACTTCTTTTACCCACTTTGGGGAGGAGGAAAACGGGCACAGAGAGGCTAAGGAACTCTCCTAAGGCCGCAGGGAGACAGAGTGATGGAGCCAAGGTTCACACTGGGCTGTCTGACTTCAGAGCCTGGCAGTGGGGGCATGAGTGGGGTCCCCTGCAGCTAAGTATTTGCTCGGGTCCTGTTCATCACTTGTTCATCTGTTCACCATGTGTTTGGGGACAGGGTGGGGGGCAGATGAGGTGGCTCCCCAGGGAGGCCAACTGACTGAAGAGCTAACTCTACCTGCATCATCAGGACGAGGAGAGCCACGTGATGCTGCCAGAGATGGGACAGGAAGGAAGTCCCGAGGGCGCCTGCGAAGGGGCAGGGCTGGGGCTCACACCGAGAAGCTAGAAAGCCACCAGTATACACTGAGAGCTGACTGTGGAGCCTGGGCCAGGCAAACGTCTTCTCTTATTTCATCCTCATAGGTCTGGGAGGGAGGCAGGCTCTCTCCCGTGTCCCAGGCTGACAGAGGGAGGACCTCACCCCAGCCCCTTGGTAGAAGGTGCAGCTCCCGACCTCCCTCCAGACTCAGGACTTTCCATCACACAGCAGAGAACGTCTTTTTCAACCAACTGGCAGGGAAGATCTCCCCACAACCAGTGTGCCTTCTGGCCCCACATCAGTAGAAAACGGGGCAGTTTCTCCAATCCTGGCCCAGCCCACACAAACACACATTTCAAACCCACACTGTGCAGGTACACACCCACCGCAGGTGCTGTCAGAAACACATGCTCTGGAGTTGCTTGCAGCCCACTCAGCCCGCCTCCCATGGCAGCCTGGGCTCAGGTGCCCCCCTTGGGGGCTGGCGCCCCACACCAAAGGGAGGGAGCACAGAAGGGCAAGCAGAGCCTGGCTCATGACTCTGCCAAGAGCCATTCCCAGCAACGGCTGAGAGCTGAGGTCACACTGGTTTAGATCAGGTCTGGGGGGGTGCTACCAGAAAGAGGTGGAAAACCCAGGCCTAGGCAGCCCTCCTTTTTCTAACAAGAAGCAGGAGGAGGCCTAATAACGGCCTTGACTGTGCACACAGCACCGGGGGCACCCAGCTGAATGCAGTAAGATCCGCTGGGTAATCAAAGCAGCCTGAACACTGCAGAAGGCTTTCTGAGCTGGGTGCTCTTTTCCTTTCCTGGAGATGAGAGTGTGGGAGAATCAGAGAATTAACTCAGAGGAGCCAGGCTCGCATGATAAGGTGGGAGAGAACAGCACCGGCTCTTGTCCTCAGAGATGGCCTGAACCGGAGCCACCGCCTGGGCTAGCCACTGGCTGCCTTCATACCTGCGTCCAGCATCCAGCTGCTGAGGACCGACCATGTGCCTGGCCCTCCCACGAGAAGGAGAAAGAGAGGAGGTGGGGGAAGGGGAGCAGCGGAGCCACCAAACCACTGGAGTGACCAGGGCCGTGGAGTGACAAGTGCCAGGGCTGAGTGTTCGGGGCACTCAGATGGGGTCAGGCCAGCTGGGCTGGTTTGATCAGGGGAGTCTTCCTGGGGGAGGTGGCATCTGAGCTGGGGCCTGAAGGCACAGGGGCACTTGGCCTGGCAGAGAGGAGAAGGGAGGCTGTGCTGGGCTGGGTCTGGAGGGCTGGGCAGGTCTTTCCAGGGCCACAGGGGAAAAGGGAGGGAGGAAGCGTGAGTGGTGGGGGTGGGGAGGCCTGTCCCGCACCAGCCCCTGGGCTGCTTCGTCCACCACCAGGAGCTGAGCTCAGAGGCGAGCTGGGCTCTCTCCTCCCCTGGACCTTGTCCCAGCAGGCCCTCCTCGGGCCTGGCCCACCTGCCCACCTGGTCCTGGCCTGGCTCATTAAGCTGTTTACAACTTGCTGCCCTGACTCCTGAGCCTCGTCTCTGGAGGCTGGCCCCCCGGCCCTCCCGAGGGATCTCCTCACAGTGCCTGTACATCAACACATTTCAATTACGATGACCCCCAGCCCCCTCCTTCCTCGGGGCCCTGGGCTTTATCCCAGCCACACAACAGAGGACAAGCCCTGAAAAATAGGTAGGGCTGCTCTGCTCTGATGGACTTCATCACCAGCCAGGCAGGAAACCACGTAACACAGAACAGAGCCAGAGGTGAGGGCTCTTGGCCACCTTACAGACGGCCCCCGGCGGGCCCACTGCCAGGGTGGGTTCCCGGACCTGCACACAGACCCACAGGTCGGAGGGCTGCAAATGTACCCCTTTTTTCTAGCCTCAGCCTCCCCGGGCAGTTGTTTTACCAAACATGGTGCTCCCCAGACAGCCAGCCTCAGGCTGCAGCAGGAGCCCTATGGCACAGTGCCCGCCCACTGCCCAATCCTCTACCTCCCAGCCCTGGTGACCAGGGCCCCAAGGTATTCATACCCAGCCCAGTCTCCCCTGGCCAGGGCTGGATAAGCACCTGCCATCATTGGATTTTCCATGGATTCTCATAGTCGAGGTCATCCCTCCAGCAAATGGGCCTCGAAGCCCCCTCAGAGTCAGAGGCTCCTCTCTGATCCCCTTGGTCCTTCCTCTGTCCCCCTCCCTCTCCTGGTCTCCACTTCTCTCGGCTTCCTCTCTTCACACCCCAGCCCTGACCTCCTCTCCTGTCTGTGTGTTTCAACTTTTCTTCTTCTTCCCTCCATCTCTCTCCACCCGCCCCCCCACCTCTGTGCTTTTCTCTCAGCAGGCTCCAAATGGAAAACATCTGTTCCCTGGAGCTTTGCAACAGTCCCTTTTATTATTTTTTTCTGAGGCATCCTGATCTAACCCTGCACCCAGAGCTGGCTCCAGTTCTCTGGGTAGTTCCTGCCAGTTCCGAGCCCTCTCTGCTGGGAGGAGGGCTTTTCTCGGCTGGTCCCGAGGAGCAGGGTGAAAGAGGGCCCAGGGCCAGGCCTGGGGCCTTGGAGGTACCTCCCCAGGTGAGATGGCTTCCTAGAGCCCCCCCCCCCCCTTTAAACCCGAGAAAGGAAGTGGGGCTACCTGGGCTAAAAGGGCAGAGGCCTTCCAGGGCAGGAGATAACGTTAGACCCTAAAAAGAATCCACCTTGAGCTCCAGTGGTGGGGGGAGGTGTCTCCAAAAGTTATCCCTTAAAGGAAATAAGCAATTCCCTATATGGGTGCCCAGAATAAAGGAGAAGGAAGGGTCGGGGAGGGCAGGGGAGGAGTGAGAGAGAAGACCAGCTGAAGGGAGGATGGCCATGAGAGTAACAGAGAATCCAAAGGTCTGAAGGGATGTTTCGGGGTTAGCCTGGGACCCAGGGGTGTGTGACGCATTGACTCAGGCCACATGGCGTCAAGGCCCTGTGGGCCTGGGCGCCCGACTTCCTGTCCTGGGAGCTCTCCTCACGAACTCAGGAGGAGGGGTTGACTGACAAGAGAGGAGGGAAGAAGGACAAAGAGGAGCACAGGAAGAGAGGACGTGGGAAGGGGGCATATAAGGCCAGAGGGAGAAGGGCAGGGAGCTGGGAGAGAAGGGAGAGTGGAGGGAGATAAGGGAAGAAATAAGGAGGAAACAGGGAAACATCAGAGTCAGGGGAGCCTGTTGGACCAAGGGTCAGATGCAGCTTCTGTCTCATCTATAAACACTGCCCTACTGCCCCACCCCAGGTCCCCAGTCTGCCTGGCCAACAGCAGGGGCAGCATCCACTTCCGAGGCCATCTAAAGAGCCAGGGCACCGGCGCCAAGATGGTGTGGATCTGCCGTCTGGAAGCTGAGACTCAGGCCAATGTTCCCCCGACGCAGGGAATGCCCACAGCTGCCTGTGAGCCCTGGGACCCTCAGGGAAAGGGGACTCTTCCTGCACCCACACCCCTCTCTAGCTCTTAGCTCCCAGAGACACGAGCTGCAGTGAGAGGAAGGTGGGTCTTCCCGCCCTTCTGGAAGGCACCTCCCGACACTCAGGATCCTGGAGCATCTATAGGGCTGGGTGATTCTCCCCTTTTCACACAAATCCACTGCCAAAGAGGAGACATTTTTGAAACTCATTGAAAGAAGCAACATTTTTGAAACTCATCTCTCAGGCAGAAACCTTCCGTGAAGCTTCTCACTTCAGACTGGAATGGGAAGGAGTCTTGAAGAGGGTGGGGAGTGGGGAGCGGTGGGGCAGGAGGACAGTTGGGAGACGAGGGATACATTTCCCAACCTAAGTGCAGGTTAATGATGGAACTTACTGCCAAGACAGACTGGGATGCAATTAATCTTGAAACAAACTGGAGGATTAGCTCATTCTAAAATGATAAAGGGGGGTAGTTTTCTCTTCCTGGAAATCTGGTGCAGCTGGAGGAATCATTAGGCTGGGTGGGTGGGGGTGGTCATGGGCGTTGCTGATGACGATACTTGTAGCTTGGGTCAGGTGGGGCTGAGGAG
Organism: Dama dama; assembly: GCF_033118175.1. NCBI lineage: Eukaryota > Metazoa > Chordata > Mammalia > Artiodactyla > Cervidae > Dama > Dama dama. The sequence goes on from NC_083691.1 coordinate 74,448,306, forward strand.
GCTTAGGGTGATCTGCTCCTGGCAGTCCTTCATTCAAGGGGTGCTCAGCACATGCCTGCTGGTGGTGATGATGGCCAAGGGAGGGGAGGGGGCTCACGCAGTGAGGATTCTCCAGAATCCTCCCAAACTCAGAATGAAAGACCTAGGATACCTTCTTGCTTCCCTTTTTGCCTGTGGCAGCTACCTACCAGTCTATCCTCCTTTCTTCTATAATGAGAGATCCTGATTTTTAATGGGGCAAATGTATACCCAGAATAATGGCACCTCCCAGAGTCCTTTGCAGGTGGATATAGTCATGTGACTAAGTTCTGGCCAATGGATCCTGAGGGGAAGTGATGTATGCAAATTCTAGGACATGTCCTTCTAGGGACAGGGTGTCCCCTTCTCCCACCCTTCCTAGTTATGCCTTGGCATGTGAATGTGGTGGAGAGCCACCTTGGGTCACCAAGACAAGAGTGACACCACAGGAAGAGCAAAGCCAACAAAACGGAAGGAATCTGGGTCCCTGGACCAGGAGAGCAGAGCAGTCATCCTAGTCAAGGCTGCCATCTCTGAACTGTTACAGAAGGAAAGAGAAGTGTCTACCTTATAGAAGCCACTGCCATTCTGCATGGTCACATACCCCAAGCTTGTCTCCTAACGCCACACCGCCCAACCCTCACCTTGCACCACAGTTCAAGCATTCAGATTTTGTTCTCAGAGTTCTCCATGGGCCAAACATCTAGGATAATGTCCAGAGAAGAAAGGCTAATAGGCAAATTATTGAAGGATGTTGCTTATACCAAAATTCCCAAGTCTAATCACAGGCTTCAGGAAGCCCTTTAGGCTTACTTGGAGCTACCAGAACATACTACCCCCCTAGCAGAAAGCAGCATTTCTCACAGATGCAAGCAGCCTTGTAAAATGCAGATACGGTTGTTACCTGCTAAGATGAGTCAACAAGACAGACCATTAACACAAAAGGCCTTGGGAGTGCCAAAGCAGGTAGCATGCACCTCCCAAATCCGACCACTCATCAGTACACTGCCAATATATTCCTTGAAGTTGGTGAAACCCCGGGGGAGGGTGCAGCTTTCTACCCCAGGCCCCTGTGGGGGTGGGGCCCCAGTATGCCCACCAGGAGCTGTTAGAGCTCCACGTCTGAGAAGATGACAGGGCATCTTTGCCTCAGAGGAAGCCTAGCTCGTTATCCCTCTGGACTTTTCAAATTTCTTCTTCCTACTTCAGGTGCAACAAGCGACACTGGAACACAGCCCCCGCATCCCTAGCATCCCAAGGGAGCCCGATATGCTAACTGGGACAATATCTGCATTATTAACATGCTTCCCGGTCTAGTCTTTTTATGAATCCTTGTCCAATTTTTTCCCCCAGATTTAGATCCTCTGGAGGGGACAGTGGGGGCGTCCTGCATACTAATGTGTCCATATGTGGAAGCTACCAGTGGGGAACTGTAGATCCTCAATCAACAAGCACATTCTAACTCTGACTTGCAGAATCTGCAGGTCCCAGGAAGGGAGTATCTCCTTTGTCTCTTCTCTCTCTTTCCAGGGGTTATAGACACTGCCCAGGGGCAGGGCAGGTGGGAGGCTGGGGGGGAGGGGCGACAGGAGGGTAATGAGTACCAGGTGAGGAGCTTCATGCGTGGGTCAAGGGGTCATGTTGGCCTGGTGCATTTTTAGGGTTCCACTCACCCTAGCACCTTCCTTTTACTTTGGCTGCTGCTGCTACCATTTTATCTCATTCAGGCACATCCCCTGTCTTGGTTCTCTCTTGTTTCATTCTAATCCCCCTCTCACACCCACTCCAGTATTCTTGCCTGGAGAATCCTATGGACAGAGGAGCCTGACGGGTTACAGTCCATAGGGTCGCAAATTAAACTTTGCCGAGCACCTACTATGGATGTGCTAACTGCTCGACACACACTAGCTCTCATTTCAGATCAGAACAGTAAATGAGCTGTGGGACTCTGAACCTCCTGCCTCCCCAACACTAACAGACCGTCCAACTCCAGGGTGGCAATGGTGCCTACTAGCTATCAAGAGAGATCATTACCTGGATGGCGATCCTTGAGTTCCTAGCCCTCTGCTTTCAATGAACTCGACCCCCAGCTTTCTTGGGGCCAGCACACCTCACTTCTGCTCTAGCTCTCCCAAGAGTTCTCGGGGGTTTGAGTCCTAACTGGTTCTCTTCAAGACACAGCTTTCCCACCTGGGCTGCCAGGGCAGACCCGCAGGAGCCAGAGGGAGCCTGGGTGGCCTGTAGGTAGGGGGTGGGAGCACTCACCAGCCTGGAGCCAGATCTGTTCCAGCGTGGTCCACAGCTGCATGGGGCCCTGCTTCAGGACCGAGCTGGGCACGGTCAGCTCCGACATGGCCTCCTCCAGCCGGGAGGCAGCAATGGATGATGCCCGCCGAGAGCCTGTAGAGCAAGATGGGAAAGGCTGAGCTGCAGGCCTGGTGACAGTGGCTGCATAGCCCTGCAGGAGCAGCAGGGCACGCCGGGTCACAGCAGGGTGGCCGGGCGCTGCAGCCGCGAAACAGTGCACAGACCCACTAGGAGGGGCCCATCTAATACCCTCACCCACGCCAAGAGAGGGGTGGGTTTCTGAGGGGCAGTGAGGCAGTAAGCCCACTTCAATCCCTAAGGAAGAACACCGTGAACGTTGGCAATGGTGGGCATTCTACCAACTGCCCAGGATACTGAAGACAGAAATGGTCTCAGTGTCCACCAGTGGGGACTGATTAAAAATAAGTGAGACTATAATCATACTGGACAATGCAGTCATTAAAATAACAATGCATAACAATGGGTACTGATGCAGAAAGATGGTAATATTATGCCGTTTGGTAAAAAAGAAGCAGACTGCAAAAGAGTAGGATCACAGTTTTATAAGAAACAAAATACAGGAATGTTTCCGAAAGTCTGAAAGGCCACCTATTAAGGTTTGAGTGGTGAAATGATGGATGACTTTTCCTTTCTCCCTTTTATATTTTTACTTTCTGTTTTCACAAGTGCCTATTATTTCTTTATAGAAAAGTAACTTAGAGGAGGGCACGGCAAACCACTCCACTATTCTTGCCTGGAGAATCCCATGGACAGAGGAGCTTGATGGAATACAGTCCATAGGGTCACAGAGTCGGACACAACTGAAGCGACTTAGCACGCACACATGGTGGAATGATGGGTGAATTTTCCTTTCTCCCTTTTATATTTTCACTTTCTTTCACAGTGCCTATTATTTCTTTATAGAAAAGTCCCATTGGAGGTTGGGCTGTGAAGGATTCTTGGGTAGCAGCTTGGGCCAGACCGTGTGACCTCTGGAGAACTTCTCCCCATGGCAGTCCTGAGTAACATGGGTCCCTGTTCAGGATATACAAGCTGTTGACATTTATGTTTATGTGCAGGTGAAATGCAAGCACTTTTTTTCCCCTCTCTCTCTCAGAGGCAGTAAAGGCTCCAATAAACTCAGAGACCTTGGGGCAAACCACAGATGACTTCAGTTTATAAGGCGAGTGTTCATAGAGTCCTAATAACTTTGCCCAGAGTTTTTCCCGGCACCGTTGCCTCCTTGGAGTCAGCAGCTCTACGTCCAGCCCGTCGCTCCTCAGCTCAAATCAGGTGCTGGGTGTGGCTTCAGGAATCAGCTTCATCTCTTGACAACAAAGGCGCAAGTTGGTTCACAGCCACAGAAGTGGAAAAGATGAGCAATGACACCAAATACAACTCCCTCACACTTTCATTCCCGTGACTAACTTTGCTTGTGTTTTGGAGGAAGGTATTCACTTTAATCAGGTCCTGGGTTAAAACATGTAAGCTTGCAGATCCTAAACTGGTTTGAATTTCACAAGTCATGGATGTCAGGATGAATTTTTCCAGGAAACTACGGTCTGATTTAGGCTGAAATAGAAGCTCAGCCCTTCCTTTCTACTTGACTTGATCTGTTGAGGACATTATCGCGGCAGACCTTGGCCTTGAGCTTTTTTTTTAAAAAAAATTCATTTATTTGGCTGTGTAGAATCTTTGTCATGGGAACTCTTAGTTGCGGCATGTGGGATCTAGTTTCCTGACCAGGGATTGAACCCAGGCCCCCTGCATCAGGAGCGTGGAGCTTAGCCACTGGACCATCAGGAAGTCCCCTTGGCCCTGAGCTTCAGCCTAAGGGGAGATGGTCTCTGTGCTCCACAGTTATCTCTCCACCCCAGTCTTCCCTACTCCCACACAGACGATGGGGTCCCTCTCTTGCCTATGCCATCTGCCTACTTCCTGCCCCAGGCCCAGCAGCTATCCTGCCTCTCTGGGCCCTAAAGAGGCCCGAGGGCAGTTCCTTAGCACAGGACCTTGGGGAGCAGCCAGCCAGAGGCAGGATGGATTCCACCAGGCCGGGCAGATGCTCACGCTGGGAAAGGGAGCCGCGGGCTCATGTGGACAGCTGCCCACGGGGTACATTCTTACCAGAGTCTGCATCATGGGCATCGGGCAGAGTCAAGTGCATGCCACTCTGTTTCTTCAGCGTGAGGCCCTCGCCGAGGCTGCCATCCTTTTCCAGGCCCCTGGAAGGCAAGGGAGGGCCAGGCCCCAGTGAGGTGGAGGGCTGGCAGGGAGAATGAGGGGAGCCTTAAGCCAGGTAGGCTCTGGGGCTGAGTTCAGACCTGAGAACAGAGCTAAAGACCACTGGGAAGGATGGAGAAGAGCAGCAGGCCAGATCACAGCTCAGGCTCAGCATTCTAGAATCTGGTTCATCCCAGAGCTGAACTGACATGATAGTTCTCCTTATTGCCTCCTGCCCACTCCCTCCTTACTCCTGATCGCCTCCTGCCCGCTCCCTTCCTCGTCCACCCCACAGGTTGTGCGCCTGCAAGGCCGTCAGTCTCCTCACTAGTCCCTACCGTGACCACATTTTGTTTCCAGAGCTACATGCTTACTCATGCTGCTGCCACCAAGGATGTTCCTGCTGTTCTCGAGATCCACCCACCCCCCCCACCCCCTTTAGAAGCCAGTCCAGGGTCCCCGCCTCCCTCTAGAGGCTTCGAGCAGCTCATCTGCCCTCTGGCTACTTTCCCTCCCTGCTCTCTGTCACGGGTGGATCCCAGTGCATGCACATGCGCACGCACACGCATGCACACACACACACACACGCTGAGGACCAGAAACCCTCCCGTCCATCTAATCCCTCTTCTACCTTTTGTGTCCTCTCGGTGTCCAGCAGAGAGCCAGGTACAGAGCAGGCGCTGTGAACTGGCTTCCATGGAAAGCCTGTTCTTTTGTGGACCAGCCCGCCCTGCAGGCACAGAAGGCCCAAGCCGCTCCCTGCCTCAGGGTCCCTTACCCTGGACTGCCAGAGTGGCCCTGGAGGAGCCGGAGGGGGCCCTTCGGTGACAGATAAGCAGTCTGGCCATCTTATCACAGCTCCCCCAATTCCCCAGGTCCCTGCGGCTCCCACACGGCTAGGGAGGCTCCTCTTTTTTAAAGAGTGGGGTGTGGGGGAGCCGCCAGCTCGGAAAGGTTACGCCCATCTTCGGGCGCACACAGCCCCTGAGAGCACCCTGCGACAGCACCCTGCCAAGGGTGCTGTGGCCTTAACCTGCTGACTGCGGAGTCTCAGAGGACTGAGGCCAAAAGGGCAGGAGAGGAGGAAGTGGGCCCAGAGGCCTCCTCCCTTCAGAGTGGACCCACAAAGAACAGCAGGGCATCCTTCCGTCTTAATGCCGGTTCACACGGAGCTCGGGCCTCTGGGTGCACAGCCATCTTTGTGGGCATTAGAGGAAACCATCCACAGAAACACAGTGGGAAAGGCCTGGCTCCCACCCTTCATGCCCACCTCTCATTCTCGGGAGGCACACGCGTGTGAAAGAGCCAGAGACCCTGGGGGAAAGCTGGGGGCTGCCCCTCCTTAGCTGTGTGACCCTTGGCAAAGCTACTTAACCTTTCTAGATCTTACTTCTCTTTTCTTGAAATGTTATTGTGTGCAGTTAACGAGCATGAGAATGTCAACATCACAAGGCTGTTGTGAGGATGAAATGAGGATGTGGACTGGGGCCCCTCCCATGCCGGCCTAGAGTAAATGCACAGACACAGCTGCTGCTCCCAAGGGGGCTCTTCTAGGGGCTTCAGAAACGGCTCAGCTCAGGGACCTCTTGCCACCTGGTCCTAGGCCCCTACCCTGAAGAACCTGACAGCCGGACAAGAAGAGACAGTCCACGCTAAGCATTTAACAAAGACCCGGATGCAGAGTGTTGCACTGGGGCCCCAGAGGCCAGGCACAGGGGGCTCCCCGAGGGGCCGCGTGGGCCGGTCCAGGCAGAGCAGAGCAGGGGAAGATGGCCAAGGCTCAGAGTGGGAGGCGGGGCTGGCAGGGCAGGGCGGCCCAGACCTTCAGGCTGTGGATTCTGGCCTTGATCCTGGACTCCCCAGCCCAGATGTGACAAGTTTTTGCTTGGTGGCTTCAGGTTCAGAAAGAACACTCCCTATCCTTGGGAAAGCCAGGAGGGGATTTGGATTTGACTCTCTGCTCCCAACAGTTTGCCTCCAACTAGCTGGCCAGGCTGAGCCCTGCTCTACCCTGAGTGGGTGGGGGTTGGGGGGGGTGTCCTCCAGAGGTGAGGGTGAAGATGGTGGCTTGAAAAGACCCCAAGGCAAACCTGACCGCCCCACCATCGAGAGCTCCTGACAGCTCTACGGCTCTGTTGCTCCTGGAGGGGAGCCACAGGCTAAGCCCTACACGTGGAGACAAGGCTGCAGCTCAGAGGGGCCCTGCCATGATCGCCTAGATGAGCAGGCAGCCAGCCATCCGGCTGAGAGGCGCGCTCTGCCAGCTCTGGGGCAGCTCTTCTCTGCAAGTGGAGCCAGGCCATGCACCTGCCTGCCTGTCACAGCTGGTGAGTGGCAGGGTGAGGGGCATCCAAAGGCGGGCCCCCCACACACCAGAGTCTGGCCCTCACTTCACAGCATCCAGCTGCCAGGTGGTTCCCCAGTTCCTTTCTGAAAAGTCCCTCACTCCAGGGCTGCCTGCTGGCAGCTTCCACCCACTGCCCTGCTCTGCCCTGGAATCTCCCAGGCCCAAAGCCTGCAAAGAGAGGGCTGACCCTACCCTGCCCAAGGATTTTTTATTCAATCAGATTATCTTCGGGTCTCCTCTGTAAATTCCAACTTTAGAGACATTGCTTTGGGGATTCTAAGAGGTTGCTAGGCTCCCAGAGTCCCAGTGAAAGTGCCCACCAGAGTGGGGTCCCCTGAGGTGGTGGGGAGATGACACAGCCAGACAAAGGGAGTGGAGCAGAAATGAAGCCCATTTCTGCTTTGGGCTGCACAAGTTGAGCCCAGGTGTCTTGGCAGGTGTCAGCAAAGACGTTCTGCAGATTCAGCCTGGACAAGAGTGCCCTGCTCTGGTCAAGGAGAATCTCAGAGCTGGGGGCTGGAGCAGGAGATGGGATGTGTGGAGATGGTAGGTGAGTGGGGGGCCCTTCAGGAACTCAGCTTCCTCCTCCTCCTCTCCCAGCTTACAGATGGAACCAGGAAAGAGGTGACAAGCTCCACAGGCTGGAGACTCAGGTTTAAGCCCAACCACTACCACTCACAGGAGAGTGGCTCTGATACGTTATATAAGGTCTCTGGGTCTCAGGTTAAGAACCCCGGGGGTGAGGATAAACTATGACAGTGGATAAGATAAAACCAGCTGATGGGGGAGGTGCTTAATAATAATTTCTCTTCCTTCTTACCCCCCTGAACTTTAGTTTCCTAAAGACCTTTTTTCCGTCCTTCACAGAGGATTGTCAAAAGATTAAAATTAGGGCAGGCCGTAAAAGGCCCCAGGAGCAGTAAGTCCCATGCCCTCAGACATCCTCACCACCCTCTCACCCACGAGGCATCATGGCCACTCAGCTGTGGACTGTTGCCCTGGCAACCACCACCTCCCAACTCCGTCTGGAGGGACCCGCCACTCACCCCAGCTGGGAGAAGCTGTACAGGGTCTGCCAGAGTCGCAGCATCTGTCTGCAGGTCACCAGGGCTTCCTCTGGGCCTTTCAGGACCTGTTCCAGCTTCACCTTGGTGAACATCAGGCTGTGGGAGGGAGAACAGCAGTGAGAACACCTGAGGGGCCCCCTTCCCCTGGCTTTCCTCCCTGGGTGGAACCCCAAGGGATTCTGCCCCACCAGAGCAGCCCCCATCAGCCCACCTCCCCAGCACTCAGGAGGCAGACTGCCCACAAGCACGGCGGCCGCAGCCGTATCCCTGGGTCACGTGCTCTCTCTCTGCCTCGTTTCCCCATCCTCTCTGCCGAAGCACAGAGCGCTCCTCTGCATTTGTCAGCATCCCTGTGGCTCTTGCTTATCCCGATCGTGTACCATCCCGCCCACCTCTCAAGCACTGTCTGCCGTGGTGGCGGTCTCCCCCCACACCCTCAGCTCTGCAGCATCCTCCTCACCAAACACATGGCTATCTTTTTACTTACATGCTCTCTAGGCCTTATATCAGAGACAGACCCAGAAGGAAACTGACTCAAGGAAAGAGGCTAAGAAAGGAACGGGTGAAAAGGTCACCAAAGGACAGGGTTCTGCTTTCCCTCCTCACCAGCATGTGACAGGTGCTTGAACGCAAACTGTATCCTGACCCTGAACACCCGAGGATGATCAGGTTTTCCTTTATCTTCACTGAATAGTCGAAAATTGCCAGTTCTCCTCATATATTCAATAGGATGAAAGTGACATGAAGTCTTATTCAGTCACTGTTTAGGAACAACAGAATCTCTTTCAACCCCCCCCAAACCTGAAGTCCTCTAGGGTAAGAACAGTGGGAACAGTGGGGATGTGGCCCTGAGAGAGGCAGGGAAGAGAGGGAAAGGGCTGGTCCCACCAGAAGGTAGGTCCATAGCAGGGGTGGACGGACAGCTGCCCCGCTCTGCCCAAGACAACAGTAGATACCATCAGAGCACTGGCTCAGCATGACCAGGGTGATGCCAAGTGCCTGCCCTTTAGTTGCTGGGGAGTCCAGGGTCCTGATGAGGGCCAAGGCAGTGGCTATTTACCAACATGTATGGAAATACTGCGGTCTTTTCCCCACGGGTACCGCCAGCCACACTGACGCACACCAGCTGCCTGGCAGCCTGTGGAGAACTTGGCTGAGCCACTGAGGCCCAAACAAGGCTGTGACTCCTGGTTCTCCTCGGGTGGTGAGCGGTGAGCCTCCTTCATTCAAGACACTGCTTCTGGGCAAATCCATGGTCTCAGTACCCTGGTGGGAGCTGCTGGGGACACTGTTCCTGCCATCCCCAGTCCCTTTTTCCAGATTCTTGAAAGGTCCAACACTCCACAAGTATTAGGAGCCTCTGTTTTAGGAACATGAAGACACAATTTCGGTCTTCCAGGTGACAATTAGTGCTAAAAATGACAAACTGCTCACAGAATCCAGGGCTGGGGTTTTGGATCAGACTCAGAATAAGGAAAAGCAAGGATGAAGGGGGTCTTGCTGGGACTGGTGTTTGATGAAAAGGAACGTGGGGTGAGATGTGGCTGAGAGTTGAGGGAAGGAGGAAAACTGTGGTGGGCTATGGTTAGAACAGGTGTTGGTGCAAGTGCAAGCTCTCCAGGGGGCAGGGACACCCAGAACAGCAGAATCCCCTAGGCAGGGTGACTGGGAGCTGGTTCCCTGGGCAGTCCTTTGGGCAGACCAGCCCTGCAGCATTCCCCTGCTCCCAGATCTCCCCAGACCCGCCTTCTCTGCAGCATGCCCCTCTCCACCAGGGCCTGGCCCCCTCCTGCTCGCTGGCTGTGTCCCTGAGGGCCGGCAGGGGTCCGTGGGACGGATCCAACCACACCATGTGCCCGGAACAGAAGTGGCCGAAAGCTGAGCTGGTGTTACAGTGACTTCTACCAACACAGGCTCTTCTCCTCATGGCTGCTCACATTCCATTAGCATGAGCGACCCAGAGTGGAATTTCTCAACCCAACCACATCCTTTCTTGGCTGGGGCAAGCACTCTGACAGCCCTCCTCAGGCTGGATCCCTCAGTCCCAGATCCCTGGAGGCCCAGGTTAACTCCCGAGATTTCCCTGGTCTCACCACCAGGACCATCTTCCTTGACAAGAAGCCCTGCGCCGACTGTGACCTCAATCAGAACGCCTCTGTGTGCCACCTTCCATCCCTGCCACTGCTCCCCGTGACCCTGGGCACCTGTGTGGTGCTCACGGGGTATTAGTGGCACCTGGACCACAGGACAGGCTTCCCGGCTCATCCATGCTTTCTTTCACGTCGTTGCCCCTGCTAGGGCTCCCCTTCCCCTGACACGTTGCCAGCTCCTAACCAGGTGCCACCCTCTGACCTTCTGTGTGTCCCCATGGGGGCCTCACCCCCAGGGGTTTTTACTATGTCGTGGGGACATGGGCATCCACACATAGTGGGCACCGCTGAAAGCTCTCCAACTGGTGACAGGGATCAGCAAACCACCCCACTCCTTGCTGCTCTTCTAGGACAACCAACTACTGGTCCTCCTGGAGCACAGGCTCTCTCTCCCTCCCATCTGCCAGAATGGGTGGCACAGATCTTCAAGCAATGGTACGAGGAGGCTGGCAGGGCCCTAGGGTGCTACTATGGATGGTGGGGCCACAGCCTCATCAGGACTCAATGCTTCCTGGGTAGAGCCCTGGGGAGGCTGCTGGCAGTGGGGCTGGGAAGAGAGGGGGAAGCCCTGGCTGCCCACTCCCTTCAACCAGCCCAGCCCCTGGCATACCTGTTTTATACACTGAATGAGTCTAACATGTCATCTTAAGAAACGCTTCTGAGACTTAAAAAACCACTATTTTAATCCAAAGTTCTAGTCTTCCTCCTAGAAGTGTGATCACCCCTGCCCTTCTCTGCTTAGGACAACCTTCAGTTAGCACTTAAACCACTCTCTCTCATTTATACATATGCATGTATGTGTGTGTGTGTGTGTGTGTGTGTGTGTGCATGCGCACACATAATGTTTTCTTTTTTTCCACATAGGCTTATGCTTTTAACAATGAAGAAACACTCACATCAAGCATTTACAAATTCAGATACTCTAGAGAACACTCGGCAGCCAGCCCTACATACAGATGGTAAAACTACCATCTATCTTGTCCTGGGTCTTGCTGTGTGTCCCCGCCTGGGTGATGATGAGTGCCTGCAGGGCAAGACTCTGCCGCCTTCCACGTCAGCATCCTCCTGGCTTCCCTGGTGCCTGGCACAGAGCTGAGCGCATGGTGTCCATTTAGCTTAATACTATGAGGATGTATGTGTGTTGTTACAACCCTCCAGTCACATTCTGGGTCTCATGGTCCACAGTAAATCAGAGCCAACTTCTGAACCGCTTCCCGCTGCTAACTCCCAGCTAGGAGGCAGGTGGGGAGTCTGCTCGCGGATGCCTCAGAACTGCAGCGAGGGCTGGACTCAACGCAGCCAACAGGCAGAGTGCCAGCCGATTCCATTTTAAGCTGTCCAGAAGCAAAATGTCCCAGGGCCTGGGGAGAAATGGGGAGCTTGGGATGTGACATGAAGGTATCTCGCTCCATGGGACAGGGGGTCTTCATCCCAGAGAAGGGTCCCCAGGCAGAACCAAAAGTACAAGAGAGGAGAGTCTCTGAGGCAGGAAGGCTGGGATACTGGAATCCAGCAGCCCTCCGATGCCCTGACATGAGCCATTCCGGGGGAACGGCCCCACTGCTGTCCTGACCCTGCCCTGTGACGTTGGCCCAGGAGTTCTCAAGAAACCCGAGCCAAAGTCCCAGCTTTGCACTGCCACCCAGCTGGCATGTCACAGGTTCCAAACCTGTGACATAGGAGTGAAGTCTCTTGTCCCGTCTGCCCCAGGGACTCCTGCAGAATGAACTGTGATGACCCAGAAGCAGCAGCTGAGAAACCCACAGCTGCACTAAGTCCTCAAGCATGGGCCTGCCCAAGGCTCTGGGAAGGGATTCCTTTATACTTGCAGGTCTGAAAGGCCTCGAAAATCAGCGTTCAGGCCAGGTGCCTTCGAAGGCTCTCAGAAAGCCCCAGACCTTCAGGGCTTGTTCAGCAAGGCAGGTGGGATGAAAGATGGGCATAAGAAAGGAAACGGAGGAGAGGGGATGGACAGAGCCACACCAATCCAGGCAGAGCGAAACCACCTCTGCTGTGACCCCCGCCCTCCTGCAAGCCCTTTCCTGTTTTTTAAGATGTAGAATAAACAGTGAGGTCTTTTAAGGCCGAATGCTTTCACCATGCCCGCCAGGGCGTCTGAAGGCAGATGTGAAAGTGAGTGTGCTCTCTGGGGAAGGCGAAGGAGCAAGGGGCAGTGTAGACGCCGTGCCCTTTGTCCCCACCGCAGGAGTGAAGCTGCTGGGGCTGCAGGAGAAGAGTTCCAGGTGCTTGTACTCTGCACAGACCAAAGGCTGCGGCATGAGTGCCCTGTTCCTAGCCAGGAGACCAGTGTAGCTGCGGCCCACCCTCTAAGCACTCACATCCTTCCTGACGGCCACCAGAGTTGTGGCAGTCCCTGCCGGCCCCCTTCCGAGTCACCTGCACAGGTCAGCACCAGGGGTCAAAGACAGATACTCATCGGACCTGAACAGAGCCAGTCCCTGTTGAACCACGACCAGTCTCAGCCCTGCAGAGTCAGTCTGTCCGTTTGCATCTGGGCCAGCCCTCCTCCGGTGGGGGAAGACAGAGACCAGTGAGGTCAGCATATCTGGTGTTACCACAGGTCACTGCCTTTGTAAGTCTTTCTGGTCGCTCTGGCCAGGGGCTGATGATGGAGGTTCCTAGGGGAAAGCATGGATGGGGCTAGCACCCGCCTCTCTTCCCAGGCCCTCTGCCTGGCCTGCACTTCTGGACCAGGATCAGCCTTCTAATTATTTGTCAAGAGGATTAAGACTTGGAGCTATTCCCCCCTGAGGCCAAGACAAATCATTTCTTTCCACTGCTATAAAGAGGAACTATCTTAGGGTGGCCCTCCTCAGAACTGGGTGAGCATGAGCCTTTCCAAAAACTTTTCTTAAAAACAAAACATTATTTTGTAAATGGGGGATATTTTTGTGACAATGGCTCTGGCTAAGCCAACAAGCACTGTCCTGGGGTCAGAGTTCATCCTGTCCATCCCCCTCACCCAGGGTCTCCAGTCATCTTCCTGTGTTCCCTTCCTGCTGCTCACCCCAGCACCCCACCCTCAGTGGCAGAGTGGATGCTGGCAGAACTGAGCTGGCTGCGGGGAAGGACATGGGCTGTGTGGGCGGCAAGCACAACAGGTCCACATTTTTACTTTCATGTTCCTTGAAAGAAGTTCCCTGTAAAATGTACTCAGCATGTGCAATAATAAAGACTTGGCCATGGTAACTGTTGTGTACCCGAAGAAGCCGCCTCTGGCCCCTGACTCACTGCCCAGCAAACAGGAGGACGTCGTGCTGAAGCGTGGCCTCTGGCCTCAGACAACGTGGGTCCACTGCCAGGCCCTGCTGCTCCCGAGCAGATGCCTTGGCCTCTCTAAGCTTGACCGGCTGTTGGTAAAGCAGGGGCGGTAACAGCGCCATCACGGAGGGCTGCTGGGAGGACTACAGGCAACAGAAATCAGCAAGGCAGCCGACCCTGCTGCATGGCTACTCCTCAAGAAAGGTCAGCCGTCATCCCGAGACCCCTCCATCATTACTGGTCTTTCCTACCAGGCTCTGGGCTCCAGCAGATACCACATCTTTCTCATCTTTATATGCCCAGTGCCTCACCTAACGTCACTCAACAAATCATCGTTGGATAACAGAAGGAAGTTGAGTCACAAGGACTCACTGAGGCCTGGAAGGCTGTAGGGTCCCCAGGACCAAGAACCGAGGCAGCCAAGTTGCAGAGCACCCTATGGAAACTCCCCTCTTCCCAGTCCCGCTGCCCACGTGAGTCTCCCCGGCCCTGGCCTCTGGCTCCTGGCCCTCAGGGGAGTCCTTTGTGATGGGGAAGGGTGGTGGCAGGTATGGTGAAGGCACGAAAGAGGGTATTATCTCTTTAAAGGACAGTAATTAGTAATTCCAGCTGATGGCCGTGCTGCGTTGTTTTAATGAAGAGTTCTATTTTTATAGAAAACACATAATTGAGTGGAAAAAGCAGGCTATTCTCTGAGTCACCACGGCCACGCCTCTGGAAAGTCTTAACTCCTCAGCCAGGAGGCCAGAGCCTGCGAACAGTGTGGGCTTTGGTGGGAAGTGGGTCTCTCCCCAGAAAACCGGGCCTGAGTCTGATGACCCAAGTTCAAATCCCAGCTTCCCTTCCTCTAGCCCTGTGACCCCCGAAACAGTCATTTCAGCTTCTCAGAGCTTCAGTTTCATATCTGTAAAATGGGACAGCAGTATCGCTACACCCTCAGGGCTATTAGGAGGAAGCAAGGCACACACAGGGCCTCGCCCTTCCTAAAAGGTCCATCCACATGGGCCCTTCCTCACTACTCACCCAGCCCGTTATGTACGACTGCTCACTTATGCCCTCTCTGCCTCTGTTTCTTCATCTGGAAAATCGGAGTTAACAACAGTTTCTACACCTCCCAGGTTGTAAGGAAACTGAGCGAATGCATGGGAAGCGCTCAGAGCAATGCCTGGCACACAGCCGAGCGCTGGGTGCCTGGGATTCAAGCACAGCAGGGCTGGTCAGCTAATCAGCTGGCTGGGTTTCTAGTCCCATCTTTGCCACTCATCAGCTGTCTGACCGGGAGAGACCAGCAAACTCTCCAGTTAGTTTCTTTACCTTTAGAGGAGGAGGATAAGCAGAGAAGGCAATGGCAACCCACTCCAGTGTTCTTGCCTGGAGAATCCCAGGGACGGGGAAGCCTGGTGGGCTGCCGTCTATGGGGTCGCACAGAATTGGACACGACTGAAGCGACTTAGCAGCAGCAGCAGGAGGAGGGTAAGACCGAAAACTAAACAAATCAAACCAAGACAATGACAAAACAGGGTGAGGGGATGTGAGAGCACTCTGAGGGCTGTAAGAAGCCAACGTCCCCACGTGTTCCCTGCCTCCCTCCCTTCCTTTCCTCCATCCTTCTGAAAGAACAAACAACTCGGACAGTCTGTCCATCAGGCGGTCTACGTATGTGCTGGATGCCCAGCTGTCGGTTCCCTCCAGGGAGGAAGAGGAGACAGAAGACAGGCCATCATCTGTCCGCCGTCCCCAAAGGTGCTTCCACATGCTCAGGGAAGCTCAAGCAACACATCCAAGGCAATCAGGAAAGGAAACAGCAGAGAATCAGATACTCAGGGAGTGGGTCAGCTCTGAGTGCAGGAGCTACAAGGCAAAGTGGAGCCCAAGGGGAGTCCCGGAGGGTGGGCAGAATTTGGAATCAAGGCGAAGGAAGGAGGGTCCCCCCTTGGGGCTGGGCCAGCAGGGACAGCACTGAAGGCCTGGAGGTGGGGCTCCAAGGCCCCACTCCTAGCCCTGGGTCGGGGCAGGGAGAAGGCGAGGAGCGGCCAGAGTGTTGGAGCCGGCCGCTCCCTCACCTCCACTGGGGCTGTAAATCATCTGGCTCTCACCCTGGCCAGGGCAATGCTGAAGGACACGGGTCTCAGAGTCCTCCAAATGCCCTGCCTCTGGGAGAGACTCCACCAGAGCAATTAACTGATTCAGCTCACACATTTGCTCTTCAGGACATTATTTTAAAGCTCTAACAGGAGACCTCCTGAAAGGGAGAAGGACACTTATGGCAACTTTTCTCAGTCCTAAAAACCATTTTTCCTTGGTTCTGGCCGGTTCACACTGATCCTCTTCCTCAGGGGTCCCCAACCTCCAAGATCTAATAACTGATGTTCTGAGGTGAAGCTAACATAATAATAAAGTGCACAATAAATGTAATGTGCTTGCATCATCCTGAAACCATCCCCCTACCCCACCACAACCTGTATAAAAATTGTCTTCCACGAAACTAGCCCCTGGTGCCAAAAAGGCTGGAGACAGCCACTCTACCTCTTAGTGAGTTCATTCAATATGATCTGACTTTGAAGTTTTCAAATCCTTTAAAATCAACAGCCCTGCAAGCGTTCACCTCCAGGAGTTAGCACCTCTGTTTCAAAAGTTCTGCCCCATCTGTGGAACAGCTGCCTACACCCATGGCACCTAAGGCCTAACCTGAGCTGGCTGATGGCTGACCCGGTGGGCCTTCAGGCCTGGCTTCCCTCAACTCCGGGGGACCAGTTCCAGTTACCTTCAGGTGACTCCCCAAAGACACATTCTTTTTTTTTTTTCCCCCACCCCTCTCCAAAGACACATTCTTGATCATGAAAGATATGAACACAAACCACAGAAGCCATTCCATAACCACTTTGGGGTGGAAGAACTTCCAGAAGGACCCTTAATTGGAACAAAAGTTGGCTCCCAGCCCAATGTAAGAAACTAAGAAGCAGACACCTCAGTCTATAATTGCTGCCCAGTGAGATGATCTGGAGATCTGAAGACCACCCATTGCAGAGGGCAGCCCCACTTCATGGGTATCAATGTACCTCCTGGGTCCTCTCCCACCTGCAGAGGCCGGGCCACTCCTGCTCGAAAACCAAGGGCCCAGCCACAGCACCTGCCTCCAGCAAATGTTGACAGCAGTGAGGCTCAGGAAACAAAGAGCTAAAAACCACTTTAAAACAAAATTCCTTCTGGAAAAATCTGCTTTTTCCTTCCTTCCTTCCTTCTTCCCCAAACAAAATAACCAAGGTCATTCTAGTTGGAGTGTGAGCAGAGGGCTGCAGGGAGACGGACGACTTGGTGACTGCAGCGTCACATGCAGTGAGGTCCTAGGAGGCTCCCCAGAGAAACCAGCGCAGGGAAATGCTGAATGTCAGACTGGCTGAGCTGAAGAGGAACTGACCTTTGGGGAAGAGCAACCTGGTGCCAGCGATTACGCCTGGCTTAACACTTCCCTCCACCACATGGCCTTGCAAGTTCACCCCAAGGCTGCTATCCTCATCGGGGCCTCTCCTGTGGCAGCCAAGAATGTTTAATGAACCTGGCGAAGTGATAAACTATGTTTGTGCTCATACCTTTGATTCCAGCCCCTCATTGGCGTGCTGGTATTTTAGGCATCCTTTTGATCCACTCCAAGTCCCTAATAAGAACCACCCAATAAACACAGTGGGTTTAAGTCAAAGACATTAACGGAAGCCCCAGGACTCTGATCCCTTCCGCTTGGTGGAATACACAACTAGAAGTTTATCACATGCAACCTGTAACAAAGGTGAGGCGGGCCAGGTAGAGATCAGAAGGGTGCCCTTGAGGCCTAGTTGGGATTCAGTCACAGTCTGGCCCCAGCTAACGCCTAGTTATCAGCTCAAACATTTTCCAAAACAGCCCAGGTTTCCTGGGGGAGATGCTGTGACTGGTTCCATTTGTTTACAAGTGGCAAGCTGAGCTCTGGCTTGTTGAGAGAGCCATATAGCTCCTGCTCTGGGGAAAGATCCCTAGGGCTCCAGACAACCCTTCCCCCAGGACCTTCCAAGGCCCCCAGGACCTGGGTTGGGCAGAAACTCTCAAGAGGGGTGATAAGAGGGGAGGGGAAGGGCAAACCCAGTTTGCTCCTCTCCTGCGAAGCCCAATAGCCTGGGCTTTCAAAATTGGTCTGGCAGGCTGCCAGGCCTGGGGTGGGAGCAATGACTGACAGGCTGGTTATTGGAAAGCTCCCATCATTAGCCCAGGAATGTTGTTTGGTTACTATGGCGACCTTCCCTACAAGCAGCCTGACTAAAGCACAAGGAATCTGTTACCTAAAACCAGCACCCTGTGGAGCCCATGGCTTCTGGAACAAGCTTATCAGTGGCCTGTTCCCTTGACTCTCCTAGCTGGGCTTCCCAAGCCCAGGAAGGGAGAAGGAAACAGCTAAGACATTGCTGAGCTTGCTGTGGGGACCTCTTGAATTCCAAGGCCCGGCCTGGCTTGGAACTTAGGTCCAAATAGGGAGCCTGCTGCCCCCTTGAGGCCCCCTGCAAACTGGCTAGGAGCAGCCTGGCCAGCACATGTGTCCAGGGCTTAGTGGAAAGCCCTCAGCATTTCAGGAAGCCGCTCGGGTGTCTGGTTCTCGTCATGCCAGGTTCACACTGTCCCTGCAGGGCCGTCAGCCGCTGCCTCATCACGTTTCTGCCTTTTTAAACTCAAGCTCCATTAACTAAAGGTCACCCCACAGCACGGAAATAAAGATCCCCTGTGCTATGTTTATAATCCCTGAATTTGAAGTCAGCTCCACAAAGGCTGGGATTTTCTCCAGGAGTCTTGAGTCCTGGGAATGGTGACCTCCTGGTGGCTGCTAGGGAGCCGGAACACTTCTTCTCAGCTTCCACCGACCCTCATGTGCATGACGCCCTCCCCTGGCCCACCACGTGTGCTGCCCACCTTGAGCCCCATGTCACAGCCTTATGCTGTGGACCATTTCCCCTTCCTCCACTGCTGCCCTTGAACCAGGTTGTAAACTGACTGTGAAATCTTCTTCTGTCTGAATCTCACAATAGACCCTGGAAGCAGAGGGAGGCAGGAGAGATGCCAGTCTTTCAGCAGCTGAGGAGGAGGGGGCATGGGAAGGAGGAGCAAGCTGCTGAGGGAGCATAGCTAAGTAACAGCCAGGAACCTGCTGTGGCTCCCAGGTGGGGACAAGCCAAGAGGAAAGGGTCTATTCCACTCCCCAGCATCCCCCTGTGCCAGGCCTCCTCCACCTGACACGGGCCTGCCAGCCTCTCCTTCGCTCTGCACAAAGGCAGAGCAAGGTCTCAGCCACTGGAACCAGCAAGGCACTGGGTGGCAGGAAGGCCCAGACCCGGTGCCTTTGAGTGACCACAGGACAGACCTTATTGACGATGCTGAGGTCAGGGCATCTACCCCATCATCTGGGGCAGATTTTTTTTGTTGGGCTGCACTGATATTTATTGGATTCGGGGTTTACTTAACTGCCGTGGCAACAGCTGGAGCCACACACAGCTTGTTCCCAATGCAGGGAGCAGCTGGGAGAGCAGGCTACAGTTTCAGCTGAAGGGCAGTGACATTCTTCAGTGATCCCTGACCGTAATGGGCGCAATGACATTTCCTGCTAGTCCATGGGTCTCATCCGTGGGGAAAAGCACTGACTTATTTGCAAAGACCCACGGTCACACCCTAGGTCACTCCACAGTGCTGTGTGGTAGGTGGATATTCCACCCTCATACCCCTCCTCCCTCCCTCCTCACCCCCCCTCCCTTTTTTTTTTTTTTTTGGCTTAAGACAACAGAAATATACTGTCTCACAGTTCTGGAAGCCAGAAGCCCCTTGCATTTTATTCAGTTAGTTTTGCAGCCTTTTAGGGCTGGCCCAGTTCAGAGGGGAGCTCCCCATGGTCATGAATGTGAGGGGTACACAGTGGCTCAGAGATAAAGAGCCTTTTCTCTCCCTGGATGGGCAGGTTCGTGGATGGAAGCACCACGGGGGACGGGATGCTCTGGGCCCCAAACACTCCACAGCAGGCTTCTCTGTGGTGACAGAGGAACACAAGAACCCCAACTGTGCTCTGAGAATGGGACTTTAAAACATTTTCCTTCCTCGGGCTGGGACGTCAGAGGTGTCTCCTCGTGCTTCCAGCCCCTGAGAGCGCCTGAGGCCCCTGTAGTGGCCCTGCGGTGTTTGGATAGAGGGGCTCTGCTCCCACGGCAGAGGCTGCCCCACGCTGAAGGCGCCTGCCTGCAGAAGTGGGGACCCGGCTGACACAGCGGCAGTCACCCGACACGCTGCCCACCAGCACAGTCTCCACCCGGGACTCCCAGTTTTTTGGCTTCTCTTCTCCCGATGCAGGCAGGCAGGCGCAAATGTCACAGTTCAGGTCCAGGTATTCTTGGGGGCCCAGAAGGCCACCCACGGGGCTCCAGGGGAAGTCACCACCCTCACAGCAAGGCCCCACCTGCCCCCCACCTCTCCAAGACACTGTGAGAGACTGAAGAGTTTCCCGGTGAAAGAGTCTGCACCTGAGCGAGGTGAGAGGAAAGAAGTGGGTGGTGGAAAGTACACTTGGGGGGCTAGAAGGAGACGGTTTCGCACTCAGCCCGAGAGCCAGGAGCAAGTGGGAGCGGGTGGCAAGGAGAAAGATGGGCGGTGGCAGGAGACACCTCCCAGGGCGTGGAACAAGACAGTCGAGGTGGGCTTCTGCCTCACACACGGTAAGTTTCAAGCCGACTTCAAAGAGTGACGCTGGCCTCCCCACATCAGGCCAGGGAGGGGATTCTGCCAGCAGAGAGCATTCAGCCCAGGAGTTAGGAAGAGACACACGGGCGGTCAGATGGCCGACACTGGCATGGGAAGCTCCTGCATTGGATCAGGGGGCCCAAGGGAGCAGAGTGTGCAGCCCCTTCTGTGGCTTCCACAGGACAGCTCTGCGCCCATCTGCTCCGTCTCCATCTATTAATACATGGAAGATTTCACTCGGATAAAGGACAACGTCTGACGCCTGGCCCAGCCTCTGGTTTCTTCTGAGACACACACGCTGAGCCAGGGGCTAGATGAGGATTCTAACCCTTTTACTGTTCTAACCCTTCCACCGAAGCCTAACTGACAATAAAACACACAGAGCCACCCTCGTACACACACATATGCACACACACGGCTGGCAGCAGACCCATGGGTCTGACCCTGCCAGATAGTCTTGAGCTTGGGAAAAAGCCAGGTTAGCTGGTACTAGAAGAGGAAGATCTTTGTCCTTCCTCTATTTTTATAAAAGTAAAAAATAAACTTCTAAACAGTAGGTCTTGCTGTACTGTATTTGGGATTAGGTAACTACGCCTTGTCCACACACATGATTCTATCTACGTGGTGTATGCCCTAGGCAACTTGCCTTTTAAAGTGAACTAATTTCAATTTTAATAATCTCTCAAATATAGAAGGGGGGCCAAGAGCCAGGGCTGTCTTGTGAACACAAAGGACAGGCTATGTGGAGCTGGCCTCGCACCATCTCGTCTCACACCTGCCCAGGGGCAGCTGGGACCCACCAGTGGAGCTGGACTCCACTGATCCTAGTCCAGACTAGCACCCCCACCCCGCCCACAGCATCATGACTCCTGACTCCGCCGTCCTGGCCCAGGTGGGTCCCAGCTTCCCCTGGTCAGGTGTGAGCTGAGATGGTGCAAGGCCAGCTCCACATAGCCCGCTCTTTGTGTTCCTAAGACTTGGTGAGGAGGAAGTCACACCCAGCAAAGTCCATGGGCAAAGCCACAGTGGCATCTTCTGAAGGAGGCCCAAGGCACAGGAAAGCCTGAGCCCCTGATGCAAAGGGTCAGTCCTGCCCCTGCTGGACTAAAGGTAAACAGAGACAAGTGCTTGGACTCTCCACGTGGAGGGACTCTCCCTGGGCCAGGCCGCCTGCAGCTCCCCTCGATCATTAATCTCGGCTGTGGCACCCACCAATTTCCCTAATTCTTTGTGAAGCTGTTTTCACTGCCAGCGTGAGTCACCTCTCAGGGCACCAGGACCACGCTCCTTTCTGCTGTCTGAAGATAACAGCCTTGGCCGTTTCTAAACGGTTCTCTTTCAAATCCCAAGGTAGAGCACAGTGGGAGTGGGGGTGCTCAGGGCCCCTCATTCTGGGATCATGGGATTCAGAGGAACAGGGTTTATTAGCACCCTATGTCACCTGTCCCAGGGAAGGAGGGCAGAAATCAAAAGATGACCTCCCCCTCATTTCCTCCCACAGGGCAATGCACCCTCCTGCCTCAGCCAGCCAGTGAGGCTCTTGTTCCCCAGGGTCCTGGTTGGATGGCAGTAGGTCCCCTGTGTATAGGTGGGGGCAAGAGGGTCCAGTCCTGCCCGACCCACCACCAATGGGGCCACGTGCAGCATGAACCCTGCTCCCTAGAGACAGGCATCTGGGCGATGTGACAAGCAGGAGCTGCAGAGGAGCTGAGAATAGAGGGAAAGGCCAGGACCACTCTGTGGGGATATAAATCTTCACCCCGACTGCCTGTGGCATTCTTGGAGGTAGGGGCCAACTCACATGGCCTCTATCGGCCCAGCCACTGTTAGAAACCATCCTTGGCTGGCTATGCCAGGGTTATGGTTAAGTAGGGTTATGATTAAGTCACACAAGTTAGAATCCCCATGATGCTCAAATGTAGAGTACAGGGAGGGATGGAAGCAGCTCAGGCATGTTATCTTAGAGCACAGTCTCCTTGGTGATCCACACAGCCCCCCCCCCGGAGCCTGCAGTTATCACCAAGAGCTTCCCCCTCCACACACGGTGCCTTCTGGCACCAAACAGAATGCCAGAGCCAGGCTCCGAGCCCACAGGTCCTCGGCCCACCTTGACTCTCAGTGTGTGCACAACCAGCCTCCCAGCCCAGCAGCGCCCACGGGCAACTCACTTGAAGTTCTCAGGGTACTCCGTGATGGCCATGTTGATAACGTCCAGGGCGTGCTGGTAGTGTTTCTGGGCGGAGAAGAGGAGTGCCAGCAGATGGAGGGCATTGGCGTCGTCCTTGCACACTTTCAGGGCCTCCTGCAGCTGCTCCATGGCGCTGGAGATCTGCCGGAGAAAACTGCCAGCTTAGCGACCTTCCCCAAGGCCCATACTGCTCCCCAGACTCAGGGGCCAGGTGCCAGCCCACGAGGCGCAGCAGACCCAAGTGAAACCCCAGGCCCTGTGGGGCAGGCAGGGGCTCTGATGAGAAAACACACGCTCGAACACCATGTAAGTGTCTAGCTGTTCCAAGTCAGTGCTGTCCCCACAGAAGAGAAAAGAGGGGCAGGTCCACAATGGACCATGAAGGACTGGTCAGGAAGCCCCAACCAAACTGGAAGAGGAGGGGCTGTGAGAGGCCACTCAGACCACTGGCTACAGATCTCTCCTCTGAACCTGTTCTCGCAGTGATTGGGGCTGACAGATACATGTTGCCTCCTACTCAGGGGCTCACAGTGGCAAGAGCTTAGGCCTGGGGTCAGACAGGATGTGAATTCCAACTCTGCCACTTCCCAGCTGGTGCCAGGGCAGGGGACTTGGCTTCTCTGAGCCGCCGTTCTTACGTTGCAAAATGAGGATAACAGTCCTACCTACAACACTGGCTGAGAGGGCCGAGACAACGTAGGAAAAACGTCCAGCTGGGCATGGAACATGTTTGAAAATGCGCATTTCCCTCTTCAAGCCCCCAAAGCCCAGGCAGCTAATGAACAGGTTAAGAGCCTTCCTTCCAGTCCAGAGAGACATGTTCACTCAGGCACTCAGGCTTAACGGTTGTCAGCTCTTTGAGACACTACCCACACCAGAGCCTCATCCTCCCAGGAACCTCAGTGTCTTTTTCCAAAAGTCTTGCTCTTGACCAAACCTCAGACCTACATCTCCAATGCTCCTGGAGGGGTCTACAGTACACAGGTCAGCTGGGGGCTCTGGCCCCTGGCATGCCTGACCCCTGCCTGGTCTCCACCTGGTCTCTGCACTACTGCCAGGCCCAGAGTTCTCGAATGGGGACTTCCTTCTGTGGAAAGGTCATGGAAAGTAAAGGAGGAAGCTAAGGTCACTGTGACCGCTGGCTCAGCTTGCCCATGCCCCCCACCCCAAGGCTGCTCCAGCAGCATGATCCTGCGGGATCCTGACACCCAGCCCTCACTGTTTGAGCAGCCAGACATGCTTTGGGCAGGATGGCCCAAGGGCCTCATAGACCCAGGCAGGCAGGACTAGCTTAGAGTCCATTTGGAGACCCTCAACCCCCTGAGGTTACCAAGATCTGGGGACCCCAAGGACACGGGGTACCAGGCTCCACTGGCCTGGCCTAGCCATCTCTCCCGGAGGACAGACGCCATTCAGCAGAGGTGACTGAATAATTAAAGATACTAAAAAATGCATCACGGAAGGTTTATCAGGAACTGGACGGGCAAGGGAAGTACTGGTTCTCCAACTGAGGCTAAAAATAAACTGGTCTCAGATATCTTTGAGTCCACGCTCCAGGGAGCACCAGAGCGGACTGATGTTTCTGGAGACAGTGGTGGAGAGGTAGCGAGTGTCTGCTCTAGGACCTGGGAGTTGGGAAGCGGGGGCAAGTGGCATGGGGCGGGGGGGCTGGAAAGACAGCTCCCTGAAGAGAAGACCAGGGGCCAGAAGTTGACACCGACCTGTAAAACCAACCACCACGCTGGTGGACAAGGCTCCAAGTGCCCGCTTCCAAATGGAACAGGGGAACAGGATACTTAAGAGCCACACGGGGCTGCTTTAACTAGGTCAGAGTGGGCCCTGAAGCTGAACTGTGCAGGCGCGGCCAGCTCCCAGCTCCTGAGCTCAGCAGAGCCGCAGCGCCTCAGGTGTCAGACAGGGCCAACGGCACCCTCCTCATCAGCTGCAGGGCTGGCCCGCGCCCATGGAACACGGCAGCACTCTGGTCAGCCGGGCTGCCCATCGCCCAACCGCGAGCAGCCACCACCCAGAGGGCTCTGCGGACTCCCCTCTGCCAGGCTAGCGCCCAGCCCCGGTCCCGCTGGCTTGTCTGCGGTCCCTGAGTGGCCCAGTGTCCACACTCACCAGACCGAGGCCACCGAGAGGCCCTGCTTCACACACAGCACCAGCCTGAGGGGCCCATGTGAGAGCAGAGACTCTGAGGGGCCTGGGGGGATGGGAACCTCCACTTTTTTCTGAGAGGCAACAGCTGGGTGGGTGACTGCCTGACCTCACTCAGTCCCCGCACAGACCTTTCGGCACCAACAGCTCAGCTCAGAGAAGGAAGGCAGGTTGGCCTGGAGGGGTCTTGGGGATCGAGGTGGTCGGCGGATAGGAGGCCCCAGAGGCCGAGCCTGGCGGCGGCATCCACACAGTCAGGGGAAGCTCTGTGTCACACAAGCAGCTCCACATGACAGTCTCTCTGCTCCCCTAGGCCCCTAGGGAAAGCTCAGTGGAAGGGGAGGACACAGATGTTCACTGAGGTCTCCTGTCAACTTCTCAGGAGACGAACGTGCTGCAGGGGGAGTGAGGGCAGAGAACAAGCCCTCCCTGTGTGCCCACCAGAGGTCAGGGGCTTTACCACAGTAACTGACTTAATCCTTGCCTGGGCCCTTTGAGGCGGAGTATGAAGGCACTTACATAACAGATAAGGAATAGAGGCTCAGAGAGGTCAAGTCACTTGCAAAGGGTCGCACAGCTGGTAAAAGCAGCGGGGCCAGGAGATCAGCACCCCCAGAGACCTGGGTGTTAGGAACTGTGAGGACTCACCTGGCGGACGAGGGCCAGCTGCAGGGAGACATAGAGGATGACCTGGGGGTCGCCGGGCGCCAGCTGTTGGGCTCTGTATCGGGAAGGGGAGCAGTGAATCAGCCATCAAGAGTCGACAACCAGCGTGATGAGGGCCTCCAGTATGCCAGCCCTGTGCTGGGCGCTTTTAGCAGGGCCAAATGCTGGAGATTTTGCCCAGCCCCACCTTGGAGGGTGCCCCATGGGAGATGACGGCTGGGGCGGAAAGCCTAGGGGCAGCCCAGGCTGGGGCGGTGTGTGCCGAGAGGGCTGGCTCTGGCTGAGGTGGGGGACACCTGGGAGAGCGGGACTAGGGGGTGAGGGAAGCCCTTCTCCTCTGGGCAGCTGTTGGCCTGGCTGGGGCCTGTACAGGGCCTGCAGCCTGCCCTCTCCACGTGGGACAGTGAAGACTCCAGAGGATGGAGGGGCTGGATGGCCTCTCTGGGCTGGAAGCCTTGGCAGTGAAGAGCCGGTTGGGGAAAGAAGGAACTATCCCTTGATCCTGGAGCTCAGAGGGAGTTGGCCAGGATGGGACTCTCCTTCCTCCCTGGGTTTAAGAACAACCTGCCCCAGAGGGGAGTTGGATGTTCCTAGGAAGCTGGCACAAGGAGACTGGGGCAGGCCCCAACCCAGCGTCTGCCATCTGTGCTCAGAGGGAGCAGGGCTCAGAGGGAAGAGCCCTACAACGGCCAGAGGAAGGAGGGAGAGGAATGCTCAGGAAGGGCCAGGCTGTGGTGGAGAGGAACTCACAGGAGGGGCCTGGGCTAAGGGCCTCTCCCCACCCCCAAACCTAACGCTCCCTCCCAGACTCTGGGCTCCCAGGAAAGCTCTCTGAGGGCTGGGGGAGGGAGCCTCACAGCTCTCAGGCTGGGGAGGGGCTGGGAGGAGGCAAATCCCCTTTTTGAGCCCCTGCTACTTGTAGATTACTGTGCAAAGTGCTTTCCTGCTTTATCTCATGTCCCCTGAACTCAGAAGCAGGAGAGTGGAGCCTGGGGGCAGCTCCCCCAGTACAGAAATGCTCAACCAACCACCCAACCCCAAAGGCCTGTCCCCGATTCCTGTGTGAACTCTCGGAGCCTCAGTTTGCTGGTCAAGAAAATGGAGACAGAAACCTCCGCTCTGTCACACCAGAGGGTCCCCAGAGAGAGCATGAGAAGCCACCTCATGCAACGCTGCCCTCCAGCGTCCTCACCTCTCCAGCATCTGCAGTGCTTTCCGGTGCAGTTCATCTTGCTTGGATTTCAGAGTCGCTGCAGGAGACAGGACAGAGACAGAGCCGTGAGGGGCTGCTGGAGGGGGGCCAACCCAGCCCTGCCCCACCCGGGGCATGGAGCTCTGCGGGGAGAGGCCCCACCGGGACCCTGTCTGTCAAATGCTCCGGACTGGTGCCCTGGTTACCAGGGGAAGGGGTGCAGGTGTCCCCCTGGCCCCAGCCTCCTGGCATGCACACTCCTTGGTACAACAGGTCCTTCTTACCCCTTTGCCTTCCTTGCCGCATGGGCCACCTTGATCCTTCCAAAGGCCCAAGCTTCTGGAGAAAAGTTACACCTCTCTCCTGGCATGTGCCTCCCTAGGCTTCCTTACTCATGAGGCTTCTTCTTTTCTAATCATTTTAACAAATTTCAAGTGGACAACTCACTGGCATTAAGTACATTCACCGTGTCTTACAACCATCACCATCATCCATCCCCAGAATGTCTTATCATCCCTAACATTGTCTGCACCCACTGGACACGACCTCCTCTTCTGCAGGTCCACCAGAACCCTCTATTGCACTTTGACCATGAGGCTTCTTGCTTTAACCCAAACCAGACACCTCCCTGGTAAATTAAATCAGCTTTAAGTGCAGTAGGATAGGCATTTGAGGCCTCAGCTACACACTGAACCCCCTGAGAAGCTTTAAAATGACGGTCACAGGCTCCAGCCAGACTAGGTCAGGATGCCGCTGGCAGCACCAGGCATGGATAGATGTCAGGGATCCCAAGCTCATAGAGCAGCCCTGCTTCTAGAGAATTAAAGGCACATGGAGGGTCTTTGGGCTCTGACCAAGGGACTGATGACTCCCTCACTTGACCAGTGTGTGGGGACCCCAGGGTTCCCTATCAGAGCCTCACTGACACCTCGAAGTGACCACTGTCACTCAAGAACAAAGAGCTGGCACTGTACCAGGATCTTACCCTTCCTCCTCCCTTCCTTGTGCAAGTACCAGTTGTTCCTGCCTCTCGCTGTGTGGGCATCTGAAGCCCGCTTCCAGGATGCCGCTTCTGGCATTAGGGGAGTGCGGGGGGCTGATGACTATTCTGGGTTTGGCCTGGGTGGGGACCTATCACTCCCTTTCCCTCAGGCTGCAAGGATATAGAAGCAGGTGGAGCTGGTAGGGTTGGAGCAGGAATGCAGGCTCCAGGTGGCAGGAGGGGAACCTAGGCACCAAGCTCAAGTCAAGTATTTAGTAAATGCTTGCTGTATATGCAGCTCTGTGCCATGCATTGGGGGGATTTAAAAGACCCCAAAAGATGGCAGAGGTGCTGCAAGTAAAGGTGGACCAGAACGAACACACTGTGGGCTCAGGGCTGGTGGCACAAATGCCACAGGATTTCCAGGGGCAGAGATCAGATGGGGCTGGGCCTTGAAAGGAGAAAGAATCGGGTTCATGAAGAGGGCATATCTGAGGCTGGCGAAGTTGCAGCAATAGCAGAAATGAACTGGGGGGGGGTGTGTGTGCGCACACACTCGTGCACATCAGTGTGTGTGTCTGTCTGCACATGTGTGTGTTTTTATGTACGTGTGCACACCTATCCTAGAAGAGTCAATGGAGGTGTGTTGTGGAGTGGACACTGATGGGACAAAAGGCCTGGGAGGCCATTAGGAGGCCGGAGTCAGCCCGAGCAGAGGTTCCCGGGTCCCGACACTCACCGTCGGTGGCCTGCAGGCTGTAGGTGAGACCCAGTGCCAGGTAGCCCTTGGAGAGGAAGTCCCCGGCTTCTTCCCCAAGGTGGATCACCATCATGGCAAAGCGCTCTGCCTCCTCCAGCTGCAAAGAAGAGGCAAAGGTCACTGGGGAGGGCAGCTATTCAGAGGCACCCAGCTTGGAACTGCAATTCCTCACACCTGACCAGAGAGGCCCAGGTGCTTCTCAGAGGCCACCCAGCCACTGAATGGAAAGATAGGTGTTTCCTCCACCTGCGACAACCTGGACCTTTTCCCCCATCCAGGGGCCTGTGTTCCAGGTCATGGGATGCTACCTTTCACAGGGAAAGTCTGCCTTGCTCCAGAGACCGCAGCTCCCCACAGCTGCTCTGAGAGCCTGGACTGTCTGTGGCAGCCTCTTTCCTCACGTGGCCCCCATGTCTGTCCCTGCCCTGCTCATCAGCAGAGACAGGAGGGCTGGGAGCAGGCGGTGGTAGGGGGGGGCAGGCAGGGCTCAGGGACCAGGCCCTGGGATAGCCCACCCTGCTGAGCAGGCAGGCCTCCACGCCTTCTCCGGCTGTGAGCTCGCTACCCGACACCAGGCGCTCTAACTTTTCAGGGGAAAAAGGCCTGGGGTTGTTTTTGTCCTGGGAGCAGGAGGGACTGTTCCCGTTGGAAAGGGACCAATTGGCGCAGGTCACATGTACACACATCACACACCACATGTGATACGGACAGAGGGGCAGACAAGGTGGCCCTCACGAGCCCTCTGGGGCACCCACAGAGCAGGCAGGCCAGCTGCAAGGCCAGGGACAGCTGGGGGCCTCTGGTGGGCCCACTCGCAGGCTGCCCAGAGGCCCCCTCCTTTCACCCATCCCTGGCATGTCATCTGCCCACATGGCTGGGATAGCAGTGTCACTAAGAATGACTGGTACCACCCTCAGCAAGGAGATTCATACCCACAGCCCCACTGCCTCTCAGAGGTCAGGGTGCCTTGTGGGGGCTCCCCTCCACCACTCAGAGGGGCCCACAAAGTTAAGCCGGGTTCTGACACCCCAGCCAGTGTGCCTGTCCCTGCCCAGGTCCACCCTACTCGGCAAGAGAGGGACAGCTCTGTGCATCTTGCCATCTGACTGCAGGCCACAGCTGGGGGCACTGGGAGGCTCTCCTTCCCTGGAGTTTTAGGGGAGCCTGAGAGAGAGGCCATTAACTGTGGAGAGGCAAGCTGGGCTGAGTCCACCTTGAGGGCACAGCTGTGGGGAGCTAGGTGCAAGAGAAGGCTGACGGAGCAGAGAACCCACGGAACAGAGGAGTTAAAAACTTCCTAAGAGAGATAGAGTGGGTAAGCTGAGAGCCCAGAGAGCGATGGGGGGCTGGCTCCTAGTAGCCTGGCCGTGAGCCCTGACAGACGCTGACAAGGGCAGCTCTCCGTGCCCCATATGGTCGAGCTCAAGCCACTGACCTGGGCAGTGGACTGCCTCCAGGTTGGCAGACTGGTCACTGAAAGGACATGGAAGCTGAGAGCTGGGCCTATAACATCCTCAGGCCTGAGGTCTCGGGGTTCAGGGGAGGCAGGCAGCTTAGGAAACATCACGGCTGCCTGCTGCCCAGTCTCGACTGCTGGGAGGACTGACGATAGTGGATGCAGAGATCTGTCTCCTGGAGCATGTGGCCCAGCAGGATGCAGGAGAGCTGCGGGGCCTGAAGGGAGAGCCAGGCTGAGCACCGGGCAAGCCCCCCAACATCCCCGGAGAAGGGAATGGCAACCCACTCCAGTCTTCTTGCCTGGAGAATTCCACTGACAGAGGAGCCTGGTGGGCTACAGTCCATGGGGTTGCAAAGAGTCAGATGACTGAGCAACTATCACTCACTCAAGCCCCCCCGACACAGGCTTGGCCCCTGATAGATATGGGACCTCAAGCAAGTCACCTCCTCTTCTTTCTGTGCCCCAACGGTCCTCATCTGCAAAATGAGGAGCTAGCACCAACCCCTCTCCAACTCTTAACCGCTGCTCCCTACAAATCTCCTCGGGGACTCTATGCTGGGCTTGGCTGGGGAGGTGCAATGTCACAGGCACAGGATGTTTGTTTGAAACACACAAGGAATCTCTAACGAGGGAGGACCCCATGGGGCAGGGTGGCTCTTAATTAAGGCTCCATTGTGCGGTGCTGGCCTGGGGCCATGGAAAATCCAAGAGGGGGAAACAGCCTGGCTGGGGTTGTCCTAGGAGGCCTCGTGGCAGAGGGGACAGAAAGCACCAAGGGAAGGGTTAAGTGAGCAAACAGCATCTTGCCTCCTCTTAAATATGCCCGATGCTGGTGCGGTTTGTCCCCTACTCTGTCCTCAGGCATCACTATGCCCCATTCAAATGGGAGCGAGCTTTTTTATAAATCACCAAGTGAAAGTGAAAGTCGCTTAATTGTGTCCAACTCTCTGCGATCCCACAGACTATACAGTCCATGGAATTCTCCAGGCCAGAATACTGGAGTGGGTAGCCTTCCCATCTCCAGGGGATCTTCCCAACCCAGGGATCGAACCCAGGTCTCCTGCATACAAATTATAAACAGAACTCGGAAACCTCCTGCACTCCGTGTATATACACTCTTCTCATGGCCATGTCCTTCTCCTAGGCAAATGCCAACTTCTATCTCCTGCAACCCACGCAGAGAGGGTGCCAGCAATGAAAGTCAGCAATTACTGGCATACAGGGAAAAGTTACTCTGCAATTCATGTATATCACATTCTGGATTAACAGGGCTCACCAGCCTTTAGTTTCAAAAAGTGACAACATACATCCTTAGTTTTCCAACTTGTGGTCCACTCTGACTCCAGGTTAGTAGCCATCCTTGGCCAGTACTTGCCAGCCTTGCCCACATAGTTTAAAATGGTCTCTGAGCATGGTGTCAGCATTTGTCTCAAATCAAACCCACAAGGCTTCAGTGTACCACTTTCTCACGTGGCCGACAGCACTTTTGATCTCTATTACCTACCACAAAAGTTTTTTGCATGTGGAGTCAAAGCGATGATTATGAATGAAGAGAAATACTAGTGATTTTATTAAATATGATAATATACAGTATTAATATATTTATTCATGGGTACTTTAACTAGCCAAAGGGGAAAATGCTGTCGTATTTAAAATCAACAAAATCCCCAAAATAGATGTATTTTAAATATAAAATAAAATACATAATGCACAATTTCCCTTCATCTAAGACAGGAGTGGGAATCCTAAAACCCTTGAGAATATGGTTGTCCCGCCTTTGTCTTTAACTGTGATGAAGTGAAGTGAAAGTGAAACTCGCTTAGTGGTGTCCGACTCTTTGTGACCCCATGGACTATACAGTCTGTGGAATTCTCCAAGCCAGAATACTGGAGTGGGTAGCCTTTCCCTTCTCCAGCAGATCTTCCTGACCCAGGAATTGAACCAAGGTCTCCTGCATTACAGGCAGATTCTTTACCAACAGGGAAACCCTTAAGTGTGATAAACCCACCCAAATCCAGAATCACTCCATGCCCCTGAGTAAGTTTTCCATGCAAAGATCAGGACAGCCTAGCAGTTAAGAACACAAGCATTAGGGCCAGGCTTCCTGAACTCAAATCCTGGCTTGGCTATTTACTGTGTGACCTTAGGCAAGTTGCTGCACTCTGCTATGACCCATTTCCTTCTTCTGTAACATGGGGATAACAGGTTTAGGTCTCAGGATTGTGGGGAGGACTGAAGGATGAAATAACGACACAACAAATGCTCAGAGCAATGCTTGAAGAAACCTAAACCACTACTATTAGCTATGATATTAGATCTAGAATTAGCTTAATTTTCCAGTATTCTTTTAAGTCCAGAATTTTTTTAAGTGGCAGGTGCCATCTGGGTAGAGTCTGTGTCCCCTACAGCTACATGGACTCACTGACAAGTTAGGAAGTGGCATCAAAGACCTTCCTGGAACCCAGAGGGGGGACACCACAATCTGCCTTCTGTCTCTGGCGTGACCCTTAATCACAGAAAAGGAGTGACTCTACACAAGGACAACAGGGTCTCCTTGCAGTCAGCTGGGCCAGGTCGGTCCACCTCTCTGACCCCTCCCCCACCCACGGTCTGCAACACACATACATGTAACCACCCACCTAGCCATGTCACAGTACTCACCTCCACTGTGGGTAATACACTCAGATATTTTCTGTGCTATTCCCTACCTGTTCCTTTTATAAAAGTGTTCTATTTCATAACCCAGTAGTAGGTCTCGATCAATGACGTGAAAAGCAAATTGCTGACTGAGCCGCCCAGAGCCTGCCCATGTACAACCACCCAGCCATCTGATACCTCACCTGCCCTTCCCAAACCCCACATGCTTCCTCCTGTGGCCTCCACAGTGAGCAGCTAATGGCTCTAGAGTTGCGGCCCCTGCTTCAGTAAGATCTGCTCAGGTAACAGCACTGTGCCCTCCTTGCTCATCAAAATACTTCTAGGGTGAGGGGTTTCCAAAGCTTTCAACCATTCTCCTGCACTGCTTTAAAAAAAAATTGTTTTTGGCTACATGGGGTCTTTGTTGCTTCAAGAGGGCTTCTCATTGTGGTGGCTTCTCTTGTGGAACACAGGCTCTAGAGCACTGTCTCAATAGCTGTGCGCATGGGCTTATCTGCTCTGTGGCACGTGGGATCTTCCCAGACCAGGGATCAAACTCCTGTCCCCTGCATTGGCAGCCAGATTCTTAACCACTAGACCACCAGGGAAGTCCCACTGCACTGCTTTTTAACACCTCTTTTAGCTGTAACTCTGCCACGAAACCCAGGAGGCGATCCCCCCCCCCCGCATCCTCCCTTGCAATTCCAGAGCAGCTGGGTGCCCACTGGAGCGTCACAGCACGGTGGCCAGCTGACAGAAGGGTTTTTCACAGCTGAGGTTCAGAGGTGCAGGGCACTTAGGAGACCCATCTGAGCTCACCCCGCTAGTAAGTGGGAGAACATTTTCTAAGTTTTCAACTCAGGTCTTCTGAGTCTATATCTAGGTCTTTCAGAGTGGCTCAATCATGCCTGCCTTCTGTGGGTCTTCATTTTTCTCCTCTGTGACCCTTTGGGGAAAAGGATGTAAGGAAGGATGCAGCATTTTGATCCTTTGCTTTCGCTGTCTGTAAGTAAGGAAAGTGTTTCCGTGCTTTTCCAAGTTCCTGCCTATCTCCAGTTCTCCTAATTCAGTCAGGCTCCCGGCTTGTACACTCCGCTCCTGCTCAGGCTGCCTGGCTCGTCTCGCAGGCGCCAAACTGGTTGTACCCCTTCCTCCTGCCCAGGGAACCAGAGAAAGGTCATTTCTGAGCCCGCAAAGCTCTGCTTAAACAGCACCTCCGGTTTGTCGTTAGTCGCTTCCCACAGGGCCCAGGACCTGTTGTCATCTGCTCTCCCCCAAAACACATTTTTTCTTCCTGGAAGGAACAGGTACTCTTCCTCATCTCCACAAACTCCAGGCAGGACAGCTGGCATTGGAGTCCACTTCTGGACTCCAAAACACTTAATCCATCTTCCTGGCCCTCCTACCCCTAAATCTCAAAAAACAAAGGCAAAAGCACAAAGGCGAGGCTGCTAGTTTGAAGGGGCCATCACAGGGATGGTTACCGTTGACCAGGCACCTCGCACGTGCTGAGCAGGGACACCGTTCAGCTCTGGGGGTCACAGCCACCCTGTAAGGGTAGATGCAACTATCTCCAGGTTACTGACAAGGCACCGGGTGGGTAAACTACCTACCCAGAGTCAGCTGGGAGCTACCAAGTGGGAGGCCAGGGATCCGAACCCTATCCTCTCAGCCTCCAAAGCCTGCACTCTTTCCACTCACTACCCCATCCACCCCCTTAGGGGAAGAGGCTGAGCCTTTTTAAAAAAACAAGCATGGCTTGCTTTTCCATTCCACAACCTCCTCTCCGTCCATGTGTGACACGCACACACACACCCATCCCCCAGCCACCTAGAAAGGTTTTAATCTTTTTAATTAAATGACTCTGAACTAATTTTGTTTGCAGGGATAGGAAAAAATATTTACAGTTCCTCTTTCTCCTGCCTCAAATAACTGGCCGGGGACCCCGGCAAGACACTGCCACGTTGAGGCAGGAGGCTGCCCCGCTGCTCTCACCAGGTCAGAGCCTGGACACGCACCCTCCTCCACTCAGAATAAATGGTGGGACCAGGGCTCTCAACCCTGGGACATCACAGGTCCCTCTGCACAGGCCCCTCCTCACCCACTCTCACTTGGGCAATCTTGCTCTCAGACCCAGCCCGGAGCATCCCACACTGGCCCTGGGCACAGGGACATTAGCTCCAGGCATAAGCACAGGACACGGGGATGGCAGGCGCTCCACCTCTGGGCACATAGCCACCTAGTCCGCTTCCACCCAGCACAACTCATTTTTCCAAGTCCCAGTTTCAGCCTCCCTTCCTGCAACCTGGGCCAAACTGTCCACCCCCGGATCTCCATCCCCTGCTCATGGGGCTTGGCTGGGCCTGCTGGGGGCTGACGTGAGTCAGAAGAGACACGAAGACAGGAGACGGAGGTGACGTCAGATGCCTTTCAGGATCTGTGCTTGCCACCAGCACCAGCGCCCCTCTGCCTGCCTGTCAGACCCATTCTTCCTGCTCATAGCCTTGAGGACAGAGAGCGTGGGCCGTCCTTCCCCTGGCCTCCTAGGAGAACGGGCTGCCCCTGGCCACCCACAGCCTGCTCTCGGCCCAGCACCAAGCCAGGGAGCAGGGAGGCCCGTGAACCAAATGTAGACTTCCCACACCTGTTCCTCCCGGCCAGCTGGGGCCAAAGTCAATCTATATTTCTGAACACCTACTGTGTGCAGAGTTCTTTGTGGGGGCAAAGGGCTGAGGATATGAGACCCAGTATGTGAAGAAGCTTCCTGTTTAGATGGAAAGGAAAGTACCATACAAGACAGAATTCCTTGCCAAGTAGGATCCATCCAATCAGCACCCAGCATCAACTCTGGGCTGCAGTTTCAAGTAAGAGGAGAGAGAGTTCCTGCCTTCAAGAAACACATGCAACAGGAAATGCAATGTATCATGCTACATGTCCAAGGCAGGTATACATGGGGCTTTGGGGAAGGTAAGAGAACATGAGGTTCTAGAGCAAGGAAGGCTGCCAGGAGCCCACCCCAGCCCTACAGCAGGATCACGCTCTAGCCTGGACCTGACTTAAACCTTAGTTCAAACCAGCCCCCAAACCGAAATATGTTTCTCAGCCGAGGTTAAACGGCTCACTCTCCTCCCTAATTCGGATGTCAAGTCTGAATGCTGAAGTTTCCTTTTGGGCTTTTCTATTTATGTTGTCATTGATTACTTTGCTCCCAACTCATCTGATTTCAATTTGGACTGATTGGATCCTAATTTTATTACCATGTAATCTGAATGCACATAATTACTGTCATTATACTGCTGAGGGAAACAGCTCCTCCGCGTCGGGAAGACCTAAATTTAGGGCTTCCTGGCAAGGGCGGCACTGCCTGGGTGGACCCACAGCCGCCTCAGAGCCTGCAGCTCCTGGGAGCACAGATGCCCTCCCCACCCACCCTTGGCGAGGTGGATATTTGGGCTTCGTCCTAGGGATGCACTTGAGGCCCCTCTCTGGAGCCTTGGGAACACACAGGGCCGTGAGCTAGTGGTCAGCGAGCCCACCCTCTGCATCCTCTGGCTCACACGACCACCCGCCGCTGCTATGCTCAGCCTGGCTCCTCACTCTGCTGGCACTCACACACCACCCAGAGGGGACCCTATCCTCTAGGGTGGAAGATGCCAACAGTCTCCCGAAAAACACTTGGGGGATGGGCAATTTTCCCCGTAACCATGAGGCTGAGGAAAGCAAGCTGTGATGAAAGGGACCACCTCTGAGCCCCATCCAAGGCCCCCTTCTCCTGGAGGCCTCCCTGACCTGTCCAACCCTCTCCTGCCTCTACATCATTTACACCACACGACAGTGAAACTGTTACCCCCTCATCACGCTGCCTCCTCCAAATGCTGACAGCCTATTGCAGATCAGTCTTACGGGACACCATAAAGCCTGGGGCCAAAAGGCATGCTTTCTCCTCCCTGATCTCCCACAGTCGGGTGGGGCCAAGGCAGGGCCATACTCGACGTCATACATGGGGACCCGAGGACCAGATGGAAAGGTCCTGCTCCCCGGCCTCCCACCCCCAATCCGAGGGAGCAGTCCCTGCAGCAGGGCCAGGATGAGGCCCACTGGGTGGCAACGAAGGAGCCCCTCTGAGAGGGTCCTCAGCATCCTTAGCGGGAAGGGTTAGAACGCAAGATCTCCCTCCCCAGAGCTGGAGGGGTTGGAGAGGCTGCTAACTCTGAAGCACCTGCCGGAGGCACCTGGAACCTAGACCCTGCTGCCCTGGAACAAGCTGGGCACCCAACAGCAAGGGCAGGCAGGGGTGTCAGGACATCAGGAAGGGGAGGGACATGTATGGGAGAAGCTCCCCCTTGGGGAGACACTGGGCCAATGAAGGAACTAGGCTCATGGAGCTTCAAGAGAGATGTAGGTGGGGCTGAAAGCCAACACGTGGGAGAGACGCTGCACTGTTCTAGTTGCTGAAGAGGGCGGAAACAGGACGGCCTGGATGTAGGAGGCTGATGTGGGCCTGTGGAAGCCAGGAACGTGGGCAAAGGCGCTCCCAGTGAGAGCAGACAGCTGGGCAGAGGTGCCGCAGCAAGATCCCCCAGGCCGAGAGCAGCAGCCAGGGAGCCAGGGCGAGGGGAGCAGCAGGCGAGGCCTGGCGCTCTGGGTTCCTGGGCCAGGGCTCCTTCCCCACTCCCCCTGCTGACCTCCTAGAGGGAAAGAAGCTGTGGACAGAGGGCGAACGCTGAGCTCATCTTTAGTTCAGTCGCCTCAGCAGAGAGTGCTAAGCAGGCAGCTGAGCACAAGGCAGGGCCTGGGTGCTGGAGTCCCGAGGGAAGGAGGTGGCTGACAGAGGGACCACCCTCCCATCCAGCCCAGGGCTGGTTCTCATGCAGAACGGCGGGCTAGCCCAGGTAACTTCAAGGTCCTGCTCACTTCCCCTAAGCTGGGCAGGTGGGGGGCACCCTGCCTTCCGACTCCACATTTGGCTCCCTGGAGACAGTCAAGGCTGAAGCACAAACCTGACACCATCCTGAGTTGGGGGATGAAGGCTGGAGTTTTCAGAAGCCATTCTCCACTCCCTCACCCCTTCCACACACAGCAAGACGCACCCACCTGCCCCTACCCTCCTGCAGGAAGCTGCCAGGACCTGGACCCTGCCACCGGGATCACTCACCCAATGCAGGGACCCGATGCAGACCTTGGCGGCCATCAGGGGCACGGTGGGGTCCGAGGGCCGCAGCTTCACACACTCCCTCAGCAGTGACACAGCGTAGGATGACTGCAGGAAAAAGGGCGGCAACACGGTCACTCACAGCCCTGGGTTGCAGCAGACTGGGTGTTTCATGCCTTCAGCGGGGGCACCTCCCAAATGGCCAGCCCCTGCCCTGCACCCCTTTCCACCCAAGCCAGGAAGAGGCCCACTGGAAGGGGTCCAGGCGGCGGTGGCAGGCAAGTCCCCCTAGGTCTGTTTCCTCATCTGGAAAATGGAGGCTGTGACCTTTGCCAGAGGTGATGTAACAAGAACTAAGGAGAAAAAAATAGGGAAACTCTTCAAAAGGAATTCACATGTGAACCACAGGAATTTTAGAGGTAGAAGGAAACTCTCTCAAATCTCTGAGTTCAAAACTCTGTTTACAGTGATAAGAAGCGGACAAATTCACATGGGGACTGGCAGGAGCAAAAAGGCTGTCAGAGAAGAAGCAAGAAAGCAGCCACGGAGACGGGGCCACAGACATGCTGAGGATGGCCAAGTGTGGAGGGTCCGCAAAACCCAGCCCACAGGCCAAATGTGGCCCTCTGCCTGCTTCTACAAATAAAGTTTTATTGGAACTCGGGACACCCATTCAGATGAGTATTGCCTACAGCTGCTCTCATGATGCAAAGGCAGAGTGGAATAGTTCCCATGAAGATTGTTTGACCTACAAAGTCAAAAATGTTTACTCTCTGACCCTTTATAGAAAGTCTGCTGACCTCTGTTCTAACTGCTTTATAAATATGAAGTCATTTATTTTTCACAACTCTCTTAGGAGGTAGGTTGCTATTAAAACCGTGTAACTCAGATTAGGACTTGAACCTATGGTCTTTTAACTGAGATCACACACCTGGTCTCAGGACTTAATACAGCTCAGGTTCTTGATGTCTCATCACAGAAAGAATTCAGTGACAGAAACAAAGTGATAGGTAAGAAGTGGATTTATTTAGGGAGAGACACACTTCACAGACAGAGTGTGGGTCAGAAGAGAGAGCGCCCTTGAAATACGGTACGGTTAGTTTTTAACGGGCTGGGTAACTCTATAGGCTAATGAGTGGGAGGAGTATTTCAACTATTTCGTCACATCCTAAAGGCTGTCCCTGCCCCCTTCCCTCCTGTTTCACTCTGTCCCTATTTACAGATGAAGAAACTGAAATGCAGAGAAGTGGTGTGTTTGAAGCCACACTGACTATAAATGGCTGAGCTGGGGTTTGATGAGTTTGACTTTAAGCTTGTAACCACTGCCCTATCCTGCCTACCTTGGCCAGAGAGGAGGCTTCCGTCTCCCTCCTATACACACACGTGCATGCACGCGTGCACGTGTGTGTATCTATAATTCCCACAAGCTGGGCCCTACTGCTGGCCCAGCTCGCCACCATTAGCTGGTGGCTAATCCACCAGCTTCATCCTCCCTGGCTACTCCAGAGGCCCCGTGAGGGACATGGGGACTCTGGAAGGCTCTCTGTCCACAGCACAGCATGGAGACTAGTGGATGCAGACCTGGGGCCCCACTGGTCTGTGTCCACCCTGGACCCCCGCCTTTCTCTACCCGCCTTTCCTTTCCCCGCGGAGAAAGGAGAGCTTTTTTCAGCCCAGACGTGACAGACTTCCTGGGCTCTGGGCTCAGGCTTATTAGGCCAACATCAGGTGTCTCAAACTCGGGTCTGCTCCGTGTCAAGCATGGACTGGGAGTTGTGGGGTCCCTGCTGGATAGGGCAAGAGACCCAGAGAAAGGCTGGATGGAGAGAACCAAGCCCCGCCCCACTGCTCTCTCAGGAAAGAAGAGGGTAAGAGACCAAGAGGGTGTTAGCATACGACCAGCTGGGAGACTGGGGGCCTGCGGGGCAGGAGGGAACTCGGTGTGGGCTGGGGTGAGAGAGGCCAGCGAAGGGCTGGCAGGAGGTGCCAGGCCATCCGCCTCTCCCGAGACCCTCTCCTCTGAAGGCTGCTCCCAGCCCCTCACTGTGGCCCCCTCTGCCCCACCCCACAGCAAGCCTTGCCCTTTCCCTGGGTGCTGACCTCAGCATCCCTGAAACACAGACTTCTCTAACCCTGACCCTCCACGTCCCACCCCACCCAGACCAGGAAACACTGCTATTGAAGGAGCCATCTGAGGACTCCTCAGTCAGAGCTGCAGGCTCTTTTTTTTTTTTTTCTTTCTTTTTTTGTCATGCTGGTTACCTAGCAACGCAGCCGCTGAGGAGACCAAGAGAAGAAGCGACCTAAATCATGCCAGGGAACTCGTCCTCTCTTCCTGCAGGTGGAGGTGCCAGATATACTCATATCCGCCTGGCCTCACCTTCTGCACACAACCGCAGGGACAGAACCTGGATTCCCACCCTAGGCTCGTGGCAAAGGACAAGGTCTGGCCATTCTTCCCAGGGCTGCCTGGGCCAACCCAGCAGGCTGAGCCGGTGTGCAGGGCTCCTGAGGGGTGGGGATGGAGAGCCTGCATCCAGAGCAGTCTCCGGCTGCACTAACCCAGGTGTAGGTGTGACCCAGCCTGTGGGGCCTCACGCACGAGGCACTCACTGATCACTCCAACCTCCTGCCTGTAAGCCCATTCTTGTGTCTACCTTGCTGTTCTGGGAAGGAGCCAGGCCCTGGGTGACATCAGCTCCCCAGATTCTGGGGTGTCCTAGGCTGCATCTGAACCTCTCTGAGCTCTTTTCAGTAAGGGGGTTGAAGACCCTGTAATTCCCAGGTTAGTGTGACACTTTCTCCTGAAATGGGGGCCTTCCAGGAGCACCCCCAGAAATTAAAGCTAACTTCTGAGAGCAGTGCATTCTTCTGAGGAGGGGCCCTCAGCTTTCCTCAGCATCTCAAAGTGGTTCACGGCCCACAGAAGGGTGGAGGCCTAGCCCTGGGCCTCTCCTCCCAGACCATACTCAGACTAGAGGCTCTTTCTCTGTTTCCTCAAGGCATAAAGAAGCTCTCAGATGCCATCGTCAGCTACCTACCCAGGCTCCATACAAGCCCCAGCCCCCCTTTTTCCTCCCCTGGGCCTCAACCCATCTGTTCTGAGCTCCCTCTGACTCTCAACAAGACCCTACTGAACACACAGCCAGGATACATCATGCCATGACCTACAGGATGCTCTGTGAGGTGGCCAAGATGATGAGGGAAGGGGAAGAGGTTGGGAAGAAAATGCTTGGCAAGGTAACAAGAGTGCAGAGAAGGCTCCTGCCTGATTCTTGGCTGTACTTCTCCAGCTCCTTCCCACCTGTCAGAAGAGGCACTTGCTCTTCCCCCTCTCCCCACCAGAACCTGGCAAGCATACCCTCCTTTCAGTGGGGGGGTGGGGGGGGGTGGGGGTGGGAGGGTGCTGGCAAGCCCAGGAGGACCCTCCTTGGAGATGAATGCAGGGCTAGAAGAGCAGGTGGCACAAATGGCTTGGGGGTGGCGGGGGAGGAATTCCCTCAGCCCCACAAATGGGCTCTGGGTGTTTATAGCTCTTGGAACGATCTGTGAGCTCAAGCCTCCTTACTTCCTGCATTCGTAGCATCCTCAGCCCCAACACCCTCAGCACCCAGCTCTGGAAAGGTTTTCCTTTCATGTCACTGCTGAGAATAGAGGCTTATGTAAGTGTGATTCTCATGGGAGGGAAAACCAGTGGGTGCAGGGACAGGGTTGGGGAGAGGGTGGTGGAGGGCAAACACAGCTCCGGAGACCTGGATAAGGTCAGCCCTGCTCCGGGCAGAACTCCTCCTGACCACCCCAGCCACGTCCACCTCACAGAGCTCCCAACACACTTCCTTGGGAGAAGGGGGGTGCTCTGCTCTGCTCTACCCTTCAACCCCACCCTCCTAGGGAAGTTCTGGATTTGCAAGGTCCTTCCTGCTGCTACACTCCCGGATGAGAAGAGATGCAGCCCCCAGTGGAACACCGTTCCCCTCGCTGGGAACCACATTCATGCCTGTCTCAGGCAATCAGACCAGCCAGCTCACAGGCAGAAAAGCTGCAACGCCCCAGGCGTGCACATGTACTCAGAGGAAACCACTGACAGATTCACTCCTACACAGCTGGCCCCATCATAACTCAGAGATAAGACACCATGTTCACACAGGGGTCTGTGGGCAACCCTTTGTGCCCCTCATGCCCTGGAGATTAACATCAGTTGCGGGACAATATTTCTGAATCATTGCCCCACCCTCTGCCAGCCTCCGGGAGGAACGAGTGGACAGTGGCGCCCCCAGCCCCACCTGAGGGGGAGTGTGCAGCCTCCAGCACGCCCTGGGCCTTACCTTCCCACAGGCCACCATGGACAGGGCCACCTGGTACCAGAGGTGAAATTCTCCGAACGCAAACTTCATGGCTCGCTCCAGGCACTGCGAAGAGGGAGTTGGTCAATACTTTCCCTTCAGGGGTCCTCCCTCCCCTGGCCCACCCACACCGTTCCAGGGGAATCACTGCTCAAGCCGCTCCCACTGGAGGCGGCCAGAGCTCATACTTGGTTCCTGTCAGAGAACTCCGGGGGTAGCCTGTCTCTACCACCAGCATGCTGGGCATCCTTGCCCAAGTTTCTCACCCTCTCTGGCCCTCGGTTCCCACCAGTGTATCATGTGAACACCACATAAGGGCGACAGTGAAAAGTGAATGAAATGAGATTTGTGAAAGTGCTTTCAAAATGTAAACACCCAATAAAAATAATAGTTGAAAAAAAAATAACAGTTGACAATTCTTCTCATTATTATGCCTGGCACCGTCCTCAGCTTTCTACATGGATGAACTCATTTACTCTTTCCAACAACTCACTGAGGCAGCTTCTCTAATTACCCCCATTTCACAGATGAAGAAGCTGAGACTTGATTGATTTGCCAGAGTTGCAGGGCCAGTAAGCAACAAACTTACTGACTCTGAAGCCCGTGTACAGAATGATGCCCGAACGCACAGGCTTCCTTTTGCTCTTTGCTACAACCATCAGGAAAAACCATCTGCTCCCTGGCCCTCTGACCGGGGCCACCCCGAGTCAGGGGCTATCTGTGAGACCTGAGAGGAAGCCACAGAGGTGGTTCCAGGTGACAGAGGCAGAGCCAGCGCATGCGGCCAGGATTCACCGTATGCCCGTCAGGTGGGCAGGGGACGGAGGGGATGGCACGGGGCCACACGCAGGCCCCTGCAGAGCTCAGTGGCCTGGGTCTCCCAGGCTGACTCAACACAGCCCCTCGCACCTGGGCAGAACCACCTGGCCGGGCCTCGCCCTCCTCACTGGCGAACTTAAGAGACCACCTATCTCCTGATACTAAAGACGGTATCTTCTGGAAGCACCTCCCGCGGTGCCTTAGTGTAAGCAAGGGCTCGGCAGGTGTCACTGCCTCTCCTCTCCGGAGCCCTCCCAAACACGTGGCCAGAGAATCTGCTGCTGAGAGGGCCACCTAAGCCCAGGGCCCTAGAGCCACCCTTGATCTCAGCCTGGATCTGAAAGCTCAAATCTGTGCACATGCCGTTCACCCTGGGTGGGGGGGAGGGCGGGAAAGAGGGGCAGCTCTGTGCCCCTGGTCCTCACGTCCTGGAGCGGGACCACCCCTTGGGTCCAGCCCATGGAGCGCTGCCCCAGTAGGGTTTGCCCAATACAATGGGGGTGCTCATTCTAGAGGGGGTGGGAGGGGGATCCAGGCTCCCGACCACTCTCAGCTCAGAACCCCTCCAGAACACCAGCATCACCTCCAGGGGAAACGGAGGGGTGGATAATTATCCTCTCGGGCTTCTCTATACAACAACGTGCTCTTTCAAAGGAGAAAACACAAAAACATTTGAAAGAACAGATACACCCTGCCAGTGAAGGGCAGCACCTCTCTGCACTGGGTCTCCCAAGAACACAGCCGGACCCCTTGGTGGCAGCAGGGGAGGGATGGTGGAGGGGGTTGTACCTCGGAGAGCATGACATACTGGCCCCGCCTGCCCAGCGTGATGCTCAGCAGGTCATAGATGGCCGCCGCATTCTGCAGGCTCACCGCCCGGTCCTGCTCCTGCTCTGGTGCCCGGCTCAGCACCACATCCCGAGTGGCCTGTGGGGAGACACGGTTTAGAAAAGAGCGAGAACAGAGAATCAACAGGTGTCTTTCTCTACAGGGCCCCTGCCTCTGAGGCCCAGTGACCTTCACCCTTTCGCTGCTGATTCAGGCCACACTCCTAGAGCCAGCCAGAGCCTTTCCCCACCACCACGACAGCAAGCAAACCCTCCACCTGTAGCCCAGGCTGCAGTGATGGAGCAGTCCTGAGTCCCTGCCCCTGATTTTCAGGGCTTTATTCTGCAAGCTGTCCAACCTACAGAAAAGTCGCAAAAAAGTAATACAACAGCAGTAAACCCAACCTGGTAACATGGACCACGGTGGCTTTGACTCTCTATAACAGTAGCAGTAGCAGCAATAATAGTTATGGTAGTCAGTTAACGCCACTTGGACTTTCATCCCTAAATAGGACATTCTTTCTATAACCACAACAGAAATGCCAAATTCAGGAAATGGAGCACTGTTCCCTCTATCTCCTAAGAGCAGCTCATATTCAAATCTTGCCTCCAGTCCCACCGATGCCTTCATGGAAGAGCCATCATGCCAGGATCCAACCCAGGATCATGCTCTGCAGGTGGGCACCAGGTCTCTTGTGCCTCCTTTCACTGTTAAGAGTCCCGTGGCCCTCCTCCGTCTCCAGGACACTGGCATTGTTGAGGGTACAGGCCAGCTGTCCTCTGGGACAGTCCTTGTGTGTGTGTAATCGCCCACTCACAGGACAACCTTCAGATAACATTGGAAACTGACAAGATTGGGGGGTGGCTGTGTGGCTTGACTCACAGGCCTAGAGTTTGGGCGGAGGCCTCTCTGCACCCTTTTCCTCTGAAGGTGCCCCCAAGTTCCTCCAATAAAGACCCCATACCTCCTTCCCATCACCCCCGTGTCCGGCCCAGACCCTGTCCCTGACTTCCCACTATGGAACTCTCCTCTATCCTTCTCAGGAAACTCCCCACAACCCAAGGTCTCTGTGCTTGGCATCTGGCACCCAGGAGTCCAGTAGCTCAGAGTTGCCGGGGGCTGCTCAGGGAGGGGAGAGGCAAGAGAAAACGTGCCTTAGGAGTGGGCAAGTCTGCACAATCTGAAGGGAGCGCTCTGTAAACCCAAGCTTGAAATCCCCCCATCAGGAACTGGGGACCCACCTGTTCTGTGGCCCCACTCCCTCTTGTACACTCGCATCCTGGGGACAGCGCTCAGGAGAAGCTATACAGGGGTCATGGGGATCCTGACAGGGCGGGGGGGGGGGGCAGGCCGGGGATGCTCTGGGCCCCCCGTGTCTCCTCCAATCATAAACACAAACACACACACATACACATACTCTCTCTCTCTCTCTCTCTGAGGGCTGTGCCTGAGCTGAAGCAAAGCTGTGTTCTGGGCAGACGCTCCCAGCGTCCTCCCACCTCCTGCCTCCTCCCCACCCCCATGAAAGGCTGAACCCCCTTTCGTGAGTAG
Organism: Dama dama; assembly: GCF_033118175.1. Classification (NCBI taxonomy): domain Eukaryota; kingdom Metazoa; phylum Chordata; class Mammalia; order Artiodactyla; family Cervidae; genus Dama; species Dama dama. The sequence goes on from NC_083691.1 coordinate 74,493,178, forward strand.
GGACTCACTCTCCTCTACTACCCCACAAAGGACCTCAGACCCAGGGACTTCACCTCTTTGACAGGATAAAAAAGACCTCCTGACCCTTAAAACCCAGATCCTGCTGGTCAGGTTCAAATGAGGAATCCACAGGTGGTGCTCACAACTTCCTTCCATGCAAGACTACTATCGCCTCCTCCAGGGCAGGGGCTGGGGCTGCCAAGGGTGATGGCTACAGAAGCAGAAGCTCAACAGTCTCTGGATTACAGGTTCTGGACGTGTCCCACCGTGCAGGCTTGACGTGCCTTCCCACAGAGGCTTCTAGAAGCCAAAACGCCTATAAGACCCAAGGACGTGACTCACTCGTGGGGGCTTGTCAGTAAGGCAGCCCAATGGCCTTGATTGGGCTGCTCCTCCAGGCACAGCAGGCCAGGGCTGCCCACCACCCCGAAGGGCATGGACTGCCCCAGGAGAGGGTGCTGGGGATGGAAGAAGATCCCCAGAAAGGCTGAGCCCCAGTGCCAGCCTGGTAAACAAGAGCCGCTCAGATGCCAAAGGGTTAAGGGAGAGGAGTGGAGAGAGGGAAAGTGCCAGAGAAATCCCCCTCCTTCCCAGTGAAATCCACCCACACAGGCACTAACAGGAAGAGAAGAGATTCTAAGGAGAGCCTTGGCAGCAGCTATTTCACCAAGGAACACAAAACCCACTCTGTGCCCAGCCATGGACCTGCCCACTCCTCCACCTCCACTAACTCCCCCAGCTCTCGGCCACCCAGGGTGGGGGCTGCCGCTATGGTGGGATGGGGCCCGGAGGCTTGGGACTGAGAGGAGGGGAGACCCAGTCCCTGCCCTCGGGGAGGGGCTATGGAAAGGACGCAGCAGCAGTACCCTGTGGCCACAGCGAGTGGACTTGACCTAGGACTCTGCGGGGAGAGGGGGTCCTCATGGAAAGGGGGCAGGGCAGGTGGCCAGCAGGGGCGGCCTTCCTGCAGGATGCATCCAGGATCGAGGACCCAGTCTGCTGTAGGGGACAGTAAGCAGTAAGCTGTGCTTGGCCTGTCCCTCCAGGAGCACCCTGCCAGGCCCCCACTCCAACCCACCCGCCTTTCTGTGGCTGCCAAGAAGCCCTGTGCCGCTGGCCAGCCTCTCTCCACCAGCTCCCAGGTCCTTCCCTGCAGCTCCCTCCCCTCACCAAGGCCCATCTATGTTCCCCTGTCCACGTGGGTGCCTTCTGGCCCCTCAAACTCAATTTGGGGATCCCTTCCTTCCGCTGCTCTCCCTGACTTGTCTTGCCAGGGGAGGTTGCCCACCCCACATCCTCTCCCAACCCTAGGCACACACCCAGGCCCCACATGCCCGCCTCGCTCATTAGTTCTTGGGGCAGGAATGCATCTCGCTCATCTCTAGCCTACCAGCCCCAGCAGAGGCCCGCACACAGCACTCTCAAGTGACATCTGAAACAGAAAGATTCTGGCCCTCATGTGGAAACTTCCTCCTGTTGCCCTAGACCTTGACCTTTAAGAGAACAGTGTCTCTGAATGTGTGTGGCTGGTAGGAGGAAGGCGTGAACTCCTAAGCTCTGGGCAAGCATTAGGTCAGAAGGACAGGAACGGATGAGGGAACCACGGTAGCATCTCCTCTGTCTGAGGACTCCCTCCCACCCCAACAGGGAGACAGCGGGAAAGCCATCTTCTTAGAGGTCCTCAGGACTTGGCACCTGTGCCCAGAGGGAAGCGTGGGTCCCCAAAGGAAACCCAGAAGCAGAAGTTTGCAAGCGGTTGCTATGGTTTTGAGGCAGGGCTGCGGCTGAAACGCTCACGGGTTTGCAGGGCAGCTGGGTAGTCTGTGTATGTAACCATGGCAACAGGGTGGGGTGGAGGGGAGAAACAGAAAAGAAAAAAGGAAGCCACAGTTCGGGGGGCAGCGGGGTGGGGGGCGGGGTGCACTGGTGACAGGGTAAGAATTCACGTGCAGCTCAGGGGCCAGAGCAGGCCTCAGTGCACAGGGCCTCGACCTTCCGGGGTCTTGAAGTCCCCACCCAGGGTGCCCTAGCTACCCTACTCCCTCCTCCTCCACTGAGCTCACTCCTACAGGCCACAACTCTGCTTCCAGCTCCATCAGCTCCCTGCCTCACCCTCGGCCCCTTCACATACTTCCCTTCCACAATTTAAATGTCCTCACAAGGACATCCTCCACGTCAGATGCAGTGACAGTCATGAACTGTATGGAAACTAAATGTTCTTCTCATCACCCCACTCCTTACCAGTCTGGGATAATGACAGGCTATTCTCCTCTGTTTTCCGCTGCAAAAGCTTCAGTCTCCTCCAGTTCGGGGGGTGCCCCACTCTTGTTTAATTCATGCACTTAATCCCAAGTAGGGTTCATCACCTGTCCCAGCTCCTAGCCTTGGATCTTCTGCTCTGCTGTCCTTCCAAGGGGTAGTCTCCCCAGACCAAGCAGGTCAGAAGAGGAAAAGTCAAAGAAACGTGCTCTGCCCCACCCCTCATCCCACCCATCATCCAGTGTGACCTACGGTGGCCTTTGGACACGTATCCATGAAGCAAACATCACGCCTTAAGAAAACGCCCACAAGGGCATGTCTTCTGCCCCAGATGGACCAGCGGCATGACACCTAAGGCAGAATGGTTCTTGCTCAAACAGCCATCCCTGGTGTGGGTGCCATGCATTTTATGAGCTGAATTAGCGATGCCATGATCTCGTACTAACCCCATGGAGGGGCGGGATGAAAGTGCTGGTGTTCCCTTTACAGAAGGGAACTTGCGCGAGGAACTTTGCTAACTCGTGTGAGGTCTCTAGGAGTTAAGGCTGAACCTCCGATGGCCAGTCCAGGACAAGCTTCTACTGCCCTAAGTACCTGCAGCCCTATGGGCTTCTCGGCCAGCCCTGGTCCCCAACCTCTGTTGGCTGCAGGGCCATAGACAGCCCTGACCACAGACAGCCCTGACAGCCCCATTTCTCCTCTGATCCTGGACACAAGCAGGGTAAAAGGAAAAGGAACTAACTTGTGGAGTACTTTGTAAGTATTATCACATAATGCTGACAATGACCATCCCCTATTCTACTGTCTTTTTTTAACCGATGAGAAAACTGAGGTTCAGAGGGACCGAGGAGGATACTCAAGGCATACAGATAGGGGGGTTAGGACCCAGATTAGAACCTAGACATTCTGACTGTATCCCAACTCTTCCCCTGCCTCCAGGTGTCTCAGGAAGTATCCGCCAGCCCAGCCCACACCCTCAGAGGCCCTGGGGTGGCTCTGCTTGGAAAGCACCAAAGCAAAACATGAGGCTGGGCTTCTCAATCAGGTCTCAGGGGCTGCTTCTCAGCAGAGAACAAGCTCCCTGGACCACGTCAGCCCTGTTCTCAGGGACAGCCTCTTGACTAGCCAAGGGCCCCACCTCGAGGCCTGCTGTTCAGCCCCCACACCCATCACCCTAGAAAGGAGTCTCCCAGTGGCATTTGTGCCTGTCCCTCCCTGGAGGACGCGGTCATGTTCTGCTCGGGCTGCGCTCCCCACCAGCAGACATCATTACCACTGGCTCTCGAGCCGCCAGCCCACAGAACCGAGAAATAACACGTTCTGTGGCACGTCTCATCTACACAGTGATCCTGGCCAGGCCCCTCTCAGCCCGCATGTTCCTGAGGCAGAAACTTTCCTGCCAGCGAGGGTGCGAGGCTCTCCCACCTCCACTGCCTTGAGCATTCTGAGCTGGCAGTGGTAACAGGCCCTTTCCCCTCACAGCCTGCAGCACACAGGGTCTCATGTCCGAGCCAAGCAGGTGCCCGAAGCTGGAACAATCTGTGCTTATCTGCAGAGTTCCAAATGGAATCAAGTCTGGGAAGCACTTTTTAAAACAACAACAACAACAAAAAAAACGGTATCCTCAAACCAGTTTATCATCCAACCAGACCTGAACCTAAATGTTTTCTAAAATTACTGAGTTAGAACCAGGTATCTGTCAGGATAAAACGCAAATATGTTGACCACCCACAATGTACCAGGCACCCTGGTGTTCATTTTGTACTTCATCCACCCAATGGAGAAAGAGACCTTATTAGTCCCATTTTACAGATGAGAAAACAAGAGAATCAAGGAGGTAAGAAACCTGTCCAGGCTACAAAGGCTGTGAGTGGCCAATTCAAGATTCAAATGGCTGGCTGCCTGCCACTGGGCATGGATGGCAGTTAGCCTCAGTCAGGATCCCAGGCCCCAGGGACTTACCCACCCACCTACCCTCTCTCAACGCAAGCCTTTGTGTTCCTTCTGTTCCCAGGAGCCTGACACCAGCAGCTACTTCTCCCCTGGCTGAATGAAACAGGGGCTTGAGGATTTCAGTCTGCTACAACACATTTTCATGCCTGAGATCAAGATTTTAGAAATGACAGAGTCCTATCCCCTCTGGTTACCCAGTGAGAAAATCAGGCTGATTTTGACACGTGGGTTTTTAAAAAACCAGAATATGCATTTGAGGTTCAGCAGACTGAGCTAATTCCTTCTGATTGGGGGGCCAGGCCCTCCTCCGAGTCCCTAGATGCATCTTCCACTAGGTAGGAGGACATCTGGGACAAGGGCTGTGATTTAACTTGTCATCATTCTGTCTCCACTGCTGAGCACGCCTGCCACATCATCGCTGCTCAGACAAGACTGGATGGATGGAGAGTGGGTAGGTGGATGGATGGGTAGGTGGGTGGGCATTTTTAAATGCCCTTTTGGCCCCCCAAATTCAAATCTGAGTACAAAATACAAGTCTCCTTTAGCCAGTTGTAACTCATGTCCTATGCATTTCTATGATAGCATTTGTAAGGTTTCTGTTTACCTCTTGCAAGACAAGGGCTCCCCTATTCATTCTGATCGCACTCAGCCTGCCACAAAAACCATACCTACATTACCAGCCCTGCACTCAGACAGAATACTCCTCTGAGTTCCAGACCACAAAACAGGGGCCGAGGAAATCTGCAAACACCCTTTCCTGGAGCAGCTGCGCCGGGGACCTGGAGGTGGAGCGCTGTGATGACTCTGCCTCTAGGGCCGGTTGTGCTGGGGTAACTGTTGCTGCAGTGAATCCTGTAGGGATTGGGATAACCCAAGGAGCAGGCAAGGCAGCCGTCTGCTTCTACAAGTTTCTCCCGATCGCCTCCAGCCAAACCCAGCCAGCATTAAAGGGAGATGAGGAAAACCCTGCTGGTACATGGAGGCCAGGCTGAGCCTCAGGTGGTCAGTTGCGGGGTCTGAGCAGGAGCCTGGCAGAGGTGCCCACACCTGATGGAGAATGTGACCCGTGGGGAAGGAGGGGGCACATCTAGGGCAGGTGAGAAGTCAGGGGCGGTCTGGTCACTCTGAGAAACCACTCGGAGCCACAGTGGCCAGGTCCTGATCCCCAGGTGCGAAGCCCTCAGATGAGACACCAAAGCTACTTCCATCACCAACACCCTCCTCCAGGTGTCTGAAGCTTCTAGATGTGTGACAGGCTGGGTGTGAGGAGGAGGAAACCAACCAGCCTTGAAGAGGGCCTCCTCCCAGCCACAGCGCACTCAGCGTCTGAGCACGTCCTCTGCTGCGCATGCCTCAGGGAATTCCCACCACATCCCCACCAAGTCGCACGTGCAGGCCAGTCAGCCACATACCCTCCCTCAAAAAGGGAGAGAGCTGCTGGGAGGGAAACCACCTCGGCTCCAAGTGTGGGTCACGTTTTAATAAAACGCCGTTCTCTACTTGGAGTGGTTGGGGGGAATCGCTTTAAAGAAAAGGCATCCAGATTCTGGTTCTGGGCACCCAGATCAAGCAACAGCCATAGGAAATCCTCTGTGGAGACAGAGTCCAGCCTCTATCCCTGCCAGGGAGATAAACGCTGACCATTCTCACACAGACAGCCAAGGCCCTGTTTACAAAGCCCTCCCCAAGCCCTGTCTCACTTGATTTTCAAACTTATCCCCCTGGCTCTTTTACAGAGGAGAAAACCAAGTCAGTGAATCACAGATGTGATTTGAATCATGGCTGTGAGGATTATTAGTATGTGACCTTGACCAAAGCTGTGGTTTTGCCAGTAGTCATGTATGGATGTGACAGCTGGACCATAAAGAAGACTGAGTGTCAAAGAATTAATGCTTTCAAATTGTGGTGCTAGAGAAGACTCTTGAGAGTCCTTGGATTGCAAGGAGATCAAACCAGTCAATCCTAAAGGACATCAACCCTGAATATTCACTGGAAGGACTCATGCTGAAGCTGAAGCTTCGATACTTTGGCCACCTGATGCGAAGAACTGACTCACTGGAAAAGACCCTGATGCTGGGAAAGACTGAAGGCAAAGGAGAAGCGGGTGGCAGAAGATGAGATGGTTCAATAGCATCACTGACCCAGTGGACATGAATTTGAGCAAACTCTGGGAGATAGTGAAGGACAGAGGAGCCTGGTGTGCTACACTTCATGGGGTCCCAAAGAATCGGACATGACTTAACATGACTTAACAACAAATGACCTTGACCAAGACACATACCTGTCCTGGACCTTACTTTTCATATCTGTAAGATGGGAACATAATATTAGATTGAACAATATGAAACTTACTTTTCACATGGCTCAACACCGTGCCCACTAGAAGAGATGATCAGCTTGGAAACCGGCAGAGAAAGGACCCAAGAAATGTTCCCAGTTTCACCTTTTGATGTCCCAACTGCAGACAACACTGTAACCCTCAGCCCAGGAAGGCAAAAATAACAGCCTGTGTTTCCCAAAGCAGGTGACTTCTCTGCACTCTTATCTGACGGTGTAGGTGCTGAGATGGCCGAGGTGTGTGTAGGGGGCAGGGAGGGGATGCTGGTTTATGGCTGAGGGTCCATAATTATAAACTGGGGTTCAGTCTGTGAGAAGTGCACTGTTCTCCCATGAGAACCAGATCTGGCCTTGGTACCCCTTTGCCCACATCGGGCTAACCAGCTAGATGTCCCCCCTCTAGCATGCACCCTGCAAATTTTTCAGGACCACATCCTGGCTAGTTGGCTCTTGGGATCCAAGTAGCTACACTCCTTCCTGAGCACTCTTGGATCCAAATGGACCCCACCTGGCTGGGGAAGGATACATTCTCTCTCCCCTAATCCAGTGTCACCCCCTCTACCCTCCCCATCCACTTGGCAGGAGGGACCTGCTCAGTTAGAGGTAACCCTCACTGACCAGAGTTCTCTAAATAAACCCTGGCATCACACAGGCCCAGGTGTCCAAGGAGACATTTGTTTCTGGCTGTTTAGGAACCTGGTTTCTTAAACTCCGCTTTCAGTCACCGCTCTCAGATGCATCATTTTTAGAAACCTAGTTCTCAACCCAGGGGTCCCCAGCTCATAAGCTCTGAGGGACCCCTCAATCAGAGGACGCCTGACTTGGCTGCTCCATGCCCACCCCTCCTCCAGTCCCCCTGGGCCACATCCTTCATCTCACCACCTCCTGGATGACCCAACACATCTCCCCTCCGAGCCTCCATGGCACAGGCACGCGTGTGTGTATACGCACCTGTGTCCACGTGTGTCTGCCTGGGGCGGGACAAGCGGTCTTATGAAAAAATCTAGAAAGTGTTTCACTCCATACCCCCTCCGCCTTATTTCCGCACAGCAGTCAGGCACCGAAACCCTGGATAGCTGAAGAGTTATTTGTTTACCGCCCACCTCCCTCACTAGAATGTAAGCTCCACGAGGGCAGGCAGTTTTCTCCATTCTGTCTGCTGCTGTTTTTCTGGCATCCAGAACGGGGCCTGGCACAAAGTAGATGATACTCTGAATTAAGAGTGGCGTGGGACTTCCCTGGCAGTCCAGTGGTTAAGCCTTTGCCTTCCAATGCAGGGAAGGGAGTGAGGGTTTGATCCCTAGTCGGGGAGCCAAGATCCCACATACCTTGTGACCAAAAAACCAAGACGTAAAACAGAAGCAATATTACAACAAATTCAATAAAGATTAAAAAAAGACTGGCACGAGTGCATGAATACTTACTTGTACAAGCATCTCACCCCTGTGAGTTACTGTCACTTTAGAGGTGAGGAGCTAAGGCTCCTAGAGCTTAGGTGATCTGCCCAGGGCCCTCGGCAACTGAGTGGCAGGGCTGGAACCTGAATCTAGGCCTGCTGCCATGAAAATTACATGTTCCTTCCACTCCTCTCCATCACCACAGACCCAGCTCAGGCCTGTTCATGCAACATTCTGTTAACAAGCTGATGATATCGTTTAATTCCAGAAGCAGGAGGTAGGAACTTGTTAGCTCAGTCCCTGGTCACTGGAGGGCAGGACCCAGGCCCCCAAAGGGAGCCTTGGACACCACACCTAAATCTCATAAGCAAGCCGCACCCCCTTGGGGGGGCAAGCAAAGCCTGCTGCAGTGACATCCACGGGGGCTGATCTCAGCCAGGACCTGGTGGGCTAAGCCCGAGCCCAGCAGCTTTCCCCCCGGGGCGGAGGCTGGAGGCCCGGGTAGGGCCCTGTCACTCACCATGGACTCGCTGATGAGCAGCAGCAGCAGGGCTTCCTCAATGTTATCCTTCGGGCAGTAGAGGCTGGAGGACAAAGAAGGCAGTCTGGCTGCAGTGCGGCCCTCACCAAGCAGCACAGCTGGCCCGCCCCGCTGGCCCTTCGGCCCTGGAGTCGGCACCAGCCCTCGTAAGGTGACCTTCCCCTGCATAATTCACAGGCACCGGATTCCACCTGTAGTTCATCGTGCCCCAGAGTCACGGATCTGAAAGGCTGTGGCGGGCAAGGGTGGGAAACACTGCAACGCTCTTGGGGTGGGGGTGGGGGATGCCCCATCCAGCCCCCAGCACTGCCTGGGGCAAGTGAGTGGCTGGAGCAAGCTGCAGAGATGAGCAGAAAGGAAGCTCACAGACCCCACCTTCGATTATTGGCAGAAACAAGACAGATGGTGCATGGAGGCAGGGACTCCCCAAATAATTGTTTGGCCTTTGGAAGCCTTACAGGACCCCCTGCCCCCACCACAAGACCTGCCTTCTCTCGTCTTCTCGGCTCCTGCCTGTTCTAAGGAGCCTGCCTGGCAGGGAGCTGGGCGGAAAGAGCAGGAGAGCGTGGAGCAGAGAGAGGGGCCACCTTGGGCACCCAACCCCAGGGACGGTGGCCTGAGTTTGGAGTGGTCCCCTGAGCAGACAGGGCTTACTTGTCTCCTTCGTAGAGGTGAGGTTTCCGCAGGGCCTGCGTGATGAAGGAATTCTCCTCCTTGCTCATGAACTCGGGCAGAGGCTGAGACAGGGGGCTCCAGTAGCACTCCTCGCTCAGGGAGTGCAGCAGGACCCCAGCCAGGTGCTTGGCGGCCATCTGGCAGAGAGGGCGGGACTCAGAGGCAGGCACATGCTGGCTCTGCCCTGCTGGGCCTTCCACTCGCGGCCCAGCCACATCTGCCTGTTGGCCACATGCTGCCCCTTCGGGAGGCCCACCACTGCACTCCCGAGGAGCCCCCTCCCTTCTCTGGGCCTCTAGCATTGAGCTGCCCCCACCCCTTCTGTTGGCCTTTGATGGCTCCCACTTCATCTTTTGTCCTCTTTCTTCTCTAGACAAGGGGTACATTTCCTCCTCCTTCTGGCCCCATGGAGCCTGGCATGGCTCTGAGTGTTCACAGGCCCTTGCAGAGCATAAGGCCCCCTGATACAAGCAGCTTTCTCCACCAGACACCTTCCTGATATTTGACAGAGAAGTCTAGAGTGAGAAGCAGCTGTGACTCTGATTTGGGGTGAATAAAAGCCTAAGCGGGCAGGCCTGAAGTGGGGCAGGAAAGCAAGCCAAAGTTCTTTATTAAGATCAGAAACCAAAGCCTGAGAATTAGCACACCACCGTGCTAGGAAGGGATGTCAGGAGGTTTCAGCACTGATCTAATGTGAGGGGCCATGCACAGTGCTGTGATGAAAAGGATGTTGAGGGCGTGTCCCAGGCTTGGAGGAAAAGAATGCTGCGGTTGACTAGCAATGTCTGTTGTGAGCATGACAGGGAGAGGATAAACATGCACACATGCATGCAACATATGGTCATCCCTGATTCAGGGGTTGCCTGCTAGGACTTCTGTAGCCTCCTGCTGAAATCAACCCCTGAATAAGCCAGCCAGAGCCAGCACCCAGCCCTGGGGCCTCCTCCTTTACCACTTTGAAGTTCTGAGTTGCTTTGGTCTCCACAGTGCGTAGCACCTCCCGGAGCTCTCTCATGCCTTTCACGATGTTCCTAGTGGGAAGACAGAAGAAGCAGAGTCGTTACCAGCCTAGTTCCCACAAAGACATCCTCATCAAACCCGAGGATGCTAGGAGGAGCCTGCTCGTTTGAATGCTATCTGACAACATCCAGTAATTGGTAAGAAAGGTCAGAATTGTAACATCAGGATCCTAGGGGCCCAGGACTTCACTGATAAAAGAATAGAAAGGCTTCCTCTTTCCTACAGCCCTCCAGAAACCCAGGCCTCCAGTTTACCATCAGAAAGGGACCAAGATTGGGTCTTTCAGATAGCCAGAGGGAATTTGTTCTATGACACAGGGAGCTCAACCAGCTGCTCTGTGACAATCTAGAGGGGTGAGATGGGGTGGGAGGTGGGAGGGAAGTTCAAGAGCGAGGGGACATAGGTATACCCATGGCTGATTCATGTCGATGTATGGCAGAAACCAACGCAACAACTGGTTTACACACAATTGTAAAGAAATTACCCCCAATTTAAAAAAAAAAAAAGGATCAGGTTATTTCAAAGATATTCTGGCCCAAGTGCTCTGGGCTGGTGTCAAACTTTCAGACTTGAGGTCAGCCTCAAATTCTCCATCTTCACCCACCACATCTGGTCTACACTGGAATCCATCCTCACCTCTCAGTCCTTACATCACCTGGGGCCTAGATGACAGCGACAGCTGGTCTCACCCACTCCAGTCAGCCCTCTGTGCCTCAAGCTTTTTAAAGTGTGATCCACAGTAAGAAATACGTTTGACACTGCAACTCTATATATATGCACACATTGCTTACATAAAACCGAAGTACGTTTCTTGAGCTATTATCTATCTCTACAACGTGCAAGGCAATCCACTCTGATATTTTCTATTTTACATCTCCTGCAACTTCCCCTTCTTAAAAAGGCTTGCAGCAGCCCACTAAACAGATTTTGCAACCCACTGATGGGTGTGACCCGAGTTTGAAAAACTGCTGCCACTGTCCCTTGAGGACTCCACCTGATGTGCAAAGACATCTTGTTCCCCTCCAAGTTCGCTTTTCGTTGGTTCCCCCCCAGGCTCACAGAATCCAGTTGAGGCGCTCAGCACGGCGTCCCAGGGCTGTCAGGCCTGCTCCTTGCCTCTCTCCCATGTCATCTCTCACCACTTGAGTCCTTTCTGAACAACTGTCCACAGTTCCCTATGTCAAGTCTTGGCACAGGCTTCCCTCACTGCCTTTAACAGCCCTTCCCCTACACATCCTTAAAAAAACCCTGTGTTTTTACACATCACTTTCGATATCACCTCCTCCTTGCAGCCTTCCCAGGCCCTCCTGACTGTGTAGCTCTTGCCTCATGTTAAGTCCTCTTTCGAAGCAAGCAGGGCACTGCAGTCACTTCCCATGTGCAGGCTGACCCCCTTCGCACTGTACACCCCCTGAGGGCAGGGTTCCTGTCTTCTTCCTGAAGCTCAGCCTGGGCATACAGCATGTGCTCCGCAAATGCCCTCACTTGTTCTGGGGGTTCTCTAGGTCACAAGGAAAATCAGTAGCTGCCAGGCCAGCAAATTTAGAAATGAAAGATCACAGAGGGTAAAAAGCCAAAGGTGACTGCTGGGGAAGTCACATGAGTCCCTCCTGCAGCTTTTATGCGTGAAACAGATTCCTGGGGACTTTGAGCTTGGAGCCATAAAAGGACAGACGCTCAATTCCTTGCCTTCTGGGAACCTCCGGTTTCCGACAAGCAAGCAACATTATAAATTCAGATCCCTGTTTGGAAGATTGAGAATGGAGACTAAGACCTGGGGGATAGAATAAGAATCACAGTGGTCTTCCCTAGTCTGTCTAGAGCTTCTGAAGAACCAGAAAGGGCAAGAAGCAGAGGGTACCACAGGGTCCTTAGAGACTTCACGTCTGGGGGCTGCTACTGAAGGTAGAGGTCACCTCTCTAGGCTGTGCACAGTCCTCTCCTCTATAAAATCACACCTTCAGTTTCAAACAGCATCTCCCAGACTACTATCATCTGCATGCCACATCTACACTTTGGGCTACTAGCTGTACACCATTAGTGTTATTGTTTTGTGCAATACTTTTCTTTATATCTTCTTTCTTTTTACTTCAGCAGACATCCCACCTTCATCAAACATACCTGAAATCATAGATTTGGTGTACAAGTTGTTTCGCTTCAGGTTTCGCATTTCTTTTTTGCTAATAAATATTACATACAGAAGTACTTATTTTTTTTCAGAAGTACTTTAAAAACTTAGTCTGTGTATCACTTACAACCATCGGTGTACCATTAGAGGTACTAAGGTGGGACCAGCAGCATTAGCATCAAGGGAATTTGTTAGAAATGCAAATTCTGAGGCCCTCTACTCCAGATCTGCTGGATCAGAAACTCTACTGTAGAGCCAGCAATCCATGTTTTATCAAACTTCCAAGAGGGCTCCAACGACATTCAAGTTTGAGAACCACTGGTTTAGATGATTCCTCAATGTCTTCCAGTTCTCCTGTGCTAAGCAATCAGGTTCTAGGAGGAACACCCTGACATGGAAACCCTGGCTTTGCAGCCAGATCCTAAATCTGCAATCTTAGGAAAGCAAGGTAGCCAATCTGAATTCTAGTCTCCCTGTCTGCAGGAGGATTCCTCATTTGCTCACAGTGCTGTCAGGAAGGTGAATGTATGTGAAGCCCAGAGGACACTAGGCATGTGGTACAGACTCACTGAATATTAGCTATTTTCCCTATTTTCCTTTCTCCTTCTAATCTGGGTCCTAAACATCGCGTTACTTATGTTTTAATTTGCCACATTATATTGCATGGAAGTTCGAAAGCTAATGAGTAAAGGCAGGGGAAGGAAGTACCCAAGGCGATTCTCCAGTTTTGTGTCCATCTTTCTCCTTCCATCAGCCCCATCCCCACAGGGGACAGAAGGACAGGACTCCCTGGTAGGCAAACCACACCCAGGGACAGGCTGGGAGCCCCCACAAGCCCGAAAGCAAGAGTCTGCAGCAGAAGCCCTTCAAGCCCACCGAGGACTCTGCCTTAGAAAAGGACCCCGAGATGGACAGCAGGGGCAGCTGAGAGGAAAACCATATAGCAGCCACTATTAGAAGAGTGAGAAAAGATTGCATGAATTCTCAGAAGAGAGGAAATGGCTGGCTCTGGGAACTCAGTCTGCGGGAGAGCTCTGCTGGAGCAGCGGGGCCAAATGGGCACAGGCTGAGGAGGGCTGGACCCTGGGGCTGCCCCAGGGCCCCTGTGGCCCAGAGGAAGCCGGGAGCTCCCCGGACCTGTGGGTGATTTTCCACTCTGTAGGCTACTTGCCAGCCTCCTCCCTGGCAGCCTGGCCAAGGCTGCTACCAGGAGACCAGAGCCAAGAAGGACTATGATCCCTTCTTCCCACTGCAAGGCAAAGACTGTCCTCTCTCTGCCTTTAGGTTCTACATCATCAACACTCAGAAAGCACTCCCAGGCCAGCAGTACTGGCATTGCCTGGGGATTTGGGAGAAACGCAGACTCCCAGGGATCCTGCTTCTCCCAATACACACACAGTTTAGGAATGAGCACTGTATTTTAACAAGATCTTGTGCTCCCAAAGTTGTATATTTTTACTGTTTTCAACTCTGTAAGGGAACTAGGCACCTAAATAAGCTTCCAAGAATTTTTTAGCAAAGTAATCACCCTTAGGCATCTTTTGGATAAGTTCCAATTTTTAGTGAATGCAGTTAAAGAGAAAAACCAACACAGGTTCTGGTGGCCAGAGCTAGACAGGGAGAGACCCAGGCTCCCGGGCAATGCTGACCTGTTCTGAAATGTCAGGAATGCCCCTCTGCCTCAGCGTACCCCTCGGAAATGGGAAGTAAGCTGGGGTCTCTCCCAACAGCCTGAATAAACCTGTCACAGGTCTAAACTGCTGGTGCCAGGTAGAGCTGGGGCTTTTCTGAGCCCCATGAGAGGCCACTTTGAAAGATCTCTTTGTTCCAATCTCTCACATTGACCTTTCTGAGCAAAGCTGACACTTTTAACAATATCCAAACAGGAGCCTCCAACAAACCCTGGCCCAGAATCAGGCTGCATGCAGACGAGCCAGGAGGCCATGGATTCCAACTCAAGCAAACCCTGGCTGGTCAGGAGCAGAGAGAAAGAGGAGATGTGCGTGCAGGCATGGGTCAACGGAAACAACTTGTCTTAGAGCGGCCTGAAGGTGGGCCATGCGAGGAGGTTAAGCAGTGGGGAGGAATTTGCAAAGCACTTTATCTCATCCAGTCTTTGCAACTTCTAATGAGGTTGGTGAGGGAAGCTTCGTATTCCTGGGTACCAGCTCAATGCTTCAAACACAGGAGGCACTCAAGAAAATCACTGTGGAATAAATCCATCCTCATTCTCCAAGGGGAAAATTAAAGCCCTGAAGATGCCTGCCTTTTCAGGCCATCACTTACCCTATGGAAAAGGTGGGCTCCCTGCAGGCACCAAGAGATCCAGATTTTACTCCCTTCTAGCTAACCAGACCCTCCAGAAAGACAATGGTGTTCTGACTTGGCACAGTTACACTTCCCTTTCCTGGCTATCCGAACTCCAGGACTCCCTCGACTAAGTATTTTCAAAGGGCTCACTGTACACCAAGTACCTGGATATTGTCCGACTCGATGGACATGAGTTTTAGCAAGCTCCGGGAGTTGGTGATGGACAGGGAAGCCTGGAGTGCTGCAGTTCATGGGGTCGCAAAGAGTCGGACATCACTGAGCGACTGAACTAAACTGGATATTGAACACCAAGTATCCTGTTCTCAACAGGCATCCAACTTATATAGGGGGAATGAATTAAGAGACTGAATGATGAATGAATAGCTCATTTATGGGCTTGCACGTAAGGAGTTCATGGTCTATAAATTTAGCCATTCCCCTGATTTATTCAAGAGCTTAGCAAAATATTTTGCATACAGTAGGGTGCTCAACAAATTTTCTTGAGGGGGAGAATGAGAAACAGGGAATGAGAAAATACATGGAATTACCACTGAATGGAACCTAAACAGGCTGTGGTATGCACAGCCCCGGCCAGAAGTCTCCGTTTCAGGGCTGGCACTGCTAATCGCATATGAGAGATTTCTGGTCAAAGACCCAGAAATGCACAGCCAGATCCCAACAGCTGGAGGACTGAACCAGAAGACAGGGTCAGGTGAAGTTCAAATGGTTATCAAGCTATTCTTTCCTGCCACAGAACCACATCATCAGTTTCAAAAACGAAAGCTCTCCTTTTCACTCCAAACCCCAGAAAAAGACTATGACACTTCCGTGCAGGACCCTGAGGACATCCAGGCAACGGGACCTTTCTAGCAAGGTGGGGGGTGGGCAGCGGGTAAGGACAATAAGTAAAGACTGTGCATTGGGAGAGGCTGGAAGGATGTGCCTTCTCTGATGGGCCTCCAAGTTCTCCCTTTGCCTAAAGAGGTCTCTTCCGTGACCACCAGGAGGCTTTCCTGGGTTTCGCTGTTGGGGGACTCTGCTCCCTGGATGCCCTCTTGAGCCATCTGTCTCCTGCCCTCCCCCAGCACTGCAGATACTGGATGGCTGATGAGAATACTAAATTACTGCTGATTGGATACACCCCTCACTGGGTTCTACTCAATAGCAGGCTGGGTTTTCTAAGGTACCTACACACACACAGAGTAAAAAGTTACTGCTGATTGGATACACCCCTCACCGGGTTCTACTCAACAGCAGGCTGGGTTTTCTAAGGTACCTACACACACACACACACACACACACACACACACACACAGTAAAAGGGAGAGTGTTTTCATATGGCTTCACAGCCTGCCAAGCCCTGTGACTCCCTTAGAAAGCACACATTCCCTTCTCTATTGTTTGGTTTTGGTACAAAGAACATATATTGCTTTAGTGATTAAAAAAAAAAAAAAATGAACTTTTTTTTCCCCAAACTTTTTTTAAAGAGCATGCACAAAACATTCAGCCCACCTGTTTCAACACACATAACCCAAGCTGGCTCCCAGACCTGAGCCAAGAATGGGCTCTGTACATCTAGGGAGAAGGAAGGGAAAAAAAAACACTGCAAGGAGAAATGGCCCCTTGCCCACTGTGGGGGAAGGAGCCAAGTCAGCTCACATTCTTTTCTTGGGAGATGCTCACAGACCCAGTTCTAGTGAGGACAGGGTCATTAACAGTTTCCCCGGCATTGCACCACCCTCAGCTACCGCCTGCTGCTTCACTCCTGGAACTGCTTCGTGCAAAGGAGAACCAAATCTCCCCTACAGCCAAGACCTTGGGCTCACCAACCCCCAATTGAAAGATGCCTCCTCCTGGCAGTTGGCATCTGCAGAACTGCCTGGGGTGAAGCTCCAACCAGAGTCCACGGCTGCCCTCTGGTGGCAGCAAGGGGGAAGTGGAACCCAGGTACCTCAGGTCCCTGCCCCTTGGGAGGGCCCTTCTAACTCTGGACTTTCAGGCCAGCACTTTCAGTCCCAGGTCAATTAGGATCTCTGCCATCAGTCACAGAGCAAGGGGCAGGAGTCAGCTGGGGAAATTAACTGCCGGATCAATAGGGCAAGGCCCTTGGAAAAAATGAATGTCCCTCAGACAGTGAATGAGTAAGCGGGCAGCACGAGGGAGGCCCAGGCCTCAGTGAAGCTCCGGAATAAAGGGGAAGCGCTGTCTGGAGGCCAAGCAAAGATCACTCACACTGCACAGTGGAGAGCACCACACCCTTTAAGTCATGGCAGATCCTCAACTGGAGGGATCAATCCTCAATCCTCAGCAAGTTGGGCCCTGGGAGCCAGCACGACTTGTGGTCATCTGGCCCCTGGGGCTAAGCACCCCATTCTCAGCAGGGTCTCCTCTGACCCTCTGAAGCCTGGGTCCACACCATGCCCACAAGGGAATGAGCTCCGGCTCTCAGATTCCAGCCCAGAGTCTGGGAAGCAGATACCACCACCTCCTCCTGTTCTTCAGGCCCTAATGAATGTCCTCTAACACCCAACAGCGCCTGAGCCACAGGGTCTCCATTCCACCCAGCCGGTCAGAACAAAGTGTCTCCCTAGACTCCACTCTGTCCTCGGCGGCACCCAGCTCCCTGCCTTCTCTTCCTCCGGCACAGAGCACTGCCCACCATCCACACATGGCTGTTACAGCTCCCCCTCAGACGTGAGCTCAGTGAGGAGGGTCCTCGTCCGGCCCGGGGGGTTGGGGGTGACACTCAGGGGGCTCTCAGAAGCAAGCTGGGAGATGAGCTGCTGTCTCTTCTCAGGGCTTTTCCATCTTAGCCCCCTTTCCCCTACTGGGCTGTGACCTCTTTCAACACAGCAAAGGGTTTCCTCCTAACCCTTCCCAAACACCCCAGGAGCCCAGGCAGTGGAAGTGAATTTAACCACCAGGAAAAGGCTCTGGAGCCCGTTAAAAGACTCTCCAGACCTGCCTGGGAGACGGTGACGGGGTGTCAGGTATCCGCAGTCCAGCCTCCCCCGACCTCCTGCCCCTCGCACCCTGAGCTGAGACAGCGGTTCTCGAGTGCGGTGTCAGGCTGTGGGCTGGGACGGACACAGTCAGCGCCACGTTTGGTGGCGATACCACCTGGTGGCCTTGTGACTTCCGGCAAGTTCCTTAACCTCTCCTTCAGGAAAATGGGGATATTACTAGTTCCAACTTCAAAAGATTACATGTAAAGGCATCAGCATTCTGCCTGACATGCAGCAAGTATTCAACAAATATTGGCGACTATCAAGAAGAAAGGTGTAAAGACACTATTCAAAGCCCACCCAGGCACCCAGGACTACTTTCTCTCTGTCACATTCCAGGGTCACTCTCGGCTGGATGAGCTCACAGGAAACAGAGAGGGAAGGGCTGAGTTGCTTCCACACATCCTGAGAACTGCTCCTCACACTCAGGCTTTCAAATGTTCAGGCTGTTCGCTGGGAAAAAAAAAAATGATGATTCAATCTATTTGTCTACATGTGGGAGGTAGGGTGGAGCAGGGGTTGGGGGAGTCGGCATCCTGGCTTTAAGGACCGAAATCTGTGCTTCAGGAGGTAGAGGACAAAGACAGGGGAACACAGTGACAGCCACAGAAAACGAACTGAAATGACTTGGGCTTTCCTGGAGGGGTGATGGTTACTGCCTCTGCCCACAAAGGGCGCACACACACACACACACACACACACACACACACACAGCCTGAGTGTGCGGAACAAAGCCAGGACAGGAAGCAGGCCCACTCTGGGGAGGAGCAGGCCTGGTTCCGGAAGAGGAGCCACTCTCTGAGAATGTGACTCAGGGTCCCAGAGAAGGAAGCGGAGCCCTGACTCAGCAACAGCAAGGATCACCAGGACCCTGTCCTTCTCCCACACCCCCCACAGGTGCCAAGGCTGCCCTCGGACACCCCTGAAACCTTAAGTGGCATGGGTTTCCAGGCCACTCAAATCTGAAGCTGGAACCCCAGGGAGTGATGTCAAGCAACTGACTCCAGCTCATTTGAGCCCTGGCCCCGGGGGTCACATGACCTCCTTCACAGAGCACATGGTCCAGCTTGGCACACAGCAGGTGCTTGATAACTGCTGGCTCTCTCCTCCCCTCCTGGCTGTCCACGATGCTCACCTTGACCTCATCACACCAGCAGAGAAGCCAGTATGGGGAAGGTAGCAGGCAGCCCTGAGGGGAGAAGGGAAGGGACCTCAGTGGCGAGGGATTAACAGAGCTCTGAATTCCACACTCCAGTGTCTGTTCATTCCCACTCTCCTCTTGGACCCTCACGCCCTGGGATGCAAGACAAACAGAAAGCCCCTATTAGAGGTGAGGGTGGGGGCAGAGGAAGAACTCACTAGGGCCACTGAGTGGCTCCCCATTCCTTAGCCCTGCTCTGATGACCACTGACTCTTCAAACCAGAAGCTGAAACCACGCATATCAAGCAGGGGCATACTCGCAGGAACACATGGCAAGTGGTGAGCACCTCGGGGGGCGGCCATGGGGTCTTAACCTGGGCATCTGCTGTGGGCAGTGTAGCCTGCTGGTTAATGGTGTGAGGCAAGGCCGGCACACACAGTCCTAGCTCTGCTCCGGACAAGTCACTTGTGTTCTCTGAGCCTCAGTTTCCCATCTGTAAAGTGGGGATGGGAGTGACAGTACTCACCTCAGAGGAGTGCTGGAAGGACAAAATACACAAATTCAGCACTTAGTACGTGGCATGTATTAGCAAGAGGAGTATTTCTTATGAATGAATGAAGGGCACAGAACACTAGAATCAGAACCATCTGGGGACTCACTGGCAGTCCAGTGGTTAGGGCTGGGCGCTTTCACTGCTGCGGCCCAGGTTCTATCCCTGGTTGGGAAATTAAGCTCCCACAAGCCATGCAGAGCCCTCAAAAAGTGTCTCCTTCCCCAAGAAATCTATTCCTCTGCTCCACAGGGCTCCCCTACAGAAAAAGAGCACCTCTTCTGCTGCGAGAGGCCCTGACTGGAAGGAATTCTTAAGCAGAGAGCAGGTGTCAGCAAACTCTTTTCCGTAAAGGGCCAGATTAAATATTTTAGGATTAGCCATCCAGTCTCAAACCCAACTACTAGGCTCTGTGGGTGAGATAATATGCAAATAAGGGGTACAGCAATGTGCCAATAAAACTTTGTTTGCAAAAACAGGGTGACAACAGTCTCCAGCTAAAGGGAAGCAGCCAGGTGGCAGCTGCCTGAGCAGTAAAAACAGGAACCAGCCTGCCAGGCCATCATCTCACTGAAACTGAGGTTCAGTAATCAAATGAGAACAAAAAAGCAGATGGTGGATGGAGCTAGAGCAGACAGGGTACCACCCAATGGCCCCCCTGGCCCCACCTCCCTGGCCTGGTTGGTGTGAGGCACCCAGGGGCAGCCAGGCCAGTACCGCCCTTGCAAAGAAAACTGCCTCGGCTCTCTGGGCCTCCTGATCCTCGCTTCCCAAATGGGGACACCACCACCTCCCTGGCCTAGCACTTGAGAACTTTTTTTTTTTTTAAGTGTAAATTTAAAGCTTGAGGCAGCAGCCCATCTTGCTGTGGAGTGCTTCTAAAAAATAATACAAATAAATGATAATGACTTTCTAAGCAGCTGTGATGAATAGGGTGCTAGGCTGGGTGTTCACGTATGAGGGAAGAACAAGGAGGGAGCCTGTGTCCCTGGCCGGGACCGTCTCCCTTTTCTTACCATTTGGAGGACAGGACTCGTGGAGCAACCCACGGCCGCTACCAGGAGGGCGGGATAGGGAGAGAGGAGGGGGCACAGGTCTCCTCCAGGCTGGGGTCCAGCTGAGGCAGGCCCAGCTCCGGCCATCTCAGCCACCTCTGCCTCCAGGCAGTGGCCTCTCCACGGCCTGCTCCGCATTCTGGGCAAGAACTCTGCTTCCTTCTCGTCCAGGGATTAAGCGCTGAAGCATAGAGCTTCCAGTATCCCAAATGGGATGTGGCTCCGATGGGACTAGGAAGCCTGCTGGATGGAAAAGCTGTCTGGGCCACAAACCATGCCTCCATCCAGCTGTTCCCCCTCGGAGTCCCACCCCAAACAAGGGCTCCGTGTCAAACCAAGCTGAACACTTTATATGCCTTTGCCTCCTCCTGAAAATTTGCCAGCTGCATTCAAGCTCGTTGGAGTTCCTGAAGGGTCTGGGAAGTCTTTAACTCACGGTTTCCCAAGTGTATTTGGCCTTGGAGCATCCCAAGTTCCCCATCTAGAATCCTCAGCCCCATCCTATCTTCTGCCCCACCCAGACTCCTCCTGTCTCTGGGAATCTCCCTTCCCTCGAAGCCCAGCTCAAGGATGACTGTCCCAGCCACGCAGCCCACCAAGTCCTAGGCCCACCTGCCGGTGTGGGCCTGGCCATCTTCGCCTGACCCCACAGGGAGCAACTTCACAGGGAAAAGAGATGAGCAAAGGCACCAAAGAGGCTTGCAACCAAGCCCTGAGTGGAAAACTCAGGCTGCAAAGCAGCGTACTGTAAATTATGATACTGTTCTGTTGTTGTTTAAAAAAAAAAGAAAAAATACACCTGTTTATCTATACATAGGAAAATGTGAAAAGACATATATCAAATGTTAATAGTGATTATCCAGAGTATGGGAGCTGGAAAATTTTCTTCTGTACAGAGTCAGACTGTAAATATCTTAGGCTTGGAGTCATATAACTCTGTAGTTGCTCTAATGCAGCCATAGATCTAGAAGATATCTAAACCAATGGGCGAGCTATGTTCTAAAAAAAACTTTACCAAAGCAGGTGACTGGTCAAAAGGTCATAATTTGCCAGTTTCTGATCTGAAGATCGAATATGTGATTTGTAATTTGTCTATTTTATGTTTTTAAGTATTTTTCAAATTTTCCACCATAAACATATTACTTATATAAACTAGGAAGGAGGCAGTGATTAATAAATTGTTCATTTTGGGGGAGGGAGGGATAAAAATTAGGTATTTGGGATTAAAATACTCATACTACTACATAAAAAATAACCAATAGGGACCTACTGTATGGCACAGGAAACGATAATCAATATTTTGTATTAATCTGTAAAGGAAAAGAATATCATGTACATATATGTATAACTGAAGCACTTGGCTATATACTTGAAACTAACACAATTCTGTAAATCAACTATATTTCGATAAAATTTTTCTTAGAAACGCTTGCACTGCGCTGTGAGAGCTTACAAAGCAGCCTCTCCCGCACATCTTGGTGGCACAGAATGGAAACCCCTACGAGGTCCAAGCTGGCCATCTCTGTAGCTCAAGCAGGACTTTCCTGTAGCTCAAATGGTAAAAAATCTGCCTGCAAGGCAGGAGACCAGGGTTTGATCCCTGGGTTGGGAAGTTCCTCTGGAGAAGGGAATGGCAATCCACTCCAGTATTCTTGCCTGGAGAATTCCACAGACAGAGAAGCCTGGAGGGTTACAATCCATGGGATTGCAGAGTCGGATACGACTAAGCGACTAATACTCACGTGAGGTCTAAGCTGGCCATCTGTATTGAAATGACCAATGCTCATACCTTTTAACACAGAACGCTCCTCTTTTAGAATTTACCCTATAGGTTCCCACTGAAATAATGCACCAGTACAGTACTGTTCTGGACTCTGGCATATGTCGAAAAGAGCCCAAGTCTGGAAGTGACCTATTTGTTCCTCAGTCGGGAACTGAGTAAACCAACTGAGGACATCTGAAGTAGGACATCTGAACTATAGGATCCTACAAACACTATGCAGCAGAGTGAAGAAAAGGCAGCTCTGATGTGGAAGAGTCTCCAAGAGATACATTTTAAATGAAAAAAGGCAAATGGGAGAATATGTATTTTAAAAAGGAAGAAAATACGACATGCATATAATCACTTAGGAACGCTGCTAACTATCTTGGAATGACACAAGAGCCTAGGAACACTGCCTACAGAGGAACCAGAAGGCAGGGGATGGAGATGGAAGGGAAACTTATTGTCTCCTGTACCTTTTAAATTTGGTATCCTGTGTAAGAATCTTCTATTCCAAAAATGCGAAAATGTTAAAAGAATGAATATAGTGGAATTTAACAAAATGAATCACACCAAAAATGACACAGGGGCTTCAAAAGCCTCTAGCCAGTCAGAGCAAAGAAAGCTCTGTGATCCTGACCCTGTTTCCTCACCTGTGAGGAGGATGTAACACCTGTGTGGCAGGCCCGCCTCCACCTGGGAGGCTTGAGAAAGGCGAGGCGTTCACCCAACCTGCACAGTGACCAACTCCATTTAGCACACGAGTCCCCACTCCCCCCGCTCCCCTTGCTTGCCTGGATGTCCTCATGGCCCCAGACCACAGTGTTTGCAGGAGGTGGGAATGATGCCAAGGGAATTGAGGCACAGGAAGCCCAGGCCCCTGCCTGCCAGTCTCCGACCTGGTGGAGGCCTTGAGCCCTGTAGAACCGCCAAAGACCCAACGCCGCCAGCAACACACCCTCCTGGCTGGGTCGCCTCTCTCTCTGTCTCCATCACCACCAACACACCCCATGAAACAGCACGCTGGGCCTGGCACCTACACCCCCAGCTCCACCCCCACCGAGTGGAAATATCCACCAGGCTCTTCACAAGAAGGGCGCCCTTCTTAACCCCGAGGAGCAAAAGGCTAAGACAGGGGTTCTCGGCCCGTGTTTGTGCATCCCAGGGCTCTCCAGTCGACACACAGGAGAATGAGCTTCTTGCCACCTCATCTGCAGGCAGCTGCACCCCCAAAACAATGCCGAGCCTTTACTTTCACATCTCCCCTGGCATCTCAGAGCCCCCTGAAAGATGGAACAAGCAGGAATTGCCTTTTTCATTATATTTTGGAGAGAATGAGGCTCAGAGAAGCAAAATGACTTCAGCCGACACGTCAGGCAACAGCAACCACCTCCAGACTGCCTGGCTCGCTGTCCTTCACCCTTCCCGTACCCTGCCAGGCTCCCAGAACCCCCTCTTCTACAGATGACCATCCCGAAATACGTGCAGGCATCACTGCTTCAGCAGCTCCCTGAAGCCAGCCCCTCTCCCAAGCTCTTGGGCACGCTCATCTGACAAGACAGGAATAAGCCAAGCCCCCACTGTCCTCTCCAGGGAGTCCACACACACGTGCCCAAGAGACAAGGGGGACCTGATTCAGCGAGACCAATGTGAGCAGCTCCCAGGACTAGGAGAAATGACCAGGTCCTGCTCGTCTGCCGGCGACCTACCCCTTCTTCAGGTTCGTCACATAAGCGCTCTGGAGGGCGGCTTCCAGGAAGTAGGTGAGCTCGTAGTCGACTGGGTGTGAGCCTTTCAGGTGCCGGGATGTGGTATTACTTGTGACCTGGCGAGGGGAACACAGAGAGCGCTGCTGTCTGCAGGTGCCAAGGCTGAGGGGCTGGGGCCAGGGTCAGCCCAGGCAGGGGCAGCAGCTCCAGCACCTCCCAAGCCCCCAGGCACCTCAGGGACACGTAATGCAGTATTCAGACCCAACGCAACCTGAGCTGCTTCCATTTAAAGTAAGGCTACAATATAATACTTTCCAGCAATATTAACTATTCACATTAAACGTTACAGGAGTATCTAAGGGAACACAGAGACTAGGAATGGTTATGGAAGAACCTCAGCATCTTCTGTGCTTTAAACTGAGTGGATGGTTTCCTACCCACTAAGTATTATGTTGTATGATTTGAAGACAGACTACATGTCATTTTATTATACTCTGTCAATCTATAATATACTAGACCAATGCTTTATCTAAAATGCTTTGATTTTGTATATCTTGACAAATTTTACTACCATATGTAATAAATGTGTATTTTTGTACTTGCAGAAACTGCTGCTAAATTTTAAGGTTGTTCGGTTTTAATGGCACTGATAATGGATATGTAAGAAGTCCATGCTGTCTGTCAAATAAAACACTACCCTTCAGAAAAAATAAATAAATAAATAAAATAAGTCTAAAGCATTCTCTGCATGCAAATGCCAGATGCCGATAACAGCCCTCCAATGCTGGTTTTATTTGCACTTCAGAGGAAACTGAGGCTCAGAAAGTGCCTGGGAACACAAAGCTGGCTTGGGCCATGATCTCAGACTCAAGTCTGGCCAGCTACACATTCCAGGCTCTGTATTCATTGGTACATTCATTCAACAAGCACTCAAGTGCCTACCAAATGCCAGGCCCTACACTGTCCCTGTCACATACCAGGAAACCTCAGAACAGCTAGATGGCGACTCCGGGTCTCTGGGGAAGCTGAGGAACAACTGTATTATTAACTGAGCTATCACTTAATAGCCTGCCTTCACTATGCCACCTCCCTCTCTGATCCAAGGGGAAAAAAAAATCAACGCGCCATCCACCTTATTTTTCAGAAACTGAAGTAGGTTTAAGAAGGATTCTTAGTTCCTCAGAGGTTGGAGCTGGGTCTTAGAAGGGACACCCAGTCTTCCTGAAAATGCACAGGGTTCCACGGCCTGCCCTCCCTAGACCCATATACCCAGTTATCCAGGCCCATCTGTCAGCCCAGAGTCCCCAGGGTGCTGATTCCAGCCCTGGACACCATTACAGCTCATCGCCTACATCATCCCCTTTAAAGAGTCCAAAGGCCAGGCTTCTACTGTATGGGTCACTTTCTCTTTTTCCTGAATGCTTCCCCCAAACCATATGTAATTCAAATGTGAAGAGCTTCTAAAACACTGCATGTGACCTTGGCAGAGGTCAACGCAAGTCTCCACATGGACCTGTGCCAGGGAATACACTCGAGTCCTGTTTCTGCTGCTTTAAGAATGGGCCTCCTCCCCACCAGGGGGTCCAGTAAGGGACTGCCAGGGCACCTGAGGGTTGAGAAGAGTGCCTACAAGGACTGGCCTGACTACACCCTTCCAAGGGGAGCGGGTGATGATGATCAGTCGCTAAGTCATGCTCAACTCTTTAAGACCCCATGGGCTGTAGCCTGCCAGGCTCCTCTGTCTACGTGGGGATTTTCCAGGCAAGAATACCGGAGTGGGTTGTCATTTCCTTCTCCAGGGGATCTTCCCGACCCAGGATCGAATCTGTGTCTCCTGCAGTGGCAGGCGGATTCTTTACCACTGAGCCACCCGGGAAAGCCCTCCAAGGGGAGAGGAGTGGGCAAATAGACTAATCTAAGCCTCATCTATTAAACAGGGATGAATATAATATCTACTTCATAGAGCTGTTGTGAGGGCTGTCTCAAACAGGGCTGTCAAATTTGGTCATATAAGCTGAGCTCATCAAGGAGTTTGCCGGCTCCCCATAGACAGCATGGACTCTTCCATTTATTAAAACTGTTTTCTGGCAGTAAAGAGTCTCATGCTAACAGGATCGGGATACTATAAGGAGTTTCCAGAGCATCTTAAGGATGGGTGCAGGGCCCTCTTTTCTAATTTGCACAAGCATGACCTACGGGGTTAGCTGGCAGGACTGGTGGGCTGGGTGGTGCATAGATACGTGTGCTCGGCAGAGGGCAGTGATGACTACGGGGCTGTCATTTCCAGCTTACCTTCTCCAATTCCTGCAGGAACACCTGAGCGATCCAGGAGGCTCTCTCAAAACAGGTGATCACTTCCTCCTCCCTCTCAGTCAGGCGGGGGCGGGAAGCAATGGAGTTGGGCAGGCGTTCCAGGGAGAGGCCTGCAGGAGGAGGGGAGCACTTCGGACCTGCCCTGCTTGAAGGTGGGGGCGCCCAACTCCAGGCCCCTCTCAGGGGCCCAGGGTGGCCTCATCTGAGACTCTGGAGCAGCCAGTGGAAGGCAGAGGTCTGGGGAGGCGGGGGGAGGGCCTAAAGCAAGAATGGTATTAGCAGCGGCGGGCATGAAGCAGTAGGCAGAGAGCAGGCACCCGTGCCCTATGTGGGGAACCACACTGGTGGCACCCCCAGGCCCAACTCCTGCCTGGCCTTCCAGGCAGCACTCCACGAAGCAATCCTGACCCCTCCCCAGGCACTCACCATGTCTACACCCTGGAGTGGTTACTTACATCCAACTCCTCTCCCCCAGTAGTTCAACCTGGGCAAATGAGTCTCTCTGGTGTGTTACAGTGCCACAGTCCTCGCACGTGGTAGACGCTCGATTACACGGCATTTACACACAGACCTCTTGAGGAACCAACCAATCTCTACCCCGCCTACCTTATACGCTCAGGTCCTATGTGCCTGCAGGGGAATCTGCTGGTTTTTGTGTCCCTGGCATTCACGTCCCATTCTTTTAGCAGCAGCACCTCACTTTCCTTTTGAGCGTCCATCCTGCAGCCTCGCCCCCATGGTTCACAGGGTAAAGACCCCATCCCACCTCCAGGGCAGGCATGTGATCCAGGCTGACTTATCATCAAGCCCACAGTGACTAGCTAGGGTGTGCACGTGGCCAGGTGGGGCCAAGAGGAATTCTCACCCTTCCACTGGGCTTGTTAAGCTGCTAAGAGGTCAGACTGGAAATGTTAGGGAAGGCTGACCTTAAAACAAAGCTACATAACGTGAATGTCATTAACATGATGGTACACTTGAAAATGGTTAAGATGGTATATTTTATAGTATGTGTTTTCTTACTAAAATTTTAAAAAAATTAAATATAGGAAAACATAACTTTAAAGTCAAAACAAAAACAAAAATCCCTAAACTATAAGAAACCAGGAAGAGAAAGCTGTGGAGGAAAACAACTATATTTATATCTGTTGTGTTTTTTTTTTTTAAGACAGGAAAAAGATTGACTAAACTCTTAGTCATAAAAAAAAAAAAACTGAAGTCTACTCAGAGGAGAGATGAGACATGATGGTAAAGGGCAGATTCCTAAAGAAAGTGTTTGAACACCTTGCCTGAAGAACTACACCCTGAAACCTTCCAATATGTGCACCAATAAATCACGTCCCCTACTTCTCCCTCAGGCGGGGGAGGGGTCAAAGTCTGCTTAAATTGTACTCCTGTCACAGGCAACTCAGTCCAGACTAGAGAGTGCTGTCCTAGATGGCGGTTCTCAGGGGGCAGAACTCAGATCTTTCTCATCTTCGTGCCCACACAGTATGTGACATGTAGCAGGTGTTCAAGATGAACTGAGTGAAGGAAGGTGTAAGAAGAGAATCCTCAACTCTCTGCCTTTGGCCCTAACATCCAACTGATGACCATTTAACATTTCAAACCTCCTCTCCCCTTCCCCACTCTTATCTCCTCATTCGGGCTTTATCTCTTGGGTAGATAAAGAGATATATTGCCTTCCTGTCTGGCACAGCTCATAGTTCTGCCTCCAGGCTCTCATCCATCCTGCTCAAGGCTCCCAGGCTGATCCTTCTAAAACTCTACTGCTTACAACCCCTCCAAGGGTCCCTGCTGCTATAGCGTAAGGTCCAAACTCCTGACTCTCTGCACCACACCCTCCAAGGTTCACCCCTGTCAACTCGCCAGCCTTGTCTCTCATCATACATTACAGATCAAATGTTTGCGTCCCCTTGAAAGTCACACGTTGAAAACCTAAAGCCCAAGGTGATGATATGAGGAGGCTGGCCTTGGGGAAGTGACTAGGTCCTGAGGCTGGGACCTAATGATAGGGATTAGTGTCTATAGAGACCCCAGAGAGCTCCCTCATCTGTTCCATCATGTGAGCACACAGCAAGATGTCGGCAGCCTGCAATCTGGCTCAGCAGTAGAGAACCCACTTGCCAATGCAGGACACACAGGTTTGATGCCCGGGTCAGGAAGATCCCCTGGAGAAGAGAATGGCAACCCACACCAGTAATCTTGCCTGGAGAATCCCATGGACAGAGGAGCCTGGCAGGCTACAGTCCATGGGGTCTCAGTCAGTCAGGTACAAACTTAGCGACCAAGCAACAACAAGCAACCTGGAAGAGGGGCCTCACCAGAACCTGATCTTGATTTCAGACTTCCAGCCTCTAGGACTGTGAGAAACAAGTGTCTGTGGGGTATAAGCCAGCCAGTCTGTGGTGCTTTGTTCTAAGCCTGAGCCGACTGCGACACCAGACCTGCGGCACCCACATGCAACCGCCTGCTCCCAGATGCTGACTGTGCTCAGGCTGCTCCTCTTGCCGGGAATGTAAGGACCCCCAAAGTCCACCCAAAAGTACAGCTCACCTTCTGCCCCACCAAGCGCCACCTCCTCTGCGGAGCCCCTCCTGATACACCCTGGTATAACCAACCATCTCTCCCGGTCTACATCTGACATATTTCAGCCCCACCATTTTTTATACTTATTTATTTGTGCACATGTTTGCTCAGCCAGACTGTAGGTTCCTTAAAGGCACAGACCTCATCACGTTCCCCTTTCTATAACCTGGTGCCCAGTAGGCTGGCTGAACAAATGACAAGCCCACTCATGTCTGACAAGTACAGAGTACTCCACAAACACAAGGTAAGGAATTACTGCTTTTCTTGGCTAGATGTCAACCCCTATGGATTCAGTGACCTTGCCCTCTGCCAGGATGGGGTGGGAACTGGTTCAAAGGTCGGGGTGCCTCAGTCTGGGAAACGTTGGGCACAGGCCGTGGAAGGCCCTTGCTCAACACAAAGACTCAGTTACCCGGGTCACCAAGTGTCAACATGCCTCTTGCCAAATGACTCATGACCAGGAGAGGATTGAATAGGGAGGAGGAACAGAGTGCGCGCTGGAGGAGACGCAACAAGGAGGCAGAAGAAGGCAGGTCCCCCCATCACTGCTGGTGCTGGCCCAGCCTCTCCTCTCCAGACCCATGGCCGAAGCTCCCTGAAGGATGGTGGGACACAGAAACTGCTCAGGGCCTGGCCTGGAAGCCAAGCGCAGATGGTCAGAGGGCACAGCCAACCCCAGAAGACACAGAGAGGGTCTGCTTTATCACATCCTGTGCCCGCCTTCCCCGCCCCGGGGCCGGAGATATGCCACTGGTTGGGTTCCCTGCTGCCATACCTCTGGGCCCAGAACTGGGATGGGTGATGCCAGCTGCCTGGCAGGTTCAGGCTGCCAGTTCCAAGCCTCCGGTGGGCTGGCCGCAACAAAGCATCTGTCTGTGGGGCAGCCAGCTTCCCTGCGCTTCATCTGTTCCTTCAGCTCCTAGCAGGGGCCTCTCCACTGTGCTTCCCTGAGAATTCTAAATCCATCTTCCTTGGAAGCTCACAGTGAAACCAGCTCTTCCCTGAAGGTTTCGGAAGTCTCTCAACTCCAGAAGCAGCAGAACATTTTAGCTGCATCTCCTCTGTGTGTGCCCTTCCCCTACACTCTAACTTTCCTCTCTGCCCATTTCTGGTTGATCTTTGCACCCAGCGAGAGCAAGACCTGGTGTTCAGTGAGTGGAAGGATGCATAGAGGAATGCGCACGTTCACTCATGCAGAGTGTAGAGCCTGGTGAGGTTTCTCCCTCTCTAAAAAATAGTTCATGCAGAATTTATAAACAAACCGTAGCATATTTATACAATGGAATACTACTCAGAAATAAACAACACAGATGAATCTCTCAGAACTTATAATTGTGCAGAAGAAGCCTGATATCAAAAAGTACAGGCTGTATGATTTCAGTTATAAGTCATTCTAAACAAGAGCAAAATTATTACCTGTATTAACACAAACTAAGCAATCACTGCCGGGGGTGGGGTTGGGGAAGGGACCAATAGGCAAAGGACCTGCGGGAATTTTCTGGGGTGATGGAAATGTTCTTTGTCTTTACTGGGCTGTTGGTTACATGGGTATCTATGTTTGCCAAATTCATCAAATTACACACTTAAGACTCAGGAACTGTATAAAAATATATCTAAAAACAATAAAAATATTCCTCTTTTAAAGGAAGCAATTATGACTCCAGGGAACTAATGAAGATAGAGGGAATATAGTCATTGAAGTGGTGGTATGTGAAATAATTTCCAATATACAGAAGACCAAAAAGCTTCCTGGAGCTAGCAATGGCTCCTCCTAGTGAGGGTCACAGTCCAATCACTGAGTTCTGTCCATAAAAAAAGGCTTGTCTTATATTTGCTCTTTGATTCATATGAAGGTCCATTTTCCTGTCTATGAACATCTAACGGGAAATATACCAGGAACTCCAGGCCTCGAGTTTCTTCACCCTCTGCCCTCTGTGTTGAGACCATACTAGGTCCAAGACGGAGACAGGCTGCTCCTGAGTCTGCTCCCAAAGGATCCCAGTGGATCCCAGTCCTGTCAAGGGTCAAGAAGCCAGGGGCTACCAGGAAGCATTGGGTACTACCTCCTGAATTTCCACTAGCAGAGGGGTCTTTCTGTGAAAACACCCTGTCCTATGAGAGAGGGGAGTTCCTCTTTCAAGAACTCTTGCTTTTTCATGAACTCCAAACTTTCCATTTGGAGGCAAACTGATCCTGGCACAGCCCTGGGCTCAACACACAGGCTGGCCCTGGCCTCATCGGTCTAAGTGACTCATCATATCCTGGACAGCAGTTCTTCCAAGAAGCCCCACCCTTGGAGCCCAGGGTTCTGGATGTGGAGATGGAGAACGCGATGTTTCCTCTGAAGTAGAATTTTCCAGATATGTGGACCCCTCCCTCCTGCCTACCCAGCTAGTTGAAGAGTACAGGGCACCCAAGAAGGGTACACCCTATGGGGGTGGAGGATGGGAGAGAGGAAGACATGCAAGTGACTGCTTCAGCCCTCGGAGAGGAAGCCTCAAGGCCAGGTTGGGAAGAACTCTTATAAATCACACTCAAAAGCGGACAACTGTGGGAATACAAAATGGTACGGCTTGGTCATTCCTCAAACGATTAAAAACAGAATTACCATATGATCCAGCAACTTCTGGGTATATACATAAAAGAATTGAAAAAAAGATCTAAAAGAGATATGTGTACATTTATGATCATAGCAACAATATTCACAATAGCAAAAAGGCAGAAGCAATCCAAGTGTCTATTGATGGATGGATAAAGAAAATGTAAGATATATATACAGTGGGATATTATTCAGCCTTAAAAAAAGGAAATCCTGCCATATGCAACAACACAGATGAACCTTAAGGATATTATGCTAAGTGAAATAAGCCAGTCACAGAAGACAAAGTCTGGAAGATTCCACTTCTACAAGGTACCTAGAGTAGTCAAATCAGAGACAGAAAGTGGAATGGGGACTGCAAGGGGCTGGGGGAGGGGAATGGAAAGCTGTTTACTGGATGCAGAGTTTCAATTTTACAAGATAAAGTGTTCTGGGGATTGGTTGCACAACATGAATGTACTTAATACTACTGAACTGTGCACTTATTAAGATAATAAATTTTACGTGTATTTTACTGCAGCTGAAAGAATTTCCAATGGTTAAGATGCTAAATTTTATATTTTACCAATTGAAAAAATTAAGAAAAGAAGAGCAGACAATTTGACTCATATCAAAGTTTCTGAAAAGTGCATATACTTTGACTTCACTCTACTTCTAGAAATTTATCCTTAAAAAAATAATGTATGCAAAAAAATAAAAAATTTAGCTTTAAATATATCCAGTACAGCTTTGCTATAAAGGTAAAAAAAAAGAGAGAGAGAGAGAGAGAGACTTCACCTACAGGACTACACCCTAACAGGAGATAAGTTTGCTAAACTGCAATAGATTCTTGCAATAAAATGCTATGATGCTACTTTAATGTACACATATACTAGAAACTAGTTCATAAAATATTAACTTCAAAAAACAAGTTGCAAAATACAGTTACATACAAAATGATTATATGAACTTGTTTTTCTTTAAAACATATAAACCTATAGGAAAAAATGACTGGAAGAATATACCCCAAACCATTTACAGAGATCTAAGTCTCAGTTTCCCCAAACACAAAATAAGGTTGCCAACAGTGTCCACCTCATAGGTTGGCTGTGAACATTAAATCTGATGATATTCTAAAGAACAGAGAGCATGTGCTCTCGGAAAACATTTCAAGTAATGCTCAAAATGATCTCTTAGGTAGGGGTCTAGCCCTTCCCTAGAATGACAAACGGGAAATCTAACTCAGGGAGAAGAGATTCCCTCCAACACCTCTCCACTCTAAGTGCTAGCCAGACCCAGGTCTTCTGGCTTCAACACCATCCATCCTCTCAGCCCAGACTCCACACGTCTTCCCTTACTTACCCTCGATGACCCACCAAGGGCTCCCAAATCTCAGGCTTCTGGCCATCCGTGGGGGCCTGCCTTTCACACGTGTATCTAATGGCTGAATTACAGCTGCCACCCCGGCTCAGCTGGGCCACAGGGTCAGTGCTGGCTTCTCAGATGCACCCCTCCATGCCCTGTCCACATTTCACACCGACTGCTCTCGGGGGTGGCCTCCAACGATGGAGGAATGGGCCACCAGGAGACGATGCGGGGAGACCACACCAACTCCTTCACCTCCAGCCCCACGGTCTCCCTTCTGTGAGTCTGCCCACCTTCCTGTCCTGGTTTGTATCTCTCAACCCAGGCAGGACCCCGGGGAAGGCTTGCTGAGCACACAATGAACACAGCAGCCCCTTGCAAGACGCCCAGACCGCTCATTCGTCTCCATCTGCACGCCAGCCTCTCACGCCATGGCTCACAGTCTGGGGCCAGGGCTGACCCGTTTCCCCACAAGGCAGATGGCTCACGCCCCTTTGAGAAGGAAGCCAAAATAAACAGCTAATTCCTGCCATACCAGGACTAAAAAAAACCCCCAAACCAAATGTCCCACCATGTCCCGCCCTAGAAGCTGCCTTCTTTCATTTTTTCAAAGTTTTACTAAACCCATAAAATTGTATTCTTGCCTGGAAAAAATCCCATGGATTGAGAAGCCTAGGAGGCTAGTCTTTGGGACCCTACTGAACAACTGAGCACGCATGCATAAATAGTTAATTTAAAAAAAAAAAAAGGACATGTGTGCATAAGCTTGAACTTACACACACACACACACAAAGTCATAAAATCCCAGGAGACAGTAGAAGAGCTGGCAGTTTCAGAGGCTGAATGAACAGGAAAAAAAATCTTGAGGGTTAAGGAAAAGATAATTCTCATAGCTACTTAATGTATTTAAAATTTTTACTTTTCATAGCACTTTCACAATCGAGCATCATACTGCAGTATTTTGGGTGAACCAGGGCTAGCTCCCTCCACGGCCAGGCCATCCTTTTATTAGTCAGCCAGCAGATAAACCTTCCAGAGTAGCCTCCCTGGAGCTGGGCTGCGGGCAAGAGGCAAAGGGATTGGTTTGGCTAAAGCACAAGGCACCTCTGGCTTTCAAGGGGCGCACAAGCCCCAAAGTAGGCAGCAATGACTACATCTGTAGGGCTTAGGGCAGGACACATGGCCGCAGAAATGGGGGGTCATTACCACACTGGGCAAGGGCCAGAGAAATGGAAGCAACACAGACTTGGGGAGAGAAGGAAGCCATTTGCCAAAGAACCACTGAGAGGTGGACAGTGACACTGGGGCTTTCGGGGCTGAACTGGGTAAGGCTCGAGATGTCAAAAGAACAGGCCTTGACGCATCATGCATGTCCATGAGAGCTGGGGATACCCTTAGAACTCAGATCAACAGAAAAGAGGACAGTTTGTCACGTGGATCCACAGTGGCGTTGCCTAGACTACTCCAGATGGACCCGGACAGCGTGCTGGCCAACAGATGAGCCCAATTTTACAGGAAACAGGCTGTGCCACACCTCATGGTATGGCCACCTAGGGCCGAAGTTCTGGAACACCAGCAAAAGGGATACCACAAGCCTTCCTGCTAGGCTCCTGTTGCCCCCTCATTTCCCAGTCCCTCCCACACACTCTCTTAATTCCAGAAAGGTATGACTGCACCCTACTCCAAATAAGTCACTTCCATTTCCCCAGGGCCTCCCTCTGGATTTTTCCTTTACCTGGAGGGCACCTCTTCCATCCATCTGCAGCTGATCCATCCTAACGTTCAGCCTCACCTGCCAGCTCACCTGGGAAGGCCCCACAACTTGCTAGGTCTCACTCACTTCCCTCTCTGGAACAGAGTGGGTCAAACAAGTTCTCCCTGGGCGTCGGTGATTCTCCTACTTGGAGATGGGCAGCTGAGGAGCTGTAGCCCCCAAGGGAATTCAAAGACCAACCCCTTCCCCCGCCCCCACCAAGATGTCAAGGCAGAGCAGCCCACAGAACTGGGGCCAGGACACCATGGCCAGGCAGCAAGTCTGGCATCCTGCCCAGCAGGCCATGGGAGTAAGCTACAGACCAGCCACCACTGGGTGTTCCCGTTTCCTGCTTTTCCCAAATGGTGGGCTTCACTGACACGACGGCCTGCCGATGCAGAGGTGGGGCCGGAAAGAGTGGCACCAGGTGGCTTATGACTCACCAGCGCTGGGATGGCCACTGCAGGCTGCGGGCCTCCTCCAGAGCGGCTGCTTCTCCCCGGGCATAGCACACCAGCAGCGGGCCTTGCTCACCTACCTGCCACTCCTCTGAGAGGAGGGACCCGAGTTGTCCATCACGGCACCCCCAGCAGGCACTTGCTGAATCAACCGCTGGCAAATTTTACTCTCTCCAGTGGGAGCTGGGCCAGGGGTACAATGACAAGACACCAGACCCCTGGCAGGAGAAGCAAACTGACCTCTAACTGGGGAGACTGGGCCAAGGTCCAAATGAGCTTGACAGAGGGAGAGAATGCTGTAGTCTGCAGCTACAATCAGGGGGATCTCCTGGTGGAGGAGGCACCTGAACTGTGTCTGGAAGGAAGCGTTGGTGCTACCTACATGTAGAGGAACAAAAATGGGGTTGGTCAGCGAGGACAGTGGCCCAAGAAAAGGTGAAAGGACAGAACTTTTTAGATCATGTTGAGCACCAGGAGTGACCTCATTTATCAGAAACACGTGCTCTGGGAAGGGAAGGGAGAAGAGGGAGAGAAGATTGGGAATGTTGAAGAAATGACCCTCTATCCTCAAGGGGCTTCAAGTTTCATGGGAAGACAGGCTGACAGCCACGAGCATATAGAATCAAACCAGCAGGGCTCTGCAAAAATGGGCAGTACTGAACACAGGCCTTTGGAGAAGTGCCTCGACACTAAATTACTATAGATTATCTTTCAGTTCAGTTCAGTTGCTCAGTCGTGTCTGACTCTCTGTGACCCCATGAATCGCAGCACGCCAGGCATCCCTGTCCATCACCAGCTCCCGAAGTTTACTCAAACTCATGCCCATCGAGTCGGTGATGCCATCCAGCCATCTCATCCTCTGTCGACCCCTTCTCCTCCTGCCCCCAATCCCTCCCAGCATCAGGGTCTTTTCCAATGAGTCAACTCTTCGCATGAGGCGGCCAAAGTATTGGAGTTTCAGCTTCAGCATCTTTAATGCAAAGTAAATGGAAGATGTTCCCCCCAAACCAATCAAAATGGTATCAAAAGGAGGGATCTGTATCTATTCACGCACCTCTATGTTAACAACAGCACTATTCACAACAGCCAAGACATGGAGACAACCTAAATATCCATCACAGATGAATGGATAAAGATGTGGAACATACATATTCATATGATGGAATATTAGTCAGCCATGGGAGCTTGGGAGATGACCAGTGGCCACCAGTCCAAGCTCTGCTACTCACAGGCTGCACAATCGCGGACAAGCCTTAGTTTCTGCATCCAAAGAGTGGGCATAAAAACTCCCTTCCATTCTAGAGATGAAATGAAGGTCAATCCACCAGCCAACAAATATTTATTAAACGAGAGTTCCAGGGCATTGTTTCTCAAACGGTAAGGTGTATACACATCACCTGGGGATGCTGTTAACAATGCAGATTCTGATTCAATACGTCTGGTTGTGGGGCCTGAGTCTACACTTCCGATAAGCTCCTGGGTGGTGCATGTGATAATCCTGCCCCCCCACCCCCCGCCCCCATCACACGCTCAGGGTCCAGAGCGGGAGGGCCCACGCCTCACGTTTCCGGGTATACCATGGAGTCAGATAACCAGAGGAGCTTGGAAGACTGGGGGAGAAGGGACCAACTGGGGGACTGTGACAGGCAGGGACAGGGCCCTCAGCTCCATCCAGGGCCAGCAGGGGACTTGGGAGCGGCTGGCCACAAGACAGGCCTATTTCTGTGTGGCAGACCCATCAACTCGGCAGCCAGGAGGAGCTGGAGGACCTGGGGAGAGACAGTCCTTCCTTAAAGCCAGAGGCTTTGACAGAGCCCAGCCCACCTCCCGGGGGCCCGTGTGAGGCCCTAAAATCCAGTCCTCCGCTCCTGGCAGGATCAGGTCAGTCTGATCCCAGGTGTGATGTTGGGGAACAGTTCATTCAGACAGGGAAGTGAAGCTGTTTTATTCTATCTTAGTGAAAAGTTTGTGGTTTTCATATTGTTTCTGATCAAATTTGACACAGACAGTAACTTTTTTTCCCTTAGAGGAGTTGGAGGGTCATATACCTCCTGTCCCCCACTCTATGCAATATACACATATATGCACATAAGGTTTCTTCACTTCAAGCAAGAGAAACCCACAACTGCTTCAGCTGCCCCCCTCTCTCAAGCTCCTGGGACGGTGTCTGAAGCCCTCCTTGAGAATCAGAAAGAATCTTCTGATCTCATCCATGTCCCCCCAACTTCAGAGCAAGGTCAAGTCCTGGTGAGTGATCCCCAGAGGACACAGTGCCAAGTCCCTCTGCTCTGAAGGGGAAAGCGGGTGAGTTGAGTGTGTTTTTGTGTCTCTCATGAGTGAAGAGACCCAGAGCCTGCTCTTGAGACACCCACACTTACAGCCCCCCTGAGCTTCCAGGCAGGGCGCTCAGGCCCCTCCCACTACAACACACAGCCTCGCCCCCTTCCCTCCAGCCACATGGGCTGGAGAACCCAACTCCCTGCCCCACAGGAAGGGACCAGGTGGAACCACAGAGCAGACTCCAATGCAAGATGGTACAGAAGCTCAGCTATAACGGCTTAGCCAGGCAGAGTACTGGGGAGCACGCATGTCGGACTTCCGCAGGAGGCCACCCAACATCTGCTGACAGAGGCTGAAAAGAGGCAGCCTAGAGGAAGGGCATTCTGGTTCACACACAAGCTAACTGATGTCCAGGTAAGTCATTTCACTTCCGCCAGCCTTTTTCATCTGTTACCTGAGAACTGACCTACATCATTTCCATGATTCCTTTCAGTCTAGAATTGTGAGCAGCATCACCACAGAGTGTTCATGAGCTCTGGCTGCCTGGGTTCAAATCCTGATTCTGCAAACTCCAGGGACATCCACAAGGGTCCCCTCTCCTCTTTACTTGTAACTCCTGGTCTAGAACATAGGAATGAAGAGAACACCTACTCAGCGGGTTACTGTGTAGACTGCAGGAGGGCATACCTGCAGTGTAGTGAGGGTTTAATAAATATATATTATCGTTTGTTGAACTCTGGGGCATGCTGCTGCCTCCATTCTACTTACAGGCTGAGTGTCTGTGGGCCCCCAAGTTCATCCATTGTAGCTCTAACCTGAAATGGGATGGTACCTGGAGATGGTGTCTTTGGGAGGTAACTAGGGTTAGATGAGGCCATCAGGGTGGGGGCTTGATGATGGGATTAGAGGTTTTATAAGAAGGTGACTAGAAGAGATCTCTCCAGGACCCCACAGGGAGGACAGGTCATGTGAGGACACAGCGAGAAGGCAGCCACCCGCCATCCAAGGAGTGAGCCCCCACCAGACACCAATGCTGCTGGTACATGGATCTTGGACTTCACAGCCTCCAGAACTGTGACAAATTCCTATTATTTAAGCCACCCAGTCTATGACATTTTGTTGGGGCTTCCCAGGTGGCTGAGCGGTAAAGAATCTGCCTGCAATGCAGGAGACTCAAGAAACAATAGCTCGATCCCTGGGTCAGGAAGATCACCAAGAGGAGGGAGAGGCAACCCACTCCAGCTTTTCTTGCCTGGGAAAGCCCATGGACAGAGAAACTTGGTGGGATACAGTCCACGGAGATGCAAAAGGGTCAGACATGACTGAGCACGAGTCAATGACATTTTGCTCTTGCAGCCTGGCAGGCTAACACAAGCCCCATGCTCACAAATGGAGTCAGGACCAATGACGAGCCATCCGTACCCCTTACTCTCTGCATGGGGAGCCCTGCTGGATCCCCTAGACCCAGGAAAATCAACTCCATGCACACTCTGGAGGCCACATGCAATCTCAAGCACACACAGGGTCAGGTGAACCTCAGCATGCCAAGCAGCAGGGTACAGGCACTGCAGCAGGTCAGAGAGGACAGGCAGAGAGGAGGCAGGCAAGCACAAGACCGCGTGCAGTCAGTGGGGGCTGGGGAGCCAGCACAGCCAGATAATCGAGCAGCCCATGCCGGGGACACCCGGCTCCTTACCTCCCCTGCAGCACCTCTGACCACCGGGCCTGTGTTCCCCCAAGAAGCTGGAGGCGTGCTGGAAAGAGTAGAAAGCAGGAGACAGGGAGCAGTAGGTACCGAGCCAGGTCTACAGGAAAAAGTGCCGGAAAGGAGCCCTGAGGAAGGGTGTTAGGTTCGGGGAGTTGGTGGCAGAGGTGGTTTCCAAATGAAGATCAACCTCCCAAGACCCCCCCCCCCCCCCCCCCAGCCTGTGCCAGGGGCACAGAGAAGGGCACAAGAAAGCAATGGGAGAAGACCCCACACTGGACCACCTGAGATGGACACCGGCCTTTCACAGCCCAGCACTGGGTCTGTCTGGGGTGAAAATCTCAGCAGACTTCCTGGGGGGGCATTAACAATCTCTCAATGGTGAAAGGGACCCAGGGACTCAGGGGTGGGCAAACAGCTCTCAAAGGAGGCTATGCCCTGCTCAGACTAGTCAGCCCTCCTGGACCCAAAAGAGACAGAAGACTGGGAGTGGGGAATCATGGTCCAAAGCCAACATCACAGGAGGTGGAGGTTCCAATCCTGGTTCCACCACAGATCTCTGGGTAACTCTGGGTGAGGCACCTTCCCTCTCTGGGCCTCAGTTTCCCTGTATATAAGATGGCAGAATGTCCCCATCTACAATAGAAAAGAAGGTGACAAATACTCTACCAATACCAGACACCAAATCCCCACAGGGCCACATGTGTTTCTAGACTCTGGGGGTTGGTCTATGCTGGAATAAAAGAAGACTGACCATCCAAGAATCCTGGCAACAGTCTGGACAGACAGGTTCCTGTGACCCTCACTGCCACCAAGAGCCACTGCTCAGGCTCTGTGACCCCAGGGCTCAAGGATCCAGGGAAGAAGGAGCTTGCAGTGCAAAGTCTGGGGTAGGGCTTTCATTACCATGTAATACCTGCAAGCTCAGGTCAAGGGCACTCTTTCCCCACATGGGCATCCACAGCCCCCATCATGAAATTCCTACATTACTAAGTCCATGTGCCTAGCTCCCCACCAGAACACTCCTCACCCTGGGAGGTGGCTCTGATCCGCCCATAGCAGGATCCCAGCACCACCCTCCTGGGCCGCTCACAGCAGGAGAGCAGCAGATATCTGAGCAATTCCAGGTTTCTCTGCCATCAAGCACCTGACCTGTAGCCAACATCAACACTGGTGCCAGCGTGACGACAGGGGGCACATTTTTTAAGCCCTTCCCAACCTGGTTACACAACTGATTCCTCTTGTTCGTGGTAACCTTGTGAGGGCAGATTATTATGACCCTGTCTTATAGACAAATCAACTGAGGCCAAGAAAGGTAAAGAGCTATATGCCCAAGGGCACACAGTTGCGTTACTATTTGTCAACAGAGCAAGGGCGGGTTACCCAAGTCTTCTGACCTGACATCCAGCCCATACCTGCAGTCAGCCAGCGGTGTGGCTGGTTACCCCGGCAACCACCTGGCTGGTCAGTGTTCCAAGGACATGGGGATCAGAGTGTAATGACCTGGGCACAGTGAAGGGGAGCCCCAGCCGGTGCCCACACCTACCTTTAATGACAAAGGCCTCTGCCAGCAGCCGCATCTGATACAGGGGCTTGTTCTCCATGGACATGTCATCAATGCCGGCCCGTGCGTACATGCTGATGGCATCTCGATATGAGCCTTCCACGTAGTGCAGCTTGCCCAGGATCAGCATGGCCTCACACAGATACTGCGGCTGAAAGGACAAGGATCATATCAATGGGCTCCTGCCGCAAAGCCCCTGGCACACCCCCACCAGGTACCCGGGGATGAATACTCCCCTCACTGAGCCATAACAGTTTGCCTAAGACCCTGTTCAGAAGACCCCTCCTCTTCCAGGAAGCCTTCCCACCCCTCAAGTACATGTGGACAGCTCCCCTCTCTGCACACCTGTAGTCCCTGGCCTACACTGTAGCTCTTGGTGATATCTTCACACGAGTCCCTAATTGTGTTGTGTGTGTGTCTTACACCCCCGACTAGACTGCAAGTGGCTCACAGACTGGGCCCTGACTCCTTTTTGCTGAAGCTCCCAGAAGCTTCACACAAGGCAGGCACTGGCACTCAGTTCAGGCACTTGCTCTTAACACAAGTAGGGAGGCAGAGACCCAGCCAAGTTTTGTGGGGCCTAAAGCTTATATAATTGTGGGTCCTCTATATAAATGTGCGTGCGTGCTAACTCACTTCAGTCGTGTCCCACTCTTTGTGACCCTATGAACTGTAGCCCCCAGTCTCCTCTGTCCATGGGATTCTCCAGGCAAGAATACTGGAGTGGATTGCCATGCCCTCCTCCAGCGGGTCTTCCCAACCCAAGGATCAAACCTGCATCTTTCACATCTCCTGCACTGGCAGGAGGGTTCTTCACCACTAGTGCCACCTGGAAAGCCCCATCTACATAGACAGATAGACGCATATGTGTATAAATATTTAACCAGGTGAAAGGCCTTGGAAAGAGTCCTGCAGGTGAGGGGCCTGAAGCTGAAACCCTCCCCCACAGCAGCAGGACCCCTGTGGGGAGACGGCCACAGCCACAACATGGCCAGAAGACAGGAGAGTGAAGGCCTGTGAGGCCACTGCCCTTATCTTATCAGAATCAAGTGCCTGCACTCAAGCCTGTTTTCTTTCCCCTACTTGATCAAGGACTGCTTACACTCAAATCTCCACCCCATATGAGCACTCTTGGGAACTCCCTCAGGACCCGAGCAGGTCTGGTCAGCCCTGTCTGAGAGTCCTGGCCTTGGACATGGGCCCAGACTGCTCTAAAATCTCCCACCTTCTGAGGCCACCGTTTGTAGCCCTCTGCCTCCATGTCTGCTCAGCCAGCCCAGCACCCCTTTGGCCAGGCTCTGGGCACCACCCCCACCATAGAGCATCAGTTCTGTCCACGCGGCTCCCGCGAGATGCTCTCGCTCTCACGAGACTGCAAGATGCAGTCCTGGTCCCCACTCCTGGCCTCTGTCACCAACAGGAAGGTGTTGCCCTTGCCCCCCTGTAGGGAGATCAGAGTCTGGGGTACTCATGACTCCAGGGGAAGCATCCACCACTCCTCACCACCTACTGCCCTCTCAGAAGCCAATAAAGGGAAGTGGAACACGGCAAAGCCAAAATCTCCTTCCTCACTGGTCCAATACACATTCTTCCTTTGCTGCTGCTCACACAAGCCCCGTCTAGAACAGTCTTCCCTTCCCCTCAGTCTATGCAGATCTTCCACTCTTCTTCGGGGCCTTGCTCAGGCCCACCTCCTCCTAGAAGCCTCCCTGGCTGCCAGAGAGAGCTCCCTTCTGCTGACCTTCCACAATGTCTCCACCAAGTGGGCCCCCTGGGCCCCCTGCATGCCTAATCTGCTGACTGCAGACCTGCTCAAAGGCTGAATTTTCAAGGGGATTTGCTAGTCTCCCCCAACAGGTCACCTCTGCCCTGGGTCAGGGCCACAGATCGCACACCTCCTAGAGGCACGTTTCTTCCCTGCCCTGTCCTGGATTTCCCCATCGCTGAGGGCAGGATAATAACAGCCACCCATCACCTCATGTCACAGCGAAGCCAAGAGCATTAGGAGACGAAGTCCAGAAAAGAGCTTTGAACTTTTCTCTAGAAAGGAGCTAGATAAACACAGGCCATGAGTAATTATTATTATTATTATTCTGTTCTCCTGTAAAGGGGGAAAAGGG
Organism: Dama dama; assembly: GCF_033118175.1. Lineage (NCBI taxonomy): Eukaryota > Metazoa > Chordata > Mammalia > Artiodactyla > Cervidae > Dama > Dama dama. The sequence continues at coordinate 74,535,743 of NC_083691.1, forward strand.
CAGCTAAGCTCAGGACATGTTTCAGGGCGAGATGACAGGGTGTAGCTTGGAGTGGTTCCTGGTGAACCAATAACAGTTTACAACAGGGTTTCCACCAAGCTGGTGGAAAATTAAGGACAATGAGGTGAATGTTTTATAAAGTTAAAGTTATGCTAGTTAAAAAGCTGCCTTTAATTCTTAATTCTTAAGAATTAAGAAGAGCATAATTCTTAATTCTTAAGCATATCTGTCTTGTGTTTTGATGTTAAGATGTTTGTTCTTTTATGGACCGACAGTAATAGAAAATGGTATGGTTCTGCTGTTGTGCTTGGGGTCTTTGTGAATGTCCTTTCCTGGCAGAATGAAAAGTTGGCTATGCTCTTTGGGACCCACGCCTCTGAATTTGAACCTGGCTTGTCAATTCAACTGTGTGGGAACCACAGAGCCTAGGCCTCACGGAAGCATGCTCTGCAGGAAGCCACTGGGTCTGGGGAATAGTCCCTCAACTGGATGGATCAGGCCTGTCACTGAGCCTTTTTGTGCCTCACTGTCTCTGTCAATAAACAGGGAAGAGTGATCTCATGTGTACACTCAGGTAAGAGGAAGAAGAGATGGGGAAATACTTCACAGATGCCAAATGAGATCTCTAAAAGCAGAAGCCACAACATCACCACCCACATTAGTCCCAGCTTCTCAGTCATTATTTAATTTCTGCTCCAGCACTCGGGACACACAACACTGAAAAATGGCAAAGAACAGGAGCACAGGGGAGCAGAGGCAGACAGCTTGTGCTCAAGACCTACGCTGTGGTCCTTGGCTAAGGGACTAACCTCGCCTAGGCCTCAGTTTCTTCATCTGGAAAATGGGAATAACAGTAAATACCACTGTAGAAGGTTACTGTGAGGCACCAACGAGATGGGGCAAAGCCCGGCACTCACTGGACACCCGAAATCAGGACAAATGGCTCATTTTCACCAGCCTCCAAAGCACGGAGCTGTAGAGGATCTCAGAGGTGACTGAGGGCAGAAGGTTCCAAATTACGCTGAGGAGGTGCCCCGAGACCCACCTCTCCTCCTCACCCCATGAGAATGCCTCAGAATGCATGGGAATCCACCTGAGATTTCATCTGCTGCCAAGAAACAGCACACCCCAGTCACACCTTTGCCTTTGGGGTAAGATAGAGAATCCCACAAACTACTTTTAATATTTTGTGCCTGATCAACATGGAGTTTTTAGCCTTGGTCCATATAACAGTGAATTTCTCAATGTTATCACTGCCTATCTTTGTCTCTGGTTAATAAAGCATGGTAAAATCTGTACTGAATAAATTTGATACGGTAGATAAAGCAGTTTTCACAATAATACATGTGGATACTATTTGGCAAATATAAAGAATGGGGTATTGGCATGGAGACAGCATCAAGTGAAAGTTTTTGGTGCAAAAGAGCAACTTGACAAGTAAGAACCATATAACGCTAAGAAGAAAAGAAAGCTCCATACATGTGTACATGTGACTGTTAACACAGAGAAAGCATATGGAATTCACAGCAAGTGATGACCAGAGCTCAACTCAGTATGGGAGTGGGCACGGGGGTAGGAGTGGAAACAAGGACTTATTATTATTCAAACTAGTTTTTTATTTTAGTGAACTTTTTTTTTTTACAATAAGCCTGAGTCATTTTCATTTTTAAAAAGAAATTTTTAATATACAATTAAAAAGTCTACCAGAAGGAAAAAAATTTAAAGGGTCTTGATGGGAAAAACTTGAGACCTACTGGTCAAGTTCAGCCATTTTGATGGGCAGATGAGAAAGTGGAAGGCCTGGAAGATCAGGGGACAGGCTCAGGGTCAAGCAGCTATTTTAATCCAGGACAAAACCTCCCAGGACTACAGTAATCCCTGTCAATGAGTCTGAAGGCAGTAACCTTAAACTCCCAGGACAGTCTCCCCACACCGCTCACAGAAAACGCACCCGCTTCCTGGCCTGGTATTTCACTCCCAACTCTCTGGCCACAATGTCCCTTTACACCTAATTTTAAAGCCATTCCCTGATGCTCCTGTTAATTGACATACTTTAAGGAAATCCTTCTAAGAGGAACTTTTGGACCATATACCGCTTCCATAGCTTAGAATGCCCTGCTCTATCTGTGTGAGTCCACATGCTGACCCCTTTCAAGGTCCAGCCCCCAGATGGCTCCAATTTCAGAACTACCATCAGCCTGAGTTTGACTGCCCCAGCTCACCCCAAGGACCGTTCCCCTAAGACTTGCCTCCCCTTGTAAGCTACTCCAGTGGCATGTATCACAGTCCACCTTGAACAATTTTTTAACAGGACTATCTTCTCAGTAGCCCTGCAGCAGGGTCCACACTGGACTCATGCTTATTGCCCTTGAACAACATAACACAATCCCTTGCACATAGTGGGTTATGATACAATATTTAAGTCAGGAAATACATTACTTTGGAATATCTCTTGAAAAATTACTTCCTCTTTGGGTCTCTAATGACATACCAATACTTCTATTACAGCTCACTATACACTGGAATTGAGAAGAGTCTCAAACTTAAAGTGCATGAGAATCACCGAGAGAGCATTCTTAAATGCAGATTCTGAATCAGATTTTGCATTTTTTCCCTTTTATTTATGTTTCTTTATGTGATTATTTTGGGTCTTCGTTGCAGCATGTAGGATCTTTAATTGCAGCATGCAAACTCTTAGTTGTGGCATGTGGGATCTAGCTCCCCGACCAGGGATCAAACTTGGGCTCCTGCACTGGGGGTGCAGTCAGCCACTGGATCACCAGGGACGTCCCCGGATTTTGCACTCTTAACAGCTCCCAGATAATACCCATATTGCAGATGGGTGGACCGTGCTTCGAGCAGTAAAGGTCTAAAGAAAGCTGAGACTGTACCTCCCTCTATATCACTCCTTAATGCCTTGCATTCAGTAGGTGCTCAATAAAGGCACGTGGACTCAAACTGGATTGCCATGTTATGGAGTGCTTCCATTGCTGCTGCTGCTGCTAAGTCACTTCAGTCGTGTCTGACTCTGTGCGACCCGATAGACAGCAGCCCACTAGGCTCCCCCATACCTGGGATTCTCCAGGCAAGAACACTGGAGTGGGTTACCATTTCCTTCTCCAATGCATGAAAGTGAAAAGTGAAAGTGAAGTCACTCAGTCGTTTCCCACTCTTAGCGACCCCATGTCTACAGTCTACCAGACTCCTCCGTCCATGGGATTTTCCAGGCAAGAGTACCGGAGTGGGGTGCCATTGCCTTCTCTGGCTTCCATTGCTAGACAACAGCATATGTGCCTGTTTCCAACTAGATGGTAGGCTTACTAGGTTTTATTTACCTGAGATTCTCGAAGAGGCCAAATAATCAGGGACAAACTAGGTCCACCAAACACTGTGTAATAGAAATATACAACTTGGGCTACAAGTATAATTTAGGTTTTTCTAGTAAAAATTTCTAGTCACATTAAAAAAGGTTAAAAACAGGTGAAATTAATTTTAATATTTTATTTAATACATTCAAAATATTATCATCTGAATATGTAATCAATATAAAAAATTAATGATCTTTAATATTCCGCATTTTGTACTGTCTTCAAAATCCAGTGTGTGTTTTACACTCACAGCACGTCTCAATTTGGATGAACCTTGTGGCTAGTAGCTACTGTACTGAGCAGCATAAGGCTGACCCTTAAGAGATACATGCTTCCCCAGCAACCACATGACCCCAGCAAGACTGGATGGCAGACAGGAGGGAGGAGAGGAGAGACAGCCCTAGGCTTGGTGGGTAGAGGGGAGAACAGCTTACCGGCAGCTTCCCGTGGTTAAGGATGCTGCTTAGGTGGTTTCTGGCTTCATTCATCTTCGGCTCATTCTTCTCCAGCAGAGGGATGGAGTCTTTTATCGCGGCATGGTTCCCCTTCAAACACTGTTCTAGGAGGGCCTCAGCCAGGAGCAATTTCCCCAAGTCATCTGGAAGGCAGGGTGGGAGTCAGAGTCGGTACGTGAGGGCAGCAGTCCCCTTAACAAGGAGAGTATGAAGACTGTACGCACGCACCCGACCACTCCTGCCCCAGGCACATGAATGGTCCAGGTCTAAGAAAACAAAGACAGATTCCACAAATTTAACCAGCCTCTGAAGAGAAAACCCAGACACTCTACCACGGCCACAGCACAAACTGCCCCCTTCGGTTTAATTTCTGCAGTGTAGCGATTGAGGACGTGGAGTTCCCAGGACTTGGCACAAATTCCGGAATTTCAGAATTTAAAATGACAAAATCACACCCGTGCTCCACAGTGATAAGTTCTTACACCAAGAAGGAACGTTTCCCAAACAACTGAAGAGGAAAAATAAGCAAGGTGGCTTACACATTTTAGTTTAGTGTTCCTAACTTCCATGTAACCAGAATTGGTTTTCACTGTTTTTAAGGTATTTGAACATGACCCTGGGATAACCTGGGCTTCCTCGGTGGCTCAGCAGCAAGGAATCCTCCTGCAATGCAGGAGACGTAGGAGATGTGGGTTGTATCACTGGGTCAGGAAGATCCCCTGGAGGGGGGCATGGCAACCCACTCCAGTATTCTTGCCTGAAAAATCCCATGGACAGAGGAGCCTGCTGGGTTACAGTCCATGGTGTCACAAAGAGTCGGAGACAACTGAAGCGACTGGTCGTGGCACGGCATTGGGATAATCTAACAGCCAAGCAGAGTTAAGGCGGGAAGCAGATTTACCGGTGTAGCAAGGCAAATCCTTGAACATCTTCAGTACTTGGCACTTTCTAGAGTTCTCTCACATACGTAAGCTCATCTACAGACCTCACTACTTGGCTAGTGATTTTATACTGCTTGGTTTAATTTGCCGTCTCCCCAGCAGCACTGAAAACTCCAGTCTTGGGGCCACCACATTCCTGCTACTTACAGCAGGGGCAACCTGGGTGGGGTGGGATCCGGGTGCTCAGGGTGCAGGGTTTGAGGTTGAGGGTGATTTAGGGATAGCCTCGGGTGGCTGTGCTCGGTGTGACTGGCTCATGGCCCAGTCCCCTCGAACAAAGCAGGGACCACTGAATACAGGCACCCAATAAATATTAGCTGCTGAGTGAAACAGATCCTTTCCACTCCCCCATGGGGAAGCTATCGGGCTTGGGGACTTCCATACAGATCCAAAATGCCTCCAGGAAGGTGAGCTCAGTCCCACCTCCTCTAGAGCTCTTTCTGCTGCCAGGATGGCGTTCTCAGACCTACTCAGAATGCCACTCACTCCTTACTCTCAGGACCACTGCAGTTTGCTCACAAATCAAAGCCACGGGTATACAATTGCCTGTCCCCGAGTAAGAGTCTTTCTCTGTAAGGGAGATGCCCTGCGGAGAGCACCCTGGAAGACCAGACCCAAGAAAACTGTCACAGGACATGTCCCCTCTGAGTATGCCACAGCCTACAAACCCATTCTTTGCTACCGACCTCATGATTTCTAAAATTAACATTTGGACGGAATGGGCAAAAACAATGGCTCAAACTATCATCCACTGCTGGTGGGGCAAAAGTTGGGAACCTCTATAAAGTACAATTTGGTGACATATGTTAAAATTATTCCTTGCACATTCCATTGACTCAGTAATCCCATGGCTACAGACATCCTCAAACATGTGTCAAACGACTGACATATAAGCCCATTCCTGAAATGTTGTTTATAATAGCAGAAAACCAGAGACAACTTTTATGTCCATAAAGAGGAGTCTGATTAAATAAAGCATGATACATTCATTAAAAGGGACACCATACTACCATATAAAGAAATCAGGAAGTTCTGCATGGGTCATCATGAAATGAACTTCAAGATACACTGATCAGAAAGTGTAGCACACACAGTGGGCCACTGTGCATTTATGCATAAAAATATACGAAAGAATAACATAAACATCTGCCAACTCTGCTGCTTTATGTGGGAGGGGCAGAAATGGAGGGAGGCTTTTCACTCTTTTGGTTACCTTTGGAAGACTGACCCATGTGAAAATATTATCCAGTCAAAAATAAAATTTAAATCAACCCAAGAATAAAGGGAAATATCCTACATTTCCAAAATCTCAGGCAGGAAGGGAAGTGAGCTGCTTAGAAGTGGGTGCCTGAGCTGCATTTCTGAGCTGTGGGCCACCAGGCAAGTTGCTGTCCCCTTCTAATCTGTAAAGCTTGAGGCAGAGTTAGGAACCTGCTACTTCCCAGGGAGGAAACAGCAACCCACCCCAGTATTCTTGCCTGGAGAATTCCATGGACAGAGGAGCCTGGAGGGCTACAGTCCATGGGGTTGCAAAGACCTGTAGAAGGCTGAGGGACTGAGCCTATCTACGCCCGCTTCCCTGGGAACCGAAACCCTCCCCAGGCTCCGCCTCCTGCGCTGGTCCCGCCCCTCAGCTGTCTGGCGCACCTGCGCACACAGCTCCCGCCCCTGAGGTCTGCAGCCCAGCCCTTGGACCCCCAGGTCCCGCCTCCACCACTCAACTGCCCAACCCAGAGCTCCCTAGAGCTCCTTGGCTCCCTTTCCTTTCATGCCAAAAGAAACCAATTCCTTCCAGGCAAACCTCAATCTTGAAATGCTCTCCAGGGTCCATACCTCTCCTCAAAATAATGGAACTATCCTCGGAACACATTCTGCTAAATTGTGGTCCGTGGGCTGGGGCGGGTCTGTGCATGTTTGTGACCCAGTCCTGCGGGGTGAGTGCAGAAATTTACAAAGTACGTTTAGAAACACTGATAATCATGTAACAGAATAATTGCTGAACCAAATACTAAAAAACTGGGGGTGAGTGGGTATCAGTTTATGTATTTTAAGAAAGTATCAGAGTACAACAGATTGAGAATCTAAAAAAACAAACAAAACCCAAAACCCAGAACATAAAACTGAGCCTTCACCACAGATAGCTTGAGAAGCACTACTCTAAAACACAAGAGTGCCTTTTACTGCCAAAGGAGGGCTGATGTTTGCTGAGGGCTCATTGAATACCTGGTGGCTCAGCGGTAAAGAATGCCAATGAAGGAGACGCAGGTTTGATCCCTAGGTCAGGAAGATCCCCTGCGGGAGGACATGGCAACCCACTCCAGCATTCTTGCCTGGAAAATCCCATGGACAGAGCAGCCTGATGGGTTACAGTCCATGAGGTCACAAAGAGTCGGCTAAGCACGCATGCATGTACTGAGTATCAGGTACTTTATCATTTAGTATCATTTAATCTGCACAGCTCTGAAAGGTAGAAATTATACTCATTTTATAGATGACAATAGAGATGTAATACTGTTATGGTCACAACCCACCATAACGTAACGCAGCCAAAGAACAGTCTGTCTTCCCCACATCCCATGCAGAGCAGAGCCTCTGATAGTCTGGAAATGAAGAACAATCTAAGGAGCTGTAAACAGTAGGTTAAAAGCTAATTCCAAGGTCAGGAATAAGAACAGTTCTCACTGTTACACACTTGTGAGTTACAGACTATTTTTTAAATTAACACTCCGGGTCCTTCTCCAGAATCCTTTGCCCTCCCTCTTCACTCCTCACTCAGTCTCTGTTTTTCCACTTAGCAGACACTCTAGTGGATGTTGGGGATTTACTTTCTTTTCCTCCTTGTCCAACTCTCCTCCCTGCTCCACATTTTCCATCCCACTGTCCTCAAGTGGTCAGTCTATGGAACTGAAGGCTATTCTATGTTTTCAGTTGTTAAATAAGGATATAGGTAGATCGAGACCTTCCTATCCATCTCCAAAGGTAAAACAAATTACTCTTTATCATTTAGTGTCTGACATCTACTCCCTATCCCAGGTCAGGTTAAGTGTTCCAGCTTCTCCCTTCCCAGGGCATTAGAAAGGCCTTTCTCACAGACAATGCCACAGACTCTGACAGCCTGGCTCTTGATTCTGGCAGCCCAGCCCAGCCCTCTGCCTTAGCAGAGGCACAAAGGAATCCCCTACTTAGGGTCCCCCAGTCTTCCCTTGTTTTGGGGGCCTCTGAGGCCAGCTTCCCTTCCATTCTTGCCCCTCTCCAGGCCTCTCAATGGGTGACAGGTAATAGGGACCCACTTCAAGGATACCAGCCTCCTCCCCGGAACCCATACTTTCAGGGCAGAGCTCCCTTCTCTTTCACTTGTCAGTTCAGTCAGGAAAGCTGGGTCCAGCCAGCGGGCCAGGTGCTCAGATCAGCCCCTTCCCTCCTGGTCAAAAGGGGACACAGTGGTCTCTGCAACTGCTCACTTCACAGAACTGCAAAGGGTGGGACCTCCCAACCACAGCAAGAGGAGGAAGAGGGCAAAACTCGTGACAGGCCACCTGCCTCAAACACACTCCCTCTAGCTTCAGCTGAAAAAAGAAAAAAAAAAGCTAAGAACAATTGCCAGGTTTTTTTAATCACTAATTTAAAAGGGGGATAACTACCGATTAAGAGACTCAAGCTGAATGGAGAGTGTGGCAGAAGTGATTAAAGACAGTACAGTAAAAGAATATCAGAATCTAGGTGGTGGCAATATAAGTGTCTACTGCAAAATTCTTTCAAATTTGTATGTTTGAAATTTTCATAATAAAATGTCAGATCAATCCATTAACCAAATGCAATGTGAGGCCTTATTTGGATCCTGATTCTAGCAAATGATCTGTAAAGTTAAGCACTAGATGAAGGGGGACTGCAATAATGGTAGTTTTATTTTTCAAAAGAGTTCTTGTTTAATAAATAAATACTGAAATAGCAATGTGGGGGAGAAATGGGCCAGGGTATAGCTCAAACAAGACTATTCATGAGTTTGTGATTACTGACACTGGTTGATGGATACATCAGATTCATTTTTGTATTTTTTTAATGTTTAAAAAATTTTTCATAATAAAGGTTTTTTTTTTTTTTTTTCTTTTTTTTAACCACTTGGATGGGGTCTTTTGTCTCTACATGAACAAACCCCATCACAGCTAGCCACACTCTGGGGTTCCCCTGCTGCATCCTGACCAAATCTAAACCGGATATGTCTGAAAGAAAATGTACAAACAATAACAACCCCTTTCCCCTGGGCAGGTGGTGGGGAGCAATCTCCCCAGACAGGAAAGGGGGATATAAGGGCCCCTTCTGGGGGAGCATCTCCTGATCCTTCACTCCTTCATCTCTGACCAGAAAAAGGGCTCCCCTCCAGCTGGGTTTTCCCCTCCTGCTGCCTGGAGTGAAACCCAGGCTCTGGGAGCTATTCTTTGTTTCTGGAGGAAACCCCACAGATGCAGTGGGGCCTCAGTCTGTAAAGCAGGGTTCAGCCGGGGTTCAGCTTCCTCCCTTCTCCCAAAGTATGTCATTATGTTGACGCTTCTGGTCCTTGACTGTAACAATCTAATCGACCAGGTGGGACTTTTAAGAATCTCCCTCTTGGGTTGCAGGGGCGGGGGGGAGGGTCATGCCAGCACCCCCTCAAAAAGAATAGGCTGCCAATCCTTCCAGTGATCAAGGAACTCAGCGGAGAAACGACCAAAACAGCAGACAATCCAAACATGCCCTACACATGGGCTTTGGAAGTCACTTGTTTTCATTCCTTGTGTGTGTCTGTGTGTGCATGTGCGTGTGCGCATTTTGGAATAAGTGTATCTAGATTTAACAGTGGGAGAAAATCACTCATAGAACCAAACCTCAAAGTTGGCAGTAAAGACCCCACTGCCCTCAGCCTCCCTCTTTGGGCTGGCCAGTACTCACTGTGAAGCCCAGCCAGGCTTCACACTCCTTCCTCTGTCCCTAGTAGACTTGGGTGAGACTCATGTTTGGGTACACATTCTCTGCCACATACTACTCATTATGTGACCTTTCTGGCCCTTGGTGTCTAAAGTGGGGACAGTCATTCCTACCTTCCCCACTGGGCTGTTTACAAAAAAAGGTTGTTCAAATAGAGAAGCACTTTATAATTACACATACCATTTATAACTATGCAATGCCAGTGCTTACCAATAGTGCTTCATAGCATATGGTCAAAGTAAGTTTGAGAAATGTTTATACTCTAACCTGGGCTTGAATATCACCGGCAGGTGAGCACATGAAAGGCTCTAAGACGTTCTGTAGTTTTAAAAAATCAGTTTAACCATATTGAATCTACTAAGCCTCACGTCTTAGCTTTTGGGATTCCCCAAACTCCTTTGTCCTGTAATACCAATGACTTAATTAGTCAACCTCTTTGAGATGTCTGAAGAATGGCTTAGGAAGCACAGTCCCGTGGAGACTCCAGGAGGCCCCGGTTCATTTTGTGAGCCCAGCGAGTTTCTCTGTGGTTCTGCCAACCTCACTCAGATTCCCACGCACTGTCCAGGCCCCAGTACCCTGGCATGGGTCAGTTTGCCTTCCACCCTCACCAGCCCCACCCTACCACATCACCCCACGCAGGGAACAGAAGGAACCTGAAATTTATCAATCCTTCCCTGGAAGACAGATGCCCATGTTTCCCCCATATGCATCTTCAGCTCTGGCCAGTGCAACTCACTGCCACATTCAGACCTACCTGAGAGTCTCAGACCAACTGTCCATCCCTGCCATCTAGTTCCCTTGGTGTCCATCTATCCCTCCTCCTCACCAGGAAACAATACTCTGCCTTTCCCAACACCAATTAGAGGCCAGCACCGGTTCTGCAGTTTCCTGAAACCTCTCCTTTCTCTGAGCTCCACAATCTAACACACAATTGCCCTCCGATCACCCCTCGGCTTCCCATCCATTTTCGTCAGGTCTTCAAGCTCGGTTTTTATGTAATACATCCTTGAGAGGTAATGGTGCAAGTGGTTAAAAGGATGTCCTCAGAAATCTGGGTTCAGGAACTTGCCTGGTAGCATAGTGGATAAGAATCCGCCTGCCAGTGCAGGGGACACGGGTTCCAGGCCTGGTCCGGGAAGATTCCACGTGCCGCGGAGCAACAAAACCGATGCACCACAACTATTGAGCCAGTGCTCTAGAGCCCAAGAGCTGCAACTACTGAAGCCCTTGTGCCTAGAGCCTTCTCCACAACCAGAGAAGCCACTAAAAGTTGGCTATAAGCCACTATAAGTTGCTATAAGCCCGTGTATCTCAACTAGAGAGTAGCCCCAGCTCTCCACAACTAAAGAAAACCCACACACAGCAACAAAAACCCAGCACAGCCAAAAAATAAATTCTATTAAAAAAAAGAAATCTGGGTTCAAAACCTGGTTCCACCACTTATTAGGCTGGATGATAAGTTACTTAAGTAACCTGTGCCTCAGTTTCCTTGTCTGAAAGAGGCAAACAAGAGTACCTGCTTCATGGGGTTGTTGGAGAAATTAACGAGCTGATTACAGGGCTTAGACACTGGCACACAGCGACTGAGCAAGTTACTTATTACTGATATTACTATTATCATTCTGTCTCCTTTCAGAGCCTTCCACGGGCTGGGAAGTCGTTAAAACTTTCTATCTGTATTGATTTACTCCCTGCCACCTTCCACAAAGGCCCGAGAGTTGGCTGAGCAGAGAGGGCTCAGACAGGGCTCGCTGGGCTGAGCCGAAGGTACGAGGGACAGGATTTGAGGTTGGAGACTGGGGTGGGGTGCTCCCCACCGCCACATCAGGCTGCTTTCCCGCCCCGGCACAAGAGCCCAGCCCAGCCAAACCAGCCCTACTGCTGAAGTCACCGACTGCCAGGGCTGGAGGCGTCCTGAAGCAGAACGCAGAAGAGGAATCTAAGGCTTAACCAGCCCTCTTTCCCACTTCACTCCACCGTGGTGCTCGTCAAGCCCCCAACCGTACTGGCGGTGCACACGGCTTCGCTGTCAATGACGGGAGAAAGCGGGGAGGGCAAAGAGAGACAGACAGCCTTCACCTGACGGAGTTTAGGCACCGGAACGGGGGTTGGAGGGGTGGCGCAGGGGTCCAGCCCACGCCCTGAGCTGGTAAGTGTTGCTACCACCATTTCACAGTAGTCGGAGTAGCCCACAAGATCGGAAAGGACAGAGAGCAAAAGCCGTTTATTTCTCTTCCCCAAAACAACCTGCACGTGAGTTTTCTCCCGGGGCAGAAGAACCTTCCTAAGTACCCTGGCTGTTTCCTAACATCAGCAACGCAAGACGAGCAATACCGAAAGCAGCCACCTCCCGCCCCAGGCAGTCGGGGCCCGCTTCCTGGAGGAGGCGGCGCCTTCCGCGCGCTCCGCGCTTGCGAACCGGCCCCTTCCCTTACTCACTCACCGGTGTCCAGAGAGGTGAACCCGGCGCTCGGGCTGCCTCGCCGGCCGCCTCCGCCACCCAGCATGACTAGCGCCTGCATCTGCCGAACCAGCTCGGGCACGCGGTCCCAGTGGCCCTCGGCGCGGCAGCGCTCCAGCTCGCTCTCCATCTTCAGGTGGGAGCCGTACGCGCCCTTCGCAGCCATCTTCGAGCGGGCGCAGTCATGGGAGGTGCGGCCGAGAAGTGGAGACCCGGCCGGGGGCGGCGTCCCGGCTGGGGCACACACGCGGGCGGGGTCGACGGGGGCGCGAGCTGCGGCCGGGGCCCGGGTGGCAGCGGGGGCCCGGGCAGCGGCGGGCGGGCAGCAGCCGCAGCACCCAGCGCACCGCCCGGCACCTCCGGGCTGGGACTCCGGCTGCGCGACCCGGCCGCGTCCAGGAGCAGCCTCCGCCTCTGCAGCAGCAGCTCCTGGCGCCGTTGCCGCCGCCGCTGCTGCAGCTGCTGCCACAACCCCCGCCCCGGGCCCGGGCGCCGCCAGCCGCGGACCCGCCCCCGGCCGCAGCTCCACCCCCGCGGGGGCGTGGCGCGGCCTCGGCGAGCCAGGCGCGCGGGCCGCCAACGCGGCCACAGCAGCCAGGCGCGCGCTGGGCGCTCGCGGCCACACCGGCGCCACCCCCGCGCCGCCGCCGCCACTGCCGACTCGGCGCTCACTTTAATACCGCGCGGAGCCCCGGCGCCCGGGGGCGCCTCGCTCCCCACCCCCTCCCCATCCCATTGGGGCTCTTGGCCTGGGAGACCTCCGCCCCGACGACCCTGCTTTGTGTGGTGGCCCCGTCACCACCGCTGCCCCGGCACGTCACAAATCCGGGGAGAGGCCGGCCGGCCGGTAGCTCCCAACTCGGAGAAGGAGCCTCCCCGGGGAGCCACCGGCAGTGGCCCGGTTCCCGCCCTGCTGGGCCGCGCGACTCTTGCGCGCCACCCCCGGGGCGCTCGGGAGAACCTGCTAGTTCCGAGACCCGCGACTCGGGATGCCTCCCCTGCGAAAGATTTGTACGTTCTTTCATCAGAGTGGAGTTCCTCTTTCCAATCTGTCTCGCCACACCCCAGCTGGCAGGCCTTTTCCTCTGCAGAATCCTGTTGCCCTGGATTTCTTAGACGTTTTAAGCCGTTTCTCCAACTTGGTATTTACTTATTTCTTAATTCTAGTGTATAAAGACTACTTTGATCAAAGCTGTACCTAGCTCTTAGCAGGACTTAGCCCTGTGCTGTGGGTACTAAGAAGTTCAAAGGATTACAAGGCAGGCGGGGGAGGCGGGGGAGGCAGACCCTTTGAGAACCGTTTATGGTGGCCCAGCATCCGGGCACAGCCCAGGGTGGGGATGAAGGCCATCACGCAAAACCAAAGCATCAAAACAGAACTATTTAAGTGACAGTGCATGGCACAGACCGAAGATTCCAGAAGACCGGAGGGTCAGAGCAAGCTTTTGAGTATAGACCCCTAAGAGCTAGAAGGTTCACCCCTTCTTCCCCAGCCCCTGCCTGATACGTAACGCTGGGAGTGAGCTTGACCACTTTCAGTGTCAGGAGACTCACTACTTCGTGCGTCTGGACAACTAACCCGTGGGAAGTTTTTGTGAAGTGGAGCTCAGGCTCCTGGACCCTTTGTCTCTGCAGCCACAAGGGGGCGTCTGTTGAAGGCGGCCTCCCTGCGCCCCCGTCCCTGCCGATATCCTCTTCGGTGTTAGTGGGTCCGTCGTCTCCGACTCTTTGAAACCTCATGGACTGTAGCCCACCAGACTCCTCTATCCATGGAGTTCTCCAGGCAACAATACTGGGGTAGATAGCCATTCCTTTCTCCAGGGGATCTTCCCGACCCAGGGGTTGAACGCTGGTCTCCTGAGCCGTCAGGGAAGCCCTAGATGTCCTCTTCTCTAGGTTCCAAATGCAGCTCCATTCCTTGCTTGTGAGGCAGAATTCCTCACCTTGGCTGATCTAGGGTCTGACCTGAGCTCCTAGAGACAAGGAGATAGATGAAGGAAAATGAGGGTGGCTTTGGCAGTTTACTCAATTTACACAGACTCCTTTTGGTTACCCTTTGGCTGCCCTTGCTGGTCACCAGAACCGGATGTGACTTGGAGAGAGCTGTGTGTGTCCTTTGGATGGAGGCGGCCTGAGGACACCCTGTGATTTGCCCCAGAGTCAGCCCTCGGGCAGCCAAAGAAAAGCAGAGCTGATAAGAGGAATCCTAACAAAATAAGGAAAACCTCTCCTCCCTCTTTTCTCTCCAGTCCTCTGCTATGCCTGCCCCCCAAGTTGCTGGACTCCAGGGAACTATCTGAGGCAGTATTGCTGCCTGTTGCTTGCGTATTCAGATCATGTTGGGGTCAAACTGTTATTTGGGCTTTCCTGGTGGCTCAGATGGTAAAGAATCTGTCGTTGATGCAGGAGACCTGGGTTCGGTCCCTAGGTTGGGAAGATCCCGTGGAGGAGGGCATGGCAACCCACTCCAGTATTCTTGCTTGGAGAATCCCATGGACAGAGGCGCGTGGCAGGCTGCAGTCCACGGGGTCACAAAGAGTCAGATACGACTGAGCAACTAACATGTTCTTTGACAGGAGCACCGATATTTGTGTGGGCCTGGGGCACTGGCAGGAGGAACACAGCAGGATGGTGAAAGCTTAGTGAACACAAACACATGCTGGACCCCCTTAGAGCTGTTTTCCAGAAGAGTCAAGACCCCAGCCCACGAGTCACCACTGTCTTTTAGGGGAGTAAGAGGCTGTAGGAACAAGAACAAAGAACAACCATGATCCAATCAGTAATATTTGACAAAATCAGTGGCAAATACAAGTGTAGAGGTTGTTTTTAATTTATTTTTAATAATCTGGGATCTCCCAGATGAGAGTTTAAGACACATTCTGATGAAGAATGCTGTCATTGCCAGCTCAGAAATGCTGCCAAAATACCTTCAGCAAGGTAGAAAGGAAAAGGAAATAAGTTAGAAAAGGTATTTTCAGCAAGGTATTTTCCTCCTCAGGTGAAGGAGGCTGAGTTCATTGCTTACCAGAGGGAGAGTACTGCCTAGACCATCTTTGCAGCATCTCAGAGAAGGGAAGGAAGTTCACAGGAGGTAAATCAACTTAATGAGAAATGTGTATTTTCAGGGAGCAACAAAGATGGTAGAGCACAAGGGACCATCTGGTCTAAAGGAGACTCTTAAAGCCAGGCCAGTAGGAGACTGTTCCTTTCGCTGCTGCCCCTGAACAGAGTGGGACGTTCTTGCCACTGGATCATCAGAGAAGCTAAGCTACTGGTGTTTATTCTCATGAAGTTAAGTTCTCAGTGAGATCTCTTATTGACTTACAGTTGGGCTTCCTTGATAGCACAGATGGTAAAGAATCTTCGTGCAGTGCCAGAGACCCAGGTTTGATCCCTGGGTTGGGAAGACTCACCTAGAGAAGGGAATGGCTACCCACAAAGAGTTGGACACAGCTGAGAGACTAACACACAGTAGGCCCAAAGTAAGAGACTTTTAAACAGTTCATTCGAGCTTAAAAAAATAAGCTTATGTTTTTTCTCAGAGGAAAGACTTGATTACCAGGAACTTGGGTAAGTCAAATAATGATGTGGGAGTGTAAGAAAACTTGGGAACACACAGCCCACAGTGGCCAGTGAGACTCAGTTCAGTTCAATCACTCAGTCGTGCCCAACTCTGCAGCTCCATGGACTGCAGCACGCCAGGCTTCCCTGTCTATCACCAACTTCCAGAGCTCACTCAAACTCATGTCCATCGAGTCGGTGATGCCATTATGAGGATTCATCTCAAGAATCCTCATAATTATCTCTTAGTTTGCTGGGAAGCTTTTGCACAGCTGGTTGTCTGGAGTAAGAGATTTACCTCATGGGATAAATCCTGTCTTAGGTCATGCACTGTCCTTTAACAAATTGTTAACTTCTCTCAGGAACCCATATGCCCTCTTTGAGCTAAAAGAGTACACAGATGCATCAGCCTCAGAGCCAGCCTCATCTTTGGAACAAGAAAGATTATCTACATATTGGCTAAGAATAGGATCACAGGGCAAGTTAAAGCTCCAGAGGTTCTGGTTGAGGATTTGTGAAAAGTAGGAGGCACCTCAGAAACTGAGGCATACCATTCCAGGTATGTTGATTTTACTTGGAGAAGACAGGTATTAACTTCTAACTTAAAGGCACAACAAGGAAAGCACAACAGTGTTCCACAGTTGTACAACACACCCAGTCACCTTAGACCTTGAGGATGAAACAGTATTTGAGTTTGGTTCTAAAGGGAAGTGGAGAGTGACATTAATATTTATGGCCCCAGGGAACTATTAATAAATGAATCTATGCTCTTGCCCACTGGGTTTTTTAACTGGGGAAATAGGAGTGTTACAAAGACTGGGATGAAGTATGAAGACTCCTTTCTCTTTGTGGCCTTTGATTATTAGTTTTATTCCTTCCTTAGTGCCTTGTTTTAAAGGTTGTTGGGCAAATTTGCCCACCTAGAGGTTTAGGTGGGTCAGTCTGAACTGAACACCATGCATTTAGTTCCAGTAGAATGTAAGTGGAATTGTGTGCCCACAAGAGAACTGCAATCTATGCTTGGTTTACCACCAAAAGTACTGGTAAATCAATATTCACATTAGCCAAGACCTCATTATGAACAGGGAGGTCCTCGGGGACTGAAAGGAAGAGGCCATCAGGAGAGCATTTAATGTGGCAATTCCATTCACACAGTAAATCCCTTGCTATTAAGTTAATGAGTATAATGTCACAAAGGAGAAAAGAACATTCCTTGGTTAAAAGTACAGGGTGATGGTTAAGTGCTGGGGCCTAGGAAAGGTGTGGTGAGAATGATCAGATAGATTCCTGACCACATAGTTTGTTGAATCCAAGGAGAGGGTTGTTCCAGCAGGTCCCTGGCTTATGATGATGCAACTTCTTCCACCTTTAAGATGGTAGGAAAGTGATACCTATTTGGTGGAATCCATACTTCAAATTTTGAATTTTGATCTTTTTACCAGGCTAGCAAAATGCAGCAAGATCCTCACTAGTGATGCTGGGCAGGTCAGCAAGTGGCAGCTCCCAGCAGCCGCGTGATCACAAGGGGACACAGCCAATACACTTACAACCATTCTATACCTGGACAACCATTCTGTTTTTCATTTTCAGTATTCAATAAGTTATAAGAGATACTCAATACTTTATTATAAAATAGGCTTTGTGTTAGGTAATTTTGCCAAACCACAGTCTAATGTAAATTCTGAGCCTGTTTAAGGGCAGCAAGGCTAAGCTATGATGGTAGGTTTACAAAATGCATTTTTGACTTAATGATATTTTCAACTTACGATGGGTTTATTGGAATATAACCCCTTTATAAGTTGAGGAAGATCTATACAATAGTGCTCAGATTTAAGATTGCTGTTATTGTGAGGATATCAGTCAAAATTGTAAGATTGTCTTTTAATTTTTAGACAAGTGTTTCCTTGTGGGTTTGCAGGTAGAATGGGAAACTGAACACCTTCATTGATAGTTTTTTTTTCTTTTCCCTTTATTTATTTTTTATTTTTATTTTCCCTTTAGTCTGTTAGTTCTAGGGCTCTTTTAAATAGAGCTCTTCCAGGGTTTTGGAGATCTGGCCATGGGCCTATTTCCCACCCTACTTTTTGCTTGCATATTAAATCTCCTATTTCTGCTTTGAGGCAGTTTACAAAAAGATGAGAGGGAGAGCCAGGGTCCCATCTGCTTCAAGATCTACTACTGAACCCTGCTGCTACATTTTAAAGAACCTGTCCCTAAAGTCTCCATCAGACTTCTCTTTTTTTGGCTTGAAGAACTGAATCAGAGCACACACTATTTTCACAGAAAAGACAGAGAATAGCTTTCAAAAGCCCTTGACCCACATCTGCGGTGTTTCTAAGTCCCTTTGGTTTCCTGTTCAAGTCAAGGTCTTTTAAGTCATCCTTGGAAGTTCTGACCTTTTCACTGAACTTTTTGCAACATATGAACTAATTGGTATATATCTGGTCACCCTGGATTATATGTCCCTCAAA
This sequence comes from Dama dama, assembly GCF_033118175.1. Lineage (NCBI taxonomy): Eukaryota > Metazoa > Chordata > Mammalia > Artiodactyla > Cervidae > Dama > Dama dama. The sequence continues at coordinate 74,553,965 of NC_083691.1, forward strand.
CTAATCTGAATTTCTCTTTACTGTTCTCTTTATCTTGTCTAGGCCTTGGAGAGTCTTTGACAATGGCTTTCAGCTGAGAATGGAACCAGAGCTTAAAATTCACTATTAGCAGTTTTCTCTGTCGGAGAAGGCAATGGCAACCCACTCTAGTACTCTTGCCTGGAAAATCCCAGGGAAGGGGGAGCCTGGTAGGCTGCAGTCCATGGGGGTCACTAACAGTCAGGCACAGCTGAGCAACTTCACTTTCACGCACTGGAGAAGGAAATGGCAACCCACTCCAGTGTTCTTGCCTGGAGAATCCCAGGGACAGGGGAGCCTGGTGGGCTGCCATCTATGGGGTCGCACAGAGTCAGACACAACTGAAGCAACTTAGCAGCAGTAGCAGTTTTCTCTGTGCTGAAGAAGGTTTACCTTGAAGAGGTAAGTAAGGATAGGGTTGGACTTCCATGGTAGTGCTAGTGGTAAAGAACTTCTGGAGTGGTAAAGAACCCACCTGCCAATGCAGGCAACATAATGTGGGTTCGATCCCTGGGTCAGAAAGATCCCCTGAAGGAGGGCATGACAACCCACTCCAGAAGTTGTGCCTAGAGAATCCCATGGACAGAGGAGCCTGGCAGGTTACAGTCCATAGGTCACAAAGAATCAGATGCAACTGAGTGACTTAGCACACATGCATGCAAGGTTTGGGGTATCTGTTGGGCTAGGAGGGAAAAAGAATGGGTCAGAGGGAGATATGGGGCAGTAGGAGGTGGAAGAATGTAGGACAGAGGAAGAGGAATAGTGTGTTTGAATTGTGATTTGTGGGAAATCTAAAAGACAGATGGTTTTAAGTTGTTCAGATTTTTCTTTTGCTTTGGCCAAGGAATCTGTTAAGGAGGCGATTTTAGAATCCAGTTTCTTTTGGATTCTTCCTCATGCTAATAAAAAAAAAAGACCATTGGATGTTTCTATTGTGTTCCCTTTTCCTTCAAAGACATCAAGTGGGTAACTTTGTTCATGTCCAAAGTTCTTGTAGTGGTCACTGTAATTCTGAAGCATCCTTGGTAAAATGATGCTATTTAGAAAGATAAGTGCACAAATTTGGGCAATAGCATAAATACCAGTAAGAAGCGAAAGTTGGGCCTGGGGAAGACATGGACTGAAGTTTACACTAAGAGAACCCCGATGACAGCCTGGGAATGTCCCTGGAGAGTTGCTTGTGCATCCTGTAGCTTGGGGCCCTTGACCTCGCAGCTCGACCTTATCCAATTGCAACTCTGATGAATTTACATCTCTCAGCTGGTGAAAGGTGTGTGGAGAGCTCTGTTGATCCAAACTCTCACAGACAAAACAAGTCTGAATAAAGTTCTCATAAGGTGTTGATCAGTGTCCTGAGACAGAATTTTTCCCTGGGCTGGCTTAGGGATGGACTTATTGGGACCCATGCTTGTCCTCTTCACCATTAACTTTATTATTTTAGATGCACAACAATAAATGACCAGGGTGGATATAGACAAATAGTTGGCTAATTAGTGATAAGGTAGATATCCACCAAGGAGAAAAAAAACCTTCAAAGATGGCCTAGTAATAAAAGGATTCTTTAAAAAGGGTTCCTAATTGGTAGGAGACAAAACAGACTCAGCACTTGGGGACCTCAATAAAAAAGAGACTTAAGAAAAGAAATTGGAACTCAGGCCCAGGGCAAGCCTTACATCCCTTAGTAGTGATGTCTGAAAGACACCTGTGGGGCTTGAGGGCCTCAGAGGAGGACACTGTTTTTGAATCAAGCGTTTTTCACTCCAGTGGTGAAGGGAGTCTCCATTCGGTCTTGGTGGGCTTTGATAGTTGAATGGTGGCTCCCTGAAAATACCCTCAAAAGAGCTCTGTGATAATGCAAAGCCAAATCTGTTCTCATCACAGGAAGGGAGAACACAAATCTGCAGAAGCATAGAAGCATCTAGAAGGGAGAGGCCGAGCTGGGATTTATGAAGCGTTGGGGTCTATTTGAAGGCAGCACTTCCAGTGAGGGGGCTTGATTGGGAACTGGATAGAATCATGATGTAGTTGTTGAGGATTATTGAGCAGGGCAATGGGAGGGTTTTGAGGCATGGATTTCAGTCTTAGACAGTGATTGGATACTAACTATTTAAAAAATTGCAAAGTTCCTTTATATGTTTTTCTTCTTGAAATTTCTGCAAAAAAAAAAAATGATATTTACAACTTTTATTATCCCAGGCAAGAGTTTCCTGCAACAGAAAAGTCAAGTCAGTGTCAACAGTAAGCTGTCAGGATGTTTAGTTCTTTCTATGCACTAATTCAAAGATGTGTTCTGTATGATTATTCCAACATCCCCTTGAAGCCCGTATCAAATCCATTGCTATTTATACTGGCTTTCACTGTGCCCATGAGTCATTAGGTCATCTAGAGGGAAAGACAGCCTGGGGAGGAGATGTCCTCCTACCTATTACTCCAGCCTCTTCTTTCATACTGTTGTATTTACCATTTGGGGTTCCCAACAGGAACCCTAAAAATACTAAATTTGAGTCAACAGTCCCTTAATCCACCCAGATCTCAGGGTATGTGATGTAGAACAGAATGACAACTGCCTTCCCAATTTTCTGTAGTTGTAGCCCAAATCCTCATATACAGAATCCAACTTTTACTTATTACCATAATTATTGGCTCATAGCGTTTCTAGTCCGTGATGTAACTCACGTCTTAATTATCAGTGCTGTGAACTGGCCAGCCCAACCAGCCCTCCCAGGATGTTGACATGAATTCTGCCAGAGGCTGACCTGCATGGTCAGTCTTTCCCTTTATAGCTGCCATAAAATCTAGGGGGTGATCATTAGGTAAGGGAAAGAGACCATAGAAAGGCAAGTTTCAAAACCATCAATTCTTGTGTTTGTGCATGTGGGGCACTTAGTAATTATGTTTTTTTATTTTATTTTCCAGTTTTATTGAGATATAACTGAAATACAGCACTGTATAAAGTTAAAGCATATAGCATGATGATTTGACTTATATACATCAAAGTTTAATGATCATCTATCATCTCATAGAGATATAAAAGAAAAAGAAAAAAATACTTTTTTCCTTTTGATAATTGTTAGGATTTACTCTCAACAACTTTCATATGTAGCATGCAGCAGTGTTAACTGCATTTTTACCATATTGTACATTACATCCTTTGTTGTTGTTTAGTCGCTCAGTCGTGTCTGACTCTTTTGTGACCCCATGGACTGTAGTCCGCCATTATATTACATCCCTAGTACTTATTTATAACTGAAAACTTACACTCTTTGACTGGTTTTATGTAATTCCCCCTCCCCTCTGTTATGTTATTTTTAGAATCCTAGAAATCTAACGTTTTCCCATGCCTGGGAGATGAGGGCTCTGGTGTCTCCTGACCCCACCCACCCACTTCACGGTCTAAATACCAGCTCCTCCCTCCGTGCACATACCTGTCTCCCGTCATCCCCATCTGTTCTTTCCCTGGTCTCTCAGGTGACTCCTGCTACTTTTTGGTAGCTTTTGTGTCTTCCTGTAGGACTGCATTGGTGGTCCCCTCCCAAGAGGGGTGGTCCATGCTTCCTCCAGCCTGCCTTGTGCGGATTCCCTGCCCAGGTGCTGTCGTCCTGGGGAGGGACGTCAGCCCTACCCAGCTGTTGTTGTTTAGTCACTAAGTCTTGTCCGACACTCTTGCCACCCCGTGGACTGTAGCCTGCCAGGCTCTTCTGTCTGTGGGATTTCTGAGGCAAGAATACTGGAATGGGTTGCCCTTTCCTTCTCCAGGGGATCTTCCCAACCCAAGGATCGAACCCAAGTGTCCTTTACCACCATTCTTTAGCCACCAGGGATGCTAGGCTGCATTAACCAACAATCACTCAAAAATCTCAGGACTTTCAACCAACATAGTTCATTTCTCATTCATGCTACCTGTTCCATCCAGATTGGCTGGGTTCTTTTCCACATTGTTTTCACTGTGTGACTCAAGCTATCAGAACAGTCACTGTCTAGAGCACTGACAATCTTTATGACAGAGGGAAAAGAGACAGTGTGGTAAACTGTATGTAAAACTTCTGCCTAGGTGTGACATATCACACTTCTGTAAACATTTCATTGACTGGTGCAGAAAACACAGCTAAACTTGATGCCAATGCCCAGAGATAGGCAGTAAATCTCTGTAATAGTATAGTATACAATATTTTATTTTCTAGAATAGAAAATAGCTTTTTGAAATAGAATCTTAGCTCATTAATTTTAACCTTTGTTATTTTCTAATATATGCACTTAAGACTATAAATTTCCCTTTATCAGCTATACCCCGTGAATATTATTCTAATTTTCTTTGTGATACCTTATTTAACCTATGTGTTATTTAAAAGCCCTTCTTAATATCCAAATAAATGTCGAGTTTTTTTAATTGTTACCTAGTGTAATTGCATTATATCAGAAAATATGATTTGTACACTTTCAAATCTTAGACCTTTTTTAGACCTCATTTCTGCTTTCAACTACAAGGTCCAGGTAGAGGACCTTGAGCCTAACATGAGACCCTAGCCTTGGCCAACACTTTGATTTCAGCCATGTGATATTCTGAGTAGAGAACTTATTTGATCCTTGCCTGGACTTCTCATCAACAAAACTGTGAGATAATAAGTGGATGTTGTTTTAAGCTGCTAAGGTTATAGTAACTTGTTATGCAAAAATAGAAAATTAATACAGTATTTCTGCTAGTGGGTAAACCACTCAGTTTTTATTTGTCTAAAAATATCTGCTGATGTTTATTCTTAAAGGACCTTTTAGCTGGATGTAGAATTTTGGACTAGCAGTTTTCTTTTAGCACTGATAAGACAGTTCATTGTTCTCTGGTTTCCATTGTTGCTGTTGCTCATCCTCTCTAACTGTTGCTTCTTTGGAAATAATCTTTTTTTCTCCTCTGCTTATCTTTAATTCTTTGTTTTGTTTTTTGCAGATTTAATGTGCCAAGAATAGATCTGTTTTATTAACTTTTCTTGGGGTTTTTTCTTTTTTTTTTTCTTTTGAGTCTGAGCTTGACATCTTTCATCAGTTCTGGAAAATTCTTAATTATCTTCAAAATTGTCCCTGCTCATTCTCAGCTCCAAGTGGATTTATACCAACTGGATATAAATAAGACCTTCTCTCTGTATTCTGTGTCTATTGTGTTCGCTTTTGTGTTTTCTGCCCTGTTGTCTCTTCTTCATTCTAGGTAGTCTCCTCTACCAAGTTTTCTGATTCATTGATTCTTTCTTCTCATGTGTCCAAACTGTTGTTAAACCCAACCCTTGAGTTTTTAAACACCTATTATATTTCTTTGTTCTCAAATTTTTATTTGATTCTCTTTCCAATCTGCTACTTTGTTACTCTTCTGTTTTATCACAGAGGGAAACCTTCCTTGACTCCCCCCATCCTAATATCAGACTGTACTCCCCACTACCACTGTGTGTTGCCATGGCAACATGGGCTCTGCCAGGCATTTACTGTGATTCTTACATTCTCTCTCCAGGTAGACTGTAAGTATCTTGAGGATAGAGACTATCACCTACTCTGTGTATCCAGCATTTATCACAGTTCCTGGTAACAGCAGTCACTCCATAAATGTTGTGGAACTCAACTGAACTTTACCTAAAGAAACCTCCTTGACCATCAAACACTTCTACTTTGAAGAGATAGGAAAACTTCAGTTAAGTCTCCACTACTCACAACTACTCTTTGTGTGAGGAGATTCTTCTACATAGGGAATGCTAAGAGATGCTATTTCTGCATCCAGGCTGATGAGAGGAAAGAGCAGAAGACAAAACAGACACAGAAATAAGAGGCACCTCAGGTGAGTAAATTTCTAGGAATGAAGAGAAATTATTGGACAAGCTCAAATGTTTCCAAGCTATTGAATTACCCAGACCTCCAAAGAATGAGGGACTGTTGCTGATATCTGAATAGCATTGTTTCAGTATATCTAGGAACTCAAGGCAGACTGGTTTCTAAGAAAAGAATCTTTTATAACCAGTATGCTGAACACACAGAACTTGTGGGTTGTATTTATCAAAGCCACTTTATTTTTGTCTTCCATTGCCTTTTTAAAAATTGAGGTATAGTTGATATATAATATTTTATGTTTCAGGTATAAAACATAGTGACTCACAGTTTTTTAAGGTTACATTCCATTTATGGTTATTATAAAATGTTGGAAATAAAATTATACAAAATATTGTACTATATATTCTTGTAGTATATTATACATAATACATGGAAGATTATACCTCTTAATCCCCTACCTCTGTCTTGCTCCTCCTTCCTTCCCTCTCCCCACTGGTAATCACTAGTTTCTTCTCTATATCTGTTAGTCTGTTTCTTCTTTGATTTACTAGTTTGTGGTATTTTGTACTTTCACATATAAGTGATATTATACAGTATTTGTCTTTCTCTGTCTTAGTTTACTTAGCATAGGAGCCTCCAAGTCCATCCCTTCCATGGCTTTAGTGAGGGTTTAGGATGGTCTTTTCCTGGGCACCTGTAAAAATCCCATCCCATATAAATTTTTCTGGGCACCCTTAGTTAAAAGTCCAAGGGTCACAAATAAAGACTTAATTACTTAGTATTTAAACCCTCATTCAAAGATAAGATTTCTCTCTCACTTCCCCAAAGCTAGGGCCAATGGCAGGTGGGCGGTCTGCGGCCTCAGGGAGGGTTGTGTTCAGTTGCTTCTCTTCCTCCTTATCTTGCTGCTGCTTCTGACCTTTAAGGTTGAAGTGGGAAAAGGACCCGAGGGAAGGGGGATAGGAAATTTCCTGGTAGAATGGCTTCACAGGTTCTACACCTAGGGATCCATAGATCCCTGGCATGTTTAAACCTGACTCCTAGGGGCTTTCATGGGGTCCTGGGAGACTCCCATGCTGGGTTTCTCAGACCCAGCTCCCTCTCCTCCTGTTCCTCTGCTTCCCACAGCCTACGCCTTAGCATCTGCCTCTTGGTCCCTAACGGCTAAGTCTCTTTGTTCCTCATAGGTCACGCTCTTGTTCAGGCTTCACCGGGGGTGGACCTTGCCTCTGCCTCTTCCTCATCTGGCCCCCAGGAGTCTAGTCTCTCTGATCTGCACTCAGAATGTAGAGCAGTTCGCGCCCAGATCCACTTCTTTTTACGAAGGCTGCTTAACCTTCCAGAGCCAGCCAGCACCTGACCAGAGCATGTGCTCTATGACAGAGGCCATGTCAGACTCCCGCAGTGGTCAGTCCCCTTGAGACCTCTCTCACTAGACTTGAGGCGAGGGAGCAGGTGACTCCTTAGATTTTTCCCAAAGAAATCCTACCCCCAAAACCTCCCCCCTGAAACCTTCCCCTCTTCTGACTCTTCTTATCTTCTCTCTGAGGGGGGGATTCCCTAGTGAGAGATCAAGAGACAGGTAACCTGATTTTGAAAATTTCCTTTGAAGATCTGCATTTTTGTGGTCCACTCATACCTTACTTTGACGATCAGTAACTAGCATATCTTAGCATGTCAATAAAAATTTCCAACTTAACATCCTTTGTTGTACTTATTTGTTTTTTACTGGAATTAAAACATCACTATTCTTTTTTCTGATTATAAAATTAATGCATGCTTCTTATAAAATTGAACTATTGCATAAATGTAAAAGAGTGTAGTGGCCCAGGGCAATCCCACCTCCCAGAGATAATTCAAAGATAGGACTTTTCAGTATACCTTTCCAGACTTTTTTTCTTTAACACACTTGCCCTTTTTGTTAATAACTAAAATGGGATTGTAACATACATGAACTCCAAAGAGCCTTTTCCCTACCACCATAAGGATATGTAAGCCCTCCCATCACCTATATACCTAAAACTATCTTGGAGTGGAATAGAAGAGAGAAAACCTGAGATATTGAGAAGTTACCTGGATAGACTGAGGGTCTAAATGGACAGGTTACATTATTTAATTAAACTGTGATTTAGTGGAGTGGACAAATGTAGTTTTCTCTCACTTTCCACCAAGATAGTTGCTTTAGAGGAAATGAGATCAGTTATATAAAATCAAAGGGCTGCATTTGTGTTTCACACTAGGGAGTATTAGGTAAATTTTCAAATCCCTACTACAAATGAGATCTTCCCTGTAGCTCAGACGGTAAAGAATCTGCCTGCAATGCAGGAGACCTGGGTTCATTCCCTAAGTCAGGAAGATCCTCTGGAGAACGGAACCGCAATCCACTCTAGTATTCTTGCCTGGAGAATCCCATGGATAGAGGAGCCTGACAGCCTACAGTTCTTGGGGTCACAAAGAGTTGGACATGACTGAGTGACTAACCCACCCACACCACTACAAATGAAATTACTGAGTTGGACCGTATGCACCTGTCGACTAAAAAATTAGTCACAACCTGAAAGCTGGGAAATGCTTTATTTGGTGGGAATGTTTAGGACTCCCGGGAGACAGCATCTCAATAGCCCTGAGGGACTGCTTCCCAGAGGCAGGAGAAGGAGTCAGGCTATATACAAGTTTGCAACAAAGCGGACAGGCAGTCTGAACATCAAAGATTATTGTTAAGTAAGGAAAACTAGATATCAAGTTAAAGAAATTTAGGGTTCTTGCCTGTATGGGAAGATGCAAGAGTCTGGGATTATTGAAGTCATTCCTTTCACCTGCATCTTCCCTATATGGGACCAGTACCCTGCATTTTTACAGATATATTCTTCTCTTCATGAATTTCCTTAGGTCACACTGGAGGGCTATAAACCACTGATGACTGTGCCATCCTTAAGTTCCTCTTGTAGGGAGTGATGCTGCTTGTTGGCATGGCTCAGAAATTCACATTTGGAGGGCTGGAATTGCAATAGCTATGATATTTCTTGCCCACTGATATAGCAGGAAATACTTCATTTTCCACACCTTTTTAAAGGCTTTGAGTGAGCATTTCCATTGTGTACGAGAGTATACCCTCTTATACACTTTCTCTGTACCCTCCTAACAATGGATATTTACATTTTTGCCAGTGTAATAGGCCAAAATTAAGAATTAAGTTCTTGACTAAAAAAGATGTACAACTTGAAAGTTGTGAGTTAAGTTTTATTTGGGGCAAAATGAGGACTGCAGCCCAGGAGGCAGCATCTCGGAGAGCTCTGAGAGACTGCTCCAAAGTGGCAGTGGGGGAAAGTCAATATATAAGGTTTTGGTGAAGGGGGAGTTCAATACCATGAAGCATTCAATTTACAGAAGGCTTTTTGTTAGTCATGAGGATCTGATGTCACCATGAAGGGATTTAGTGCTTCTCTAAATATGAGATGCAAGGATTGAGATCATAAAATCTCTTCCGAAAAACGTCCAACTGTCTAAAGACCTGTCCCACCAGATTCCCTGGAGCACAGAGTACCTCACTCCATCCTAAACTCCCTCAGGGGTTTGTTGAAGGTCACCAGCTATAGCAGCATGGGGTTCAATCTCAGTAGAGGCAGATGGCAAATGTCTTGTTGTTCAGTCATTGGCAATGCTCTTGGTAAGTGCCAATTTGTAGTTGACAAAGCCTTTCTTTGATTTGCAATAAGGTTGAGGAAATTTTGCATTAGGATATGACACTTGCTAGTTATTAGGGCAGTCTGCTTTCTCCGCCTAAGTGTTTGTTTTGATCTCCCAATAAAATTTAGTAAGCTTTGCTCCAGGCTGTTTTTAAAGGATCCAAACTAAAACGAGTGGGTTTTAGAGTGGGCTGCAAGAGGCCTGTTCCTTCCCCAGGTCCCAGCATGTATGTGGGCCCTGACAGGAATGAAGGCTGAAGGAGATACTTCCCCAGAGGACTTTTGAGAGGCCACCATCTCGGCTGCTTCAGGCTTGCTCAGTCACCGTCCTCCCTTCTATGAGAATCTGCCCCACTCATTCATAGCCCCAAAATGTGCCTCAGCAGGTCATTCCATGACAAGGAACCTTGTCTGTTTAGATATGAGTGACCCCAAAACCAAAGTGGAGACTCTTGTTTCAAGGGAAGCCAGACCACCCATGGACCAATCAGCTGTAATGATGACTTGGCACAAAAAGATGGCCTCAACCAAATTCTTTTTCCCAAGGATTTCAGCTGAGAAACTCAGAAAGAATTTGCTTGTAAACTATGGAAAGTTGTAAAGATAAGGAGCTAATGAGTTGGGCAAGCCCAAGCCCAGCTGAATCTGCAGGGAGAAGATATTCTGGGTAGAGGAACTGTTCCCTGTGACCCAGACAACTCTCCTAGGAGGCGCTGCTGGCCCCCTCCTGCCTCTGGGACTCCAGCCTTGGAGCTGCAGCCATCCTTCCTGACTTTGAGAGCCAGAAGCCTCTGCTCTCCAGTCTGCTGGAAGACTGCAGTGATTTCAGCTCTGCTCCAGGCCACACTTCCTTGTATATCCCCAGTATTTCCATAGATGTGTCTCCATCCTTTTTGCCTTTTCATACTGTTTATGGAGTTCTCAAGGCAAGAATACTGAAGTGGTTTGCCATTCCCTTCTCCAGTGGACCACGTTTTGTCAGAACTCTCCACCATGACCTGTCTGTCTTGGGTGGCCCAACACTGCCTGGCTCATAGTTTCATTGAGTTAGACAAGGCTGTGATCCATGTGATCAGTTTGGCTAGTTTTCTATGATTGTGGTTTTCATTCTGCCTGCCTTCTAATGGGTAATGATAAGAGGCTTGCTGAAGCTTCCTGATGGGAGGGACTGAATGTGGGGATCCAATTTTCTGTTGATGGGTGGGTTTGTATCCCCTCCCTGTTGTTTGGCCTGAGGCCAAACTATGGTAGGGGCAACCTCCTTCAAGAGAACTTATGCCAGCACTGTTGTATTTACTGCCCCTGACCCCATGGCAGGCCACTGTCAACCCACGCCTCCGCCAGAGACTCCAGGACACTCACAGGCAAGTCTGACTCCATCTCTTGTGGGGTCAGTGCTTTCTTCTGGGTCCTGGTATGGACAAGGTTTTGTTTGTGCCCTCCAAGTTGCCCCAGTCATTTGGAAGTTCTGTAATCAAATCCCAACCGGATTCCCTGGTTGGGAAACCCATTGTGGGTCCTAGAACTTTGTAACACTGCAAGAACTTCTTTGGTATCATTGTCCTCCAGTTTGTGTGCTGTCTGCTCAGTGCCAGTAAATTTGGAAAACTCAGCAGTGGCCACAGGACTGGAAAAGGTCAGTTTTCATTCCAATCCCAAAGAAAGGCAATGCCAAAGAATGTTCAAAGTACCGCACAAATGCACTCATCTCACATGCTAGCAAAATAATGCTCAAAATTCTCCAAGCTAGGCTTCAACAGTATGTGAACTGAGAACTTCCAGATGCTCAAGCTGGATTTAGAAAAGGCAGAGGAACCAGAAATCAAATTGCCAACATCCATTTGATCATAGAAAAAAGCATGAGAATTCCAGAAAAACATATACTTCTGCTTTATTGACTATGCCAAAGCCTTTGACTGTGTGGGTCACAACAACTGTGGAAAATCTTCAAGAAATGAGAATACCAGACCACTTTACATGCCTCCTGAGAAACCTGTACGCAGGTCAAGAAGCAAAAGTTAGAAATGGACATGGAACAATGGACTGGTTCTAAATTGGGAAAGGAGTACGTCAAGGCTGTATATTGTCACTCTGCTTATTTAATTTATGTGAAGAGTACATGATGTGAAATACTGGGCTGGTTGAAGCACAAGCTGGAATCAAGTTTGCAGGGAGAAATATCAATAACCTCAGATATGCAGATGACACCACCCTTATGGCAGAAAGCGAAGAAGAACTAAAAAGCCTTTTGATGAAAGTGAAAGAGGAGAGTGAAAAAGCTGGCTTAAAACTCAACATTCAAAAAACTAAGATCATGGCATCCAGTCCCATCACCTCATGGCAAATAGATGGGGAAACAGTGGCTGACTTTATTTTTCTGGGCTCCAAAACCACTGCAGATGGTGATTGCAGCCATGAAATTAAAAGATGCGTGCTCCTTGGAAGAAAAGTTATGACCAACCTAGACAGCATACTAAAAAGCAGAGACATTACTTTGTCAACAAAGGTCCATCTAGTCAAAGCTATGATTTTTCCAGTAGTCATGTGTTGGATGTCAGAGTTGGACCATAAGAGAGCTGCTACTGCTGCTGCTGCTGCTAAGTCACTTCAGTCGTGTCCAACTCTGTGACCCCATAGACGGCAGCACACCAGGCTCCCCTGTCCCTGGGATTCTCCAGGCAAGAACACTGGAGTGGGTTGCCATTTCCTTCTCCAATGCATGAAAGTGAAAAGTGAAAGTGAAATCACTCAGTCATGTCCGACTCTTCGTGACCCCATGGACTGCAGCCTATCAGGCTCCTCCGTCCATGGAATATTCCAGGCAAGAGTACTGGAGTGGGTTGCCATTGCCTTCTCCATAAAGAGAGCTGGGCGCTGGAAACTTGATGCTTTTGAATTGTGGTGTTGGAGAAGACTCTTGAGAGTCCCTTAGACTACAAGGAGATCAAATCAGTCAATCCTAAAGGAAATCAGTCCTGAATATTCATTGGAAAGACTGATGCTGAAGCTGAAGCTCCAATACTTTGGTCACCTGATGCAAAGAGCCAACTCATTAGAAAAGACCCTGATGCTGGGGAAGACTGAAGGCAGGAGGAGAAGGGGATGACCGAGGATGAGATGGTTGGATGGCATCACCTACATGATGGACATAAGTTTGAGCAAGCTCCAGGAGTTGGTGATGGACAGGGAAGCCTGGCATGCTGCAGTCCGTGGGGTCACAAAGAATCGGACATGACTGAGTGACTGAACTGAACTGTTTCCATCCATCACACAGGTCGCAGGTGTACATAATTGATACCTCTGGGAGACTCTGGGTTGGCCTCCCCAAGCCACTCAGAACACCAGAAGAAAGATTTTGCTTGAAAGAATAAAGGGTATGTGAGCATTCTTGAAACATTCTGAGCAGATATGGGGCAAGTTTATAAAGACCTTCCATAAATATAAGACAGTACACCATAGCATTTTACAATGAACTCTGTCCTTAAGACTGGATGGGAGAAAGTTGTTTATTAAAATCCTCTTGGCATTTCTGGTAGTAAACCCAAAGGATGGCATGTAAAATGGACCTGCTTTCACCTCCTCTTCACTCACTCTACCTCCAGACAGTAAAGGGTAAGCCATCAATCAATACAGACAGGTTCATATAAACATTCTGCATGGTTCTTTGGATGCAAGGCAGCCCCTAAAACCTGACATTCTTCTAGAATGATCAGAAGGATTCATACCTTTACCCTTTTCTGAAAAAGAATACTCTGTCAAAAGAAGTCCTTTCCTCAGCAGCCTCACAGCCGAGGATGGCCCTTCCTGCCTGGGCCAGGGCCAAAGGATGACCACGTGGACAACCATGACCTGGGCCAAGGGCCTTGTTCAAGTTCAAAGATGCTGCCAGAGCCCTTGCCAAACGTCCTCTCAGCCATTGTTCCGGACCCTGATTCTGAGGTCGATGTGCACAGTCACAGCCTAGGACTTTAAGGGATGTCTAGAGGGAAAGAGGAGCTAGTGATCAAATGAAAGTTTGTGATTATCTACTTTATGAAAATAAAATACCGTTAATTAACGTCCCCCCGCCCCAACCAATAAAAGGACAGGAGCAGAGTGGCCTGGCATGCTGCAGTCCATGGGGTCCCGAAGAACTGGACACAAACAGGCAACTAAATAACAATGACAACAACCAGCAAAGAAGTCCCTTTAGTTTTGGCACATTCCTTTTATCCGTGTCAAGGGTGGTCTGAGTGTACTGTTGATCCTGAGAACACTTATTTTAATTACAAAGAATAATGAACCATTGAAAACTAAGCAGAGGGTTTGAGCTAATTCTTGGAGTAAACGCTGTGGCTGGGAAAACTCTTCAAAATGATGAACTAACTTTGTTCATGCAGTAACTGATGCTGGAAAGTAACATATCAATTAGAATTTTGTAAAATTAAATATTATTAGAAAGGCAGAAATGATCATCGTAGAAAATACCCTCTATATGAAAGGACTTTTATGATGTGACTAGTCAGGCTATAACCTATAGTTTATTGGATTTGTTTACCTAATGGCTTGTAAGAATCCTTGTGTCCTGACTCAATACCCAGGTTCTTCACCTCAGTTTGCACCTGTTCTATGAAGCCTTTCCCTCCAACCTGGGTTTTATAATTCCCTTTCATTCATCTCTGAAGTCAGTTTTAATGTTGTCTATGTCCTACAGTTTAGCTCTTTGTGCTTCAATATTCAATTCCTGCAATATATTTTTTAAAAAGAAGCATAATAGTCAGTTTAAAACATTTTAAAATGTTTCTCTTGCCTCTTCCTTCTTTTTCCTATTTCTATCATTATGTTCTTCAGTATATTTATAATAATCAGAATTTCAGGTATAGGTCAACAAGTGTCACTGTAAAAATTTAGAAAGCTTATCAAAAGCTACAAACCTCCAGTTATAAGATAAATAAGCACTGGGCATGTATTGTACAACGTGATATACAACTGCCGTATATGTGACAAGTTGTTAAGAGTTCTCATCACAAGAAAAAAGCATTTTTAAAATTTCTTTTAAGTTTGCATCTATATGAGATGATGTATGCTCTAAAGTTATTGTGATAATCATTTCATGGTGTATGTAAGTCTAATATGCTGTACACCTTAAACTTATACAGTGCTCTGTGTCAATTATATCTCAGTAAAACTGGAAGAGGAAAAAAAGTAAGTAGATGGGGAAAAAATTGATTAACTGATTCATTCACTCATCCATCCCTTCATTTATTGTTATTAAAACTGTGTGAGATGTTGGGTGGAGAAAATAATTATTAACGTTGCTTGTGTACGTGCTCATTCACTTCCTACTCATTTTGATCCTATGGACTATATAGCTTGCCACTCTCCTCTGTCCATGAGATTCTCCAGGCAAGAATACTTAAGTGGGTTGCCATGCCCTCCTCTAGGGGATCTTCCCAACCCAGGGATCAAAACTGGGTCTCCTGCATTGCAAGTGGATTCTTTACCCACAGAGCAACCTAGGAAGCCCTAATGTTGCTTAGAGGGGATTAAACCATAACGGAATCTGGGAGGAAAGGCAAAAGAAAAATCAGCATAGGAACTGGTTTATGAATTACCTTTTTCCACCAAGTAAGTCAGTTGATACAGTCAAGTTAATTTATTCTGAGCAGGCATGTGTCAACATTTTACCAAAGGAAAAAAAAAAATGCAGTGTACTGAACTAACCTGTACTTTAAAAAAGTACTGAAGCAGCCCAGATCCCTAAAGGTCAGTTCATGGAAGGATCAGTTAGTTCAATGTTCAAGCTACTCCCAATTTGTCAATATGTGATTTATCAAAAACTTAAGAGCACTCTTGAAAATATCCAATGAATATTAAGATTTTTTTATGAATACCACAAGGAGTATTTGTTATTCAAGATAATCTTCAAGATATTATTGTCACATATTCTAATTTAAAACATTTATATTCAATTATTCTAGAATATATTTTTCTTCATGAATGTGAATATGTTCCATAAATGTATTCAGTTCTGTTTCTTCCAAGACACGTTAAGATGCTTGTAAAATGAATTAAGCTTTTTGTTAATTGGATAGCTAAGTTCACAAGAAAGTAGGGAACATTCTTGATGGTCCCAAAATTAAGAGGGAGTTAAATTGGGGGGGGGGATGCAGAAATGTTGGATGAGCTGAGGCAGAGGCTTCCCTGGGGGTTTACTGGACTTTGAGTTTTAATAGATGCAGAGCAATGGTAGAAAGACCTTGGGTTAACAAGAATACAGAGGCAGACCTGATGCTTTCCTGTAAAGTTAGAACTCTGAAAGGGCTCTACCTGCGGTGAAGGTATGTACCAGAAATGAAACTGCAGAAATGCACAAGGAAATAGAGAATGTCCTGTTATAACCTCTTTATTTGGTTAAAAAAAAAAAAACCAAAAAGACTTCCCTTGAGAATTTAACTACCTGACCTGACTCTTGAGAAACCGGTATGCAGGTCAGGAAGCAACAGTTAGAACTGGACATGGAACAACAGATTGGTTCCAAATAGTAAAAGGAGTATGTCAAGGTTGCATATTGTCACCCTGCTTATTTAACTTATATGCAGAGTACATCATGAGAAATGCTGGGCTGGAAGAAGCACAAGCTGGAATCAAGATTGTCGGGAGAAATATCAATAACCTCAGATTATGCAGATGACACCACCCTCATGGCGGAAAGTGAAGAAGAACTAAAGAGCCTCTTGATGAAAGTGAAAGAGGAGAGTGAAAAAGTTGGCTTAAAGCTCAACATCCAGAAAACTAAGGTTGTGGCATCCGGTCCCATCACTTCATGGCAAATAGATGGGGAAACAGTGGAAACAGTGGCTGACTTTATTTTTCTGTGCTCCAAAATCACTGCAGATGGTGATTGCAGCCATGAAATTAAAAGACGCTTACTCCTTGGAAGGAAAGTTATGACCAACCTAGACAGCATACTAAAAAGCAGATACATTACTTTGCCAACAAAGGTCCATTTAGTCAAGGCTATGGTTTTTCCAGTGGTCATGTATGGATGCGAGAGTTGGACTATAAAGAAAGCTGAGTGCCGAAAAATTGATTCTTTTGAACTGTGGTGTTGGAGAAGACTCTTGAGAGTCCCTTGGACTGCAAGGAGATCCAACCAGTCCATCCTAAAGGAAATCAGTCCTGGGTGTTCACTGGAAGGACTGATGTTGAAGCTGAAACTCCAATACTTTGGCCACCTGATGCAAAGAGCTGACTCATATGAAAAGACCCTGATGCTGGGAAAGATTGAGGGCAGAAGGAGAAAGGGAAGACAGAGGATGAGATGGTTGGATGGCATCACCGACTCAATGGACAGGAGTTTGGGTGGCCTCCGGGAGTTGGTGATGGACAGGAAGGCCTGGCATGTTGCAGTTCATGTGGTCACAAAGAATCGGACACGACTGAGTGACTGAATTGAGAATTTAAAATTATAGTCTGCCTTTACTCAGTTCTAGGTTTCAATTTTATACTCCCTATAGAAAGCAGGGGCCCACAAGTTGAAAAATTAACTTAAAAGTGGATACCAAGCAGAGAGAAGCAAATATAAAATCTCTTTGAAAGGAATATATGCTCCACATAAACTATACAGGATTGCTATAGACAAAACCCCTCTAATGAGCCCATTACCTAAAATTGCAAAATGCAGGAGGAAATAATCACCATGAGTGAGAGTTGAGAGATTCTGAGGAGGGAAGTGACACGGACCTTGCCTAATACAGTAGCCTCAGCCTGGCATGAATATTCCCACAGTTAAAATCTCCAAGTCATCAGAGGAATGTCACAGTGACTGAAATTGTTTCTTTATCCTAATCAGCCTATTCAAGAGCACACTTCACAGACTAGGTTCTGCTGCTGCTGCTACTGCTGCTAAGTCGCTTCAGTCGTGTCCAACTCTGTGTGACCCCATAGACGGCAGCCCACCAGTCTCCCCCATCCCTGGGATTCTTCAGACAAGAACACTGGAGTGGGTTGCCATTTCCTTCTCCAATGCATGAAAGTGAAAAGTGAAAGTGAAGTCGCTCAGTCGTGACTGACTCTTGGCGACCCCATGGACTGCAGCCCACCAGGCTCCTCCGTCCATGGGATTTTCCAGGCAAGAGTACTGGAGTGGGGTGCCATTGCCTTCTCCGTAGGTTCTGCTAGATGACAGCTAATCAATTAACCTCCCCCCACCCAAATGTCAAACCAAAAGAATCCAAAAACTTACTGTGCCTAGGGTGTCTTTAGTTTTTTCTTCTCTCATAAAGCCCTTTTTGTTGACAACAGCCTAGTGACTGTCCTCCTTAAAACAAGTAAGTATGTCATTTGGCATGCAGATAACTAAATGTCTCTGAGTTATGCTTTCATAAGTTAGGGCTTCCCTGGTGGCTCAGAAGGTAAAGCATATGGCTGCAATGCAGGAGACCTGGGTTCGATCCCTGGGTTGGGAAGATCCCCTGGAGAAGGCAATGGCAACCCACTCCAGTATTCTTGCCTGGATAATCCCATGGACGGAGGAGCCTGGTAGGCTACAGTCCATGGGGTCTCAAAGAGTCAGACACGACTGAGCGACTTCACTTTTTATGCTTTCACAGGGTCAAAAAAATAAACACAGAAGCAGGACTAGACCACAATAACTTTAGATACTAGAATTACCAGACTATTACCAAATGAGTTCCATCTGCCCCATTCCACAGCAAGCCGAGCACTGAGATGTGAAGTTTGCAGCAGAGAAAGGGTTTTTTCATGAGACAGCCAAGTGAGATGGGAGAACAAGTCTCAGATCCACCTCTGTAAAGGTGAGAGGCTTGGGATATTTATGGGATAAAGAAGCAGGGTGGTCTGAGGCATGGGGAAAGGGGGTTGAAGATAAGAAAAAGGTAAAATAATCAGTGTTGTGTGCAGGTGTATTTGCATTACATGGTTCCTCATGGGACACATGTTCAGAAAATGGCAGCATTAGCATGACCTAAGGGTGGAGTTTTTGTCCCTCTGACGTCCATTGGAAACTTGCACAGCTGAATGGTCAGTCATCTTGACCAGTTTGAATTGGGCAAGACTATCCCCATGTTCCTGAAAAACAACTTAAGAACCTTTACTATAGCGACCCATACGTCAGAGATTTTTCTCTATAGAGCATGGTTAAAGAAATCTTGTGATTTGTTGTCCAAGCTACGGAGAAGCTTGGAGGGTATGCAATTTGCAAGAACAATTAAAGCAAGCTTGATTAGTGAAGGTGGGTTGCTAGTTGTTATTTATTAAGCAAGTTATAGTTCAAGGATTCTGATTGATGACTGCCCTCAGTTTCAAGACTGTTAAAAAGCTATGTTTAAGAGGTGGGAGGCGGGAGGGAGGTTCAAAGCCCTGCACCTCGTCCAGGCTGTGCTGCAAGCCCGCTGTGTGCCCCTCCGCGCGTGCATGCTAAGTCACTCCAGTAGTGTCCAACTCTTTGCGACCCCATGGACTGTAGCCCACCAGGCTCCTCTGTCCATGGGATTCTCCAGGCAAGAATACTGGAATGAGTTGCCGTTTCCTCCTCCAGGGGATATTCCTTACCCAGGGACTGAACCTGCATGCATTGCAGGCAGATTCTTTTCTGCTTGAGCCACCAGGGAAGCCTCTAGTTCTGGGAGTTCTGTGACTGGGGGAAGGGCAGGCAGCTGGGTCAAAGTTTGAAATCATCATTGTGAAACTGGGACAGCAAGCTGCCTAAAGGAGATAGAAGACTTTTCTGCCTGACTTGAAGGCTCAGTTGGAATTAGGGGTCATTCATTCAGAATGGTAGTCTGCATAATTATTTAATTATATACAATGGTTAATGTACGCATTGTGAATTTTAATTAAAAAAATTTTTTTTGCATCTAACTTACACATGGATGTAGCTAGAACACGACAAAAGCAATTCAGCATGCCCAAATTTCAGGCTAACACTCATCTGAGCTTTATATCCATTCTCTCCTGCCTCCTCAATAACCTCATTCTTTCAGTTTTTTCCACTCTGCTCTTTTCAATATCGTCTTTGCTGGGCTCCTTCTCAAAATGATTTCGACATGCACAAGGTCCTCCACCTTAAAGACAACCCTTCTGGGTCCTGCGTCCTCCTCCAGCTACTTTCCTTTCCCTCACAGGCAAACTTGAAAGGCTTGCCCACACTTGCTATACCCAGTCTTACCTGCCAGGCACTCACCACCCACTGTACATTGGCTGCTGCCCAGAATGCCACATAAACTGGTCTCTGAGCCTACAGTGACCTCACATAGACAAATCCAATTCCCATCTGAGTCCACATCTTTCTTGGCCTCTGTGTCACTTGGGAATGCTTTGGACTGCAAATAACTGTCTTAGAGTGGCTTAAACAAATAGGAGTCCTCTGCTCATAAGAGGATATCTGGAAGTAAGCAGCTGCTGGTGTTGGTTCAGTGGCCCCGCAGCATTGGAGTAGTCTTTCTAAATCCTCTCCCACTTCCCTCCATGGTTGAGGTTGTACATCCCCATTCAGAACTGGAGGAAGGGGAGAGGTCTGCATTTGTCTCCTTTATTAGAAAAGCAAAAGATTTCCCAAGTTCCCCTTATGTCTCATTGCCTAGAACTGTGTTCCCTTGTCATCTAGCTGCAAAAAAAAGATGGGGAAGTGAGTGTTTAATATATTTTAGCCTTTATTGTAGAGATAGACAAGAGAGAAGGGTGTTGAAAATGGAAACTGGGCTATCACCCACTCTAACTCACCAGTGTTGGCCTGGTGCAGCTCTTGGGTTACTTAAAACCTACTCACACTCCCTCTTTCCCACATACATATTTAACTTGGGGTGGTGGGCACTCACTCCATACAAGAGGTAATCCTAGGCAGGAGTCTCAGCCAGCTCCTGCCTACCGCTTGGAGTCTAGGTTCTCTGTGTCCCCTGCAGGACCCTCTTTGAGGTTCAGGTGTGGCTTCTCATGGTTGGATGATTTAAGCCAGGACAAGTTCATTGTCTCCTAAAATGTGAAAGATGGGACGTTCCAAGTGTTGGAGAGAATGGGGACCAATAGAACACCATATGCTCTTGCTGGTCTAAACTGACACAGCCACTTTGAAAGACTTCTGGCACTATCTAACACAACTGAACACCCACATTCACTCTGAGCCGGGTGAATGCCTGACAGAGACGTGAGCAGAGGTGCAAGAAAACATGTGTTCTACAAAGTTTGAAGCAGCATAATTTATAACAGCCTGAAACTGAAAACCACCCAGATGTCCACTGATGGTAGAAGGGAAGAGGGAGCAGTATACAGAAATAAGGATGAATGTTCTAGATGTACACACTATGTACACATCTCAAAACAATGCAGTGTAAAGGAAGCTATAGACAAGAGTATGTACTGTGTGGTTCCATTTATAGAAAAAACAAAAACAAGTAAAAGCCGCTCTGTGGTATCAGGAAAAGTCAGGATAGCAGTTACCTTTCAGGGAGAGGGTGGTGCATGGAAGGGAACACAGGCAGGTGTCCTAGGATGTTGGTAATGTTCCTCTAGATCTGGGTGCTGGTTATATGGGGGTATTCAATTTCTGAAAGTTTACTGAGCTGTATTCTTTTCTGTATGTGTACTTTTGTGTATACTATTGTGAAATAATAGAAAAAAAACTATATATATATATATATACACACACACACACACATATATACTGGAGAAGGAAATGGCAACCCACTCCAATATTTATGCCTGGAGAATCCCATGGACGGAGGAGCCTGGAAGGCTACAGTCCACGGGGTCGTAAAGAGTCGGACACGACTGAGCGACTTCACATCACATCACACACACATATATATATGCATGCCCTTGGTTCTTGGCACAGAGCTGTAATTCTGTTGTAATTTCAAAAGTGACAGGAGCACTAGGAGCATCTTTGTTCTAATATTTGGCCTTTGACCCTGGTTCGTGATGATTTTTAAATCCCTTGGAATTTCCTTGGTGATTGGCGTGTCCTTTGTTCTAATGTGGTGACCCTTGGTGGGCCCCTGGATGGCTTCAGGATGGGTCTGGTCACCAAAAGACCAAGCCACGATTAGACAGGTGGAGCTTTTACCTCCACCCACTAGCCTCCAAGAAAGGGAAAGGATTGGAGATTGAGTTAATCATCGATTATGCCTGTGTGGGGAAGCCTTCATAAAAATCTCAGGGGTACGGGGTTTGGACAGCTTCTGGGTTGGTGACTACATCCACACGTCTGCAGGGCGGGGGACCAAAGCTCCAAAGAGACAGGGGCTCTTCGGCTTTGTGTCTTTCCAGACCTCACTCTATATATTTCTTCGTCTAGCTGTTCACCTGTACCCTTTATGATAACCTGTACTGTAAAATAAACTGGGAAATGCAAGTAAATGTTTCCCTGAGTTCTGTGAGCTGTTCTAGCAGGTGATAAAATCTCAGGAGGGAGTCATGGGAACCTTCAATTTGTAGCCGAGTCCGACAGAAGTCATGGTTAACTTGGGGACCTACTTACTGAGCCTGGAATCGGAAGTGGGCCGCAGTCTTATGCAGCTGAGTCCTTTACCTGTGAGGACTGTACTAACTTCAGTTAGTGTCATAATTGAATTGCACTGTAGAACACTCAGCTGGTGTCACAGAGAATTGCTTAGTGTGGGGAAAACAGCCCACACATCTGCTGTCAGAAGTATTGTGTGTGCGAGTAAAGGAAAACAAGAGTGTGTTTTTTTCTGAACAACCGTGCATCAATAAGCATAAAGAAGAAAACCAAATCAAAATACAGCGAAACACAGTCAGTGCACAATGTGAAGAAATAATAAAACTGTTCTTTTCAGAAAAAAACAGAATAAAAAACATAGAGTAAACCACAGTCAGTAAACCACATCCAGTCCAGTCCTGCTGGACAGAAACAAGGGGTCTCTTCCATGACCACATATCAGGTTCTTGTAGGGGATCTGCAACCCCTCCCTTGTTAACAGGGGCGACCACTGTTGACCAGGCTTGAGATTTTAGGGATATATGACTCCCTCCATCATTTGTTAGGCTTCTGGTCAAGTCCATGCATGAGTAATCACAATCATATAACTTATCTAGAGAGTCTTCAAATGGTTTTCTAATGAAAGAATATATTTCCCACCAAATAGGTAATATATTTGACTTTTTAAAAATTAAAGCAATACAAAAAGATATAAAATGAGGTCTTATTCTCACTTCTGTTCTCTTTTATTAGTCTCTTGTGTATACCTCAAATGTTTCTTTTTGGGAAACAAGCAAGACCAAGTATAAGAATATTTAAGTCTTGTAGGGGCTGGTCCCTGTGTGCTCAGTTGCAGTGAAGGTAATTCAAAACGAAGCAGGTGGAGAAGCCACCTGTGGTCCATCTTTGCTCCCTTGGGCCTCTATCTTATCTCCTGATAAAGCTGCCTCTTCCCTGTCTCCCTTTGTTCTGGCTTCAACTTGGATATTCAAAGAAAATTGTTTATTTCAACCCAGCAAGGCTCCAAATTGTGAGACTCAGCTAGTTTATTATTTTTTTTTAATTTTTTTTTTTATTATTATTATTATTTTTTTCCAGTGGGTTTTGTCATACATTGATATGAATCAGCCATGGATTTACATGTATTCCCAATCCCGATCCCCCCTCCCACCTCCCTCTCCACCCGATTCCCCTGGGTCTTCCCAGTGCACCAGGCCGGAGCACTTGTCTCGTGCATCCCTCCTGGGCTGGTGATCTGTTTCACCATAGATAGTATACATGCTGTTCTTTTGAAATATCCCACCCTCACATTCTCCCACAAAGTTCAAAAGTCTGTTCTGTATTTCTGTGTCTCTTTTTCTGTTCTGCATATAGGGTTATCGTTATCACCTTTCTAAATTCCATATACATGTGTCAGTATGCTGTAATGTTCTTTATCTTTCTGGCTTACTTCACTCTGTATAATGGGCTCCAGCTTCATCCATCTCATTAGGACTGGTTCAAATGAATTCTTTTTAATGGCTGAGTAATATTCCATGGTGTATATGTACCACAGCTTCCTTATCCATTCATCTGCTGATGGGCATCTAGGTTGCTTCCATGTCCTGGCTATTATAAACAGTGCTGCGATGAACATTGGGGTGCACGTGTCTCTTTCAGATCTGGTTTCCTCAGTGTGTATGCCCAGAAGTGGGATTGCTGGGTCATATGGCAGTTCTATGTCCAGTTTTTTAAGAAATCTCCACACTGTTTTCCATAGCGGCTGTACTAGTTTGCATTCCCACCAACAGTGTAAGAGGGTTCCCTTTTCTCCACACCCTCTCCAGCATTTATTGTTTGTGAGCTGCACCTCATCAAGGCCTCCTCTCTCACCAAGGCCTTATTTTCTTTAATCTCTGCTTTCAAATCCATCCTCTCTAATCTGGATTTGCCACTCTCTTGGACTTTGCTGAAAGCTACTTTAAAAAGGAAGGAAAAAAGGCAACACTCTCAAGTGTTCTGTATTGTTCCTGAGATTTCTCCTATAATACAACTTTGGTTGGCATGTGGGTTTTTCCCAAGGTTTAGCAAGTGATAGCGGTTCAGCTCTTTATGACTTAACATGTTGGTCACCAGCTTTCCAACATGGAATAGAGAGTCTTCACCACTGGCCACCTTAACCTTCAGTTAGCCAATCCCACATTTTAGTATTTGGTTTTTGTGTCCCACTTCTAGTAACAAGTTATTTGCCTGTTAGGAATGGGTTCAGCTACAAGTTCTAGAACAGTCCTCTATGAATGGCTTAAACAAATGTCTCATGGACTAAAATGGGGCAAGGAAGGTCAATATGGAAGTTCTCACAGTAGTGTAAGTAGTGGATGATGGTTTCCTGGGTGTTAGTTATACTTCAGTAAAGCTGAGGGGTGGGGGGAATGTAGCTCCTAGAATCTGGCTTGAACAACTAAATGGATGGCAGTGACATTTGCTAAACTGGGAAAAAGAGAGGTACATGTTTGGGGGTGAAAATATTTCAGTGGGCCAAATTAAGTTTGGGATCCTAGTTAGACACTCCTGTGGAGATGGCAAGTAGGCAGTTATTTTGAGGAGTCAGGACTTATAGGCTGAGGTCACTGTTAGAAATCTTTTTTTGGAGTCATCTGCGTGTAAATGGCACCTGAGACCACATGATTAGATGAAATCACATAGGCAGAGTGGATAGGTCAACAAAGAAGGGGACTAAGAATAGAACCCTAAGTACCCTGATATTTATAGGTTGAGCAGAAGATGAGAAGTCAGTGAAAAGAACCCAAGAAAGAACAGCTAGTGAGGTAGGAGAAGGACCAAGAGTACAGGGCATCAAAAAACAAGAGAAGAAGGTGTTTCAAAGTAGCAATGACTGACTGTGAGGAATAGTACCGAAAGGGAGAGTAAAAACAAAGAAAAGGAGAAGGCACCGCTGAATTTGCATGAAGACTGCAGTTTCAGTAGTGCAGTGGAGAAGAAACCACAGCAAGATGAATGATCCTGGGGCTGGTCTATTAGAGAGGAAGTGATTGGTGATTCAAGAGAGAGATGACACAGGATAAGATCCACAGAAAAAGTGGAAGTGTTGGATAAAGAGAATGAGAAATGCTTTATCCATCTATCAGACACTGAACTTGTTGAAGGAGACCATTTCTTGTTTGTATTCATTTCTCTGGTCAACTCCTAGCACAGAGCCTAGTACCTAAGAAATGTTAATGAATGAATGAATGAATAAACAACCAGATGGAAGCATGGATGGATGGCAGAGGGAGAGCTGAAAAATGAACTAGATCAAACTAACTCAAACTTCAGAGTAAGGAAAGGAGGAGGAGTCTGGGATTAACAGGGCTTCTTCTATCCTCAGATGGTAAAGAATATGCTTCTAAAGCGGGAAACCTGGGTTCAGTCTCTGGGTCAGGAAGCCTCCCTGCAGAACGGAATGGCAATCTACTCCAGTATTCTTGTCTGGAGAATCGCATGGGCAGAGGAGCCTGGCTGGCTACAGTCCATGGGGTCACAGAGACGGACATGACTGAGCAACTAAACCCCTGCTGTCCTGCCACAATGGTCAGAGAAGGGAGGAAATAATTTTCTGAGCTATTAAAACGAGAAAGTGGTACTTGATCCTAGACAATATTTTCACCATCCATGTTTCTTTCTTCATTCTGCCAACCCATACAAAGACAGGAAGCCTGGCTGCTTGGTTCTCCCGGTTCCCAGACTCCCAACATGATTCTCTCAAACAAGTCCCTGCATCATCTTCAATCCCTAGCTGAGCCCACAGCTCTGTATTTCCTAGGGTTGTCTGAATTTTTTCCTTAGAGATGCATCTTAACCTATCTAAGTATACCTGAAGTACAGGACGTTTCCCGTTTTTCTCCATCCTGAAATTGGCCCCAGGCCCACGGTTGGTGAGCAACTGCAGGGGTTAATGGCTTGATCCTGACAGAACTGGAATGGCAGGCAACAATTTTTTTCTTCACACTATTATATTTTTTCCTAACTTGCTGTCAGAGAAACCCAGGAACCTGTAGAGGTGGAGGTGGTGGTGGAGGTGAAAGCCAGCTTGGACGCCAGTTGCATCCGCCATCCAACGTCCTCATCCTACTACATTCCTGGGGGCTTCCGGGCTTGCCTAGCCCCTACGGACTTGGGGGTTCAGGTGGTCCAACCCAGGATCCAACCGAGTGTCGCCCTACGGAAGGTAGACAGAAGAAATGCCTCCGCCCAGCCCTTATAGGGCCGGAGCCCGTTACACGTGGAAGCACCCCAGCGGCCCGCCGGATCCCGCACTGGTCAGAGGCGGGGCCAATAGGCGGGCTGAAAGGGACGCGCGTGCGCACAGCGGGCCAGGGAGGGGGCGGAGCGGAGGAAAAACGTACCGAGGACGGGAGCTGGCGAGGCTCATGCTGGAGGGCTTCGCGTCTGGGGAAAAGCTGGTGGCAGCTGGTGGCAGCGAGGGTGAGTGAACCGGGGGCCTCCCGCGATCCGGCTACGGCCTGTGATCCCTGTGGCCCGACCTTAGAGGAGGAGGTCCGTGGGGGCGGCATTCAGGAGTCTGCAGCGGGGCGGGATCCTGGCGTTCCTTCGGGGGGTCTCGGGGCTTCTGGCTAGGGTTGGAAGGCAAGAGCGGCCTGGGTGGGGGTCTCGGACCCCGAGCCATCGCGGGAAGCTAGCCGACTAGGAGCAGAGCCTCCCTCCCGGGGCATATGCCGTAGGGGCTTTAAAGCCTGATGGGCCGGCCGGGGTCGATCTCCGCGCTCTTGGAGGACCTGCGGTGGACCTGCGCGCGGGCCTGAGTCGTTGCTCTCCGTCTGCCCTTGGTACCCCGTCTCTCTCTGGGAGAGACAGTAAACAGGTCCTGACGGGGGCCGAGCTTGGCCAGGCTGTACCAGGGGAACAGGGAGGCGGGGAAGCCTGTATTCCTCTCTTGTATCCCCTGTGTGGGCATGGCACCGCCATCCATCCAGATGCCCGAGCAGAGACCTGCCCGTCATTGTCACCTCCTGCACGCTTTACCCATCCACATCGAACCCATCACAAATCTCTCTTGGATACGCCGACTTCTCCACGCCCAGTTCCTCTGCTCCAGCAAGTTCAGGCCACCATCATCTCTCCCCTGTGCCCCTACTTTATCCTCTGTGCTTTGTTATATGTTGGAAAGCCAGAGTGATGGCCTTAAAACCGAAATCTGATCACGATCACCAGAACCCTCCTCCCATCCCCTGATCTTCCTTCTGTGGATCCCCATTGCTCTTACAAGCTCTTGAACATCGCTTTCAATGCCCTTGGTGACCTGTCTTCTTTTTTACTTTACTAACTCATCCATCTCCACTATACTGTCTTCAACCATATTGAACCCTTTTTAGTTCCCAGATTGGACCAAGTCCCTTCTAGGCTTAGGTGTTTGTTACAGCATGTTCGCTCTACCTGAAGTACTATCCTTTAATTGGAAAAAATCATCCTTCATATATTAACCCAGGTAGGGGTTGGGGCTATTGCCATACCCTACAGCTGTCCCATTTACTGGTCTTTTCCACTGGGCTGTAATCTGTGTGACAGGAGCCTGTATGGTTCTTGTCACACAGATTATACTATCCTCAGACATACCTGTCCTCAGAACCTTGTGCAGCCCCAAGCTGTTTGGTGAAGTTGTTTTGTAGTTTAGTCACATCCAACTCTTTTGCAATCCCATGAACTGTAGCCTGCCAGGCTTCTCTGTCCATGGGATTTCCCAGGCAAGAATACTGGAGTGGGTTGCCATTTCCTTCTCCAGGGGATCTTCCGAACCCAGGGATTGAACCCCATGTCTCCTGCATTGCAGGCAGATTCTTTACTGCTAAGCCACCAGGGAAACCCAGGAAACAGTTTAGTTAAATGTATAAATGAAGCATGGCAGCTCCCTCCGAAATGAACAAATAGATCAAGTTATTAACTGCCGGCTTCTCCAGAACCAGTTCTCAACCCCCAGCCCATGTAGAGGTTCCTTTGTCTAGGAACTTGGTTCTTCCCTTACTTTCAGTCCAGGACCATGGCAGTTTTAAATGGGAAAGTACCAGTCAGAGTTTTTCCTTGGCATCAACTCTGGGTACAGGATGTGTGGCTACTTTGAGTCTGATTCTTAACTGAGGGCGGTAGCATGAGAGAAGAGTTGCCTACAACTGCTGGGAAGAAGGCTGGCTCCAAACTCTTCGGTGCTGATGAGACTAAGGACACAATAAGAGTGGGCCAGGCCAAACCACTGCTGGGAGGACCCCTGGGGGAAGTTATTTTTCTAGCTTAGGTCAGATCCTCTGTGATGGCGAACAACACACCTGGGTCCCAGGGCCCAGAGCCCTGATACAGAGTGAAGGCCTGCTCTGCCAGGTGAGCTCAGTATTTTGTTATAAATTCACTAGGGTAAAGGAGAGACAGAGAAAATAGCTTCCCCGTCTTCACAGAGGGAGGGAAAGAGAAAAATTAAGGAGAACAGTATGTGACCATATGTTAAGGCCAAGTGAGTATGAGAGACCGCAGGCAGGTCAGAGGAGGCAACAGTTGGTTTTGGCTGAGAAACACAGAGATGACATTTGAATTGGGCCTGGAAGGAAGAGGGAGGATGGACAGGTGGAACCAGTGGGAACAAATGCCCTAGGACTGGAAGAGGCTGCTGGAGCCGGGAGGAAAGCCCTGTTAGAGTCAAGGCCCTGTGGGAGCCAGCCGCCATCAGTGGTCTAGCGCTTCTCCCCAGAACTCCTGTGAAGGATGTCTCAAATTCAGAAATCTCTCTTCCTTTGGATTTTTCTCTAAGCCTAACCTTTACACTTTCTGAAAGGCCAGTGAACCCAGGAACTCCTGGGGCTTATCTGCCAAGCTCTTTGCTATGGCCTTGAGCTAAATAGTTAGAGTGTGGATGATGCAACTTGTTCTTTTGGCGGAAGGGGTTGCTAGTATTTCCTTTTCAGTGTGAGCAGTATGGTTTGTCAGGTGGCAGTCAGATACCCTGTTCTTCTTGTAGCACTTGCTAGGGGGAGTTTCTCTTCTGTGTTTGCAAATTTGGCTTTTGTTGTGGTCTCAAGGTTAGAAATCTGGCACAGCAAACCAAAATGGATAAGCCCCAAATGGATGGTTCTTGGCCTTTATCCTATCTCCTTTGAAGAGGGGATAATTCGGACTCAAAGTTACTATATTACCAAGCACTTGGTTGCTTTTTGGTGTTATGTCAATAGAACCTGTTCCCCTCACCCTACCCCTACCTGATATACTAAGTATCCAACCACATGGTTATAGGAGATGGTGCCATGGGTCTGTTGATCACTGAGCTCTATTATCTGATAGATAGCGCCAAAACCAAGTTTCATCTTCAGTTACATTGACATCAGAACCTGGCAGTGTATGGGTGAGGATGGTAACCCCCCAGCTCCCAAGGACCATGGCACGAAGGCTGAGAACCACCAGCCTCTCTGTAGGAACTGTGCCCAGTGCTGTGAATGTGAATCCCGCCCCCAGCCTCACAGAGCCCAGTCCAACAGAGGGTACCGAGAGGTCCTCAGACATGTTCATAGGCACATGCACAGCTGTTGTCAGCAACAGACAGGACCCTTCTGAAGGGAAACACTTAGGAGCATATGGGAAGACCGTCTAAGCCAGACTTGGAATTGAATAAGGCTTGCTAGAAAAAGAGACATCTAATGCATTATGAATCTTAAAGGCTTCCCCGTCTGGTCCCTCCTGTCCCAGAACTCTCCAGTGTGTGGTCAGAACAAGCTGTTCTTCTCTGGTTGGGGCAGTCTTTGTGGAGAGTAACCTGAGACATTGATTTCAGGTACCAGGTAGAATGGCAGTCGCCTCATCAGTGTCTGGACACTTCTATTTGGGATGTAGTTTCTGGCTGTTTCTAAATTATTTTCTAGAGATGAGACTCAACCGGAATCCCCCTTTTTATTCCATCCATATAGAACTGGAACAAAATTATGGGATGAATTGCATTAAATATATATTTGTAAAGGAAAAACATGTTTATAGTAGAAATTTTAGAAGCAATGGAAAAGTGAAGAGAAGAAAAATAAAAGTCACTCCTAATCTCATAATTCAGAAAGTAATCTTTGTTAATAGTTTTTAGTCTTTGTTCTTTGTATGAGAAATACACATACATTGTTTTGTTTTTTACAAAAATGAATTTTTTTTTTTTTTTTTTTTGGCTGCACCACGCAGCTTGTGCGATCTTAGTTCCCCAACCAGGGACTGAACTCAGACCCACAGCAGTGAAAGCACCGAGTCTTAGCCACTGGACCACCAGGGAATTTCCCCCAAATGAATTGTTCTTTACAGACTTTTGTAGCCTGCTCTTTTTCATTTGGTGTGTATTGAATGTCTTTTTCTGCTATGAAATATGACAATTGCATTTTGATGTCCCTATTCAGTCGCGAGACTCGATGCTTCTTTTTACACCTAGAAGTTATATATCCCAGGGACCATTGTCTCCTTAAGGGAGGGTATACTGCTGATATCCAGCAAAGCGGGCCTGGGAAATTTTCCTAAACATTGTGGGGATGGCGTTTTCCTAGGGTCCCGCCCTCCAGAGCCTCTTGGGGTTGGTGAGAGGGGCGAGAACACCTCTGAGCAGAGGTCTCCTGGCTGTCCTTCAACTTCTTTTTTTATAGAGGTCAGTCTGTAAGCCCTGGAAGGATCAGGACTTTCCGTTTAATAGCAGTTAGGTAAGGCTGCCTGAGCCTTGGTGGGGCACAGGTGGGAACAAGGCAGCCCTGCCCTCGGGGAGCTTGCTGTGTAGCCAGCTGTGTCTCCTTGTTGACCTTGACTCCAAGTCCAGCCAAACCCTGGAAGTACCTGATGGAACCTAATCCCTGTGGAGCTCTCCTCCCCAGTGCTCTTTCACGTGGCTCAATTACTCGCCTCCCTCACAGCCCTGGGAGGTGGATGAGGCAGGGGTTAATGTCCACTGCCGTGGGCCTTGATCTAACCCACCCATTGTTTCCCTCAACCCCTGTCTCTGGTCTCACTCTACCTAATACCTTCCCCACTGCACTGCCAGATGAGCCATTCTGAAACCATCTCTGCCCTCATCTCCCTCAGCGGCTCCCATTCATCCCCAGGCAATGTCAGCCTCTTTGGCCTAGCATGCAGAGCTGCCTCCAGCATGGCCTGGTCAGCCTCTGCAGCCTGTTGCCCACTGTTCCATCCACTTCATACCCTCTAAGCTCAGGTCTGACTCACCCACTTGGAGTCTCTCTCCCACTTGTCTGCACCCACCCTTTTACTCACACCTTCCATTCGTCCTTCAGTTCCTGCATGTCCACTGCACACCCCTCTGTCTGGACCTGCTGAAGTGTCCCCATGTCTGTTAACCTCTAGCCTTCTCTAGTCCAAAGGATACTTCGTCCTCTGAACTCTCAGAGGGTTTCCTCTTTCTTTAGTACACCTCACTTTCTGCCTTGATTCATGCTCTCGGCAGGAAGTATTTCTCTCACCAGACTGTAAGCTGCTCGTAGGCAGGAGTGCTCTCCAGATCCCGGTAAGCTCTCATTGAGCTGCTTGGCATTCTGAAGGGGCTTCAGGAAAGGTCATGGACCCGCCAGCCCATTTGAGTGATGGGGACCTGGAGAGCCCGAGGCCATCCTGCAGTCTGGTGGAGGAGCTGGCCAGTTCTCTCCCCCAGCCCGGCTCCTTCACCCAGTTCCCCGGAGCGTGCTGTGTCAAATCTTGAAAGAGCCTCAGTTATGGTGTTCTCGTCTTCACCTTCTTGTTCCCCACCTCCCAGGTACCGGTGACCATGAGATCTCTGCGACTGCTCAGAATTCCCTTCCTGTGTGGTCTGCTCTGGGCCTTTGGTGTCCCAGGTGCCAGGGCCGAGGAGCCCGGGGCCAGCTCCTCCCATCACGGCAGCATGGGCCTGGATAAGAGCACAGTGCATGACCAAGAGTACGTATTCAGCCAGGGCTGTGGTCCAGGGGCCTCCCCGTCTGCAGCTGCAGCCAGTTACAAAGACACATGCTGTCCCCTTTGCCTTCTACTATTTGTACAACCCCTTGACATTTGACAGAACCCCTTGACATTGAAAGAGCACTGGGCATGGTGTTTATTCCTTGTAGCCCCCTGTAAGTCCAGGTGTTCTTTTTTTGCCATGATACCACAGATGAGACCCAAAGAGGATGAATGGCTTTCCTGAATTCACTCTGTCTCTCTCTTTCAGCACAGACAGGCAGATAGACACAGACACCAGCAGCAGTGGCAGAGTCCAAAATAGAGCTAAGGTTTCTTGCTTATGACAAGATCTTTTTCTTTTTCCTTGGCATGTTCAAACATTGCATCATATGTTGGAACTTTTACCCTGGGCCAGTTAGCCTCACACATTCCTGCCTACAATTCCTGGTCTATTATTCTTAAATTGCTTTAAAAAAAAAAAAAATTAATAGCTCCCCCAACAATGTTAGGTAAAGAACCTGCCTGCCATTGCAGAAGACCCAGGAGACATGGGTTCAGTCCCAAGGTCCGGAAGATCCCCTGGAGTAGGAAATGGCAACCCACTTTAATGTTCTTGCCTGGAAAATTCCATGGACAGAGGAGCCTGACAGGTTATAGTTCAAGGGGTCGCAAAGAGTCAGATACGACTGAACATGCACACACACACCCAAATGTTATAACCATATTCTAATAATAAAAAGGAAAAAGCACCCATAATCTTGCCAGCATAACAGATGAACTGTTTGATTTTTTTTTCCCCTACTCCTTTCATGGCCTTGCCTATGTCTATCTTCTTGGAGAGTGGTCTGCCACTGTTTCTGTTAGTTTTTCTGGGATGGATGTACTTGAAGATCTTGAACTTTTCAGAGTCCTTAAGATTTCAGCAGGATCCCAGCCCAGCACTGCCAAGTGGTCTGAGCTTCAATGTTGGTCTTTAGGCATATCATGGAGCATCTCGAAGGTGTCATCAACAAACCAGAGGCGGAGATGTCCCCACAAGAGCTGCAGCTCCATTATTTCAAAATGCATGATTATGATGGCAATAATCTGCTTGACGGCCTAGAACTCTCCACGGCCATCACTCATGTCCATAAGGAGGTAGGTCGGGCAGTGGCCCAGGGGGCAGCATCTTGGAGGGGCCTCCCTCTGGTGACTCAGTCCCTGCTCTTGACAACTTCCCCTATCCTTGTACAACACTATTACTGCTTCTCCTTTTTCTGCTCATCTTCAGCTCTGCCTCTTTTCCTGTTCAGAGGGCCTTCTCACAAAGGGTGACCAGCTGAGGCAGAAGTCCCAGAGCCTGCCTGGGATCTTTAGCAAGTGCCACTGGCATTTCCACCATGTGCCAGGGTCTGAGAACTAGCTGAAAGGCAGACCACATTCAAAAGGCAGAACTGGGGAGAAGTGATATCATTTGGGAAGAATGGCCATTCTGGGCCAAGGGATCGAGGGATTTGATGATAAGTGGGGGTTTGGGTGATACAGTATGGTGGTCATGTCCTTGTTGTTATCTCTAATTTGAGAGGTGAGGAAACTGAAACTCAGATCTTATGCCTCCAGATCTAATGTCTGTTCCATTTGACCATACCGTAATCTCAAGAGAGGAGGAGAGGCAAAGTTGGGGAGGGGCGTGTGCTCACACCGGCTGCCAGCTGAGCGGGGCTGTGTTTGCTCTGAAGGTAGCGGGGAGCACCAGCGGCTTCGCATGGGAGACAAGTGTGGCTAATGCAGTGTTGGCTGTGGGAGGCAGACTGATGGATGCTAGCAAAGACTGGCTTTGAGAGAGGAATTGGGGTCCAGCTGCCCTGGCAGGCGAGGATGGTGGTGGACAGGAGAGGAGAGGGTCAGGACGTGGGAGAGGTGACAGAGGACGAATTGGCCACAGATACGAGCAGCATCAGCTCAGCCCTTGGCAACGTGAGCCCTGCCACACCCGCTTCTGGAGCAGAAGTGCCTTCACCTCAGAGACTGTAATGGGGTCTACTGGTCGGCAATGCCTCCTTCCTCTTGTCCTGACCCCCACATGTCTAGTGTGGGCTCTCACCACTTTAGCAGAGCTGACCTGTGGGAGGGCCTGGGCTGCGAGCTTTTCTTTAGGATTGATTTGTGGGTCCTGGAATCTATGAAACTCCGAGTTCTCTGTAAGCCAGACCCAGCTTTCTACAATGAACATGTATGACTTTGGTAATGAAAAAAGAATGAAAAGTATTTTTAAAAACAAATCAGCAAGGGCCTACTTTGATTGCGTTGTCCTTTTAACTGCCAAATATAATTTTTAAATTGGGTTGATGTGAATTGACTCTGGATCTAACATGTGGCTTGTGGATTTCCTAGAAGCAGAAGTACTACATTTGAAGGAGTCTAGGACATTTTATTTTGGACATTAACCAGGTGCTGTCAGTAAAAGATGCAGCTCATCATGGTGTCGTTTGTACCTTGTAGGAGGGAAATGAGCAGACACCAATGAACGAAGATGAGTTGATCAACTTAATAGATGGTGTTCTGAGAGACGATGACAAGAACAATGATGGATACATCGACTATGCCGAATTTGCAAAATCCCTGCAGTAGACCCGATGTGGCCATCTCCCAGTTAAATGCAAATCTGACCCATTATAATGTGATCGGACACTTTCCATAATGCAAAATAACTCTTTTCCAAAATACTGCTTTGGTATTTTGGTAAAAACCTGTAGCAACTTGTTACACTGGGGTGAGAAAGAGAAATCAAGAGAAATAAAAAAGCAGAGGAATGGGACCTACTGTAGTCCCCAAGTACTGTTAAATATCTTATTGGACAAGGGCTTGATAAAAAAATTGGATGATTGGAGCTGAGCACTCAGGAACTTGGACGGAGAATGCTGCCAGGCTCTTGGTTTTAATTCATGCTACCTGAAAAGTAAGACAAGCTTTTGCTAACTGGACACACTTTTCAGTAACTGAAGGAATGGAATGAATGCCAAATGTTTCCCCTGGGGGTATCCTGTCTCTTCAGAGGAACGTGGTCAGTATTCTGTAAAGTTCCCCTGGCCTAAATGATTACTTGTTCTGGTCAAGGGAGTATTTATTAGGCTATTCAAAGCCACAGATCAGAAGAATGTCAAATAGTTGAGCTAGCTAGAGTCTAAGATTCTGTATCTCCTGACACTTTAGGAACAACACACCACTGACCTAAGTGATTCACCTTTTTCAGTTTTTCAATATTTTATAATACTACTGCCACATCCTTACACTATCTTTTATGTCTTCTTCAACCAAGGAGAGACCTCAATTCTAAAAGTGTTCCCTACTTCTCATCATTAGCAAACATTTTAGCTTTCTAGGTATTTGTATTTAACTCTTGTTTCTAGGGTTTTGTTTTTGCAGTTTAGAAACTCTTAAGAATGTAAGGACTTTATCCCTTCTGCTTGATACAGCAGAGGTGAACGACCAGCCAGTCTAGCCTGAGTGAAAAGTGAAAAGATTCTTCACCAAGCACAGTGATTAACCCAACACACATGAGATCTAGAAGGAATATTGTTTAAATTACCTCTTCTGCCTGAGTACGTGAATTCTTTCAGATCAGTAGAAAAAGAAGCCTAAAAACTCGTAATAGTGTGAATCTCAATTGTAATTCAAAATCAGAAGTGGCTGCAGATTATAAGTTGGTTTATGGAATGTGATGGATATGCTGTGATAGGAAACCTGAAATGATAGTTGAATGGGTTAAAAAAAAAAAAAACTGCATAAAATTTTCTGTAAGATATATAGGCTTATTTTCTGTACCAAAGTATTCTTATAAGAAAAATAAATATTTGTAAAAATGGTTTCCTGTGTCAGGTATTTGTGCAATCAGAGCTGAATTGTAAACTATTCTTGTAATAACTGGTTATTTTGAAAGATTTATATAATGAATTCTGGATATATGACCAATAAAACTGATGAAATGAAAGAGCAGTTGATTTTGTCCACATAGGCCTCTTCTCCTACCACCCAAAGGGTGGGTTGGTTTAATGCCCACGTTTAACCCTCCCTGGTACTACCTTGGTCCTTTCTGCAGGGGTAGATCTAGGATTCACAGTCACTTTCCTTCTGGAGGCATTTTTTTCCTCTGCATGAAATCGCTTTTTGGACCTTCCTTCTCTGGCCAAGTTCAGATTATGACGACATTGTCTAGGAAAATACAATGTTTTCTCCTTGATTCTCGGTGACTTTTTTTCTTAGCCAGAAAATTTAAATTAGATAGCATTATTGAAAGCACCCTTGGCCCAAGCAGGAAGCAGAGTCTTCCCTGGATTTTTGGAAATGACACTTTGTTCTGCCAGTTGAAAGGAGAGCAAAGGAAGAAGTTAGTTACCATTGCCTCTCTGACTCCCATCCCCTGCCCGAGACCCCTGGGTCTTGCCCCTTTTCATCCAGAGCTGCCCTTCTGGATGGATCTAGTGAGCAGACCCACGGTTGAAAGAACCTTGTACTGTTGGCAGCTAGGAACTGAGGCAGCTGGAGAGGAAGAGGCAGATTCCTACAAGGTAGAGTCACCCGGTTAAACAGACCTGGCTTCACTTTGAAATTATTCCACACTGGCCTTGATGGTTAGCCTGCCTTTCCTCATAGAAAATTCCCTGTGGGAGCACCCCCACCCCCCCCAACCCCCCAACCCGAATCACTGCCTGGTCCACACTTCCCCATCACGGCCCCTTAATCTCCTTTCCCCTAGTGAGGTGTTGGCCGTCTCAGCCCGCCTCGATTTCTCAGATTGTATAAGGAACATCTCTGCTCTTTAGTTTCTTTATCTCCAAAATAGAGACAAATACACCTGAGAGAGGCCGCCTTATAACACAAGCTTTGAACTCAGACAGAGCTGAGGTAAAACCCCAAGCCTGCTATGCTGTTAAAGTTCTCTAACTTTCTTATCTAAAGACATGGTGAACTTTAGCCACAGAGTGGTTAGAAGTATTGAAGCGAGGGAAAATATATATAAAACATCAAGCAAATGGCCGGCACAGAGTATGAGCTAAGCACCTTCAGTCCCCTCCCTGTTCCTCAGCCTGGCCGAAGTATCTGGACCGCGTCTCCCTGAAGAGTTGGGTCTGGAGAGGCTGGGAAGAAGTGGGTGGCTCCTTAGGGGCAGGCATCAAATGTCTTCTGCTGCTTTTTTTTTTTAACTTGAATTTTTTAATTTTTAAAAAATTTTGGCCCACTGTGCAGCTTGTGGCGTCCGTTTCCCAACCAGAGATTGGACCTGGGCCACAGCAGTGAAAGCACTGAATCCTAACCACTAGACCACCAGGAAACTCTCTCTTCTCTGTTGATTATATTCCTCAGTCAAAGTGTTAGGGGAAGCACACTGATTGAAACCGCCCACCCTGGCCAGGCACCATAGTAACCATCTGCATGAGTTGTTTTATGGCAGGAGATCCTGATAAGGAATACAGAACTAATAGGCCACCACCAGCCGGAAGAGTTCAGGGAAGAGTTCGGGAAAGATCGAGAGGAGACACTACCTGTCCGTCCACTTCCCAGAATCCCTCTTGCTAGCATCCATCTTGGCTGAGCCATGCATGCACCACCAGGAAAGACTCTGAATTAGAATGATTGGCCAAAGACCACCCGGAAACTAATCCCATCACCATAAAACCCAAGACTGCGAGCCACGCGGCAGAGCAGTTCTCCTGGGTTCCCTTACCTACCTGCTCTCCACCCGGGTGCCCTTTCCCAATAAAATCTCTTGCTTTGTCAACATGTGTCTCCTCGGACAATTCATTTCCAAGTGTTAGACAAGAGCCCAGTTTCGGGCCCTGGAAGGGGCCCCCCTTCCTGCAACAAAAGTGCTGAATGAATGAGTGAGTGAGTGAGTGAGTGAGTGAGTGAATTTTCAGGGAAGAAATGAAGGGTCATACTGAATGCAATGGTGAAGGACACAAAAGCATGGAAATCAAAGGAGTTTTCTACTCACCTGGCCTCCCATGATTTCACTGGTCCTCAGTTAATCCCCCTTAGAGAGGGGAAAACAGACCACTTCCCAGACCTCCTTAGTCGGCATACAGAAGGCACCCAAGCCGTTAGCTGTGCCTCCTTCCTTAGAAAGATCTAGAAAAGAGAAGAGAGGCGCCAGCAGTGTCCAGGGCTGTGGAGATGGAGACCACAAAGGACAGCTGCCTCAAGCCTGCTTTTTCACCTGGCTGTGGTCCCCCCGGGGCGTTTTGGAGGTGTGCAGTTTGATAAAGCACTAGAAGAGGGTTTTTTTTTTTTTTTTTTTTTAATAAATGGCAACTGCAAGATGACAGAATAAAAGCACCTGTATCTCCATCTCAAGTAATTAGTCCCAAATCAAGAATAAAAACAAACAAACAAAAAAAACCAAATTCTACCTTCAGTGACCTGGGTTTGCCAGGCCTGAGGGTGGAAAGCCAGGGGGGAGTGGTAGGTGGACCGACAGGGAAAGAATGAGGGTGGCGCTGAGGGAAGCAGCTCCTTTGTCCCCTAGAATTCTAGGAAGACTTGGGGACTGAAGGAACAAGGCCCCGGGGAGGCATGAAGCGGGAGCCAAAAGCAGGGATTATTCCAGCCCTATGAGAGGAGGGCATAGACCCAGCTAGGCCCAGTCTGTTGCAGCCAGCTAGCCCCCTCATCCTCCTCAGAGTATAGCAGACTGGCTCTGAGGAGGTGAGCCAGAGATGCTCTTGGCTTGGGAATGCCAAGCGATGTGTGGGGATGAGGGGACCATGCTAAAAGCAAAAGTGAAAGGCTCTTCTGCACATGATCACAAAGCTTCAGAAAGCCAGAAGCCAGGCTTGTGTTCCTTGTGAATGAAAAGTCCATTCTCTGGAGACACTGAAGTGCCCCTGCGTAAAGACCTTCAATTACTGACATGTTGGGGTTCCCAATGAAAATCCAGGCGGGCCACCTGCCCCCACGCAGATAACTACCAAATGGAGCCCGTCCAGACACCCATGGCTACCAATCAACTTGTTATTGTCACACTTAAATATGAATGTGTTACTTAGGATTGTACGTCAATTCAGGGGAAACCTTCAACATGAGAGAGACAGTAACCAAAACAAGCTGAGAAAAGGAACTCTGAGGACACTGAACTAATACAGGGGTGAGCAGACAATTAAAGCAATTATGATCAGTATCTTCTGAGATGTGAGACTTGATCACATCCAGGAAACATAATTAGGATGCCATAAGAAAGGAAAAATTGGAAATAGCATCTAGAAACAAAAAATGTGATACTATAGAATCTGGAAATAAAAAAATGCCCTACCCCACCCCCATTATGTTTTCCATGGATGAAAAGTAAGGTCAAGGAAATCTCCCAGGAAACAGAACAAAAAGACAAATAGTTGGATGAGAAAAGAAAGTAAGAGGATTTACTGAAGAGATCCAACATCCAGTTAATAGGAGCTCTTAGAAAGGGAGAACAGAAAGTATGACAGGGAGTAATCAAATGTCAACTCAAACTAGAATAAGGGGAAAAATGGGTGAGGATGTGTCGGCCACATTACTAAACTGACTTCAGGTGTGGCTGACCCCTGAACTCCCTCCACCACCAGCAGCCTCTCTCTGCTGGTCTTCAGCCCCACCCCCTGCGGAGTGCGCTTCACCTGCAGCTCCCAGACAGCAGACCCAGGGCGTCCTCCTCCCCCTCCCTCTCCTCCCCCTGCCCCTCCTCCTCTTCCTCACCCCCCTCCCCCGCCCCAACCACCACCCTCCTCCCCTTGGCTCCCAGCTCAGCAGAGAAGAAAGCCTGACTCTGCCGTGGCACATACCTGTGCCCTGATCATGCCAGAGAAAGCCATATGGCATGGTGTGAAGAGTGTGAACTCTGGTTTCAGGCTACCTAGATATGAGTCTTTATTTTTTTTTTTAAGTTTTTTTTTTTATGTAGACTATTTTTTAAAGTCTTTATTGAACTTGTTACAATGATGCCTCCATTTTATGTTTGGTATTTTGGCCCCGAGGCATGTGGGATCTAAGCTCCCCAACCAGGGATCAAATCTACACCCCCTGCATTGGAAGGCGAAGTCTCAGCCGCTGAGCCGCCTGGAAGTCCTTGGGAGTCTTGGTTTTGTGTCACTGTTCAGTGACACAGCTATTCAGTGGCAAAACCAAGACTCCCAAGGACTTCCTGGCAGCCCAGTGGCTGAGACTTCGCCTTCCAATGCAGGGGGTGTAGATTTGATCCCTGGTTGGCGAGCTTAGATCCCACATGCCTCGGGGCCAGAGCCTCTTGATGAAAGTGAAAGAGGAGAGTGAAAAAGTTGGCTTAAAGCTCAACATTCAGAAAACTAAGATTGTGGCATCCAGTGCCATCACTTAATGGCAAATGGATGGGGAAACAGTGGCTGACTTTATTTTTCTGGGCTCCAAAATCACTGCAGATGGTGACTGCAGCCATGAAATTAAAAGACACTTGCTCCTTGGAAGGAAAGTTATGACCAACCTAGACAGCATATTAAAAAGCAGAGACATTACTTTGCCAACAAAGGTCTGTCTAGTCAAGGCTATGGTTTTTCCAGTAGTCATGTATGGATGCGAGAGTTGGACTATAAAGAAAGCTGAGTGCCGAAGAATTGATGGTTTTGAACTGTGGTGTTGGAGAAGACTCTCCAGAGTCCCTTGGTCTGCAAGGAGATCCAAC
This sequence comes from Dama dama, assembly GCF_033118175.1. NCBI lineage: Eukaryota > Metazoa > Chordata > Mammalia > Artiodactyla > Cervidae > Dama > Dama dama. Next base: position 74,594,499 of record NC_083691.1, read on the forward strand.
CAGTCCATCCTAAAGGAGATCAGTCCTGGGTGTTCATTGGAAGGACTGATGTTGAAGCTGAAACTCCAATACTTTGGCCACCTGATGCAAAGAGCTGACTCATTGGAAAAGACCCTGATGCTGGGAAAGATTGAGGGCAGGAGGAGAAGGGGACGACAGAGGATAAGATGGCTGGATGGCATCACCAACTCAATGGACATGAGTTTGAGTAAACTCCGGGAGTTGGTGATGGACAGGGAGGCCTGGCGTGCTGCAGTCCATGAGGTCACAAAGAGTCAGACACGACTGAACGGCTGAACTGAATTGAGCTGTGTCACTTGGGCTTGTTACTTAGTGCTTCTATAGCTCAGTTTCCTCATCTTACAACAGGAATGAGATTCACCTCATGAGGCTTGTGTGCAGAGTGATTGAGGAAACACAGGTAACATTTGCAAAACCCTAAGGACGGAGCCTGCAGAGAGGGAGCACTTTGTGTCAGTCAGAACCATTAATATTCTGAGCCCTCAACTCATCACTGAGGCCAAGGCCATGCCACACAGACTGGGGGGCTCAGGCCTTGGCTAGCGATGCATTTCTGGGGAGGGGCTTGAGCCCCAATAGCATAAAATGAGTGATGGTGATGAGGAGGCATTTCTGCAAAGTAAATCAGGGTACAATTTTTAGAAAAGGGAGGTGGGAAGCTCTGCATGTCCTGCCCTAGGATGGTTGGCAGTGAAATAGTCCATTCTTCCAAGGAAATCTCCTCACTCCTCACCATCCAGGGCCAGGCCTCAGGGGCTGCTGAGATAGATAAATACTGTACTTGAAGGCCCAGCTTCCCGCCTCTTCCCACCTGGGCCTCCATCATCAGCATGAGGGGAAGCCGTGTTCTGTTCTCTTTCTGTCAGACTCTCATCATCCAACTCAGACCCAAACTGCCTGGAATCACTCACACTCACTTCTCAGGAGTAAATAATCATGGTCAAACATGGTCCAGTCTGACACCATTTAGGAAAAATGTCTGCATCTGTACAAGGGCACACAGGATGGCTCTTTGAACCAATTTACGCTCCTCAACACCTGGATCTTCAGTGGGGTTACTTCCTCCAGTCCGAGGTGTTCTCTAAGTACCATGAGTGTTTGCCTTGCTGCAGGGAGATTGACAGAGGTTCCTGGGAGCATTGGCCTGAAAAAGAGGAAAGATCTGCCTACCTAAGTAAAGTAACGGAGTCCCAGAGCTGGGAGGAGAGAATGGAAACATGTCAAGCACACACAAGAGAAAGACTAGAGAAATGAGACAGAGGGCTGATAGGAAGGTTGGCAACACTCCAGTCCATGGTCAGGACTTGGAGGGCACCAGAGAACTGAATTGAGGACAAAAGTAGGGTGGGGAGAGTCCATGGAATGCTCTGAGAGGATGAGCCTGCAGCTGGAGAACTCAGGGGTATTTGGATGTCAAATGTAATTGATGTTCACAATAATGTGTTTTAAAATGTATTAATGTGTAGAGTTCTAGATCTAGGTAGAAAAGACAACATCCCTATTCTAAAGGTCTTGAGCTTACTCTGATAATAAAAGCTTTGTCCTCACAAACATATCCAGGGCGAGCACCGTTTAAAGGGATTCTATACAGTCGTTTTGCCTGTGTTTTAAAGAAACCCAAACCCAGGAAGATTGGATTCATTATAAATCCAATTACAGGAGAAAGAGTAGGGGACTAGCTGCAGATTTTAGTGACTTGTAGCCACAGGTGAATAAGTAAAGAATGACGGTCACAGTGCAGTGGTCACCTGACAGGTCCCAGCAGTGCTTACGCAGGAGGCCCCACCCCTGTGCCCTAGACAAGGAAGGTCGTATTCCCATAGGCAGCTGGGACCAATGGCAGTGGGAAGAGGGCATCCATGTGACACCAATGAGAGATGCAAGCTGTTCACAGCCCCTAAGAACCCTGGATAAGGAGGAACATCAATCTTGTATTTGGAGTTAGAGGAGAAGGCAGGAAGCCTAGAAATTTAGCCATGTCTTTCAATAATCAGGATTACCATGAAGAGGGTTCTTAACACAGCTTTAGAACATTTTCAGATCAAATCTGTTCCCTGTCTTATTCCCTGCCATTCTTATTTGCAATTTGCTGAAAGGTTAGTGTGTACAACAAAACCCTGAATAGGATTCAATAGGGAGTTAAGACAAAGTGAGTTCCGTAGCCTGTGACTATGTAGTGAAACTGCATCATACATCTAAATCTATACAAATTCTGCTACTTGAGCGACCAGTGCAAGTTCGATGCTTGAAGCAGGGCACTCAAAGCCAGTGCTCTGGGACAACCCAGAGGGATGGGGTGGGGAGGGAGGTGGGAGGGGGTTTCAGGATGGGGGGACACCTGTGCACCCATGCCTGCTTTATGTTGATGTATGGCAAAAACCACCACAATAGTGTAAAGAAATTATCCTTCAATTGAAATAAATAAACTAATTTTAAAAAACAAAACAAATGTATTAATGTGTCAGCTTTATTTTCCTACTTTGTGCTTGACTATGTACACAACCAGTTTACTCTCTCCCTCTTGGTGCAATAGGAACAAAATGCTGGGATTTCATTAGAAGAATATACTATATTTTCCTTAAAAATAATATGAAGGGCTCCAGAGCCTGGGAGCCGCAACTACTGAAGCCAAGTGCCACAGCTTCTGAAGCCCTGCACCCTACAGCCCGTGCTCTAAAACAAGAGAAGCCACCACAATGAAAAGCCGAGCGCCACAACTGGAGTAGCCCCTATTTGCCAAGGGGAGAAAAGCCCGAGCAGCAACAAAGACCCAGTAGACCAAAAATAAATAAACAAAATCATTAAAAAAATTATAATATCAGGGCTTCCCTGGTGGCTCAGTGGTAAAGAATCTGCCTGCCAAAGCAGGAGACATGGGTTCGATCCCTGATTAGAGAAGATCCCACGTGCCGTGGAGGAGCTGAGCCCGTGTGCCACAACTACTGAGCTTGTGCTCTAGAACCCCTGCTCTGCAACAAGAGAAGCCAACGCAATGAGCAGCCCACGCACCCCAACTAGAGAATAGCCTCCAATCGCCGTAACTAGAGAAAAGCCCTTGCAGCAGTGAAGCCCCAGAACAGCCAAAAATAAATATAATCAAATAAAAAGTTATAAACAATAAAACAAAAATAAAAGTAAATAAATAAAAATTTAAAATAAGAGCCTAAACAAGGCCTCTTCAGTGAAAGTGAAGAGCGTAATAATAATAATAATATGAAAATCCAGAATAGTAAAGAAAGGAAAAAAATGGACTCATTCAACAGTTATATATGATGATGTATTTCCTCATAGTCTTTTTTTTCTGTTTTTTTAACATTATTTTAATCATGGTATTTATACAATTTGTGGATGTTTTTATCAAAGACATGCTCCTGTCCTCTGATGTAGTCCTTGTAAACTTCATTTTTAACAGCTGCATGTTATTCTGTTGAACAGATAGACCATGATGTCAATCCATTTGTCCACTGAGGAACTAGATAACATGTGAGAATGTTCTCATCAGTGGTGTTAAATTTTCCTTGTGATGTCTCTCTTTGTGCCTAAAATCGTGTCTATCTTTACTATTATTTCTTGAGGAAATAGAGTTACTGAGGACTGAATAATTTTAAGCCTTGATAGGCACTGCTAAATTGTGGTCCAGAAGAGTCAGACTAGTTAATTTACATTTTGCTCAAAACAATACAATCTACACCAATGCTATATACAAATGATACCATTTGTTCATTTACTTACTGGATACTTATTGTGTTTACTATGTAACCTCTCTGTTACAGTATCTAGATTTGAGTACCTCCTGGAGAAGAGAAAAAGAAAAGAGTCTTTTCTTTATTTTCCTTACCCTGCCCCACAACCCACCCTGAAAAAGGCTTTTTGTCACTGACCCCGTTTCCCTACAAGGTGCTGAGGTGAACATAAAAATATTCTTGAATAGCATCTCCAATAAAACAAAAGCTAAATCACATTTCTACCACAAGAGGGAATCCATTATATCAAGGACCAAACCAAATAGCTAGCATTTCAACAGGGAATTCATTGCAGAAACCATGAACATTATATCTGAACTTTTGGGATGTTAAAAAAAAACTACAGGACTTTTGCTTCTGGGAAGAGCAAGCAGACATGCTTCTCCCTGTTCCTCTAAGCACAATACCCTGGGACACTATACACAAAACAGACATAGAAAGACTCTGAAAGGTGGAGAGAAGACAGGCTGGCCAGGGGCTTTGGGGTCTGAGCAAACATATGGTGGTGAGTTCCCTTATCTGTTTTCATTTTTTTAACCTCATGTATCCCACTTGGAGATAACGAAGCCTGCAACCCGGAAATGCCAAAAGGCACAGACATAAAAAAGCCCCCATGAAAACCTGCTGTCTCTAGCCAAGGATGAAGACAAGAGCAGCCTAACAAGGCAGAAAACATTTAGACAATGACTGCTTTGCTCCTGCCAGACACTGGGGAAAACTGGCCCTTCCAGCAGAGGCTGAGCGAGGCCCAGACTTTCCCCCTTGCCAGGCTGTGATGAGGGTTCTCTCCTCCTTCCTGCCAGAGGAGGCCAAGAGCTTGGACTTTTATTCCTCCCACCTGCTAGGCAGTACCAAGCCTGAAATTCTACCTCCACCTGGGTTCCCTCCCACTTCCTGCTGGATGGATCAGAGGAGGCCCAATAGAGGGTTAAGATTTCTCCACTGCTCAGTGACAACAAGGGCTTCCCAGGTGGCTCAGTGGTAAAAAAAAAAAAAAAAAAAAAAAATCCACCTGCCAAAGCGGGAGACCCAGAAGATGCGGGTTCAATCCCTGAGTGGGGAAGATCCCTTGGAGAAGAAAATGGCAACCTACTCCAGAGGAACCTGGCAGGCTACAGTCCACAGGACGCGAAGAGTTGTACACAAATGAGCATGCACGAAAAAGACAAAAGGACAGTGATAACAAGGTCGCGGGTACCGCAATGTCAGTGGAGACCACATTGTTTCCAAACTCCCATCCCCACCCAGCGGGAATGAGGAGGTCCTGGCTTTGGTTATCAACACAGGACTAATGGAGACTCTGGACTTCTCCCTCCGTTAGTGATGAGACAGAACCCTACCTGCTCCCTGCTGGACTGATGTCATAGAAAACTAGATAATGAGGTTTAAATAAGATCCAGTCTCATTACATAACAGGAAAATGTCCAGGTGTCAACTAAAAAGTCCTTCATCGTACTAAGAACCAGGAAGACATCAAACTGAAGGAAAAAAGATGCTGACACTGAGGTACAGATGCTCTCTGTTAGATATCTGTATTAGTTGTTAGAGAATTAGATGGGTTAGAACTATCTGATGAGGATTTTAAACCAGTTGTGATAAAAAGAATATTTCGACAATCACAAACAAGCACGAAAAAAACAAGTCTCTGCAAAGAAATAGAAGTTACAAAGAAGAATGGAAAGATGAATGGATAAAGAAGACGTGGTGCATATATAAAAATGGAATTATTATTCAGCCATCGAAAAGAATGAAATAATGCCATTTGCAGCAACATGAATGGACCTGGAGATTATCATTCTAAGTGAAGTCAGACAGAGGAAGACAAATATCATATGAAATTGCTTATATGTGGAATAAAAAAAAAAGACACAAATGGGGTCTTCCCTGGTGGTTCAATGATAAAGAGTCTGCCTACCAATGCAGGAGACAGGGTTTGATCCCTAGTCCAGGAAGATCTCACATGCCATGGAGCAACTAAGCCTGTGTGCCATAACTATTGAGACTGTGCTCTAGAACCCTGGAGTCACAATTACTGAAGCCCCAGTGCCTAGACCCCATGACCTGCAACAAGAGAAGCCACCACCACGAGAAGCCCACGAACCGCAACTAGAGAGTCGTCCCTGCCTACTGCAGCCAGAGGAAAACCTACGCAGCAGGGAAGACCCAGCAGAGCCAATAAATACATAAATAAAATTATTTTTTAAAAATGACACAAGTGAACTTATTTATAAAACCAAAACAGACTTAGAGAACAAACTTATGGTTACTGGGTGGTGGTGGGGGGCAGGCAGGATGCGGGCAGGGATCGATTAAGAGTTTAGGATTGACATGTCCACAATGCTATATTTAAGATAGATAACCAACAAGAACCTACTGTATAACACAGGGAACACTGCTCAGTTGCTAAGTCATATCTGACTCTTTGCGGCCTCGTGGACTGTAGCCCGCCAGGCTTCTCTGTCCATAGAATTTCCTAGGAAAGAATGCTGGAGAGGTTTGCCACTTTCTACTCCAGGGGATCTTCCCGATGCAGGAATTGAACTCACATCTCTTGTGTCTCCTGCATTGGCAGGCAGATTCTTGACCACTAATGCCACCTGGGAAGCCCAATCATTTATTCCAATATAAAATGAAAATGTTTTAAATTGCTGGCCAAACTACTCTCTGGCTAATAAATTTTCCCAGAGTGCGAAAACCCCCAAAGAGAATAATAAGTGCAAAGAAATCTATACTGAGACTTATCACAGTCAAACATCTGAGATCTAAAGGCAAAGAAAAAATCTCAAAGGTGTAGGGACAGAAACAAAACCATACCTATAAGGGAAAAACAACTTGAATAACAACAGCCCATACTCATCAGAAACTATGGAAGCCAGAAGGAACTGGCACACAGTTTTCAAGTGTCAAAAAAGATCCCTCAGTCCAGAATCCTATATCTAGTGAGAATATCCTCACAGGGAAACCAAGACATTCTCAGACCATGGAAAATAAAGGGACTTTTTCACCAGCAGATCTACTCTAAAAGAATGCCTAAACGGAGTTCTTTGAACACAAAGGCAACAATAAAAGAAGGAAACAGAACAGCAGGAAGGAAAATAGAGAGAAAATAGACTAAAAAAAAAAAGGTAAGAAAAACAAAAAGTGTTGAAAAATGTCGTCTTTTCAACCCCATCGTGGCGATTTGAAATGTGGGACCTCTGAGCCAGTGTTAGAAGAGGCCGGTTGCTTGGTGATAGTGCCCCAGGGGCTATACCGGCGGTACTCACAATTAGAGCCTTCTTTCAGAGGCTTTCAGAGAATTCGATTTGCTCTGCCAGAAACATTGCGCTGGGCATTTTCTGTCCATGAATTTTTAATTGCTTCCCTCTGGGTGGCTGGGGAAGGACGTACACATCACTCCTGCCAAGGCTAAGAGGCCCAGGGAGGGGAGAGGAAGGTGAGGAAGTCACTGCATCTCTGTGGAGGGAAGTACGTGGGGCTTGCCTGAGTGGCACAGGGCAGAAGAGGTTGAGTGTCCCTTGCCCCTGGCTGTGGATATAGCCAAAGAGGACTGGAATGGGGGCAGGGGTGGATGTGCTGGGTGAACCTGAGAGGAGAGACCCAAAGGGTGTCCACATCTAGATTTTAGGGAGAGACTTTGAGCTCCACAGATACTGCGGAATTGGAGTGCTGGAAATAGCAGGGGGTCATCCACAGGGTAGACTCTGGTAGTCATAAGCTAACTTCTATGAGCTCTGTGGGGTGTGATTTTGAGAGTAGAATGACCATATCTGAAGGGTTAAGGGTTTTGAAAGTACCCATTCTTGTGGGCTATGGGAGCCCATGAACAACAACCTCATCAAAACTGTCCTTGGGTTGTTGGAAAAAGTCACTGGGTGGGAAGAAGATGGTGTAGACGGGGCTGGCAAGGAGCAGACAGTGAAGTCATAGGGCTACAAGTCTTCCCTCTGCCTCAGGGTGGGACCTCCAGCCAATAGCTCTTTTCTCCCCTCCTTGAAGGTGGGAATGCCCAAACTGTAAGGCTATACTGACCATAGTTTCAGAGATAGGCCTGGATACCCATGCAATTCAGGCCAATGCCTTTTCTCTCCCGGGGATTTGATGTTTTGGACCGAGGGACAATCAGCAGGCAGGCACGGTGGTGGAGGCAGGTGTGTGGGACCCTTGCTACTCAATGTGTGGTCCATGGATCAGCATCATCACCCGGGGTGGGGGTGTTTATAAATGCCCATCCCAGATCAACTGAATTGGAATCTGCTCTTTAACAGATCCCGTGACTCGTACGCTCATTTAAATTGGAGAAACTGCTCTAGAGAGAAGGTCTCCAGACACCTCTTGCTAGGAGGCCTGAGCAGCCGCTCTGAGAAGGGCGGTTCCACTCTCGCTTGGATTCCAATGGCCTCCACTAAATTGCCTTTTTTTTCCTAACTGTGGCCAACTTGGTTTCTATATTGTTTATGACCAAGAGAATCTTGCCAATGCACACAGACAAGGCCTTGGGGACAGTGTAACTCAAGGACAGGCTGACCCCGTCGGCCATACCAATCCAGTTCCATCACCAGTCAGTCAATCCTCTGTTGTCATAGAGGCTTTAAGTCACATATAATGAAAATGCTCCCAAAATGAAAACAATTTAAACCAGTCTTCCTTTAGGACCAAGTTATCTTCTCAGACTCTTTCCAGAGGGGCCATTTGCTGGACTGGACACAGAAGAAATCATGGAGACCTTCCCATATTTACATTTTAGCAAAGCCTGGCTCTGCTTCTTCAGGAAAGGCTTGTGTTGAAACTTCTCTGTGAGGCCCCTTTTAATAAAGTGCAAAGAAGCCCTTCACCCCTTCTCTGACTAGTCCAGCCGGTGGTCACCAGTCCCTCTCCTGAGCTTCTAGAACAGCATGTGTTGACCTCTTATGCATCATGGATCCCTTCACAGAATAACGCCTTCAAATGTGTAAAAGAAAAGATTTCAAAGAAGTCAATTACATTGAAATACAGATTCCAAAACATTTTAAGAGGTGAGCCATTTAATAATATAAATGCTTCTTAATTCACATTAATAACATCTACCAGCACTTACAACAATCACTGTAATTTCAAAGTCGTGATAAGTAAGTGATTTGAGACATTTGCAATGACTACAAATGATAGGAAAATATTTTAAAGTTTTCTGTGAATGATGAAGTCACCGTTTCTGCTAATACCACCATAGTTTGATGCCTAATTCATAATTGTAGAAAATGCTAAATTTCAGCTTAAGTTTCCTGAAAATAAAGATGTCCTTTTTTTCCTACCCAAGTTCATGGAACCCCTGAAGTATATCTAGGGACGACAGTTGGTGGGCCTGAGGTTTAGAACCCTTGCCCTAGAGAATATATAGTCTGTAACACATAATAAATTATTTATAACCTTAGAAATAATGTATTTTTAAATGCAAAATAGATGTGTATTACAGTGAGATTCCAAGCCCCATCACTCCTCTGCCTGCCTGCCCCCCACCCAGGTTTGGTCCTCTCCTAATTGGTGTTGTCTTGGCAGGGTCCTAAGTTCAGAGGACCTGAATCTGTCTTCTCTTACCTGCTGGACCACCACCCAGACTTAAATGCATGGCAGAGGCTAGGCCAGGAAGGAACCCTTAATCAGCATGTGTTGACTCTGCCTGTGATGACTTGTTGAATGTCTGTATCTTAAGATCCTGAGATTTTTGTCATCTATTGATCCCCTCTGTGCTGTGCTTAGCCGCTCAGCCTGGTCTAACTCTTTGCGACCCCACGGACTGTAGCCCACCAGGCTCCTCTGTCCATGGGGATTCTCCAGGCAAGAATACTGGAGTGGGTTGCCATGCCCTCCTCCAGGGGCTTTTCCCAACCCAGGGATGGAATCCAGGTCTCCTGCATTGCAGGCAGATTGTTTTCACCAATCCCCGCTTCCTTGGTGGCTCAGAGGTTAAAGCGTCTGCCCGCAATGCAGGAAACCCGGGTTTGATCCCTTGGTTGGGAAGATCCCCTGGAGAAGGAAATGGCAATCCACTCCAGTATTCTTGCCTGGGGAATCGCATGGTCGGAGGAGCCTGGTGGACTACAGTCCACGGGGTCGCAAAGAGTCGGACACAACTGAGCGACTTCGCTTCCCTCTCTTGATATAAAATTTGTCATTTGCATTTGCACCACTAGATGGCAGCAGCGTCCCGCAGAATCGCCTTTCCCAGACTTGGTATCGCATCCAAGGGCTCTTTATTTTTTGAGTCAGTTCTATTTCTCTCTTGGAAAATCCAAGTCCCTCCCACAACCCATGCGGATTTCCCAGACAGAGTCATCGCTGCATTATTTTGCTCCTCCAGGGGGAAGGCAGTGGGAAAAGTGGAAGACTGTGGGTAAGTAGGTAGACAGTCTAAGGTCAGTACAAAATGATCTGACTGGTCTGAATGGAGAATTCAGGGCCTCCCAGCATTTTCTGGGCACCTACTATGTGTTAGACTTACAGCTATGCTTCATTTACAGGGTACACTGTCCCTGTCACAGATGTGTGGTCACATCCTGAGAATGAAAGGAAAGAGTAGTTGTGGTCTTTGGGGGGATGGTTGAGAGTTGCAGTGGGAACTGGTGCTGGTCTGAGCAGTACTGCTCTCTCTGAGCTGTTCACTCCAGTTGGAAAACGTAAATTACAACAGACTCTGACTGCAGCGAAGCTAAAATACATATGTGGACGAAGTCTCGAAGGTGACATGCAAACACGAAGTCAGTAATTAGGATGTGGTTAAAGAATGATGGTCTATATGAAATGTTCTCTATACAAAGGACTCTGTAACATTGCCATTATTTAATTAAAGAAATAAAAACATTAAAGAACATATACTTGATGATCTTAGTAAGAAGTAGACCTTAAGCTAACCCCCAAACTATCACACATGACATGTGTGAATTCTTCACACATGAATCAGGTTTGGTGAGAAAACTTACAGTAGATGGTGTTTGGGTCACTGAGCTTGACAGGAAAACAGAATGTTTCCTTGTGCGGTCGGCGGCTTTATTTGCTTCAAGGTGGAACAAAAAGCTTTTAATCTTCAAATTCAAGAGCCAGGCTGGCTGACATCAGATGCGTCCATGTATTCCTGTGCGGGCAGAGCTGAATCCCAGGGTCTTTTTAATTGGAGGTGCCCTCCCTTCCACACGATTATTTAGAAGGGCAAAAGGATAAGCTGACTCCTCTTCAAATCTGCCTGCATCAAACGGCCACGTTCCCACACACACACATACAAAATGGCAACAACAAATCATTCAAAAATGAATATGAACTTGAAAATTGCTCAGATTGAACTACTTTGGGGAAGGCATTATTAACCTTTCTTCAAACAATGGAAATGATGACCTGGATGGGCAGAGGCAATGGTGTTACTGTGGCCTCAGTAAACTCTGAGTGCGCCAAAGTGAAACTGAAAGTCGCCCAGTCCAACTCTTTGTGACCCCATGGGCTACACAGTCCATGGAATTCTCCAGGCCAGAACACTGAAGTGGGAGCCTTTCCCTTCTCCAGAGGATTTTCCCAACCCAGGGATCGAACCCAGGTCTCCCTCATTGCAGGCGAATTCTTTACCAGCGGAGCCACAAGGGAAGCCAAAGCAGTGTCTGAAGTCCAGGTGTAATCAACCTTTGTGTTACTGTGCTTTCTTTTCCTAATACAAATGCCTTCTGAAAAATCTCCACCCTATAGCAGTTCAGCCACAGAGAAAAGGGATTTCCCCCACTACTTGCATCAATATTGCTCTCCAAGGGAGCAAGGCCACCAAGAGGTTACCACAGTGTGGGGATGGGGGTGGAGAGGCATGGGAATTGATGCGGATTAACCTGAGAAAGGGAGGCCTGGAGGGCCTGGCGTGCTACAGTCCATGGGGTTGCAAAGAGTAGGACGCGATTTACTGACTGAACAACAACAACTTGGATTTGGAAAATAAGGTAAATTGAAAGAGCCAAGCCCCGAAGGAGAGGCGGGTATGAGGGAGCTCTGTCATGGCCCTACACAATGGAGTTTACATCCTAACCTTAATCCCTAAGGTTCGATTCCAGCAAGCTCCTCAAACGTTTCCAAAGCCACACTTCTCTTCAAGAAGTCTAAGAAAGCTGAAAGCCCAACAGAGGTGAGAACACCTTGCTTTTAGAAATGTTATTCATCCTTTAGCAACACAAGCACCATAGAGAACTCAAACTGGTTTATTTATGGTCAAGCCTGGAGGAACAGGGCTCTACAAGTCCATTCAGAGAACGTTTTTGAACATCTCTCGAGGGCCAGGATTGAATGGAGTTAGGATTCTGGGGTGAGGTGGCCTCTCAGAGCCTCAGTTATGTCCTCTGAAAGTGTGGATAATCTAGTGCCTGTTTCATAGGCTTGTTGTGGAAATTGTGTCAAATGCCTGTGGCATTTATTGATAACTGATGGATAAATAGTATATATCAATGTGCTCCTAGGCATGGATACATTTGACCAAATCTGACGGATCTCTGAGAACATAAATAAAGTGAGACCCCATGAATGTGTGAACACCCACATGTACACGCCTAGATTCTAAAATGTACTGTTTTGTATGTTCACAACTTTGAATTTGGCAACACTTTCCCCCAGGTGTCGGGAGAGCTAAAGAATTCACCTGCTGATGCAGGAGACACAAGACTCCAGTTCAACACTAGGTTGGGAAGATCTCCTGGAGAAGGAAATGGCAACCCACCTCAGTATTCTTGCCTGGAAAATTCCATGGACAGAGGAGTCTGGTGGGCTCCAGTTCATGGGGTTGCAAACAGTCAGACACAATTGAGCACACACACTATGCTACTATGATATGTTAAGCTATGCTACTTTCTTTGTTGGTGGTAAATTAAAATGAAATAATGGTAAATAAACGGTAAAATAAAATGAAATAAAATGACTACATCTTAGAGTTGGTGAAAAACAGTAATAATCAAGAGACAGAGCCACCAGCTCACCACCATGATCCAGCCCCTAATGGACACCCAGAACCAGAATCCCAGTACAGGTGACACAGAAAGAAAACTGTTGATCACTCAGTTGTGCTCAATTCTTTGCAACCCCATAGGCTGCAGCCCATCAGGCTCCTCTGTCCATGGGATTCTCCAGGCAAGAATACTGGAGTGGGGATCTTCCCAACCCAGGGATCAAACCCAGGTCTCCTGACTTGCAGGCTGATGCTTTTTTAAAAAATTTTAATTGGAAGCTAATTACTTTACAATATTGTAGTGGTTTTGCCATACATTCACATGAATCAGCCATGGGTGCACATGTGTTCCCCATCCTGAACCCCCCTCCCACCTCCCTCCCCACCCCATCCCTCTGGGTCATCCCAGTGCACCAGCCCCGAGCACCCTGTCTCATGCATCGAACCTGGACTGGCAGTCTATTTCACATATGATAATATACATGTTTCAATGCTATTCTCTCAAATCATCCCACTCTCGCCTTCTCCTACAGAGTCCAAAAGTCTGTCCTTTACATCTGTGTCTCTTTCACTGTCTCGCATATAGGGTCATCGTTAGCATCTTTCTAAATTCCATATATATGCATTAATATACTGTATTGGTGTTTTTCTTTCTGACTTACTTCACTCTTTATAATAGGCTCCAGTTTCATCCACCTCATTAGAACTGATTCAAATGCATTCCTTTTAACAGCTGAGTAATATTCCATCATGTATATGTACCACTGCTTTCCGATCTATTCGTCTGCCAATGGACATCTAGGTTGCTTCCATGTCCTGGCTATTGTAAACAGTGCTGCAATGAACATTGGGGTGCACGTGTCTCTTTCAGATCTGGTTTCCTCGGTGTGTATGCTCAGCAGTGGGATTGCTGGGTCATATGGCAGTTCTATTTCCAGTTTTTTAAGGAATCTCCACACTGTTCTCCATAGTGGCTGTACTAGTTTGCATTCCCACCAGCAGTGTAAGAGGGTTCCTTTTTCTCTGCACCCTCTCCAGCATTTATTATTTGTAGGCTTTTAGATGGCAGCCATTCTGACTGGCGTTGAATGGTACCTCATTGTGGTTTTGATTTGCATTTCTCTGATAATGAATGATGTTGAAAATCTTTTCATGTGTTTGTTAGCCATCAGTATGTCTTCTTTGGAAAAATGTCTGTTTAGGTCTTTGGTCCATTTTTTGATAGGGTCTCTTATTTTTCTGGAACTGAGTTGCAGGAGTTGCTTGTATATTTTTTAGATTAATTCTTTGTCAGTTGCTTCATTTGCTATTATTGTCTCCCATTCTGAAGGCTGTCTTTTCACCTTGCTTATGGTTTCCTTTGTTGTGCAAAAGCTTTTAAGTTTCATTAGGTCCCATTTGTTTAATTTTGCTTTTATTTCCATTACTCTGGAGGTGGGTCAGAGAGGATCCTGCTATGATTTACATCAGAGAGTGTTTTGCCTATGTTTTCCTCTAGGAGTTTTATAGTTTCTGGTCCTACATTTAGTTCTTTAATCCATTTTGAGTTTATTTTTGTATATGGTGTTAGAAAGTGTTCTAGTTTCATTCTTTTACAAGTGGTTGACCAGTTTTCTCAGCACCACTTATTAAAGAGATTGTCTTTTCTCCATTGTATATTCTTGCCTCCTTTGTCAAAGATAAGGCGTCCATAGGTTGCAGGCAGATTCTTTACTGTCTGAGCCACAGGTGACACAGGATGCTGTGTTTTTCTCTTTTCCGATGTGTCAGCTCCCCTGCTGCCTTTGAGGGACAGGAGTGGGAGGGGCCTTTGGGTGACTGGACTCATCACCTTCTTGGAGGTTGAGGGCTGGGCAGTACCCAAACTCCAGTGCCCGTACAAGTCTGTGTTTAGAATGCAAGCCCTCCGGTCCTGCCTGGGGGGGATCTGGTTGGGTAGATGTGGGGGTGGAGCCCCAGGTGGCTTAGCCGGTCCTGGTCCCTCCCTAGTGCCAGATGATTCTTTGCTGGAGGAGAGTGTCTGAGCTCTGGGCCCAGGAAAGGATCTTCACCAAGAAACCTGAGTTTGCTTCCAGACGCTGCTCATCCAGGAGTGTGCTGACACTGCCACTCAATTGCCAGGCGAGTGCCAGTTAGTGTGAAATCAGCCAAGGAGGAAGCACTTAAACCAGAGCAATGGGCCCACACACCAGACGTTTTTTTCCCTTCAGGGAGTCAGTTTACCAGCACACTTTGTGACTTCTCCTAAGCTGGATGACCTTGAGTAAGGAGGTTATGGAAAACCACTCTGAGTGAGTCTGTCTTTCCAACCGAATGGGGATAATTATGTTTCTCACCTCATGGGGTTGTGGAGGGAATAAATGAGTTCATGAGAAAGCATCAAGCCCAGGGCCAGGCTCCATCACTTTGCAGTTTATTCTCTTGCTTCAGAAGTTTCCTATAATGTTTTCTCCTTGGGAACATATCATGGCTGTTGAGTCACTAAGTCGTGTCCAACTCTTTGTGATCCCATGGACTGCAGCATACCAAGCTTCGCTTGTCTTCCGCTATCTCCAGGTTCCTATGCAATATTGTTCTTGACAGCATCAGACATTATTTTCACCATCAGACACATCCACAACTGAGCATCGTTTCCACTTTGGCCTAGCAGCTTTATTCTTTCTGGAGCTATTAGTAATTGCCCTCTGCTCTCCCCCAGAAGCGTGTTGAACACACATTGGGTCAGCCAAAAAGTTCATTTGGGTTTTTCAGTAAGATGTTACAGAAAAACCTGAACAAACTTTTTAGCCAACCCAATAGTAAGGAGAGAACGAAATAAAATGAACGTTCTTCATGAGACAGTTTAAATCTCCATGTGGATAACTAGCATTTAACAGCAAGGATGTGTGTGTGTTATCACTCAGTTGTGTCCGACTCTTTGCGACCCCATAGGCTGCAGCCCACCAGGCTCCTCTGTCCATGGAATTCTCCAGGCAAGACTACTGGAGTGGATTGCCATTCCCTTCTCCAGGGGGTCTTCCCAACCCAGGGATCAAACCTGGGTCTCCCACATTGCAGGCAGATTCTTTTTTTTTTTTTTTGCAGGCAGATTCTTTACTGTCAGAACTACCAGGGGAGCCCAACAGTAAGGGTAAATAGTAAGCAACTTTATATGACCTTTTACAGTTTAATCACCTGTATTTAATGTGGTACAACCTCCCAGGGCAGACACTGCTCTCCTCACTCTTCAGATGAGGAAATCAAGCCCCAGAGAAGGGACTTATTCTATGTCAGCTAGTAAGTGAAGCAGCAACCACAACTTTTGACGTACTTTGCTTCTTTCCCATCTCATCACAACAGAGCCTGTGTGAAGAGTCGTGGGTGAGCAGGTAGGTGGGTGGTGGTAAAAACAAACCAAACTCCCAAGCCCCACAAATTTCCTGCCCAAAGCTTAAAATTTAGTTGGAAAGTTTAAAATATCCGCAAGGTGAATCACTTGGGAACCACGACCAAGCAGAGTCACAAAGAACATCATCAGCAGATGATTTAGTGAATTCACTTCCTCAGAAACATGGAGAGGTGATCAATGCAAGACCAGACCATCTCAGAACTTTCAAATGAACAAATCCACTCAGATGTTCCCCTGGACAGTTTCTCAACCATGCTATGGTTCTATTACCACCTTCGCTCCGGTGTTTGCAGGGGAAGCCGAGCTTGGGGCTGAGGCAGCCTTTCTCTTTCCCTTGGTTGCAGTCAGGCTCTTGGTTTTCTCCAAGACAAACACCAAATTCTTGAAAGCTGAGGCTGTCCACCCTGGGTGTGAATGCGGATGGTGATTTAGTCTTTGGTTTCTCCAAGTATGAACTTTATGGCCTGAGCTGCTTATTGACTTATGAGCTGATTAAAAGGCAGGAAAAAACCTCTCCCAACTAAAGACACGCACCAGACCTTTCCAAAGTTTAAATAAAGTTGAAATTCAGCAGCAGTTTGGCTGAGGTTGAGGAAAGGGAATTTCAGCCAAGTTCAGCCTTCGTATTCAGAAGGTGTTCAAGGGTCCAGCCCTGTGGCTCCCAGGAGCACAATGTCTTCCCTTAAAAAGGGAAAAAGTTTGTTTGCAACATTGGTTGCCTCAACCTTGGGCTTTGCTGAGAAGATAGAGGCAGTTGTTTAAAAAATTCAGGATCCAGAGGGAGAAGGGGGAACCCGGCTGTCTAGTTTGTGGACATGGTGCAACCTGATAGTGACCATCAGCTGTCCTGATCATGTCACCCCAGAGCCCCCTGGGCACACAGCCTCCTGGGTCTCTGAGCCCTCATCTGTGGCTCAATGAAAGGAGTGGCTTCTTAGGGGCTGGAGCTAAATCTTGCACATGATGTGTTTGGCCAACACAGTGTTTTAACTTTTCTTCCCTTCCTTTCCCAAAATGTGTGTGCCATTAGGAAGGAAATGCCTCTACAATTCACTCTTCTAACCATTTCCTGATTTTTAACCCACTTCACACACCCACAGAATAAGGACTCTTTCAGCTTTAAAGATTCCATGAGTGAGATGTTCATGATTCCCTCACATCTTGAAATACTAAAATCACTTTGTTGAAAATATTTGTTGATATGGGGAAAATATTCTCAATGTAGTGTTGAGTGTAACAATAATAATATCGGTACTAGAAAGTCACGTACTGAGATGTGAACTCTGGAAATCTCTGGTCTTTGAAATGAAGGGGGATGTGTTTTTTCTTTTTCTGCAGCAGATTGCATCATAATTATTAGTTTCTGAGTTCTGGGTGAACAGTCAGCTCTCCAAATGCGGGATCTATGCTAATATATTTCTTGATGTGTCCATAGCGGCAAGAGCCATTTTAGTGATATGGGAGCCACTAGGCTAAATATTTGTTGAATGAATGAATGAGTGCTTTTCTGGGTGGTAGAAACTGAGCAATGGACATATAATACTTTTATTTATTATTGAAGAGTGGGGGAGCAATCAATGATAATGTACAAAAATAAGAAAATTCATATTCTTAACTGTCTTCATTAAAAAACAAACAACAACTTCACTGTGGTACATATACACCAAGGAATATTACTCAGCCATTAAAAAGAATTCATTTGAATCAGTTCTAATGAGATGGATGAAACTGGAGCCTATTATACATAGTGAAGTAAGCCAGAAAGATAAAGAACATTACAGCATACTAACACATATATATGGAATTTAGAAAGATGGTAATGATAACCCTATATGCAAAACAGAAAAAGAGACACAGATGTACAGAACAGACTTTTGGACTCTGTGGGAGAAGGCGAGGGTGGGATGTTTCGAGAGAACAGCATCGAAACATGTATATTATCTATAGTGAAACAGATCACCAGCCCAGGTTGGATGCATGAGACAAGTGCTCGGGCCTGGTGCACTGGGAAGACCCAGAGGGATCGGGTGGAGAGGGAGGTGGGAGGGGGGATCGGGATGGGGAATACATGTAACTCCATAGCTGATTCATGTCAATGTATGACAAAACCCACTACAATATTGTAAAGTAATTAGCCTCCAACTAATAAAAATAAATGAAAAAAAAAAAAAGAAAACAGTTTCAATAAACCACAATGGAAAAAATATGAAAAAGAATATATATTTATATGTATAACTGAATCACTTCGCTCTGTAGCAGAAATTAGTACAACGTTGTAAATCAACTACACTTCAATTAAAAAAAGAAATAAATTTTAAAAAGTAAAAAAATAAATCAACAACACACAGAAGTTTTAATATCGGGCAAGTAAACAGCCTTGTTAAACAGGGCTTCTGCTGTCGTTTCAGCTTTGGGAGGAGATATTGTCAAGTCCAAGGAACCCCCACCCCCGCCCTGGAAAGCCCCTAAAGAGCACACAGTCTCCACTATAATGTCAGCACGGATCCTGAGACCCCCAAGCCACCTCTGGGCTGAGGGAAGGGGAGAGAGCAAAACTGGGTGAGAGTTTGGGGCTTTGATATTCAAGTGAACTGGCTTTTTACTATAGAAAATGGGGCTTTTTTTTTTTTTTTTTTTAATCCACAAGAGTAAGTGGAAAGCTATGGAACCTTCCTGTGAACTATACAAGATGTTAGAGAATCTTCTGAACCTCGGCTTGCTCCCCCTGTGGTAACGCATCAAATGGATGTGTCACGCGAGTGTATGCTCCTCGGTTTTTTGTCTCGTCACAACAAAAATTTGGAGTGATGGACATTAAAACCCCTTGGTGGGTCACAGCTCTCGGAGGACAGACCGTGTTATAGCTCTTCAATAAATCAGTGTTACAGCTCAGTGTTACAGCTCTATTTATTTAGATAATAGCAGGAAAATCCATCTTCGAGGCATGAAGGCACGTCGATCCAAAGACGCGAAGAGAAGATCGCCCCATCGTGCGGGGGGGAGAGAGAGAGAGAGAGAAGAGGGCTTTGACTCCTCTTTCTATATGTTTCTCTGTCCCCGGGCCTGTCTTATGTAAATTGGGCCGGCCAGGAGTGTTGTTTGTTTCACCTGAGGTTCACACTCCAGTCCTCGGACCTTCCTTTGTTCTATTTTCGCGGGCTTTCCCTTCCAGGTCTTTTAGCCACCGCCATTTTGGACTCTTTTTCCCTATTCTAACTACCTAACAGATGGACTCCACCTGTTGGGGATAAGAACCGCTATGTCCTTGAAGTAGCTCCCCATGTCCCTGTTTCTACCAGGCCGCTGCCTCTGGTAGTCGTGGTGCTCAGTACGACCCTGAGGCAGTCAGCAAACGTTTGTAAGTGGAGTGAAAGGGGATCCTCAGGCAGCTGGGTGTGGGGCATTCAGGATACCTAGTGAAGGTCAGAGGAGCAAGACAGCAGAGATGAAGGGGTGAACGCCCCCGGGAATGACAGTTTTGGGAGGGGAGCAGTGGCTGTGTGCATTGGTGGGAGCTCCCAAACAGATCAGATCATCTTCTGGGCTCACCTCAAGCTTCGGCTTGCTTCTCCCCAAGGGACCACATCCTGCATATAGGCCCCCTCACAGGGTCCCTGTTGCCCATGGGATATGGGGAGTCAGAAATACGGCTTCACGTATAGGAGCCTGAGTAGAAACTGTGTTTTATTCCTGGTCCTGCCCCCCACCAGCCCGCACTTGCTAAAAACTTTCTGTTCAATTCATCAATTGTCAGGGCCAGGTAAGGTCTATTTAGCTCTCCATTTGGCTGTACATCAGAATTACCTGAGCTGCTATTAAAGCTCCCAGTGCCCAGGCTCCACCCTGGACCCATTACATCAGAATTTCTGGGGGTTGGAGCATCAAGAAAACCTTTTAAAGTCCCTCCCTTTGCCCACCCCCTACAACTGATACCCATAAGCAGAGCCAAGATGAGAGCCGGGAATATACCTACATTCTGGCTGCCTCTCCTGGCCTAACCCTGGCCCCCGCTCTGACCCCTCAGAGCTCTCTCAAACCACGAATCTGGGGCTTAATGAGCAGGGGTGAGGCTGGGGTGATCCCTGCCATCTATCTGTGAGGCTGCCTCTGGCTGTGAAGGATGTAACAGGGTCACCAGCAGTGCGGGCTGACCCCTCACAAGTGCAATTTATGAGGCAAAAATTTCTCTCTTCATAAAAAAGTCCCCTGTTCCTGTCACGAAGGGTAATTGAGGCTTTTAGCTTCTGTGTCACAGTCATCACCCATTTCTTTATGTGCCTGGTGGGATCGCCCACGGGGAATTAAGTCATGTTCTTGGTCAGTGAATAACTGAGAGGCCATATGAAACGGACACCCAGGCAGGTGACTCAGCCGGACCCGAGTCCCTGGAGAGCCCCTGGAGAGCTTCTCTTCCTGTGTCCAGACCGTCAGTTCACTCAGACTGTCCTGGGAGGGGGCGTGCGGGGTAGGGGTGCAGGCGGGAAAATCTGGACCGGCTCCTGCTTCCTCGTCTGTAAAAAGGAGGTGACCGTCTTTATTTCTCGGGGGTGACTGTGAGGGTTAAAGGAGGCAGTGAGCGTGAAAAACCTGGTGCCTAGCGGGTGAGGGTTCATTTAAGCCACCTGACTGCTGCTCGCCTTTGCCTCATCCCCGCCTCTCCCCACAGGGCCCCAAACACACCAACACCGTTTTACTTGCAGCGGGAGCTGAGGAATACTTGTGAACTCAATTCCAAACAGCTGGGGTCAGGGCCAGCGATCATACTGTTGGGGGCACTTCAGGCCCTTTCCCTTTCCCTGCCAAGAAGCCCTGTCCTCTTAGCGCCTACAGCCCAGACACAGGGCTCCTCCCTGAGACCGAGCCGCCTAGCGCAGACTGAAAAGAGAAAGTGAAAGTCGCTCGGTCCCTTCCGACTCTTTGCCACCGCCATGGATTATACAGTCCATGGATTCCCCAGGCCAGAATAGAGTGGGTGGCTGCTCCCTTCGCCAGAGGATCTTCCCAACCCAGGGATCGAACCCAGGCCTCCCGCATTGCTGGCGGATTCTTTACCAGCTGAGCCACAAGGGAAAGCCCAGTGGCAAGCTCAAGGGCCTCCATTATTCCGCCCCTGCAACCCGATGTGGTAAGTAGACCCGGGAACAAAATAGCTATCATTCTTCCTCCTGACACATGAGGAGACAGGCTAGGAGAAGCCAAGCTATTTCTCTAGGTCACAGAGCTAGCTCCTGTGTTCCAACCATCACCCCAGGCTTGGTGCCCAGCGCTGACTCTGCACCCTAGGCCCTCTGGACTTGGGGATGAGGGCGCCCCCTGGAGGCTTCTCCTGGGAGTGCAGTCTCAGTTCGGTCGCTCAGTTGTGTCAGACTCTTGGCGACCCCATGAACTGCAGCATGCCAGGCCTCCCTGTCCTTCACCAACTCCCGGAGCTTGCTCAAACTCATGTCCATCCCGCCGGTAGGAGGGAGAAAACCTGGCATCGGGAGCTCCCTCCCCAGGGTCAGGGTGCTGCACTGAGAAATCCAAGGACTGGTGGTGGGGACGCAGGGTACCCGGGAAGAGGGCGGATGGGGTGTGAAGACCTGGGCCTCATCCGGGCTTGGTCCACTGCTCCAGCGCAGCAAAGATACCTACTCACCGCGAAAAATGGCCAACTGCTGACTGACCAGCTGGTTTGTCCTCCAGCCAGAGTGCTGCGGTGGGGCCAGAGTTGCCTGCGCTATGGCTTCAGGTCTGCAGCTATTAGACTGGTGATCTCAGGAGATTGAAGTAGGCCTGTTGGAGAGAGGCCTGTGTGTGAGAGGTGGCGAGGGTTCCTAATCCTGGTTTTCCTGGTCAAAAGCGGGTGGTCTTGGGCCCAGCTAAACTTACCCAAAATGTGGATAATAGTATCTGTTTCAATGGGATGTTGTTATTTAGTCTCTAAGCCGTATTCAACTCTTTGTGACCCTGTGGACTGTAGCCCACTGGGCTCCTCTGTCCATGGAATTTTCCAGGCAAGGATACTGGAGTGGGTTGCCATTTCCTTCTCTGGGATCTTCCCAACCCAGGGATCGAACCTGCATCTCCCACACTGTCAGGTGAATTCTTTACCACTGAGCCACCAGGAAAGCCCCCAATGGACTGTTGAAAAGATTAATTAACACATAAGAAAGCTCTTGTAAAGTTACTGGGCCAGGGCAAACACTATGTTTGTATTTGCTATCACTCTAAATCCATTGCAGGTACGCCAAGCTCAGTGAAGCTGAACTTATTGGTTTATTTTCCCAGGGAGCGAGTCCTCTGTCTTTGGATGCCCCTCCATGGTTCCACTTTGTACTTTTCTGACCCAGCACTGCCTGGTCAAGGTGGGTAGCCCAAGCTGGGGTTCAGGTTCAATTTACTTGAGACTTGAGGACATTCTATGTGTGCTTTTTGTTTCTTTGTTTGGTGGCATTTGGCAATCTGATATGGGTGAAATATTGTATTATATTTGTTTTAATTTGCATGTCTCTGAATACCAGTTCTAACCCCATCACTGTATTTATTTGTCTTCCTTCTAATCTCAATCCAGAAATTGACTAGTGTGTGACTTGTACTGTAGAGCTTACAAAGCACCGCCACATAATCGCTAAGGCCTCCCAACAAGGAAATGATGTGTACATCATCCCCACTTCAGGGTTGTGGGAAGTGAGGCTAAAGGTATGAAGCACCACGTCTGAGATGCAAGTGGGCCTTAATATGGATCTTCCAATGTTGGAGCCTATAATATTCTTTCCATTAAATACCTTTCCACCAATTTGTAACAGAGCTCTACAGACTTACACATTTTAAATTCCTTTTATTACTTAATATTATTTCAGAAATAAGGTTACCTTATTTAACACTGTCATTCTGGTTATCATTTGAATGACTGCATAATACAACATTTTACTGTAATTTACTCATCAGCCCCAGATCGTCTCTCATTTAGGCCATTCTGGTGTTGCTGTGTTAGAAGCAATGCTACTACAGCCTTTTGGGGCCAGAGAAATTTTCTGCTCTGAATTATTTCCTAAGAGTGAATTCACAAGAATTGGATTAGGGACTCAATGAGCATTTTTACAACTCTTGATTCACCTTGGTATTGTTGACCTTCAACGGAACCAAGCCTTTTTATTAGTTATCCATCAATGTATGCATTCTTTGTTTTGTTTAGTCAGTTCTCCATCCATCCATCCATCCACCCATCCATTCACCCTTCCATCCATCCATCCATCCATCCATCCGATGTATACCACATGTCCTCTAAACTTTAAATATATTGCAGAAATCCCAAACCAGAATGCATTCTGGTAGATGCATATCGATGTGGATATAGTGGGGGTAGTCCCTGCCCCACCCTCCATCCTGTCTCCCAGTTGCTACCCTTTTCTTAGACCAACCCCTGTTGCCCCCTGGGTCCCCTGAGTGATAGGTTCCCAGGCTCTGCCTCCACTCCCACCCCACCCCACCCTCCTGCTTCCCTCAGCTGACTCCTTCATTGATGCTGGCAGTCCTGACTCCCTCAGCTTCCCTTTGCTTATTTTGGAAGATCTGGTCATTTAACTGCAGCCGCTGGAGTCATTTGGTTCCAGCAGTTTCCCTAGAGGCTGGCTGGTTGGGGGTCTATGCCAGAGACAGCTGGCCTGAGTCAAGGGAAGCCCGGAACCTGGGAGAGAAAGAGGCCAGCAGTAGCTCTAGGACATCCTCAAAGACCAGTGGACTGTTGTAGGAGAATTGACTGTGTGTGAGCTTGGCCCCAGTCTTCCTTCATGGCGTTGGAAGGTCACGGATGTTTTTGAGATGCTCTGCTCCCTCCTACCTACAGACAGGTTATCATAGCATGTACGTGAGTGTGGTGTGTTTCTAGGAACACTGGGAAACACTGCTGGAGGGGACTCTCTTTTCTCCAAGAGAATCTTGACAATTATGTTTTTAAGAAATTAAATCTTTCTTCTGTTTCTTTAGTAAATAAGTAAAACATTGCTGTGATAGAAAGTACAGATAAGCAATAAAAAAATCACTTCTGATTCCACCATCTAGCAGTGGCCATGCTAACACAGGGGGTACACCCTATGAAGGGGACTGGTGTGGTTAAAGTGTGGCTGGAAGGTGTGGATTAAGGCCAAATTATTTTGTGTCACCAGGAGCCATCCGGAGAGAGGTCATGGGCCTTGTTCTCAGACCTGAGGTTAAAGCCTAATTCTGTCCATTACCCAGTTGTGTGACCTTGGATAAGTCACTCAACTTCTCTGAACCTTTACTTGCTCATCTGTAGGATGGGAACAATAGTATCTACCTCATGGGATTAAATGACAGCAAATGTGTCTCATGGCTGACACGTGGTAGAAGCTGTTCAGTCATATCAGTCCCTCCCCAGGGAGTTTGGATCATTGCCTGTGAAGTGTATTCCAAGCAAGGGAGGCAAAAATTTATTTATGACTGACTGATTCTTTGAAAATCATTTGCAGGCTCATAGGACCCAGTGTCAGTGAGTCCTGAGGGAATGTGCACTCTCATGGCTGCTGGAGAGAGGGTTTCATTGGTACAATTTTTCCTTGGGGAGAAGTAGGTGACATGCTTAAAAACACTTGAAAACCCCAATGCCTACCCCATAGTCCAGCAATGCTACTGTCAATAACCATCTGATGGAGATGATCACTCAAGATGTGTATATAAGTGTTCTTTCTTAGTGTTCTTTTCCATGTTAAAGTGACAAATAAGCTAGCTGTCATACAACAAAGCACGTGCATCTAACCCTGACATGTCCTTACAATGGAAGCACTACCAGCAATGAATGAAGTTTTAAGTCTAAGTTTATTAACACAAAAGAATGTAATATATTGTTGAATTAAAAAAAGAGTGAATGTACAGTTTGATTTCTTATTTGTAAAAACTTATACTTGTACCCACATTTGTATAGAAAAATGTTTTGGGTGATTTCTAAGGCTCTTATCCTTGGTTTGGGGCTTCCCTGGTGGCTCAGATGGTAAAGAACCTGCCTGTAATCCAAGAGACCCAGGTTTGAGCCCTGGGCTGGGAAGATCCCCTGGAGAAGGGAATGGCAACCACTCCAGTATTCCTGTCTGGAGAACTCCATGGACAAAGGAGCCTGGTGGACTACATCCCATGGGGTCACAGAGTCACACACACACACACACACACACACACACACAACTGACGACTAACACTCACTTTCATCGTTGGTTTAAGACGCCCTCTATTCCTTAAAGTGAATTCTCTGAGGCCAACTCTAGTGGGCGGTGTGAGTAGCCAAACACATCCCAGTCAATTCAGAAACAAGCTCTTCTGCTTGCAGGGTTTGTGTTCTTCAGAATGCTCCCTGGATCATAAAACACACACCTCCTGTCTTGGTTTTCCCAATTGGGTTGGGGAGGCATGTGGAGACCCACTGCTCTCGGCCCTGTCTGCTAAGGAGAACTCAGGTTTCCACAGAGGCAAGAGTGGCTCTGCTCATTAACTGTGTAGGGAACAGCAGGAGAAAAGGTCAGCACTGGCCTTGGGACATTGGCCTAAAAGTACGCAGGGAGCATGCATTGTATGCAACTGATGCTGAAGCTGAAACTCCAATACTTTGGCCACCTGATATGAAGAACTGACTCATTTGAAAAGACCCTGATGCTGAGAAAGATTGAAGGTGGGAGGATGTCAGGAAGCATTTAACAAGAGGCTTCCTGTGTGCTGTTTTGGATCTGTCAGGAACCCTCTGGCCCTTATTAATTCCTGAATATTCCCAGGGCTGAGGAATCCAGGCATTTCTCATTATGGTGATAAGTACCCTCTTCCTTCTTATGAACCATACGGTAAAAGGTGATTGTTTGCAACTCTCTCTTTGATAGGGATGTCTTCTGTTTTGTAAGTCTGGAATTTTTATCTTTGCTGAGAATAATCACCTTGTAAGACAGTATATATGCACACACCACGTTGATTAAAACACCTTTGCTCCATCAGAGCTTGGGTCCCCGTGTCTTTCTTTCTTTCTATTCTTTCTGTCTCTCTCTCTCTCTCTCTATTTCTGGCTAATTCCTTGGAGCGTGGAGGCCTGCTGAACTCACTTTCTCACCCGGGCTTCTAAGACCCTCTCGAGAAGGCACACTGTTCCTTCACCCACTTGAGAGGGCACCCGGTGCCTACGTGCAGCAGCACGAGCCCTAAGAACAGGGCTCTATTGGCTTTCCAAGTAAACCAGGGGATGTCAGCCCCTTTCTCTCTCTTACTTTCTTATCGTTGACTCTGGACCACCAGGTTCCGGTCCATTAAAGGACCAGCAGGAGGAGAAGGGGATGACAGAGGATGAGATGCTTGGATGGCATCAGCGACTCAATGGACATGAGTTTGAGTAGGCTCTGGGAGTTGGTGATGGACAGGGAGGCCTGGCGTGCTGCGGTCCATGGGGTCGCAGAGTCAGACACGACTGAGCAACTGAACTTAACTGATTGTATGCAATGCACTCTGCCAGGTGAACAAAGATGAATGAGACACAGCTGTTGCCCTTAAGGAACTCAGTGACTGGTAAGAGGGGAGGGGGTGACCCAGAGGAGGAAGGGGAGCCCTGCTTGGGAGAGCTGGGAGAGTAGTTCCCTACAGCATCCCTAAGGGAGGGTTCCAGAGGCTAATGTTGTAAAGCCTTGACCCTATTATCTTAAGACACAGGCTTGTGACTGAAGGATGTCATTTTTACCCCAGATGTGTTAGGAAAGTGATTTTCTGTGTACGTGCTGCCCCGTGTGTGCACACACACAGACGCACACACACACACAAACTCATAAGCCCAAGGGGAGATGAGAAAAGTCCACTTCCCCACAGTCTGACTGATCCCTTCAAGGCTCATCCGCACAAACAATGCTGGGTGACTCATCATGGCTTGTGACTCAGCACTGCAGGGCTAAGGTCCTGCCGGCAAGAGGCGGACATCTCACTAGCTGTCCTTTCTGTCCTCTGAGATGGACAGTCCCCCCAGCCTGGCCTCTACCTCCAAACCAGGTGATCCTGGAGGAGGGCAGCTCATTAGTGTAGGAAGTGGGGGAGCATCCAGGAGAAACTCACCGGATCTGGGCAATGCGGGTGACGGGAGGGGGTGTTACATTACAAAAGGATTTACGGAAGATGTATTTCAACACTGCATTCCCCACTGGGCATTCAGAATAGGGTATGATTTCCCCAAAAAAATCATTTCCTGGCATCTTCTCAGGAATCCATCGATTGTGCAAAGTGAGGTTGGAGTGAGGAATGGTTGGGGGAGCAGAAGAAACTCCCCGTTGAAAAGTCAGAGTGGGCTTTGGACCTTTGGGGTCATTTCCTCCCACCACCTTGACCCCCTGTCATCACCTTTACTCCCCTCTGGCTCCCCGCTCCTTCCTCCTCATCTGGCCCTGAGCTCAGGGCTGGAGACTGAGGGGAGAGGCTGCTCTGGTCCCTGCTGACAGCTTGATTCCCTTCAGCTACTCCTGAGAACACTGTGCCAGAGAAGCCGATTCCTTCTTCTGCTGCCAGTATTTTTATCAGGCATCCACTGTGGCTCTGCCATGTTCTAGGGTAATGAAATGAGGGTGGGGGAATGCAAGAGGCCAGACATTCAGCCAGGAACCAAAGGTCCCATGTGGTGTGCCTAGGGAAGGGTGGTTTTAAATTCTCATCATGGGGTGGAGGTATACAGAAAGGCTGCCATTTGGGGGCCAGACTTCAGTTCAGAGAAGATGTCGCTGCATTCTAGAGCAGGCTTCCACTGTTCTGGGCAACCGGATATTCAGACCCGTAGGTCAGTAGCTTGGGAATGTCCCAGATTGGAGGAGAAGGGGGCTTTGCCTTTGAGATAGCCATAGGCAATCTTTTCAGGGCATCCCTGGTCTAAGAAGGAAGATGGAATTTCTCCCCTTCCTGTTCCCATCCTTCGTAACAATTAATTAACATTGGCAATGGGAATCCGAAGTGGGCAGAGGAATCCAAGGATTCTGCCAATCTCACTGGGGCCACTCATGAGACGCCTTAAACGTGGCCTTATTTGTCAGATGATTGCAAGGAATAAATGAGTCCTTTGATGAGAAAGTGCTAAATAACAAAAACAACATTATTAATTATAGATCACTTAAAAGACCAGGGGGACTTCCCTGGTGGTCCAGTGGCTAAGACTCCAAGCTCCCAGAGCAGGGGACCTAGGTTCGATCCCTGGTCAGGGAACTGTATCCCACATGCTGCAACTAAGTTTGCAAGCCTCAACTAAAGGATCTTGCATGCCGCAAGGAAGATCTAATATCCCATGGGCTGCAACCAAGACCCTGCACACTCAAAGAAATAAATAAAAATAAGTGTATTTCCTATGCTAACGCCTTTGTGCAGATCACAACAAACTGTGAAAAATTCTTAAAGAGATTGGTATACCAGACCACCTTCCCTGCCTCCTGAGAAACTTGTATGCAGGACAAGAAGTAACAGTTAGAACTGGACATGGAACAATAGACTGGTTCCAAATTGGGAAAGGAGTACGTCAAGGCTATATATTGTCACTTTGCTTATTTAACTTCTATGCAGAGTACATCAAGTGAAATGCTGGGCTGGATGAATTACAAGTTGGAATCAAGATTGCCAGGAGAAATATCAACAACCTCAGATATGCAGATGACACTACTCTAATGGCAGAAAGTGAAGAGGAACTAAAGAGCCTCTTGATGAGGGTGATTGGTCACAGATTGGTTGACTGGATGTCAAGGCTGTATTATCGTTGTTCAGTCAGTCAGTCATGTACGACTTTGCCACTCCATGGACTATAGCACACTAGGCTCCTCTGTTCTCCACTATCTCTTGAAGTTTGCTCAAACTCATATCCATTGAGTCAGTGATGCTATCTAACCATCTCAACCTCTGCCATCCCCTTCTCCTTTTGCACTCAATCTTTCTCAGCATCAGGTCTTTTCCAGTGAGTCAGTTCTTCATATCAGGTGGCCAAAGTACTGGAGCTTCAGCTTCAGCATCAGTCCTTCCAGTGAATATGCAGGGTTGATTTCTTTAGGATTGACTGGTTTGATCTCCTTGCAGTCCAAGGGACTCTCAAGAGTCTTATCCAGTGACCACAGTTTGAAAGCATCAATTCTTCAGCACTCAGCCTTTTTTATGGACCAACTCTCACATCTGTACGTGACTACTGGAAAAATCATAGCTTTAACTATACAAACCTTTGTCAACAAAGTGATGTCTCTGCTTTTTAATATGCTGTCTAGGATTATCAAAGCTATAAGGATATTCTAAAGACTGGACCATTCCTTCACCCAGGGAACAGGCAGTCTCCTGTAAGGCCAGCTTGGGGGAGGAAATAGAACCATAGGGCGGAGGTGAGGAATGAAAAAAAAGGCAGTGGGACTGTTGTGCTGGGGTTGGGGAGGGCAGGGAGAGGATGGAGAGGAAGCTTGGGAATTGGGAAAGAGAAAAGGCACATTGTCTTCTGGGGTGAAGTTGATGGGGTCCCAGTATTATGTCCTATGGTTGGAAGTGATAGAACAAAGTTATGGTATGGGGGGTAGAAATCTTGTGTGTTGACCCATGAGGACTGTGGCAGAAGACTGAACTTGTGTAGAAATGTGTACATTTCAGATACACAAGGACAGACAGAAATGAAATAGAGATCGTGAAAACCTGGAGCAGAAAGAAGTCTGACCTCCTCAACCTCAGAAGGGGCAGTGGGGGGTGCCCCTCCCCCTCTGCCCAGAGACAGGCTCAGAAATGTCTTGGGGGCTGTGGAGGGGTGATTGGGAAGTTGGGGCTAGCGTGTGGAGAGGGACTGGCCTGAAGAACAGAGAGGGGGATCCAGGCTCTGAAAGTGAGGCCCACAGTCTTTCTGTGGACCAGACGTAAGAGCCAGGCTTTACTGTCCCAGCCCCACCTCCTACCCCCACCAATGAACAATGCATTTACAGCATAGAGCTGTTTGACTCTTCCTCAGAGCAGTACCCATCGAAGAAGAAGAAATACCACAGCCTCTGCCGGAAAAACTGCCCCCTCCCTTTTCTTGCCTGGTCAGTGCCCTGGGAGGTGAGTAGGGGAGGCTGGTCTTGGATCTGGTCAGAAAGGGGGCTGGTCTTCACCCCCAGGTGGACCTGGGGTGGACCAAAGGCCAGGACTCTAGTGCTCATGCTTCACAGAGGAGCACCAAGGCACGTGTTAATCATGAGAGCTCTTCCTGTGATCTAGCGCTTGGCCCTACTCTAAGTACTTTGCAGCTGGGCGTTCTCATCGCAGCCCTGCTATTCCTCCCCCTTTTACAGACTCGAAGGCAGGTACAGAGAGGTGATGGAACGAACTTGCCTGAGGTCCCAGAGCGGAAGGGGTACAGCTGTTCTCCAACCCCAATCAGTCTGATGGCACATTTCCTCTTCATGTGGCCTAACGTGCAGCAGATTCTGCCAGACTCAGGCCAGGCACCCTGGGGGCTCTAGAATCTGTGTCCCGGGCTCAGGACGGGAGAGGCCAGCTGGGCAGAGGGGCCTCAGAGGCCCCAGGGTGGGGGTGGGGGTGGGGGTCAAAGTTGGGTGGGGGTTAGACTAAACCAACAGCAAAGGCAGGCTAGTTTGGTCTATAAACAAATAAAAGTGAGCCACAGTGGGGCAGACACATGTCCTGGAGACAGCCCTGCTTTCATTGTGTGTATGTGAGTTGCCAAAACACTCCAAACCCTGCCAGTGGAGATGGACTCGGCTGCACCTGACCCGTGCTCACTCGGGTCCCTGTGGCCCACAGTATCAGAGACAGCTGAACATGCCATAAGCTCCAAAGAAGAAAACAAATTCCCCTAGCCCACTGGAGTGGGGCTGCTGGTGGCGGGGAGGAGCCCCTCAAACTTGGGCAGGTACTGAACATCAGAGAGAACTCAGGGGCTCTTCTGGGACTTGGCCGAGGAGGCCCAAGAGGTGAGTTCCAGGCCTGGCCATGCCTCTACCCCTGGGGGACCCGGGGCAGGTTGCCCCTCAAGCCACATCAGGGCCCTGGGAACACAGACACCAACTTTTGCTCTTGGTGGGATTGTCCTTATCACTGGGACACCTTCCTAGGAGCCCTGCTCAAGCATCTGGGCTCCTGCTGGCTTCTGTGGGCTGGGGCACCCTGACACCCCATCTGAAGCAGGGTTTCTCAGCCTTAACACTGTTGACTTTGGGGGCTGGATAATTCTTTGTGGTAAAGCCCACCCTGTGCATTTCAGGAGGTACAGCAGCACACTTGCCTTCTACCCATTAGATGCCAGTTGCATCTCCTGTCCCTACAGCCCTAAATGTCTCAGGACTTGAAAAAATGTCCCCATTGAGAAGCGCAGGCCTAAGGGGAAGGCTCGGGTGTGGAGGAGCCCTGGAACTGGAAGTTGCTGGACTGGTGGGACTGTGGGTGGATCCCTTGATCTCTCCCCAGCTCCTCGAATTTCTGCCTCTTGTCAGGGGAAGCAGAACTCCAGGCCACAAGACAGAAGAAGGCAGGAAGCTGTTTGAGACCCAGAAAGCTGTTTTAAGTTGGGTTGGGTAGGCTGGGGTCACAGGCTGTCCCCCCAGGAGAGCACAAGGAGTAAACTGTGTGGTCAGAGTAGGTGGCGGGGAACCCAGGTGTGTTTCCTTTGAGAACAGCTTCACTGGGTGTGCAGAAGCATGCCTGCCCATGACACGAAGCACATCTAACCGGTTGCTGGTACCTTGGGGACCTTCTTTCTCCCAACCACTTGTGATGGCTGCTCTGGATGGCCGCTCCTGCTGCCTCTGTCCCCTGGGCGACTGCTGGTTCCACACCCACCAGTGCTAAGGCTGTGTCCAGTCCTCCTTGCTTCTTCCTGGGCTCCTGCAATAGCTCCCAGTAGCCTTCAGCCTCCACTCGCTCCTGCATCCACCCTCTCCCATGATCTGCTCTCCATGAAGAAAAAAAGTTGCTCAGTTGTGTTTGACTCTTTGCGACCCCATGGACTATACAGCCCATGGAATTCTCTAGGCCAGAATACCAGAGTGGGTAGCCTTTCCCTTCTCCAGAGGATCTTCCCAACCCAGGGATTGATCGAACCCAGGTCTCCTGCTTTGCAGGCGGATTCTTCACCAGCTGAGCTATCAGGAAAGCCCTGCTCTCCATATTATAGAGGTTTTGTCTGAGAAACAGATCTTCACATCATCTGCCTAAACCCTTCTATGGCTTCCTATGGCCCTCAGGATGAAGCTCTATTCCCTTAGGCTGCCCACTCACTAGGCCTTCTTGTTTTGCCCTCCCTACAGCCTCAGCCTCATCCCTGGTGTTTCTCTCCCATTTACTGTCATCCCATTTCAGACTCCTGCAGTTCTCCCCTGTGACACTCTTTCATACTTCTGTGCCTCTGCACTTTCTATTCCCTCTGCCTGTGCTTTAGTTTATCGAACTCCTATTCACCCTTCAAGACCCAGTTTAGGAAACTTCTCCACTGTGAAACTTTCCCTGACCTCCCTGACCGAGCCATTTGTCTCCTTCCCTGACCCACTCTCTTACCCTTATCTCAGGGAGGTTTTATTGCCTGTCTCCCCTACTAGACTAAGAACTCCTGGAGGGAAGGTCCTTGAGCTCAATGATGCCCAGCCCAGAGTCAGGCACGTGGCATGGCCCAGCCAGTGCTTGTTGAGTTGAATCATAATTCAGAGGCAGAAAGAGCTTCGGCCCCTGTTATCAAGGCAGAGGCCTCTCCCCAAGGAAGTTGTGACCTGCTGAGAGAGAAAGGCTGCCTTTCTTACCATGGGAGCTTTGAGGACACCCAAACATAAACCAACATAGGAATACATGGCAAGTTATTAAAGTGGCACCACTGGTTCCAAAAGAGGAATCTAGAACAGGAGGAGAAAGGGGTGACAGAGGACAAGATGGTTGGATGGCATCATTGACTCAGTGGACATGAATGTGAGCAAACTCCAGGAGATGGTGAAGGACAGGGAAGCCTGGTGTGCTGCAGCCCAGAGGGTCACAAAGATTCGGACACGACTGAGCAACTGAATAAAAATGACAGAACCTCCAAAGGGGCTCTGAGATTCAGCGTCTTGTTTATCGACAAGGCAACCGAGGCTCAGAGAAGTGGTGTGCCCTGCCCAGCATGTCAACTGGGATGAGAATGCAGCTCCTGAAGTTCCAGTTTGGGGGCTATGACCCTGGCCCCCCAGGAGTAGCCCTGAGTACCCCAGCACGGCAGGAACAGATTCCCAAAGGAGTCAGGGTGGGGGTCCTGTGGCAAGTCCCCACTCAGCAGATCTTCTTCAGATCCTCACTCCTGCTTTATGCCGGGAAGGTGCCAGCACCGGGGCCAGGCAGCTCAGTCAGGAAGTCTGTCGGAGGCGACGAGCCAGGATTTACAACAGGAACTGCTGTTTCCTGAGAATGCTGTGTTCCCAGAGGCCTTCCCTCCAGAGCCGTGACCGCCCCACCCACCCTGCACAGTCACCCATTACTGCAGGTTCAGCCTCGGCCTCCAAACCTGCAACCTCGCTGCTGAGGAGCCGCACCCCCCGCCCCCACCAAGGTTGGACCTTGGCTTGGCTGTCACATCCTCACCCAAAAAGTCCTGAAGCCTGCTCTGACCTCCTGAGTGACACAGGGCAGTTTCTCGGAGCTGCCTCAGTGTCATAAGAGCTTGTGTCACAGGATGGGAAAGGCCTGACCTAAGGCCAGGTGCTTTGTTAGTGCCACGGGGCTAGGGACACATGTGCCCTCGCCACCTCTCCATCGTCGCTGCTCTCCATGTCCCCATAGCCTCTCCTCTTACCCCAGTGTCTCCATTTTTTTTTGCACTTGTCTCCCTTGCTAAGTTAAATGCCATTGGGTTTGGGGCCGGGGCAGGGGGTAGGGGGAGTCGCGTGTCAAGGAATTGCATGGGCTTTTTGCATGCAAATTCCCGGGGGCCAGAGACAAAACCTGCTATTTCCAGAGGCTCAAGGACATAACCCATCTTCCTTTTTCTTTCTTCTTTCCTTTTTCTAGTATAGCTGCCACCGCCCACTCTCAATGTCACAGGGAGACTGAGGTGGCCATAGGATGGATATCAGGTCAGAGGACCCAGAAGGATTCAAATCTCTCCCGCCCCTTCCAGCCCTCACAGGAAAAGGTCAAGCAAAATTGTTCAGTCATTAAATAGTGTTTGACGCTTTGCAACCCCATGGACTGCAGCGCGCCAGGCTCCCCTGTCCTTCACCATTTCTAGGGCACTTTGTTGCTGGCTGGAGCCTTGACCCTAAACCTAGGAACCAATGCAGAACCACCTTTTTCCTCAGAATCAGGGCCCAGAACCTGGACCAAAGGGCATCCCCACCCCGGCAAGGCCACAGCTAGCTGTCAGGGAAGCAGAGGCCAGCCCAGAAGCAGCAGTTGTAACATGTAGGCTGCATGGCCCAGGTGGCCTTCCTGGCATCAGACTCAGGCTCACCTTGTCTGGATGGAGCAGACTTGGGATGGGGGAGAATTGCTGCCCGGGGCTACTTGTAACAAGTGGGGAGAAGGAGACACGTGGAGAAACACCTCTTCTAAGGAAAAGCAACCCCTAGGCCTTTCCTCTCCGGACTCAGCCCCTACCCGCTGGGCACTGTGCTGGCTTGGCCTGCAAGGGGCCACACCCTACTGCTCAGTGACCCCGCCTGCTAGCATACGGCCCCATCTATATCCTCCAGTTGGCCCAGAAGTGTGGTGGGAAGGGACACAGAGGACTTTTTCCCTCGCCAGGCTGAGGGCCACACCCGCACCTCCCTGTCCATGCTTGGAGTTTTATTCCACAGCCTGCTTCCCTGCAGTGACCCCAGAGGCCGTTCTCCTACCAAGTTTCCCAGGATCGCTGTGGAGCATCAGGTGCCAGACAACAAAAGCTACAGACGCAGGAGGTGGTGAGGGTTCTGTAGACCTCGCCTTCTTTTCTCAGGAGCCCCAGGCTGCCTGGTGAGCCCTGGGATTGTGGCATTGTGTCCTCACTGGGCAGCGTCCCTCTATCACATCTCAGGTTTCTCTAGTTGCCCCAAAGTCCTCCAAAAACATCGCTCAGATAAAATAGGGTGGCAAGACAGTTGGTGGAGTGAAAAAGTGGACCCAGCCAGATCTGGGATGCAATCTCTGCTTTCCCACTTCCTGACTGTGAGAACTTGGACAAGTTCCTAGCTCCTCAGGCCTGGGTTTGGGCATCTTCAGGACAGGGGTGCTGTCTTCCAAGGTGACCGGGATCCCACACAATCCGCAGGGTGCCTGGCAGCATCAGATGCTCAGTGAGTGGTACCCAAGAGTCACTCTGGATTAGAAACTAGGCATCCATAATGATAATGATAAAAATGAACATTGAGAACACATACTACATGCAAAAGCTAATTCTATTTAATCCAAGAATAGCTCTGTAGGGTAGGTACTATCCTTATTCCCATTTTACAGAAGGAACTTGGGGTACAGAGAAGGAACTTGGGGTACAGAGAATTTGTTGAAGAAGCAGAGCCAGAATTCGAACCAGAGACCTGGACTTCAGAGTGATTACTTTAGGAAGAAGCATCAAAAAGGGCCAGAAGTGAAGCTGGGGTACTAATCAAACACGGCCTGGAGGCTTTTTTGTCCTTCAGGATGGGAACCCCCTGCAACATATGGTACAGATCTCATTAGGGAGGTAGTCCACCCCCTTGACTGCAGTCAATGCTCTCTGAGCCCTGCCAGGTGGGTGCTGGGTGGGGAGAGCAGCCTTTCCTGTCTTTCAGGGTCTCTGTTAAAAGAGATCACTTAACTTGTTGCCCAATTCTGATACAGCCCAGACCCAGGCATCTGGGGGTGGGGGGGTGGGGTGGGGAGTAGGGTCTGGGGCTCAGGGTGTGGAGGAAAGGGTCGTCTGCAGCACTTATGCTGGGGATGAGAGCCAGGAGCTGGGATGGCAGCGCTGCTGACTTGCAGAAGATCTCTGCTGGCATGCGGGCCATGTGAAGGAAGGCTTGTAATTGTAGCCATAAATCAAACACAGACAGAGGAAAAACTGTCAGACTTTGGGGAGTTATTTTGTACAGAAGAGATGGAAAAATGCAGCTGTGATGTGAGAGCTGGGCTGGCTGGATGTTGGCAGAAGTGGGATGCATGGGGTCATCATGGAATGGAGGGGGACCCCTGCTCCACAAAGCTATTACTGTCGCCCTCACTTGCAGGATGATGAAATAGTCAGTTCCCCAGAGAAGGAGGCTTTTCCTCATAGGGGCTGTCCTGGGGGACAACTGTGAATAAGCTCCACTTATCTTTAGCCCTTTTGTTCTCCTCTCTGTGGATTTGAGTTCCGGCCAGGCTACTTATAGCTCTGTGCCCTTCGGCAAGATGCTTAAAGGGAAATGACTCTAAGTATTTGGTGCCTGCTAGGTGTCAGCTCCTGGAATTGGCCTCAGCTGGAGTGTAGCATCTTCCTCAGTAATAGAACCTGACTTAATTCAAGCATCCACTTTCCCCCAGCCGGCCACATGCCTCAGCCCAGGTGGGCCTATCTTTAGCTTTACGTGTTGGGTCCTGATTGGTTCAAGCCAATCACGATGGTTCCATTCCTCTTGCCTGTGAGGCCTGGACATGTGACCCAATTCTGGCCAATGAGATACAAGGAGAAAATCTATTTGGGATGCTTCAGAAGAAGATTTCTCATTCTCCAAAGAGATCTGTCTTACACCTCTGGATATTGTGCCTGGAACCGTTCTAACCATCTACTTACCAGCCCAAGGCTGACAATAGCACCAAGGATAGCCAGGCAGAAAGCTGGAAAGAACCTGGGTCTTTGGTGACGTCACTGAACTGCTAATTAACTCTTGCTGGAGCCAGCCTACCTTGTGATTTCTTGTTATGTAAGGTTGCTTAAGCCTCTTTGAGTTAGGTTTTCTGCTAACGGGTTTTTATCATTTCTTGTTTCACCAAAAAATGCAAGTGTGTTCCCTTCCCCACGTTGGAGGGTCCCATAGCTGGGTTGCTTGGTCCCTGTGGTGTCATTCTCTTTTAGCTTTTGCATCTGGTTGTAATCTCCCCATTGTTGGACATGTCTATATGCTATGTGTTCTGAACCCCAGTCTTGATTGTCATGCAGCCCTCACATTGACTTGGTGAGGTGGGTGGTCCTGTGGTATTGGTTTCCTCTTATTGATTCCTATAAGTTAAGGAGGCTTGGGGAATAGTTGAACACATGTCAGCTCTGTGTACGAAAGACACATACGTTCTCAGAACCCCTCCACCTGGCCCAGCCCGAGGTCCCCGGAGGAGAACCCATGGGAACAATCTGCACCTCCTAATCTGGAAAACCCAGGTTTTCGGGCCAAAGGCTGAGGAAGGGAAGGGGTGGGCAGGGGCCAGGCTGGTAAGCACTGGCCTGAGGGCATCAGCGTGAGAGGGAGAAGGGCTGGGGAGGGCAGCTGGCAGCCAGTGGGAGGCACGCCTGGTGCTCAGAGACCAAAGGTGGGGGCACCAGGCTGAGTCTAGAATGGCAGCTCCCCAGGGACTCTGGGGGCACAAGTGAGGGGCATTTAGGGCAGCTCCTCTCTGAATTGTGTCCTGGGTGTGCCCCATGTTGAGATGGAGTCCAGGGTTAGGGAATCACTTGTCATATGCAAGAAGGGGCCTCTCTTGCACAGTTCACCTGGACACCTTACTTCCAATGGTGCTTGTAATATTTCAAGGGAGTTACCTGCCCTCATCCACTATATCCCTGCCCCCTAACAGCTGTCCACCCAGCCAAATATTTACGAGAATGTTCAGAATTGAAGGACAGTAGAGAGTTTAACAGACAAATGCTACAAGAGTTTAGCATCATTAAATCAGCCTTATATGAGATGTTAAAGGGGCTTATCTAGGTGGAAAAGAAAAATCCACAACTTGAAATAGGAAAATTATGAAAGGAGAAAACAAATATACAGTAAACACTTCTAAAGCTAGTAGGAAGGTTAAAAGACAAAAGTAGTAAAATCATCTATAATAAGAGGTTAAGGCACACAAAGAACAAAAGATATAAAATATGATGTCAAAAACATTAAAAGTAGGGGTGGGGGAGGAAAAATGTAAGATTTCTAGAATGGATTTGAACTTAAGAGATAATCAACTTAAAGTAAACACATATATATTGTTTAATATGAACCTCATGGTAACCACAAGACAAAAACCTATAATAGATACACATACAAAAAGAGGAGGGAATCCAAACAAAATACTAAAAATAGTCATCAGATAACAAGAGAGCAATAAAAGAAGAAAGTAACAACAGCAACAAAAAAAAAAACCTCTACAAAAACTACCAGAAAACAATCATCAAAATGGCAATAAGTACATGAAAAAAGTGTAAGTGTTAGTCACTCAGTCCTGTTCGACTCTTTGCAAACCCCATGGACTGTAACCCACCAGGCTTCTCTATCCATGAGATTCTCCAGGCAAAAATACTGAGGTGGGTTGCCATTTCCTTCTCCAGGGTATCCAGAATCTTTACCACTTGAGCCACCAGGGAAGCCCCAATAGGTACAAACCTATCAATAATTTTTTAAAATATAATTGCACTAAATGTTCCAATCAAAAGACAGACTGGCTGAATGGATTTAAAAAAAAAAGACTCTTACATTCAAGTGGTTTTTTTCTGAAAAATCTCCTCTGGATTGTCTGTTTTTATTGGAAAACAACCTAACTATATGAGTAAAGGAAATTTTGAAAAAAAATAATTAGCCACCGTCTTGACAAACATCATCATTTTTTTCTATTTTCTTCCAATCTTGGTCCAAGTGGTGGCTTACTTTCACCACACCATCCTGTGTCCTACCACACCAACCTGGTGTCAGAAGCCTGGTCACCTATCCTTTGATACATTAAATTGGCTCAGCACCCCTCCCAGGTAGACGGACATCCTCTGTCTGCCGCTTCTGGTCCAGGCTCCACCTTCTCCTCCCTGGGGTCTGACCCATGTGGACTGTGCATACTTGCTCTCATGCCCTCTGTCTTTTGGTTGGGTTTGGCCAATGTGGGGGGCACCAGCCAGAGCTTGTAAAGAGGGAGGAGGGTAAAGTTCATCTATATTCCCTTGCTAGGACTGCCATAACAGAGTACCATGGGCTGAGTGGCTTAAACAACACAAATACATTTCTGCCAGCTCTGGAGGCTAGAAGTGCAAGATCAAGGTGTCAGCAGGTTGGGTGTCTTCTGAGGCCTCCCTCCTTGGCTTGCGTTTCCGCTGTCTTCTCTCTCCATCTTTCCTCTCTGCACTCCTGTTCCTGGTGTCACTTTGTTTGTCCAGACTTCCTCTTCTCATAAGGTTTCCAGCCAGCTTGGATGAGGGCCCATCCTAATGGCTTCATCTAAACTTAATCACTGCTGTGAAGGCTCTAGCTCCAAGTACAGTCACATTCTGAAACTCTGTGGGTTAGGGCTTCAACAGGAATTTGGGGGGGGACACAGTTCAGCCCATAATGTCTTTCCTCTGACCCCCTCCCTGTGGGGTCACTGAGAGTGTCTGTGCCCCTCAAACAGAAGGCCACGACTCTCATCAGGCAGCCTGTTCTGTTCCTGTCCCCTCAGGCCTAGTAGAGTTAATGGTGCTGGGCTGGTACCAGCTCCACTGTTTTCACACACACAAGGCTGCCCACACCTCTGTAAATAGTCCCTTCATTCAACTCTCTCACATGATCCGTTTTGAGCACGCCATCTGTTTCCTGCTGGGCCCCTGCCTGATATACCAGGTATGGTGGCAGACCCAACAGTGCTCCCGGCAGCTCTGAGCATGTCTGTGTGGGGGGGTGGGAGCCGGCCAGGTTCAGCTGTCCTGTTTCCTCAGCGTTGGAATACTCTGCCCTGTCGCTCACTAAAGGCATAAAGATGGAAAGTGAGGTACCTTGTGCCATGACCCAGCAAATGCCTTAAAACAGAAAGTCATATACTTTTTTTGGCGGGGGGCGAGGGGTGGGGTGGGGGTGTCAGCGCTGCACAGCATGTGAGATCTTAGTTCCCTCACCAAGGATGGAACCCGCGCTCCCTGCAGTGGAAGTGTGGAGTCCTAGCCACTGGACTGCCAGGGAAGTCCCTGTCACACTCTTCTAAGACTCTTGGCCATTGCTTCACACAGATACCTGTTGAATACCTGAATGTTCTCCTTGGCAGTGCCCTTCCCTTCCAGCTGCCAGCCCCAACTCTCGGATTCCGCTGTTATTTCTCTTTCATGATGCAATTCTGTAGCACCCGTCCACACCTTCAGCCCAAGCGGGCCATTCCCTGGGGGCTTCACATTTCACCCCCAAGGACTCATCCTGCTCCTTGCCAACAGAAGCGCTCATTCTCTGGGGAACTCTGCCACCAACTGTAAACTAACAATTCCCCTTCTGCATTAAGGCTTCATGGGGCTTCCCTGGTGACTCAGTGGTAAAGAATCTACCTGCCAGTGCTGCAGGAGACTTGGGTTTGATCCCTGGATTGGGAAGATCCCCTGGAGAAGGAAATGGCAACCCACTCCAGCATTCTTGCCTGGGAAATCCCATGGACAGAGGAGCCTGGTGGGCTATAGTCCATGGGGTTGCAAAAGAGTCAGACACGACTTAGCAACTAAACAAGGTATCAAGGACTGGAGTTATGCACCAGGTATAAAAGGGTCCCAGGCCCTCCCACCGGCAGGGTTTGCTTACTGGCTGCATGTTGCAATCATCTGGGAAATCTACAGAAAATACTGATGCCTGGGCCCCATCTCCACAGGACGTGACTGAGTTGGTCTGGGGTGTGACTAGACATAGGAATTTTATGGCCAGAGCTGGGAATCCCTGACCTGCAGTGCTCTGCGGATTTTTTTAGGCAGCAGTGACACTGAAGTTGGTCAAACCTTCCCAAATCAAAGTTCTTCCTGGAGACTCCAAGGGCTGAGTCTTGCTATTTGAGGTGATTGTAACACGAGGTATCTTGAAATGCCCTGCGATCCTAAGAGGAAGCGACCTCTTTTTTTTTTTCATTTATTTTTATTAGTTGGAGGCTAATTACTTTACAATATTGTAGTGGTTTTTGTCATACATTGACATGAATCAGCCATGGATTTACATGTATTCCCCATCCCGATCCCCACTCCCACCTCCCTCTCCACCAGATCCCTCTGGGTCTTCCCAGTGCACCAGGCCCGAGCACTTGTCTCATGCATCCAACCTGGGCTGGTGATCTGTTTCACTGTAGATAATATACATGTTTCAATGCTGTTCTCTCGAAACATCCCACCCTCGCCTTCTCCCACAGAGTCCAAAAGTCTGTTCTGTACATCTGTGTCTCTTTTTCTGTTTTGCATATAGGGTTATCATTACCATCTTTCTAAATTCCATAGATATGTGTTAGTATGCTGTAATGTTCTTTATCTTTCTGGCTTACTTCACTCTGTATAATGGGCTCCGGTTTTATCCATCTCATTAGAACTGATTCAAATAAATTCTTTTTAATGGCTGAGTAATATTCCATGGTGTATATGTACCACAGCTTCCTTATCCATTCAGCTGCTGAGGGGCATCTAGGTTGAGGAAGCGACCTCTTTTCTCCTCAGAACCTTCTGAAGCCTGACACTGAAAGGGCCTTGTCCTCAGCCCCAGAGCCCTCCCATCCATCATAACTATCCTTTCCTGCCCCAAGGCGGGATTCTCACCCAATCTGCCTCCCACATCAAATTTTTTCTTTTTGACAACCATTAAAGATACAGTAAAAAAAAAAATTCATCTACGAAGACATGTGTAACCCACTGGAAATTTCAAGGCGGTGAGTCACACTCCTGGGCCCCCTCAGATTCTTATGTAAGGTTGAGTCACTTTTTGTGAGGTCCATGCATAGCAGAAGGCAATTGGAAGACTCCCAAGATATGTGGATGAGTGTGTGTGTGTGTGGTGAGTGTATGAGAAAGGTCATTTGCAGCTTTAAGAGACTGGCAGTAACTCTGGATTAACTTTAGAAATTCCTCAGGAGACACAGATGAAAGATAATCAGGAGACCCTGGAGGTGGTGAAGCCATCAAGGAAATTCCACTCCTGGAGCCCCTCAACCTCCTCAGTGGAGTCCTCTGCATCACCATAGGCCTCAATTTTTTTTTAAAAATAATTTCTTGAGCCACACTGTCCAGTTGGGTACCACTAGCTCCCTACAGCTGTGGAGCACTTGACATGTGACTTGTCTAGTTTGAGATGTGCTGTAAGCATCACACACAGATGGGATTTTGAAGATTTAGTATGAAAAAAAAATATATCTTGTTTAGCTTTTTCTATATTGATTAGATGTTGAAATGACAATATTTTGGATATGTTGGGTTAAAGTTAATTAAAATTAATCTCTGTTTCTTTTTTTGCTTTCTTTTTGATGTAGCACATTTTTAGTCTTTGTTGAGT
Organism: Dama dama; assembly: GCF_033118175.1. Lineage (NCBI taxonomy): Eukaryota > Metazoa > Chordata > Mammalia > Artiodactyla > Cervidae > Dama > Dama dama. The sequence continues at coordinate 74,636,925 of NC_083691.1, forward strand.
TTGTTACAGTATTGCTTCTGTTTTATGCTTTGGTTTTTTTGGCCATGAGGCATGTGGGTTCCCAGATCCCCAACCAGGGATTGAACCCACACCGCTTGCATGGGAAGATGAAGCCTTAACCACTGGACTGCCATGAAAGTCCCCTTCCTGTTTCTTTTTACCCGGGGTCCTGCCCCAAGCATCACCAAAGTGAAAACAAAGGGACGGAGACAATGTAATAGACAACAGTGACTACTTAGGAGTAAAAAATCAGATGGGGAAGGGGGCATGGACTTTACTGGCCTGATAACGTTGAATCCAACATTGCACTGGGTTGGATGGTGTCCCCCTAAAATTCATGCTCATCTGGAACCTCAAAATGTGACTTTATTGAAATAGAATCTTTGCAGATGTAACTGGTTAATTTAAAATGAGATTTAACTGGGTTAAAGTGAACCCAAAGTTCAGTGGCTGGTACCCTTATAAGAAAACCATGTGAAAATCAAGACACAGAAAGAAAAAAGGCAGTGTGGTGAAGGCGGCAGACCTACCAAGGACTAATCAACAGAAGTTAAGAAGTAAGGAAGGATTCTTCCCAGAGCCTGCAGAGGGAGTGTGGCCCTGCTGCACCTTTATTTATTTATTTATTTATTTGCCTCACCACATGGCATGTAGTAGTTCTTGTGCCCCTTACAGTGGAAGCATGGAGTCTTAACCACTGGGCTTCCCACTGACACCTTGATTTTAGACTTCCAACCTCCAGAATTGTGAGAGAATAAATTTCTATTACGTTAAGCCACCCTATTTGTGGTAGTTTTTTATAGCTGCCCCAGGAAACGAATACACTTAACATGAGAAAAAGAATGTAAAAGGGCACATCGATAATGTTTTTCTGTTGATTAAAAGTTGAAATGATAACATTCATTTGTGTTGATATAAATAGATTGGGTTAAATAAAACGTATCATTAACATGAATGTCACTTTTCTTTTTTAAAAAAAGTGGCAATTAGACAATATTAATTCAGATGCAACTCTCATCTGTGGCTTGCATCTTATTTCTATTGAACAGCGGTGTTCAAGAGGGAAGGAAACACTGTGTGAGACACTGGGGTTCTTCATTCAAAGAAGAGGAGGTTGGTGAAACTTTGGAACCAGAATCCGCAAAGGTGGGAAGGTCTTTTTTCACAGAGCCCAGCAGGCAAGTCAGCATTTCAGCATGAGGCGAGGCCTGGGGGAGTGTGGAGGGGCTTGGAGGGGATGACAGGAGAAATCAGAGAGTTTCTTCTTTACCTGTAGAATGGGAACTCTGTGCTGCTCCTGGTCGGGAGTGAGGGCAGAGGTGAACTCCTTGGAGGACAATCACCCCTCCCCAAAAGGGGTTCCTGCTCAGGGAAGGCCGGTTGAAGGGGTCTCTCTCCTAGGAGCCAGAGCCTCACACTTCTCACTGTTTCAAAGGCAGCGACCCACAGCCTGGCCACGGCTCTGGAATGCTGCATGAACACCTGGCTATAGACAGTGTGGGAGAGGGGTCCTGGGGTTATCCAAACAGCCTACTGGCTCCAGAGGGTAGCAGTCGGGGGGACAGAAGGTGGGGAGAAAGAAGCCATCTGGCTTAGCCAGGCCAGACTCATGTTTTCCTTGGCTGGAGCTGGGATTTCTCCCAAGGTTTCTGCACTGAGACAGCAGTGAGCTGAGTTGGGTAGCGGCCCAAGGCTCTATTTCACCCTGTCTGGACTGGAGGGGAACCAAAGATCACCCATGGGAGGTGTGAGGTGTGCAACTCTCCCTTAAAGTGTGTGCTATGCGATTGTCTTTGGAAGTAAGAGTTCAAGGGGGTAAGGATTCAATGAGCTGCCAGCCCCCAACCCCAAACAGCCCATTTCCCAGGGTTTCTTTGGTTGCGGGCAGCAGGCTGGAGTGCTCCGGTCATTCTGAAGGTTTCAAGGAGGGACCAGAGTGACCTGAAACTCCTCTCTGGAGCCCACCAGAAGAAGCGTCCCCTCACCTCTGCACCACAGCACCCATCATTATTCCTATTGCTGTTACCGTTGGATGACTTTCCTAAAAACTCCCCAGGTGGGTCAAGAGCTCAGGTCACCCAGATTCCCCCACACAGACCACCTGCACTTAACCAAGCTCCTGTGTGTCTGCTGTAAGGGACACATGGGCATCCCTTTTCTGCCCCTGAATTGCCATCCCTGGGGAATGTGTCCCAGCTGAAATGCCAGTTCCCTCCAGGTGGAGTAATACAGCAAGTCATTCTCTCTCCAGGTGCGTCCTGAGTGCCACGAGGCCACGAGCCAGACCTGGTCCCGGAATGTGACACAGAGGGAGCTGTGCTTCGTTAAACCACGCTGGTGGGAAGTTAACTCTCCCATCTCCCCTTCTGGGCAGCTCTGCACGAGCTCGGCACCCACCCACGGGCACGGGGTGGGCGTGGGGGCAGTGCCTGTGCCCAGGCTGCTCAGGGGAGCGCAAGTTATGACCAGAGAAGTACTGGCCAGGCCAAGGGCTCTGGCTCCCGCCATTGTGTGGACCGACTCAGCGTGCCATCAGAGCTGGGGTGAGAGCCGCATTCTGGCCATCCAGGCCCCTGTGCTGGGGTCTGGTGCCTCCACTTTTCTTAGCAGGGAGCCTACTTTCCTCCCGGGGCCTTCTCCGGCTCCCAGGCTTCTCCTCCCGTCTGCTTCTTATCTTTCTCTGCAGTGTTTAGAAAGTGTCATCTTGAGTGGCCTGGGCTGTGAGCAGCTGTGGGGGCAAGGAGAGGCTTGCTGTGAGGTGATGGGGTTCCCCTGGGGCCTGGTTTCAGAGCTCAAAGCTTGTCAGAGTTGGAGGGGCTACCCGAGCTCAGCCCCTGCTGCCAGATTCCCACTCCCTGGGCCCCGCCAACCCACCTCTACCTCACCTTGGGGAGGTCGAGATTCATAGTTTCGATAGATTAGGGAGAGATGAGATGTTTTCTTTGTCCCTCGACTACCCCCACCCCCCCGCCAGCACATTTTCAAACAGGAAATCAAGGGACACCCACTCTATTTTTCTTGGGCAGAGCAAGACCAGAAGACTGACGCCATCTGTTTAGGACGTTGACCCCCTGGCTGTGCTGTTCGGACAGCGGTCCTACTGGGGCAGCCCTGGATCTGGGGTTTGCTGTTTCACTGACAGCACAGATTTTAAAAACTAGGTGCCCTGGGGTGATAGAGACCCCGCTCCCCCACTTGCTTTCTCTCAGAGCCTTGAATGACCCAAATCACCAGCTCCTAGTCTCCTGGTCATTGTCCAGTTCTTGACAATTGAAAGGAACAAATGGACTTTAACTCCAGCAATGGGAATATGAATAGAATGGAATGGGGTGTCTTGAGATTGGGAGCCCAGGAGCTGCTGATGGAGCTTCCCACACCCCAGCAAGTTATTCACAGCTCAGCGACTTCCTATGGGCTTCACTTAGTACCTGGCAGAGGCAGAACTGGGAGACTGATGTTTCCTCCATATCTTTCTAGTCTTATGATTCTTATAATCAGACCTCCTGGAAAAAACATCTTTTTCTTTCTTCATTTCTTTGAGAAAGCAAGATTGGCTTAAACACAAAGTGATCACTGGGTCTTTTGGAAAGTAGAAAAAAAAGAGAGCTAGCCTTCTGAGAATAATGCTACATTTCCCCTGCTCCATCTCCCCGTCCCACCCTCGTGGCTCCCCCCTCTGCCTCATCAAGAGAAATGCCCCTGCTGAGGTTTTGCTTTTGGAGGAGATGGGAGACCAGGTAACTACCCCTGGCCCCTCCCCCACAGTATCAGAAGCATATTCCCGAAGGGCCCAGCTGCTTACAAAGACTCAGAAAACCTTGGCCAACCTCTTGGCCCAGCCGCTGGCCTCAAAACCAGGCTACGTGGCCTGACCAGGACGCCCATAAATCCCCCAGTCGGCAAGAAGCTGCACTCTGGAGCCTGCTCGCCCCTTTGCTCATATGCCTGGCTGCAGGCCCTGAGCTGTCCTCAGGCAGTCTAGAAGTCAGTGTAAATAAGCACATTTTTCTGGGGCAGACCTCATTTTCTGAGGATGTGTACCCCCTCAGAGGCATCAATAATCAAAAAAGTCCAGTGTACCCTTTGGGGGCCACAGCTCTTCCCCACCAGACAATTGATATTTAACAGATGGCTGCTGTCCTCCACAGGGTTTTTTTTTTAACATGTCACAGGGTATTAGTAGAGTTCTGGGCTTCCCAGGTGGTGCAGGGGTAGAGAATCCAGCTGCCAATGCTGGAGATGCAAGAGATACAGATCCTTGGGTTGCAAAGATCCCCTGGGGAGGAAATGGCCATCCACTCCAGTATTCTTGCCTGGAAAATTCCATGGAGAGAGGAGCCTGGCGGGCTAGAGTTCATGGGGTCACAAAGAGTCAGACATGGCTGAGGACTAGTCAAGTTCCAGAAAAGTGTTAACTCCTTTGTGCCCAGGGCAGAGAGTGGTGGCTCTCCTAATACCTACTGAACCTGTTATAAGCCTCCCAGAGGGTAGATGCACATATACCACAGATCAAAATTTCAAACTCCCTGCCTTTTCTGCAGCCAGAACCAAGCACAGCTTGCAGATGGGTATTCTGGGAGTTGAGGTAAGCTGGGAGTGGTGTGCGGCTCACGGCTGCTTCAAGTCTGGGAGGGAAGAAGGAACTTTTGTCTCAAGGGCTGCAGAAACAGTGTAGAAGCCTCAGGGATGTGAGATGTCACTGTTAGAGGTGGCAAGAGCTGGTAGCTCAGGTGGAATTTGGGGCCCCAGCAGGACCACGCAGCAGGTGTGGGGCAGATGAAGCTGACATCTCATGAAGTTAGTCTTCAGATGCTGGGCATGTTGTGAGGGTGGCCGGGAAAAGCAGGAGAGTCCTAGACACAGCCCAGGCCACCCCAGGTAGCTCAGGAGCATCAGGAGGGAGGCTGTGGGCCAGACTGGCCTGTGTTCTAGCCCATCCCAGCTCCTCCGGCTACCCGGCCTCAGCCCATCCTCCTTGCCTCAGTTTCCTTATCCATGGCAGGAGATGGTGATGCTGAAGAAAAGATAGAAACACAAAGGCTGTGGAAAATGCTTAATGCAAGAAAGGAGACTACAGAGGAGGGGTGACTCCTCTGGGGCCCCCGGCCAAGTCTCACCAGCTGAGTTCCATCTTGGGCTTTGGAGCCAGCAGGGTTTATAACCACAATCTCAAGATGGCTCTGGAACCACAATGCCCAACAGGCAAGCACACAGCCTGTTTTTTGTCTGTTGGCCAGGGGCGCTCTGCTTCCTGGGGCGCAGGGGGAAGGGGGATCTCAGGAGCTATTGGTGGACTGACATTCCCCGAGAAATCCTGGCTGGCCTCTCTCCCTCACCCCACTCCTTCCCACTCGTGTGTTTGGGATTAACATGTATCCCTTGACCCTATTCATTTTTCTACTGAGATGGAAACTTGGCCAGCTACCAGGCCTGGATGTGCTCACGGTGTGGCTGGGCTCCGGCCAAGCCCACTGTAATTATGATCATATGTGAGGCTTTTGCTGGGCGCTGGGGCCCTGGGAGATGCAGAGCTGCCAGAGGGAAGAGTTGGGGCCCTTAGCAGTGTGCTGACAGTGTGGCCTCGGGCCTCTGCCCTCACCTCTTTGGCCCTCCATTTCCTCATTCATAAAATGGAAGGATTGGCTCACGGGACCTCTGAGAATCTAAGATCTCAGGGGATATGGACCAGCTCTCGGCTTCCCAGCCCTGGCCTGGCCTTTCACATACACAGAGGGGGACCTTGGCCAGGGTGGGATTGAGGGTGTTTAGAGAAGGGTCTGGAAGGAGAGGCTGAGAGTATCTAAGACAGTCTTCACCAGCTACCCCATGGCACAAGGGCAAACCTAATACCCCTTCCCCATTAGTCCAGGGGCTGGGGCTGCTGCCCAGCATGATTGAATCTACCTTCTGGAGTAAGATATTTATATTGAGTGGATTGTTGTGGCTTTTCCTATTCACATTGGAGGTTCAGAAAGCCAGAGAATAAGGAGCAGTTGAATAGCTTGGCTAATCAATATAGCCAAGAGCAAGGGTAACATTCTGAACACCTTGTCTGAGTAGAAGTGGTGAGGAGGTGAGTTTCTCTACCTTCACATAATCCCTGGGCCTTCTCCTCTCCCCGCTTTCTGCTTACAGATGTCCCCCCTCACTTCTCCCTTTTTCTTTCTCTCTCTGATTTCTTCTTCCTATTGCCTTTTTCTTTTCTTCTTGTTTCTTCCTTCCTCCTTTCTAGTAAAAGAAGCCAAATGACTCCTTGGAAAGAGGATGGCTCAGTAGTCAGGTGGCTTTGACCTGGTTGAGCCTCAGGCTATGAACCTGGGGGAATGCTATCCTCACTTTGGCATTGTTGGGAAGATTAAATAGGATAATATATAAAACAGCTTCAGGCAGTACATAGAAAAGTGTCAAAAAAAAGGCAGCAAATACTATGATCTCCCCAAAATATCAACTGCAATGTGTCTTCAAAGATTATCTGTACTTGATTAACTTCTGTTCTGATTGTTCATACAAATCAGGTAATGTAAACTTGTTTTGCTCCTTGCTCTTATCAAATGGAATGGCCATACTCAAAGACTAGACTTCCTTGTGGCTTCTGTTTTTTTCCCTGTGTGTTAGCAGTCCTGGAGGGAAGGAAGACTCTCCCTGGAGCTGGCCCTCTTGACCATGATTCTCTTGGATCTCAGGAAGGATGAAGGCGAGGGAGAGGGACTCTCCTGCCTGGAAGAAGTCTCAAAGGAGAGTTTTGATGTTAATCTAGTGGTTTCAAGGTCACACACCTGAGAAGGCTTCTACCAAACTAACAAAAACAAACCTAAGGGCCAATTTGTCACTTTATATATTAAAAAAACAAATTTCACTTTCTAGGAGGAAACTTTTACATTCCAGAGGGATTTCCCCCACGCCGACCCGACACACACATCATTTTACATAGCTTCTTTACCTGTGCCAGTCAGGATTCTGTCAGAGAAATGGAAACCATTCCAGATATCCCAAATACATAGGATTTAAAAGCTGTATATTAGGGGATTTAGGTGACAGGGCTGGATGAGGGAAGGTCAGGGAAGCCACTGTCAGACCCCACAAAATTGGGAAGTTCCGGGTCTGCAGAGATCACCCAGTCTGCAGCAGTACTGTTGGACAGCTTGCAGGAGGTTGCCTGGAGGCCACCGTCAACCTCGTGTCCGTCCAGGCCAATTCATAGAAGGTGGACTCTCCTATCTTTGGTCTAGGAAATCTTGTGTATGTGACTCTATTGCCAGGAACTTACTTAGAACTGTGCTTGCAAGGAAGGTGGGAAGCTATAGACCCCAGGGCTCTCGGCTGGCGGCCGAGGAACGTGCAGTCGTGTGGGGGTGCTGCAGTCCTGGCCAGGCTAGAGGACCAGAGCCCCTTCAGTGCATGCTTTCCTGTCTGCTCAGCCAAGTGGCCGCTCCCATTTCCTCAGCTGCACTTGGCAGGGACAAGGCGTTCATGAGCCACTATGTCCAGGGAAGCGGGGAAAGGGCACAAGAATAGAAAAGTCCTAGAGGCATTTTACAACATGTAGAGACATGAATAAAGGCAGTTAAAAAATAGTTGTCTTTGCCAAGGGCACATTATGAAGTCCTGGACACATGGGAAGAGGAGGGGATTGGATGTCTGGAGCAAACAGCTGTAGGGGACCCCGGGGAAGTCACTCATTTCTGTGTCCTCTGCTTCTTCATCTGTTAAGTGAGAGGGCTAAAAGCAAAACCCTGACCTTCCGTGATGCTCTAATTTGTTAATTTGTGTGAACAGAGATATGGTGTACTTGGCATTAGGACATGACTCTTCCTGTCTCCTCTCCTGCTCCCCTGGTTTCTTCCCTCCGCCTCTGAAAGGATGCTCAGGACTCTATGTCCTTCGGAGACAGACAACCAAAGGAAACTCTTTCCATGACCTTATCATTAATTCTCTTAAAATACTGTTCCATCTTGATCTTAACTTATACCTTTTTTTTTTTTTTTGGAGGGAATGGGAAAAAATTTTTAATTCAAGTAAAGTTGACTTAAAACACTATGTTAGTTCCAGGTGCACATTGTAGTAATTCAGTATTTCTATACAGAACAAAACGATCAAGATGATAAATCTAGTTACCATCTGTCACCATAGAAAGATATTACAATATCATTGACCATATTCCCCTGCTGTATGTTTCATCTCATCCCTGTGACTCATTTATTTTGTAATTGGAAGTTTGTGCCTCTTAATCTCCCTCTCTACTTCACTCATTCCCCTACTCCTTCTCCCCTCTGGCAACCACCTGTTTGTTCTCTGTATCTGTGAATCTGTTTCTGTTTCGTTCCATTTGTTCATTTGGTTTGTTTTTTATATTTCACATATAAGTGAAATCATATGATATTTGTCTTTCTCTTATTTATTTCACTTAGCATAATACTCTCTAGATCAATCTATGTTGTCACAAATGGCAAGATTTCATTCTTTCTTATGATTGAGTGGGCTTCCATGGTAGATGATAAAGAATCTGCCTGCAATTCAGGAGACCCCAATTCGATTCCTGGGTCAGAAAGATCCCGGGGAGAAGGGATAGGCTACCCACTCCAGTATTCTTGGGCTTCCCTGGAGGCTCAGACGGTAAAGAATATGCCTGCAATGTGGGAAACCTGGGTTTGATCCATTGGTTGGGAAGATCCCCTGGAGAAGGGAATGGCTACCCACTCCAGTATTCTGGCCTGGAGAATTTCATGGACTGTATAGTCCATGGGGTCGCAAAGAGTTGGACACACCTGAGTGGCTTTCACTTTCATTTTTTTATGACCAAATAGTTTTCTGTTGGGCTTCCCAGGTGGCGCAGTGGTAAAGAACTGCCTGCCAATGCAGGAGACTCAAGAGATGCTATATATCACATCTTTTCAGTCTTGAGACCTCTTGAAAGCATCATGTGTTGATGCTGAATAGTAGGACACTGGGGTGCAAGCTGTCTTGGCTTGCAGGTCTCAGGTCTTAGAAGAAAAAGGTGCAAGGGTTCACTCCCTGGTCGGGGAATGAGGTGTATGCTTACGTGGCCTATATGTCAGCACAGGAAAAGTGTCTTGCCAAGGGATCCTGCTGCCTGGGACCTATATTTTGAGCAATGTGCTTGTATTAGTTTCTTGGAGCTGCTGTAACAAATTACCACAAACTTGGTGGATTGAAATAACAAATTTATTTAATTGTGGAGGCTCAAGTTCTGAAATGAAGGTGTCGTCAGGGCCACACTCCCTCCAGGTGCACTAAGGGAGAATTCTTGGGTCCTCTAGTTTCTGGTGGTGCCAGGTATTTCTTGGCTGTGGTTGCATAATACCAGCCTTCACCTCCATCTTCCCGCAGCCTCCTCTGTGTCTGTCTTCTCTCTACACATCTCTTAGAAGGACATGTTTTTAAATTTAGGACCCATTTGAATAATCCAGGATAATTTTATCTCAACCATATCTGTTAATACAAAGACCGTTTTTCCCCAAATAGTCACATTCACAGGTTTTGATGATTAGGACACAGCTGTATCTTTTTTCAGATTCACAGATTGACCTACAGTAGTGCTTCCCTTCTTCCCCAGGTGATTGGATGAGATGTGGGCACCTGAGCTCCAGACAGCCAATCCATAGGCTGACCTGCCCACCTCAGCATGGTCCAGTTTGAGGATGTGAGCCAGCTAATCAAGGTGATACTTTCTGGAGTTGGAACAGGGGAAACATGGAGAGGTTGAGCTGGTTAACAGCTGGGCCAGAAGGTGAAAGGGTGCCATAGGTTGATGCCTGGGGCCAGCAGAAATTGTGAGGGAGTAGGTGCCAGAAGTAAAGAGAAATAAAACAATTAGCAGAGAGGAGGATGGAGCAGACACAGAGGGGGAAGATGTGCCATGAAGGAGACCTTGCAGCTCAGCAGAGAAACAGAGGAAGACTTGCTTCTGGGGACTGCTTTGGTTCCTGGCAGCCTTTCAGATGCAGGGTGAAGCCTGAAAAAGAGAACTCTTTCCCTGGGGCACTGGTGGGGTTATTTTCCCTTGGGACCACAAGAGCCTGAACAATGGTGAACATTCCTGGTTCTGTAGGTGGAAGCTGAAGTTCCCATGGAAGGCTCTTTGTGAAGATGTTATGAAGCATCCCTCTCATGCTCCTTAGTGGTGTCACATCACCGCTCTTCTCATCAAGAAGTCATGTCCTCTCTCCTCTCCTTGAATCTCAGCTTGGAGATGTGCCTTGTTTTGGCCAGTGGGCCATTCACAAATGTGATGCAAGCAGAGGCTTGAAATCCTCCTCTGTGTGAGGTTTGCCCTCTCTCTGGTTGTGGTTGGAGTGGAAACGAGGATGTGAGTGAGCCTGAGCTCATCTCCTGAAGAGCCCACATGGAAAACCGAAGCATCCCAGCCGGAAGATTGACAACTGCTAGATACGTGTGTGAAGACATCTTAGCCTATCCAGCCCGAATCAGACCACCAGATGACTGCAGCTGGGTGAGAGACCCCGGGCAATACTGTTGGCAGGGCCACCAATGAAGCCAGCCACATTGTTGACCAGCAAAATCATATAAGTGACTAAATCTGGGGTAGTTCGCTGCAGAGAATGGCAGATACCTGAAATACAGTCCCTATGTAGCCAAGCCTCCCGCACCCCCAAGCACAGAGTCAGCCCCTGAGGGCAGGCTCCTGGTGACTCTTAGGAGTTTGTGGCAGAAGCTGTGGTCTCCCATAACCGTCTTGCCCTTTATCTTTTTAGTAATGGAATTTTTTAGTAACGGCACAAGTCCACCCAACTAGGAACTATCTTTCCTGGTCTTCCTTGCAACTAAGTGTGACCACATTTTTCACCAGTAGAATGGAATGAAAGGGATGTGTGCAACTTTGGCATGACTTCTTTTTTATTTTTTTAATTGAAGTACAGTTTATTTACAATGTGTTAATTTCTGCTGTACAACAAAATGATTCTGTTGTACAAGATATATATATGTGTGTATATATTCACATACATAACTCTTTTGTATATCTTTTCCATTATGGCTTATCACAGGATATAGAATATGGTTTCCTGTGCTAAACAGTAGGACTTTGTTGTTTATCCATCCTATATATACTAGTTTACATCTGCTAATTCCAAACTCCTAGTCCTTCCTTCCCTGACCTCTCCTCCCCCTTGGACTGCATTACTTCTTTAAAAACAATTTTTTTGCCTTACACTTCCTTTGTTTCCCCCTTGCTACCAGCTGGAACGCAGAGCTCGGGCCAGCCAGAGTGGACGATGTTCCCTGGGGCAGGGCTAGTCAAAGTGTGGGCCACAGACTGGCTGCTTGATACAGTCCATGACAAGGTGAGTACAGAAATTGGGATCAAGTGTTGACAGATTTTTATAACAAATTGACAAATTGCTAGTTGAATATAACACTAGAAACTGAGGCTTGAAAAATGTGTGCAGGATTTTTTTTTTTTTTCTAAGTTTTATATTGTGTTTAACCAAAGTTATGATTTATAGTAAGATTGGGCAAAAAAAAAATCTGACTCTTCTCCACAGAGAGTCTGGGAAGCACTGCTCTATGAGATGGCAAGTTAATGACCACCCTGGATCTTAAACGTGGCCAGAACCTGGTCAGGACCTCTCCCTCAGCCTGTCGTTTTCATCTCTCTCTGAATGTTACCTTTTGCCACAAGGCAGGGCACCTCGCAGCTTGGAGCTCCACAATCTAGCTTTTCAGTCTCACAGCTGAAAAGGAAAGAGGCCATTTCCCCATAGCTCCAGTTAGAAAACTTTTGGAGAGGGACACGACTGGGTCAGTTAGGTCATCCACCTCACAATGAATCCCTATGACAGGGAGGCGAGACCATGTAAAACGGCAGCTCCCATTGGACCACACAGGTGAGTGTGGGGAGCAGTTTCCAAAACGCAGGGGTGGGGGCGCTGCTTTTCCTGGGAGAAGGCAAGTACCAGGCAGACACGGAACACGTCCACCACAGGGAACTTACAGCTCTCCACCCACTCTTGGCTCTTGTCTCCCAGCCTCCCAAACACATTCCCACCAGGAACAGCCCTCCAGCTCCTACACCAGGAACAAAGGAGGTGGGAGGTTAGTGTGGGGAGAGAGGAAGCAGCCTGTGCATGTCCAGAGGGGAAAGAGATCAGCTCCACTGGGTGAGTCGAATACAGCTCAGAATGGCTGGGGGTGCCGAAGATGTGAGGCTGGAAACCACATCCTGAAGGGGGTTGGTCCTCAGGGAGTTCCCAGCTGGCTGAAATTTAAACCAATGACTGGCTGCTGAACCAAGAGTTGAAAAGGGATAAGGCTGGAGGCTGGGAGGTCAGTTAGGAGGCCGTTGGAGCCATCCAAGGAACAAATGATGATGGCCTGAGGGGTAAGGTGGTGCAGAGGAACAAGAGAAGTACATTCAAGAAACATTTAGCAGGGAAAATGGACTGGCTATATATTGGATGAGTTCATTGAGGGGGAAATGCAAGAGGGGGGGAGTCCTGGATGACACATGGGGATGATGATGCCATTCTTTAAGGCAGAAAACCTGGGTAGAGAAGGGGCATGGGGAAGCCAAGCTGGCTGGCTTCTGTCTTGGACATGCTGGGTTGGAGGTGCCAGGGACTTTCAGATTAACTGGTTTTCAGATTAACTGTAACAGAGTAACTCTTAACTGGTTGCTCTTTGTGTTTTCCCATTTTTAAGGGATCTGAGCAGGTTAATGTCCCAGGTGATATCCCTGCCATGGTCACAGGCTTCAGTGGTTTCCTGTTTTCCCTAGACTGTCATCTAAGCTCTTTACCCTGACACAAGGCCCCTGAGATCTGATCCCTGCTTCCACCTCCTTCCTCATAGGCTACATCATTTCTTCCTGGGCCTGTGTTCTGGCTACACTGAATCACTGACTTTCCCCAAGCCTTAGGTCACACAGTTCTCCCAGCCTGGAGTGCCCCCTCTCATGGATACATATGAAAAACTTCACTCATCCTTCAAAGTCAAGTTCACATTCTACCTCTTCCATGAAGTGATCCTTGGTTCTCCATATGAGAAGATAATCCCCCACTTTCTGAATTGCCGCTGCATACTCTCTAAATCCCTGTCATCTTTCTCTCATGTCCTGTATGCATGACAAATACAAGTAAGACAGTGATATAAGTAAGACAAATATAAGTAACACAGTAATTGATGGGCCTGGTATCAGTGTGTGGGGACATGGGTTATTTTTGTTTGTTTATGAAGCATCTGTTCTCCAGTTTCTGCTGTTTCTGGAAACAGCACTCTTCCTTTGAGAGCCACCCTCTACCATGCTTTCAGCCATTGTGCTTCAGACTGGGCTGACTGCTCCCACCCATGGCAAATGCCCAGGCCCTGTGAATTAGGAATTAGCTCATTTCATTCTCTGACTGCAGTGATTAGTTCAAGACTGAACTCAATTCAATAGAAGCCCAGGCAGGACTTTGGGGGGAAAGGGCAGAGGGAGCCTAAGAGAGGGAAATTAGGGGATGAAGAGCTCACTATTCATGCAGTATTGAACTGGAAGATGAGGTTCTGGGACAGTCTACAGCCATTTTGCCTCCACCAAAGGAGCACTCACTCAGGAATGGAGCCAGTCAGAGGAAGACTGGGTTGAGAGGTGTTCTTGATGATGCCGTGTGCACACCTGGATCAAGTGGCCCTTGTACCTTTTTAGTTATTTTAACCGACAAATTCCTTTTTATGCTTAAGACAGTTTAAATTAGGTTTATATTACTGGCAGACAAAATGATTTAACTATTATAAGATGCTCAAAGCACTTGTATGTATGTATGAATGAACAAATGAGTAGGTGACTCAAGGTCTCTTCCCTTCAACTATAGGAATACTCCTTTGGGAATCAAATCTCACAGCATTATTTGTAAGGATTTATCAAGGAATTATCCAGTTTAAGTACCAAGTGAATTCACGATCTACAGGTGCCTCTCTGTATGAGCTTTAGCAGGAGGAGAAGCCGGGCATGTTTCTGACCTCAAGGATCCAGTGCTGAGTGTTCAGTTGCTCACTTATGTCCAACTCTGTGACCCCATGGACTGTAGCCCACCAGGCTCCTCTGTCCATGGGGTTTTCTGGCAAGACTACTGGAGTGGGTTGCCATTTCCTCTTCCAGGGATTCTTCCCGACCCAGGAATTGAACTGGTGTCTCCTGCATTGGCAGGCGGATTCTTTACCACCTGGAAGCCACAAGGAGTCAGACGCACATGCTTTCTGCAGTGTACTTACAGAAGTAATGTTCTTGTTTGTGTTTCCTCCTCCCCCTGCTCCAGGAGGGCAGCTGTCCTATTCACTGCTGTATCCCTGCCACCTAGAGGAGTACCAGGACACAGTGAGCTCAGTAAGTATTTGTTCTAATGAATGACTGAAACATGCCTGTTGAATGAATGAGAAAACAAATCAGAAAGGAAAGTCATGGAAACTGGACCCCAAAGAGGATCTGCGAGCTACCCAAGCCAGGCCACTAGGACTGGGTCTCGCACCTGTCTACTGACCCTCTGCCCACTGATCCTTCCAATACACGATGGGAGGGTTGCAAAAAGGGCCAAAGGGCCATTCTGGGAAGAACTGAGAGGACATCAAGAAAACAATGATGTGAGGATTCTGGGAATATAGCATTGATATTGGCAACAGCAAAGTATACTGTTGTTTTGCTTTTACACCTTTACTGAGATATAATTCATATACCATATAATTCACCCATTTAAAGTGTACAATTCAGTAATTTTCAGTATGTCAACAAAGTTCTGCAACCATCCCTGCAGTCAATTTTAGAACATTTTTGTCACCCTCAAAAGAAACACTGTTCCTATTAGTATTCATTCCCCATTTTCCTCCAAACCACGCCCTTCCTCCCAGTCCTAGGTAACCACTAGGGCTACATTCTCTCTCTAAAGATTTGCCTGATCAATATTTGGTCCTTAGTGACTACTTCTTTGCACTTAGCATAATTTTCAAGATTCATCCATGAAGCAGCATATATCAGTACTTCCTTGTTTTTTATTAATGAATAAAATATACGGGTATATCACATTTAATTTATTCATTTAGCCATTGAAGGACATTTGGGTTGCTTCCATTTTGGGGCAGTAACAAATACTGCAGTTATGATATTTTTATTAGACACATGTTTTCATTTCTCTTGAGCATTATCCTGGATGGAATTTCTGGGTCGTAAGGAAACTTCATGTTAACAATTTGAGGAACCGACAAGCTGTTTTCTAAAGCAGTGGTCCCTAAGCTTTTTGGCACCAAGAACCGGTTTCGTGGAAGACAATGCCACCAATGGTTCAGGCGGTAATGAAAGCGATGGGGAATGATAGGGAGTGGCAGATGAAGCTTCACTTGCTTGCCTGCCGGCCGCTCACCTCCAGCTGTACCAGTCCACAGTCAGGAGGTTGAGGATCCCCGTCCTAGAGTGACTGCACCATTTTACATTCCATCCGGCTGTATTTGAGGATTCAACACCTTTGCTAACACTTACTTATCCATTTTTTTTATTATACCCTTCCTAGTGGGTATCTCATCTGGTCTTGTGCTTTTATTTTTTTTAGTTTAAACTTTTTATTTTGTATTGGGGTATAGCTGGTTAGGAGAAGGCAATGGCACCCCACTCCAGTACTCTTGCCTGGAAAATCCCATGGTCGGAGGAGCCTGGTAGGCTGCAGTCCATGGGGTCGCTAAGAGTCAGACACAACTGAGCGGCTTCACTTTCACTTTTCACTTTCACGCATTGGAGAAGGAAATGGCAACCCACTCCAGTGTTCTTGCCTGGAGAATCCCAGGGACGGGGGAGCCTGGTGGGCTGCCGTCTAAGGGGTCGTACAGAGTCAGACACAACTGAAGCAACTTAGCAGCAGCAGCAGCAATGCCTAATGATGCTGGGCATCTTTTCATGTATTCATTGTCTATTTGCGTATCTTCTCTGGAGAAATATCTGTTTTGATCCTTTGCCAATTTTTATGTTGGGCCTTTTATCTTTTTATTATTGAATTGCAAGAGTTCTTTATGTATTCTGGATACAAGCCCTTTGTCAGATATATGCTTTCTGCATATTTTATCTTATTCTGTGGGTAGTCTTTTCATTTTCTTGATGGTATCATTTGCAGCACAGGTTAAAATTTTTTAGCATATTACAAAAATAATTTTATTGAGGTATGATTTATATACCACAAATTTCATCAATTTTAAGCTCATAATTCAGTGATTTTTAGTAAACTTACAGAGTTGTGCATCATTATAACCATCATCATAATTTAGTGTTAGAACGTGTCTATCACCCCCTAGAAAGCTAGTGGGCCATTTCCAGTTAATTGCTGTTAAACTACCAGTCCCAGCTAGCCCAAAGATTTGCCTGTTTGGATATGTTGGTATAAATGGAATCATACAATATGTGTTCTTTTCTGTATGGCTTCTTTCACTTAGCATAAAAATTTTGAGGCTTACCCATGTTATAACTTGTGTCAGTAGATCATTACTTTTTCATTGCTGACTAGTATTCCATTGTTATCTATTCATTGTTGATGGACATTTGAGTAATTTTTAGTTTGGAACTATTATGAATAACACTGCTATGATTCAATGTAATTGTCTTTGCTCTGGCTTCTTTTTTGGGGGGCTGTTCTGGGTCTTTAGTTTGGAGTTATTATGAATAACACTGCTATGATTCAATGTAACTGTCTTAGCTCCAGCTTCTTTTTTGGGGGGCTGTTCTAGGTCATCATTGAGGCACTTGATTGCAGTGCCTGGCTTAGCTGCTCCAAGGCATGTGGGAATCTTAGTTTCCCATCAGGGATTGAGCCTACATTTCCTGCATTGGAAGGTGGGTTCTCAACCACTCAACCACCAGGGAAGTCCCACTTTGGGCTTCTATAACCAAATACCATAGACTGGGTGGCTTAAACAACACATAGGTATTTCTCATAGCTCAGGAGCCTAGGAAGTTCAAGCTCCAGGTGCTGACAGATTCCGTTCCTGGTAAAGGGCCTCTTCTTGGCGTGTAGGCATCTGCCTTCTTCCTGCCTCCTCATATGGCAGACAAAGTGACTGGTCTCTCTTTCTCTTTTTATAAGGACACTAATCCCATCATGGGAGCCCCATACTCATGATCTTTTTAAAACCTAATCACTTCCAAATACCTTACCCATTGGGATTAAGGCTCCAACATATGAATTTTCGGGGAGACAAATTTTCAGTCCATAATAATTATTATTAAAAATTATATGATTGGATTTACATCTATTATTTTGCTGTTTGTTTTTGATATGTCTCATATCTGTTTTGTTCCTCTGTTCCTCATTTACTGCCTTCTTTTGTGTTAAATATTCTTATAGCATACCATCTTAATTTCTTTGTTTTCAAAACTGTATCTGTTGAATTATTTTCTTAAGGGTTGCTTTAGGGATTACCACAGGCATCTTAACTTATCACAAAATAGAATATTTGACAATTTGTCTGCATGAATTATTTAATAATTTTATATGTAATAAGTAACACTTTAAATATTTAATATTGTTATATTTAATTTATAGTAATTTAAAGGCCTAATTATTAACTTAATTTAATATATTAAACTATCACATTTAATTTAATATTATAATAAATTATTAAATCAATTGCATACATATTTAATAAATAATAATTTAATATTTAGGCATTTGGCATGTGGGCTTCATTTGTACCCCATGCCCCAAGCCCTGAAATATGTTGGGGGCAGACCTATTTGTCTCATATCGGTATGTATACATAGCAATAGTCATACTATGAATTATATATTGTGAATGCTATGATTCTATAGCCTGCTTTTTAAACTTAACATTTTGTTGTAGGCATTTTTTTTTCTTTTTTTTACCATAAGCCTCTGTAAACTTTTATAAAAGCTGCATTATATTTTATTGGATAGGTCAAGCTTTAGTTAAGCACTTCTCTGCTTTAAGACATTTAGGTCATTTTCAATTTTCAGCTCTTTTGAGTTTGTTTTTGATACTGCAGTGAATACCTTCATGTACTGTTTTCCATATTTTAGAATCTTTACCATAAATCTCCAATAGTAAGATTACTTTGTTGAAGAAAACAAATATTTTTATAGTTCTGAGTATCTGTCACCATATTTTCCTTACGAATTATAAAGTGTAATTGTTATCTCTGCATGTGCACTGGGTGTTAGTTGAAATTTTTTTCTATGTAACTTTGTGTTCCTTTGGTGATTAGCTGGGTTGGACATTTTTCTATGAACACATTTACTAGTCATAATTTGTTTTATGTAAATTGCTTCTTTATGCTCCTTGGGTATTTGTATACAAGGCCCTCTGTGTATTTTTTCTTGGCTGCATCAGGTCTTAATTGCAACATATAGGCTGAGTTGCCCCGTGACAGAATCTTAGTTCCATCATGGGAACTAAGGGATCAGACCCATGTCCCCTGCTTTGGAAGACAGATTCTTAACTGGTTCATCAGAGAAGTCCAGCCTTGTACTTATTTTTAAACTATCAGTTTGCATGTACTCTTTATGAAATATTCCCTCCTTAAGACTTTTTAGGAAGGAGGCAGAGTATAAATAAATAAAAAGAGACAATAGCCTTTTATTTCCCTTATTTGTTGTCAGTATTTATTCCCATTTGCCCCTTTTCAGTCTTTTTGTTAAATGCAGAAAATGTAATTTCTCTGTAGTCAAACCTGCTAATCTTTCATTTGTGATTTCATCGATGATTCCAGGTTTAAAAAAGACATTCTCCCTCCAGAGGTTTGTTGAATGTTCCTCTTCTAGTTTCTTTATGGCAAAAACCACCATGATATTGTAAAGTAATTAGTCTCCAATTAAAATAAATAAATAAAAATTTTTTTAAAGTATGTAGCTCTTTAATCCTTGCAAAATTTCTCTGTAAAAACTCCTGCTGGTCTGAAAAAAGGAGATAATCTCAAAGCACAGGTTTCTCAAACTCAACGGTTTCCTTCCCTGGTTTCCTGGGGCCTCTGCCTGGGGCCATCTGTCTGGAGGAGGGAGCAGTAACAGAATCAGCACTTGCCTCTTGAGCTGAACCCTCCTCAGCACAGGGCAGGGGAAAAATAAGAATAGGAACCTGAGTTTGACACCTGGCTGTGTGTGTGGACCCTCAGCCACTCCTCTCTGCCAAACAGGGCGAAGTATGCCTGACTGACAGGGCAGCTCTGAGGGTGATAGGAGATGAAGTCGAGAAAGTTCTAGAACACTACGTGGCCCATCACAGATCTCTGGGTCCTGCGTTTGCATTGACTCGGCTCCTGGGTCCCACTTTCTGCCCAGAGGTGACCCCTAAGCCTCCCTCACCACACAGCACAGGCAGGCCTGCCAGAGCATTTGAGAGTCTTTACTTTCTTGGATGAGAAAATTGAGGCTTAGAAAGGTCAAGTGGTGGCACAGCTGATACTCTTGACTGCTCTGATGTACTGGATCCTCCAACATCACTTTGCCTCAGGGCACTCCAACTTTCTCAGATGTGAAACGAAACTAATTGTCCTTATTAAGTCTCCACTGCTGCAGGGTTCCTTGATGATCAAACAAAAGGTTCTGAAAAAGTCCACGGAAAAATCCAGAGGCAAGGTAGAGTCCCCTTGGGCAGCTCTGTCCACCCTCCCTCGCCTGGGACACAGATGAAGCCTTGTGTTAGCTCTGTGAGGCTCCCGCCTCCTCACCCTGCTCCCCAGGAAAACCACGCGGAGCCTCTGTGAAGGCCCCTTGTGCCCGCGGCTCACCAGGCAGGAAGCCCGGGGTTTGGCTGAGGCCCCAGGAAGCAGAGCCCGGAGGTGGCTGCACTCAGGCCCAGCTGTATTCAGCTTGAAGCAACTTCTGATGTCTCAGAGGGCCAGAGCCGGGAGGGACTTGGGGGCGGGGGCGGGGGGAGGGTCACTGGGGCCACCCCCATTTCACAGATGTGGAAGTTGAGCCTCAGAGGGAGGAGCTAGTTAGCCGCAGTGTCCGAACTTGGTTGCGGGAACCTGGTTCCCAAATCCAGCACCCTTTCCACTTGTCCTCTGCTGCAGCCGTGGCCTCCTACGGAAGGGCTCCTCCAGTCCTTCTGAAAAATTCTTTGTTATATGATGACATCTAAGCAAAACTGCATGATGCTGAGACCGCACAGCAAAGCATTGAGAGCAAGATGCCCTCACTCAGGAGGGAGTTTCCTGGGAACAGAATTTTCCAGAAAGGCAAAGAAACATTTTGAGCCAGAGCGTGGCTTTACTGAAGCAGCTGCGAGAATGTTGAGGCAGTGGCTGGAGGCAGGCAAAGGTGGTGTGGAAATTTGACAGCATCACCCCACCCTGGCAGTTTGGCATTTAAAAATAAACTTGCTTTCTCTTTTAGCAATTTAAAAAACAAAACAAAAACACAACGAAGCCATATCCCTCCTCCCAGGGTTTGAGAGGCTAGCGATGGTTCTCAGCCCTGGTTGCATTATTATTGTTTTCCTCTCTATTTTACGGTGAGGAAAATGCAGGTCAATGAAGCAAATAGTCCGCATAAGGTTACAGATGGAGGAAGTGATAATCTACCAGGTGCGCTGGACTTCTTTTCCTCCACACTGTTGGGGTTCTGCTAACAGGAGGGGTGGCCCCAGAGCAGGCAGGACCTGGCTGGGGGCCAAGCCTAAAGGCCTCTCTCTCCTGGAGAAGGCCTGGCTGGCAACTGTGGAGGCCATCTGTGAAGGGCTGTCTGGTCTCCAATTCCTCGATCCTGGAGAGGGGTGACAGGGGAGGTTATGATGGAAGTGTCTGCTGAGTTCTTTAGATGACAGGCATCGGTTCCCAGAGTCACCGCAGCAAAATGCAAATTAAAAAGATATTTTATAAACTTGGCAAATCTTAAGTTCTTCTTGAGGTTGAGAGTCAGGTTCTCGGAGATGAACGAGGAGAATTTGGCGGAAAGAATTTGTTGACTGAACGTTATGCTCCTCCCCTTTCAAGGAAGAGGAGTGGAAGGTTCCTGCCTCTCATATCAACCAATAGGAAGGCTTTGTCAGAGCTTCTTGGGGAGGTGAGGATGGGATCCCCACATGTTGGGGCAGGGGGACTGATGCCTGACTCCCCCCGAAACCTGAAGGGCTAGAGACAGCTGGCTGGCTGCTCAGTGAACGAGCTGAAGGAGAGGGGGCTGAGTTCAGGTTAACCTAAAGTGGCTGAGTCTTCTGGGAGAAAGGATGTGTGGATGTATCCCATGGGACATGGGATTTCTTTCTTTATTATTTATTTCTTCTTTTGTGTGTGTGTGTGTAACCATATTCAGAAGCAGGGTCTTTGGAGATTAAATCAACTTAAGACAAAGTCAGGATGGAGTAGGGCAGGCCCTAAATCTGGGAGATACAGACAGGCAGGGACCCAGCTGATGAAGGCAGAGATTGGAGGGTTGCTGTTACAGGCCAAGGAGTTCTGGTGACTGACAGAAACAGGGAAGAAACAAGGAAGGGTTCTTGCCTAGAGCCTTCAAAGGGAGCTGCTGTTACCTGACTTCAGAATTCTAACCTCCAGTACTTGAGAGAATAAATTCCTATTGTTTTAAGCTACCTGTCTCTGAAAGTGAAAGTCGCTCAGTCTCAGTCATGTCCGACTCTTTGTGACCCCATGGAATTCTCCAGGCCAGAATACTGGAGTGGGTAGCCTTTCCCTTCTCCAGGGGATCTTCCCAACCCAGGGATCGAACCCAGGTCTCCTGCATTGCGGGCAGAGTCTTTATCAGCTGAACCACAAGGAATGCCCACCTGGTTTGCAATAATTTGTTATGCAGCTCCAGGAAACAGATACAGGTTCACGTGGATTCCTATGAGGCTCTGTCTAATAAGGCTGCCCAGAGAACTAACGCTGACACCAACAGAACAGGGGAGGCCCATTGGCCCCTTTCCTCTCCTCCTTGTTTGTCTCCCTCTCCAACTCCAGTGAAGTCTGAAATAATTGCCAAAGAGATAGAGAAGTAAAGGAGAAAGAGGAAGCCAGTCCCCTACTCAGATGGCTGGCAGGTAGCCAGGGGAGGGGAACTGTAATTCTGAATTAAATTCATGGGCTCTTTCATGGGACCGGACGTTCTAAGTTTCTTACTAATAATTAAAACTGCATTTTGTGAGTCTGCACTATCTAAAAATGAACAGAAGGGTCACAGGACAGAACTTCTACCATCAAATAAAAGCAAAAATAAAGGTGTCTTGCAATTTCAGCTCTGAGTCACCGTCTGCTCAGTGTAACGGATCCATTGAAAGCAGGAGAGGAAAGGAAGAGGCAGCTCCCAGGGTTCCCCGGCAGGCAAGGGTCATCTCACCTAATCCTCGGAGGAACCAGGAAGCAGACCCTGGATCCTCATTCCATGGATAGGGAACTGAGGTTCAGAGAGATCGAGTGACTTGCCCAGGATCACAAAGTAGGCGGCAAAGGGAAGAGGGGGACCCAGGTCCGCCTGACTCCACAGCTCGGGCGCTGCCTCTGATGCACCTTTCCTCATGCGTTTCTGAGAGGGGCCCCCCAAGTGCCACACCTCTTCCACAGAGCCCAGCACGGACCCGCCACTGCGGCTCAGGATGCGTCCTCTCACTTGATGAGCTTAGCTGAATTGCAGAAAGTGAAGACCACGAGGAACTTGTGCACTCGTTTCTGGTTCCTTCCAGGAGCAATCTTTCTCCTTGGTCTCAGTTCCTGATGTTCCTAAAATGAAACCACAAAGGATGGAGAAAAGGGGCTTACCGCGTCTGGGGGAATTAGAGCCTGGCTGAGGGTCAGGTCAGCCAGGAGATGTAGGAATGCTCTTGTTCTCCAAATTCAAATGGTCTCATCTGCCATCAGGCTACTGTCTGCTGGAATGTGGAGCCAACTCTGAGGAAGGCTGGTGGTGGGGGGAGGGCGGGAGGGAAGGAAAGGGGCTCAGTCGGGATCGACCAGGGCCCAGAGTGATGGCTCGTGCCCCCCATTCAGGGACAGGCCACAGGGAAATGCAGCCCTCATATCCCAGTCTTTAGGGAACTGATTCGTATTTTCAAAACAACCGTTATGGCAGAACTGACTGAACTTCACAGGGTTGCTATGAAGGATAAGTGAACTGGTGCTCTCCTGCCACCAGGCCTTTGACCCCTTGCCTGACTCTGGAACTTAAGCCTGGCATTTTGGGGGATTCAGCAGCTAGAAGGAGCCTTTCCGGATCTGCAGTCCTGGTGACCCCACTTTGTGTACCCCCTCAGGCCTTGCATTGTAGCCGTCTGGTTACTGATCATCTTTCTGTTGGAGAGCTGGCGTGCTTTCTCTCTGTGGCTTGGTTCAGCAGGGTGCAGTTCTCCGGGGTCACGGAACATAGGCCTCAGCAAACTGTCCTTAAAAGGCCAGATAATAAATACTTTCAGCTTTGCAATACCATACGGTCTCTGTTGCAATGATCTAACTTAGCCATTGTGGTGTGGAGGCAGCCATAGGCCAGACATAAATCAGATGAATGTGGTGGGTCCAATAAAGCTTTATTTACAAAAACAGGCCACTGGCCAGAGGGCCATGGTTGCCAACCCTGGACCTAGTGTTTCTCATGGACAAAATCACACATGAGCAAAAGTGAAACTTGCATTATACTCACATTGTTCCCTCATATCCCAGTCTTTAGGGAACAGATTCGTATTTTCAAAACAAACATTATGGCAGAAGTGACTGGACTTTATAGGGTTGCCCTGAAGGATAAGGGAACTGGTGCCGGGAGGGCCCTGACTGAGCTGCTGATGGTCTGTGGTCAATCGGCGTCAGTGATTATCATTAACTATGGTAGAGGGTTGTTGCTGGGATCGTGTTTGCTTATGGATGTAATAATGTCCTTAGAACAGTGCTTGGAATGTAGTTAAAAAAAAAAAAGCTACCATTTTCATCAAATCTAATACATACTTTTTTATTGTGGTAAAATACACATGGGGCTTCCCTTGTGGCTCAGCAGTATAGAATCCGCCTGCCAATGCAGGAGATGGGGGTTCCATACCTAGGTTGGGAAGATCCCCTGGAAAAGGAAATGGCAACCCACTCCACTATTCTTGCCTGGGAAATTCCATGGACAGAGGAGTCTGGTGGGTTACAGTCTGTGGGGTCACAAAAGAGTCAGACAGGACTTAGCAGCTAAAAAAACAACAAAAATACACATAACATATAACTTACCACATTAGTCATTTAAAAATGCACCAATCCAATGGCATTTAGTCCATTCACTATGTGTGCAGCCTTCATTTATTTCTAGAACATTCTCATCACCCCAAAGGAAACCCCATCTGTATTAAGCAGTCATTCCCCATTCCTCACTCCTCTGGCCCCCGGAAGATGTGCATTTCCCCCCTGCATCTCTGAGATGGAGCTGTACTTATAATCAAAAGCATCTTTGGGGAGTTCCCTGGTTGCCTAGTGGTTAGGATTCTGGGCTTTCACTGAGTTCAATCCCTGGTTGGGGAACCGAGATCCTTCAAGTGGTGCAAAGTGGCCAAAAAAAGAGCATTTAATAGTCACTGTTTCTCAGGTGGCAGTCCCACATTGTTGTCACTTCCTGCGTGAGCATAAACTTGGCTATCACTCTTCAGCAGAGTTATATGCATTCCTAAAATTTTATTTCTTGAATTTAACTGCCATTCAAACTGCCTTCAAGAATGAAGCTTTAGCAAAGGAAAAAAAAAGTTGTGAAGTATGAAGAAAGACATTAAACAGAGTAGAAGAACATAAATTTGATATTAATGAAACATATATTCATCACCAGAGGAATCACCATTCTGTGCTTCTTCCAAAGCTAACAACCAAGTGCTTTATGAGACAGGAAAGGCAGATACAAATAGATAAATCTGTGTTATATTTTGTTAATGACATATGTCTGAAAAGAT
Source organism: Dama dama (assembly GCF_033118175.1). Lineage (NCBI taxonomy): Eukaryota > Metazoa > Chordata > Mammalia > Artiodactyla > Cervidae > Dama > Dama dama. The sequence goes on from NC_083691.1 coordinate 74,661,770, forward strand.
GGCCTGTCACATTTGAAGCAAGGCAACTTATGGCTGGGGATGTTATGAAATCCTTGACATAGCTAATAAAAAATTTCAAGGTCATGGGAGGTTGGTGTGACTGGTTCATATGTCATGTGGGACAATTATTAAGGCAACCTGTCTCAGTTTAATGGCAGTATTACTTTTCTTGATGGTACAGTATATCTTATAAATGATGACATCTTAAAATGGTTATACAGTATTATCCTCATCACATTGTTTTATTTTCATTTACTTGTATGCTTCCACCACTAGACTGTCATTATGTTGAAGAAAAGTAGTTTGTCTTCCTCACTACTGAAGCCTCAATGCTTGCCCAGTGTCTGGTATGCGGTAAGAACCAACAGATGATATAGGATGAACAAAACTCATTTGGGAGATTAATTAATTAGTATTAACACCCAGCTTTAAGTTTGTTGTGAAAATTAAACAGAAAAACAGCTTTAAAAAATCCTGCCTTGGGAATTCTCTGGTGGTCCAGTGATTAAGACTCCATGTTCCCAATGCAGGGAGCATCAGTTCAATCCCTGTTCTGGGAATTAATATTCTGCATGCTCCACAGCATGGCCAAACTAAATAAATAAAAAAGAGATGTTATCTTATTAAAAAATCCTGTCTTGTCCTGTGCTCAATAAGAACTTACTTGGTGGTAGTTTTGTACCAAGTAGGATTGTGTTTGGCTAAAGTAATAGAACACCCAAAATGCTTTCAAATGAGGGGTGCTGGAGAAGACCCTTGAGAGTACCTTGGGCAGCAAGGAGATCAAACCAGTCAATCCTAAAGGAAATCAACCCTGAATATTCATTGGGAAGATTGATGCTGAAGCTGAAGCTCCAATACTTTGGCCACCTGATGTGAAGAGCTGACTCACTGGAAAGACGCTGATGCTGGGAAAGATTGAGGGCAGGAGGAGAAGGGGGTGACAGAGGATGAAATGGTTGGATGGCATCACCAACTCAATGGACATGAGTATGAGCAAACTATGGGAGATAGTGAAGGAAAGGGAAGCCTGGTGTGCTGCAGTCCACAGGGTTGCAAAGAGTAGGACACGACTTAGTGACTGAACAACATCAATCAAGCATTGATGCTTTTGAACTGTGGTGTTGGAGAAGACTCTTGAGAGTCCCTTGGACTGCAAGGAGATCCAACCAGTCCATCTTGAAGGAGATCAGTCCTGGGTGTTCACTGGAAAGACTGATGTTGAAGCTGAAGCTCCAATACTTTGGCCACGTGATGCAAAGAGCTGACTCATTTGAAGGGACCCTGATGCTGGGAAAGATTGAAGGCGGGAAGAGAAGGGGATGACAAGAGGATGAGATAGTTGGATGGCATCACTGACTCAATGAACATGGGTTTGGATGGACTCTGGGAGTTGGTGATGGACAGGGAGGCCTGGCACGCTGTGTTTCATGGGGTCACAAAGAGTCAGACACAACTGAGCTACTAAACTGAACTGAACATCAACAAACAAGATGGAAGTTAATTAACCCTGCGTTTAAACAAAATGTGGAAGTAAACAGCCCAGGGATTGTAGTAAAGCTCCATGATCATCAGCGTCTTAGGTTCCTTTGGTCATGTTGCTTTGCCATCCTCAAATATGGCATCCACCTTATGGCCCAAAATAGCTGCTTGAGCTCCAGCCATCATGTTCACATTCCAGCTGTCAGGACGCAGGAAAGGAAGTAAGAAAAAGGGAATCTCTCCTTTTATGAATACTTCTCAAAAGTTGTAAATGACACTCTGCTTATAAACTGGCTAGAATCTGACCACATCTAATCACATGGAAACTGAGAAATACAGGTTTCCATCAAGGCAGCCATGTGCCCTGCTAAAACTCAGGTGTTCCATTACTGAAGAAGGAGAAAATGAACGTTGAGGGACAAGTAGCAGGCTTTCCACACTTATTAAACTCCATGGTGCTGATTACAAGTGCAACATGGGGCTCCAACAAGTCTTGTTCCATGATGGCAATGGAAGGTTTTCAGGTGGAGTTGGGTAGGAGCTGAGCTGTGAGAGATGAGTATGATTTAAATGACCAGAAAGCATGGGTAAGAGCATTTCCAGCAAGTAAATGACCAAACAAAGGCCCAAAGGCAGGAGCATAATAGGTGTCCTTATGGGTTAACAGAGTTATCTTGGCCAAAAGCGACTTTGTGTCAGGAGGCTAGCTAGTCAGGAGGCTAGCTAGTCAGGAGGCTAGCTAGTTGAGTCCCAGCCCTAGGAGCAAGGGGTCAACCCTGAGTTGACTCTCTAACCAGCGTGGGGTCACTCAACTCCTGGAACCTTGGTTTCCTCCTCTCTAATTTATGTACAAAGTCAACCTTGTTGTGAGGAATCGGTGAAATGCAGCAGGAGGAAGCCCTCTGTAAACTGTAGGTTCCTGTACACTTTAATGTTCAAAAAACAGCTGCTGTCATCATGACACGGGGCCAGTTGGACGGGGAACGGGAGGGGTTTGCACTCCACCTTCCAGGCAACTCCCCATGTGTGATGCCCTTGTGTAGATGGGGGATGTGGGTGGTGAGTGGGGACATGTGGGCAGGCAGGAGGACAGGATCCTCTGGTAGGGCACAGACAAGGCACACAGATGCTTCTAGGATGCAAGAGAGTGATGGAGAATGGCAGGGGTGGGGGTGGCCTTGCACTGCCCCGGGGCCTGTTCCCTTTTCTCTCCCCCACACAAGGAGCAGAGTGGGTCAATACCCCAATAGCCTGGGTCAATACCCAGGGGCCAGTCATGGGCCTCCCGTGCCCACTGCAGTTAAGCCAGTGAGATTTCCAGGCTCCTGGGTTGGAGGCCAGCCCTCAGGCAGGCCCAGCCTGGGATCAGGGGTCTTGTCATATCCCTAAGGGAGTGCCTGTGGCAGAAACCAGAGGCCATACAGCTGAGGCGAGGGTAGAGAGTGACAGGGGTGGGGGTGGCCTTGGTTCTGGTAGGGCTGATGCTTCCCCATAGAGGGCTTGACAGGATAGAGCTGTGTCTTAGCTCTGTCTGCCATAGCAAAATACCAGGGACTAGGGCAACAGACATTTATTCCTCAGATTTCTGGAGGCTGTGAAGTCCAAGAACCAGATGCTGGCTGGTTCCATTCCTGGGGACAGCTCTCTTCCTGGCTTGCAGATGGCCACCTTCTCACTGTGTCCTCACATAGCAGAGAGAAAGAGCTCTGGTCTCTCTTCCTCTTTTTCTAAGGGCATAATCCCATCCCCTTCTTGTGAGGGCCCACCCATATGACTCCACCTAAACCTACTAACCTCCCCAAAGCTCCACCTCCAAATACTGGAGCCCTGGGAGTTAGGGCTTCCACATGTGGATTTCGAGGGAGCACAAACATTCAGTCCATAGTGAACACCCAACTCCGCTTGGAACTTGGAAGCGTGTCCTGGCCCCTGTGGGTTCCTCTTCTGTCCCCATGTTTGGCTGTGCCTTCAGGGCATGTGTCGTGGCTGACGTGTCACTGCTCTGGCCTATAGAAGAGTCAGGTGGGAGATACAATGGAGCTGGCATCTCTGGCTGGTGCACAAGGAGAGACTTGTGCAGAGACTGTCCAGGAGGAAGACCCCCAGCAGAGACTGTCCAGGAGGAAGGAAGGGCGAACTGCAGCAGGGAGGTGGCCAGGCCCTGGAGCCGAATTCAAAGGCCACCAGGATTCCATTGCACCAACTGGTGCCATTTCTTTTTATTTTCCTTAGCTTGCTGCAAAGTGAATGACAGAGCCCATGCAGAGCGGAGGGCCATGGAGGGTCAGAGAAATGGTCAGAGGGTGACAGAATGGGACAGAGTGACACAGTGCGAGAGACAGTAGAGAATGTTGTGAAGCCATCAGGAGAGATGGGGACAGGCAGAGACACAGGAGAACAGGGACAGAAACCAGGGACAAAGTGACAGAGATCCAGAGAGAGACAGTGGGACATGGGGTCAGTTAGATGCAGCGAGCACCTAAGGCAGGTGGGCTGGGCCAGGAAAGAAGGCCTGAAGGGGGAAGGGGCCTGGAGGGGAGGGCTGGGAGGTGGACAGAAGGGTCCTTCTCCGTGCCCCTCACCCCGTCCAGCATTGTGCAGCTCATCGGGCATCAGGGTCCCTCCTCAGTCCCAGGGCTGTCCTCTCTCCTCTGGTCCAAGCCCTCACCTCTGAATGAGGAGGTCAGGCTTAAAGGGGGAGGTTTGAGGACCCTGGGGCCCCAGGGGGGCTGGTGTGATGGATACAGTGTGGCCAGGCCTAGAGGCTGGGGGTGGGGATGTGACCTGGGAATCCCCCTTAACCCCAGGGCCCATGGGACAGCCACAGGGCATCACCAGCACTCTCCTCTTTCCATCACCGTGTTGCTCTTGGGAGCCGGAAGAAATCAAGGGCTGGAAGGGGAGATGAAGAGAAAAAGTCACACATTCGCATCATTGGCTAGGAGTTGTCATCCCTTCCGGCGAGTGTGGTCTTCCTGGACCAGATGGCCGTGAGTCATGCCTGCTCCCAGAGCAGCCCCATGGCCAGACCCTTCCCTGACAGCACATCCCAGCAGACCAGGACTCGGTCTGACCCGGGTTGAGGGGTGAGGAGGCAGCTTTCCTAGAACCACGCTTCTACTAACTTCTTCCAGAAACCACTGGGGAGCCCCAGACTACAGAAGCTTCATTCCGGTCCCAAGACCAGGCTTGGCCAGAAGTGACCTGCAGGGCAGAGGGCAGCCTGTGTGTATGGGGAGAGTGGCAGTCAGGGAATGACGGAGACCAGGCGGGGAAACCAACCCCGGGAGCCAGGGGCTGTGGAGGGAAGGGAAGTGACAGATCATTCCCAAGCACCCGGGGCAGGAGGAGGGCAGGGCCCGCCTGCCTCACTCTGCCCTGGGCTCCCCCAGCATAATGTCCTCAGATGGGTCACAGTGCAGAGCAAGTGACTCTGAGCTGTCATTATAGATAATGTAGAAACTTCTGGCAGTGCCTCCTCAGAAAAGAGCCCTTAAGAAAGGTGAAGATAACAGTGTCATTCTCCATAACCGAAAATGGCAATGAGAGGGAAAGAAAGTGAAGTCGCTCAGTCATGTCTGACCCTTTGCGACACCGTGGACTGTAGCCTACGAGGTTACTCCATCCACGGAATTTTCCAGGCATGAGTACTGGAGTGGGTTGCCATTTCCTTCTCCCATGAGAGGAGCCTAACTGCATTTGAGATTGGACAGTCATCCCTCTCATTGCACAGGGAGGGTCAGCAACCTGCCCAAGGCCACACAGCCAGACATCTTTAGACTCCCCGATCACTATTCCTCACACATGTCTCCTCACAGTGTCCCGTGTCTAACTTGCTGCATCTTTTAGGTCTTTTATCTCAGTGGAGCACACAACAACCTTGAGATGTAGGTAGGATTATTCCCATTTTACCACGAGGGAAACTGAGGCCCGGTGGGTAACTTGCCCAGAGTCCCAAGGCTCATTCAGGGACCAGAACTAAGAGCACCTTGGAATCTTGGCACAGGGCTCTTTCCCCCTCTGCTGTGAGAAGACAGTTTATATTCCAGGGCGGTATTGGGGGGCAGCCTGCGTCACACTGACCACTCATCTTCCCTTCCAAGCGTCCTGCCTCGAGCAAACCCTTCCTGTGTTGGTAGAGAAAGCAAGCCCAGGCTCTGCAACCCTGACCACACGGGTCCATCCCAGGCTAGGTCATTTCTTTGATGGAGCCTTGTTCCCCAGGGGCTGCTCTTTTCAATCCACCCATCTTCCTCACCCTCGGTCCCGCCCACCCCAGTTCCGCGGTGTGGGTGAGTGTGTCAGCCACTAATCCGGGCGGGAGGCTTGGGGGCAGCTGTAGCACCGTGACACACCCTCTGATGTGGGACGAGGGTATTTTAAATCTGAGTTATCCTTCAGAGTCAGGAACATGTGGTTTCCAGAACCAGGAGGACACTGGTTTCCCAAAGAGGGGAGGGGAAGCAAGGAAAAAGTGTTGAAAGGGTGGGGGAGGTGGGTGGGGTGGGGATAAGACCTACTGAGGGCTGGCCTGGGAAGAATGCCACCTGCAGAAGAGAGGGTCAGTCCTCCTGGATCCTGGAAGCCTCTCCTCCTTGTCCTCTGGGGACCCCTGCTCCCAGCACACTTCCTGCAGCCTCAGCAACATGTTTCTATTTTTTCCCCATCTCCCTGGTGCAGCTCATTCCACCACACCAGCATAAGCCTGTGTGCCAAATGCCTCCCCTCGCTCTGGTGAAGAGAGTGTGTGAGGGAGGGAGGAGAGGTCACATTTGCCTCGGGCCCTGGGCAGGGGGGAGGCTGGGGGAGAGGAGGGCAGAGCCCCAAACTCATCAACCAATTGTGAACATGCCAGTCTGGGTTTGGTCCAGCGTGCATGCCGGCCATTCCCTGCACGTGGCCAGCTGGGCCAGGTCCCTGGCACAGGGAGCAACCCCCGCACCCTGCCTGGAGAAGAAGGGTGCCCAGAGGAGGGGCCACAGGGTGGCTCGTGAGCAGCTAGAGAGAGAGAGCACGACTGGCCGCCCTCTCCTGTGACGCAGGCTCTAGTTTTCATGGAAAAGACAGAGGGAGATGCCTTCTGTTCTGAGGTGTGGGAAGATGAAGAGGGCTCTGCCTCTGGGGGTTCCAGACCAGGCTGGAGACTGTGAATGAAAGTCGGTGGCTTTGAGGGAAAGATTTCCGTGCCAACGACCCTCTTCCCAGGAAGATGTCTGATTGGCCAGCTAGCCACCATTCCATATAGAGTTCCCTACGGGTGAACCATGTGAGGAAAGGCCAGACTCCCTCCCACCTCCAGCCTTTCTGGTTGCCTCTGGCTGGGGCCCCAACCCCTCGTCTTATCCACTGCAGCAGGTCAGGGGGTAGTTTTGCTGAGCACACGGTGTGAACCATAACACCTTTATGCAGAAAGAACTATCTGGGGTCACTTTCTTCCAAGGGAGAAATACCCTCTGGGAGAGGCAGGTCCCAACCATCACGGGGATAAAGGTCAGTGGGAAAGCACAGAAGTAAGCCATGATGACAGTCCAAAGTGACACATCTGCTACTGGACAGGATGTTTGTTCCGGCGCTTGTGAGGGCCCTCCCTTAGTGCTGGGGTCAGGGAAGTTCTTTAGAGAACAAGGACACCTAAGGTGATGCCTGCAGAAAGGTAGTTAAGTGAGGTGATGGCTACTGGGAAGAGCCTTCCATGTTGTGGGGACAGCAGGGGCCAAGTCTTTGAGGCAAGAGTAATGATGGTGCTTTCTAGAGAAGACTCCTCGAGCAGGTGGTAAAGAGGGAGGGGGCCACAGAGATAAGCAGAAGCCACTCGCAAAAGGCCTGCATGTTTTGCATTTTTATACCTGTCTTCAGTCTTCAGTCAGAATTTTCCTCAGCTTCCAACGCCAGCAGGAAACCCAGGGGGAAATAGTCACTTTCTGCCCTTAGGAGAAAACAAAACCCCAGCAATTTCTGCTTCACACCAAATGTCAAAGTTGACTCCTGCGGTTGGGGTATACAGGATATATGACTTTCTCTTTTACAAACAGTACTTATTGCTTTTCCATTCATAAAGGTATATGTATTCAACATAGAAAACTAAAAAGAAGAAAATGAAGTCACATATAATCCCTTCATCTGGAGCTTATTGACATCAACCTTTTGCATTTTTCCTTCTGTCTTCTTTTTTGTTGTTACATAGTTGAGGTAAAACTATATATACAATTTTATTACCTGCCTTGTTCCCATAACATAAATATGTTCTCATGTTGTTAAAAAAGGCTTCATTTTTAACCTCCCTGATAATTTTGTGTGTGAATGACTTCCTTACTTTACTGTATGTTTGAGCTTTTTATTTTGTAATTTTCTTGCTTCCAATTGTGGCCTTTTCTTTCATGCCTAAAGAAATTCCTTCAGCATGTGTTGTAAAGCTGGTTTGGTGGTACTGAATTCTTTCAGCTTTTGCTTGTCTGTAAAGCTTATGATTTCTCCATGAAATCTGAACAAGAGACTTGATGGGTAGAGTAGTCTTGGTCTTAGGTTTTTTTCCTTTTCATCACTTTAAATATATCATGCCACTCCCTTCTGGCCTGCAGAGTTTCTGCTGAAAAAAATCAGCTAATGACCTTATAGAGATTCCCTCGTATGTAATTTATTGCTTTTCCCTTGCTGCTTTTGATATTCTCTCTTTATCTTTAGTTTCTGTCATTTTGATCCCAGTGTGTATTGACATGTTCCTCTTTAGCTTTATTCTGTATGGGACTCTCTGCACTTCCTGTTTCCTTTCCCAGGTTAGGGACATTTTCAACCATTAGGTCTTCAAATATGTTCTCATGCTCTTTCTGTCTGCTTTTCTTCTCCTTCTGGGACCCCTATAAGGTGAACATTAGTGTGCTTGATGCTGTCCCAAAGGTCTCTAGAACTGTCCTCATTTCTTTTCATTCTTTTTTTCTGTTCAGGGGCAGTGATTTCCATTATTCTGTCTTTCAGCTCACGAATCCATTCTTCTGTATCATTTAATCTACCATTGATTCCTTCTACAGGCGGCTGTGGGCTCAGGAAGTTTTATGTTTTTTGTTTTAATATTGGATTTGGGCTTCCCTGGTGGCTCAGACAGTAAAGAATCTGCCTGCAATATGGGAGACCTTGGTTTGATCCCTGGGTCCAGAAGATTCCCTGGAGAAGGGAATGGTTACCCATTCCAGTATTCTTGCCTGGAGAATTCCATGGGACAGAGGAGTCCAGTGGGCTACATACAGTCCATGGTGCTGCAAAGAGTCAGACATGACTGAGAGACTAACACTTTTTCACAATTATAGTTGATTTATGGACTTCACAGTTAGCTCAGTTGTAAAGAATCCGCTTGCCAATGCAGGAAACGCAGGAGACCGAGATTCGATCCCTGGGTCTGGAAGATCACCTGGAGGAGGAAATGGCAATCCACTCCAGTATTCTTGCCGGGAGAATTCCATGGACAGAGGAGCCTGGTGGGCTACAGTCCATAGGGTCACAAAGAGTCGGGCACAGAGAGCACGCACCCATATTTGATTTACAGTATTGTGTTAGTTTCAGGTACATAGCAAAATGATTCAGTTATACATACACTTCTATCCATTCTTTTTCAGATTCTTTCCCAAACTCCTAATTTATCCCTCTTCCCCAAACCCTTTGGTAAGTATAAGTTTATTTTCTATGTCTATGAGTGTGTATTGTAAATAAATTCATTTGTATCATTTTTAGGTTCTACAGATAAGTGATATCATATGGTATTTGTCTTTCTCTGACTGAATTACTTCACTTAGTATAAGCCTTTGGGCAGCCTGTTGCTGATGGGTGGGGCTGTGTGCCCACCAGTTAGTTATTCGGCCTGAGGCCTCCATCACTGGCACCTGCAGGCGGCTGGGCGGGGCGGGTCTGGGCATTAACGAGGGGAGGAAGGAGCCTCTGCAGTGGCGCCTGCCTGCCCTGGCTTCACGCGGTAGAAGAAGCTTCTCGGATGCACTGCTGACGTCGCCACCTCTCCAGGAGACTCTCTAAGACCAGCAGGTAGGTCTGGCCCAGGCACCTATCAAATGACTGCTTTTCTCCTGGGACGTGAGGCATTTGGTGTGCATCCCCCCAGACAGCTGGGCTCCTGAAATCGAGCTCCGCTGGCCTTCAAAGCCTAATGCCCCGGGGGCTTGTCTTCCCCGTGCTGGGGAGCCCCATGTGGGGCTCAGAACTGTCATTCCTGTGGGGAACCGTTGCAGAAGAGGGAAATGTCCTGTCCTGGGACTGGCAGGAGTCCTTAGGAGAGACCACCAAGTGAGGGTCCTTGGCTTCGTGCTTGAAAGAAGTCAAGGGAGAGCCAGAGACAAGCAAAAGCAAGTTTATTTAGAAGGATGCATGCTCCAAAGGCAGAATTCGGACTGGCTCAGAAAGTGAGTGGCCCCAGAGCCCGGGGTCCTTGTTTTTTATGGACTGTGTAACTTCATATGCTAAAAGAGTGGGAGGAATATTCTTGTTATTTCAGGGAAAGGTGGAGATTTCTCAGGATTTGGGCCACTGCCCACTTTTTGACCGTTTGTGGTTCCTCTCGGAACTGTCGTGGCATAAAGGGGAGTGATTTTAGTATTACAATAAAGGTATGATGAGCTAAAAGTCAATGACCCGACTATTCTCGAAGTCACCTTGGTTTCAGCTGGTTCCAGCCAGTCTTTGTTGAATCCCAACACTGGACCTTCTCTTCATTTATCTAGCACCCGTGTCCTTCTGCTTGCCCCCCTGTCTTATTCTCCCTGCAGAGATTTTACTCCCATATTCTTATGGGAAGCAGAAGGGCAATGGGCCGTCGTCTGTACCCACCTCAGGGCTGAGCAGGGCCGTTGACTCTGCCTATCAGGGAGTGAAACCCTCTGGATGCCTAGCCTGGGGAGTCCCAGGGGCTGGACAGCTCCTCGTTTCAAGTTGAGGGTGGGATGGGCTGGAATCCTTGCAAAGCCATCATTTTGACATGAAACTGTTGTCACCTGGAAGACATCAACTTCACCAGGAGGTTAAAGAGGCAGGAGGAAGAGGAGGAGTAGGAACATGACCATGACTGCCCCAGGAGGGGCAGGAACCACATAAAGCTAGGGAGGGCACTCTTAATGTGGGCCTGATAGCATTAGGGTCTGACCCCTGGCTGTAGCTGTGTAACTATGATGTTTGTTCATAAATCTTTTTGATGTCCAGCTCCATCTGGGCTGAGATATTGACATAGGTACAGGAGGTTTTGTTTATGACTGCACACATACTACCCTGGTCGGCCAGCAAGTAATCCAAGGCCAATCTATTGTCCAAAACCACATTGGCCAGTGAGTTTAAAGAAGGCGAAAGTCTATTTAGGGCATTTCCAGTGGTCAGGCTAGGCTCTCTAAAGTGTTGGTTAGATTTCCTAGGGTTACCTCACAATAGGTAAATCCTCCCCATGGAGCTGCCAATCCCCTCTGCCAGTTCTGTTCCTGCCAGTATTAATCCAATGACCCTCCTGGGATGGTATTGAGTATTACTATGTATTGTGACTGTGAATGGGACCAACTGTCCTAGTGTACTGGCTCCCTTGTGCCATACATTATTAATAAAAGGATTAGCAATTACACAGGGGCCAAATTTCCTCTGGGATGCCCTTGTCTTTGGGCCCCCATTCTGGAGAGTGCCACATATGCAGGCATATCCTGAAGGTGCAATAAGAGATCTGGGAACAGAAGACTTTAATAAGCAGGCAGCCATCCAGATCAGAAGGGACAGGTCATGGACTCAATGAGGGGACAAGGGCCCAAAAGTATATTGAAGAGTTAAGTCTGGGAGTATTCCACAACCTTGGCTTGGATGAGATGGTGGGTACAAAAGGGCTTTACCCACCCCTTCCATAAAGTCCAACAATTTTTAGTCCAATCCATCCCTGTCCTGTAGGCACCTTGGACCTGGGCTTCACTGTGAGCACCCAGAATGGACGCATTCATGAGAATGCAGCTTGGGTCTGGGTTCCAAAACACTGTGGTCATCTTACCATCCGGCAACCAGGGATTGTTCCAAGAGGCTCACCACAGCCTAGAGAGCCATAAGTGTAGTGACATCAGAAGCATGACTGGTTTTCTGGATGACAAAAGTAGCCATGATTAATGGAAAAGTTATGTCATATTTTTTAAAAAGTTAAATGTGGCAAGGTATCAGGCCTGATGGAAGTATCGCCCATTGAGCTCATATTGGTAAATGTGTGTGTGGTGGGGTGGAGGGATGTTTCCATGTGTTTGAACTGGTAAAGCTCTTTCATAAAAAAATTTTTGTAGTACAATGTTATATTAGTTTCAGTGTACAGCAAAAGGATTCAGTTCTATGTAAACATATATTCATTCTTTTTCTGATTCTTTACCCATCTAAGTTATTATAGAATATTGAGTTCCCTGTGCTATATGGTAGGTCCTTATTTGTTATCTGTTTTATATATAGTAATGAGTATATGCTAATATCAAGCTCCTAATTTATCCCTCCCCACTCCTGACATTTCCCCTTTGGCACCCACAGATTTGTTTTTTGAAATCTGTGAGTCTGTGGTAAAGCTCTTGTGGTATGTACCTATTTGTATCTGTAATGACGACTGTAAGCCAGGGTTTGCATGGCAGACCCAACAATTAACTAGTTTTTCTCCCCAGTGGCTATTTTAGATATGTTTAATAAAGCATTTTTTCCCCATTCCTCCTGGGTTGACACCATTGACAGAAGTTCCACTAGGAGTATTATGGCTTTTGACATTGTATTACTATATTTTTTCTTTCAGACCCAGCAGGGGCAAAGAAGATGTTTGTCAGGGTGAGGGGATTCTGAAAAGTGGCAGAATAAGAGCATGATAGTCAGAAATGCCAGGTTGACTAGACCAAGCCACCTTGGCAACATGAAGTCACTTACTGCTTCTCTTGAATAGGTATCTGTCTTCCATGGGCTCCCAGGAGTAGGTCTCTTCTGGTTTCTATTAGGACTTACACAGATTTTACTCTAGACAGACGTACCCAACTAGTGACTCTCATAGCTTGACAGTAATTGGATTACTTAGTTACCCTTGACACGGTCCCTTCCATTGTGGTTGTAGCTGGTCCTCAGGGGGCCCTTCCTTCCAAGTTTTTAGTAGGACCAAGTCCCCTGACTGGATGGAGACCTCGACCTTTTTCTTTCATAGGGGTGGGGGCAGCATTTTGTTTCTGTACTCTTGGAGGGCCCTTTGAGCTTGGCTCAAGCTGAACAATATGGGCACCCAATTTTGGGGCTTCCTCATCAAACAAGAGATCTGAAGTGAAAAAGGGCCTCCCACTGGTCATGTCTAACGGGCTAAGTTTCAAAATTTCCTCTGGGGCCATCCTAGTCCATAGAAGGACTACAGGGAGTGGGGAGACCCAGGTTTCTGAAGCCTTTTGACATAGTTTAGTGAGCGTTCTTTTTAGAACATGACTTGCTTTTTCAACCTTGCCACCTCCAGGAAGAGTGGAGGCGGTAGTTAATACCCAGAACTGAGGCAGCTTGTTGGGTTGCCTTGGCAGTGAAGGGATGTCCGTCATCACTCTGTAGACTTTTTTGGTAACCTGAATCTCGAAATTATCTCTTTAAACAGAAATTTGGATACTTCTATTGCCTTTTCAGTTCTAGCAGGGAAAGCTTCTAACTATCCTATAAAGGTGTCTATGAATGCCAATAGGTATTCCCATTTGGGAATACCATTCCCATTCCCATTTGAGGGCATTTGGGTCAAGTCTGTTCACCAGTCTTCCCTTGGATAGGTTCCTTGATGTTGTATGGGCTGAGTTAGGGGTGGAGGTATGGAGGGCTTTCTGGGTTATTTTGGCACAAAGCTTGCAAGCCCCTGTGACATTTCTAACAGTTTGGGACAGGGTGGACTGTTGGGTCTGAGCGCTGCAGTTTGTAGGACTGGGTGCTCTTGGCTGCAGCCTTAGCGGCCTTGTTGGCCAGCGCGTTTCTCCTTCAAAGGAGGTGTGGCCCCTTTGGTGACGCCTGCCATGAATGACTGCAACCTCCTCTGGAGGCAGACCTCTTTTAGGAGTTCTCGAATTTGTGCCTGGTGTTTAATAGAGGCACAAATTCTTTGGCTGTCAGCATCCCCTTTCTTTCCATATGGCAGCATGGGTGTGTAGCACTAGGAAACCATACTTGAAATCAGTATTTATATTGATTCTTAATCCTGTTCCTAGTTAGAGTGCTCTGGTCAAGGTAATTGACTCAGCTGTTGGGGCAGAAGTGTAAGAGGGTAGAGCTCAAAAACTGTCTGCAGGCTGACTATGACATACATAGCCAGCCTTTCTAACCCTTTCATGTATGAATCTGCTTCCATCAGTAAACCATTCTGCCTGGGGACTGGTCAGGGGCTCACTGTTGAGATCAGGCCTACTGAGTAAACTTGTTCGGTGGTCTCCATGCAGGAGTGAACAAGGAATACTTGGGGTGGGGGCCCTGG